>NC_090446.1:212572622-213822622 GCF_031143425.1 Pleurodeles waltl
TTTAAGCTAGATGAGAGGTATTTGCATGATTATACTAACGCGCAAGGAATACTTTCTTCTAAGGTTTTCTGTCGCTTGTTGAGTGAGTATGTTGAGACGATGGATGCAAAGGATTGTCTTGTGTGTAGGCAGATTCCTTCATCAGTCGAGGAAGGAGTCACTTATCATTGTCTTCCAATAACATATGGGATAAGTTGTAATCTGTTACTAACAAGGTTCTATATCCAGGAGTGCATTCAGTATTTTTACTCTAATCATGACCTAGGGGGTCATTCTGACTCCCGCCGGGCGTGGTCACCGCGCGCCCGGCGGGAGCCGCCAAAATACCGTACCGCTGTCGGAAGACCGCGGTGGGTATTTTGAGGTTTCCCCTGGGCTGGCGGGCGGCCTCCAAAAGGCCGCCCGCCAGCCCAGGGGAAACCGTCCTTCCCACGATGAAGCCGGCTCGTAATCGAGCCGGCGGAGTAGGAAGGTGCGACGGGTGCTACTGCACCCGTCGCATATTTCACTGTCTGCTAAGCAGACAGTGAAATACAAGCGGGGCCCTCTTACAGGGGCCCCTGCAGTGCCCATGCCATTGGCATGGGCACTGCAGGGGCCCCCAGGGGCCCCGCGACACCCCCTACCGCCATCCTGTTCCTGGCGGGCGAACCGCCAGGAACAGGATGGCGGTAGGGGGTGTCAGAATCCCCTCGGCGGCGGAGGATTCCAACGGGCAGTGGTAAACCGGCGGGAGACCGCCGGTTTACCCTTTCTGACCGCGGCTGAACCGCCGCGGTCAGAATGCCCTCGGGAGCACCGCCAGCCTGTTGGCGGTGCTCCCGTGGTCGGTGGCCCTGGCGGCCACCGGCCGCCAGGGTCAGAATGACCCCCCTTGTGTTTTCGTTTGTTCCTATTATTAGGTATTTGAGTAGAGTAGTTAAGGATAATGACATAGGACCTCATTACAACCCTGGCGGTCTGTGTTAAAGTGGCGGTAATACCACCAACAGGCGGGCGGTAAACAAAATGGGATCACGACCATGGCGGAAACCGCAAACATGGACAGCCACTTTAACACTCTGACCTCTGCGGCAGTAGCAACAAACACCTCCGGCGGTCACCGGCAACAGACAGGTGGAAGACAATGTACCGCCCACACTATTACAAGGCACCAATCGGCCAGCTTTTCCGGGGCGGTACCAACGCCATCAAAAGCACAGCAGAAACTGAACAACAAAGGGAACCCACCCACCTCTCAACACTCCATGAAGAACCAGGATGTCATGGAGCTCGAATTGCTGATCCTACCTGTGTTGGTGTATCTACTAATACACCACGAAGTTGAAAGAAGGCAGCGAAGGCGGCAGACGCGGCGACGACAGTGAGTTCTGCACCTAGCACACAGGGGAGGGGAGGAGGAAAAAGAGAGTGACACACACGCGCGGCACGCAACACCCCCACGCCCACCCTCACCCACAACATACACACACACACATATCCAACAACATCACAGATTCACCCCGTCGCCCCCTGGAAGAACACAAGGACAAAAGGAAATGAGCTTAACTAGTGTTATATTGCAACAAACAGATACATCAAGAGAAAAGCAAATAATCAGTATACACAAATATTTACATCAAGTGCACAAGTCCGTACACTGTTGGGTGTAAACGTCCGTGGCCATTGGTCCCAAAAAGCATTGGCGAAGCCCACACATGACACCTCTCTCAAAACGGAGAAAACACTGCAGGGGCATCCGGTTGAAAAAAAAACAGGCACCTTAGGGAGAAGGGGAGGGGGGCACCAGAGCTAGAAGATGGAATGACGCCACTGCTCCTCAAGGGGGCTCTATGGCCACTGCCTTGTCCTGGGGAGTGCAAAGCCACAGTCTCTCAAGTGGGTGGGTTGCCCACTGCTTGGTCCTGGGGAGTGCAAAGCCACAGTCTCTCAAGTGGGTGCTTTGACCACTGCTTGGTCCTGGGGAGTGCAAAGCCACAGTCTCTCAAGTGGGTGCTTTTCCCACTGCTTGGTCCTGGGGAGTGTAAGGCCACAGTCTCTCTAGTGGGTGACATGTTCCACTGGTTCTGGAGGGGGCTTTGTGCCCAGAGTGCTTCATCCGGCCAAGGACTGGGTTAGTGGATGCATTTCTCCACTGGTTCTGGAGGGGGCTTTGTGCCCAGAGTGCTTCATCCTGCCAAGGACTGGGTTAGTGGATGCATTTCTCCACTGGTTCTGGAGTGGGCTTTATGCCCAGAGTGCTTCATCCTGCCAAGGACTGGGATAGTGGATGCATTTCTCCACTGGTTCTGGAGGGGGCTTTGTGCCCAATGATGCTGCTCCTGGGGTGTGGCAGTTTACATCCTCTCACCTGGGTGTCTGAGCCACACGATGTACCTGGAACAGGTGGCATGATACGCCATGGAGGCAGAGCCACACTCCATCCTGCGGTGACTTAGGATGCCAATTGCAGGTCGTGCCAGTGCTGGAGGTGGTGCCTCAAGAGATATGTCCAGGGTCCAGGACGTCACCTGCAGACTCGGACCTTGCCCACTGGTGATGCTGCTGACATCCGACAGAGGTGTATTGGCTGGGCACGTGGCGGTGCAGATGCCGGTGGCTGCGGCGGAGATGCTGCCGGTGCTGGCCGTGTTGCAAGTGTCTGTTGTGGTGGAGCGAGACACCATACCGTCTCCTGCAGCTTCGGATGGCTGATCCTTGGGGAGGATGCTGCAGCCTGACGTTGTGGCAGTGGCGGTGCAGGTGGGGGTCAGAGCGGAAGTGGTGACCGTGGTGCAGGTCGCTGCCATCCCTGATGATATGGTGATCACCAGCCCCTCACCAGGAGGCATCGTGCCCTGAGTTGACTTGCCCTTTGGCTTGTGGCCCTTCCCCACCTTGGCATTCGCTGCAGGGACCTTGGCACTGTTCTCTCTGTGTTTGGGCGAGGCCATGCTGGGTGGGTGGTGTGACTTTCCCCTGCTGGAAGCCAGGCCCTTTTTCACCTTTGGAGATGGTGGAATAGGGTGGTCCTTCATATCTGTAGGTGGCACACTGGCAGCTCTGAAGGGTGCCTCCTTCAAGCCTCCCGGACTTGCAGGGACCACAGCGGATGCAGATTTGGTGGCTGAGGTGCTGGGTTGGGATCTAGACATCCTAGTCCTGTGGAAGGACAGGGGGTGAGGTGTAGGGAAGAGGTTAATGTTAGCTAGGAAAGGTTTTTTAGACACACTGGGATGGGAAGATGAAGAGGGTATGGGAGTGGAGGAAGAGGTAGTGGATGTAGGAGGTATACGTCTGCTGAGCTTGGGTGAAGGTGCATGGGGTGGAGGCTGTTGTGAGGTGGATGGCTGTTGAGTGGGTGTGTGCCTGCGTTTGTGTACTTTGGGTTGAGGGCTCACAGACACACTGCGAGAGGACACAGGGGATGTATGAATGGTAGTGGGGGTGGTGATTGCATGTGAGCGGTGTGTTTTGATGGGCGTGCTGGTGATGGAGGCAGTGGCTGATGATGTAGTGCCTGCAGGTGTTAGTGGAGACGAGACTGGGAGGGAGGTGGAGGACATGGAGGAGTGGGAAACAGTGGAGGAAGTGGATGTTGGTATGTGTGCATGGGTATGGTGCTTGTCAATGCCTAACACCATTAGCTGCACACCTGAAACCCACAGGACCCTGCCCAGTAGTAGATGCCCACTAACACTATTGGGGTTGGAGTGCTTCAGAGTCTGCCCAACAAGGGGCCTACAGTGCCATGTTCGCCCTGCACTAGGGGCACCCACAGCCCACATCCCCCACCCAGATACTTCCTAAACCGCGCAGAGTCAGCTTTATGACATTGTACTCACCCCCTTGTGGCTGCTGTGATGCCCTCAAGCGCCCATCCAACTCTGGATAGGCCACCGCCAGGATGCGGAACATCAGGGGGGTCATGGTGCTACGGGCACCCCTTCCACGTTGGGAGGCCAGCCCCAGCTGGACCTCCGCCATCTTTTTTCTCCAGCGGCGCAGGTCCTCCCATCTCTTGCGGCAGTGGGTGCTCTGCCTATGATAGACCCCCAGGGTCTGCACTTCCCTGGCAATGGCACACCAAATACCCTTCTTCTGGTGGGAGCTGACCTAGAAGAAAGGTACAGGAGGAAAGGAAATTATTCACCCGTCCAGATCATCAGACTCATTGCCCACCAGTTCCCAACCATGCCCTGATGCACATACACTGACCATCCTCACATGCAGCCCTCAGCCCCCCCCAACATGTGGCTTACATCCACACCACTTCGAACAGGATTGCCCACGCATCATGCTCACACTGTACTCACCTATTTGTCTGGAGGACCGTAGAGTAGCGGTACTGGGGGAGGACCCCATCCACCAATTTGTCCAACTCCTCAGCGGTGAAGTCAGGGACCCTTTCTGCAGACACTCGAGCCATTGTTGCTTCCAGAATCAGGTGGCAGCAGCACTTACAGTGTAGGTCCTCTCCTGTTGATGGTCAGCTATCAAATGAGTGAACAGATAGAAAATGGCGCTCACGTCCACGGTGGTGCGTACCGTCACTGCCGGTTTAAATGGCCATTTGGCTCCTGGAACCGATAGAGCCCAATGATAACCAATGCTGAGTGTCAACCACCTACCGCGAAGCAGCACAATGCCAGCGCAGTTACCTCATTTCCCCTTGTCCCTCCTCAGAAGTCAGGCAGCCGCCATTTCAGGGGGACACATGGCATGGCACCTAACTGCGTCACAGCACATTTTGGCACATATACGGACTAACTACGTCTCACACGGATTTACTAACATTACTGCAGACACCCTTGTGCAACCTAGGTGGTAAATGACCCTCTGCTCACCGTTCTCCTCCATAGACTACAACCCCTGGGGTAGATGATGAGATGGCGGCATCCTCTGGTGTACAGAACCCTGGTGGACCTGTCGACAATGGAAGACAGACACATCATAATTACCTACAGACTTGATTGTGCCACAATCCAAGACCTGTGTGCCCAATTGGAGCCAGACCTGATGTCATCTATCCGCCATCCCACAGGAATCCCCGTCTAGTGCAGGTCCTGACACTGCTCCATTTCCTGGCAAGTGGCTCCTTTCAAACAACAGTGGCCATGGCATCAGGGATGTCTCAGCCAATGTTTTCTAATTTGTTCACCAGAGTGTTGTCTGCCCTGCTGAAACACATGCGCAGCTACGTCGTGTTCCCCCAGGTGGAGGATTTGCCCACAGTGAAGGCTGACTTTTATGCCCTGTGACATATCCCCAACATCATTGGTTTCATTGATGGAACACATGTGGTATTTGTTCCCCCCCGCAGAAATGAACAAGTGTACAGAAATAGAAAAAACTACCATTCGATGAATGGTGTGTTTGGCGGACCAGTACATCTCCCATGTGAACGCCAAGTATCCTGGCTCTGTGCATGGCGCCTACATTTTGAGGAATAGCAGTATCCCATATGTGATGGGCCAACTCCAGAGGCACCGGGTGTGGCTAATAGGTGAGCCCAAGGTCACCACACAGTATGATTAGGTGTCTGGGTATGGGGTTGTCCCTAAGGGTTAGTGTGTGTCTAACAGGTATCCCTCGACCTTTGCAGGTTACTCTGGTTACCCCATCCTCTCATGGCTACTGACCCCAGTGAGGAATTCCAGGACAAGGGCATAGGACCGCTACAATGAAGCACATGGGCGAACTAGGCGAATTATTGAGGGGACGTTCAGCCTCCTGACGGCCAGATTCCAGTGCCTCCATCTAACAGGTGGCTCCCTATACTACTCACCGAAGAAGGTGTGCCAGATAATCGTGGCATGCTGCATGTTGCACAACTTGGCATTGAGACGCCAGGTGCCTTTTCTGCAGGAGGATGAGCCTGGTGATGGTCTTGTGGCAGCGGTTGAGCCTGTAGACAGTGAGGAAGAGGAGACAGAGGAAGAAGATATTGACAACAGAACGAACATCATCATGCAGTACTTCCAGTGACACACAGGTAAGAGACTGTAACTCCTCCTCACATTTCAGAATACTGTAGGACATTGTACAAGTCAGCCTCTTAACCTCTGTCTATGGACACTGACTGTTCACTTTGGATTTCCATTTTTCAGATCTGGGTACCCCATTCTGGCTTCTTCTATATGTACTGCTGCCCAACAACTGTCATACATTGGTATGAGTAAATTAACATTTACATTGCTATTTGTTACTAATGTTGTCATTATACATTTGTGAAAGATCAGACTGACTCGAGATTGGTTTGTGCTTTAAGGGTGTTTATTTAGGGGCTAATGAGTGCATGGGTAGGAGCAAGGGGCTGGGGTGATGGTGGAGGAAGGTCCATAGTAGAGTCCAGTCTCTTGGTATCACAGGTGCATTGTCCAATGGGGCACATGAAGGGGAGTAATGACAGTTACATTTCGACAGGATGACATAGTGGGACTGAAGGGTGACAATCAGGAGAGTCTTATTTCCTGGCGGGGGTCTTGGCAATGTTCTCTAGCTTCTGCCTGGATAGCAGGGACAATTTGCGGGGTGGTTCTCCTTCTGCAGGGGGTGCGGTGCTGGTGATCTGTTGGTCCTGTGGCGGGGCCTCCTGTCCACTAGCGCCGGCAGAGGTGGAAGGCTGTTCCTTGGTTTGGCTAGTGTCAGGCACCTTTTGTTGTGCCACTGCCTCCCTCATGGTCTTGCCTATGTCAGGCAACACCCCAGCTGTGGTGACCAGGATGGTGTATATGTTGGTGAGGTCCTCCCTGATCCCCATGTAGTGTCCCTCCTGCAGCCGCTGGGTCTCCTGAAACTTGGCCAGTGCCGTGCCCATGGTCTCCTGGGAATGGTGGTATGCTCCCATGATTCTGGAGAGTGCTTCGTGGAGAGTGGGTTCCCTGGGCCTGTCCTCCCCCTGTCGCACAGCAGTCCTCCTAGCTTCCCTGTTGTCCTGTGCCTCTGTCCCCTCAACCGTGTGCCCACTGCCACTGACCCCAGGTCCCTGATCATCCTGGGTTAATGGGTTTGCCTGGGGTCCGTGTAGTGTTGGACACACTGCTGATTGACGTGTCCTGGGGACAGTGGCCTGGGCCTGTTGGGTGGGTGCTGTGTTGGTGTTTCCTGAGGGGGGAGGCTCTGTGGTGGTTTGGGACTGTGGCAGGGTAACCAACTATCCAGAGGTCCCAGATGGGCCAGGCTGGTCAGAGCTGCTGTCATCACTGTGGGCCTCTTCTGTGGGGGGACTGGATATGGCTGGCACCTCCTGTCCGGTGACGTTGGGTAGGGGTCCTGTTGGGATGCAAATGCATTGTTATTGTATCTGTGTGTGCCAGCTTGTGCAATGGGTGTGATCCCCTGTATTAATGTGCTTGCACTATCGTCTTGGGCCTTGTGTGAGTAGTGAAGTTGTGGGCTGGGTGAGTCTCTCTATTTGGCATGCTGTGGTGATGGGTGTCCATGCAGGTCTGTGATTGGTGTCCATGCATTGTTGTTGCATGCAGGGCTTGGTTGTGGGAGTGCTGGGCTGTGCGGGAGGTGGTGGAGTGATGGGAGTGAGGGTGAGGGTGGAAGTATGTGATGGCATGCAGATAGGTGGGGTGAAAGTAGTAAAGATTTGCCTTACCAGAGTCCAGTCCTCCTGCTACTAAGGCGAGGCCCTCAGGATGCATGATCGCCAAGACTTGCTCCTCCCATGTTGTTAGTTGTGGGGGAGCAGGCGGGGGTCCACTGCCAGTCCTCTGTACGGCCACCTGGTGTCTTGATACGCCGGAACTTACCTTCCCCCCGTACGTCATTCCACCTCTTCCTGATATCATCCCTAGTTCTTGGATGCTGTCCCACTGCGTTGACCCTGTCCACTATTCTCAGCCTTAGCTCCATCTTCCTTGCAATGGAGGTCTGCTGCACCTGTGATCTGAATAGCTGTGGCTCTACCTGGATGATTTCCTCCACCACGACCCTGAGCTCCTCCTCAGAAAACCTGGGGTGTCTTTGAGGTGCCATGATGTGGTGTGAGTGATGTGTGAGGTGATGTGTCATGTGATGTGTGGGGTGATGGGTTGGGGCGTGTGCTTTGAGGTGTGTGGATGGTGTATGTGTGATGGTTTTCTGTGCCTCTGGATGATGGTGTGGTCTTTGCTTTTCTCTCTCTCTGCTTCTTCAGAATTGTTCGCTGTAAGGGGTTGTGGGCAATGTGGCAGTGTGTGTTTTATAGTGGTGTGAGTGTGTGGGTGTGGTGTGTGTATGTGTGTCAGGTGTGTGTATTTTCAATTGTCAAATGTGGTTGTGTTTTGTAAGTTGATGTGTATTCTGAGCGCGGCGGTGTGTACTGCCAATGGTTTACCTCAGTTGAAAGACCACTCTGTTGATTTGTGGGTCGTGATACTGTGGGCGTACTCCAGTTGGCGTGACGGTGTGAGTTTTGCTATCGCCAGTTTATCACTGACCTTTGGTGTGGCGGACTTGTGTGCGTGTCTGTATAGTGGCGGATTTCTCTGTGTGGGTCATAATACCCGTAGCGCATTTCTGTCGCAGTCACAGTATGTTGGCAGCCATCAGCACAGCGGTAAACTGGATTTACCGCCAGGGTTATAATGAAGGCCATAGTATTATTTCAAGGATTCTTTTAACCTACACTAACGTTTGGGACAGGTTATGCTCACAGGAATAATCTAACATGCTAGCTTCCACCTTTAGAGAAGAGCTTCTTAGATCATACTGATGACAGGAGAAAGGCGCTGAAGGAGAAATTAGGAAAAGGCTTAGAGAAAAGAACTTACAAGAATGATTATGCTTATAGTGCAATTAAAACACAAGGGAAACTAGCCTTATGCATTATCCATAGGGAAACTTTGTATATATAGGCCAAAGTCGCGCACTGACACTTTATTTGTGGGTACGAGTGAATGTAGACATGTGTTTTTGTTTCAGACTAAATGGACGTTTATGTTGAATGGGCAGGACCCTGCAATTCTGGGGATGTATTACATTTGTGGACTTAATGCTTATTACTGTCTTCCAAGAGGATGGCATGGGACATGTTATTTGGGGATAGTATTCCCAAAGATTTATCAGATGGTGGATTTGAAAAAGTCTCAGAAAATGACAGCATTACATCATAAGAGACAGAGGAGGGAGTCCTCTTCTGCGATAGTGGAAGATATCTTTGGTGCGGTGGTTCCTTCAGTGATAGTCATCCTGAATTCGATCAAGATTCGAAAGTTGTCTACTATTATGAATAACATGCTGACAAATTTTTCAGGGGCTATACTCCTAATAGATACTGAATTGGCTGTGGATAGATCTATGACTCTTCAAAATCGTCTTGCTTTAGACATTCTTTTAGGGAAGGATGGCAGAGTCTGTAAAATGATTAACTCTAGGCATTTCTGTTCTGACATACCTATCAATACTAAAGAGATAAGAGACTTACTAACCTGACTAACACAAGTAGTGATTTGAAGGAGTTAAAAGAACCAGGTGTTTGGGAAAAGATAGGTAAAGGGTTTGCATCAGTGGGAAATTGGCTAAGTAGTATTTGATATTGTTGAAAATTATACAGGGAATATTAATTGTTGTGGGTTGTCTATAAGGAATATGAGGATTATGCAAATTGTGTAAAATAATTAAATTGAAAAGGTTTAAAAAGAATCAGAGGAGGGAAGAAAATAAAAGGGAAATAATCTAAAGGGAAAATTTAAGGAGAAGACAAAATATTGAAGAAATAGTGTTGTAAAAATTGTAGGGTGAAAATTTGGTGTGATGACACATTTAGGCCCTCATTATGAACACTGCGGTAAACACCGCTGACCGCCGTGGCAACGGTGAACAGAAGACTGCCATTGGCGGTGAACAGAAACCCGCCATACAATTAACCAAAATTCTGATTCCGACACAAATCACCAGAACACCAGTCTCCACCAGGACGTTGTCGGCGGAAATCCTGGTCCTCCCATCCCGCCAACTCCGAGCACACCCACACCCCACCCACCAAATAATGATGCACAAATCACCTTGGTGGTCAGTGGAGGCCAAAAGACCATTGGCGGTGCAGACCGCCACGGGCGGCAAGTGGACCCGACAGTAAGAAGTGCACACATTGGATAAGTTAGAAACCCACACACCTGACACACATCCACAACACCATAAAACACTCACAGACACACCCTACAATCCTTTGCAACAAAAGTAGGCCAGCGAAGACAGAGGGCACCAGAAGCAGACACTGAATGGCACAATCCATGATACTTACACCCAACCACACCCTCACCGAGATCCACAACAGATACCAGTCACAACACTCACCATGGCACCCCCCAAACACCCACGCTTCACAGAAAGGGAGCTAAGGACCATGGTGGACGAGATCCTGAAGGTCGAGCCACAACTATTCAGGGCTCAGGTGCAGCACACACCCATCGCCAGAAAGAAGGAACTATGGCAGACCAATGTCAACAGGGCCAATGCAGTGGGACACCATCCATGCACCAGGGACGACATCCACAGGTGATGGAATGACCTGCGGGGGAAGGTCAGGGCCATGGCATCTAGGTCCACCACCAACACCACCCGACAACACTGACTGGGAGGAAAAGGTACTGGCCATCCTGCCCCCTGAGGGACTCACTGGACTCACTGGAGGAATGGACTCGGGTAAGTCATCTACATTTACCCCATATCCATCACACCCGGAATGCATGCACCACCCCACCCATGCAACACCCACCAGGACCAGTACCCCACCCAGGCCACAGTCACTACATCCTGTCACCCTGCATACCCACAAACCGACTAACAGGCCCACATCCCTCCCCCTGTGCACAGCCACCCACCCCTGCAAGGAAACACAATTGCCTATAACACCCACAACGCACCTCCACATCCCAAGCTAAAAGCAATGCTAACCCCACCAAAGCATCCTGCATGGCCCCAAAGTGTGTAAGATGCACAAACCCGCCCAGGCGCCTGCCCCCCATCTGTCATGCAAATGTAACAGACATGCCCATTTCCCCCAACAGGCACCACCACCCATGCCACCTTGACGGACAGGACAAGGAGTGCCAGTGCCCCACAGGGAGACAGAGGCACCTCACAGGACACTGGAGATGGAACCCTGGACATGTATGAGCAGGCTGGCCCCTCACACAGTCCTGGACCGTCACCATCCAGCAGCCCCACCCAGCATACCACTGACACCCCTACCAACCAGCCAGTAACATCAGGCCAGGGCAACCGTCCACACACCTGTGTATCCAGGCCACAGACTGGTGGAACACAAGTACAGAGGCCACAGTCACCCCTACCAACAGACAGGAAGACGATGGCCCCCGTACAAGTGGCACCGCCAGACCTGTGCAGGGGACACAGGCACAGGGGGCTAGGCCCAGTGGGAGGGCATCACTGGCCCAGGAGGGAGGCAACAGGATGTATGCAGCAGCCCAGGGTGTGAGTTTTGAGGTCCTGGGAGCCTATCACCATACCAAGACAGATTGGCCCAAATAGTATCCACCCTGGAGCAGAGTCAAAGGATTCAGCAAGCACACCACCAAGAGGCCATGGAGTAGTGGAAACTGCCTAATGCCACAATGGCCAGCATAGCAGCTGCACTGCAGCAGCTTGTCCAAACACAGCCTGAGGCCCACACAGAACAGGAAGCCCCCACTACAGCACAGGAGACAGACCGGACAATAAGAGCATCAGCAGCAACCTCACATGTACTACCCATATAGGAAACACAGGGGACATCCATATCATCCCCTACAGGCCAACAACAGGCACCCAAACGGACACTCAGGCCAAGATATGGGACAGGAACACCTGCCAAGAACAGGGCCCTCTCTAAGAAGTGACTTTGCAAACAATTGTCCACCACCTATCCCACACAATCAACCACCAAACAGTACTACCAAGATTGAAAATACTGACAACAATGCTGTCACCATGTTGCCATGTCTGATAACCACTATTGACCCACTGCACTCACTGTAATTTGCACGATTTTATCCCTGCACCACATAAAACACATATCACACCTGGTAAAATGTCCCCTGTCATTATGTGTGAACAAAGTGAAGTATGGATGAAACTGGTTGACAACTCCTTTATTTGTACCTGAGTAGCAATGATTGCACCACTCACCTTACATGTTGTTCTGCCTAAATCTGTTTTGAAACAAATTCACAAAATTGTATTCATTCCTATGCATACCTGGACACAGTGGCAAGTTGCATATTCCAACCCCGCCTAGATGACAAGGCACACTGACAGTATGATGCATAGTCACCAATCACATCCAATTGTCCCATATAGTTACTTGAAGTAGAGTTGGGTCCTGGAATTGACATTTTCCCCTTCCTCATCCTCACCATCACTCTCGTCCCCTCTCTGAGGAAGCTGGTCTGGATATACAGCCCCCTCCTCCTCCAAGTGGGGAATAGAATTTCTCACAGCCACGTTGTGCAGCATTCAGCAGGCCACCACTATTCTACACACCGTATCAGGCCCATAGGCCAGAAAACTGCCAGAGATATGTAGACAAGAAATCGAGCCTTCAGGAGACCTATAGTGCACTCTATCACCCTCCTAGTACGCCCATGGGCCTCATTGTAATATCTCTCTGCATCTGTCCCAGGATTCCTCACTGGTGTCAGGAGCCAACGCAAGTTGGGATAGCCAGAATCACCTAGAAAAAGGTTAACAACACAACTTAAAATGACAATCCTCGGAGGCTGCCGGGCTGTCTGTCTGCAGTGTGGCAATAAGTGACAAAAACACCTACCTATGATCCACCCTCTGTCCTCTTGTAGTTGTTCCATCTTCTGTGGCACACTACTGTTCCTCAGTACAAATGAATCATGGACTGAACCAGGGAACATGGCATTCACATTTGTGGTGTACTGGTCTGCAGTACACACCAATTGAATGTTCATGGAGTGAAAGTTCTTTCTGTTTCTCTACACCTGTTCACTCACTCTTGGGGGGATTATAGGTGTGTGGGTGCCATTGATGGCACCTATCACCTGGGGTATGTTGGCAAAGGCATAGAAGTCCAACTTGATGCCAGAGAGGTCAGTACTTTGGGGAAACCTCACAGAGGACTGCAGGTGTCGTACAAATGCATTCAGGAATCTTGTCAGTATAATGCTAAACATGGGCTGTGAAAAACCAGCACCCATGCCCACTGTCACTTGAAATGAGCCCCCGACAGGAAATGGAGTGCAAAAAGGACCTGCACTTCAGTAGGGATGGCATGCTGATTACGATTTGCCGGAGTCAGTGCAGGATCCAGTAATGCACAAAGTTCCTGAATTGTTGCACGTGTGAGTCTGTGATTGATTATGATCTGACGCTCCTCCATGGTCCTCATATCCACAAGTGGTCTGTACACCGATGGGGCCCTTCCTCACCACAGGGGTCTGTACCTAGGAGGATTTGGAAACACGTGTGAGGAACACACATACATGGCCACACATTGTCAGTCATTGAGCACTGCTGCCTTGATTGTCGTGACACAAATGCATAATGTGTGTGACATAACATCAACTTGGCCACAATGATAGATCAGGGCTTGTCAGGTGAGGCATTGCTAATTGTCATATGCCTATGTGTGTTTGGGGAACAGTAATGCCTGCACTGTGCAGATGGGAGTTTTATAACTGTGTAGTTTTGCCAAAATGTCTGCCCCCTGTAATCCTGAACTGTCGTTGTGGAAGTGGCCTCATACCACTAGTGGTTGACATAACAGCGTAAGGCGGTGTTTACCGCCATCCGCAAATTCATTGGTAAACATGGATGTCAATGGGGAATCTTAGCGTACATGAACTCATCACCCCCACTTCACTTGACTCCCTGATCTCATGCAAGCAGGTACTCCACAGAGTGTACTGCTGTGTCCTGCCTCAGGTCATTGAAGTGCCATGTGTTGCAGAAGAAAGGGCACCGGCCTTCACCCAAGAGGAATTGGAGAGGCTTGTGGACGGGATCCTGCCCCTGCACGCCAAGCTCTACAGATGGCAAGAGGTACAAGTGAGTAGGAGTATTGGGGGCCATGGATGTATGTAATGGTTGGTGTTGGCAGCATACATGTGTGCACCTCTGACCCTGGATGGGCCAGGGTTCCTGACATGCTGCGTGTGTATGTGTTGTTAGTTCGTTTGTACTTTCCGTTCCATAGTGGACATATAGCCAGCTGTATATGTTTGGCCAGTGCCTGACCTCTGTGTTACTTTTCTGTGTGTCCCTTTTAGGTAAGTGCCCACCAGAAAATGGCACTTTGGCATGCCATTGCCAAGGATGTGCGGACCCTGGGGGTCTACAACCGGTGGAGCACCCACTGCAGGAAGAGGTGGCAGGACCTGAGGCGCTGGGCGTGAAAAATCTGCGAGGCACAGCTGGGTAAGTCCTCCCAAAGGAGAAGTTGTTCCCGTCGGACATTGACCCCCCTTATGCTACGCATCCTGTTGGTGGCATACCCAGACCTGGATGGTCGTTTGAAGGCTGCACAGCAGTCACAAGTGGGTGAGTACATGTGCCATGTATTTGACCCTTGATGGCTGTCTGTGTGTGCATTCAGGTTTATGCTGCTTAGTTGCAGGGACTCTGACTCATGTCCATCTACATTAGGGCCTCCGTGGGGAGTAGGGGATGTTTTGGTCAGGTCTCCTACATGTCGGTTCCTTACGTTGTTTGGGGAATGGCTGTAGAGCAGTGTTCTGGGCAATAGTCAGGGGCATGGCCATGGGTATAGCGGTAGGTGCTGCCTGTTTGTGGGTCTTCTGGGTGGGTGTATGTATGAACCACTATGTTCACTCCATTCAGCTATTTACAAATGTCTCTGCTTTTTTGTCTCCCGATCCCTGTTCTCTTGTGTTGTCTGTGTACATCAGCATCATCTGGCAAGGGAGCTGAGGTATCGGCGAGTGGGGATGCAGCCGCTCACGGATCCTCAGAGGCAGAGTCGTCCAATGAAAAGGGGACCAGTGGGGTGGAGGGTGAGGGGAGTACCACGGGGAGGCAACTACCACTGGAGGTAGTGACTCTGATACCTCCTCCGATGGGGGCTTCCTGGCGGTGGCGGACCCTAGTGGGCCCACACCTATTGTGACATCTTCCGCTACCCCCCATTCCATCACCGCCCTCCCATTTGCTCCCCACTGAGTTGCCCGTGCCTGCTCAACCAGAAGGGTGGGCGTCTCCTTTGCCCCAGGCACCTCTTCTCCTGCCCCAGTCATCCCTGCTGCCCTCATGGAGGAGGCTATTGACCTCCTGAAAACCATCTCTGTAGGGCAGACAACCATCGTTAATGCCATCCACAGGGGCTAGCATCAGAGATGCAGCAGACCAATGCCTATCTGGATGGCATTCAAGGTGCCGTGTCTGACCTACAGAGATCTTTTCAGGCTCTGGCCTCCTCCTTGACAGCAGCCAGTGTCCCTGGTCCTTCCGTCCCCCCTCCAACCTCCTCTACCCCTTCCAGCACCTCACTCCCTTCATCTTTCCAAAGCACACATTCTGACACGCAGGAACACACCTCAACACACAAGAAGCACACTTCCAAATACAAGCACCACACCTCCCACCACAAGCATTCACACAGCCAACAGTCACATGCACACATAGCAACATCCACTTCCCCAGTGTGCTCACCTCTTCTGCCTCCCTGTCTGTCCCCTCTACAAAACACTCCCCGGCACTGCACCTTCATTCACTGTTCCTGACACTATTCCTGCAGTCACCACAATAGCACACATCCATACATGCACCCCAGACATCACACCTGCACTCACCACAACTACTTTAGTTGACACATGCAGCACACTCACCAGACTTGCAGACACCCAAACAACATACATACACACTGGCAGCCTGTCTTGTCCCACTGTGCCTACTCCCCCTCCTCCAAAAACACACAAAAGCACCAAAACACCCACTCATCACACATCTACCACACCTCAGCATACTGTCCAGTCACCTGCACCCACAACACGCACACCTACACCACTTACGACCACACCTTCTACCTCCACTTCCACGCCTTCACCCAGGCCCAACCCAAATGCACCCAAAAACGTTTACTCTCCCGTGCTGACCTGTTCCAACCCCCTGGCCCTCCCCGTCTCATCAATAAATGTGCACACCTCCTTGCCCTGTCCACTCCTTCCACGTGACAGTCCGCCCCTGTCTGCCCTTCACAATCCTGTGCCCCTTCCCCAGAGAGAAAGAAGCCCCATGCTGAGGCAATTCCATCTGCCTCCACCCGATCCAAGCACACTCCCCCACCTTCCAAAGCCAAACCCAAACACCCTCCACCTTCTAACTGCACATCCAAGCCCCACCCCCATTGTAAATCCCTACCCCGCCACCCTCTGCCCCTGTTCCCTGAGGTGCCAGGATACCCCATTGTTGCCCCTATGAGGTAGAGTAGAAGCACTTGTGAGAGTCAGGTTGGGGCCATTGTGGCCCATGGTACTTGTAGCACTGTGGATTGGCCTTTGGCCTTATTTACAATTCGTTTGCTCAGAGAGCTGAATTAAAAGTTTATGTGTGCCCTGTGTTTTGGCGGCACACTCTGGATGGATCCCTGGTCTCTCGTTTCATTGTTGATGGGTGTGGGACACATGTATGTACATTGTACAGGTTGGATTTTCCTTGTGTCGGGTAAGTGATTCTTGCTGTTGGGTGTATGGCTTGTGCTGCTGTGAAGGGTTGTGGGTGCGTTGCGGAGTGGGTGGGTATGTAACTGTGTCCTTTCTTGCCTTGTTTCGTAGGTTGCAGTACTTACCGTCGTCGTTTTCGTCGGCGGTCTCGGTCGTGGAGGTATATGGCAAGGAGAAGGGCTGGCATGATCTGCAGCTCTCTGTCTATTTCTGCTTCGGCATGTTGTGTGAGCCTCCGGTGAGTGTTTTCTTATATTTGGTTTGTTTTTGCCTGGCTTTGCGTGGCGGTGGTTCCCACCCCGGAACTGACGGCGGTCTACTGGTTCATTATTTGATGGGCGGGTTGGGCCTTTCCGTCGGCCTGTGGGTGGGCTCTGCCATCGTTGTCGACACTCCTCTGCTGACAGTGGGTAGATTTCAGGATGCATGTGTTTCAGTCAGTTCATTATTTGGTGGTCCGGACCGCTCCTCTGTTGACGGTTTTCACCACCGGCGATGCGGTGTTCACCGCTGTGTTCATAATGACCGCCTTAGTCATCAGAGGAGGGACTGCTGAAGCAGATGTCTTAATTTGAAATTATTAATGAGTATTTATGTATTTTGAATAATTAATTATGTAGAAAATGAATAACGTAGAAAAATTAATGTGCACGTTTGAAATTGTGACCTCGAAGAATGGTCACCAGTGTTCACGAAATGTACTAATTAAATTATTAATGCTTATGAAATATTGAAAATGTATTAGATTAATGTAGTAATATGTCATGTTGAGAGTTTTGAAATATTTTCCTTCTTATTAATTGTAGGCCTTAATTTAGCAAGTGTCTTGGCCTAGTTTTGCCAGGCCTCATGCAGAAGCTGTATTTCTTAGCGTTTATTAGAAAATGATGACAGAATGAACTAACAATGAAATGCTCATTGTTTTAATAAAATGTTTAGCAGAAGCGTTCCATGAGAACCAACCAACAGGAGACAGTGTCCTTAAAATGTATCATACTATGTATAATGTGTGCAAGAAGTACTTTCCCAGGAGGCAAACAATGAAGACACTAACTGGAGAAGAAGATGAAACAACATTGATACCTGATGAGCCAGATGATGAGAACATCGTAAAGCAGACCAATCAATGTTATGTGAAAGGAGAAATATTAGAATTCATAGATTTGTGACAATAATATTATTGGATAGAGTAATAACGTACGATTAACTGACCAATTGGACATTAGGGAATAGTTTGGGGTTACTTTGATATAACAATGAGCCAGAGGGAAAAGATCTCAGACTGGAGAGAGATTTTTAGGCAGACCACTGTCGTGAAGAAGAGACTTAGAAGAGATTTGAGATTCTGTCATTGGGCTCATACTCTCTGACTGAGAGCCTGAGGTGATGCTGATCAATTGATGACCTGAGGATGAAGACTGATTCAGATTGCTGACCCATACCATGGATAGGTAGATATGACAAAATGACTGAATTGCATTTGTATGCCTTTTCTTTCGAGGTACCAACTTCGCTGTCTTGGTTAGTTTTCTCTAGCTAGATGTTTTCTAAATTCATGTTTTAAAATTGTTTTGCATGAAGCCCCACATGATGATGCTAATCTGGGTTAGTTGAAGCTATTCATATGACGATTGACAATTTACAGAGACAAATGGTTGACAAACTATTTTGCGGAACTTTATGGATTGCGTTGCATTTTTTAAGCTGACTCCATTAATGATTTGCCCTGATGCTTTAGAATGTATTATGATTCAAGCTTTGATTAGTTTGTGTTTCTTGCATCCTTTGGTTAATTAATACTGTTCCCATATGCGTTTTGAATTGATTTTGAGATTAATCTACATGACTTTAATATTGTTAATATAAGGGAAATAAACGTACTAAAGTTTAGTAAAGGTGTAGTTATTCATGGCTGAAAAGTCATGGTGTGAAAATTACTGACTCCATTGATTAGTGATTGTTGACTCGATTCATGATTATTGATTATTTTGTATTGATTATTGATTTTGTTCAGGAGCTATGGTAAGAACATTTTAAACAAGCCAAAAGGTTCATCGACCAATACGGGTCCCTTTGTAAGTTTACTTATTAAAGATCGAAGGGCTAACAGTAGTGATTCACCCTAGTTGATTGATGGGATTTATTAGAACTCTGAGGACTGTTGCAATCTATTACAGTGCCATTTACCATCTATTTTTTCAATTGTATTAGAACATTGGTGTGAAACAAAAACATCTAATTAAACTATTATTACAATGTAAGCATGACTGGCCAAAGGAGAAGTGTCTAAAGCAGTTTGCCTTCAGTACACCCAATGTGTGGAGAAGGGGGATCGCAGGAGGCCCCTTATTGAGACTAAAAGCAGCCCTGTGTGCAATAGGTACTTTGTTTGGTGAGATGACTTGTCGGGCATATTGTGTTTCACTGTAGTCTCTCGTCTGTTTTAGCTTTCAACTCCTTCTGTCAAAGCCCAGCTCACCTGAGTCCTTGTTCAGTTCTGATGGAGGTTGAAGACAATCCGACCCCACCCTGAAACTGCTTGTTCCAGCACACTAGTTTTTAAAACAGTGCACTAAGAACAGAAGCTCAAGGGAAGGGGGGAATTGGATAAAATAAAATAAAGAGACAACAGCGTTCTTGCGTTTCCACTGTTGAAGTGCTGCACAAATCTGCGGCCCTCTCTGACTTCGGTAGAAACTGGTGCCTAATGAAACATAAACAAAGAACAGATAAGTACATCCTATTCCTAACTGGGTTCCTGACTATCCCTTTTTTTATTAGAAATTTTCTTCTAAAAGTACCTCTTGGATCCTGGTCTCTAGTTTCCAGGTTTGGAATGTGTTACTGCTCTGGGATGTGCTTTCTATTACTCTAAAGTCCGAATAGTCTTCTGGCAAATCAACGATATGAGCCAGCGCGTCTTTTAACTCGTCTCTCAAACCTTTATAGAAAAGGGAGACACGCTTTTCTTCTGGCCAGTGTGTCTCGGTGAGTAAACGATTAAAACTAGTGAGATAGGTCAATAAATCCTTGTTACCTTGTTTAAGATTTAAAAGCTCATTATCACTTGCCTGCATGAAAGTGTGTTTTGCAAAAAGGCTGGTCATGGTACGTTTAAATTGATTCCAATTATGGAGGATGGGATCATCTCTCTCCACGAAAGGAATTGACCAATTGGCTGCTGTGCCACCCAAATAAGACAAGACGAATGCCACTTTCGTAGCATCAGTAGGGAACTGTTGTGGCTTACAAACAAAGTGTAATTGACATTGATTGATAAAAACATGGAATTTGTTACTATCTCCATGAAAACGTTCAGGTGCTGCTAAGGGCAAAGCATTAGGAACATTAACAGTGACCTCAACTGGGGGAGGCAAAGTTGTATGTTTTGATGGCGCCCCTGTCTCTGAGGAGGTTTTAAACAAAGGCGTAAAAGCTGTGTTCCACTGAGATACCCTAAATTTATACCTGCTTAAATCCTGTTTTAAAGAGGTATTCTCCATCTTTAATCTCTCTATTTCCTCTTGCATATGTTGCAAGATGCCAGACACTGATTCATTATGAGCCAAGTCCTCATTTAGGGCCTGCGCCATATCCGTGACGGAACACACATGCATGGCCACACATTGTCAGTCATTGAGCACTGCTGCCTTGATTGTCGTGACACAAATGCATAATGTGTGTGACATAACATCAACTTGGCCACAATGATAGATCAGGGCTTGTCAGGTGAGGCATTGTTAATTGTCATATGCCTATCTGTGTTTGGGGAACAGTAATGCCTGCACTGTGCAGATGGGAGTTTTATAACTGTGTAGTTTTGCCAAAATGTCTGCCCCCTGTAATCCTGAACTGTCGTTGTGGAAGTGGCCTCATACCACTAGTGGTTGACATAACAGCGTAAGGCGGTGTTTACCGCCATCCGCAAATTCATTGGTAAACATGGATGTCAATGGGGAATCTTAGCGTACATGAACTCATCACCCCCACTTCACTTGACTTCCTGATCTCATGCAAGCAGGTACTCCACAGAGTGTACTGCTGTGTCCTGCCTCAGGTCATGGAAGTGCCATGTGTTGCAGAAGAAAGGGCACCGGCCTTCACCCAAGAGGAATTGGAGAGGCTTGTGGACGGGATCCTGCCCCTGCACGCCAAGCTCTACAGATGGCAAGAGGTACAAGTGAGTAGGAGTATTGGGGGCCATGGATGTATGTAATGGTTGGTGTTGGCAGCATACATGTGTGCACCTCTGACCCTGGATGGGCCAGGGTTCCTGACATGCTGCGTGTGTATGTGTTGTTAGTTCGTTTGTACTTTCCGTTCCATAGTGGACATATAGCCAGCTGTATATGTTTGGCCAGTGCCTGACCTCTGTGTTACTTTTCTGTGTGTCCCTTTTAGGTAAGTGCCCACCAGAAAATGGCACTTTGGCATGCCATTGCCAAGGATGTGCGGACCCTGGGGGTCTACAACCGGTGGAGCACCCACTGCAGGAAGAGGTGGCAGGACCTGAGGCGCTGGGCGTGAAAAATCTGCGAGGCACAGCTGGGTAAGTCCTCCCAAAGGAGAAGTTGTTCCCGTCGGACATTGACCCCCCTTATGCTACGCATCCTGTTGGTGGCATACCCAGACCTGGATGGTCGTTTGAAGGCTGCACAGCAGTCACAAGTGGGTGAGTACATGTGCCATGTATTTGACCCTTGATGGCTGTCTGTGTGTGCATTCAGGTTTATGCTGCTTAGTTGCAGGGACTCTGACTCATGTCCATCTACATTAGGGCCTCCGTGGGGAGTAGGGGATGTTTTGGTCAGGTCTCCTACATGTCGGTTCCTTACGTTGTTTGGGGAATGGCTGTAGAGCAGTGTTCTGGGCAATAGTCGGGGCATGGCCATGGGTATAGCGGTAGGTGCTGCCTGTTTGTGGGTCTTCTGGGTGGGTGTATGTATGAACCACTATGTTCACTCCATTCAGCTATTTACAAATGTCTCTGCTTTTTTGTCTCCCGATCCCTGTTCTCTTGTGTTGTCTGTGTACATCAGTATCATCTGGCAAGGGAGCTGAGGTATCGGCGAGTGGGGATGCAGCCGTTCACGGATCCTCAGAGGCAGAGTCGTCCAATGAAAAGGGGACCAGTGGGGTGGAGGGTGAGGGGAGTATCACGGGGGAGGCAACTACCACTGGAGGTAGTGACACTCATACCTCCTCCGATGGGGGCTTCCTGGCGGTGGCGGACCCTAGTGGGCCCACACCTATTGTGACATCTTCCGCTACCCCCCATTCCATCACCGCCCTCCCATTTGCTCCCCACCGAGTTGCCCGTGCCTGCTCAACCAGAAGGGTGGGCGTCTCCTTTGCCCCAGGCACCTCTTCTCCTGCCCCAGTCATCCCTGCTGCCCTCATGGAGGAGGCTATTGACCTCCTGAAAACCATCTCTGTAGGGCAGACAACCATTGTTAATGCCATCCACAGGGGCTAGCATCAGAGATGCAGCAGACCAATGCCTATCTGGATGGCATTCAAGGTGCCGTGTCTGACCTACAGAGATCTTTTCAGGCTCTGGCCTCCTCCTTGACAGCAGCCAGTTTCCCTGGTCCTTCCGTCCCCCCTCCAACCTCCTCTACCCCTTCCAGCACCTCACTCCCTTCATCTTTCCAAAGCACACATTCTGACACGCAGGAACACACCTCAACACACAAGAAGCACACTTCCAAATACAAGCACCACACCTCCCACCACAAGCATTCACACAGCCAACAGTCACATGCACACATAGCAACATCCACTTCCCCCAGTGTGCTCACCTCTTCTGCCTCCCTGTCTGTCCCCTCTACAAAACACTCCCCGGCACTGCACCTTCATTCACTGTTCCTGACACTATTCCTGCAGTCACCACAATAGCACACATCCATACATGCACCCCAGACATCACACCTGCACTCACCACAACTACTTTAGTTGACACATGCAGCACACTCACCAGACTTGCAGACACCCAAACAACATACATACACACTGGCAGCCTGTCTTGTCCCACTGTGCCTACTCCCCCTCCTCCAAAAACACACAAAAGCACCAAAACACCCACTCATCACACATCTACCACACCTCAGCATACTGTCCAGTCACCTGCACCCACAACACGCACACCTACACCACTTACGACCACACCTTCTACCTCCACTTCCACGCCTTCACCCAGGCCCAACCCAAATGCACCCAAAAACTTTTACTCTCCCGTGCTGACCTGTTCCAACCCCCTGGCCCTCCCCGTCTCATCCATAAATGTGCACACCTCCTTGCCCTGTCCACTCCTTCCACGTGACAGCCCGCCCCTGTCTGCCCTTCACAATCCTGTGCCCCTTCCCCAGAGAGAAAGAAGCCCCATGCTGAGGCAATTCCATCTGCCTCCACCCGATCCAAGCACACTCCCCCACCTTCCAAAGCCAAACCCAAACACCCTCCACCTTCTAACTGCACATCCAAGCCCCACCCCCATTGTAAATCCCTACCCCCGCCACCCTCTGCCCCTGTTCCCTGAGGTGCCAGGATGCCCCATTGTTGCCCCTATGAGGTAGAGTAGTAGCACTTGTGAGAGTCAGGTTGGGGCCATTGTGGCCCATGGTACTTGTAGCACTGTGGATTGGCCTTTGGCCTTATTTACAATTCGTTTGCTCAGAGAGCTGAATTAAAAGTTTATGTGTGCCCTGTGTTTTGGTGGCACACTCTGGATGGATCCCTGGTCTCTCGTTTCATTGTTGATGGGTGTGGGACACATGTATGTACATTGTACAGGTTGGATTTTCCTTGTGTCGGGTAAGTGATTCTTGCTGTTGGGTGTATGGCTTGTGCTGCTGTGAAGGGTTGTGGGTGCGTTGCGGAGTGGGTGGGTATGTAACTGTGTCCTTTCTTGCCTTGTTTCGTAGGTTGCAGTACTTACCGTCGTCGTTTTCGTCGGCGGTCTCGGTCGTGGAGGTATATGGCAAGGAGAAGGGCTGGCATGATCTGCAGCTCTCTGTCTATGTCTGCTTCGGCATGTTGTGTGAGCCTCCGGTGAGTGTTTTCTTATATTTGGTTTGTTTTTGCCTGGCTTTGCGTGGCGGTGGTTCCCACCCCGGAACTGACGGCGGTCTAGTGGTTCATTATTTGATGGGCGGGTTGGGCCTTTCCGTCGGCCTGTGGGTGGGCTCTGCCATCGTTGTCGACACTCCTCTGCTGGCAGTGGGTAGATTTCAGGATGCATGTGTTTCAGTCAGTTCATTATTTGGTGGTCCGGACCGCTCCTCTGTTGACGGTTTTTACCACCGGCGATGCGGTGTTCACCGCTGTGTTCATAATGACCGCCTTAGTCATCAGAGGAGGGACTGCTGAAGCAGATGTCTTAATTTGAAATTATTAATGAGTATTTATGTATTTTGAATAATTAATTATGTAGAAAATGAATAACGTAGAAAAATTAATGTGCACGTTTGAAATTGTGACCTCGAATAATGGTCACCAGTGTTCACGAAATGTACTAATTAAATTATTAATGCTTATGAAATATTGAAAATGTATTAGATTAATGTAGTAATATGTCATGTTGAGAGTTTTGAAATATTTTCCTTCTTATTAATTGTAGGCCTTAACTTAGCAAGTGTCTTGGCCTAGTTTTGCCAGGCCTCATGCAGAAGCTGTATTTCTTAGCGTTTATTAGAAAATGATGACAAAATGAACTAACAATGAAATGCTCATTGTTTTAATAAAATGTTTAGCAGAAGCGTTCCATGAGAACCAACCAACAGGAGACAGTGTCCTTAAAATGTATCATACTATGTATAATGTGTGCAAGAAGTACTTTCCCAGGAGGCAAACAATGAAGACACTAACTGGAGAAGAAGATGAAACAAAATTGATACCTGATGAGCCAGATGATGAGAACATCGTAAAGCAGACCAATCAATGTTATGTGAAAGGAGAAATATTAGAATTCATAGATTTGTGACAATAATATTATTGGATAGAGTAATAACGTACGATTAACTGACCAATTGGACATTAGGGAATAGTTTGGGGTTACTTTGATATAACAATGTGCCAGAGGGAAAAGATCTCAGACTGGAGAGAGATTTTTAGGCAGACCACTGTCGAGAAGAAGAGACTTAGAAGAGCTTTGAGATTCTGTCATTGGGCTCATACTCTCTGACTGAGAGCCTGAGGTGATGCTGATCAATTGATGACCTGAGGATGAAGACTGATTCAGATTGCTGACCCATACCATGGATAGGTAGATATGACAAAATGACTGAATTGCATTTGTATGCCTTTTCTTTCGAGGTACCAACTTCGCTGTCTTGGTTATTTTTCTCTAGCTAGATGTTTTCTAAATTCATGTTTTAAAATTGTTTTGCATGAAGCCCCACATGATGATGCTAATCTGGGTTAGTTGAAGCTATTCATATGACGATTGACAATTTACAGAGACAAATGGTTGACAAACTATTTTGCGGAACTTTATGGATTGCGTTGCAATTTTGAAGCTGACTCCATTAATGATTTGCCCTGATGCTTTAGAATGTATTATGATTCAAGCTTTGATTAGTTTGTGTTTCTTGCATCTTTTGGTTAATTAATACTGTTCCCATATGTGTTTTGAATTGATTTTGAGATTAATCTACATGACTTTAATATTGTTAATATAAGGGAAATAAACGTACTAAAGTTTAGTAAAGGTGTAGTTATTCATGGCTGAAAAGTCATGGTGTGAAAATTACTGACTCCATTGATTAGTGATTGTTGACTCGATTCATGATTATTGATTATTTTGTATTGATTATTGATTTTGTTCAGGAGCTATGGTAAGAACATTTTAAACAAGCCAAAAGGTTCATCGACCAATACGGGTCCCTTTGTAAGTTTACTTATTAAAGATCGAAGGGCTAACAGTAGTGATTCACCCTAGTTGATTGATGGGATTTATTAGAACTCTGAGGACTGTTGCAATCTATTACAGTGCCATTTACCATCTATTTTTTCAATTGTATTAGAACATTGGTGTGAAACAAAAACATCTAATTAAACTATTATTACAATGTAAGCATGACTGGCCAAAGGAGTAGTGTCTAAAGCAGTTTGCCTTCAGTACACCCAATGTGTGGAGAAGGGGGATCGCAGGAGGCCCCTTATTGAGACTAAAAGCAGCCCTGTGTGCAATAGGTACTTTGTTTGGTGAGATGACTTGTCGGGCATATTGTGTTTCACTGTAGTCTCTCGTCTGTTTTAGCTTTCAACTCCTTCTGTCAAAGCCCAGCTCACCTGAGTCCTTGTTCAGTTCTGATGGAGGTTGAAGACAATCCGACCCCACCCTGAAACTGCTTGTTCCAGCACACTAGTTTTTAAAACAGTGCACTAAGAACAGAAGCTCAAGGGAAGGGGGGAATTGGATAAAATAAAATAAAGAGACAACAGCGTTCTTGCGTTTCCACTGTTGAAGTGCTGCACAAATCTGCGGCCCTCTCTGACTTCGGTAGAAACTGGTGCCTAATGAAACATAAACAAAGAACAGATAAGTACATCCTATTCCTAACTGGGTTCCTGACTATCCCTTTTTTTATTAGAAATTTTCTTCTAAAAGTACCTCTTGGATCCTGGTCTCTAGTTTCCAGGTTTGGAATGTGTTACTGCTCTGGGATGTGCTTTCTATTACTCTAAAGCTTCTAAAACATTAAACAAATACCGTTATCAGAATTATCAATATCAAACATTCATCTTAATATAACTAAAGCCTAAATTGCCAATAGCAGACTCACTTTTCCCATATTTCCAGAATCTTTTATAAAACAAATACTGTACTTTTACGTCAAAATACAGCATGTAATTTGTGCAAGTCCTTGATTTACTGTTTGCCTTGCTGTTAATGGTTTCCACGGTTCGATTCTTAAAAGTTCCATAAAAAAATGTTTGCTTCACAAAGTTCCGCAAAGTATTGTTGTAACAAAGAGTTTGAATCACAATGTTCGTGGAAGGTATCTTGTTTCAAATTGTCTATACACGAATCCAGAAATTGTTGTCAAAGTTCTTTCAGGTAATAAAAGTTTTGCACTTACTTGTTGCTGGCAAGAGATACTGATCAGTCTAACCTTGTCTTCTTTCTCTTTTGCAGGTTGCTTGTAGGAGAGAGGCTGAGGCAAGGAGGAACCGGAAACCGGAAGAAGGAAGAGCCAGCAGCTGCGCCCATTGAAGCCAATGAAAGTCTGTAGAGAGCAGGAGTGCCAGCGCGAGGGATCTGTCCTCAGGTAAGTGGGAGGTAGACGAGCACAAGCACTGGGCGAGGCTCGAGGGCTGCCTTTTATAGACAGGGCTGGGTGTGGTCCTCACATGCTGCACATGTTCTTGAAAGGTGTGCAGAGCTGGGTGTGGTTTGAAGAGCTGGGTGTGGTCCTCACATGCTGCACATGTTCTTGAAAGGTGTGCAGAGTTTCAGTTATTATGCAAATGAGTTAAATTAACACATGGCCTAGAGAGGAGTGTTTTAAAGAAGCCTTGGTAAAAGCAAGGCCCAATGTGTAAACAAAACAGCACATTAAACAACATACACAGAAGCCTAGGGGGGGGGAAGGTGAGATAACAAGAAAGGCTTTCAATAGTAAGTTTAAAAGGGAGCTATTACAGAACCCACTAGTGCAGTGAGAGGGGACATGCTCTTTGCTGTGCACAAACCCTAACAGTTGCCCCCCTCAAAGGCCCTCCTACAGGACGGGGTTTTTGGATTGTACGGCTTAAGCAAGGACACATGGAATGTAGTATGTACTGGATATTCTTTTGGTAAATCTAATTTTACTGTTACCGGGTTTACTATGGCAGTTATACTAAAGGGTCCAATGAAACGTGGTTGCAGCTTTCGGGATCCCTCTATGTTTAGGTTCTTTGTGGAGAGCCATACCTTGTCACCGATTTTATACATTGGGGCCTCAGATCTGTGTTTGTCTGCTTGTCTTTTCATGCTTTCCTTGTACTTTAATAAATGTTTCCTGGCTTTGTCTTGTATGTCACCTAACCTTGTTAGTCTATCCGTTACTGTAGGTAACAGAGAATCTTCTAACAAAATGGGTATAGCTCTTGGATGATACCCCTGCAAGAAATAGAATGGTGAGCAAAGTAGAGCTGAATGCTCAGTATTATTATAAACAAACTCCGCTACAGGGAGAGCTTCCAACCATTCACTAGAATAATCAGCCAATAAACAACGTAGCGTTTGAAGTAAGGTTTGGTTCAGTCGTTCAGTCTGTCCATCTGTCTCTGGGTGGAAAGCAGTGGATAATGCCACATCTGTTTTCAGTTTTTTACATAATTTTTTCCAAAATTTAGAGTTGAACTGGCTCCCTCGGTCTGACACCACTTTGCTTGGCAAACCATGTGAACGCACAATTTCCCTTATAAGAATATCGGCAAATTCTGCCGCCGTGGGTAATTTCCGTAATGGTACAAAATGTGCCATTTTAGATAAAAAATCCACTATAACCAACACTGTTGTGAAAGATTTTACAGGTGGTAAACCTACAATAAAGTCTACGCTCACAGTGTGACAAGGTTGCTTGGGTGTTGGCATTGGTATTAACAAACCGTCAGGGGCCTTATGAGAAGATTTATGTCTTGCACAAATTGGACAGGTAGTGACAAATTGCTTAATGTCCTTTCTTATAGTGTCCCACCAAAAGTGTTTTTGCACATTTTCCAGGGTTTTTACCCAACCAGGATGACCTGCCAACGGTGAGGCGTGATGCCAAATTATCACCTGTGTTTGTAATTCAGAGGTGGGCACTAACAGCATGTTGTCGTGATACAATAAACCTCGTTGTATTGTGTTATGGGAATCTTTTAACCAATCCTGAGGTGCTATTTGCATGTGTGCATTATATAGATCTGTGATGAAATCCTTCTGTTGTACTGGTGCCAAAAACTTTTGGGGAGGAATAATGAGTTCTCCTATTTTATCTTGTTTCATGTCTGAAGTATGTCCGTATCTAGATAACACATCAGATTGAATTTGTTGTGCACCTGGTCTATAGGTTATTACAAAGTCAAATGTGCAAAAAAAATTTAACCAGCGCATCTGACGTGGTGTTAGTGCTTTAAGTGATCCAAAAAACTGTAGGTTCCTATGGTCAGAAAAGATTGTAACTGGGTACTTGGCTCCCATTAAATGGTGCCTCCATTCTGAAAAGGCTACTTTGATAGCTAGTAGTTCCCTTTCAGCCACAGTGTAATTTTGTTCAGCTGGTAATAACTTTTTGGAATAGAAGGCTATAGGATGTAACTGGCCATCTACTGCATCTCGTTGAGAGAGAACTCCTCCTAAAGCTACTTGTGAAGCATCCTCTTCAACAAAAAAAGGCAAGTCAGGATCAGGATGTTTCAGAATTGGGGCTGAAGTGAACTTTTGTTTTAGGAGTTGAAAGGCGTGTGCTGCCTCATCAGTCCAAAGAAATCGTTGCCCTTTCCGCAACAAGGTAGTTATTGGGGCCGCAATGTCTGCGAAATGTGCAATAAACCTCCTATAAAAATTGGCGAAACCCAGAAATTTCTGAATATCTTTTACAGAGGATGGTTCTGGCCAATCAGCAATAGCACTGATTTTCTTTACATCCATAGTTATTCCTTGAGGTGACAGGCAGTATCCTAAAAAGTCCACCTTGCTGACATTAAAAGTACACTTTTCTAACTTAGCAAAAAGATGATTTTCTTTTAACTTTGATAATACTGCACGAACATGTTGGGTGTGTTCTTCTGAGTTCTTAGAGTAAATGAGGATGTCGTCTATGTATACTATGACACAAACGTCCAGGAATTCGTGTAGGACCTAATTTATAAAGAACTGAAAGGCCGCAGGGGCATTACATAACCCAAAGGGCATTACTGTGTACTCAAATAAACCAAACTTTGTCTTGAAAGCTGTCTTCCACTCATCCCCCTCTTTTACTCGGACCAGGTGGTAAGCTCCCCGCAGATCTAGTTTAGTGTATACAGTAGAATGTCTTAACTGATCCAACAACACAGGTATTAGAGGAAGAGGATATTTATTCTTTATTGTAGCCTTATTTAGTCCTCTATAATCGATACACGCGCGCAGGGATTTATCCGGCTTCGGGATAAAAAAGAGTGGAAATGACACCGGAGATGTGGAATGACGGATGAACCCAGACTGTAGTAGGTCATCTAGGTAGGTTCTTAAGTATTTGGTTTCTTCGTCAGTCAAAGCATATACTCTGTTATTAGGTAAAGGGGCCCCTGGGATAAGATCTATACGACAGTCATAAGACCTATGTGGGGGCAGCACACTAGCCTTTACTGGATCAAAGACGTCTTTAAAGTCAGAATATTCAGGAGGGAGACTTGGTTCATCTTGTATAACACTAGCACAGTGTAATACTGTGCTCTGTTCTGTACCTGCTTCTTGATAGCAATTGGTTCTACAGAAAGAGGAATCCAAAGTAACATTTCTATTCACCCAATCAATTTTTGGGTTATGAGTTTTTAACCAGGGTACCCCGAGAATCAAACCAAAATTAGGAGTATCTATCAGATCAAAGCTAATCACCTCTGTGTGCCCGTTCTGACAGACCATAACAAGTGGACTTGTTTGTTTTGTGATTAATCCAGAGGTCAATTCTGACCCATCCACTGCACATACTGCTTCTGGACAAGGCTTTAGGCACATAGGAAGTCCTAAGTTTTCAGCTAACTTATTATCCACAAAATTTCCTGTCGCGCCTGAGTCCAGTAGGACAGGGAGAGAATGCCTCACTTGGGTAGTAACAATTAAAACGACCTGAATTATGAAATGTCTAGGTATGTACGGTACCATGAAGGCTGCAGCATTAGAGGTTTGATTAAGATGTTTTCTCAAACAAGTAACCTCTCCCCTTGTCAAGCTTAATCGTTTCCCGATTCAGTTGAGGAGGTGGAGGAAACAGCACCCTTTCGTGGATTTTTAGGCTTTACTGGACATTCTCTGGCAAAGTGGCCTGCCCTTCCACAATATAAACATAATTGAAGTTTTCTCCTTCTTTCTTTTTCCTCTGATGTGAGTGAACCTCTGAGTGTCCCTATTTGCATAGGCTCAGGTTCAGGGAGTTTATTATCTGGGTCTTTCTTCTCGTGTCTAATACAAGTTAACAGTGATTCCAGTTTGTATTTATCTCCCTTTCTTTCTCCTAGTCTATGTTCTAATTTCACAACTAAATCTACAAAGTCCGAATAGTCTTCTGGCAGATCAACGATATGAGCCAGCGCGTCTTTTAACTCGTCTCTCAAACCTTTATAGAAAAGGGAGACACGCTTTTCTTCTGGCCAGTGTGTCTCGGTGAGTAAACGATTAAAACTAGTGAGATAGGTCAATAAATCCTTGTTACCTTGTTTAAGATTTAAAAGCTCATTATCACTTGCCTGCATGAAAGTGTGTTTTGCAAAAAGGCTGGTCATGGTACGTTTAAATTGATTCCAATTATGGAGGATGGGATCATCTCTCTCCACGAAAGGAATTGACCAATTGGCTGCTGTGCCACCCAAATAAGACAAGACGAATGCCACTTTCGTAGCATCAGTAGGGAACTGTTGTGCCTTACAAACGAAGTGTAATTGACATTGATTGATAAAAACATGGAATTTGTTACTATCTCCATGAAAACATTCAGGTGCTGCTAAGGGCAAAGCATTAGGAACATTAACAGTGACCTCAACTGGGGGAGGCAAAGTTGTATGTTTTGATGGCGCCCTGTCTCTGAGGAGGTTTTAAACAAAGGCATAAAAGCTGTGTTCCACTGAGATACCCTAAATTTATACCTGCTTAAATCCTGTTTTAAAGAGGTATTCTCCATCTTTAATCTCTCTATTTCCTCTTGCATATGTTGCAAGATGCCAGACACTGATTCATTATGAGCCAAGTCCTCATTTAGGGCCTGCGCCATATCCGTGACGTCAATGCCCTCTATTTCTTCCCCGATATTCATCGTCCACCAGAACTGAATTTGTTTATTTTTATTTAAGGCTTGTGCTTCTGTCAAAGCCCAGCTCACCTGAGTCCTTGTTCAGTTCTGATGGAGGTTGAAGACAATCCGACCCCACCCTGAAACTGCTTGTTCCAGCACACTAGTTTTTAAAACAGTGCACTAAGAACAGAAGCTCAAGGGAAGGGGGGAAGTGGATAAAATAAAATAAAGAGACAACACCGTTCTTGCGTTTCCACTGTTGAAGTGCTGCACAAATCGGCGGCCCTCTCTGACTTCGGTAGAAACTGGTGCCTAATGAAACATAAACAAAGAACAGATAAGTACATCCTATTCCTAACTGGGTTCCTGACTATCCCTTTTTTTATTAGAAATTTTCTTCTAAAAGTACCTCTTGGATCCTGGTCTCTAGTTTCCAGGTTTGGAATGTGTTACTGCTCTGGGATGTGCTTTCTATTACTCTAAAGCTTCTAAAACATTAAACAAATACCGTTATCAGAATTATCAATATCAAACATTCATCTTAATATAACTAAAGCCTAAATTGCCAATAGCAGACTCACTTTTCCCATATTTCCAGAATCTTTTATAAAACAAATACTGTACTTTTACGTCAAAATACAGCATGTAATTTGTGCAAGTCCTTGATTTACTGTTTGCCTTGCTGTTAATGGTTTCCACGGTTCGATTCTTAAAAGTTCCATAAAAAAATGTTTGCTTCACAAAGTTCCGCAAAGTATTGTTGTAACAAAGAGTTTGAATCACAATGTTCGTGGAAGGTATCTTGTTTCAAATTGTCTATACACGAATCCAGAAATTGTTGTCAAAGTTCTTTCAGGTAATAAAAGTTTTGCACTTACTTGTTGCTGGCAAGAGATACTGATCAGTCTAACCTTGTCTTCTTTCTCTTTTGCAGGTTGCTTGTAGGAGAGAGGCTGAGGCAAGGAGGAACCGGAAACCGGAAGAAGGAAGAACCAGCAGCTGCGCCCATTGAAGCCAATGAAAGTCTATAGAGAGCAGGAGTGCCAGCGCCGAGGGATCTGTCCTCAGGTAAGCGGGAGGTAGACGAGCACAAGCACTGGGCGAGGCTCGAGGGCTGCCTTTTATAGACAGGGCTGGGTGTGGTCCTCACATGCTGCACATGTTCTTGAAAGGTGTGCAGAGCTGGGTGTGGTTTGAAGAGCTGGGTGTGGTCCTCACATGCTGCACATGTTCTTGAAAGGTGTGCAGAGTTTCAGTTATTATGCAAATGAGTTAAATTAACACATGGCCTAGAGAGGAGTGTTTTAAAGAAGCCTTGGTAAAAGCAAGGCCCAATGTGTAAACAAAACAGCACATTAAACAACATACACAGAAGCCTAGGGGGGGGGGGGAAGGTGAGATAACAAGAAAGGCTTTCAATAGTAAGTTTAAAAGGGAGCTATTACAGAACCCACTAGTGCAGTGAGAGGGGACATGCTCTTTGCTGTGCACAAACCCTAACACCTTCAGAAATCGTTCCCAAGTAGCAGCATTGCAGAGTGGCTATCAGGACCTGAGTTTTGTGTGGCCGTGTCCATTTCCGCATACATTCACCTTATTACATCTTTCAACCACTAAGCAAGTGAGTAGGGCACTGGGATTTCCACACCATCACTATTCAGAACTTCTTTGACACCAGGGGGAGGTCTAGGAATCTATGCATGTGTTTCATGGTTTGGTGCACTTCGTTAGCTTAGGTAGACAGTGTGCACCTTAGGCATCTGTGGGGTGCATCCGGGTACATCCGAGTGAGGGTGCTGGAGTAAGATATGTCAGATACAGTAAATTATGTATATTTTAGGCATGTATTGCAGGAGATTCCTTTGACCTTCGTAAGGCAGAGTCCCCAATGTGTTCTTGCCCCAGATCCCTTTCCCATCTCTCTTTTAACTCAATCAAGTCCTGCCTTCCTCTGTCCTTCACCCCTCTACAGAGGCACCTCACCGTTCTCCTAGTTGTGCCATATATTAATAAAGTTTGGATGACCTGGAAGGTGCCTGTAGTCTCATGTGTATTATTGCAAATTATGTTTAATTGTCATTTGATAGCGGAATACAGGAGGAAGCTTCCTGGTGGGGCCCTCTTCCCTGTCATCAAGTCCTCAAATGAGCACAGTAGCCCTTCATGGAACAGACCCCCTCAATTATGCAGCCCTGACTCTAACCATGAATGGGTGTCATGTAAATTGTGCAGCACCATGCACCCTGGCACAACTCATAGAAGTGGTTCGGGGACATGTGGAGTCTGACCTATTCCAGCATCAAGTGGCCACTTTCATGAGGGCATACCTGTCTCCAGTAGGTACCACCAGTGTGCTAAGCAGCAAGCACTCTAGGATCAAATCTGGGGCAGTAGGGGAGAGCAAGCCACCCAAACCCATGTAAGTGTTTCCCTTGTAACCAAGGTAAGGGGCCACTGCAGCTATGCTGCCATGTAGTAGTGATCATAATTCAGGGCATCCAGTCCACCAGCATCCAGTGGTGCTTACAGCTTGAAGATTGCCACCCAGCACCTGCCAGAGCCCCATATATGTTTGATCAGAAAGAATTGGAGATCTATATAAAAAATGTACTACCCAATCTCACCAGAAAAGCAGAGAAGAAGTGCAACAGGCTAGGCAGTACTAACATTTTTGCTAGAGCAATTCGACCAGAAGGGGAAAGAGGGAGGCTACACCAAAAAGGGGAGCACTTCCGGTTGACATCAGCACACAGCCAAAATTACGAGCTAGTCAGTGTCATTATGATATATGTGGACTTCCAAATATTGCAATGTATCTAATTGCCACCTCAGTGGGATAACAGGCAGGGCCGCGTGCTGCTCACCAGATAGAGGGGTCAGAGGGAATAAACTATATTTATCATTATTATTTATTTCAATTCGTCTTGAGCCAGATACCTGTCCAAAATCCTTGAGTACAGAGATCATTTTTTGGATGCGTGAAACCTCTTTGTGTCAATGAGATGAAAGGTAGGCATTCCTGTCCCAAAAATTACTATAAGCCCCTTGCGCCATATTTACCTACCCATGCAATAAAGATGCATGGGTGGGAGGTGGAGCCAAAAAATAATGTTAACTCCGATTTGCATAACATTTTAACATCTGGGTCAGACCAGGTGTTAACATGAGGCAAACACATCACTACTTAGGGAAAACACACAGAAGCAACATCATAAACCCACAGGACAAGATGTAAGTGCTTCTGCTCCAGCTTTCGAGACGACGCAGAGGACAGCAACAACAACAGCAACCACCACAACGCAGCCCACAAAGGCAACGCAGAAGGCAGGAGAAGGTATTGAGAAACAGGACAACACTCCATGGCCTCAGGGAACAAGACATCAAAAAAACATACAAACTCAACCCTGCAAGCCATACTACACCTGCTGCACCACATTGAGCCCCAAATCACAGCCAGCCTGCAGACCCCACACAACATATCACCTGTGACAAAGCTGCTGGCTGTCCTGCACATGCTGGCAAGTGGCTCATTTCAAATAACAGGTGTCCTGGCTGTTGGTGTGTCACAGCTGTCATTCTCCATGTTCCTGCCAAAGGTGTTAGATGCAATAATCTCCCTAACACCCCTCCACATCAGCTTCCCCAACACCCAGCAAAAGCAGTAGTAGATAAAACAGGAGTTCTTCCAATTTCATGGCTTCCCGCATGCGCTTGGTGCAATTGACTGGACCCATGTCTGACATGTGCCACCTGCAGCAACAGAGCACATGTACCGGAATCGCAAACACACGCATTCCATCAATGTGCAGGCCATAGTGGACCACTGGGGACTATTCACAAGCATTTTGGCCAAGTATCCTGGGAGTGTGCATGATGCTTACATTTTCCGGCACAGCACGATCAACGAACACTTCCCGGATGGACAATATGGAAATTGCCTACTTGTGGATAAGTCAATAAACCTAGCAATATACATATAACATCCCTACTCTGTAGGACACACAAGACAGCTGCCAACATGAGCAATGAGCAACTGAGTGCATTCCAAAAGAGGGCAGTCCGCTACCGACATATCCTGGCTGTGGAATCTGAGTTCAGGTGAAGGGCTCACTGTTATCATACTGAGAGATCAACCAGGGAGTGGTGGGCAATCACACAAGGGGGCCCCACATTGGCAATGGCCACACAGAGGAGACTCGGCTCCACAATGGTGCAGGGAGGCACAGCTGCCACCACAACAGCCACAACTGCAACAGCTTCAACCTCGGTGCATCAGCCCACACCACCTGCTGCCATGGACCAGAAAATTCTGCAGGATCTGCAGAGGGACATTACACTGTATTGCTAAGGTTAGACAGTTTAGAAAAGGAGGTGGCAGCCAATAGTAAGAGACTGAAATGCATAAAGGAAACCTCCAAGACGGCAAAGCTATGATCATCTTTTGAACTCTCACCTCCCAGTTCTGTCCCCTCCCTCCTCATTTGTATTTGTGTTTTATAGTGGGTTTTGGGGGTTAGTGTTAGGTTAGAGTAGGTATGTAGTTTAGTTAGGATAAGTGGGTTTGGGGGTGGGTGTTCTACTTTTTACATGTTAATTTGTGGTGGGTTGGTGGCGGGTCATGTTGGGGTATATACGTGTTTTTAAAAAAGAAATAAAAAATACAAAATTAGTATATGTTGTCCTGCATGTGCCTAGTAACATAAGAGGGGCCAATGTTTAGAGTGTGTTGTAAATGTGTTAGGTAAGTTCATCATAGGGTAGTTAGGTTTAGTTGTTGGTTAAGTATAGTTAGAATAGGTTAGTTTAGGTTATGATAGGTTTTCTTGCATTCTTTAGTTTAGTTTCATTGTAAATGACACATTTTGGGTATTCCATTACTTGTTGTGTCATATGCTTGTGTCTCAGGGTCTTCCCATTGGTGCACAGTAAAAATTGTGTGTTGGCCTAGGGATTCCGTCCTGCCTCCAAATCCCTCTCTTGACATGTTCATCACCTGTTTACAACTGAGCTGTCACATTGGCAGCAACAACACATCTACTTGTCTATGGATCTGCAATCCAGTGTACCCACCACTCAAGGTGACTATGTTTACTTTGATTGGACAGTTAGGTGTGGTAATTCAGCTGTCAGTGTTAGGGTCCTGTGTAGGAATGTTGGGCACTGTGGCACATCTGACAACAGCCTACATTTAAATTCTATCATGAAAAACTGACCAGTGGCAATTACAGATGAGGTTAAGTATCTCTCTTTCACACCAATGTGTTCTACTGGTACTCCCAGCTGACGATATTGTCAGAGAACTTTTTCACAGCCATTCCTGCCGTATGTAGTGGGTGAAGCATACATATGTTCTACATTTTTGACATACTCAGCGACTTGCTTGTAGGGGATGAGACCAGCATTGTCGTTTATCATGTAGGAACCTTGTACGTAGATATGTACCCCCATATTCCTGCACTTTTGTACTGACACTCTTTGACTAAAGACATGGTTACAAACATCACAATTCCTAAACGTAGTAGATGCGTGACAGTACACAAAGACATGCTAGTTGTGTAGTAGGTGTTTATTTACAAGTGTCGCAGAGCAAAATTTACAATGTCCAGGTCTGTGACACCATTAGTGAAATACATACAATTGTGACACAACAAAAGTTCAGGGTTGAGGGACATGTCATGGGACATGCTTGGGAGAAGTGTCGTTAAGTGCGGATGAACATGATTTGCCAATTTGTAGGTGATCATAGCAGACAGGTCAACAGTGTGTCTTGGAAGAGTGCACATATTCAACTGTGCTAATACTGGCGTGATTTCAAGCACTGGACAAAGGAAAACACTGCCCATGTGAGATGGGCTGGTCCTACCAGGAACTCTTATGGGTGAAGAAGATCTGCTCCACATCTTCATCCTCCGACGTGTGTGGTGTCTCCTCTGCCCTTGATGGTGGTGGTGGGGAGGTAGAGGGGGCCACACACACTTCAGTGGTTGGCGATGTGGACTCCCAATTCCAAGCAGCTGCCATCTGTGGAACAACATATGGCATCACTGCAGCAAGGAGGAACTGCTGATTTTTGAGAATAGCAGCAACATCCCTGTGGTAGGCAGCCATGTCTGCCCTGAGGGAGGCCACTTCCGGGTACATGGAGTCCAGTTTGTTCTCATTCATGATGCTGCCAGTTTGGGAGGGCAGTTGTTGTGGCCTCTCCCTCATAGCAGCAGCTATGTCTCTCAGACACTGCTGGACTCCATGCATTGGGGAGTGTGTGCCTCGTTTGGCTGCAGACTGTTCATTGGCTGTAACGAGGCACATGTGCATACCCTCTAGGCTGGCTGCCATAGTTTGCATCCCTACCTGCACCTCCTTCGCCAGCTCCCACTGTCCCTTGGGTCCTCAGAGTCCTCAGCTGTGTCGGTGCTGGCAGGTGGTACTATTGGGGTGTTGGGTGGGGCATCTGGGATGGCTGCTACATTATTACTCCTCCTTGTGACTGGAGGTGGTGTCTGGAATGATATAAGTGCTTCTTGGAGGGTCTCTTGGCTGATGGTTATCAGCTGGTCATCCAGGTCATCGGGGTACTCCAGGACAGGCAGATCAGCAGGAGAGCCATCATCCTCTGCAATGAGATTGTGTAATATCAATATTTCTGTGTCGTGGCAGGTGATATGTCACATCAATGACTTGCTATTGGAGGCTCATTGCCATCATAGTTCCCAAACATTGTTCCTGTATAGCATGGTTGCAGTCTATCAGCCTTTTCTCCCACCTGAGTGTCACATGAGGGGAAGCTCAGGTGGGACAATTGGCTGCATCATATCCACTAGGTGTGATGTATATCCTTTCTGTGGCTTGACACCATCTTCTCATTATCAACCCTCCCTATGGATCCATTTGCATGGTAAGGCCTTACAAAGGGTGTTGCAGTGCTTGAGCCACAGCACCACACATGTCAACATGCTGCTGTCCCAGTCTTACATGTTTCACTTACACCCATGTGGTACTGTAACCTTGCACTACCCGTGGGTTGGCATTGCCAGGACACTATGCTCTTGCTACTATTGATAGCTCCTCATGTTGATGTATGTATATGTGTGCTACATTGTACAGCACACATGGACCTAGCAGAGTTCAATTTCATCTTCTGTCTGTGTAGGTAGGTGCGCTTTGCTACACACCTATCATTTCCCCCTCAATGCAGTCATCCTTGCACTATGATACATGTGATGCAGCATGGTGGCAGTGCAGCTAATTTGACGCAGGCACGTGGTAGACCCAGAGATGGCCAGCATGGGTATAATATTTTTGCTGTGTAAATCATTATATATTTTACAGTGCGTGATGGTAAATGAGTTTATGGAAATAGCCAGTTAACTGGAGTTCAACTTAGGTCAGGGCCTCAAGCTAGTTTGATTGTGATTCTGCAGGTAGTCACAGTGGTCCCTCATTTCAAGTGCGGCAGTCCTATGACCACCTGGTTGTCATTGTCTATATGACCACTCCCAACAACGCAGGTGGTAGTGGTGACTGTTGTCAATGGGGAATGCCCCATGGGCCAATGGCCTGGCAGGTTTCCAGCATCTTACAGACTGGCCATTCCACCTGTATTGTGACACCAGACCATTATTACGTTCTACGCTACACTCCAGGTCTTTTCCTGCATTCCTACCAGCATTTGCATGGTGGTGAAAGCCCCATGCAAAGGTTGGTGGTGATGTGGTGTGGTGTGCCCCAGGGTGCAGTTGCACAGCCCATGCACCTGGCATGGGCAGTGCAGGGGGTCCGATGCCCTGTCCTTTTGCCCTTTCCACTGCCTGATTTGCAGGACTAAGTGCTGCATGTCCTGTATACCCAATGCACCCAAAGGCTGGCATTGACTCTTTTTGATCCATCAACAGTGTTGTGCTAAGTGCCCCACAGAGCTACCATGAGCAGACAGATTTCCACCCGCCATCCCAACGTGTGAACCATCTTGCCAACTGCAAAGGGTACACTGCACTGGCAGTCTCACCAACCGCAGAGTTACCCATGCACCATCCCCCGCCCATCAATGTGGAATTATACACCATTATGTTCACAGTCATCCCCATGTGTTGTATGTGTGTGTTTATTTCCCCATTCCTATGTGTTTCATCTGGTTGTGTCAGAGTAGTTGTGGGTTCAGTCTGTAACTGTTGTGACCTGCAGTTTGATACCTGTGATACATATTTTCTGTAGTGGCACATTTTTGTTCAGCTTCAAGATGTGTGGTTCCACACTACACTAGTTTAGTTGGTCCGGGTGGAGGCATCTTTCCACCCTGCTATTTCCCCAGCACCGGCTCAGATTATTGTTCCCTGCAACCAGTGGCATCCTCACTGCATGATGGAGTGGTGGCTGTCTTATGTGGATTTGTTGTCAATGTGCAGGGCGGTGGTGCTACTGGCCCATGTCTGGGACAGTTGCAATGAATTGTGTGCTGTAAGATGCAACACACGTGTTTGAGCAATAAGGCAAGGCAGTTGCAAGGTGGTACTGCAAGGGACACCACCATGACGTGACCCCAGGTATGGCATTGACTGACTACCTAGTTTCTCAAGTCTTGGCCATGTTGGTAGGGTTAATATGACTATATGCAAGGGATGTTGTGCTGACACAACCAGAGGCATAGTCATCATACATGCCATCCATCCCATGTGCTGTACATGTACATGTAAGTATTTAGGCCTGGTGATTGACATATGTCCAGGTTGTGTATGTGTTACGGTCGATGGCACTACCAAGGCGTAAGTACATGTGTAGCTTACGTGAGCATGGTGCAACTTGCTTAATGTGCAATGTGTCCCTCTGCACTCCTTTGACATGCATTGTGTCAGTTCTAGGTGCCTCCCCCTTCTTGCACTTGACAATTTGACATTAATTTCCCCCATGCAACTTACCCTGCATTTGTGGTGTTTCCTGGTAGTCTGGGCTATCCTATCCTGTGATTCCAGTGACCAGTTCCTCCGGGATAACCGCTGCAACCATCTACTCCATCTCGTCCAAGTCCTCTTGTGGTGCTGTACTGCCACCTCCAGTTTGCAGTGCTGCCTTCCTGTTCCTTGCCATTTTTTCCTTTGTCCTTCGCTTACATTCATGCCAGCATTTCTTCCACTCTGTTACGGTTCTCCTCATCTCTGTCACACTGTTAATCTTGTCTACTATCTGCTGCCAAATTGCATCTCTCCTGCCAAATGCCAATTTTGAGGTGATGAAGAGTTAATGTTGATGCTCTGTCACCTCTCTCACCAGTATTTCATGCTCCTCCGCACTGAAACAGCACTTTCTCTTTTTCTTCTCCCTCCCCTGGGTCTTGTCTGTGTCCTCCCGGCTGGTCCCAGTTGATTGGGGTCCCACTGTGGTCTCTCATGGCTTTCTGGGTCCATTTTGCCTCTCCTTTACACTGTTTTCTCCGTCAGTGTCTGTATTTGATGCTAATGTGGGTAAAAATACGGCCAACCCAAGGTATTGAATGCCTTTTCAGTATCAAGAGAAACCACCAAGGGTGTCAGCCCCAAAGTTCATGTCCAGTCCATTATCAGGCACAGGCACACAGGCAACACAGGCAGCGAAAATTAAGAAAGGTGTGTCTGCCTGGGATACAGCCATTGTGGCCCAATTCTATTAATGTCAAAGCAACTGGACCCTATGCATATGTGTCACAGAATTCCAGTAGGTGCCCACCCATGGATGGTGTTTTACCTCACGCAATTTGCTTGATAGCAGTGTATATCTCCTCTGTCACAAGGGGGGCATTTAACTCTCCTCGGTGTACAGGGGAGCCCGTGGGTTGGTGCAAAAGTGTCCAAGTATCCGTCAATAACAGCCCCATCTGTCTCGATATGTGAAACATATAATCTTGAGTAATACTCCCAGAATGTCTGTTTGACCTAGTTTGTGAATGTACTATTATACGCAGTTACTCCTTATTGCAGAAATTGGGATCCTGTGGCTCTCCGAGCGCTATAGTCAAGCTAACAATTGACCTGCTTTGTCCCCTCAGCATGCTGCCAAACCATGCGTTCCCTATAATCAAGTTTGCATAGGTGTGCCAATGGCACCCCGTAGTCGGTCCTTAGCTGCGTTGCTAAGGAGTCCCCCATCATGCTCTAAGAAGCATTCAAGTGTGTGGATTTCTGCTTCCATAACTGTAAGTTCCCAGTAAAACATCACTCTGTTACAGTAGTGGTCTTTATACAATGCCCCTCAGGACAACCTTAAAGGCATTCCATTCTCTTAAGGAATCTGATGCTGTGCCCTCATTTTCTGAGAAACAGCGTTCCACTGCCTCCCCCGCCATGGCCCAGAATGCTGCATCGTTATGCACCTCCACTGGGAGGCGCCAAGTCGGTATAACTATGCAGGCAGCATCCCAGTGAAGAGACAGCTTCAGAAAAGTCTGATCTGGCAGTGTACACCCCAGAAATTCCACAGACCCCACCTTGCTCACCAAATCCGGACTGCTGCAAACATTAGAGGTGATTTATATGTAGAGAAAGGGGAGGTTTAGGCTTGGCAAGTACTTTTAAATGCCAAGTCGAAGTGGCAGTGAAACTGCACACAGAGGCCTTGCAATGGCAGGCCTGAGACAAGACAAAGGGGCTACTTGAGTGGGTGGCACAACCAGTGCTGCAGGACCACTAGTAGCATTTAATCAACAGGCCCTAGGCACATACAGTGCATATTTCTAGGGACTTATAAGTAAATTAAATAGTCCAATTGGGTATGATCCAAAGTTACCATGTTTAAAGGGAGAGAGCATATGCACTTTAGCACTGGTTAGCAGTGGTAAAGTGCGCAGAGTCTAAAAGCCAGCAAAAACAGTGTCCAAAAAGTGGAGGGAGGCAGGCAAAAAGTTAGGGGTGACCACCCTAAGGCTGTCAAGTCTAACACAAGTCAATGCACATGTGTAACTCATGAACTACTAGGAATACTGTCTGACTTTGGGATATAATTGGAGAGTGATGTCCGCCACCTGCATGTGATATTCACTGCTACGACTACCTTGTTGCAATCACAGTCAATGAAACAGACAGGGGGAGTGGATCTATCTAAGTTTGTGTACGGTCCTCTGTAAAAGTCTCCACCCCAGACACAAGTTGCTTGATGGTTAGAGAGTAGGAAAGGGCTTAGTGAATCTATGAACTTGATTTGAATCGATTTCAGTGCATAACCCACAATCAGTATAAGACCATCCACAAGCCCTTCCAATATAGCAATTTGCCCTCCAGTTCCACTGTTTTGTGGTGTAGCTGATAGGGAACTCTGAGGGAAATCCAAATGAGCACCCACGGGGTACCTTGAGTATGTGGTGCCCACCAGTATGCCCCCCCATCTCCTCTGAGGTTTGATGACTTTGCTGTTGGTAAGGTGGGTTTCCTGCAGAAAGACATTGTGTATATAATGGCATTTTAAATGGGAATGAACTTTGTAATTTGGTAATCCTCTAACATTCCATTTTAGTATTTTATAGCTGGTCTGGTTTTCTGACTGTGATCTACTATAAGGTGTAGATTGTGTATGAAGAGCTAATGTACATCTGCAAGTCCAGAGCACAGCCCTCCTGTGGAAACATTGACATGTTACAAATGTCATCATGCCCAGGTACAAGTGATTTTAAAACAAATCTTATGTAACAATTAACCAAACTGCAACTTAACTCCCTGTCCCTGGTTGATCCACCAATGGGTGCTCGTCCATTTTCTTTGTAATGTTTCTGTCTATAACTCCCCAGCAACAGGATGGGATAATATGTGAGGGGCATGATCAATTATCATCAGAAAGTTCCCCAGTATTAAGTGAGGTGCCCAACCTCTCATCATCCATGCACTATGATTTGTGGCTGGGCCAGCTCTCATCCCTACAAGCGCCCAGCAACTAACTAGAGAGCAATAGCACCTCATCCACTATCATTGGCATCCCCTCAGTCCCATATGGAGCACCAACTCCCCCAATTCGAGGTCTGCATCACCGTTGCTAGAGCCATGTCCTGATGCGACCTCCAAGGAATGTTCATCTGTTGATCATGGTGGTATGCCAGTGTGGTTCTTCACATGACATCCACCATCACCTTCTCTTTATCGACCTATAACTGCAGGGGGAGCACTTTTAGGTCTCTCCTTCCTCTTATGTCTACCTCAGACTGTTGCCCATCCCTTGTGGCAATTTTGCCTGTCATCTGAAGAGGCTTCTACAAGGTCAAAGCATCTTCTGGCCAGTTAAACAACCTGATGACGTCTTCAAAGATAATCTTTAGTTTGGCCGGGAACAGTAATGCACATCAGATGTTCCATTCCATGAGGTGTTGCTGTATTCCGTAGAAGGATTCTTACAGTCTCTGAACCTCTGAGGTGTAGTCAGGATAAATAGTGGCATTTGCACCTGCCAGGGCCATGCACCCTGGTCACCTGCAATATATAATCTCTGTCCCAATAATTGAACAGGCTTGCAATAGCTGAAGCCCATGGGGATGGATGATGAGCAGGCACTCTCTGTGCTCATTCCACGGAAAATAAATTTGATTGCTTTCCCTCTAGGACTCTGGACACCTGCCAGTCTAACAAGAAGTGCTCCATGCTGGGATCGTCAGCATGCTGAGGTTGGCCAAGTATGAAATATTGTTCCATGGTGAACGACCTTCTTCACCATCTACTCTATGCTTCAGCTGGCATACCATCTCTAAAGAGCCTGGATGTGGGATTGTGCATCCCTGAATGAGAGGTGAAGGGTTGCCATGGTGGATTCTATCTCGCCCACCATCTCCTTCAACTTCTTGTGGTCCACCTTTATGAGACCAATATAATTTGTGAAGGCATCCAGTTTAGGTTCCAGGGTGAATGTAATGTCCCTAATGGCAGCCGGTATTTCACTGAATATCCCTGTGTGGTCTCTTAGGGTATCCTCTACCCTCAAAGGGCTGCAGCAGCACATGTCCATCAAGGCCATTGAGTAGTATTCCCCTCCCGTGGAGGAAGGTTTATCCCCTTTATCTTTCTCCATTGTGCTCCGTGAGGCAACAAAGTGGGCAGGCTCAATTCCCTGTAGTCCAGCTGGCAGGGTGCTGCTTCTCACCCACCAGTCTTACCCAGTCAACCGGTCTATGAGGCCTCCAAAGGAACCCAAGTGCACCTCTCGAGAGATGTCTACTCAGTATGACTGTTGGGCAAAAACAGCTGTAATAGATTATCTGGTCCGTTGAGTTACTGCTCTATGATGCACCCCTGTTATGGTTGTTCGGCAAGGGATCTCCCCAGTCTGCACACGTCCCTGGGAGGGAGATGGCAGATCACCCACTGTCAGTCACCTAGGCGAGGGGAGAAGTGGGTCTTGAGTGTGACCAGGTCGTCTACTAATGGTCAGCCGCCCAGATGTCCTCCGCGTTCATGTATCAGGGGCTCTGGATCTCAGTTGGACCATCCACCATGGAGACCCAGCAGTGTTCTCATTTGAGGGGTGTTTACACCAATGCTGTGGCATGAGGGCACAGAGCCCAAGTGTGCTTACTCACCTGCTTTGTGAGAAGCAGCCAGTAGCTAGCCAAAGCCTAGAGGTATGAGATGCTGCCTCCCGTGAGAGATGGTTACAATAATCTATTCAAGAAGTGATAAGCTTGATGACAACTGCTTGGTGTAATTCCTTAGTGATGAAAGGAAAGATCTCCCTCAGGACTCTAATGTTATGAAAAGAAGTCATTGATTGTATTCAGAGGTGGGGAAATATTGACTACTTTTACTGCTCTTAAGCCAAGTGAAGAAGGACATAAAGTCAAAGAGGACATAAACCTTTGTACACCAGGCAGGTTTCTTTGAATTTAGTATTTTTACTCAGAATGATAGTTAATGTGCTTTTCTTAATTCATTATCTTAAACCTACATTATTAGTGATTTCTAACTGCATGTCAAGAAACAATTTGGCCAAACAAAAAAGTATATTAGTCGCTATGAAGTGTAAGCAAATTATTTCAAGCATTAAATTCTTGTTTATTCTGGCATTACCAGTAGCATCATTGCTTTCATTTATTGCTAGAAAAGGGAAGAATGAGGAGTAAGAGATAAGGAATAAGAGCTGAAGCATTAGGAGCGAGGGAAGAGTGAAAAATGTGGAGTGAGGGATAAGGAATGATGAATGAGGGACGATTAATAAGAATGACAGATGATGAATGATTGATGTGAGCTATGGGGATGATAGATAAGGTATCATGGATGAGGGATGGTGGATGAAGAATGACAATGATGCATGAGCAATGCTGGTTGAGGAGTGATGGATGATGAATAAGGCATTATGGATGAGAGATGATGGATACAGGGTGATAAATGATGGGTAATGAATGATGGGTGAGGAATGCGGAATGATGGATAATGGCTGTTGACGATGAAAGAAGAAAGAGGGGTGAAGAATGATGGATTATGATGGCTTATGGGTGAGGCATGACGATGCAGAATGAGGGATGATGGATGATGATTGAGGAATGATGGATGAGGAGTAACTGATGAGTGATGAGGGTTGATCAGTAACAGATAATGGATAATGCATGAGGATTAATGAAAGAAAAATGGTGAGCAACAGATGAGAGATTATGGATGAAGAATGAAGAATGACAAATGATGGATCAGAGATGATCAATAAGTTATGATGATGACGGATAATAGATGAGAGATGGGTGATGGATAAGGAAAGATGGATAAAGAATGAATAATGAGAAATGATTGATGACTGATGAGAATGTACTAACATAAATGGCAGGAGCGGCTCCTCCGCTATGGCGGTGTGCGTTGCCCCATGCCAGCAGCAGCAGCTGAAAAACTTTTACACTAAAACTAAATTATGTTTATTATGGTTTTATTGTAAAAGGGGTGAGGCCATGGGATGTGACATGGACAGAGGGGGAGTGCACAGCATTCCCCCTCAGTGTGCATTCTGTTTGGCCGGCTGCCTCGGGCCGACCAAACATACATGCGTAAGAGTCTACCTCCAACCCGGCATTGTGTTGACGGGCCGGAGAGAGCAGGCAAAGACACCCACTCTCCCTTCAAGCACCCAGCCAGGGCATTCCGTCCAATCCTAAACCTGCTTTCATGCAGCCAGCAGCATGAAAGCTGTGTTAGGATTGGACGCAGGGCAGGCTGGGAGCCAATGCCTGCAGTGGAAGAGAGGAGAGGAGCAGATCGGTATGTCTTTTTTATTATTATTTTTTGCTCCCAGCCAAGTGCTGCCTGTCTCTCTTCGCTCTCACTAGCCGTGACTGATAAATGGTGTGGTATCCGTGCCGTTCTCCAATAGGGCAAATCTCAGCTAACAGACCTTTTACCGACATGCTTGTCAGTGATTTGTGAAACATGCTAGACTTATTTTGCTACATTCTAAACGGCATACAGCCAATTAACATGCAAAGGTGTCAAAGCATTCTAGATGCATTACCATAGTGAGTCATCTCAGAAGGTACATTGATTGAACTTGTGACTTGTGTAGAACAAACGGATCTCGAAACAAAATGCAGTAGAGCAGTTAGAAATATCGTCAGAAAAATTAAAAGTTGGCACACACATCTCTGCAGCAGGTGCACTCGCTTGTTGAGATGCTTTATTTGTTTGAAACCTCTGGTTTGGATTTTACATGTGGAACTCAACAAAACAGCATAGTTTTCTCCACTTCTGGATTTGGAATTTGGGTGAATTAGAAGTTACATCCAAATATGTGTAGGAAGTGCATTAACTCCTGGACTACAATACAGGAATTTGAACTTGCAATACATAGACCTCTGTACTATATTTATAAATGCTTTGTATTATCTCACAATCTGCATGTGGCACACTAATGTCTGCAGGAATTTCAAATCATCCCCTGGTATGTTTTTGTGGATTTTGCAGAGGATCCATGTTTCACAATAGGATTGATAACAATCTTTATCATAGGATTGGTGACAATCATTATCATTGTTTATCACAGTATTTGAAGAATCAGCTTGATAAAAATAAACACAAAGATCAACACATACCAAAAACCTCACCCGTTTACACAATTCTAAAATCAAATGTGAAAGTAACTCTCCCATACTCACATATCATATTGTTATTGCTAAGGGTCCTTAGTACCCTAACTCTTGAGCACACTACCATCTTATCTATAGCATAACATGTCGACATTTACCTCTCATCCTTGGGGTCTCCACAAGTTAACATTTGCTATGGAGCTGTTGGTGCTTCACTCTATCCATTCACCAGAGCAGGACTGGGAAACTCTATGGTGTTTACGTTTTTTGGACTTTATATATCTTTATCAAACACCCTCACATTAGTTGGTACCTCAGGATGATGTTCAATGACCAGAAGCAGCTCTCACTACAGAAGCAGGTTGCAGACCCCTGAAATCTACAGACAGTTATCAGATATCAGAAATGCCATTGGTATCTTACAACTATCTGTGGACAGGACTATGAGGCAAGTTAGTAATCAAGGCCTAGATGGTACACTAAGCCACCTTCCCAAGCATAAGTGGATTTTCATTACATGAGGGGATTTTCATTACGTCAGTGGCCTCTTACCGTCCATCACATCTAACGATTGTAGTTATCTAGACGTTCAAAAGGTGCAGTAGACTTCATCTACTTTAAGTGCCCTGGAAACACCGGCCTTCATATTTGATTGGTATGTGATAATAAACTATGCGTCAATGAATACGTTTTCTGTTTCCTTGGGTAGTGTGTGATATAACTATCCTTGAAGCCAGTCAAATCAAGGCAAAGATGCAAAGGTAGAGACTAACTCTGTCCTCCTACATGAGTAGACCACTCCAACAAACACCACACCACAATCCAAACACTAATAACTTAATTTCGACCCCTGTCAGGGGCTGGAAATGCCCTCCAAAGTCACTGATTATGACACTCTATAACATCCCATGTACTAGCGAAAAGGTGGTTATGGAGGGGTACAAGTCAGGACTTGAAGCACCATAGAGTGGGCCACTGAGGTGCTAAAACAGAGCTTCAAGTGTCTGCATCAAAGTACATGCAGGGGTTAAGTAAAGCACTCTTGCCAATGGTATCTCATGTATCACTACTATGGTGTTGCCTCACCAGAATGAGGATACAGTGAGATACATAGGGGGCTAGGTAAATCTCAGATAGAGGATCTGCTGAAGATCCACCCATAGTACACAACATGACATGTCCATCAATAGACAACTCTCTACCGTAGACCACTAGAGAAAACATCTGACACCTATCACAATTACTGATGCATTTGGCAATAAGGCAAATGCTACAACATCACCACCATAAAACCGTCATCGACTACAAGAAGGTGTTATTAGATGGTGGATGTGCAATTGACAGGGTCCCGGTCATGGAAAGGCTGTGGCAAATAGGAGTCTTAATCAGCGTGGCTGCACCAAGTTCAGCACTGCCATGGCTGACCTTGAGCCTGCCCACCATGAGCCCATCGGGAACCTTGTTCCTGGTGGTGAGGGTGGTCCCCTGGCAGTCGGACTGCCTGGAGTGTGGTAGTCCAACCATCACCACAGAGCTGGCAGTCTCAAGACCGCCAGCCTCATAATGAGGTTCTAAGTCTAGAATGTCCTCCACTGCTGAGCAACATGGTCTGCAAGTGTTCAGATCGTCTTTCTGTAACTAGGTTGAGGTATGTGCTAGCCTGGGGAGAAGGCCAAAACGGAATCTGATAATTGTTTCCTTTAACTGCGTGGACCCTCAGGCCTCTATTTAGGGTTGGGATTTAAGGGATTTAACCCCAATTAAGACCAACCAGGATCTGGTTGACAGAATTTCATAGTGTCCTTTCCTCAGGATCTGCATGTTACTGAACAAAAAGCCCACCTTCCAGCGTCACCAACTCAGAAAGCTATTATAGCACAGAGTTATGATGAAGCCAGTCGGGGGGAAGGGAAATAGGGTAGGGAACAGCAGGGAGAGAGATCTGAAAAGAAAAGGTTAGAACAAATATGCATGTAGTGATGTATTGGTTTGTATGTAAAAGAAGAATGCTATGACATCAGGGGCAGTGGAATGTTGGGGCAGTGGAATGTTGGGGCAGGCTGTGACTGGGGATTGGAATGTTTTCATATGAAAGGTCAGAGTTGTGCCGGTTTGGGGATGGCAAGCTCATGTATCTCTGTCTGTACATTATAACTGGAAATAAACTTTTAAGGAAAGAACAAGAAGAGTCAGTGTACTTACTTCAATGCACTTACTCATTCATAGAAATGTAACTCATCAATAGACTCTTGACTAAATGCGTCTCCGATATATCAGATGGAGACCCCTTATGAAATGAGAGCAAAGCCCCTTCTTTGAAACATGGAACAAGAATAAACTACGACCTCAGAACCAAAAGATGGCAAGAGCTTTGGACTATGATCTTCATTCATAACATAAACCTTTGATCATGACCTAGAAAATCTCAAATAATTAAATATGCTTTTCACATATTATGCTTTCTAAAAAAACAATTAAAACTTTGATTTGCTTATCTGCAAAAATACTTTAACATTCACAACCATAAAGGCCAAAAGGTTTTTACTCATTGAACTTGAAGTGCTTTACTTATAATACCAGGAAGCGCTTTTATTTGTCTTGCCTGAAGCGCTACGCTCGTTATGCTATAGGGGCACTTTTACTCATGTGGCCTGAAGTGCTTGAATTGCCGTGCCAAGAGCGCGTTACACCTGTGGACTGAAGCGCTTGAATTGCTGTGACAAGAGCACTTTACATCTGTGGACTGAAGCACATGAATTGCCGTGCCAAGAGCGCTTTACATCTGTGAATTGAAGCGCTTGAATTGCCGTGTCAAGAACGCTTTACATCTGTGAACTGAAGCGCTTTGAATTGCCGTGCCAAGAGCGCTTTACATCTGTGAACTGAAGCGCTTGAATTGCCATGCAAAGAGTGCTTTACACCTGTGCTCTGAAACGCCTTTGATCGTCGTGCAAAGGCCGCTGTACTCTGGAAACTGAAAACGCTTTGCTCGTTGTGCTAAGGTGCGCTTTACCTCTGGAAGTAAAGACTTCCTCCAAAATTGGATTCATCAAGACCTTACCACTACGAGTACGACCTACTTGTTTTTGAATTCACCATGGAAACAAGGATACTTCAATTGGATATCACTCTGCCATGCAGGAACTCTGCTCTTCTTCAGAGAAACCCCCACACGAGGTTTGACTGCATCGAAGTCTTCAAAATAGTGAGCAACGTGCTTGGGTGTAGCTGGGCTTTATAGGCCTGCCACACGCCAAGAAGGCTGCTGCCTCTAAAAACATGGGAATTGTAGTCCCTTCTTGGAATAGCACTGAAAAGTGCATCTTGTCCACCAATGTCCTGAACCTGCAGCTCCATGAGCTTTGCCACAGGGCAGACGAAGCTGATGGCCACCTTTGGAACAAGAGGGGATGAAAAGTGGTGCGCATAAAGCACCGCAGAGCCGCACAGCTGAGATTTGGGCGGGACCTGGACCGTGCATGGCCTTATTCCTGACACAGAACCTCCTTGTCACCAACTGCGGAGATTTTTCTTATTGCAGCATTCATCGTTTTTTTTAAGGACCCTTGGCAGGACACTGTATTCCTTAATGTTCGTATTCCCAAGTCATTGATGGCAGAGTCTAGGTACTGACACGCAGGGGAAATTTGTCTTTTTTGCTTTTCACACCAGAGAACGTTATTCAAATGATTGATACTGAGGTCTGTATTCTCTACCATGTTTTAATATATGCCCCCTTCCTAGCAATTAGATGGTTCAGCAGGCCAAACTCAAGTCTGTTCTTTGTGGGAGAGGCATTGACAGGAACATAAAAGAGGAACCTATATGTTTTATGAATTCAGGGCCACAGTGTCTTTGCCACTTAGAGCCTCATTTCCATAAGACAGACTTGGGGACTAATTTTGCTGCTATTATCTTCAGAAGAGGTAGATTCAAGGCTACTCATCACAGGTATTCTGCATTGCAGAAATTCAACTGCATTGGCTATGTGCTTCTGAAAAAAGATGTGGGCTCTGGCACTTAGAGGCATATTTTTGAGCCCCTAGTGTCAATGGAGCATCACTTTAAGTGACGCTCCAGTAGCGCTAACCTCTGCTACATATTTACAAGGAGGTGTAATACCACTTTTTGTGGCATTACACCTCCTTGTAAATATGAGCCAATCCAACGCAGTCATCTGCATCCGAGGGCATGCAATGGGTGTTGCTGTGGGGCATGTCACAGCAACACCCATTGCATTTTGACGCTGCCTCAGATTTACAAGATTTCGTAAACCTGAGTCTGTGCCAAAATCTAACGCTACCCCAGCAAGGCACAACGAGGAGGAATATTTGTATTCCTCCTCGTTTCTTTTTTTTCTATGCGTGCAGCAGACACAGAAGTGCCTAAGCGCCATTCAGTAGTGATTGTTTATGTGCGGGAAAGTACAACTTCCCGCACGTGAACAATCACACCCCTCAACGCAGACATCATGCACAGTGGTGCAAGGAGGCCTGCATTGGTGCTGGCAACTAAATTTAGTGCCAGCGCATGGACAACACAGGGGTGCGCCATATTCACTTAAATACGGCGCATCCCTGCGTTGTGAAAATGACGGAGCGCGGAGCTGACAATTTTGTCGCAGCGTCGCGCTCCGTCATTTTCCCATTAATATGGGTCTCATTGTCTTACAAATTGACCATTGTCAGAGTATGACTTAACTACAAAATATCAAGCAAGGCCAAGAAAGCAAGGGCTGCACTTTGTATTTGTTGAACAGTGCTTTAAATGGGCCGGTACTGTCCAGTACTGAGTACCGGCACTTCTTATTTTGAGAGGGACAGTACCGGCACATCTAAAGAAAAACGTAATACTTTTAATTGGAGAATACTGGCACTTCTCAGAAACAAGCAGGTATCTGGCACAGAGTACCTGCACTTTATTTTTTCCATTTAAAGCACTGTTGAACACTGTCTCAAAGGTTAATCCGGATCATTGAAAGAGCTGCTGTACTTCTGCTGAATCAGGATCCATTTTAATTTAAAACGTTGGCGATGTGCGATGTCTTCTTGAGAAAACAAAAATTGTGAAGTCGCAGTGGTAGGAGCTTTTTTAGCCCGTGTCTTAACAGGCGCTTGTTGTTCCAAAAATATTTGTCCGTGAAACAAACATCCCTGATGTGTTGGAGGAATACATCAAACTTGTCTCGGAATTGTGCCTCTGGATGCCTCCGCCGAAACAGGAAGAAAATGCCTTATTGAAGGAAACAGATCTGCTGCCATTTTACCTAGGGTTAAGCACGCGGAAACTTTTCATACAAGACAAATTATGCACAAAGTTGTTACATTGATCGATCTATCAGGCAGGGAGAAACACATGAACAAAGCATCGGCCAGGAAGCACAGAACATCTTTCATGATTCCAGAGTCAGACTTCTTTTATTGAGAGGTGAGGATAGGGCTTTATGTTATTTCTAGAATTCAGGGCATGACTATTCTCACTGCAATATCTCTCTATGCTGCGTTGGAGATAACAAGTGTAAGAAAATGCCCTTTCTGCGTGATTACCCTCCTTTATTTGTTAAATTTATTGCTGGTGTTTGGACTCAACACGGGGTCACTGCCATCCAGGGCTTTATATATGTGCTTTAACCCCTGTAAAAAATATATATTTGGTTAACCCCTGATTGCATTTTAACTTACCTATAAGACCCTAATATATGTTACTGTGTGTGCCCAGGATCTTGAAGTTAAATGTTGCTACTGAACAACAGCACCTATTGTGCCAGCACTGAAGTGCCAGTACAAAGCATGTCTTCAGGCTGGGTCCTGCAGCCTGAGTATGCAGTTTTAAACTGCAAATTTAACTTAGAAAAATAAACCTTGCCAAGCCTAAACCTTCCTTGGTAATACTTATAAGATACCCCTAAGGTGAGCCATTCATGGCCATAGGGGAGGCACATGTTATTTAAAATTAGGGCATGTGTACGTAAGTTTTACATGCCCTGGCAGTGAAAATTTTCCAAACTCTTTTTTTCACTGTAGCAAGGGTAGCTCGCCCATAGAACAGCGCTGGGTTACATTATAACACACCGTAATTCCAAATCTAATGGTCAAGTCCAGCTTTGAATCACTATTTTGAAAATGCCACTTTTAGAAAGTTGGCATTTTCATTCCTAAGCCATATGTGCCTTACCAACAGTGTTCAGGGTCACATGACTGTTATATGACTTTCCTGTGGTGAGATGTGTATTGCTTTCAGACAGTGGACAAAGGGCTTGGGAATGGGGAGATGATTACCCCTGACAGGATAGCCGTCTGGGGTGTACCCGGGAACTCCTATTACACTTTAAAAGGAGCCTACCTTTTCACAAGCAAATGTAACTCACATCTAGGCCTGCTTCTTTATTGTTCTGCTAGCCAACTAGGCACCAATTCCAGTGGGTGCACCCAGAACCAGTTTTGAGTGATCCTTTGGGGGTGTTTGCCCATTATACTCGCCACACCTCTGGGTGGGCCTAGGGAGTTCTGCACAAGGAAAGAAAGGTTGTGCATCTTAGTTTTAGGTAGCGAAAGGCACATACGAAGTGCTGCAAAAGAGGGCAACATCAACCCTCGGAAATGTTACTTTATTGGTTATGGAGTGGCCAGGAGATTCCCCTACCCGGGGCTAGCACTGGGCACAAATCTGACCCCCCCCTATCAGACAATTTAGAATGCCTTTGGAGCTGTGCAAGATAAAAGAAGGACTGAGGCCCATATTTATACTTTTTGATGCAAACCAGTGCTGGTTTGCGTCAAACATTTTACCGCCGGCTAACGCCATTCCTACGTGCCATGCGGGCACCTTATTTAAGGAATGACGTTAGTTGGCGCTGCGGACTGGTCAGAGTAAAAAAAAATGACTCAAACCAGGCAGCTCCGGCGTAGGGGAAAATGGGGGTTGTGCGTAAAAAAATGGTGCAAGTCAGGTTTGAGGCAAAAATCATGCTTCAAACGGACTTGCGCCGTTTTTTGATGCACAACCCCTATTGAAATGACTCCTGTCTTACCAAAGACAGGAGTCATGCCCCTTGCTCAATGGCCATGCCCAGGGGACTTCTGTCTCCTGGGCATGGTCATTGGGCACAGTGGCATGTAGGGGGCCCAAATTAGGCCCCCCTATGCCACTGTAAAAAAAATTAAAAAAATACATACCTCAACTTACCTGTACTTACCTGGGATGGGTCCCCCCAACCATGGGTGTCCACCAGGGGTGGGCGAGGGTGGCAGGGGGTGTCCTTGGGGGCAGGGAAGGGCACCTCTGGACTCCTTCCATGGTCAGAGAGGTCCCTTAATGCCTGCCCTGACCCAGGCGTTTAAAAACGGCACACATCAGGCTGTGCACCGTTTTTTAAGGCCCGCCCTCTCCTGTGCGTCAAAATGATGCGGGGTATAAATAAGGCACACAGGCCTTAAAGTCATTTTTTGGGCAGGAACGCTTACCTTGCATTTCATTAACGCAAGGCAGTTTCCTGCATCCAAAAAATGACTCACACGGAGGAATTTTGACATCCGCCGGCTCGGGCTTCAAAGTTTAAATATGGTGCACGGTTTGCGCCGAATATGCATCAAAATATTTGATGCACATTCGGCACAAACAGAGCATAAGTATGCCCCTGAATCTGCTGTTGAACTTGTAGAAAGAGGCTGAAAGCGCTTGAGCGCTCCCTACTTGTATCCAGGACAGAAGAGTAGAATCTGAGGGCTAGTTGCCCATGCCCCTATTCAGCTCCACGAACACAGTGCCTGCAGGAAACCCAAGTCTCTGCTGAACCAGCTGACCAATTTCAACTGGTTTTGCCCTGGATCCTACTGGTGGCTTCTGGGAAATTGAGTTATAACTGCCAAGTAGTCCCTAAAAGGTCCTGGACCCTTGGCTGGTGTTCGAGTGTGCTGGCAGCAGCAACCCAACATTTAGACATAACTGATGTCAGAACCCCTTTATATTACATTATCTTGCTCACTTTATTTCAGCAACCTGGCTCTGGGTGTGTATTTGTGGAAGCATATGTGAGGAATCTGCCTTTGACTTACAAGTTTGTGTGGAACAGCTAAGGGGCTGATGCACCACAAACTTCTGGCTCCTTTTCTAGAACTCCACTGGAGAGAGAAAGGAGTAGTTATCCAGCTGGGCTCGCAAGCGAAACCCTCAGCTGTGTTGCTCCCTGGTAATAATATTTCACCCCATCTTAGACAGCAATGGCTTAGTATTTCGAACAGATGGCAAATAACAGTGTCCTTTTTTGCGATAGCTATTTAATGGGTTGAGCAGAATGTGTAATTGGCTTTTAGAGCTCAGTAGGATGATGCAGAATTAATGTGCTACAAATATCTGAGCTGTTTCTCTCGAGGCAACAACAACGAATATGTGTTCCTCTCATTGGAAGAGGGAAGGAAGACCCCAGGAACAGTGTGACTGAACCATACCTGGAAAGATCAGGCATGAAGGTTAATTCACCTAAATGCCCATAGCAGCATGTTAGAAATTGGGTGGTTGACCTCAGTCAATCAGCAACCACAATCCTAGTCAGTGTAGGTGTCTGGCAAACCCTAAATTGACCTTTGCTCACCCTCTGGTAGCTTGGCACAAAGCAGTCAGGCTTAACGTAGCAGCAATGTGTAAAGTATTTATGCAACACTTCAAACAGTAAACAGTTAAACACCATACAAAAAAGATTTCACACCAGGCTAGAAAATTTGACCTGAATTTAATAAATTAAACAAGTTCAAAACAACCAAAATCCAATAAGCAGAACTTGAGTTATTAATGTTTAAAGAATAAACTGTAAAATAGCATTTAGAAGCAACGTGTCAATCATGGATATCTGGTTGAGCGGACGGGGAGAAAGTGAAGAGTTCAGGAAGACCCTAATGGAGCTTGGGCCGGCTATAGGAACTCAGTTGGGGCTGCTGAACCAAAGTACCTCAAATGTTTGTTGCAGATCGTTGCTTCAGTTCTGAACCACGCAGTAAGGATGATGCGTCAATTCTGCTCCGCAAAGCAGCAGCGATGCATCGGCTCTGAGATGCGCAAAGCTATAGTGCAAGTTCCTACTGAGTAGATGTCGAGGTCAGGCACCTGAGTTTGCAATTCGAAGACAGTGTGCAATTGAGGCAATGTGTTGGTTCCAGTGAGTGCAGAGGCTGCGATTCCGAGTTTCAGCATCGTTTTTGAGGCAGCTGTCAATGGGGACATGAGGCCCTTGACCAGACAAAAACACTTCAGTCTCAATTCCAAAGCCGATGCACCCGCTCCAAGGTGTGAGGTGCAGTGGTGATGGTAGATAGAACACTAGCACACGGGAAGAAAGAACATAGTAAATGGGCGCTCACAGTGAATCCACATAGTAATAGGGAGACATAATAAATAAGACACGGTGCTCCTGGCAAGAGGAACTTCCCTTATCCTCTAAGGCTTCCAAGGAAGCCTATACATAGAAAAGTCAGAAGTCAGGGCACTCGTGAATTAAAAAACAATTAAGTATACCCACTTGCCAGGCCTAAACCTTCCCTTAAGTTAGAGATTCTACTCTCTCTCAAGACGAAACACGTGTTGGCGTTGGTTGCTACATGATTTCAAGGATTGTTCTTTATTACTGTGATGTAATCTGTCTTCCAAGAATAAATTTCTTCATGATCGCCAGTTTCTTCACATGATTCCCTATCGGCACAACAAGGACTTTTAAACTTCTCTATACTTAATTGTTTTTTAATTCACGAGTGCCCTGACTTCTGACTTTGCAGTGGTGATGGTAGTCTGGTTGTGTTGGTTCCGATCCACTCAATGGAAGTGATGTTTCATGTTAGAAATGGGGTCTTTGGTTGACAGTCAGGTTACCCCCTGTTCAAGCAAGGACCCTCACTCTGGTCAGGGTAAAAGAGAATCACCCTCAGCTAACCCCTGCTTACCCCCTTGGTAGCTTGGCAGAGCAGTAGGCTTAACGTCAGAGTGCTAGGTGTAAAGTATTGTACCAACACACACAGTAAGTCAATGAAAACACTACAAAATGACACAACACTAGTTTAGAAAAAAAGGACATATTTATCTAAACAAAACAAGACCAAAAAGACAAAAATCCGACATACACAAGACAAGTTATGAATTTTTAAAGATTAAACTCAAAAATAGCGCTTAGAAACACAAAATGCTTCGATGAGGTGTTAACACAGTGTTGTAACGGAGCCATTCCCATCAATCTGACTCCAGCGGCTCCGGCCACGGAGTCGCGTAGACCCCTAGGTACAGTACCTTGGTGAAGAAATGAAAACGAGCTGATGCGTGAAGCCGGGGATCGTGGCGTCTGTGCGAAACGCTGAATCTGCGCACTTCGAGTGGTGTCGGTCACGACGTGGTGTGCCGACTTCCACGGAGTCGTGGACTTCGGCGGGGCAGCAGCGATGTCGGGCCTGCAAAGGTCGGCACGTTCCAGCAAAGATCACGGACACGAGTGCAGGCAGCATTACCGGATTCAGCAGCGCCGTCAGTCCGAAGTCGTCCGAAGTCGATTTCCTTGAATTTCCACAAGCTTTCTTTCCAAGAGCCCAGGGACTGGATAGGGCACCACTTGTCAGAGCAGGAGTCTCTCCAGAGACTCCAGGTGCTGGCAGAGGGAAGTCTTTGCTGTCCCTGAGACTTCAAACAACAGGAGGCAAGCTCTAAATCAAGCCCTTGGACATTTCTTCACAAGATGGAAGGCACACAAAGTCCAGTCTTTGCCCTCTTACTCTGGCAGAAGCAGCAACTGCAGGATAGCTCCACAAAGCACAGTTACAGGCAGGGCAGCTCTTCTTCCTCAGCTCTTCAACTCTTCTCCAGGCAGAGGTTCCTTTTGTTTCCAGAAGTGTTCCTAAAGTCTGTGGTTTTGGGTGCCCTTCTTATACCTAATTTCTCATTTGAAGTAGGCCTACTTCAAAGTAAAGTCTCTTTTGAATGTGAATTCCTGCCTTGCCCGGTCCAGGCCCCAGACACTCACCAGGGGGTTGGAGACTGCATTGAGTGAGGGCAGGCACAGCCCTTTCAGGTGTCAGTGACCACTCCTCCCCTCCCTCCTAGCACAGATGGCTCATCAGGATATGCAGGCTTCACCCCAGCTCCCTTTGTGTCACTGTCCAGTGTGAGGTGCAACCAGCCCAACTGTCAAACTGACCCAGACAGGGAATTCACAAGCAGGCAGAGTCACAGGAATGATTTAAGCAAGAACATGCTCACTTTCTAAAAGTGACATTTTCAAACACACAATCTTAAAATCAACTTTAGTAAAAGATGTATTTTTAAATTGTGAGCTCAGAGACCCCAAACTCCACATGTCCATCCGCTCTGAAAGGGAATCTACACTTTAATCATATTTAAAGGTAGCCCCAATATTAACCTATGAGAGGGACAGGCCTTGCAACAGTGAAAAACGAATTTAGCAGTACTTCACTGTCAGGACATATAAAACACATTACTGTATGTCCTACTTTAACCATACACTGCACCCTGTCTGACAGGTAAGAAAAGGGAAGGTTTAGGCCTGGCAAGTGGGTACACTTGCCAAGTTGAATTTACAGTTAAAACTGCACACACAGACACTCCAGTGGCAGGTTTGGGACATGATTACAGAGCTACTTATGTGGGTGCCAGAACCAGTGCTACAGGCCCACTAGTAGCATTTGATTTACAGGCCCTGCCACCTCTAGTGCACTTTACAGGGACTTACTAGTTAACCAGATATGCCAATCATGGATAAACCAATTACATCCACATTTTGTAAAGGAGCACTTGCATTTTAGCACTGGTTAGCAGTGGTAAAGTGCCCAGAGTAACAAAATAGTAAAATCTGAGTCCAGCACACATCAACAACCTGGGGAACACAGACAAAAAGTTAAGGGAGAACACACCCAGGATGAAAAGTACACACGTGTCCCCCCCAGCTGAAAGTGGGGAGCAACTACCCAACCTCATGGAAGTTCTCGGTGGAAGAACATGGACAGACCATCAGCATTGCCGTGCTCTGTACCAGGACGGTGTTCCACCATAAAGTCCATCCCCTGTGGGGAAATGGACCACCTCAACAGTTTCTCACCCCTCATCTGCATTAACCATCTGTGGTCGGTCTGAACTCGGAAGTGAGTCCCAAACAAGTAGGGTTTTAGCTTCTTCAGTGCCCAGACCACAGCAAACGCTTCACGTTCTATGGCACTCCACCTACATTCCCCGGGTAGTAACCTCCTGCTAATGAAGGCTACAGATTGATCTAGGCCCTCTTCATTAAGCTGGGAGAGTACTGCTCCAATACAATGCTCTGAGGTGTCTGTTTGCACAACAAACTCCTTGGAGTGGTCAGGTGCTTTCAGCACAGGTGCTGTGCACATGGCAGCCTTCAGGGCATCAAAAGCGTTCTGGCAAGCCTCTGTCCAGATCACTTTCCTGGGTTGCTTCTTAGAAGTCAACTCAGTTAAGGGGGTAACAATAGTACCATATTGTAGGAAGGTAGCCTCTTTCTAGCCTTGTTACCCCCACTTTTGGCCTGTTTGTGAGTATATGTCAGGGCGTTTTCACTGTCTCACTAGGATCCTGCTAGCCAGGGCCCAGTGCTCATAGTGAAGACCCTATGTTGTCAGTGTGTTTGTTATGTGTCACTAGGATCCTGCTAGCCAGGATCCCAGTGCTCATAAGTTTGTGGCCTATATGTGTTCCCTGTGTGGTGCCTAACTGTATCACTGAGGCTCTGCTAACCAGAACTTCAGTGTTTATGCTCTCTCTGCTTTCCAAATTTGTCACCACAGGCTAGTGACTAAATTTAGCAATTCACATTGGCATACTGGCGCACCCATATAATTCCCTTGTATATGGTACTGAGGTGCCCAGGGTATTGGGGTTCCAGGAGATCCATATGGGCTGCAGCATTTCTTTTGCCACCCATAGGGAGCTCTGACAATTCTTACACAGGCCTGCCACTGCAGCCTGCGTGAAATAACGTCCACGTTATTTCACAGCCATTTACCACTGCACATAAGCAACTTATAAGTCACCTATATGTCTAACCTTCACTTGGTGAAGGTTGGGTGCAAAGTTACTTAGGGCCAGATGTAGCAAGGGTTTTGCGCCTCGCAAACGGCGAAAAACGCAGTTTGCGAGGCGCAAAAGCCTCTACGCGATGCAGAAACGCATTTTGCGAATCGGAACCGGCTCCCAAAATGCGTTTCCGACTCGCATATAGGAAGGGGTGTTCCCTTCCTATTTGCGTCTCGCAACGCGATGCAAGTTCATTTGCGACCGCGAAAGCGGTCGCAAATGAACTCGCAGTTACCATCCACTTGAAGTGGATGTTAACTCATTCGCAAACGGGAAGGGGTCCCCATGGGACCCCTTCTCCTTTGTGAATGCAAACAAAAATAATTTTTCAGAGAAGGTAGTGGTCCTATGGACCACTGCCTGCTCTGAAAAATACCGAAACAAAAGGTTTCGTTTTTTTTTTCTAAGTGCAGCTCGTTTTCCTTTAAGGAAAACGGGCTGCAGATAGAAAAAAAAACTGCTTAATTAAAAAGCAGTCACGGACATGGTGGTCTGCTGTCTCCAGCAGGCCACCATCCCCTTGAGTGCCCAGACTCGCAATGGGGTTGCAAACTGCGACCCACCTCATTAATATTAATGAGGTGGGTCTTTGCGACCCCATTGCGAGTCGCAGAAGGTGTCTGAGACACCTTTCTGCATGGCAAATTGCGAGTTGCAATTTGCGAGTGGCACGGACTCGCAAATTGCAAGTCGCAATTTCCTTTCTTCCTACATCTGGCCCTTAGTGTGTGGGCACCCTGGCACTAGCCAAGGTGCCTCCACACCCATCAGGGCAAATTCCCCGGACTTTGTGAGTGCGGGGACACCATTACACACGTGCACTATACAAAGGTCACTACCTATGTATAGCGTCACAATGGTAACTCCGAACATGGCCATGTAACCTGTCTAAGATCATGGAATTGTCACCCCAACACCATTTTGGTGTTGGGGGGACAATTCCATGATCCCCCGGGTCTCCAGCACAGGACCCGGGTACTGCCAGACTGCCTTTCCGGGGTCTCTACTGCAGCTGCTGCTGCTGCCAACCCCTCAGACAGGTTTCTGCCCTCCTGGGGTCCAGGCAGCCCTGCCCCAGGAAGGCAGAACAAAGGATTTCCTCTGAGAGAGGGTGTTACACCCTCTCCCTTTGGAAATAGGTGTGAAGGGCTGGGGAGGAGTAGCCTCCCCCAGCCTCTGGAAATGTTTTGATGGGCACAGATGGTACCCATCTCTGCATAAGCCAGTCTACACCGGTTCAGGGATCCCCCAGCCCTGCTCTGGCGTGAAACTGGACCAAGGAAAGGGGAGTGACTACTCCCCTGACCAGTACCTCCCAGGGGAGGTGCCCAGAGCTCCTCCAGTGTGTCCCAGACCTCTGCCATCTTGGAAACAGAGGTGTTGGGGGCACACTGGACTGCTCTGAGCGGCCAGTGCCAGCAGGTGACATCAGAGACCTCCTCTGATAGGCTCTTACCTTTCTTGGTAGCCAATCCTCCTTTCTTGGTAGCCAAACCTCCTTTTTCTGGCTATTTAGGGTCTCTGCTCTGGTGAATTCTTCAGATAACGAATGCAAGAGCTCACCTGAGTTCCCCTGCATCTCCCTCTTCACCTTCTACCAAGGATCGACAGCTGACTGCTCCAGCACGACTGCAAAACCGCAACAAAGTAGCAAGACGACTACCAGCAACATTGTAGCACCTAATCCTGCCGGCTTTTTCGACTGTTTCCAGGTGGTGCATGCTCTGGGGGTAGCCTGCCTTCACCCTGCACCAGAAGCTCCAAAGAAATCTCCTGTGGGTCGACGGAATCTTCCACCTGCTAATGCAGGCACCAAAAGACTGCATCACTGGTCCTCTGGGTCCCCTCTCATCCTGACGAGCGTGGTCCCTGGAACACAGCAACTCTGTCCAAGTGACTCCCACAGTCCAGTGACTCTTCAGTCCAAGTTTGGTGGAGGTAAGTCCTTACATCCCCACGCTAGACTGCAAAGCTGTGTACTGTGTGATTTGCAGCTGCTCCGGCTCCTGTGCACTCTTCCAGGATTTACTTCGTGCACAGCCTAGCCTGGGTCCCCAGCACTCCGTCCTGCAGTGCACAACCCTCTAAGTTGGCCTCCGACATCGTGGGACCCCCTTTTGTAACTTTGTGTGGACTCCGGTTCTTATTCTTCTGTTGGGGTACTTCTGCGGGTGCTGCCTGCTTCAGTGGTGGCTCTCTGAGTTGCTGAGCGCCCCCTCTTTCTCCTCCTCCAAAAGGCGACATTCTGGTCCTTCCTGGTCCTCAGAAGCACCAAAAAACCTCTACTGCAACCCTTGCAGCTAGCAAGGCTTGTTTGCAGTATTTCTGCTTTGGAACACCTCTGCAAGCTTCATCGCGACGTGGGACATCTGTCTTCCAAAGGAGAAGTTTCTAGTCCTCTTCTTTCTTGCAGAACTCCAAGATTCCTCCAACTAGAGGCAGCTTCCTTGCACCTTCATCCGGGGTTTCCTGGGCTCCTGCCCCCCCTGGACACTGTCGCGACTATTGGACTTGGTCCCCTTGCCTTGCAGGTCCTCAGGTCTGGAAATCCGTTGTCAGTGCACTGCTGGTTTTTATTGTTCTTGTAGAATCCCCCTATCATGACTATTGTGCTCTCTGGGGTAGTAGGTGCACTTTACTCCTACCTTTCAGGGTCTTGGGGTGGGGTATCTTGGACACCCTGACTGTTTTCTTACAGTCCCAGCAACCCTCTACAAGCTCCCATAGGTCTGGGATCCAATCGTGATTCGCATTCCACTTTTGCAGTATATGGTTTGTGTTGCCCCCATACCTATGCTTGCCTATTGCAACCTATTGTAATTCTACACTGTTTGCATTACTTTTCTGACTCTTACTTACCTATTTTGGGTTTGTGTACATATAACTTGTGTATATTACTTACCTTCTTACTGAGGGTACTCACTGAGATACTTTTGGCATATTGTCATAAAAATAAAGTACCTTTATTTTTAGTAACTCCTTGTATTGTGTTTTCTTATGATATAAGTGGTATAGTAGGAGCTTTGCATGTCTCCTAGTTCAGCCTAAGCTGTTTTGCCATAGCTACCTTCTACCAGCCTAAGCTGGTAGAAACACCACTATTCTACTAATAAGGGATAACTGGACCTGGCACAAGGTGTAAGTACCTATGGTACCCACTGCAAGCCAGGCCAGCCTCCTACACATATCCCTTAACAAACCTCCTGCAATATCCTGTGAGACCTAAAAAGGCTCTCACTTCAGTCTGGTCTTGGGAGGCTCCCAAGCCAGAATCGTGTCGATCTTAGGCTGTAAGGGTGCCACCCGGCCACTCCCCACCTGGTGTCCTAAGTACACCACAGAACTCTGCCCTATTTGGCACTTGTTCGCCTTAATAGTGAGTCCTGCCTTCTGCAGGGCCTCTAACACTCTCCAGAGGTGTTGCAGGTGTTCCTCCCATGTGGAACTAAACACAGCAATGTCATCCAGGTAGGCGGCACTGAACTCATCCAGCCCAGCCAACACCTGGTTGACCAACCTCTGAAAGGTGGCAGGAGCATTCTTCATCCCAAATGGCATCACTTTAAATTGAAAGTGTCCATCTGGAGTAGAGGATACTGACCTCTCCTTGGACCCCTCAGTTAAGGCAAAGCTGTGTACCGTGTGATTTGCAGCTGCTCCGGCTCCTGTGCACTCTTCCAGGATTTACTTTGTGCACAGCCTAGCCTGGGTCCCCAGCACTCCGTCCTGCAGTGCACAACCCTCTGAGTTGGCCTCCGACGTCGTGGGACCCCCTTTTGTAACTTTGTGTGGACTCCGGTTCTTAGTCTTCTGTTGGGGTACTTCTGCGGGTGCTGCCTGCTTCAGTGATGGCTCTCTGAGTTGCTGAGCGCCCCCTCTTTCTCCTCCTCCAAAAGGCGACATTCTGGTCCTTCCTGGTCCTCAGCAGCACCCAAAAACCTCTACCGCAACCCTTGCAGCTAGCAAGGCTTGTTTGCAGTATTTCTGCGTTGGAACACCTCTGCAAGCTTCATCGCGATGTGGGACATCTGTCTTCCAAAGGAGAAGTTCCTAGTCCTCTTCTTTCTTTCAGAACTCCAAGATTCCTCCAACCAGAGGCAGCTTCCTTGCACCTTCATCCGGGGTTTCCTGGGCTCCTGCCCCCCCTGGACACTGTCGCGACTATTGGACTTGGTCCCCTTGCCTTGCAGGTCCTCAGGTCCGGAATTCCGTTGTCAGTGCACTGCTGGTGTTTATTGTTCTTGCAGAATCCCCCTATCATGACTATTGTGTTCTCTGGGGTAGTAGGGGCACTTTACTCCTACCTTTCAGGGTCTTGGGGTGGGGTATCTTGGACACCCTGACTGTTTTCTTACAGTCCCAGCGACCCTCTACAAGCTCCAATAGGTCTGGGGTCCAATCGTGATTCGCATTCCACTTTTGGAGTATATGGTTTGTGTTGCCCCCATACCTATGCTTGCCTTTTGCAACCTATTGTAATTCTACACTGTTTGCATTACTTTTCTGACTCTTACTTACCTATTTTGGGTTTGTGTACATATAACTTGTGTATATTACTTACCTTCTTACTGAGGGTACTCACTGAGATACTTTTGGCATATTGTCATAAAAATAAAGTACCTTTATTTTTAGTAACTCTGTGTATTGTGTTTTCTTATGATATTGTGCATATGATATAAGTGGTATAGTAGGAGCTTTGCATGTCTCCTAGTTCAGCCTAAGCTGCTTTGCCATAGCTACCTTCTACCAGCCTAAGCTGCTAGAAACACCACTATTCTACTAATAAGGGATAACTGGACCTGGCACAAGGTGTAAGTACCTATGGTACCCACTGCAAGCCAGGCCAGCCTCCTACACATATCCCTTAACAAACCTCCTGTAATATCCTGTGAGACCTAAAAAGGCTCTCACTTCCGTCTGGGTCTTGGGAGGCTCCCAAGCCAGAATCGTGTCGATCTTAGGCTGTAAGGGTGCCACCTGGCCACTCCCCACCTGGTGTCCTAAGTACACCACAGAACTCTGTCCTATTTGGCACTTGTTCGCCTTAATAGTGAGTCCTGCCTTTTGCAGGGCCTCTAACACTCTCCAGAGGTGTTGCAGGTGTTCCTCCCATGTGGAACTAAACACAGCAATGTCATCCAGGTAGGCGGCACTGAACTCATCCAGCCCAGCCAACACCTGGTTGACCAACCTCTGAAAGGTGGCAGGAGCATTCTTCATCCCAAATGGCATCACTTTAAATTGAAAGTGTCCATCTGGAGTAGAGGATGCTGACCTCTCCTTGGACCCCTCAGTTAAGGCAATCTGCCAGTACCCAGATGTTAAATCAAACATACTTAGGTACTTGGAAGCGCCTAACCAGTCAATGAGCTCATCAGCTCGGGGAATGGGGTGTGCATCAGTCTTGCTGACAGCATTGAGTCCCCGGTAGTCCACACAGAACCTGAGTTCTTGGGTGGCACCAGGTGCAGCATCCTTTGGGACCAATACCACTGGGCTGGCCCAAGGACTGCTGGAATGCTCAATAACCGCTAGGGTAAGCATCTTGGATACCCCATCCGTAATGCTTGCCCTGACCCTGTCAGTCACCCTGTAAACTTTTTGTTTAATAGGTGTACCGTCCCCAGTGTCCACATCATGTGTGCACAGGTGTGTGACTCCTGGGATCAGGGAAAACAGTGAGGAAAACTGTCCCAACATCTGGCAACAGTCACCTTGCTGGTCCTCAGTCAGGGAGGGGGAGAGGATCACTCCCTCCACTGACCCATCTTTTTCTCCTGCACACAGGAGGTCAGGAAGAGGCTCACTCTCCTCCTCTACCCCATCATCTGTCGCAAGCAGCATGGACAGTTCAGTCCACTCAAAGTGAGGTTTGAGGCGGTTGACATGCAGGACCCTTAAAGGGTTCCTTGGAGTCCACAAGTCCACCAGGTAGGTGACTTCACTCTTGCGCTCCACCACCTCAAATGGCCCAGTCCACTTATCCTGGAGCACCCTAGGCTCCACTGGCGCTATCACCCTCACTTTCTGACCAGGTTGAAACTTGACCAGAGTGGCATTCTGGTCATACCACATTTCATATCCTCCTGGCTTGCTTCCAGGTTCTCCTGGGCGAGTTTCCTGAAGCGCACAGTCTGGTTTCTCAAAGCCAGCATGTAGCTAAATACATCCTTGGGGGGTTTACTAGGAGCTTTCTCCAAAGCGTCCTTCACCAGACTCAAAGGTCCCCTCACAGGGTGGCCATAAATCAGCTCAAAGGGACTAAACCCAAGTCCCTTTTGAGGCACCTCCCTGTAGGCGAACAGAAGGCATTGCAAGAGGACGTCCCACTTCCGCCTCAAGGGCTCTGACAGGCCCTGAATCATGCCTTTCAAGGTGCGGTTGAATCTCTCAATCAGACCATTACTTTGGGGGTGGTAAGGTGTGGTAAACTTGTAGGTTACCCCACACACTTTCCACAAAGACTTCATATTAGTGGATATGAAGTTTGTACCCCTATCAGATACCACTTCCTTGGGGAACCCCATGTGGGTAAAAATCGCCATCAGTGCACGACCCACCACAGGGGAAGTGACTGACCACAGAGGAATGGCTTCTGGGTACCGTGTTGCATGGTCCACCAAGACCAGGATGAACCTGTTGCCTAAGGCTCTCTTGGGGTCCAGAGGCCCAACAATGTCAATACCTACCCTCTCAAAGGGAGTACTAACCACATGCAAAGGCTGAAGGGGAGCCTTACATTTTCTCCCACTCTTGCCACTTGCCTGACAAGTCTGACAAGACCGGCAATGTGCATCTGAGTGCCTGCGCATTAGGGGCCAGTAAAAGTGGGTGACAAGCCTCCCAAAGGTCTTGTCCTGCCCCAAATGTCCAGCTAAAGGCACATCATGAGCCAACCCCTTTAGGAAGGCCCTGAAGCACTGGGGTAATACCAGCACACTGGCTCACCCAGGCTCAGGAACCTTAGACTGACTATACAGGAGGTCATCCTCCCAATAAATCAGGTGTGATCCTGGCTCCTTGCCAGCCACCTGGTCTGCAGCCTGCTGCCGCAAACCCTCCAAAGTAGGGCATGTCTTCTGTGCCTCACAGAATGCTTCCCCGGTGGGCCCCCCTTTCTGCTGCCACTGCGACAGCTCAGGGACCTCACTCAGTTAAGCCCCCTGTTCCCCTGTAGCCTCTGGGGCGTCACCCTCAGGCTCCGCCTCCTCCATAACCGTGGGAACTTCTGGGGCCGGTTTCCCGTTCCCCCTGCCCTTCCTCTTCTTGGCAGTCCCCTGGGCCACTGTTTCAGGCTCCAGAGGCTCTCGACCGGGTGGATACGCATACCCACCCAGGCAGACCCAACATCTCCAAGTGAGACCTGTGTTCCACCTCCTTCCAAGGGGAATCCTCCAGGTCATTGCCTAGCATACAATCAACAGGCATGGTTGGACTCACAGCTACCTTCAAGGAACCTAAGACCCCCCCCCCCATTCAAAGGGAACCTGCACCCCTTAAACCACAAGTATATGCCAGCCTCCCTTTTATAATCCTTCACAAGATCTTTAGGAATGTGCACCCTCCTTTCAGGCTGCACTGTGATGTGGCTGCCACCATCCCTACTAGACTGGCTCCTCTGATCCAGCTCTCTCAAGCTACGCTCAAAAGTCAACAAAATATTTTTCTCTTCTAGTGCCATTCTCATTTTCTCCAACTCCCTCTGGTGCTCCCTCTCTGTCTGTCCTGCAATTCTTCAGGGGTCAGACCCTTAGATGAGATACTGCTACCTGCCCTGGAGACCCTCTCCCTGGACATAACAGGCCCACCCACAATACCACTGTGAGTGGACTGCACTTCGTCCTCCTCATCTTCCTCATCCTCTGTGTGCCCTGCAGTGCTCTTGGCTGTCACCCAGGCCCTCAGTGCCTTTTGCGACTCCTCCTTCTTGGATGAGCTCTTAATGGGACAGTTAAAGCTTTTACAGAACTCTTTTAACTGGGCCTTGGTATAGGTATCCAATTTCTCCAGGTCAAAAGCAGCTCCAACTGATGCATCTCCAGATTGAGACATGATGAACAGTCAACAAATGTGCAATGTTCCAAAAAGCAGAAAAGTTCACAAATGAAGTTCAGAAGTCAATCAAAGATTACCACAAAAATGAATGTAGGGAAAAATCCAAGCAAAAGAGAAAAATCAAAGATCACCAAACAAGTAGTATGTGGTCACGCAGTGGTCTGCACTCAAAATAGTAGTGTACACTTAATCACTGTATGTCAAGTACAAATACAAGTCCAAATCCCAACTGCTGATCACCAATGTTAGAAATGGGGTCTTTGGTTGACAGTCAGGTTACCCCCTGTTCAAGCAAGCACCCTCACTCTAATCAGGGTAAGAGAGAATCACCCTCAACTAACCCCTGCTTACCCCCTTGGTAGCTTGGCAGAGCAGTAGGCTTAACTTCAATCAATCAATCAATCAAAAAAAATTATAAAGCGCGCTACTCACCCGTGAGGGTCTCAAGGCGCTTGGTGGGGGGGGGTGCAGGAGGGTCATTGTTCGAACAGCCATGTTTTGAGTTTTTTTCTGAAGAGCAGGAGGTCTTTGGTTTTGCCGAGGTTGGTGGGGAGGGAATTCCAGGTTTTGGGGGTGAGGTAGGAGAAGGACCTGCCTCCTGTGGTGGTGCATTTGATGCGGGGGACTGTGGCTAGGGCGAAGTTGGCTGATCGGAGGTTACAGGTGGGAGTGTGAAAGTTCACTCTTTCGTTGAGGTATGTCGGGCCGGTGTTGTGGAGGGATTTGTGTGCGTGGATGAAGATCTTGAATGTGATTCTCTTGTTTATGGGGAGCCAGTGAAGGGTTTTGAGGTGTGGTGAGATTCGTTCGTGGCGGGGGAGGCCAAGGACGAGGCGCGCTGCTATGTTCTGGAGTCTCTAGAGTTTGTGTGTGAGTTTGAGTGTGGTGCCGGCATAGAGGGCGTTACCGTAGTCTAGTCTGCTGCTGATGAGTGCATGGGTGACTGTCTTCCTGGTCTCTGGGGGAATCCATTTGAAGGATATTTTTTAGAGTGTGAGGAAGCAGGAGGAGGTAAGAGCACTGATTTGCTGTGTCATGGAGAGGGAGGGGTTCAGGATGATGCCGAGGTTGCATACTTGGTTTGCGGGGGTGGGTGCGGGTCCTAGGGTGGTGGGCCACCAGGAGTCGTACCATACGGTTTTGTTGGGGCCGAAGATGATGATCTCGGTTTTGTTGGAGTTTAGCTTGAGGTGGTTAGTTGCCATCCAGTTGGCGGTGTCGAGGAGAGCTGCGTGTAGGTTGGTTTTGGCGGTGGTGGGGTTGCAGGTGAGGCAGAGGATGAGTTGGGTATCATCTGAGTAGGAGAGGATAGTGATTCCGTGAGATCGGAGGATGTTGGCTAGGGGGATCAGGTAAATGTTGAAGAGTGTGGGGCTGAGAGAGGACCCTTGGGGGACTCCGCAGATGATCTTGGTGGTGGTGGAGTGGAAAGGTGGGAGGCGGACTCTCTGGGTCAGGTCAGTGAGGAAGGAGGTGAGCCAGTCTAAGGCTTTGTGGCGAATTCCTATGTTGTGGAGGCGTGTGTGGAGTGTGTGGTGGCAGACAGTGTCAAAGGCTGCGGAGAGGTCTAGGAGGATGAGTGCGACGGTCTTGCCTTTGTCGACTTTGGTCCTAATGTCGTTGGTGCATGCAATGAGGGCGGTTTCCGTGCTGTGGTTCTTGCGGAACCCGGATTGTGAGGGGCCAAGAGTGTTGTTTTCTTCGAGGTAGTGGGATAGGCGGGTGTTGACTAGTTTCTCGGCGACCTTGGCGGGGAAGGGGAGGAGGGAGATGGGGCGATAGTTGGAGAGGATCTCTGGTTCGGCTTTGTTTTTATTTAGGAGAGCAGTGATTTCCGCGTGCTTCCAGGGGTCTGGGTAGGTGGCGGAGTCGAAGGAGGAGTTGATTATGTCACAGAATATGGGGGCGATGGTTGGGCTGGCTTTGTTGTAGATGCGATGTGGGCAGGGGTCAGAGGGGGATCTGGAGCGGATGGAGTTCATGTTTTTTTCGGTTTCTTCGTGTGTGGTGGGGGCCCAGGTGTTGAGTGTGGTGGGGGATCATGAGTGGTGGTTGAGTTGGGTGAGTGAGGGGTGTGTGTGATGGGTGTGTGTGGTATGAAGCTGTTGTGGATGTCCAGGATTTTGTGGTGGAAGTGGTTGGAGAGGGCGTCACATAGGGGCTGTGTGTGTGAAGGGTCTATGTTGCTGGCTTTGGGTTTGGCTAGTTCATTAATGATGGTGAAGAGTTCTTTGCTGTTTTGAGAGTTGTTGTCAAGGCGTGTCTTGTAGTGGTCTCTTTTGGCGGTGCGTATGAGTTGGTGATGGGTGAGAATGGTGGCTTTGAGGGTGGAGAAGTTGGTTGTAGAGGGTTCTTGTTGCCATATTTTCTCCACTTGGCGGCATTTGCGCTTGGAGTCCGGGGGTGAACCATGGGGCGTTCTTGATGTTGCGGGTGGCGATTTGTTTTCTGAGGGGGCTAGTGTGTCTGCTCAGGTGGTGATCCATTTTGAGAGGTTGTGGGCTCCTGCGTTGGGGTCGTTGGTGTGGGGGAGGTTGTGAGCCAGTTGGGAGTTCAGGCGTTCTCTGGGGATCTTGTCCCACATGCGGTAGGGTGTGGTGTGTTGATGGTGGTGTATGGGGGGTTTGGCAAAGGAGAAGTGGACGCAGTGGTGGTCAGTCCAGAGGAGTTCGGTGGTGTGGGTGTAGGCTATGTGTTGGCTTGAGGTGAAAATTGCGTCAAGCGTGTGTCCTGCTGAGTGGGTGGGTGCAGTGACTAGTTGTTTGAGTCCGAGGTTGGTGAGGTTGTCTATGAGGGATGTTGAGTTGTGGTCTTGTAGGTTCTCCAAGTGAAAGTTGAAATCACCGAGGAGGATGTAGTCTGTGGAGGTGAGGGCGTGCGAGCTGATGGTGTCGGCGATGGTGTCGCAGAAGGCGGGGCATGGTCCTAGTGGTCTGTAGATTAGTGTACCTCTGAGGGTGGAGTTGTTGTTAATGTGGATTAGGAAGTGCATGTGTTCTGTGTTGTCAATAGAGTCTTGGGAGCTGGTGGTGACTTTGATGGTGTCCCTGTGTAGGATGGCGATGCCACCCCCTGGCCTGTTGAGGTGTTCTTTGCGTTGGAGTTTGTATCCCTTGTGGGTGCCGATGGCTATGTCGGGTTCAGAGGAGGGGTTGGTCCAGGTTTCCGTGAGGAAGGCGATGTCGGGTGAGTGTGATGGGATGAGGTCCCAGAGATCTATGGCATGTTTGTGAAGGGAGCGGGTGTTGAGGAGCAGGCAGTTGAGGCAGTTGTGCTGGGTGGCGTAGGTGTGGTGCATGAGGGTGTTGTTGCGGGGTGTGTTCTGGTTGTGGGGTGGTTTGCTTGTGGGGGTGGGGCAGAGCAGGTGTGTGTTGCGTTGGGGTTGCTGCGTGTGTTGTCGGGGGTCGCTGTGGTTGGTGTGTGGTGTGAGGGAGGAGGAGCAGGAAAAATGACAGGTGTGGCAAGTGAAGGGGCCATGAGTGTGTGTGGGGCTGGAAAGAGTGCAGGTGGGGCGAGGGCCTGGGTTGAGTGAGTGTAGGATGAGGGGGGAGTAGGCTTGTCTGCGAGGGCCAGGGGGACTGGCGCTGGCCGCGGTCTTGGTGCGGACGGGCGCAGATGGGCTTGCCTTTGGCGCTCCAGCGGCGCGCCCTCTGAGCGCGTCCGCGGCTTCCATAAATGGGGGAGGGAGGGAGTGGCAGCTGGGAGGAGGGAGGGCTGGACGAATGGGAAGGCTGGGGGGGTGGGGCCGCAGGGGATGGCAGCGGCGGGAAAAAATTAGAAAGGAATGGAGGTGAGGAGGAGGGGGGAGGTGGGAGGGGCCGCAGGGGACGCAGCGGCTGGGGAAGCTAACACGGAGCAGAACAGAACAATGGGGACGGAACGGTGAGGTGGAGGGGGGAGGCGGGAGGGGCCGCGGGGGATGCACCGGCTGGGGAAGCTGACAGAGCAGAGCAGAAAAATGGGGGTGGAACGGTGAGGTGGAGGGGGGAGGTGGGAGGGGCCGCAGGGGACGCAGCGGCTGGAGAAGCTAACACGAAGCAGAGCAGGACAATGGGGACGGAACGGTGAGGAGATGCCGCTTGGTGGCGGAGCGGGGAGCAACCTGCCTGCTAATGCAGGGTCATGGGTTGCTCCTCGTTACCGCGCCGCGGCTTCCATAAATGGGGGGAGGGAGGGAGTGGCAGCTGGGAGGAGGGGGGGCTGGACTAATGGGAGCGCTGGGGGGGTGGGGCCGCAGGGGATGGCAGCAGCGGAAAAAAATGAGAAAGGAATCTAGGTGAGGAGGAGGGGGGAGTGGCCGCAGGGGACGCAGCGGCTGGGGAAGCTAACACGGAGCAGAGCAGAACAATGGGGACGGAACAGTGAGGTGGAGGGGGAGGTGGGAGGGGCCGCAGGTGACGCAGTGGTTGGGGAAGCTAACACGGAGCAGAGCAGAACAATGGGGACGGAACGGTGAGGAGGTGGCGCTGAGCGGCGGAGCGGGGAGCGACCTCCCTGCTAATACAGGGTCAAGGGTGGCTCCTCGTTACCGCGCCGCAGCTTCTATAAATGGGGGGAGGGAGGGAGTGGCAGCTGGGAGGAGGGAGGGCTGGACGAATGGGAAGGCTGGGGGGTGGGGCTGCAGGGGATGGCAGCGGCGGGAAAAAATGAGAAAGGAATGGAGGTGAGGAGGAGGGGGAGGCAAGAGGGGCCGCAGGGGACGCAGCGGCTGGGGAAGCTAACACAGTGCAGAGCAGAACAATGGGTACGGAACGGTGAGGTGGAGGGGGGATGGCGGGAGGGGCCGCAGGGGACGCAACGGCTGGGGAAGCTGACACAGAGCAGAACAATGGGGGTGGAACGGTGAGGTGGAGGGGGAGGTGGGAGGGGCCGCAGTGGCCGCATCGGCTGGGGAAGCTAACACGGAGCAGAGCAGGACAATGGGGACGGAACGGTGAGGAGGCGGCGGAGCCGGGAGCGACCTGCCTGCTAATACAGGGTCAAGGGTTTGAGAGAGCGTAGCTTATATAATCTATACTAACATGAAATGTTTATGAACTAATGTATAATGATGCCGCATAGAAACTGTATTAACATGTTTTGCTAAAACGTGCACTTGAAATGTGCCCACGGGGAGTGGCCACCAATGTATACGGGGACTAATGAAATTGACTAATAATGGTGAAATGTTTTATTAAATTGTGATTTTACATTAATGTTGAAAGGTTAAATGTATGAGATTTTATTAATAAATCAGTAGGCCTTAGTTAGCATGAGTTGAGGCCTAGCTGCCTGACTCTCATATTAAATGTATTTTCTAACGTGCAGTGTGCTGACTTGCTAAAGGACATGAACTCTTGTTTTTTTCCAAAAGCTAGAAGCTGAATGTAACTGTAGTAGATCCGTTATCATGAAATTCACCCTGCCTGTAGTAACGATTTTAGCTGAATGCAACAGTGTAGATTAATGCAAAGTACAAGGTCGCCCAAACCGGTACGGACAATGGAGCCACTGACCGAAGATATGCAAAGGACCACAAGACAATGAAATCATACCGGACATTTCACCCGCTAAAGACATCAATCATAAGCACCAATAAAATACGTGAGAACTGTTAAGGGGTAACAAATTTGATGAGCTAATGTGTTTTTAATTGGTTAAAGATAGTGGGGTGCAACCCCTTGTCCAATTAGGTTTTAGGGGAATGTATCACGAAAAGGGGATAAAAACCCTTGACACCAGGAAGTAAACTAGACTAGAGAGAATTAGGGAGCAGGAGATTAGGAGAGGGGGAGATGCTGATGCTATTTACCATGACCCAGACACTTGGTCACTCTGCATAGAGACTTTGCTGTTTGGTTCTTAAAACCATTCGGTCTTTAGATTGCCCATTTACACTTTACCTCCTTATGAGGGAAGTGCCCCCCTTTTCCCCTTTTGCTGGAGCTGAATCTCTTTTGATGACAAATCAACTGATGTCCTTAAGACGAAGACAGAACCTGAGTGCTGACCAAATTTGGAGGGTAACCATATGACAATGAAATTGTGATTGTCTGTTTGCTTTTCCTTTCTAGGTACCAAATGCTTTTTCTTTTGACAGGAGCCATAGTTAGATGTTTCCTAAATTGGTGTTACTAAATTGTTTTGCATGAAGCCCAACATGCCAATGCTAATTTGAGGTTAGGTGAGGGGTTCACTAGACTGACGCAAAGAGACAAATGACTGAATCAATGCTTTGTTGACGATACTCTGCTAAAGATAGTTTATGTTCACGCTTTGCTATGTTCTAATGTTTATGATTCTTGCTTTGATGAAATCTTATCAGAGTTGCCACATTGTGACTATGCTATTGTATTTATTGGTTTTGAGATTAATAAACTTGCTAGTAGTATTGTAACGAATAGGGACTAAATATCACTAAATTCATACTAAATTGGTGTGGTTATTCATGACTGCAAGGTCATGGTGGTGTCTTGAGTTTGATTAATGTCTTTGACTAAAGTAAAGTGCATTGTGGTAATAAATATTGATGATATTATTGATGTATTGATTGACATTTTGATTAGCTATCTCGTCCTATGGTGTCTCTCAACAGGGTCAAAAGATTCATTGGCCTAAAACGAGTCCCAATGTGTAATAATTTATCATAAAGGGACGCGTTAGCAGGTTGCTCCTGGTTACCGCACCGCGGCTTCCATAAATGGGGGGAGGGAGGGAGTGGCAGCTGGGAGGAGGGAAGCTGGACGAATGGGAAGGCTGATGGGGTGGGGCCGCAGGGGTTGGCAGTGGCGGGACCAAATGAAAAAGGAATGGAGGTGAGGAAGAGGGGGGAGGCAGGAGGGGCCGCAGAGGACGCAGCGGCTGGGGAAGCTAACACAGAGCAGAGCAGAACGATGGGGGCGGAACAGTGAGGTGGAGGGGGGAGGCGGGAGGGGCCGCAGGGGACGCAGCAGCTGAGGAAGCTGACACAGAGCAGAGCAGAACAATGGGGGCAGAACAGTGAGGTGGAGGGGGGAGGCGGGAGGGGCCGCATGGGACGCAGCTGCTGGGGAACTTAACACGGAGCAGAGCAGGACAATGGGGACGGGATGGTGAGGAGGTGGCGCTGGGTGGCGGAGCGGGAGCGACCTGCCTGCTAATGCAGGGTCAAGGGTTGCTCCTCGTTACTGACCGCGGCTTCCATAAATGGGGGGAGGGAGTGGCAGCTGGGAGGAGGGAGGGCTGGACGAATACGAAGGCTGGGGGGGTAGGGCCGCAGGGGATGGCAGCAGCGGGAAAAAATTAGAAAGGAATGGAAGTGAGGAGGAGGAGGGAGGCGGGAGGGGCCGCAGGGGCCGCAGCGACTGGGGAAGCTAACACGGAGCAGAGTAGAACAATGGGGACGGAATGGTGAGGTGGAGGGGGGAGGCGGGAGCGGCCGCAGGGGACGCAGCCACTGGGGAGGCTAACACGGAGCAGAGCAGGACAATGGGGATGGAACGGTGAGGAGGTGGCGCTGGGCGGCGGAGCGGGGAGTGACCTGCCTGCTAATGCAGGGTCAAGGGTTGCTCCTCGTTACCGCGCAGCGGCTTCCATAAATGGGGGGAGGGAGGGAGTGGCAGCTCAGAGGAGGGAGGGCTGGACGAATGGGAAGGCTGGGGGGGTGGGGCCGCAGGGGATGCAGCGGCTGGGGAAGCTGACACAGAGCAGAGCAGAACAATGGGGACGGAACAGTGAGGTGGAGGGGGGAGGCGTGAGGGGCCGCAGAGGGCGCAGCGGCTGGGGAAGCTGACACAGAGCAGAGCAGTAAAATGGGGACAGAACGGTGAGGTGGCGGGGGGAGGCGGGAGCGGCCGCAGGGGACGCAGCAGCTGGGGAAGATGACACAGAGCAGAGCAGAACAATGGGGGCGGAACGGTGAGGTGGAGGGGGGGGTGGGAGGGGCCGCAGGGGACGCAGCGGCTGGGGAAGCTAACACGGAGCAGAGCAGGACAATGGGGATGGAACGGTGAGGAGGTGGCGCTGGGCGGCAGAGCGGGGAGCGACCTGCCTGCTAACTTCAGAGTGCTAGGTGTAAAGTATTTGTAACAACACACACCGTAACTCAATGAAAACACTACAAAATGACACAACACCAGTTTAGAAAAATAGGAAATATTTATCTCAACAAAACAAACCCAAAACGACAAAAACCGACATACACAAGTCAAGTTATGAATTTTTAAAGATTAAACCCAAAAATAGGGCTTAGAAACACAAAATTCTTCGATGAGGTGTTAACACGGCATCGTAACGGAGACGTTCCCAACAATCCGACATCAGCGGCGCGGACACGGAGTCGCGTAGACCCCCAGGTGCAGTACCCTGGTGAAGAAATGAAAACAAGCCGATGCGTGAAGTCGGGGATCGTGGCGTGTGTACGAAACGTTGAATCTGCGCACTTCGAGCGGCCTCGGTCACATCGTGGTGCGGCGACTTCCACGGAGTCGCGGACCTTGGCAGGGCTGCAGCGATGTCAGACCTGCGAAGGTCATCGCTTTCCAGCGAAGATCACAGAGTCGGGTGCAGGCGGCGTCACCGGATTCAGCAGCAGCGTCGGTCTGAAGTCGTCCAAAGCCAATTTCCTTGAATTTCCACCAGCTTTCTTTCCAAGGGCCCAGGGACTGGATATGGCACCACTTGTCAGAGCAGGAGTCTCTCCAGAGACTCCAGGTGCTGGCAGAGAGAAGTCTTTGCTGTCCCTGAGACTTCAAACAACAGGCAGGCTCTACATCAAGCCCTTGGAGATTTCTTCACAAGATGGAAAGTACACAAAGTCCAGGCTTTGACCTTTTACTCTGGCAGAAGCAGCAACTGCGGGATAGTTCCACAAAGCACAGTCACAGGCAGGGTAGCTCCTCTTCTTCAGCTCTTCTCCAGGCAGAGGTTCCTCTTGTTTCCAGAAGTGTTCGTAAAGTCTGTGGTTTTGGGTGCCCTTCTTATACCCAATTTCTCCTTTGAAGTATGCCTACTTCAAAGTAAAGTCTCTTTTGAATGTGAAATACTACCTTGCCCGGTCCAGGCCCCAGACACTCACCAGGGGGTTGGAGGCTGTATTGTGTAAGGGCAGGCACAGCCCTTTCAGGTGTGAGTGACCACTCCTCCTCTCCCTCCTAGCACAGATGGATCATCAGGATATGCAGGCTACACCCCAGCTCCCTTTGTGTCACTGTCTAGTGTGAGGTGCAACCAGCCCAACTGTCAAATTGACCCAGACAGGGAATCCACAAACAGGCAGAGTCACATAAATGATATAAGCAAGAAAATGTTCACTTTCTAAAAGTGGCATTTTCAAACACACAATGTTAAAATCAAGTTTACTAATGTATTTTTAAATTGTGAGCTCAGAGACCCCAAACTCCACATGTCCATCCGCTCCCAAAGGGAATCTACACTTTAATCATATTTAAAAGAAACCCCCATATTAACCTATGAGAGGGAGAGGCCTTGCAACAGTGAAAAACAAATTTAGCAGTATTTCACTGTCAGGACATATAAAACACATTACTATGGCCCTCATTACAACCCTGGGATTACGACCACAGCAGAAACCGCCAACATAGACAGACACTTTAACACTCCGACCGCCACGGCGGTACAGACAAACAGCATGGCGGTCACCGCCAAAAGTCAGGCAGAAGACAATGTACCACCCACACTAATATGACAGGCCAATCCGCCACCTTTTCCGGGGCGGATTCAACGCAAACAAAAACACGGCGGAAACAGGACTTGGAAGGGGAAACACTCACCTCTACACAACCCACGAGGAAGCAGGACGCCATGGAGCATGAACTCCAAATACTCCCTGCAATTATCTTCCTGCTCCTCTACCAGGAGCACGACCGACGGCGGCGACGACCACAGTGAGTACTGCACCTTCAACACAGGCGAGGGGGGAGGGAAAAGAGAGTGACACACACACGCAACATGCAACACCCCCACCCCCACCCTCACCCACAACAACACACACACCAATACATGATGAAACATTACATTTACACCCCCAACCCCCCCTGGAAGAACGCAAGGACAAAAGGAAATGAGTTGAATGATTGTAATCATGTAAAATCCATTAGTCAAAATTTTATATACACTAGAAACAAATATGTACACCAAGAATTTAAGTCCAGGTACTGCACCAATATAGTCCGTGAACCACTGGGCCCAAAATGCATGGGCGAGGCCCACACAAGATACCCGATCAAAACGGAGAGAACACTGCAGGGGCATCAGATGGAAAAAAAACAGGCACCTCAGGGGGAAGGGAAGGGGGGCATCTCAGCCGGATGAGTGCACAACGCCAGCTCCACTTGGGGCTCCATGCCCATTGATGTATCCTGGGGAGTACAAAGCCACAGTCTCTCAAGTCTCTCCAGTGGGTGGGTTGCCCACTGCTACATCCTGGGGAGTGCAAAGCCACAGTCTCTCAAGTCTCTCCAGTGGGTGGGTTGCCCACTGCTTTATCCTGGGTAGTGCAAAGCCACAGTCTCTCAAGTCTCTCCTGTAGGTGGGTTGCCCACTGCTTTATCCTGGGGAGTGCAAAGCCACAGTCTCTCAAGTCTCTGCAATGGGTGGTTTGCCCACTGCTTTATCCGGGGAGTGCAAAGCCACAGTCTCTCAAGTCTCTCCAGTGGGTGGTTTGCCCACTGCTTTATCCTGGGGAGTGCAAAGCCACAGTCTCTCAAGTCTCTCCTGTGGGGGGGGGGTGCCCACTGCTTTATCCTGGGGAGTGCAAAGCCACAGTCTCTCAAGTGGATAACAGTCTCCACTGGTTCTGGAGGGGGCTTTGTGCCCAGAGTGCTTCGTCCTGCCAAGGACAGAGGTAGTAGATGCCTTTCTCCACTGGTTCTGTAGGGGGCTGTGTGCCCAGAGTGCTTCATCCTGCCAAGGACTGAGGTAGTGGATGCCTTTCTCCACTGGTTCTGGAGGGGGCTTTGTGCCCAGAGTGCTTCATCCTGCCAAGGACTGAGGTAGTGGATGCCTTTCTCCACTGGTTCTGGAGGGGGCTTTGTGCCCAGAGTGCTTCATCCTGCCAAGGACAGAAGTAGTGGATGCCTATCTCCACTGGTTCTGGAGGGGGCTTTGTGCCCAGAGTGCTTCATCCTGCCAAGGACTGAGGTAGTGGATGTTACAGTCCACTGACAGTGGGGCAACACTGAAGCTGCCCAGGCCCCTGGAACTGACCACCAGCCTCGTATAAATGACCACTGGGGATGGCAGCTATGTCTGCGGTGGTGCCACTGGCTCAGGATGTGGCAGCGGTGCTGGTGGCGGGTACACTGACCTCGGTGCTGGCAGCGGTGTCATGAGCGGCGGTGCTGGTGGGGGGCCACTGACCTCGGTGCTGGCGGCAGTGTCATGAGCGGCGGTGCTGGTGGGGGGGCTCACTGACCTCGGTGCTGGCGGCGGTGTCATGAGCGGCAGTGCTGGTGGGGGGCTCACTGACCGCAGTGCTGCTGAAGGGCACAGTGTCTGCGGTGCTGGTGAAGGGCTCAGTATCTTGGGTGCTGGCAGCGGGGCCCGTGGCGGCGGTGCAAGTGGTGGCGGCGGCGCCGGTCTTGTCCGCCGTGCAGGTTGGGGGCAACGTTGACTTGCCTTTCTTTTTCAGGCCCTTCCCCACCTTGGATGGTGGCGCAGCTGTCTTGCCACTCCCAACTGTTGTCTTGGCTGAGCCCTTGGTGGCAGGTGTTTTGGCCTTCTCTCTCCGGGATGTGGGCAACTTCTTCCATTTTGGAGGTGGGGGAATGTCCTTGGACTCGCTCCTTGGGACACTGGCAGCCCTGTTGCTTGGCACACTCCAGAATCAGGATATTTCTTGCACCACTGTGCCCGGTGATGTGGTGGCTAGGGTGCTGGGTTGGGACCTGGAAAAGGGGGCCCTAGGGGACGGACGGGGGAGGGAGGTGTAGGGAAGAGGTCAACATTTGAGAGGAAAAGCTTTTTTGACACACTGGGACGGGTAGATGGAGGGGGTTTGGGAGTGGAGGAAGAGGTAGTGGTTGTAGGAGATGTTCGTATGCTGACTTTGGGTGAAGGTGCATGGGCTGAGGCTGTTGTGAGGTGGATGGCTGTTGGGTGGGTGTGTGGCTACGTTTGTGTAGTTTGGGAGGAGGGCTGACAGACACACTGGGAGAGGACACTGGGGATGTGTGAATGGTAGTGGGGGTGGTGACTACACGTGAGCGGTGTGTGGTGATGGGTGTGCTGGTGATGGAGGTAGTGGCTGAAGATGTAGTGCATGCAGGTGTGAGTGGAGACGTGACTGGGAGGGAGGAGGGAGACGTGGAGGAGGGGGACACAGTGGAGGCAGTGGATGTTGGCATGTCTGCATGGGTATGATGCTTGTGTGAGTGCCTGTAGGATGTGTGGTGCTTCTGTTTGCCAGAGCCACCCGTGTGTGTTGAGGTGTGTGTATGCTGGTCTGATGGTGTGCTTGGGATAGGCTGAGGTACTGGGGATTGGATCTGGGTGGAGGAAGATAGAGGGGGGAGGCTGGACACAGGGACAATGGCTGCCATCAGTGCAGAGGCCAGAGACTGAAATGCTCTCTGTTGGGATGCCTGGCCAGAATGAATGCCCTCCAGGTATGCATTGGTCTGTTGCAACTGGCTCTCTATACCCTGGATGGAATTCAGAATGGTAGACTACCCAACAGTGAGGGATCTCAGGAGGTCAAGAGCCTCCTCACTGAGGGCAGCAGGGCGGACTGGGGCAGGGCCTGAGGTGCCTGGGGCAAAGGAGATGCCCGCCCTCCTGGGTGAGCGGCCACGGGACACACGCTGAGGGGCTGCTGGGAGGCCAGTGCTGGTAGGGGGGGTGGTGGCTGTACCTGTTGATGCGGGGGCACAGAGGGGCCCGCCACAGCAAGGGAGCTCCCATCAGAGGAGGAGACAGTGTCGCTGGTCTCTTCTCCTGTCCCTGCCGTGGAGCTCCCCTCGCCCTCCGTCCTACTGGTGACTTCTGACTCCATTGTCTCGGCCTCCAGGGCCATGTGGGATGCAGATCCCTCCTGCTCCGGTGGCACAGCTCATCCGTCTGATGATGCTAATACACACAAGAACAGGGAGACCACAAAAAGGGGGGGGGGGAGAAGAAAGAAATGTTCAGTGCATGCAATACCGCTACCGTTGGCGGACACTACAGACAAAGCAGCCCTCTGCACTACGCCATGCACTTAGAGTTCCCTAATTAATCACAGGGACATGGGGTACATGGCCTATGCCCGATTGCTGCACACCTTGAAGTCACAGGAGCCTGACTAGGTGTTGATGGCTCTTACCACTGGTGGGGTTGGGGTGCCACTTAGCCAGCCTCACAAAGGGTCCTTGCCTACAAAGCTCGCCCTAATCTAGGGGAACCCACTGCCCAGCTCCCCCACCCAGACACCTCCAATGCGCGCAGAGTCAGATGGATGTGGCGTTACTCACCCCCATGTGACTGCTCTGATGCCCTCAAGCGCCCATCCAACTCCGGATAGGCCACCGCCAGGAGCTGGAACATCAGGAGGGTCATGGTGCGACGGGCACCCCTCCCACGTTGGGAGGCCATCCCCACCTGGGCCTCCGCCGTCTTCTTGCTCCAGCGGCGAATGTCCTCCCATCTTTTCCGGCAGTGGGTGCTCCGTCTGTGGTGGACCCCCAGGGTCCTGACGTCCCTGGCGATGGCACGCCAAATATCCTTCTTCTGGTGGGCGCTGACCTAGAGGAATAGTACAGGGCAAAAGGAAAAACTGTAACCATCCGGACCATCACGGTCATTGGCCCACGTTCCCACCCTTGCCCAGACGCACATACACTCACCGTCCAATCATGCAGGCCTCATTCCCCCCGACCCCCGTATCTTCCATCCACTCCAAACAGGCATTGCCCATACAGCATGCTCACAGTGTACTCACCTGTTTGTCTGGAGGACCGTAGAGCAGCGTGTACTGTGGGAGGACCCCATCCCCTAGTTTGTACAACTCCTCTGATGTGAAGGCAGGGGCCCTTTCCCCAGACACATGAGCCATCGTCGCTTCCAGACAGAGGTCACAGCAGCACTTGCAGTGTAGGTCCTCTCCTGTCGAAGGTCAGGTATCAAGTGATTGAACAGACAGAAAATGGCGGTCACGTCCGCGGCGGTGTGTACCGTCACCGCCGGCGTACATCGTCATTGGCTCCTGGGACCCATAGGGTCCAATGTTAAACAATACAGGATTGCGCTGCGGTCTTCGACCACCTACCGCGACGGTCTACAACTCCAGCGCAGTTACCTCATATCCCCTTGTCCCACATTACAGGTCAGGCAGCCGCCATTTCAGGGGGCCACATGGCATTCATTTTAAATGCGTCACACATATCTAGGCCTTGCATACACACAGAAACAGGCACATAGCGGATTGACAAATGTGTGCAATTTTTTTTTATTTTTCCTACCTCAGTGTTGGATGACTCTGTACTCGCTGTTCTCGTCCATAGGGCACGTCCGCTGGGGCAGGTGATGAGATGGCGGCATCCTCCGGTGTACAGACCGCTGGTGGACCTGTCGACAATGGAAGAGAGACATTTAATAATCACCTACAGACTTTATCGTGCCACAATCCATGAACTGTGTGCCCAGTTGGAGCCACACCTGATGTCAGCTATCCGCCATCCCACAGGAATCCCCCCTCTAGTGCAGGTCCTGTCAGTACTCCATTTCTTGGCAAGTGGGTCTTTTCAAACTACAGTGGCCATAGCATCAAGGATGTGTCAGCCAATGTTCTCAAACGTGTTGTCCAGAGTGTTGTCTGCCCTGCTGAAACACATGCGCAGCTACATCGTGTTCCCTCAGGTGGAGAATTTGCCTACAGTGAAAGGTGACTTCTATGCCCTGGGACATATCTCCAACATCATAGGTGCCATTGATGGGACACATGTGGCCTTGGTCCCCCCACGCAGGAGTGAACAGGTGTACAGAAACCGGAAGAGCTGCCATTCTATGAATGTGCAGATGGTGTGCTTGGCAGACCAGTACATCTCCCATGTGAACGCCAAGTTTCCTGGCTCAGTGCATCACGCTTACATTCTGAGGAATAGCAGCATCCCTTATGTGATGGGACAACTCCAGAGGCACTGTGTGGGGCTAATAGGTGAGGACAAGGACCCTATACCGTGTGAATAGTTGTCTGGGTCTAGGGTTGTCCCTAAGGGTTAGTGTGTGTCTAACAGTTGTCCCTCGACATTTGCAGGTGACTCTGGGTACCCTAACCTGTCATGGCTACTGACCCCAGTGAGAAATCCCAGGACAAGGGCAGAGGAACGCTACAATGAGGCACATGGGAGAACTAGGAGAGTCATAGAGAGGACCTTCGGCCTCCTGAAGGCCAGGTTCCGGTGCCTCCATATGACAGGTGGTTCCCTCTACTACTCACCAAAGAAGGTGTGCCAGATCACCGTGGCCTGCTGTATGCTGCACAACTTGGCTTTGCGACAACAGGTGCCTTTTCTGCAGGAGGATAGTCCAGAAGGGGGTCTTGTGGCAGCTGTGGAGCCTGTGGACAGTGAAGAAGAGGAGGCAGAAGGGGAGGACATAGACAACAGAAACAATGTGATCCAGCAATACTTCCACTGAGACACAGGTAAGAAGACATCACCGCATCCTACATCTGATAAAATTGTAAGACCTATTGTCTGTCTGTCACTTTCACCCAGTGTATGGGCCCTGACTTGTCACTTTGCCTTTCCATTTCACAGATGTGGGTCCCACTGTGTGACCTCTGGTATGTTACCTCATGGACTAGAGCTGTGTGACATAGGTATGTTGACAAATTGAATGGACATTGGTATTTTCCTCAGTTATTGCAAATACACATTTGTGAAAGTACAGACTGACTCCAGATTGTTTTGTGATTCAAGGGTGTTTATTTAAGTGCAAAATGGTGGAGGTGAAATTAAAGTGGTCAGGGGTGATGGTGGAGAAATGTCCATGGCAGAGTCCAGTCTATTTGTCTCACAGGTGCATTGTCCAAAGGGGCGTAGGAAGTGGAGTTAGGGCAGTTTAAGGATGGACAGGGTGACAAAGTGGGACAGAAGGATGACAATCAGGGTGGTCTAATTTCTTGGCGGGGGTATTGGCATTGTTCTCTGTCTTTGTCCTGGATCTCAGGGACTGGTTGCCGGGTGGTTATCCATCTGCAGGGGTGGGGTGCTGGTGTCCTGGTCCTGTGGCGGTGCCTCCTGTCCACTAGCGCAGGCGGAGGTGGTGGGCAGTTTATCGTCCAGGCTAGTGTCAGGGGCCCCTTGTTGTGCCACAGTGTCCCTCCTGGCATTCACAAGGTCCTTCAGCACCCCTACAATGGTGCCCAGGGTGGTATTGATGGATTTGAGTTCCTCCCTGAACCCCAAATACTGTTCCTCCTGCAGCCGCTGGGTCTCCTGAAGTTTGGCCAGTACCTGTGCCATCGTCTCCTGGGAATGATGGTACGCTCCCATGATGTTGGAGAGGGCCTTGTGGAGAGTGGTTTCCCTGGGCCTGTCCTCCCCCTGTCGCATAGCAGACCTCCCAGTTCCCCGGTTTTCCTGGTCTTCTGTCCCCTGAACCGTGTGCCCACTGCCACTGCCCCCAGGTCCCTGCTGTTCTTGGGGTGGTGGGTTTGCCTGGGTTCCCTGTAGTGGTGGACACACTGCTGCTTGACATGTCCTGGTGACAGAGGTATGGGCCCGCTGGGTGGGTGCTGTGCTGGTGTTTCCTGAGGGGGAGGCTCTGTGGTGGCCTGTGACTATGTCAGGGGAACCGACTGTCCCGAGGTCCCAGATGGGCCGAGCTGGTCATCTAGATCCAGTTGGACAGAGCTGCTGTAATCACTGTGGGCCTCTTCTGTGGGGGAGTGGATATTTCTGGAACCTCCTGTCCGGTGACGTTGGGTAGGGGTCCTGCAGGGGTGGAAAGGCATGATTATTGCATCTGTGTGTGCCATGGTGTCTAATGGGTGGGTGACCCTGTACCCCAGTGCTTACATTCTTGTGTAGGACATTGTGTGATATTTGGTTTGGGGATCTGTGTGGGTATGTGAAGTGGACATGCATTGGTGATGGGTGTCCATGCTCTGTTGTTGCATGCAGGGCTTGTTGTTGGAATGGGTGGTTTCGTGGGTTGTGATAGTGTGGGCGTATTGCTGTTGGCGTGACGGTGGAGGTTTTGTTATCACCAGTTTATCACTGACCTTTGGTGTGGCGGACTTGTGTGGGTGTCTAGATTTTGGCGGATTCCGAGCTGTGGGTCGTAATAGCTGTGGCGGAATTCCACGGCCGCGGCGGTGTGTTGGCGGTCTTCTGCACGGCAGTAAGCGGGATTTACCGCCAATGTGGTAATGAGGGCCTATATGTCCTACTAGAACCATACACTGCACCCTGCCCTTGGGTCTACCTAAGGCTTACCTTAGGGGTGTCTGACATGTAAGAAAAGGGAAGGTTTAGGCCTGGCAAAGTCGAATTTACAGTTAAAACTGCACACACAGACACTGCAGTGGCAGGTCTGAGACATGATTACAGAGCTACTTATGTGGGTGGCACAACCAGTGCTGCAGGCCCACTAGTAGCATTTGATTTACAGGCCCTGCCACCTCTAGTGCACTTAACTAGGGACGTACTAGTGAACCAAATATGCCAATCATGGATAAACCAATTACATACACATTTTGTAAAGGAGCACTTGCACTTTAGCACTGGTTAGCAGTGGTAAAGTGCCCAGAGGAACAAAACAGTAAACTCTGAGTCCAGCAAACATCAGCAACCTGGGGAACAGAGGCAAAACGTTAAGGGAGACCACGCCAAGGATAAAAAGTCTTGCAACAGTTCTGTTCCTCACAACAGCTGCAATGCATCAATTGTGCTTCCGTGGCAGATGATGCAGTGGTTTCGCTGGAGCAAACACCTTAGGCCCACTTCCAAGGGTCCAGGAATGGGGTGTAACCACTTGGTAGGCCAGATTAACAGAGTTCAGGTATAGCAGTAGGTACAAGAGCATGGTAGTTGTAATTCTTTTTTGTCCCTAAGACTTCAGATATGGAGGCCAGCCAGATAGCCTTTGGAGTCACTCAGGGTTCAAGACATGCAGATCCAGTCTTTCTCATTCAGGTAAGGAAGCATCAGGCTGTAGGGCAGCACAGCAAGGCAGGCATCCAGCAAAGCAGCATTCCAGCAGAGTGGCAGTCCTTCAGCAGCACCGATGTCCTTCATCCTGCCAGAGTTGTCAAAGGTCCAGAAGTGTACTCAGTTTGTGGGGTCAGAGGTCTAGTACTTATACACAGTTGGGCCTTTGAAGAGGGGATACTTCAAAGACAGGCCTTTGAAGTGCACCGAGGTCCTGCCCTGGCTCTAGACTCACTGTAGAGGGTTATGCAGCTCTTTGTGTGGGGACAGGACTCAGCTTATTCAGATGTAAGTGAGGCTGTGGCCAGCTCCTCCGTCCCATCCTGCCAGGATGGCACATCGAGTCAGACCTAAGCTCCATTGTATGTGGCTGTCTAGAGGAAATAAACAAAGCCCTGCTGTCACCCACCCCAGATAAGTGATCAGAGACAGTCAGCAGGCACCAAATGGCTAAACTAAGAAAATTCCGAATTTATAAAAGTGGCATTTTCAGAATTACAATTTAAATTCTGACTTCACCATAAGTTGTGATTTTAAATTGTAATTGTAGAGACACCAAACTCTCTTCCAAATTGTGAATTACAGTTATAATATGTGGAAAAGTAATCCCAATGTTATTCTGAGAGAGAGACAGGCCTCGCAATAGTGAAAAAGTGAATTTGAGAGTTTTTCACCACCAAAACATGTACCACTTAAAAGTACATGTTCTGCCTTCTAAACACATTGCGCCCTTCCCTGGGATGACTAGGGCCTAACTTAGGAATGGTTTGGGCCTGGCAAAAGGGTTATTTTGCAACATGGATATGGCAGTGTCAGCTGCTCACACAAGCACTGTAATAGCAGCCCTGAGACATGTTTAAAGGGTTACTTTGGTGGGTGGCACAATCAGTGCTGCCCACCCACTAGTAGTATTTAGGTTACAGGCCCTGGGTACAAGTAGTACCACTTTACTACAGACCTAAAAGTAAGGTAAACATGTCAATCAGGGATAAACCATGTTACCATTTTTAAGGGGTTGAGCACAGGCACTTTAGCAATGGTAAAGTGCACAGAGTCCTAAAGCCAGCAAAAACAAGGTCAGAAAAGTGGAGGAGGATTGCACCAGTAGTGACCCCATCCACCCTTTGATCCCTCTATCACATCTAAAGTGGCCCACTGACATCCTAGTCCTGAACTTACCCCCTCAACAGTATAGGGGAAGGAAAGCTGTGGAAACTCTCAGAGGCCCATATATTTTCTGTTCTTATGTCTAGTACCACTAACCATGAGACCTAAAGTAGCCAGTCAGTGACAGGGGTACCAAAAAGCAGCAAGCCACGGGCTCTAGACATTGTTTCTCAATGATTGGATAACCAACTGGATAAATGTGTGCCCTCTGTATACATGACTCTTCAAAGGTAGCAACAGCAAGCATTTAAGGCTTACTCCTGGAGGTTTGGAACACCCACATAATAAAACACAGTAATCGTGTGCAAAACACGAATGTGCAGTCACATCATAGTGTATGCACAGTAGACTTATTAAAATCAACAACAAAAAAAGCAAGAACTGTCCAGCACCTACATAGGCTGTGATATGATGCTAAAGATTTCGGTCAAGAGCTCGCTCCCCCACGTCCGCAGCACCACCTTGCTGTCTCCGTGTCCCTGACCCCAGCCCACGCTGCTGCTAGCGTGTTCGAGGCCCTCCTCCACCCGCAGGCATCCACCTGCGCCTCATCCCTGGTGTCTAGTGGGCTTCTGGTAAGAGTCGCTAGACTCGTGTGCATTGTGCCGTTTTCACCGTATTTGTGACTGTATTCTGTGCCTTGCTTTATTGTGCCTTTTTGCTCCATTTGCTTCCATTTGTGCTTTTTTGACTTTTTTGTGACTGCTTTTGCCCCTTGTGCACTCCCCTTAGCCGTGTTTCCCCGCCGCTGCCTCCGTGCGGCCCGCCCCCCTCGCGCCCCCATTTGCCGCTCCCTCCCGCCTCCCAGCTGCTCCTCCCTCCCCCCTCCCTTCTTAATGGCTGGCGCTGCGCGTCGAGGGTGAGCGACCTCTGACCTGATTTCGGTCAAGAGCTCGCTCCCCCACGTCCGCAGCACCACCTTGCTGTGTCCGTGTCCCTGACCCCTGCCCACGCTGCTGCTAGCGTGTTCGAGACCCTCCTCCACTCGCAGGCATCCACCTGCGCCTCATCCCTGGTGTCTAGTGGGCTTCTAGACTTGTGTGCATTGTGCCATTTTCACCGTATTTGTGACTGTATTCTGTGCCTTGCTTTATTGTGCCTTTTTGCTCCATTTGCTTCCATTTGTGCTTTTTTGACTTTTTTGTGACTGCTTTTGCCCCTTGTGCGCTCCCCTTAGCCGTGTTTCCCCGCCGCTGCCTCCCTGCGGCCCGCCCCCCTCGCGCCCCCATTTGCCGCTCCCTCCCGCCTCCCAGCGGCTCCTCCCTCCCCCTCCCTTCTTAATGGCTGGCACTGCGCGTCAAGGGTGAGCGACCTCTGACCTGATTTCGGTCAAGAGCTCGCTCCCCCACGTCCGCAGCACCACCTTGCTGTGTCCTTGTCCCTGACCCCCGCCCACGCTGCTGCTAGCGTGTTCGAGGCCCTCCTCCACCTGCAGGCATCCACCTGCGCCTCATCCCTGGTGTCTAGTGGGCTTCTGGTAAGCGTCGCTAGACTTGTGTGCATTGTGCCGTTTTCACCGTATTTGTGACTGTATTCTGTGCCTTGCTTTATTGTGCCTTTTTGCTCCATTTGCTTCCATTTGTGCTTTTTTGACTTTTTTGTGACTGCTTTTTCCCCTTGTGCGCTCCCCTTAGCCGCGTTTCCCCGTCGCTGCCTCCCTGCGGCCCGCCCCCCTTGCGCCCCCATTTTCCGCTCCCTCCCGCCTCCCAGCTGCTCCTCCCTCCCTTCTTAATGGCTGGTGCTGCGCGTCGAGGGTGAGCGACCTCGGACCTGATTTCGGTCAAGAGCTCGCTCCCCCACGTCCGCAGCACCACCTTGCTGTGTCCGTGTCCCTGACCCCGCCCACGCTGCTGCTAGTGTGTTCGAGGCCCTCCTCCACCCGCAGGCATCCACCTGCGCCTCATCCCTGGTGTCTAGTGGGCTTCTGGTAAGCGTCGCTAGACTTGTGTGCATTGTGCCGTTTTCACCGTATTTGTGACTGTATTCTGTGCCTTGCTTTATTGTGCCTTTTTGCTCCATTTGCTTCCATTTGTGCTTTTTGACTTTTTTGTGACTGCTTTTGCCCCTTGTGCGCTCCCCTAGCCGCGTTTCCCCGCCGCTTCCTCCCTGCGGCCCTGCCCCCCTTGGGCCCCCATTTGCCGCTCCCTCCCGCCTCCCAGCTGCTCCTCCCTCACCCCTCCTTTCTTAATGGCTGGCGCTGCGCGTCGAGGGTGAGCGACCTCTGACCTGATTTCGGTCAAGAGCTCGCTCCTCCACGTCCGCAGCACCACCTTGCTGCGTCCGTGTCCCTGACCCCGCCCACCTTGCTGCCAGCGTGTTCAAGGCCCTCCTCCACCCGCAGGCATCCACCTGCGCCTCATCCCTGGTGTCTAGTGGGCTTCTGGTAAGCGTTGCTAGACTCGTGTGCCGTTTTCACCGTATTTGTGACTGTATTCTGTGCCTTGCTTTATTGTGCCTTTTTGCTCCATTTGCTTCCATTTGTGCTTTTTTGACTTTTTTGTGTCTGCTTTTGCCTCTTGTGCGCTCCCCTTAGCCGCGTTTCCCCGCCGCTGCCTCCCTGCGGCCCGCCCCCCTCGCACCCCCATTTGCCGCTCCCTCCCGCCTCCCAGCTGCTCCTCCCTCCCCCTCCCTTCTTAATGGCTGACGCTGCACGTCTGCGCCGCTGGTGCGCCGGAGGCACGCCAGAGGCGAGCCCGTCTGCGCCCGTCCGCGCCTGGACCGCGCACAGCGACACCCCCCTTGGTCCGCACAACCCCCGCACCACCAGACGCCGCTACTCGGCCAACCAGCTCATCGCCCTCAACCCCAGCTGCTCCACAACATGCTTCCAGGCCTCACCAAAGAACACCAAAGGACCCTTCTCCTGCCGCGCATGCAATTTCACCTGCAACAGAACAAGGAAATCTGCAACAACCGGCACTAACCACCTCCACTGCATACTCCTCAACACACGCTCCGCACGCAAGCACGCCAACGAGCTCTGGGACTTGCTCGATACCACCGCCCCAGACGTAGCCTTCCTGACCGAAACCTGGTGGAACGACTCCTCAGCACCTGACATCGCCATAGCCATCCCGGACGGCTACAAGATCACCAGAAGGGATCGCCCCAACGGAATCGGAGGAGGAATAGCCATCGCCCTCAAATCCACACTCAAAATCCACACCCACATGGACGACACCCTCAAGACCGCCGAACACCTACACTTCCGGATCCACACTGACCCCAACACCACTCTCAGGGGAACGCTCATCTACAGACCCCCAGGACCACGAGCATCCTTCAGCGACTCCATCGCCGACCTCACGAGCACCCACGCGCTCCCTTCTACGGACTACATCCTCCTTGGAGACCTCAATTTCCACTTGGAGAACAACAACGACGCCAACACCGCATCTCTGATTGACAACCTCTCCAACCTCGGCCTCAGACAACTGGTCAACACACCCACCCACATCGCCGGCCACACGCTTGACCTGATTTTCTCTGCAAGCAACCACGTCACCTCTAACCACACCACCAAACTTCAGTGGTCCGACCACCACTGCATCCACTTCACATTCAAGAAGCACATCGAGCACCACCGTACCCAACAACCACCACACCGTCGCTGGAGCAAAGTCACCGATGACCAGCTGACCAGCACCCTCATCCAGAACCCACCCACCGACTCCACCGACCCAGACACCGCCGCACTCAACCTACGACAGTGGATCAACGACTGCGCCACCACCCTCGCACCACTCAAGAGGTCCACCGACAACCAAGAAAGAAAAAAAGCCGCCTGGTTCACCAGGAAATCCTAACCTCCAAACACGTCTGCCAGAAACTAAAGAAGAAATGGCTCATCGAACACACACCCGACAGCCTTTCAGCCCACAAGGAGGCCACCCGCAAGCACCACCAGCTAATCAGACTCGCCAAACGATCCCACTTCACAGAACGCCTAAACAACAACGCACATGACAGCAAAGAACTCTTCTGCATCGTGAAAGAGCTCTCCAACCCCAGCGCCAACGTCAACGACATCCCTCCATCCCAAGAACTCTGTGACGCCCTGTCCAACTTTTTCTATCAGAAGATCGCCGACATCCACGACAGCCTCAACACCACGCCTCCGTCAGACCCCACCCCCGAAAACTCCACCTGCACCAACCGCTTGACCGCCTGGACCTACGTAGACGACACTGAAACACGCAAGATCATGAACTCCATCCACTCAGGATCCCCTTCAGACCCATGCCCCCACCACGTTTACAACAAAGCCGACTCTACCATCGCCCCCCAACTTCGAAAGGTCATCAACTTATCCTTCGAAACCGCAACTTTCCCAGAAAGCTGGAAGCACGCCGAAATCCACGCCCTCCTTAAGAAGGCCAAAGCAGACCCCAACGACCTCAAAAACTTCCGACCGATCTCCCTGCTCCCCTTCCCGGCGAAGGTCACCGAGAAGATCGTCAACGCTCAGCTTACCCTCCACCTCGAGGACAACTCCATCCGGGACCCCTCCCAGTCCGGTTTCAGACGCAACCACAGCACCGACACAGCAGTCCTCGCCACCACAGATGACATCAGACAGCAAATGGACAACGGCGAAACATCAGCCCTCATCCTCCTGGACCTATCCGCAGCCTTCGACACGGTCTGCCATCGCACCCTGTTAACACGCCTCCACGAAGCCGGAATACAAGAAAAAGCCCTCAACTGGATCTCCTCATTCCTCCCCGGCAGAACCCAGAGAGTCCGCCTCCCACCCTTCCGCTCTGAAGCCACCAACCTCATCTGCGGCGTACCCCAAGGCTCCTCACTGAGCCCGACGCTGTTCAACATCTACATGGCCCCCCTCACACAACTGGCCCGTCAGCACCACCTCAACATTCTCTCTTACGCCGACGACACCCAGCTCATCCTCTCCCTCACCAAAGACCCACACACCGCCAAAGCCAACCTCCACAAGGAAATGAAGTCCATCGCCGAGTGGATGAGATACAGTCGCCTGAAGTTGAACTCTGACAAGACGGAGGTCCTCATCCTCGGACGCACCCCCTCCGCCTGGGACGACTCCTGGTGGCCCACCTCGCTGGGAGCCCCGCCAACGCCAGCCAACCACGCACGCAACCTGTGTTTCGTCATCGACTCCGCCCTCACCATGTCCAAGCAGGTCAACGCAGTTTCCTCCTCCTGCTACAACACCCTCCGCATGCTCTGTAGAATCTACAAATGGATCCCGACGGAAACCAGAAGAACGGTGACCCAGGCCCTCGTCAGCAGCAGACTAGACTACGGCAATGCACTCTACACAGGCATCCCAGCAAAAGACATCCGACGCCTCCAACGCATCCAAAACGCCTCCGCCCGGCTGGTCCTCGACGTACCCCGCCGCTGCCACATCTCCCACCACCTGAGAGATCTCCACTGGCTCCCCGTGGACAAGAGGATCACCTTCAAGCTCCTCACCCACGCTCACAAGGCACTCCACAACGCCGGACCAGCCTACCTGAACAACAGAATCAAGTTCTACGCCCCCACCCACCAACTCCGCTCTGCCAACCACGCCCTCGCCATTGTTCCTCGCATCCAGTGCAAGACCTCCGGTGGCAGATCCTTCTCCAACCTTGCCGCCAAGACCTGGAACACCCTCCCAACCTCCCTGGGACAGACCCAGGACCTTCTCACCTTCAGGAGACTTCTTAAGACCTGGCTCTTCGACCAGTAGCAGCACACCCCCCCCCCTTTCAGCGCCTTGAAACCCTAACTGGTACGTAGCGCGCTCTACAAATGTTGTGATTGATTGATTGATTGAAAGAGTGGCACAGCGCTTGCATGCTAAGATGTTACATTTTACAGCACATGAGTGATTTTCAACACTGCTCTTCTAGATAGACAGATTCAGGTGTTCTCCACTATCCTAAAAATCTTTGGATTGAGTCCCTCTGTATGGCTGGAGACACTGTACCCTAACATTCTGTATTCAGAGGGCCCCATTTAATTGTTTTTACATTGGGAATTTCTGTAAAAAACATGGCAGATGACCTGAGCACCAACATCATAGATTCCTCACCCCCTAGAGAGGTGGAGTACTGCAAAGGTTTCTGCTGGTGCTCGCAGCACATCATCCAAAGGGCTGCTGGTTTACAGCCATGTTTTCTCTGCTCTATTTAAGATTGGAGGTGGTCAATGATTTTTCCTTTCAGGAATCACTTTGCGAGGCTAAAAGGTCCCGGGACGAAAAATTGGAAAATGTTCATATTATGAGGGGAAAAAACTCCGTGTGTCATGGATTTTTATTTTTTATTTTTTGCTCTTCAGCTTTCAATCTCTCACTTTGAATGTTTGTGGCCAAAAAGAAAAGAGAATGCTGAGTGAGCCAAACAGCACAACCCATATGGTAACCAAGTGTGATGAAAGTGGATTACTGTTTGAGAAAAACAGTTGTGAAATTCAAACATATAATAATGCATTACAACTTGCTTTGACGGAAAAGTTAGACCACAGGAATCTTACTGGTGGACTTAATTCTTTTCACCTTCCTTTCACTTGGCCAAACACCATGGTTTTCACCCTTAAGCCAATCCAGAAGGTTCACAATTGATATTACTGTCAATAAGCTGCAGGGAATCTATTCTCCAGAAGACACCGGAGTACCTGGAGGGGAGAACCCTTGCCACCACAGAGACCACAGAGTCCTTGTGCTATATAACACTCGCCTGACTCTAACTGCGAGGAACTCCCTGCAGCCGACTCCATTCCCCAGAAGATACTTGGGTACCTGGTGCCACCTTTATGTGAACCCGGGCAGGGCTACTGTGCACTACTCACACTGCACTCTTATACAAACCTCTTCAAGTAACAGCCGCAGAGCACCCAATACAAAGATGGATCAAAAGGACCGCTTTGAAGTTAGTGGCACCCTAGGACAGGGCACCTCTAACAGGGGAAAGCCAATGCACTTAAGTGAACAAACAGGGAGCCAAATGCCCTTCCATTATTCATACCACGGCTTATGCATAGAAAGCCTGGGAAGCCACTATTAGGTAGATCAGTACTTCCCCGCTTAAACACCACCTTACCTATGATATTATCAAAAGGAATCTGAAAAACTCTGACTTAGTAGCTGGCTTATTGGCATTTCTGACTCGCAAAATGCGACGCAAGCCTTTACCGACTCGCAAAATTTGCGACCCCATTTTGCGACCCTCAAATAGGAAGTCGCAATTTGCGAGTCGCAAACCATATGCAATAGCAACTCGCAAATTGCGACTAGTCGCAAAAAGCCCATTTTGCACTTCCAATTTACCACTAACTCAGAGCAGGTGGTAACCATTACCAAAGTATAAAAGGAGACCCAAAAGGCATCTGGGTTACTCAAGATGGCGGAGATATACATGATGGCAGTGAGGAGGAGAGCCCACGCCGCCCAGCAGAGGAGGAGGAGGAGCCAGAGACAGGAGAAGATATACAGAACAAGGCAGACACTCTTCCAGCAAACTGAGGAGGAAATATATGAAAAATATAGACTTAGCAGCGCAGCTATACTAGATCTAATAGAATTACTCAAACCACAGCTAGAATGCCACACTGTGCGCGGCTGCGCCATCCCTACGCATGTGCAAGTGCTAAGCTCACTGCACCTCTTGGCCTCTGGTAGCTATCAGGGGGTCATTGCTGTGGCAGGTGGGGTATCCCAAAGTGCACTCTCACGGTTCTTTAGGGCATTCCTAGACGCCTTACTCACACACATTTCCCGATACATATACCTACCCAGCAATGAGGCAGAAATCAACAGCACCAAGTTGGAATTTTACAGGATTGCCAACTTCCCCCATGGCATAGGGTGTGTAGACGGGACACATATAAAAATATGCCCTCCTGCAAACCTGGAATATCTGTTCCGCAATAGGAAGTGTACCCACTCACTCAACATACAGGTGGTATGTGACGCCCATTATGTCATCACTGACATGGTTGCCAAATTTCCAGGGAGTACTCATGACTCCTACATTTTTAGGCACAGTGGGATACACCAACGCCTGGAACGTGGGGAGTTTGGAGACGGATACCGCCTAGGTAGAGCTGAATACACCTTGAAGACATGCACACAGGTCAATGTGCAAACCACCCATGCCTTGCTAACATTGTACATTTTGTGCCAAACAGGTGACAGTGTATATGCACTACGTCCATGGATACTAACTCCGTACTTAACACCCAGCAATGATTCCGAGAGGCGATACAACAGTGCACATAAGAGGACCAGGAACATAATCGAACGTACCTTTGGACTGCTGAAAGCAAGGTTCAGATGCCTCCACCGAAGTGGAGGTGCCCTCCAGTATACCCCAATAACAGCTTTCAAAATAGTTGTTGCATGCGCTATCCTGCACAACATTGCCACCAGACGTGGGCTACCTCTCACCCCTGAAGACCCAGATTCTGAGGATGAAGAGCAAGAGCTACCACATCGCCATCATGGGGATAGGAGCATCGCAAATTAAGGCAGACTGAGACGGGAACACATTACAAACCAATACATTGGAAGGTACGTGCTCACTTTTACCATACTCACCAATGTCACACACAAAGAGTCCAGATGTTAAGTGGAAAGAACAAGTGATTTAATAAGTGCAAATAACAAAACTATGTACAATAGGAACAGTTCAGCGGCTTCAATAGTCCACCTGGCATGGGACACATTGACGTCATGTGCCCCAACCCCAGGACTGTGTGGAGCTCAAATCCTACGGCGGGCTCGGCCAGCCTGGCTGGTATTAGGGGGGTCAGCAGTGCCCTGCCTTGTGCTTCCACTGCGAAGCACCCTGGTGTCACCGGCAGAGACACTGCTGACAGTGGAGCCCTCCTCACTGTCCTGTGGCGTGTCGCCTGTGCCCCTGGCCACCTGCCGTGCCTCCATGAGGTCCATAGCATGGCTGAGACGGCCCAGTCCCCGTGCCACATCACCAGCCAAGTGGCCCATGTCCACCTGGAGGCTGACTGTGCGCCTAGACAGACCTGTTGTGTTCACAGCCAGCCTTACTATTGAGGAGGACATCCTGTCCAGGCGGTGCAGCAGCTGGCGGTCCCTGCGCCGTGCACTCTCAGTCTGCGTTAGCAGTCCTGCCACTAGTTGGCGCATGGAGAGTGCAAGGTCACCCATGTTGGTACTGATTACCTGCAACTCAGAATGTACCAGCTGCATACTGTTGCCATGATTGTGTTCAAAGCGCCGCAATGCCCTACTAATCCTCCTCAATTCTTGTGTTTGCAGGCGCTGACCCCGTAGAAGTGCGGCCTCGGTTGGTGAGGTGGAGGCATGCCCTGACTCTGCCTGCCACTCTGATGTTGATGTTCCACATCGCCTGCGAAGCGGTGGAGGCCCTGTGTTGTCTCCCGTGGCACTCTGGCTCGTACCTGGTGCAGGCTCACACACCACTACTGCAACAGGTGTTTCCTGAGGGGACATGGTGTCGGTGGTGCAGGTGGCAGTGGTGTCTGGTCCTGTTCCCTCATGTGCCTGCTGGCTGACCAGTGGCCCCTGGCTGCTTGGGCTGGTGGGGGTGTCTTGTGGGAGACCTGTGGGACATAGGGAACACACTGTCAGTATCTACTATCTTTTATCAACTTCCTAATAAACTATTGCCTATGAACTGCCTACTTGACTACATTGACCATAATGCATCATTCTGGTGTTTGCTACTCTGAAATGGAGCTATTTTGGTTGTGCATGCTCCTTTGTACAAGGTGGGTGGGGGTATGGCATTGATGAGGGTACATGCATGTCACATGGTACTCACCGGTTGATGGTCCTGCCTCAGAGGTGTCCAGATCTCCCATCCCGCTTACAGCCTCAGGCTCTAGGGTCTCTTCTACCCTTTCCTCCAGGGGTGTGGGTGGTGGTACTGTCGATGGTCCCCCTCCTGTGCCTCTCATCTCCCAGAGCCGCTCTGCCACCCTCTCCTTGGTCCGGAAGCGCAGGTCGTACCACCTTTTTTAAAATTCTTCCACACTCCGGTGGCTGACCCCCAGGGAGTTGACTTTGTCCTGGATCTCCTGCCAGAGTCTTCTCTTCTCTGTCTCTGGCACGGTGAGGGCTGACCTGCTAAACAACTGGTCATGGTGCTGACAGCACTCCTCTGTCAGCACCTCCAATTCTTTTTCAGCAAACTTAAGTTTCCTCTTCCTTTGGTTTTCAGCCATGGTTGCAGGAGCACTTGCATTCAATTTTCGGCACAGTCGCAATTTGCGACACCCACTCGCAAATTGCGTGTCCGTTTTTTGCGCGGTCGCAAAAAGTGACCTCGCAAACAGCGGACTCGCTATCTGCGGTGCGACTCCGTGTGTGAGTCGCAAAGTGTCCTCGTATTTTCTACCTGCATTGCAGTTAGCGAGTAAGAAATTGCGAGTCGCAAAGAATCGCAATTTGCGAGTTGCTAATTTTTCCCTACCTACATCTGGCCCAAAGTGTCCTCGCATTTTCTACCTGCATTGCAGTTAGCGAGTCGGAAATTGTGAGTCGCAAAGAATCGCAATTTGCGAGTCGCTAATTTTTCCCTACCTACATCTGGCCCTAAAAGTATTAAGAAAGGGACTAACATACGCAATTAGAGAAAATGTATTAAAATAATGTAGTAATGTGACATATTGAAGGATATAACCTATGTTTTATTAATTGTAGGCCTTAACTTAGCGAAAGTCTTGACCTAGCCTTACCAGGCCTCATGTAGAAACTGTATTCCTAGCGTTTAATGAAAAGTGCTGACAAACTGAACATACGCGAACTGCTCATTGTTTAATTAAATTTGCTTAGATGAAACTTCTCCGTGAACCACCGAACAGGAGATGATGGAACTGGAATTGTAACGATTGGTGTGTAAAGCGCGCTGAGTATACTTTCCCAGGACTCTAATAATAAGGACACTGACTGGAGAAGAAGATGCAACATTTTTTATACCTGATGAGCAGGATGATGAGAACATTGTGAAGGCGAACCAATCAATGACATGTGAACTGTGAAATATTAGAATTCATAGATTTGGAATAATAACATTATTGGGTAGAGTCATAACATGTGATTAATTGACCAATCAAAAATTAGGGGATAGCCTGGGTGACTGATATAATAACGTGACAGAGGTGAGAAGGGCAGATGTTAGGGGAGAGGCTTGGGAGAGCAGATCTTATATCGAAAATTGTGTGACTGCAGAGGTGACTCTAGATTCTGTCATTGGGCTCTAACTCTCTGACTGAGAGCCTGATGCGAAGCTGATCAACTGGTGACCTGAGGACGAAGGTTCTGTTGCTGATCCATACCGTGGATAGGTAGATATGACAATGTGACTGTACTACATTTTATGCCTTCCGTTTCTAGGTACCAACTGCGCTGTCTATATAATATTCTTAGTTTAGATGGTTTTTCTCCAAATTCATGTTTTCAAAATTTGTTTTCGCATGATGCCCCACATGCTAATGCTAATTTGGGATAGATAGGCTTCTCTTGCATGACGGGTTATCACGACTACAAGACAATTGGTTGACGGACAATTCTGCTGAACTTATGCCACTAATTGGGTTTTTGAGATTGATCTTCTTATTGATTTGTGCTAATGCTCTAGAATGTATTTTGATGCAAGCTTTGATTAGATTATGTTCATGGCATCTTCTGACTAATTGATTGCTGGTTTTATTGAATGAATTGAGTTTGTGAACTAATCTCATGACTTAGGCCCTCATTATGAACACTGCAGTAAACACCGTCGACCGCTGTGGCGATGGCGAATAGAAGACCGCCATTGGCAGTGTACAGAAACCCGCCATATAATGATGAGAAAATCAGAAACCGACAAAAATCTCCCTGCCACCAGTTACCTCCAGGACCTTGTCGGCAGAAATGCACCCCACCCGTGCACCCTGATGGACAGGACAAGGAGTGTCAGTGCCCCACAGGGAGACAGAGGCACCTCCCAGGACACTGGGGATGGAACCCTAGACATTGACGATCACCCTGGCCCCTCACACAGTGTCGTAGTTTGGACTCTTGCTCTAGGCAAGACTGCTGGTTAAAGGATGACAGTACTTTTGTTTGCAGGCGACTATGCCTATCCTACAACAAGTCACAACTGTTGTCCCAACGTTACCGGCTTACTAGCAGTATCTCACCAGAAACACAATAGTAAAAGGTGATTTGTGGCAGCCTTTACGCATGGACACAAGAATAATACATCTCAGGGAGTGTCGTGGTTAAACGGAGATTACCCCTTATTCACAGATATATCATGTCTCATACAAACACAGGCAATGACAAAGATGCAGTAAAGTTTCAATAGTTTTTATTTAACACAACTGCAATTTGCGATAAGTTGCATGGGCTGCAATGATTAGGATAATGAATAATGAAAGTAACAGAATTGTGAATATGAGAGTCATTATTACAAACACCCCCGCCATCTTGCAATGCATAAGAAAGACATACGAGATGTAATATGCCCTAATACCCTAATGTGAGAGGCCTAACCTCCTACCTAAAGGAAAGCTGGGTTTGCTAAACCTAATCTGCCAATGCCATGTCCATGAGAGGAGCCCCCAACCCTTGTTACCTTGGAATGAGGTCTCTATCTCAGACTCCGCAGGGACACGAAGGCTGGGTCAGCGTCAAGACGACGTGCAGCATCGATATCAGCGATGGTGGCGATGCCCTCTGGTTGGAATCCCTCTGATTATCTGTCTAAAGTGCGATGTATTTATACAGATCTACCAGGACCCCTGACGTAGGTGTGTTCCCAAACAATAGATAACAGACATGCTTGGGACGGCAATTAATATAAACAATCCCTCGAAAGTATAGAGAGGGAAAATCCCTAAGTGTGAACACCTACTGTTTGTTTGTCTTTGTTGCTTGATCTTGACGCCTTAGCGCAGTGGCACTGATAATGAAAAGCATAACAAGTGGCCTAACTATAAACAAGGCAGCCATCTTAGAAGAATTAAATAATTAAATGGGCTAAGACAGAGCAAGCTAATTAGGTTAAAAATCACTAGGTGACGGGGCACGAGTCTGCAAGCCAAAGGCTAAGCTAACTCCTGATATCCCATTAAAATGAACTAGGATTCACTACAACCTCCCCATTGCTGTAACAGGTATGAAAAAGGTACAGGAACCCAAACGCTAAAATTGCTCTGAACTAAAAAGCTAAAAGCTTAAAAAACAGCTAAAAAATCTTTAAAATGTGTTAAAAAGGTAATAAAAACAGATGTGCTAAAATACATATAGAGATGTTAATATCAACCATGACAAGCACAGCGTGCCAAAGCAAGTTAATTTAAACGCATAATTTTAACCGGGAATGGCAAACCAATTCATCAATTTATTTGCGGTACGCATGATCTTGAAGAGTGTCATCGAAGTCACAAACCAAGGACCTAAAAAATGAGTCAACATCATCTCACGTTAAATTGAGTGCTGGGTGGACAAACTGATCCACAGAGCAGTAGTGAGCAGTACTTTCTGGTGTAACGTAATTCGTTGCAGTGCCCTCATCCATGGTAGATCTCAAAACGGAAGGCTCACAGGTGGCCTCGCGGAGCAACCTCAGTCTCAAGGGGCATGACTGTGTATGAACCCTCAGCAGGGACATCAGCAGTTCGTGGTCCACAGGAGATGTCGGTGAAACAGCAAGACAGACCATAGGCAGATGTTCAAAGAGGCACCATTTGCAGTGGAAGACTGGTTGTACGCACCAGAGAAGGGGCCAAAATGACAACCACCAGTCATGCTCCAGTTCCACCAGCAAGGATGCACCGAAGATCCGAACCGTTCATGGCACAGTGGAGTTGGTGGGAGCAGCTCCATTGCTCTGCGTAGCTGGAAAGAAACAACCACTGCGAATCAGAAGAAATAGCAGTAGTAGTCCACCAATCAAAACCAAAATAATTGGAAAGCCACCAAACATTCTTGAAAAGAGCGAGTGGATGGCTGACGGGATCACTCCGAAGACAGTCTGGAAGATGGACACGAAACCAGACCCGACAGCCTTAAAGAAATGAAAAATCCCAGTGGGGCTTGAAGCATTGAATATTCTGGATACCAGTTCTCAAAAAGTGCTTGGGGAAGTTGGTATTTAATAGGGAATGTATCTCGGCTGATGATCTTGCAATCTGGAGAGCATACGTCTCTTTTGCGGATGCCAAGGCGACCTGTTTTTGAAACAATAGCGCCTTTAGCCTGCTCAGCTTGTCATAGTTCACATTAGTAGTATCTATGTGGGGCCACATGTCAGATACTTTTATCTCTTGTGTGGGGGGGAACAAAACATGTCCACAACACATAACGACCTTCCAGACCGTGATTGCGTAGGCAATTCCTGGTCGCCTGCTGCAACAACTTTGATCGTTCAGTACCACATAACTTCCATTGGAAAGTACACCGGGCGAATCAAAGGGACGCCCTTCAGCAAACAGGCCAAATTCGCGACTCCCGTATTGCAAAAGACCGTGAAGGGATACCTGCTTGCATATCATGGAATGACTAATAGCAGTCTCACATTCGCTTCCGCTAAGAAAGACCTCTGTTTTGCCGTTCAGACATTTATAATCAAAGGGCAACTCCCACTCTTCCTTAATATAGCTATCTCCTAGTTGCTCGTACCTTCCCACTGCAAGATGTTTCAGGCAGCTTGAGAAACGAAAGGTCGAAATGGGTAAATTAATTATGCCATGTAAGAGCCAGATAGTTGAAGGAATCTCTGCTACCGTGAAGGGCAACTTATCTAAATTTTCTACGTTAAGCATGGTGAAACTAGCCTCCCTTTTAGCCATTGTCTGTTGTTCTCTGGAAAAATTAAAAGCAGTGAAGAATTCATTACCGTTAATATACTTCCATGGAATGCGGCCATTTTCCAGTGTCTGTAAAGTCCAACCCAGCTACATGATGGAACTTAGCCGTGTTTGCCCATGATATAACCGGGACAAGTCTGTCTGGGTGATATCAATAGCTGACAACACTATGGGGGTCATTACAACCCTGGCGGACGGTGTTAAAGGTGCGGTAATACAGCAAACAGGCCGGCGGATAAAAAAAGGGAATCATGACCGTGGCGGAAACCGCCAACATAGACAGCCACTTTAACACTCCGACCGCCACAGTGGTACAGACAAGCAGCGCGGCGCTCACCGCCAACAGACAGGCGGCATACAATGTACCGCCCACAGTATCACAAACCCGCCAATCTGCCACCGTTTCCGGGGCGGATTCACCGTGGATAAAAACACAGCGGAAACAGCTTTTGCAAAGGGAAAACGCTCACCTTCTACACATCCCACGAGGAAGGAGGACACCATGGAGCCGGAATTACAAATCCTACCTGCCCTTGTCTTCCTGCTCATTTACGAACACCAGCAACGGCGGCGGCGAAGACAATGGTGAGTACTGCACCTACGACATAGGGGAGGGGGGAGGCAAAAGTCAGGGGGACACACACGCAACACCCCCACCCCCACCCTCACCCTCGCACATTACAACACACACACCAATGCATTTCAAAACATTACAGTAATAACCCACAACCCCCCCGGAAGAAAGCAAAGACCAAAGGAAATCAGTTCAAAAATTGTAATGTATCAAAATACAGTTACCAAATATATACAGATATATATATACACATTCAAAAGTATATATATTACGAGAAGTAGTGCAGGTATGCACATATCAATGTCCGTGCACCACTGGTCCAAAAATGCATGGGCGAGGCCCACAATAGATACCTGTCCACAAACGGAGAGAACTCTGCTGGGGCATCAGATAGAAATACAACAGGCACCTCAGGGGGAAGGGAAGGGGGGGGCACCTCAGCCAGATTACAGCACCACGCCAGATCCACGACGGGGCTCCATGCCCATTGATGTATCCTGGGGAGTGCAAAGCCACAGTCTCTCAAGTCTCTACAGTGAGTGGTTTGCCCACTGTTCCATCCTTGGGAGTGCAAAGCCACAGTCTCTCAAGCCTCTACAGTGGGTGGTTTGCCCACTGTTCCATCCTGGGGGGTGCAAAGCCACAGTCTCTCAAGTCTCTTCAGTGGGTGGTTTGCCCACTGTTCCATCCTGGGGAGTGCAAAGCCACAGTCTCTCAAGTCTCTACAGTGGGTGGTTTGCCCACTGTTACATCCTGGGGAGTGCAAAGCCACAGTCTCTCAAGTGGATAACAGTCTCCACTGGTTCTGGAGGGGGAATGGTGCCGACACTGCATTAGGCTCCCCGTGACGGTTCCTGTTCCATCACAGTCCCAGCTGTACATGGGATGACGATGCTTGATGTGGCGGTGTTTCCTTGTTCAGCGGTGCTTTGCCATGGCGGTCTCTGACCTGTTCAGCGGTTCTCTGCCCTGTTCAGCGGTGCTTTGCCCTGTTCAGCGGTCTTCACCATGGCGGTGATTTCCTTGTTCAGCGGTGATTTGCCATGGCGGTCTCTGACCTGTTCAGCGGTTCTCTGCCCTGTTCAGCGGTGCTTTGCCCTGTTCAGCGGTCTTCCCCATGGCGGTTACTTCCTTGTTCAGCGGTGCTTTGCCATGGCGGTCTCTGACCTGTTCAGCGGTTCTCTGCCCTGTTCAGCGGTGCTTTGCCCTGTTCAGCGGTCTTCACCATGGCGGTGATTTCCTTGTTCAGCGGTGCTTTGCTATGGCGGTCTCTGACCTGTTCATTGGTGTGTGGCATGACGGTCCCTCATTGCCCAGCGGGGCTGTGGCAGTCGGGGCCCTCCTGGGCACTGACTCCGGCGGTAGTCTCCTGACCAGTGACGATACTCCTGCCCTCCTGGGCAATGACTCCGGCGGTGGTCTCCTGACCAGTGACGACGGTGCTGGCGGTGGCGTCCCGGCTGCCGGGGAGGATGGCGCCCTTCTCCGCTGTGCTGCTCTCACCAGACTGTGCAGACTTCTTCTGGCCCTTCACCACCTTTGGAGGAGTCACAGCTGACTCTGCAATCCCCCTGGGACCCTTGTGAGCAGTTTTGCCGCCAGGAGTCTTCACCCTGCTCCCGTCGGCCACTTTCCAACTTGAGATGCTTTACAGGGGGTGGACTGGCAGTGCTTTGGCTCCGTGTCACACTGCCTGCCCTGGTGGCCGGTGCACTCCACACACCTGTAACACGCACCACTGGTACTGGAGTCTTTTTGGCTGAGGCGCTACTACGGGACCTTATGAATTGGAGGGGTGGGGAAGGGGGCAAAGAGGTCAACGTTGCTGAGGGAGAGTTTCTGACGAACACTGGGATGGGTAGCTGGAGGGGGTCTGGGAGTGGAGGAAGAGGAGGTGGTTGTAGGAGGTGTCACTTTAGGTGTTTTGGGTGCAGGTACTGGAGGCTATCGTGAGGTGGATGGATGTTGGGTGTGTGGGTGCCCGCGTTTGTGTACTTTGGGAGGGGGCGTCACAGACACACTGGGAGAGGACACAGGGGACGTGTAAATGGTTGTGGGGGTGGTGAGTGCAGGTGAGCGGGGTGTGGTGCTGGGTGTTCTGGTGCGAGTCCTAGTGCCTGTAGATGTAGTGCATGCAGGTGAGAGTGTAGACGACACTGGGAGGGAGGAGGGAGACGACGAGGAGGGGGACACAGTGGAGGCACTGGATGTTGGTGTGTCTATATGTGGGTGATGCTTGTGTGAGTGCCTGTGGGATGTGTGGTGCCTATGTTTGCCTGAGCTACTTTTGTGTGTTGAGGTGTATGCATGCTTGTCTGATGGTGTGCTTGGGATGGGCTGGGGTACAGGGGATTGGGTCTGGGTGGAGGAAGTTGGAGGGGGGAGGCTAGACACAGGGACAATGGCTGCCATCAGTGTTGAGGCCAGAGATTGCAGGGTTCGATGATGGGCAGCCTGACCAGAATGAATGCCCTCCAGGAATGCATCAGTGTGTTGCAACTCCCTTTCTACACCCTGGATGGCATTCACAATGGTAGACTTCCCAACAGTGAGTGACCTGAGGAGGTCAATGGCTTCCTCACTGAGGGCAGCAGGGGTGACAGGGGCAGGGCCTGAGGTGCCTGGGGCGAAGGTGATGCCCACCCTCCTGGGTGAGCGGGCACGGGGCGAACGCTGAGGGGCTGCTGGGAGGGCGGTGCTGGTAGGGGAGGTGGTAGCTGTACCTGTAGAAGTGTGGGGCACAGATGGTGCCGCCACCACAAGGGAGCTCCCATTGGCGGACGAGTCGGTGTCGCTGGTTGGTGATCTGGTGACCGACGTGTAGCTCCCCTCGCCCTCCGTCCCACTGGTGCGTTCTGAGTCCGTGGTGTGGCCCTCCATGGCCATGTGGGATGCAGCTCCCTCGTGCTCCGGTGCCACTGTACCTCCGCCTGATGATGCTGATGCACAAAAGAACAGGGAGAGCAGAAAAAGGGGGGGGAACGACAGAAGAAAGACAGGTTGAGTGCATGGCTTACCGCTACCGTTGGCGGACAATACAGACACAGCAGCCCCCCGCACTATGCCGTGCTCTTGGCCTCTACAGATGCAATTCCTGGGATATGGCCTACATCGCTATGGTGGACATCTGCACACATGGATGCCACAGGGGCATGTATACCTGTACTTGGCACTCTCCTACGGTGGGGGTGGAGTGGCACATGGCCTGCATTACAGAGGGGCCTAGCCTATGGAAGTCGCCCTGGCCTAGGGAAACCCACAGCCCTCCTCCCACACCCAGACCCCTCAACTGCGCGCAAAGTCCACAGATTGAGGGTGTACTCACCCCCTTGTGTCTGCCGTGATGCCCTCAAGCGCCCACCCAACTCAGGGTAGGCCACCGCCAGGATCCGGAACATCAGGGGGGTCATGGGACGACGGGCACCCCTCCCACGTTGGGAGGCCATCCCCAGCTGAGCCTCCACCGTCTTCTTGCTCCAGCGGCGAATGTCCTCCCATCTTTTCCGGCAGTGGGTGCCCCGTCTCTGGTGGACCCCCAGGGTCCGGACGTCCTTGGCGATGGCACACCAAATGTCCTTCTTCTGGTGGGCGCTGACCTACATGACATGCACAGGGGAAGAAGAGAAGTCATTAGCAAGAGCACCGTCGAAGTGAGTGGCCCACATCCCTGCCCTTGCCATGTGGCACATGCATTCACAGTCCTTCATGTTCACTGCACTCTGCCCCCTTCCGTCTTACAACCAGCCCTCTCCACACAGGCATAGCCCATACAACGTGCTCCCTGTGTACTTACCTGTTGGTCTGGAGGACCGTAGAGTAGCGTGTACTGGGGGAGGACCCCGTCCACGAGCTTCTCCAACTCCTGAGCAGTGAAAGCAGGGGCCCTTTCCCCAGACGCAGCAGCCATTGTCTCTTCCAGACCAAGGTCACAGCAGCACTTGCAGTGTAGGTCCTCTCCTGTCAAAGATCAGGTATCGAGTGATTGAACAGATAGAAAATGGCGGTCACGTCCGCGGCGGTGACGTCCGCGGCGGTGCGTATCATCACCGCCAGCGCACTTCATCATTGGCTCCTGGGACCCATAGGGTCCAATGTTAACCAATGCAGCATTGCGCCGCGGTCTTCGACCGCCTACCGTGACGGTGTACAACGCCAGTGCAGTTACCTCACATCCCATTGTCCCAGTTTAGAGGTCAGGCAGCCGCCATTTCAGGGGCCCACATGGCTTCATTTACAACTGCGTCACACATACCGAGGCCTACACTCGACACACATACAGGAAGATTTTTGTCTTTGGTGTCGTGTTCTGTGTATCTGTGGGTACATACCTGGGATTTTGTTGACTCTGTGGTCGCTGTTGTCCTTCCTAGGCACCGTCAGCTGGGACATTTGAGAAGATGGCGGAATCCTCCGGTGTACCGACCGCTGGTGTACCTGTTGACAATGGAGGAGTGACATTTACTCATCACCTACAGGTTTGACCGTGCCACTATCCAGGAACTATGTACCCAGTTGCAGCCAGACCTGATGTCACCAATCTGCCATCCCACAGGAATCCCCCTGGACGTGCAGGTGCTGTCAGTGCTCCATTTCCTTGCAAGTGGATCATTTCAGACAACAGTGGCCATGGTATCAGGGATGTCCCAGCCTATGTTTTCAAACGTGTTGTCCAGAGTGTTGTCTGCCCTGCTGAAACATGTAAGGAGCTACATCGTTTTCCCTCAGGTGGAGGATTTGGCTACAGTGAAAGGTGACTTCTATGCCCTTGGACATATCCCCAACATCATAGGTGCTATTGATGGGACCCATGTAGCTCTGGTCCCCCCCCACAAGAGTGAATAGGTGTACAGGAACAGGAAGAGTTATCATTCCATGAATGTACAGATGGTATGTTTGGCAGACCAGTACATCTCGCAGGTAAATGCTATGTTCCCTGGCTCAGTGCATGACGCCTACATCCTGCGCAATAGCAGCATCCCTTATATGATGGGTCAACTCCAGAGGCACCGGTTGTGGCTATTGGGGGACTCTGGTTACCCCAACCTGTCCTGGCTATTGACCCCAGTGGGGAATCCCAGGACCAGGGCAGAGGAACACTACAATGAGGCCCATGGGCGGACTAGGAGGGTGATCGAACTCACCTTCGGCCTCCTGAAGGCCAGGTTCAGGTGCCTCCATATGACAGGTGGTTCCCTATTCTACTCACCGAAGAAGGTGTGCCAGATCATCATCACCTGCTCGATGCTTCACAATCTTGCTTTGCGACGCCAGGTGCCTTTTCTGCAGGAGGATGGTCCAGATGGCGGTGTTGTGGCAGCTGTGGAGCCTGTGGAGCCTGTGGACAGTGATGAGGAGGATCTGAGGAAGAAGACATAGACAACATGGAGTCAGTCATACAGCAATATTTCCAGTGACACACAGGTGAGAACAGTTTTCTTTTTACCATTACATTCACTTTCACACTTCTACCTCTATCCTGTCTGTCATTTCATAGCAGTATTTGGTCACAGAGTTGTACCTTTCCATTACGGTTTCACAGGTGTGGTTAGCAATGTGTGTCATCTGCTTGCATCCTTCAAGTACTTGTGATGTGTGACATAGGTATGTTGGCTTTACAATTGGAAACGCATGTTGACACTGTCATTGATTATACATATTTAGCAAATCACAGACTTACTCCAGATTGTTTTGTGGTTCAAGGTTGTTTATTTAAGTGCTCAAAAATGGAGGGGGGTAGTAATATGGTGATGGGGGACGGTGGAGGAATGTCCATGGCAGAGTCCAGTCCATTAGTCACACAGGTGCACTGCCCAAATGGGCATAGGAAGTGGAGCTGGGGCAGTTCCAATCAGTGGGATAGTGGGAGGACAATCAGGGTGGTCTCATTTCCTGGCGGGGGCCTTGCCATCTTGCTCTGTCCTGTTCCTGGATCTCAGGGACCGCTTGCGGGGTGGTTCTCCGTCTGCAGGGGGTGGGGTGCTGGTGTGGTGGTCCAGTGGCGGGCCGTCCTGTCCACTAGCGCCGGCAGAGGTGGTGGGCAGTTCATCGTCCATGCTAGTGTCAGGGGCCCCTTGGAGTGCCACGGTGTCCCTCATAGTTTTTTGTGTGTCCTTCAGCACCCCTACGATGGTGCCCAGGGCGGAGCTGATGGTTCTGAGCTCTTCCCTGAACCCCAAATACTGCTCCTCCTGCAGGCGCTGGGTCTCCTGAAACTTGGCCAGGACCGTCGCCATCGTCTCCTGGGAGTGGTGGTATGCTCCCATGATGGAGGAGAGGGCCTCGTGGAGAGTGGGTTCCCTTGGCCTGTCCGCCCCCTGTCGCAGAGCAGCCCTCCTAGTTCCCCTGTGTTCCTGTGCCTCCGTCCCCTGGACCGTGTGCCCACTACCACTGCCCCCAGGTCCCTGTTGTTGTTGGGGTGGTGGGTTATCCTGGGTTCCCTGTAGTGGTGGACACACCGCTGATTGACGTGTCCTGGGTACGGAGGTATGGGCCCGCTGGGTGGGTGCTCTGCTGGTGTTACCAGAGGGTGGAAGGTCAGTGTTGGGCTGTGCCTGTGCAAGGGGAACCGACTGTCCCGAGGCCCACGATGGTCCGGGCTGGTCATCAGGATCCAGTAGGGCAGAGCTGCTGTCGTCACTGTGGGCCTCTCCTGTGGGTGGAGTGGAGATTTCTGGACCCTCCGGTGTGGTGACGGTCCGTAGTGGTCCTGCAGGGATATAAGAGCATGGTTATTGCATGTGTGTGTGTAATGGTGTGCAATGGGTGGGTGTTTGTGTACCCCAGTGCAAGCATTCCTGTGTGTGGGTTTGTGTGATGATGGTTAGGGGGTTGTTATGGGTATGTGCAGTGAGCATGCTTTGGTGAGGGGTGACCATGCTTTGTTTTTGCATGTGGGGCTTGGTGTTGGGATGGGTGGTTTGTGTTCTGAGTACATTAGTGAGGAGTTGGAGTGATAGGGGAGGGGGTGAGGGTGGGGGGGTGTGATAGCATGCAGGTAGGGTGGGGGATATGATAGTTGAGATTTAACTTACCAGTGTCCATTCCTCCACCGACTCCTCTGAGGCCCTCTGGATGCATGATGGTCAAGACTTGCTCCTACCATGTTGTTAGTTGTGGGGGTGGAGGTGGGGGTCCGCCACCAGTCCGCTGTACCGCGATGTTGTGCCTGGAGACCACTGAACGCAACTTCCCCCGTAGGTCGTTCCACCTCTTCCTGATGTCCTCCCGATTTCTTGGATGCTGTCCCACAGCGTTGACCCTGTCCACGATTCTTTGCCATAGCTCCATCTTCCTGGCTATGGATGTGTGCTGCACCTGTGAGCCAAATAGCTGTGGCTCTATCCATAGGATTTCCTCCACCATGACCCTGAGCTCCTCCTCGGAAAACCGGGGGTGTCTTTGGCGTGACATGGGGTGGTGTGGGTGATGTGTGGGGTGGTGTAAGTGTTGATGTGTAGTGGTGTGTGGTGTTTTGTGCGTGTAATGTTGTATGGGTGATGGTGTTGTGTGCCTCTGTGTGGTGGGGTTCTCAGTTGCTGTGCTATCTGGCCTTCGTCCGTGAATTGTGGTCGTAGGGGTTTGTGGGTGATGTGGGTGTGTGTTTTATATTGTGTTTGGTGTGTGGGAGTGGTGTTTGTATGTGTATCAGGTGTGTGTATTTGGAATTGTCCAATGTGGCGGTGTTTTGGAGATGTGTGTGTATTTTGAGCGCGGCGGTGTGTACCGCCAATGAAATACCGCGGTTGAAAGCCTGCCGCGTGGATTCGTGGGTCGTGATAGCGTGGGCGTGTTTCTGTTGGCGTGACGGTGGAGATTTTGTTTTCGCCAGTTTATCACTGACCTTTGGTGTGGCGGTCTTGTGTGGGTGTCTGAATTTCGGCGGAATCCGAGATGTGGGTCATAATAGCTGTGGCAGAATTCCGCGGCTGCGGCGGTGTGTTGGCGGTCTTCTGCACGGTGGTAAGCGGCTTTTACCGCCAATGTTGTAATGACCCCCTATATTTGATAGTGAATAAATCCTGTTGGACAGAGTAATTATGCCGTTGTCGACAACCGCTAAAGTCTTTTCTAAATTTTCCTTATCTAATTGCCTTAAACGCGCAGCAGCCTCAATCTGTGAAAGTTTCCAAATTTCATTGCACATAGCATATAGAAACCTTTTCAAACGCTTTTTTCTAGGACCCAGCAGAAAATCCTGCAAGTCTACATCTTCAGAAAGAGTGTTCAGGTGTTTCTTAACTGGGGCTAACGTGTTGGTCTGTACCCATTGCTTGCACAGCTTACCCACACTATGGGGGTCATTCCGACCCCGGCGGGCGGCGGGCACCGCCCGCCGGGCGTAAACCGCCCAAACACCGCCCCGCGGTCAAATGACCGCGGGGACCATTCTAACTTTCCCGCTGGGCCGGCGGGCGATCTTCAAAAGATCGCCCGCCGGCCCAGCGGAAAAGCCCCAGCAAAGATGAAGCCGGCTCCGAATGGAGCCGGTGGATTTGCTGGGGTGCGACGGGTGCAGTTGCACCCGTCGCGATTTTCAGTGTCTGCCAAGCAGACACTGAAAATCTTAATGGGGCCCTGTTAGGGGGCCCCTGCACTGCCCATGCCAGTGGCATTGGCAGTGCAGGGGACCCCAGGGGCCCCACGACACCCGTTCCTGCCAGCCTCTGCCTGGCGGTGTAAACCGCCAGGAACAGGCTGGCAGGAAGGGGGTCGGAATCCCCATGGAGGATTCCCCCAGCCGGGGGAAATCCGGCGGGAAACCGCCGGACCTGGCTGGGCGACCGCAGCTTCACAGCCGCGCTCGGAATACCTGATGTAGCACCGCCAGCCTGTTGGCGGTGCTACCTCCGGCCTCCACCCTGGCGGTCTATGACCGCCAGGGTCGTAATGAGGCCCTATATGTCGTAACTATACCTGTATGTTGATCCGATACAAAGCGAGGGTCTGGCCTGTTAGTTGAAAAACCCCCGGAAGAGTTAAAAAAATGCACTTGACACTGATTAGTGTGAGTGGGCCATATTAACCACTCGCCGGGACTGGAAAGTGAAGAATTATAGGTACCAGCCTTAACCATTGCATCTAGCCTGTCCTCGGTGATATTAAGGAAGTATTGCCAATCGTTAAACCCTGCCGGAGTGGGGATACTGGGCGTGTTCAAGTCCTTAATTTTTGCTATCCCCAGACAGGATGTCTGTTGAATAGTAGCATTCAAGAAAATCATTTGCACAGGAATCAGGCATGCTCGAAATAAAGCCTCCCTACCCTGTATCTGCCAATCTTGTTTTCCCCATACACTTTTCAAGTCAATAGTGCTCTTCCATTATTTGTAACCTTCAACTGCGAGCCGGGAAACAAAGGGATCTGAGTAAATCATTTTTGTGTCAGTTAGCAATATTTTCCTAATTTGTGCCAGAGGTATTTTAAAATAATACAACTCTGCTTTTTTTGTGTCATGCCCAGAAAAGTATAAAAATGTATCACTATAGTACTTTGGGCTGCCACCAGTTGTGTAGAACAGTGTTCCTACTGTGTGTACTTTAATACAGGCCTGTATCTAGTGGCACGGAGTAGGTAGTAATGTCCCCAATTATTATAGCAGAACATTTCCCCATAATTCATTGTATGTTCATATACATCATCACTTTCAAAAGCGGAGTAGTCCTTCATCTCAGTTAGCATGGAATCAACTGTTTGGGCATCCCAATCATCAGAAACAACATCAGGTGTAATTACATCTGTCATAGAAATTTTGAACACGTGTGGTATGTGAATAATTTCTGTAGGCCCGTATATATAAAATGGAACTTTGTCCCACACAATCCCATCAGAAATCGGTATTGGTGTAACATTTACAGGGGACAAGTCTCTTCGGACCTTATGCGAGGAATGATATGGAGTTAAAACTTCATTAACAGGCTCCACAGAGGAGCGATCAGGAATATAGTAACCATTTATGAGCAAAAAGAAAACAGTCACAAAACCAATCCATAAAAATAATGCAAAAAAAGTCAAACAGAACCATAAATAGTTCCATGGGTATATCAAATAGTTCTTTTTAAGCCATTGATACAGCTTACTTCTTTTTGAAACATCGTCAATCACAGTAGTGGATGAGTCTGAAGAAAAATCATCAATATCAATGAAATAGACAGAGGCAGTCTCTGCAAACACAGGAGCCGGTGCACTATCCGTACTTTGGTCCACTTCACGCGGAGGCTCTTGGTACACGGTGTCATTAGTCTGTGATGTGTTTGTGTAAAAAACAGCTAAATCCTGGACCAGAGTAATCGCTGAAGTGGTAACAGGAACTAGCAAGAGTTCATTTTCCGCCCTCCCCATGGTCAAGGAGGTAACTGGATCAGCATTGGACATCATTGCATAGTCCGTAGTAGTGTTGTGCATCCTACTATGTAGATTTATGTCCTGTGGGGTAGTGAGAGGGGATCGGGAACCACCCAAGGGACCTCTTGGTCTACTGTGAAGGATCGGCCACATGGTGTAATTTGATGTCATCGATGGAAATGAATCTGTTCGTTCTAGAGCCAGGCAGAGGTAGTAAGATGACAGTCCTGGTGCCTTGGACTCCCAAGACTGGTACAGGTGCTCTGTATGATGGACTGAATTCCTTCTTCACTGCGATCTTCTCACAAACCAGATCCCCAACTTTAGGAATCCAGCCAGTCAAAGTTTTCGCTAAATCCCTTATTCCTAAGGTGGCAGAACTTGCAGATAATTTATCATCACGAAATTGCTGAAGCTCCTGTAAAACAGTGAGAAGTTCATTTATGTCAAATGATGTTTCTGCTGCCACCATACCAGGGGCATCAAGATCTGGGACATACATAGGTATCCCAAAGAGAACTTCATATGGAGTGCGTCCCCCCAAGGACCATCTTGGCAGATTATTCAGTGCTCTCTGGACCCCATACAGGTGATGTAACCAACTGCGGCCTGAACCTAATACTCAAGCTGTTAAGGACTGCTTTAGATTACAATGCCACCTCTCCACTACTGAATTTCCCTCTGGATGGTATGGTGAGGAGTAATGGAGTTCAACACCCATCGTCCCCATGGTGTCCCTGAATGCCTTAGAGGCAAATGCAGGGCCCTGGTCCGAATGGAATGCTGCAACCGCATATGTACAGATAAAGATCAGCAAGTCTTTTATAACAGTCCGAGCGTCAGCCGACCGCTGTGGCCATACCCACAGGTACCTAGAACAAGAATCTACAGCGACTAGCATGTATTTGTATGCACCATCAGGATGTAAGGGACCACAAAGGTCCAGGTACACACACTGTAGTGGGTATATTGGACACTAAGAGGGATGTTTGTGGTGGGCGTTTGATATTAGAGCCCTTTATCTGCTGGCAAATGTCACAGGAAAGGACGTACTTTTTTGTTCGTCTGCATAGACCAGGCCACCAGAAGCGTTTCTGTAAGAGTGTTATTGTGGACGATATACCAGCATGTGCAGAAGAGACACCCTCATGCGCTGCTTTAATTAGATCTAATCTCTGGTCTTCGTTGGGGATCACTCGATCTCCAACCCCAGGAATTGTTGCGTTGGCAACATTCTGGCACTGATATGGTAAGTATAGTTTGTAGGGTATCCCTTCGGAAGTGGCTTGCCTGCAGCGGAAGCTTTCACGGCAGTCAATATTTCATTATCCAATCTCGTTTGTGAACGAGTCACTGCAGCAACAGAAGCCGTAGCTACTGCTGCTTTGGCCGCTTCATCAGCCAATGTATTACCGGTAACGTGTACTACTACACGTTGGTGGCCCAATCTATGTACCACATGGTAGCTTATCCTTAAGATCAGCCACCCTACCCCACAATATTTTGTGTTTAATGGTGTTCCCTTTAGAATCTCTAAACCCGTTCAGTTTCCAATGATTGAGATAGTCATTGTATGACTGAACGCAGTAATATGAGTCACAGACTATTAAAGTCCGTCATCCTGTCTCTTCATGTTCGAGCGCTAGTATAAAAGCTTTAAGTTCAGCCAACTGGGCCGTGCAATCTCCTAAGGTCTTCGTGTAGGTATTGTGTGGGTGAAAGACTCCATCTTCCATCACTCCCCTCACGGCTGCGCAAGCTGCAGAGTTTTGATGTTTAGTACCTACAGCCGGTTGTGCTGAACCGTCAGTGTATATGCCAGTATGGTATCTGTCCAGTGGCAAGATGTTTAGAGGAGCGGGGTACTCTTGTTCGTACTGGAGAAACTCTTGTGTCTGAAGTTTTGGATCAAAAATATAATCAACATCAGTGGTGGTCAGAGACGTTGCCCATTGAATCCAACGTGGATGTAATGCTTTAGCGTTAGGAACGCTTGCTTTGGTGACAGCCTCTAAGGCCGGCACCGGGGAGACAACAATAATACGTTTCCCCTGGGCAAGTGGCCTCTCTTTTATGACGGCCATCTGAACTGCCGTCAGAATCTTTTCTGTAGGTGCAAAACGCTTTTCTGCATTGGAGTATAAATGTGATATATATGCTATGGGTACCGTGTCACCCTCGTTGAAGGTGACATGAGTAAATCCAATGGCACCAGCAATTATTCTGATGACAAAATTTGTTTTATTGTCACGTGTGTGCAAGTGTTTAGCTTCTAGCATGTCCTGTTGCATTTCCCTAAGGATGCAGGTGTGTTCAACCGTCCAGTGTCTGCTAGAAAAATTTGGCTGAACCAAGTCATGAAGTGGCTTGATACGTTGTGCATAATCTGGAATGTACGTTCTGGCAAAATTGAAGAAATCTAGTAATGACTGTAATTCCTTAGGTGTGTTAGGAGGGTGCAGTTGAGCACATTTTTCTAGAAAGTGTGGAGCCAGGCTCTTTCCTTCGTTTGATAGCTCATATCCCAGGAATAATACGCTGAGAAAGGTGATCTTGCTTTTCTTAAAGTTGAATTTGTAACCAAGGTCTGCAAATCCCAAAATTATCCGATCGACCCTTGCAAGATGAATCTCGAGGTCGTCGTCTGTGAGATATGTCATCCACGTAGGATAACGCCTCAGAATCAATATCATGTAATATTGATGTTACACGGACTGAAAATAGCCCCAGGCTATTCTTATAGCCTTGAGGTAAACAACAAAAGCGTTCTGAGAGCCAAATGATAATGCACTCAGGTCCCGACTTTCATGTGCTAAGTTCTGGCACAAAAAGCCATTAGATATGTCTAATGGTGTTTTATATTTTTTACGCACTATATTGTTTATTAGTGCTGTACTGTGTGAATTTTGTATAGCATATGTGCGTGTATGACTATTTACATGTCTATAAACAATGACTATTCTGTACGAATGGTCTGGCTTTGCAACGGGGAATAACGGGTTATTCATTGCAGATGTACAGGGCTCAATTACTCCCTGGTACTCAAGTTGGGTGAGGATCTCCCTCACCGGAGCTTTTGCTTCATGTTTGACAGGATATTGTGGCTGCGGTTGGGGTGTAGACCTAACGGGAATAACATGACAAGGAGACTCCTTATCCCAAACTACGCGATTGCGATTTAGCGCAGGTGCCTGCGCTAAAGCCCATTCAGCAGCATAGGCTTATTTTTCTGCTTCCAGAACAAGATCGGAGAAAGAAGGCAAAATGACATTTTCACCCTGCAGGAGCTTACGGATGTGTTCAGGTTGCCAGTCTCTTTCGGCCAGTAGGATATCATTAGTAAGTTCATCCCAAAATATCACACTTATAGTGCGCTCCACGTCTCCCTCTATCTGAATTTTTTAATCATAAACCCTGTCGTGTGGGAGAACGCGGCTGTCCGCTGTTTCAACTGCGATGAAATCGCTAGTTGCTGTCGCATCCAGATGATCTTTCAGACTCTAGAGACATATCGTGACCGCTGCTGTGCTGTCTAACAGAGTCACTGCCCACGTCTTGTTCCGCAGCAATGTTCTCAAGTACACTGGCATTTTTAGCTGTCAGTGCTGCCATCTTTTTCTTTTTAAACTGTGGCTTTTGCTGAGGAGTCTTTTCTTCTTTTTTAATGGTAGACTGCGGCGAGTCTTTCTTTTGTTTCACGTATTCAGGACATCGATCTGGACAGCCCCCTCTCTCGCTACATCTATCCGGTGCATCCTGAAAGGAACGAGAGGGACGTGAATCAGTATATCTGTCTGGAGTTTTAATGTTCTCCTTATTTCTGAGATAGTATCTCCTTTCAGAGTTCTTCAGGTGTGGAGAATCAGCTTTCTTATTTCTTCTATCTTTGAAATCTTTTTGTTTGTCCCAGAGCTTCTTAGGGTCCTCTTCTGCCTGCTTTGTACCTTCCTTACGGGTGGTACCTTGTAACTCCAATTTCTTTGGTTTGGCTCCCAAACTATCCCGCCCTATACTAGTATCGGTAGCGGAAATAATTTTTGGAAGCTGTCTCTCTTGTTCCTGGTGTGGAGTTTCCCGGAGACGCTGGCATATTGACAGAGCTACCGCTTCCCCTTTAATGTTACTGAGTATTATTGAGGAAACCCCGCCAAAGTTATGCATTAATTTCATCCCCAAATCCAAGGCTGGTGCAGCCCCATGCTCATTTTGTATTTGTTTTAACACTTCCGGTAATTTGGCAAGTGTTGTGGTACCATGTGTGGTAGCATATATGGCAGCGAAGACTGTACCCCATGTGGCACAGTCATCCCCCGAGAGAACCATTCCAAAGGGCAAGCACATAGTGAGCAGTCTATGTTTTTCCTGTGGTCCCGTATGGGGAAACACAGCTTCCAGCTGATTAGTTTTCTGGGCAATCCAGAACGGTAGTTTTTTCCATTCTGCGGGTACTTTACCCATAATAGTATGCACTGTTTGTAGATGAATCCCAGTAGCCAATTGGTAACCACCAGGTGCTGGCGGTGCTGGACGCGCTGGTGTTGTGTTCAATGTTCGCATTATGAACGGAACTAATCGTCTATATAATGTCACCAATTCACTATATAAATCTCGCAGATCTGCTATCGGCATATTCTGTATGCCGGGTGAGGTGTGTATGTGGCAAACATATGCCACGTTGGTCCAACATTACTTAAGGGACCTAGCCTCACTCTTTTTAATACATGTGGTAGGGCGCCTTCAAACCAGTTCTGGTGCTCTTGGTATGTGAGCGATATTTCATGATACTGGTATGCTCGGTACCTTGGAGGTACATTTGCAATTTCATATGTGTGAAATGTATGTGTTCTTTGGTCTACCTCAGGAAAGGTGACACAACAGTAAAATGTTTCTGTTTGGTATGCTTCATTAGCTTCTATTACAAGAGTAACATCCCCGCCCTCATCTGTAAGCCCATGCGTTAATAAATGTTGTGTTAGAGCTTGTCTAGCATTTTCAGGAATGTCTATGGCAGCAGCCATTTTTTGTTTAGAAAAAACGAAACACCAAAATGAGGAGTACAAGTCCTTTTATTAGTTTGAGCTCGAACAACCTACAGCTTAATCAGGTGTTACCTTTTCAGCTGAGGAGGATTTTCCCAAAGACCATGGAAGTCTCCGTATAATTGTACTTAGGGTACCTGTCGTCTGTGAGACAGTGATAGTAGGGGTATCCGTAAATTAGTGCCTAAACACCATTGTTGGTGGCGCCATGTCATAGTTTGGACTCTTGCTCTAGGGAAGACTGCTGGTTGATGGATGACAGTACTTTTGTTTGCAGGCGACTATACCTATCCTACAACAAGTCGCAACTGTTGTCCCAACCTTACCGGCTCACTAGCAGTACCTCACCAGAAACACAATAGTAAAAGGAGATTTGTGGCAGCCTTTACGCATGGACTCGAGACTAAGACATCTCAGGGAGTGTCGTGGTTAAACTGAGATTACCCCTTTCTCACAGATATATCATGTCTCATACAAACACAGGCAATGACAAAGATGCAGTAAAGTTTTAATAGTTTTTATTTAACATAACTGCAATTTGCGATAAGTTGCATGGGCTGCAATGATTAGGATAATGAATAATGCAAGGAACAGAATTGTGAAGACAAGATGTACTATGCCCTAATACCCTAATGTGAGAGGCCTATCCTCCTACCTAAAGGAGAGCTGGGTTTGCTAAACCTAATCTGCCAATGCCATGTCCATGAAAGGAGCCCCCAACCCTTGTTACCTTGGAATGAGGTCTCTATCTCAGACTCCGCAGGGACACGAAGGCTGGGTCAGCGTCAAGACGACGTGCAGCATCGATATCAGCGATAGTGCCAATGCCCTCTGGTCGGAATCCCTCTGATTATCTGTCTAAAGTGTGATGTATTTATACAGATCTACCAGGACCTCTGATGTAGGTGCGTTCCCAAACAATAGATAACAGACATGCTTTGGACGGCAATTAATATAAACAATCCCTCGAAAGTATAGAGAGGGAAAATCCCTAAGTGTGAACACCTACTGTTTGTTTGTCTTTGTTGCTTGATCTTGACGCCTCAGCGTGGTGGCACTGATAATGAAAAGCATCACAAGTGGCCTAACTATAAACAAGGCAGCCATCTTAGAAGAATTAAATATTTAAATGGGCTAAGACAGAGCAAGCTAAGTAGGTTAACAGTCACTAGGTGACGGGGGCATGAGTCTGCAAGCCAAAGGCTAAGCTAACTCCTGTTATCCTATTAAAACAAACTAGGATTCACTATAACAGTCCTGGACTGTCACCATCCAGCAGCCCCACCCAGGATACCACTGACACCCCTACCACCCAGCTAACAACATCAGCCCAGGGCAACCGTCGCCAGACCTGTGTATCCAGGCCACAGACTGGTGGAACTCATGGACGAGGCCACAGTCACCCCCTACCAACAGGCAAGAAGACGATGGCCCCAGTACAAGTGGTACCGCCAGACCTGTGCAGGGAACACAGGCACAGGCACAGGGGGCTAAGCCCTGTGGCAGGTCATCGGTGGCCCATAGGGGAGGCCACAGGATGGATGCTGCAGCCCAGGACATGATCTCTGAGGTCCTGGGAGCATATCACCATACCTAGGACAGATTGGCCCAGATAGTATCTACCCTGGAGCAAAGTCAAAGGATGCAGCTAGCACACCACCAAGAGGCCATGGAGCAGTGGAAACTGCACAATGCCACAATGGCAAGCATAGCAGGTGAGCTGCTGCATCTTGTCCCAACACAGCCTGAGGCCCACACAGACCAGGAAGCCCCTACTACAGGCCAGGATACAGACCGAACAACAACAGCATCAGCAGCAACTGCACATGTTCCACCTTCTCAGGACACACAAAGGACATCCATCTCAACCCGTACAGGCCAACACCAGGCACCCAAACGGACCCTCAGGCCCAGATATGGCACTGGAAGAACTGCCAAGGCCAAGGCCCCCTCAAAGAAGTGACACTGGCAAGAACTGCCCTCCAAATGTCCCACTGAATCAACAACCAAACCGTGTGAAAACTACAACAAACTCCTGTAAACATTGATGGACCTACCACTACTGCCAACAAACGGGACCATGTTGCCATATTGCACAACCACCAGTAGCCCACTCCCATCACTTTAATCTGCACGATTTAATCCCTGCACCAAATAAAACACCAGTTCACCTGTTACAATGTCCCCTATCATTATGTTGAAACAAAGTGAAGTATGGATGCAAATGTATGATAGCTCATTTATTATTATCTGAGTAGCAGGAAATGCACCACACGCATTACATATTGTTGTGCCTACAGATGTGTTGAACTATTATACTATAATGTAACCTGTCCTATGCAGACCTGGTCACAGTGACAATGAGTATTGACCCAACACCCCCCTAGATGACAAGGCACACTGACAGTATGCTGCACAGGCAGCAATCTCATCCAATTGTCCCACAGAGTTACTGGAAGTAGAGTTTTATCAGTTGGGTCCTGGAATTTACATCTTCCCCCCTCTTCATCATCACCATCAATCTCATCCCCTCTCTGAGGAAGGTGGTCTGGATATACAGCACCCTCCTCCTCCAATGGGGGATAGAATGTCTCACAGCCACGTTGTGCAGCATGCAGCAGGCCACCACTATTCTACACACCTTTTTAGGCCCATAGGCCAGGGAACCGCCACACATATGTAGGCAACAAAATCTAGCCTTCAGGAGACCTAGTGTGCACTCTATCACCCTCCTAGTACGTCAATGGGCCTCATTGTAATTCCTCTCTGCATCTGTTCCAGGATTTCTCACTGGTGTCAGGAGCCCACGCAATTTGGGATAGGCAGAATCACCTAGAAAATGGTGCAAAACAGGACTGTCATTGACAACCCTCAGAGGCAGACAGCCTGGCTGTCTGCTATGTGGCAATAAGTGTCAGAAACACCTACCTATGATCCTTCCTCTGTCCTCTTGCAGTTGTTCCATCTTGTGTGGCACACTACTGTTCCTCAGTACAAAGGAATCATGGACTGATCCAGGGAACATGGCATTCACATGTGAGATGTACTGGTATGCAGTACACACCAATTGAATGTTCATGGAATGAAAGTTCTTCCTGTTTCTGTACACCTGTTCACTGACTCTTGGGGGGATGATAGCTATGTGGGTGCCATCGATGGCACCTATCACATGGGGTATGTTGGCAAAGGCATAGACATCTGACTTGATGGCAGTGAGGTCAGCACCTTGGGGAAACCTCACATAGGACTGCAGGTGTCGTACAAATGCATTCAGGATTCTGGACAGTATAATGCTAAACATTGGCTGTGAAAAACCTGCACCCATGCCGACTGTCAATTGCAATGAGCCCGTGCAGAGAGCACCTGCACTTCAGTAGGGATGGCATGCTGATTACGATTAGCTGGTCTCAGTGCTGGATCCAGTAATGCACAAAGTTCATCAATAGTAGCACGAGTAAGTCTGTAATTTATAATGATGTGACGCTCCACCATGGTCCGCAAATCAACAAGTGGTGTGTACACCGATGGGGCCTTCCCTCGCCACCAGGGTCTGTACCAAGGAGGAGTTGAAAACATGTGTGAGGAACACACATACATCTGCACACATTGTTTCTCATTCAGCACTGCTGGCATGATTGTCGCTGACATAAATGTATAGTGTGTGTGACATTACAGCAACATGACCACAATGAAATATCAGGACTGGTCCGGTTAGGTAATGTATATTATTTCATGCTTATGGGTGTTTGGGGGACAAAAGAGCCTGCATTGTGTTGATGAGGGTTTTACAACTGCGTAGTTAAGGCCAAAATGTCTGCCCCCTGTAATCCAGAAGTGTCGTGGTGGAAGTGACCTCATACCGCTAGTGGTTGATGTAATATCGTAAGGCGGTGTTTACCGCCGTGCGCAAATTCATTGGTTAACATGGTTGTCAATGGGCATTGTTAGCGTATCATGATCGCTGCTGGCGGTGACGGTGCACACTGCCGCGGTGTGTACGCGAACTCGTCACCCCAACTTCATTTGACTACCGGATCTCGTGCATGCAGGTACTCCTCTGAGTGTACTGCTGTGTCCTGCCTCTGGTCATGGAAATGGCACATGTTGCAGGGGAAAGGACCCCGGGCTTCACCAACAAGGAATGGGAGAAGCTCGTGGACGGGGTCCTGCCTCTGTACACCAAGCTCTACGGTTGGCCAGAGGTACAGGTGAGTAGGATGATTATGGTGCATTGATGTGTGTGTAATGGTGGTTGTTGGCTGCATACATGTGTGCACTCGTGACACTGTATGGTCCAGGGTTCCTGACATGCTGCGTGTGTGTGTGCTGCTGGGCTGTTTGAAAAGTCCGTCCCATAGTAGACGTATAGACAGCTGTATATGATTGGCCAGTGTATGACCGCAGTGTTACTTTTCTGTGTGTCCCTGATAGGTAAGCGGCCACCAGAAGAGGGGACTTAGGCATGCCATTGCCAAGGTGGTGCTGACCCTGGGGGTCTACAACCAGCGGAGCACCCACTGCAGGCAGAAGTGGGAGGACCTGTGGCGCTGGATGAGAAAGATCTGTGAGGCCCAGCTGGGGAAGTCCTCCCAACGAGGAAGGGGTGCCCGTCGGGCACTGACCCCCCTTATGCACGCATCCTGGCAGTGGCATACCTGGAACTGGATGGGCGCTTGAAGGCTGCACAGCAGTCACAAGGGGGTGAGTACATATACCATATTTTGGCTCCTTGATGGATGGATATGTGTGCATTTGTATTTATGCTGTCTTGTGGCAGGGACTCTGACTGACGTCCATCTATATAATGGCCCCCGTGGGGAGTAGGGGTGTTTGTGTCACGTCTGCAGTACATCAGGTCCTTAAGTTCGTTGGGGAATGGCTGTAGAGCTGAGTTCTAGCCATTAGTCAGGGGCATAGCCGCGTGTAAAGTGGTAGGTGGCGGCTGGTGGAATATTTTCTGGGTAGGTGGCTGTATGTGTGTACCACTAATGTACCTCCATTCAGCTATTTACAAGTGTCTCTCCTGTTTTGTCTCCCCATCCCTGTTCTCTTGTGTTGTCTGTGTACATCAGCATCACCTGCGAGGGAGCTGAGGCACCGGCGAGTGGGGATGCAGCCGCCCACGGATCCTCGGAGGCAGAGTCCTCCGATGCCAAAGGGGACCAGTGGGTTGGAGGGCGAGGGGAGTACCAGGGGGGAGGCAACTACCACTGGAGGTAGTGACTCTGATACCTCCTCCGATGGGAGCTCCCTGGCGGTGGCAGACCATAGTGGGCCCACCCCTACTGTGTCATCTTCCGCCACGCCCATACCATCACCGCCCTCCCAGTTGCTCCCCACCGAGTTGCCTGTGCCTGCTCACCCAGAAGGGTGGGTGTCTCCTTCACCCCAGGCACCTCCTCCCCTGCCCCAGTCAACCCTGCTGCCCTCACGGAGGAGGCTATTGCCTCCTGAAGACCATCTCTGTAGGGCAGACAACCATCGTCAATGCCATCCAGGGGCTACCATAAGAGGCGCAGCAGACCAATGCCTATCTGGATGGCATTCACGGTGCCGTGCCTGGCCTACAGAGATCTTTTCAGGCTCTGGCCTCCTCTTTGACGGCAGCCAGTGTGCCTGGTTATTCCGTTCCCCCCTTCAACTACCTCTACCCCTTCCAGCATCTCACTCCCTTCACCCGTCCAAAGCACACATTCTGACATGCAGGCACACACCTCAACACACAAGAAGCACACTTCAAAACACAAGCACCACACCTCCCACCACAAGCATACACACAGCCAACATTCACATGCTCACACACCAACATCCACTTCCCCCAGTGTGTCCCCCTCTTCCACCTCTCTGTCTGTCCCCTGTACATGCACACCCACAGGCACTGCACCATCATTCACTGTTGCTGACACTATTCCTGCAGTCACCACAATAGCACACATCCATTCATGCACCCCAGACACCACACCTGCACTCACCACAACGCCTTTAGTTGACACATGCAGACACCCAGACAACATCCATTTACACTGGCAGCCTGTCTTATCTCACTGTGTCCACTCCCCCTCCTCCCAAGACACTCAAACGCACCAAAACACCGACCCATCACACATCCACAGCACCTCAGCATACTGTCCAGTCACCTGAACCCACGTCACACACATCTATACCTGTCACGACCACTCCCTCGCCTTCCTCCAGGTCTACCCCAATTGCACCTAAGAAACTTTTCCTATCCCGTGTTGACCTGTTTGAACCCACTGGCCCACCCTGTCTCGTCCCTAAACATGCTGACCTCCTTGCCCTGTCCACTCCTCCCACATCACAGCCCACCCCTGTCCACCCTTCCCATTCCCGTGCTACCTCCCCTGTGAGGAAGAGATCCCGTGCTGGCCCAGGAACATCTGCCACACCCCAGGCCAAGTCCGCTCCACCAGCTGCTGTGACAAAACCTAATCCCCCTCCACCTTCCAAACTGAAATCAAAGCCCCCCTCCCAGCCGTAAATCCCCACCCCACCACCTCCTGCCCCTGTTCCCTGAGGTGCCTGGATGCCCCATTTTTGCCCCTATGAGGTGGAGTACCGTTGCACTTGTGGGAGTCAAGTTGGGGCCATTGTGGCCCATCGGACTTCTTTGACTATGGACTGGCCATTGGCCTTCTATGCACTTCTGTTGCTCAGTAAGCACAATAAAGGTTAATGTGTGGCCTGTGTTGTTTGAGGCACACTCTGGATCCGTGGTCTCTCGTTTCATAGTTTGGGGTGTTGGGCACATGTATGTACTTTGGGCAGGTTGGATTTGTCTTGTGTCAGGTAAGTGCCTCTTGTTGTGGGGTGTATGGCTTGTGCTGCTGTGAAGGGTTGTGGGAGCGTTGCAGGGTGGGTGGAGTGGGTGGGTATGTAACTGTGCCCTTTCTTCCCGTGTTTAGTAGGTTGCAGTACTTACCAGCAACGTCTTCCTCAGCGGTCTCGTCGTGAAGGTATATCACAAGGAGCAGGGCTGGCATGATCTGCAACTCTCTCTCTATGTCTGCTTCGGTGTGTTGTGTGAGCCTCTGGTGAGTGTTTCCTTACATTTGGTTCATTTCCGCCTGGCTTTGCGTGGCAGTGGTTCCCACCCCGGAACTGACGGTGGTCTAGTGCTTCATTATTTGATGGGTGGGTAGGGCCTTTCCGTTGGCCTGTGGGCGGGCTCTGCCATTGTTGTCGGCACTCCTCTGCTGGCAGTGAGTGGTTTTCAGGATGCCTGTGTTTCTGTTTGTTCATTATTTGGCGGTTCGGACCGCACGTCTGTTGGCGGTTGTTACCGCCACCGCCGGCGGTGCGGTATTTACCGCCGTGTTCATAATGAGGGACTAAGTATTGTAACAAAAGGGAAATAAAACTACTAAAACGTACATTGTGGTGTGTTTCTTCATGACTGAAAAGTCATGGTGTGATGAATTAATTTGGTATTCCTGATTAACTGTTTAATGCTTTGACTAATGTTAGAGGAGTTGTGCATTGATTATTTATGTACATTGGTCATGTCCTGGCTAGGATACTCCACGCAAATCAAAAGGTTCATCGGCCTATATGCGCCACCTTGTAAGTTTACTTATTAAGGATTGACATGCTAACAGTTTTTGGTAGCAGCTTGATGGTTAGTTTCCTTGGAGAACTACGTGGTGACTAGTGGTTATGGTAGTAGTTTGAGTTAGGTTAGTTATTCATTATTGTTGAGATTTGGATTTTTGTTTTCTGAAATGGCAATTGTAGCAAAAAAGATGTTCCCTTAAGCCCAGAAATTATATTCCCAGATCCTGGATCCTGCTAGTTGTGTTGGGTATGTTCTCGGCGTTCTAGTGATAGCGTGTGAGATAGGTTGCGCTTGCACTGCTTATGCAAATTGCAGGTGAATTGTGACGTATGTGAGGGAGTTAGGGAGTCTGCGTACTCCAGATTAGGTTTTAGTAGGAGTGTGTGTACTCTGCAGTATGAGAGTACGGAAGTTGTCGAATTTCACATGTGTGTGGCGCTTTGTGCTCAAAAATTGTCCATGTGGTTGTTGATGTATGGACCCTGCGTGGTCTAAGACTCCGGAGTATATTGACAAGTGTACGAGACACATGGTTATATGTTCTAATCTGTTTGGTTTAGTGGGTTGATCGGGTGTAGTCAACAAGTTGGTGTGTGAGTCAAAAGTGAGTAACGGAAATTTCAACTGAGATTTGGCGAGTCCTATGTGCACCAGAACAGACCCATTGATCAGTTGAGAGTAAAATTTGCAGGTCGAATTTTACTTGTGAATCTGGGGAACTGAGAAAGAGGAATAGCTGCATGAGTGAAAGTGCCATCAGTGAAAATCTGTAAGGTTCCTAAAGCGATTGTGTAACCCTTCCTGTTGTTAAACCAGCTGATTTGTTTTGGGTTTTGGTTTTGATTAGTGCTCGCAATATTTTGCATTATTTTGAGATTTTTGAGTTGAGGAGGATGAGCCACAAGACTTTGTCAGCCACAGTACGTGTGAGTGTGAAGTAATGGAAGCCACGCTGGGATAGGTTGGTTAGTGAGAAGAGTCGCGTACAGATTGGCAGCCGTCCGTGAGAGGCAATTGGTTGAGAACGCGGGTGAAGGGAATCCTGGGAGTAAAAGTCATTTCCTGATTTGAATTGATTAACACAACAGTAGTAAAATTAAGGGGCATATTTATACTCCTATTTTTTAATGCCTGGGTGCGGGCAGGCATTAAGGGACCTGTGGGCTCTCTTCCATGGTCTCTGACCATGGAAGCAGCCCAGAGGTGCCCTTCCCTGCCCCAAGGGACACCCCCTGCCACCCTTGCCCACCCCTGGAGGACACCCATGGATGGAGGGACCCATCCCAGGTAAGTACAGGTAAGTTGAGGTAAGTATAATTTTTTTATTTGTTTAAGGTGGGATGGGGGGCCTACCTTGGGCCCCCCTACATGCCACTGTGCCCAATGGCCATGCCCAGGGGACAGAGGTCCCCTGGGCATGGCCATTGGGCAAGGGGGCATGAGTCCTGTCTTTGCTAAGACAGGAGTCATTTCAATGGGGGTTGTGCATCAAAAAATGGTGCACGTCCGGTTTGAGCCTTGATTTTTGACTTGAACCTGACTTGCACCATTTTTTGACGCACAACCCCCATTTTTCCCTACGCCGGCGCTGCCTGGTTAGGGTAATTTTTTTTTTACTCTGACCACCCCACAGCACCGGCTAATGTCAATCCTTAAATAAGGCACCCGCCTGGCACGTAGGAATGGCGTTAGCTGGCGCTAAAAAAAATTACGCAAACCGGCGCTGGTTTGCGGCAAAAAGTATAAATATGGGCCTACGTTTTTCAAAGCATTTAAGAGTGCCCTAAAGGGAGATACGTACATTAAAGCGAATGTAGGGGAGCCTACCCCACCGGAAAATTCTCAGGCTTACATTGTGATGGAGGAGTGGGGTGTCACGCCATGTATTCGGCTAAAGCAATGGTACAAATTGACAGAGAAAGAGGGACTTTTCGTGTTTCCTGAGCATGGAACGTTTAATCTGAGAATTTTGGACCAGTTACGAATGTCACTGTATGACATGAGACCACTTCCGAGACCAGCACAGTTTGAGGCATTAGCGTTTTGGGAGCTGATAGCAAGGCAACAGCAGGAGATAAAATTTCAAAGGAGAATAAGGAAGGTAGAGAAGTCTCTAGTGGAAGCAAGATGGGATTGGGAACAGAAGAAGGGGAGGACAGTGACATTGCAGTTTGTTAAGTTGTTTCCTGCTATTGCAGAGGAAGATGAGGCAGAAGAAGAAAGGTAGACCAGTAGAGGTGATAAGAGTTCGTCTGAAAGTAAAAAGGTGAAAAAGACTTCCATAGTAGAGGAAAACTCAAATGTCGAGGATCTTATTACACAAATGCAGAGAGACCGACCTCCATCATATGCAGTGCATGAGGGGAGTCCAAGTACTAGTTCTGCTCCAACAGCCCTGGCACAGATAACGGGGACAGTGAGTCCAGTACAGGTTAATGGTGGGTAGACATTGAGTATGATGCAGGGTGACACTAGCACGTTGACTACTTTGGTGGTCCAGGCACAGTTGCATCTGCCACCGATACAGAGAATTTATCCTGAAGTGCCGATTCTTGAGACAACTTCGAACTTAGTGGTGCCCACCATTGTTGGTCCAGACTGAGCTGACTCCAATATTGAGACACCAGGCACAGATTTGACTCCGGTAATGAATCAGAGGATGGAAGTTACTCTTCCACAGAATGCAGGTGCTAGAGCAGCCCGAGATGCAATATTGCTACCGATTATTGTTGGTCCAGCTGGACCATTGTTTGAGCAGAAGAAACCAATCACAGAACAGGGTGAGATGTCTCAGTGTCTAGTGAGGAGGGGGATAAGTGAGCAGGTTCAGGTAGTCTCTTCCATGGGTCAGACTTTTGATGGATCAAGGTCCTTGTTGGATCTCAGTCCACTTGTTGCACTTCCTGATGCCGTAAATGATCTGAGTGCAGGTCAAAGCTTAAAGTTACCGATTCCACAGACCCCAAGTGCAGTGGTAGAACAGGTGCCATCACTGAATGCAAGTAACATTACTTTACAGGGATTGACAGCACAGCAGCTGAATGAATGGTTAGACAATTTGAAAACAAAATATGTCTGAAGGGGAAGAGCAGATTGATCGTGTTAGGCTGAGTACAGAAGTAACTGAATTAGTCGAGGGATCAATTGGGGTGAATAGGTTAGAATCCTATATTGAAGCAGAATTGAGATACCTTTGTCCCAGAATTACGAGAGTGGTGGGCAAGGTGCATCAGAGATTGGCAAATCTGGCAGAAAAACATGACATAGATATTGAGAAAACAAAGCACTTGAAAAAGAACTATAGATTAGATTTTGAAGCAAAGGATTTTGAACACATGAGATCAACTGGTATGAAAGCACATCTTAAAGAGTTATTGCAGAGTGCTCAGATCTGGGGAGCATTAGAAAAGTGGGAAGGTAGATGGGCAAAGAAGAGGGATGAACAGAAACAAAATTCACAAGGAAGGTCTGAAAGTGTACAGAAAGATAAAGCTCCAGTAAAGATTTTATCAATGAGAGAAATTCCAGGGGGACAGTTTGTTTACGTTCCTTGGAATAGGAGTGATATTCTGTCATTCACGAATGATTATCCAAAATTGAGGGAGAAACTGGTCGAGTGGTATCAGCAGACAGGCAGGTTTGTGAAGCTTTCCAAATGTCTCTGGGACGACCTGAATACCTTGTTGGAAATAGTGGTTCCAGCTGACTTGTGGGTCAAGTGGAAGAGAGCAGTAGATTGGCTAACGAGTGAGCCAGAGAGGGATAGAACTACAGGTGCGATTGTTGAAAGCATTCAAGGAGTACAGTGGCAAGGAAGCGATCGAGCCGAAAGAAATGTTGCACTTTGTGTTCAGATTCGTGGAAGGATTGAGACCAGAAATAGGTCAGATGATTAAGAGTCATTTGATTTGTTGGCAAGCAAAGCCGATTGATGAGGTGTTGAAATATGAGAAATACTGTAGTGATCAAATTGAATTGAAGCAGAAAAAGTTGAAAGAGAAAGCGATGGTGATGCAGATAAAGGCAGCCCTGACAGGAGTACAGGGAACTTTTGTGCAGCAGATACCACAACAGCAGGGAACTGTTATGGTCCAGCCTCAGATGAGAGGTAGAGGGCGTGGGGTTAATATGAACCGTGGTCCAGATTTAAATACTGTAGTGGTTCAGAATGATGTGCACGGGATGAAGAAGATGTTGCGTGTCACATTTGCGGGGCTGTGGGACATTGGAAACGGGAGTGTCCGACGATGATGCAAGAAGGTGTTGTTCAGCTGAATTGTGATGTGAATATATTCCAAAATGTAAGAGTGCCCAGAATGCGAGGCCCTAATCCAAACTTTCAGAATAACATGAATCAGATGCAAAATTTCCAACCTATACAGAAGATGCAAGTGCCTCGGGCACAGATAACACAGTTACAACCAATACAGCAGCAGGGTCCCATGGTGCCTAGACAGCAAATGCAGATACCTCAAGCCCCGATGGAACAGCAACAGATAATGCTTACTCAACAGGTCACGGGTCAGAGACAAGACAGAAATGTTGACACAGTGCACCAATTCCCCCTACACAGTGAGAATTAAATAAATGGTGAATGGATGAGCAATAGTTCAGATGAGGAGCCGTGTGTGTTTACAGCGTTCTAAGAAGTAGATCAGAGAGGACCCTATGTGAAGGGGAAGGTGATGGGTCACAAGGTTTCGTTCTCTGGTGGACACAGGGGCTACATGCTCAACAGTAAGGAGTGTAGAAGTTTCAGGGAGAACGGTCGAAGTTGTAGGAGTAGCAAACAAAGATTTGACTAATCCAATTACAGATCCAGTGCAAGTTGAGATTGGCAACTTCCAGGGACTGCACAAGTTTGTAGTCTGTGATTTGAGTCCAGTATCCCTACTGGGAAGGGACTTGTGTAAAACAAGGTGTTCAATTACTTGTTCAACTGATGGAATTGAGATTCAGACAAATAGCGATGATGAAGAAGACCCAGCTCCAGAGACTGAGTGTGAGAATGCAAATGAAGCGTATCCGTTGATTTAATTTTTCCCCATGTTCACAGTGAAAGAGCTACATTCAGATTTCTAGGGAACAGTGCAGGAAAATGTGTGGGATCTGACAGGTAAAGATGTGGGTTTAATCAAGGGAGTGGTACCGCTTAAAGTTACTTTGAAGCCAAACGTAGTGCTTCCGCAGCTTCCTCAGGACAATGTGGCACATGATGTATTGATGAACGTGGCACAGATAATTGGATATTTTATGAAGCATGGAGTTTTGAAAGAAGTGCTGAGCAGCCCATGTAATACACTGATAATGGGTTTGAAGAAGCCATGTGGAAAGGTGTGAATTGTTCAGGATTTGAGAAAAGTGAATGACATGCTGGTCAAGTGCTGTCCCATGGTGCCAAATCCAGCAGTAATAATGATTCAGATACCATATGATGCAGAATGGTTCACAGTGGTTGATTTGTCACAAGCTTTCTTTTCTGTGCCTTTTCATGAGAATAGTCAGTTTCTTTTCAGTTTCAAATTCCTAGACAGAGTCTACAGCTGGGTACACGGAGTCTCCATCCTTGTTTAATCAGATCTTGAAAAATAATTTGGAGTCATTGGAATTACCGTTCCAATCAACTTTGGTGCAGTACATTGATGACTTGTTGATTGCATCTAAAACAAGGGACGAGTGTAAGTACGACTCGATTGCCCTATTGAATCATTTGGGTAAATTTGGTCATAAGGTGTCATAATTGAATTTGCAGTACTGTCAGAAAGTAGTAAAGTACTTGGGTCACCAAATTGAGAAAGGGTCGAGGAAAATATCCAGAGAAGGGATCACAATGATATTGCAGATAAGTCCTCCAACTTCACAGAGAGATGTCGGGATGTTTACGGGAATGGTGGGTTATTGCCGACAGTGGATTCCAAATTTTGCCGGCATCTCAAAACCATTGCAGAAACTGACACATAAGGATGTCACGGATCCCATAGCTTTAGAACAAGAACAGATGAAAGCCTTCACTGGTTTGAGAGAGAATTTGTGCAGGGCTCCAGCATTTGGTATGCCTGATTACACGAAACCATTCACATTGTTTTGTCATGAGCATGATGCATGTTCATTGTCTGTCTTGACTCAGGTCTATGGAGGTGCTCATCGCCTGGTAGCATATTTTTCAGCTACCTTGGACCCAGTTGCAGCAGCCTTACCAAGTTGTTTGCGTGCAGTAGCCGCAGTTGGTCAAAATCTTTTACAATGTGAAGGAGTAGTGATGGGATATCCCCTGACGGTAATGGTCCCTCACTCAATTGAGATTTTACTGACAAGGATGAAAATGCAGTACTTGATGGGTGCCCAACTGACAAGGTATGAGATGAGTATTTTAGGTGCTCCTAATGTGACACTTAAAAGATGTACAGTGCTGAACCCGGCAAATTTACTTCCAAGTGATACCGCTGAAATTGAAAAAGAGGAATACATTGAGCATGATTGCCTTGAAGTGACTGCTTTGTGCACAAAACCGAGACCTGACATTAGAGATACTCGATTGGAAGAAAATTACCAAATTGTCTTTGTTGATGGCTCTTGTCTCAGAGATGGTACAGGAACCTTAAGAGCAGGATATGCCGTATGCACAATTACAGATACTTTAGAAGCTTCATGGCTCCGAGGAGTATATTCAGCACAAGCAGCAGAGTTGGTAGCTCTTACTAGAGAGTGCCATGTCTCTGCTAGACTGAGAGTCACTATCTATACAGATAGCCAATATGGATTTGGAATTGTTCAAGATTTTGGGACAATTGTTGTCTCAGAGAGGTTTCCTGACCTCCACAGGTTCGCCAGTAAGAAATGGTGAAAAAATAAAAGAGTTGCTATATGCAATGCAGTTGCCTGAATAAATTGACGTGGTAAAATGCAGTGCACATCTAAAATCACAAGACTACGTGTCACTAGGGAATGGATATGTGGATCAAGTCGCAAGATTTTGCGCTGTTAACTGGATATCATTCAAGGACAAGTGTGAACTGATGTCAGAAGAAGATACTACATACAAAAGCTTTGCATTAAGGGTGATTGTTTCTTCAGAAGAGTTAAAAACCCTACAGAGTAATGTTGGCAAGCAAGATAAACAACTCTGGTGTAAATTAAAATGCGTTCAAAGGCAGGACGAAATATGGGTATCTAAAAAGGGTCAGATGGTCTTGCCAAATAGCTTGCTGTCACAAATAGTAAGATACTATCATGGTCAGGCACACATTGGGAGGGATGCCATGGTTTGTCTATTCAAAATTGACTGGTTCAACCCTGAGTTCAGGCAAGCAGCAGAAGCAGTATGCCATTGCTGTGTCATTTGTCAGCAATTAAATGCAGGGAAAGGGACAGTGGTGAATCTGAGCCACATTGGAAGAGCAGGAGGTCCATTCAGCAGGATGCAATTGGATTTCATTGACATGCCTGCGTGTTGCGGTCTGAAGTATGTGTTGGTGATTGTGTGCATTTTTAGTCACTGGACTGAAGCGTACCCTACACAAAGGAATGATAGTCTCACAGTAGCGGAGCTGTTGCTTAGAGAGTTGATACCATGTTTCGGATATCCGATCTCTTTAGAATCAGATAGGGGAACGCACTTCAATAACAAAGTGATTAAACTTTTGTGTGCAGCACTAAACATTGAGCAGAAGTTGCATTGTAGCTACCGCCCTGAAGCATCAGGACTAGTGGAGCAGATGAATGGTACCCTAAAATCAAGAATTGTGAAAATGTGTGCAGCCACAAATTTGAAATGGCCAGACGCATTGCCTTTGGTGCTAATGTTGATGAGAAATACACCTGACAGGAAAACAGGACTGTCGCCCCACGAGATTCTTATGGGCAGAGCAATGAGGTTGCCAGCAGTTGCAGCAAATGCACTTGTAAATATTACAGATGATATGGTGTTGGACTACTGTAATGGTCTAGTTAATGTGGTTCACTCTTTCTCTCAGCAGGTGGATGCCACCACACTGCCACCAATTCATGATCCAGGGCACAATCTGAGACCGGTGACTAGGTCGTTTCCAAAAACATGTTCGCAAGACGTGTTTGGAGCCAAGTTGGAGAGGGCCTTACCAGGTGATTTTGCCAACTACGGCAGCTGTGAAGTGTGCAGGAATTCTGAACCGGATTCACTCGAGTCACATGAAGAAAGTGGCATGTCCACTGGATCATGAAGAAGCTCTGTTGAGAGCACCAGCAATTGCAAAGCAAGTTGCAGCTCCCGAACCGGAGAAGGAACAAAGAGATCCTGAAGTTGAACCAGAGCTTGTGGAAGATGGTTCTATCACCCATGTAAGAAACAACAGTGAAGAGCTACAGGAGTGTGCAGGAGAACCTATCTCGACTAATACAGCAGGAGAGTCTATTATAACTGATACATCTGGAGAGCCTAGCTCAGCAGGGGTTCTCCCAGAAGCAGGCAGATCCGAGAGGCAAACAGAACAAGAGTTAGACCCAGAGGGGGAGGGAATTGAGCTGGATTAAAGTCAAGGCGATCCGACTCCTCCTGAGCCTGTTGCAAGTCCATCAAGAGACAACAGCACAAAAAAAGGAAAAAGAGAAGAGTTCAATCCTGAAATGAATATTGACTGAAGGAATGCAAAAAGGAGATAATTGGCCAAAGTCGCAAGTAGAGAAAAGAAAAGAGGTGGTTGTAGATCAGGCAATAGAAGAAGAAGTAGATACAACAAGAAAAGAAGAATTGAGTGAAGGAGAGTTGAGCAGTGATTGAAAGTTGAAGCGAAAGCGAATAGCAAGTAGAAGATATGCAGGTCCTGAATGGGCGTACGCAAATACAAACAAATGGCAACACAAGTTTATTTCTTTTTGTTTTGATAGGGACGTTCCAAGTCAGTACTTTGAGGTAACCTGAAAGACGATCGAGGAGCTGAATTGTTGAACAAATTTGAAAAATATCTTTAGAAAAGAGACTGCCGATCCTGACTAAAAAAGACGCATTACGCACCCTCTCATTCCTAGACAGTGAAGTTGAAGCCCAATTGCTTCCTGAATTTCCGACGCTGGTGGACGCTGGTGCCGGGTGGCTCGCGTCTTGGATTTGCTTCGGGAGTGCTGGAGTGCGAGCCGCGGACGCGCTGCTGCTGCAGCGATTTGGGGGTGCTGGCCGGGGGAGGACTGCTTTTCGCCGGTGTGTGTTCCGGCTGCGTTCCGGTTGAGGGTGCCCCCCATGCTCCCTTCCAGCGCCAGATTTGCTGTTTTGGCGCGGATTGGGGAGCCAGAAGGAGCCAGAAAGAGTCTGAAGGAGAGCCAGAAGGAGTTTTGCTGCTCTCCCCTGCAGACCCCCCGCAGACCAGGTGAGCAGACCGGGAGAGACCGGGTGAGCAGCTGCTCCTTCTGTTTCTGCGGTACCCTGGTCGGATCTTGTCGTGCGGGACACTCCTTGGCCACTTGATCCCCCCCCCGCTTCTACCCTCTGCTTCGGCTCCGGTCCCAGCCCTGGTGCCAGTGTTTAGTCGCGTCGCATCACCTCACCCAGCCCCAGCTCTAGCCTTGGCCTCGGACCTGGCGTTGCTGGTGGTCCGGTTGGTTCAGTTGGTGGCTGGTGGTTGGTGGTTGCCTGTTCTACGAGGTGTTCACGAGATTGGAGATAGGAGATAGGAAATAAATGGAGACCTGGAAAAGGAGGTGACTTTAGGTGACTCTAGCTCTGGTGGGTCCGGTGATCGCGTGTGGACTGCATAAACTATCGCAAGTAGGCGGCCTTACTACCTGCCATTCACCTGTTATTTACCTGCTATTTCTTTCTCTATCAATCTACCAATCTCTATCAATCTAATTAAAGACATTGTGACCAGTAGCTTTGGGGGGGGGGGAGGATCAGAGGACCAGATGAGCTGACGTTAATGATGCTGGAGGGACAAACACCATTCGTGTACTGTGCCTTCTGTGTGCAGCATATTGTGCGTATACTGCGTATACTGTGTGCCATCGTAAAAAGCACTTAACATCCTAGAGAACAATCTACAGAGACTAGAAACCGATGAAGCCGGTGAAGCTGTCAGCCTGTCTACATAGTAAGAAAAAAAAAAAGATATAGCAAGACATCAGTAACAATAATAAGTCTCTCTTAAAGATTAAGTAAGGAACCAAGGGGGGGACGGCGAACGGTGAACGGAGAACGGTGAAGCCCTCGAAGATGGTTGGAACAAGAGGAAAAACAAAGAAGGCCAGGGAGGCCAACGAGGCACTCGTTCACATAGTGAAATTCCAAAGATCAGAGCAGGAATCCAACAGTTCACAAGATCTGGGGTTAGACCAGGATCAGGACCAGGATTCTGGAATCATCCAGTTATCCCAGGGGGAATTTATGGTGTCCAAATCGGGATTCCCGGCGATGAAAGCGAACCAGGAGAAGAGTTGGGTGGGACACCAGAAGCGGTGTCAGTGCCTCTGCTGCCAGCCCATACTGACTCCGATGATATGGGGTGTGTAATACTGTATGCAGGAGAAACTGCAGGAGAAACTGTGGGGGGGCCTTGTAAGTCCTCTGTGTAGGAGACAACAGTATACACCGACGCACCCAGGCCCAGGTGGGACCACGGGAGTAAGGAAAACTAAATTAAAGATAAACACCATTACTAACTACTATAACCAAGTGAACTTCAACACTGATCGGCTGCAAACGCAAATGCAAAGTTCCAAAGCTAATGACCTCCCATTACAGTCTTCGGGGGAAAAAGGTGGCAATAACGTGGGAGGGGGTGAACTGGAGCCTTCAGAGACCGGGCATCAGGATATTTGCCTATTCCAGCAGCGATCTGCCGGATTATCGCGACTATCCTGTCCAATGAATAACCCCCTCGGGGATGGCGAAGTGGAGTCAAATAATTTCCCGGAGTGGGGCAATTTTTCGGGAGAGCAAAGAAAAAGCAATGAATCACCTTATCCTGAACCCCAAATGGGACTATTAAACTCCGGGAATTCCTCATTAACATTCCCTCCACGATGTGCCCAAGCAGAACTTATAGTACTCCAAAACATAAAGGGTCCTGAAATAGAACAATTACCACCAAAACAGACCCATAAACTTTCAGCGCCACAGCTTCACTGCGAAAGCCAAACTGTAAAAACTAATTTAACGTTGTGCAGACTCGATAGTAGTTCCTTTAGTCTGGATCTTTCCTCGCCTGACAACTCCGTTATTGGCAATATAGAGCCCCAACTAAACAGTATAACATCAGAAGATCTAAACTTCCTGGAAGGTAGCATAATACAAGGCCACAGAGGAGAGGATGACAAGAACTTAGAAGGCCAGATAATTAACGAGCAAAGTGAGCAAAGTTGGGGGAACAGAGATGATCTCTCATTAGATCAACCAATTCTTAGCATCATGAAAGTTATATGTACAACATTGGGCTCAATTGCAACAACGATCATGGCCCAGTCTCAAAAATTAGATGATCAACTTGAGCTGACTAAACAATTTACAACCTCAATACAGACTATAGATTACAGGATGGCCCTAGTAGAGGGCGTAATAAGGGAAAACCTGTTGCACCAGGCAGTGGCTGACAAAATGGACAAGACGGATAGGCAAGCCTGTGGACCACTGCTGGAAAAATTACTGGAAGTCCCGAAAGTAATCAAAGACATAATCGAAGATTGAAAACATAGCCTTAAAAGCACACAGGTGTGCAATCACGAGTCAGCAGAAACAGAATCTAGATTAACTGAAAGGCCAATAGACAGAGAAGAAAGAGAAGGGCTCTCTGGCCCAGGACGAGAGGATTGCCCAGACGTAAAAAAACAGATAGACAAGATGGAGAGAATCAACGGAAGTCCTGAATCTGGAATCAAAGCCTCAAATACAGTAGGAAAAAGGACCCCAAGCAAAAGGCCTCAACCAATAGGCAGATGGAAAAACACATGGAAAAAAGCTAGAAGAAATAAAAAAGTACTGGCAAAAAAGGCTTCAAACATGCCACAACAGATAAGCCCAATAGGGGAAACCAGGAACACAGGTGATGAGTCTGCCCAACAGCAGCATAGAGATGAAAACACTAAGTCTGAGAGTCTCGAGAAACCTACTGACAAAGTCATTAATTTCATAAATAAAAATCCTGGATTACTGTGCGACAAAGGTTGCACTCACCATTCCCATATAAACCCTATACCCATTGGCACCAGGGGATACCAAGCATCTGGGCATGACTTGGATAAAGGAAGGAGGTCTGAAAAAGATCCTGGTACAAATCATGGGACAAATGAGGCAAACAACTCCCTATTCAAATGGAGCCCAGAAACATCAAAATTAAGTACCGGCATCGACAAGTACCTCCCAGCTATAAAAATAGAACACTCAGCTCAGGTACATTACTCAAATACAGTAGGAGACCACTATGGAAAACGCCAGCAGCCTCCGAACTCCAATACTGAGGAGGTAGAACAAGGAAACAGCAAAGGTGAAAGCAGAAGGGCAGAGACCCCAGAGTGCATAGGAAGCAAACAAAGTATAAGAACAACCATGTGCGTGGACAACACAATAGCCCCGGTTCCCGCACCCCGGACAAAAGTAAAATACTGCTCTCAGGTTAGCCCTGGAAATCACAACCTCAGTAACCAGCCTGGGTGGATCACTGATTCGCTTGTCCTACCGCGCCCAGCGCTTGACCTGGAAACTAAAGGAAAAAAGGATAATTGGCCTCCAAAAAGACAACCTTATTAAGAACATAGGAACAAAGAGTTGCAACTTGGGAGGGAAAAAGGCCAGGTAGAACGAACATTGACTAGTCGGGCAGTTACCACTCATAACAGACAAAATGAAGATAATCAACTTCAAGGAAGACGGTCGCAGGGAGGTGGCGGGCATACTGAGATCCGCACTGAAATAACTAAAGAGCTTGAAGCCACGATCACGTTTATCCCTGAGTACTCCTCAAGAGGAAGTCCTGACATCCTGAACAGGTCTAATATCCTACATTTGGTCAACTCCCTGCCAGCCTTGCAGAATGTAACAACCAAAGACCTCCTCTCAGTAAGATTCATACCAAAAAAAGAATTAGAGAACGGGGAATCAACAGGAACAGTCTGGGCCTCACCTTGGATAGCAGAACAGATCCTAAAATGTTCTAACATGATGAAGACCTGGGGAATATCTATTGCTATTCCACAAAAGGAACCATATCCAACAATATTTCTTGAAAAAGCTCCAAACCAAAACATGTTGGGTAGGCAAGAGGTAAAAGGCAATTCTGGTTCGATACTTCTGGGAGCAATTAGCTCCAAACAACAACTCCCTGAATGGATAAATCTGAGCAATATGAGGTTCTGCCTGTTGGTCAATTCCCCTAGAAACAGCATGGGCAATCCCCCACAGTTGCAGAATTACGAAGATCAACCATCTAGAAGTTTGTAGCAAAAAATGGACGGCTTGAACATAAAAGATAAAACTAGTCCCATATTAAAAATTCTAAGCTGGAACATTGCAGGCTTAAAAAGCAAAATGGAAGATAAGGACTGGGTTGAATTCATCAAAAAACAAGACATCAGCTGCTTCCAAGAAACTTGGTCTATTAATGCTATTGACCTAGATGGGTTCTCCACTTTCCACTCACCCGCTATTAAGCGAAAAAAAAGGAAGACCATCGGGAGGCCTGATCATTTGGATCAGAACTTCACTACTGGGAAATTCCGTAGTAACTCATGCTGTATTAAGCAAGGAAATCCAGACGCTTGCAGTAAAATATGAGGAGTGGTCCCTCGAAATAGTAAATGTGTATTTCCCTCCTATTAGCCGGGTCCAAGTCATGCCAGGAGTGCAGCTCCTTAAGGAACATATCTTAAATAAAAGAACTAAGGGTTGGAGGAACCCAGCACTAGGTCATACGAGCAACCACTCTCCCCAGCCTTGTAAAACCTTTTTACTGATATGCGGTGACTTCAACACTAAACCTCATTCTATCCTCTGGGATGAACAAGTAGTAGAGGAAGATCACGCTTGGAATATTCCAACACCCCTCATCCAACGTTGTAAAGACTCCAAGAAAGGAGAACTAATCTTTGAAGCATTAATAGAAGGAGGAATCCGCACATTAAACGGAAGAACAAATTCAGATAGAACTTTTAAATCTACCTTTCGAACTGGAAAAAGGCAAAGTATAATCGACTACATGGCAATAAACATCGAAGCCTGGCATTATGTCATCGATATGGACATAATGTACAGGATTGAGAGTGATCACGACCCACTGCTAATGGAGATAGTCCATCCGGACACGAGCCCAGGGAAGGCCGAGTCTCCATTCAACGGAAATAGCTTAACAATAACCATGAGACCAAATAGGAAAAACATATTAAGGTCATATGAGGATGAACCTTATACGAGCGCACCTAGTCAAACCTGGTTGCTATCACTTAGCACGTTTTTAAACCTACCAGTTAACGAAGCGTTACCCCTCCTGCATAATTTTAATAATCTGCTATTACAAACAACAAAGGAAAAGACCAGGCATCTTCAAACTAATCCTAAAACGATGGAGGGCTGGTTCGATGAAGAGTGTTTTAAACTAAAAAAGACCTTATCACAAGCACTAAAGAATCGGCATTTGAACGACTTTAATGAGCAACATTTTCATGAATGCAGGCAACAGTACAAAAAATTACTGAGATACAAAAGGAAGATATTCCCACATAAACTCTGGAAAATTCTACTGCAGGCAATATCGGCAGGGAACTGCAAAACGTTTTGGGAGATAGTCAGGTGGGGATGCGAAGGTCCTTCCAAAATCCTAGAACTGAATATCAACCCACAACTTTGGGTAAAGCATTTTACCGCCTTGTACCAGGAAGATGCCAAGACGGCATCCGGGACTACTAATAACTCAAACAGTCTTACTCAAGGGCTGGTAGGCAGAAATCAAAGATCAAGCAAGGTATTTCCACTTCAAAAGACCTATGCAGTACCTTCAAATCGGCTTGTTAGATCGGTAAATGAAACCCAGAATGAACTAGTCCCTAACGAATTCCCCAGCACAAATTCCATGCAAGTAACCCATGCCATTCCATGTGCAATGGAGTTAATATCGGAATTCAGTGAGAAAGAGATTAAACAAGTTATTCTCCTCCAAAAGCCGCACAAGGCTGCAGGCCCAGACGGTATCCCTTCAGACGCTTACCATAACCAGCTAACCTTATGGCTACCTGCTCTAGCCTGTCTATTCAACAGTGTTTGGCACCACGAGGTAATCCCTACTTCTTTGAAGAAATCAATAATTGTTCCAATTCACAAAAAAGGGCCTCGGGACACGGTGTGCAATTACAGGCCTATCTCACTGCTTGATAGTGTTTGATTTTTTTTTGCCAAAATGATTCAGTCGCGCGTAGGCCAATGGCTAGAGGATGGAGATTTAATATCAACACATCAAGCTGGTTTTAGAAGAGGCCAAAGTACAACAGATCAACTTTTTAAGCTGAACATGATCTGCGCTAAATACGCGACCCTAAAAGATTGTCCATTATATCTGGTCTTTGTGGATCTTCAAACAGCCTTTGACAGCGTAAACCGCCAAACATTATGGCAGTTATTGTCGGAAATGGGTATACAGGAAATTTTTTTAAGGCTGTTAATTCTACTGCATACAGGAAATACTGCCAGGGTCAGATATACTACGAGAAATGATTATACGGCAGAAATTCCAATCGAGCGAGGCGTAAAACAAGGCTGTGTCTTGGCCCCAACCTTATTCAATTGTTATATAAATGAAGTAAGTCAAGACCTGAGGGAATTAAATCTGGATGTGCCAAAACTAGCCAATGAAAGTATACCTATCCTGCTCTTTGCTGATGACGCTGTATTACTGGCAAGAACAGAGATAGCAATGCATCGACTATTTAGGGGTTTCGAATCATTTTGCACCTCAAGGAGCATGGTAATCAATGAGGGGAAAACAAAGTTTATGATTCTTAACCAAAAACAGACTATGCAATCGACCATTAGGGCAAACAACAAGCCTTTGGCCCAAGTGGCTACTTATGATTACCTGGGTTGCAGATTGGACGAAAAACAGACATGGAAACCACAAATTTATAAAAGTAGCATCTCCTTGGCCCAACAAGCTGGAGCAGTACTCAGATTTGCAAAAGCTACAGGCAACCATTCTGTGAGTTCTGCACTGCTCGCATACAAAACAAAAGCAAGAGCCGCAGCACTTTACAGCGCAGAGATCTGGGGATTCAGAAAGACTCCATCAATACAAGTAACCAAGAATAATTTTTTACACCGTTTACTTTGTTTAGGCAATGCCACACCAATTAATGCAATAAGAATTGATCTACAAATGAGAAAGGTTGAGGACTACATTGCTCTGGCTCCAATAAGATACTGGATCCGTATTTGGGCAAAAGAGGAACTCAAACCATATAGAGAGGTACTTATGGACATTATGAAGCTACAAAGTCATCGGAAATTGCCCTGGTTCAAACACATCTCAACTACCCTGGCTGCTATCGGCCAGGAAGACCTCTGGCTCCATCCAGAAAAAATCAGAAGGCCTAGTTTAGCTGTCATAAAAAAGGCATATTGGGAGCAAAAGACTGAGAGTATGGGTAAGACACTTAGCCCTTTATTTAAGCGTTACATTTTGTTTAACCAAGAGCTTAAACCAGCAATATTCATAGACAGTATTTATCCGGAGGGAAAAAGGGTTCTCTATTTTAAATTCCGCGTGGGTACTCTACCAGTGATGGCGGTGACCAACAGATGGCAACCCGTTCCTCCGGGTAGATTAGAATGTTGCCCATGTCTTCATGGCGGCCAAGAAACACTTTCCCACTTCCTTTTATTATGTCACTTCACGCTTAAACTCCGCAAATTGTATTTACATCCACTTTTTAGATCCTACGGAGTTAGGAAGTGCAATGAGGCGGAAGTGTTATGTATGCGATCAGACGAGAAACACATTGTGACAAAGGTTTCAACGTATATATTGGAAGCCTGGAAGTTACGTTCATCAATGCACCCACAGTTGGCACAAGCATAACTGCTTGTGTTATCCCATAGCTATCTAGCTTGGGAAATCGGTGCAGGGTGTTGTAAAACTGGGCTAGGCCTTGGGCTTCTACTAAACGGTTGTCAGGCACCGTAAGGTCCCAAATGATTTGTGCCAGAACAAGATATTTAAATTTTAGATTTATAATGTTTTTCTAGAATAAGTTAAGTTTTATGCAAATTATGGTTATACACTAAGTTTTATGATAATGCAGGGCAAATCGGATACATTTTGGCACATGTTAAATCAAAAATTCAAGCACTGTTTTCCCTTTCTATTTGGACGTTTTATTCAATGTGATTTTTACCGAGTGTGATGGACTGATATTTATTGTGTGATTATTGTTATGGCCGGATAGGCTAACAACAATTGAATAAATGGTAAATGGACTAAAAAAGACATTGATAACCTGATTTGATTCTGAAAAAACTGATGTGACAAGCTGCTTATCGACTTTGCCAAAGGAAAAAGGGTTCTTGAGAATGAAACTGAACTACTGAAAGAAGAAATTGTCTATTTTTTATTTTTTTGCTGCACTTTTCTAAAGGTACTTCTGCTTTCTGATTCTTTACAGATCATGGCTGAGTTCAATAACCAGACTAAAGACACTATGGCCCTCATTACAACCCTGGCAGTAGGTGTTAAAGAGGCCGTAATACCACCAACAGGCCAGCGGTAAAAAAAATGGGATCACGTCCACGGCGGAAACCGCCAACACATACAGCCACTTTAAAACTCCGACCGCCACGGCGGTGGCAACAAACACCGCGGCGGTAACCGCCAACAGACAGGTGGAAATCAATGTTCCGCCCACCCCATTACAACCCACCCATCCGCCAGCTTTTCCGGAGCAGGACCAACGCCATTAAAAGCACGGAGGAAACAGTACACCGAAGGGAAACAGCTCACCTCACGACACTCAACGAAGAACAAGGACGCCATGGAGCCTGAGCTGCACGTCCTGCCCATGCTGGTCTACCTTCTCACCTACCAGGAGTACGAACGGCGGCTGTGACAACCACGGCGAGTACTGCACCTAGTACACAGGGGAGGGGGAGGAAAAAGAGAGTGCCACACACACGCACCACCCCACCCTCACCCACAACAGCATACATACAAACACATGCATCAACATTACATTAAAACCCCGTAACTCTCTGGAAGAACGCAAGGACAAAAGGAATTGACTCAAATCAGAGATATATTAGAAATAGTCAGATATACGTTATAATTAGATAAACTGTATTTACAAAAATATACAATATGTACATAAGGTGGTACATTCTCCACTCAAAATGTCCGTGGGCCACTGGGCCAAAACTTATACACCAAGCCCACACTTGACTCCTGCCTCAATATGGAGAGAACACTGCAGGGGCATCAGTTCGAAAACACACAGGCACCTCAGGGGGGTGGGGAAGGGGGGGCACCTCAGCCAGAAGATGGAATAACACTGCTGCTCCTGGAGGGGGCTCCATGCCCACAGCGATGTCCTGGGGAGTGCAAGGCCACAGTCTCTCAAGTCTCTCTAGTGGGTGGCTTGCCCACTGCTTGGGCCTGGGGAGTGCAAAGCCAAAGTCTCTCTAGTGGGTGGTTTGCCAACTGCTTGGTCCTGGGGAGTGCAAAGGCACAGTCTCTCTAGTGGGTGGTTTGCCCAGTGCTTGGTCCTGGGGAGTGCAAAGGCACAGTCTCTCTAGTGGGTGGTTAGCCCACTGCTTGCTCCTGGCGAGTGCAAAGCCACAGTCTCTCTAGTGGATGCCTTCTTCCACTGGTTCTGGAGGGGGCTTTGTGCCCAGTGTGCTTCATCCTGCCAAGGATAGGGTGAGTGGATGCATATCTTCACTGGTTCTGGAGGGGGCTTTGTGCCCAGTGTGCTTCATCCTGCCAAGGATAGGGTGAGTGGATGCCTTCTTCCACTGGTTCTGGAGTAGGCTATGTGCCCAGTGTGCTTCATCCTGGCAAGCATGCAGTGAGTGGATGCCTTTCTCCACTGGTCCTGGAGGGGGCTTTGTGCCCAGTGTGCTTCATCCTGCCAAGGATAGGGTGAGTTGATGCCTTCTTCCACTGGTTCTGGAGGGGGCTTTGTGCCTAGTGTGCTTCATTCTGGCAAGGATGCAGTGAGTGGATGCCTTTCTCCATCGGTTCTGGAGGGGGGCTTGTGCCCAGTGTGCTTCATCCTGGCAAGGATGCAGTGAGTGGATGCCTTTCTCCACTGGTTCTGGAGGGGGCCTTGTGCCTAGTGTGCGTCATCCTGGCAAGGATGCAGTGAGTGGATGCCTTTCTCCACTGGTTCTGAAGGGGGCTTTGTGCCCAGTCTGCTTCATCCTGCCAAGGATAGGGGGAGTGGATGCATATCTCCACTGGTTCTGGTGGGGGCTTTGTGCCCAGTGATGCAACAATTGGGGTGTGGCTTTCCACACTCCCTCACCTGGGTGTCTGAGGCACGAGATTGGCAGGGAACAGGATGCATGATAGTCCATGGAGGCAGGGCTAGAGTCCATCCAGCAGCGGCTACTGGTGGTAGTGCGAGTGCTGGTAGGGGTGCTGCCAGTGGTGGAGGGAGGCTCCAGCCCCTCTACTGCAGCCTCAGACGACTGCCCACTGGGGCTGCTTTTGCTGGTAGTGGTGCTTCTGTCAGCGGTGCAGGTGGCGGTGCTTGCAGCGGTGTCTGCGGCAGTGCTAGCAGCAGTGCAGGTGGTGGTGCTGGCCGCGGTGCAGGTGCCAGTGCTGCCAGTGGTGGGGGGAGGCTCCAGCCCTTCTCCTGCAGCCTCGGACGGCTGCCCACTGGGGCTGCTGCTGCTGACAGTAGTGGTGCTTGCTGCAGTGCACGTGGCGGTGCAGGGGGCAGTGCTTGCGAAGGTGATAGCGGTGGGGCTGCTGGAGGTGCTGGCCACAGTGCAGGTGGTGGTGCTGGTGGTCGTGCTGGTAGCCACCAGGCCTTCACCTGCAGCCTAAGACGCCGCCCCCCCTACCAGCACCGCCCTCCCAGCAGCCCCTCAGCATGTGTCCCGTGCCCACTCACCCAGGAGGGTGGGCATCTTCTTCACCCCAGGCACCTCAGGCCCTGCCCCAGTCAGCCCTGCTGCCCTCAGTGAGGAGGCTATTGACCTCCTGAGATCCCTCACTGTTGGGCAATCTACCATTCTGAATGCCATCCAGGGTGTTGAGAGGCATTTGCAACAAATAAATGCATACCTGGAGGGCATTCATTCTTGGCAGGTAGCCCAACAGAGAGCATTTCAGGCTCTTGCCTCAGCACCATTGTCCCTGTGTCCAGCCTCCCCCTCCAACTTCCTCCACCCAGACCCAATCCCCTGTACCTCAGCCTATCCCAAGCACACCATCAGACCAGCATGCACACACCTCAACACACAAGGGTGGCTCAGGCAAGCATAAGCACCACACATCCCACAGGCACTCACACAAGCATCACACCCATGCACACATACCAACATCCACTTCTTCCACTGTGTCCCCCTAATCCATGTCTCCCTCCTCCCTCCCAGTCTCGTCTCCACTCACACCTGCATGCACTACATCCTCAGCCACTACCTCCATCACCAGCACGCCCATCACCACACACCGCTCACGTGCACTCACCACCCCCACTACCATTCACACATCCCCAGTGTCCTCTCCCAGTGTGAGCCCTCCTCCCAAAGTACACAAATGCAGGCACACACCCACACAACAGCCATCCACGTCACAACAGCCTCCAGCCCATGCACCTTCACCCAAATGCAGCAGACGTACACCTCCTACAACCACTACCTCTACCTCCACTCCCAAACCCCCTCCAGCTACCCATCCCAGTGTGTCTAAAAAACCTTTCCTGGCTAATATTGACCTCTTCCCTACATCTCCCACCCCCAGTCCTTCCCCTAGGGCCAGGCTTTCCAGGTCCCAGCCCAGCACCTCAGCCACATCCCCAGGCACAGTGGTGCTAGCACCTGCGGAGTCATGGAGTGCGCCAACCATCAGGGCTGCCAGTGTGCCACGGAGCGAGGGCAAGGACATTTCACCACCTGCCAAGGTAAAAAAGGTGCCCACATCCCAGAGGGAGAAGCCAAAAACACCTGCCACCAAGTGGTCAGGGAATACGAAAGGGGATAGTGGCAAGACAGCTGCGCCACTATCAAAGGTGGAGAAGGGCCAGACACTGAAGGGCAAGTCAGGAGAGGGCATGGTGGCACAGACTGAGGGACCAGTGTCACACCTTCTGTCCACTTCGACACCAACCTGTACGGCGGAGAAAACCGCCACCTGCACCGCCACCTGCACCGCCAACTGCACCGCCACAGAGCCTGCCGCAAGCATCGCTGCCACCGTCCCCGCCGCCAGCACCGCTGCCACAGACCCCGCAGCCAGCGCCTCTGCCACAGACCCAGCAGCCAGCACAGCCGCCACAGAGCCCGCAGCCAGCACCGCCACCACAGACCCCGCTGCCAGCACTGCCGCCACAGACCCCGCAGCCAGCACCGCTGCCACAGACCCCACCGCCAGCACCGCCGCCACAGACCCCGCCGCCAGCACCGCCGCCACAGAGCCGGCCACAGAGCCCGCCACAAGCACCGCTGCCACAGAGCCCGCAGCCAGCACCACTGCCGCAGAGCCCGCCGCCAGCACCGCTGCCACAGACCCCACAGCCAGCACCGCCACCACAGAGCCCGCCGCAATCACCACTGCCACAGAGGCCGCCGCAAGCACCGCCGTGACTGACAATGCCGCAAGCACCGCCAGCGGCCCGTGACATCCTGAGCCAGTGGCACCACCGCAGACATGGCTGCCATCTCCAGTGGTCAGTCGTCCGAGGCTGGTGGTGAGTTCCAAGAGCCTGGGCAGCTTCCATGAAGTATCACTGTCATCACAGTTGTCATCTGCATATGGAATGCGAAGCGCAGCAGTGTGGGGTATGTCTCTGCCTCCATGGCGTATCAACCTACCTGTACCTCGGCAATCTCGTGGCACATACACCCAGGCGAGTGTATTGTTGCAGCCACAATGCACGTGGAGCACTCTGGGCACAAAGCTCCCTCCAGAACCAGTGGAGTAAGGCATCCACTACCTCAGTCCTTGGCAGGATGAAGCACTCTGGGCACCATGCCCCCTCCAGAACCAGTGGAGAAAGGCATCCACTACCTCAGTCCTTGGCAGGATGAAGCACTCTGGGCACCAGGCCCCCTCCAGAACCAGTGGAAAAAGGCATCCACTACCTCAGTCCTTGGCAGGATGAAGCACTCTCGGCACAATGCACCCTCCAGTACCAGTGGAGAAAGGCCTCCACTTCCTCAGTCCTTGATAGGATGAAGCACTCTGGGCACAAAGACCCCTCCAGAACCAGTGGAGAAAGGCATCCACTACCTCAGTCCTTGGCAGGATGAAGCACTCTGGGCACCAGGCCCCATCCAGAATCAGTGGGGACTGTTATCCACTTGAGAGACTGTGGCTTTGCACTCCCCAGGATAAAGCAGTGGGCAAACCACCCACTGGAGAGACTTGAGGAACTGAGGCTTTGCACTTCCCAGGATAAAGCAGTGGGCAAACCACCCACTGGAGAGACTTGAGAGACTGTGGCTTTGCACTCCCCAGGATTAAGCAGTGGGCAAACCACCCACTGGAGAGAATTGAGAGACTGTGGATTTGCTCTCCCCAGGATACATCAATGGGCATGGAGCCCCCTCGTGGAGCAGTGGCGTTGTGCGTTCATCAGGCTGAGGTGCCCCCCTCCCCCTGAGGTGCCTGTATATTTTCTATGTGATGCCCCTCCAGTGTTCTCTCCGTTTAGAGTCAGGTATCTAGTGTGGGCCTCGCCCATGCATTTTGGGCCCAGTGGTCCACAGACAATGGTTGGTGCACTATCCGCACTTGTGTAGTTGGTGTACATAATTGCATATACTGGATTTTGAGTTTTGATTGATGGATTTCTTTTTCGATAAAATAATTTCCTTTTGTTCTTGCGTTATTCAAGGGGGGGATGAGGGGGCGTATGTGTAATGTTGCATCATGTGTTTGTGTGTATGGTGTTGTGGGTGAGGGTGGGGGTGGGGGTGTTGCATGTGTGTGTCACTCTCTTTTCCCACCCCCCTCCCCTGTGTTGTAGGTGCAGTACTCACCGTGGTCATCGCCGCCGTCGTTGGAGCTCCTGGTAGAGGAGCAGGAAGACCATCGCCGGCAGGATCTGCAGTTCGGGCTCCATGGCGTCCTGGTTCCTCGTGGGGTCTGGAGAGGTGAGTGTTTTCCCTTCTGTGTACTGTTTCCACCGTGTTTTTATTCGCGTTGGTTCCGCCCCGGAAAAGGTGGCGGATAGCCGTGTTGTGATAGAGTGGGCGGTACATTGTCTTCCGCCTGTCTGTTGCCGGTGTCCGCCACGCTATTTGTTTGTACCGCCATGGAGGTCGGAGTGTTAAAGTGGCTGTCTATGTTGGCGGTTTCCGCCACTGTCATAATCCCATTTTTTTTTTTTTCACCGGCCTGTTTGCTGTGTTACCGCCGCTGTAACACCGACCGCCAGGGTTGTAATGAGGGCCTCTGTGTCTGCCCATCTGGCACAATTCACTGATGTCCCATTCCTCATAGGGGGAGACTTTAACAGTGTCCTGGATCCCCTTCTGGACCGCTTGACGCCACAGTTGCAAGGCACAGCGACATTAAGGTGGCAACTGGTATGATGACCTGGATAACCCAATGGGGCATTGCTCACATATGGCGCCTTCAAAATCCTCTTGATAGAGACTACTCATGCTACTCCCACCTCTGCCACATGCACAGCAGAATAAACCCCATCCTGTGCACTGCCTTCCTCAGTGGTATGGTGACGCATGCAGAATATCTTGGTAGGACTAGATCTGACCATAACCCACAGTTAATCTCGTTACAGACTATAGAGACCCGCCCACCTATACCCAACTTGGCGCTTGCACTCCAATTGATTGGAGGATGACGTCTTCTGGAAGGCAGTGATAAATAGGTTGACTGAATATTTATCATCGAGCCCAGGGACAGCATCCAGTAAGGGAACCGAATGGGTGGCCCTAAAAGTTGTACTGCATGGGCATTGCTTGAAGCAAACTGTGGGCATTAGGTGGGACTTAGAAAGAGACATCGCACACATGGAGGCTAGCCTTCACCAGTGTGGCAATGAACTCAACAGCACCTCAGAGACACTGATGAGACTGATGGAGACTCAGGAACTATATAATTCTGCGCTGGGGGGCTTTCGCAGTCATGATTGTAAGAAATATATTGCCAGAGCACATGAGGAAGAGGGGAAGTTGGGGAGGTTGCTAGCCTGGTTGGTCTGCCCGGAGGCAGGGGGGACACCAATTACCTGATTGACCACCACAGAGGGCACTATACTTTACTCACCCACTCAAATGAACACTGAATTCATGACCTACTATATGTCCCTTTCGGGCCCCGGGTGGATATGTCTGATAAGATGGGGAACTTCTGGGCCGCTCTCCCATGGGATGTTCTTTTGGAGACTGACAGAGATGCCTTGGGGGGCAGCTGATGGTAGAGGAGGTTTGGGCTGCCATAAAAACTTTGACAACATGTAAGACTTCAGGCACTCACAGCTTACCACCAGAGTTTTATCAAATGTGTGTTGGAGCCATGGCACCGAGGCTAGTGGAGATGTATGCCAGGGCCTGTGCAAAGTGGGTCTTACCGGCCTCGACCCGGGAAGCCATGGTTGTCCAGTTGCCTAAATCCATGCAGCCTGATGTGACGGTTACAGATTTTTGGGCACTGTCCATGTTAATCTCGGCTCTCAAGGCAATGCCCTAGCTCCTAGATTATTTCCCCACAAGTTATATGTTAAGAAACTATAACTCGGTTGCCCAAAGTTACTTTCCGGCACGAGTTACAGTTTCTTCAGATAAGTATACCCATAAGTATAACTATAACCGCTGAATTTCTATGGTTTTGTTTGGGTAAAATGTCAACCTAACTATTACGTCCCTGTAACCTTTGCTTTTTTGCAGTGAATTTCTATGTTTTTTTTAATGTGCAGGCTAATATTTCTAACAGGTTGCGGCCAGCCCATCTGGGCCTTGCTTTTCTCCAAGATCCGAGTACGATCCAAGAAGGACCCGAAGAGGAGCTGGGGAGGATCCTCAGATCCATGGATGGGCTGTAAATAATACAAATGGAAATTTTCAGCCCATGAAGGGTCCATAAGGGACCCCTCCGTGCGTCCTATGGGGTCAGGATACACGCATCCTGACCTCTTATATGTTTTTAGACTCTTTTTCCCAAGCCCCCCAGGCAATGCGAGAAACAAAATGGTGGCTGCCACTTTTCTGTCATGTTGCGGCCAGCCAATCAGGGCCTTAATTTTCCCCAGGACCCAAGGCGGATTCAAGGAGGATCCGAGGAGGATCTGAGTCCCTATATGTACAAACTTGGGAGCATATTTATACTATGCTTGCCCCGTTTTTAGCATGAAAAATGTTGACGCTAAAACGGCGCATAGTTAACCCCATATTTATATTTTGACACTAGACCCGTCTAGCATCAAAATATAGGGGTTAGCGTCATATTGTGGATGCAGCAAGCTACCTTGCACTAATTAGATACAAGGTAGGCATTCCAGTTCACAACATCACGCTAACGCCCTACCGCTTATTTAAATTCTGGTGCAAAACTGACACACACGAAGTAGGCAGACCAAAATAATGGTACTAAGCCTACTTAGCGCTATTATTTAACGCCTGGGTCTGACCAGGCGTTAGGGGACCTGTGGACCTATTTCCAAGGCTAAACACCATGGAACGGGCCCACAGATGCCCACCCCAAGCCCCAGGAACACCCCCACCCACACCAGAGGGACGCCATGGGATGGCAGAGCCCATCCTGGGTAAGTAGAGGTAAGTATAAATGTTTTATTTTTTCTGTGCCATTGGGGTACCCTTACATGGGGCCCCCCTGCCTGACACTGGGTATTTTGGCCTTGCCCAGGGGACACTGGTTCCCTGTGATGGCCATTTGGGTGGTGGGCATGACTCCTATCTTTACTAAGACAGGAGTCATTTTTGGGTGGTAGTGCATCAGAAAATGACGCTAGGCTGGTTAGAGGCATATTTATTGCTATAGATTTTGAATCAAAACTGTGAAAATCCATAAATATGGCCCTAGGTTTTCATTTAATAACTACTGAACCTATTCACACCAAATCACAAAAAGGTCGCTTTTTCTTGGCCCCCACTTGACAGATCACCCCAAAACTTTGCTTACAGACGCTGGAGTGAGTATCATATTTTTTTTTAAAATTTCATGAAGATTCATCAAATGATGCCAAAGTTAGTAGCAAAACAAAAAATGTTTTTTCTATAGAAACTAGGTCCTAACTCCAACTACCTACTGGCAATCGCCTCGCCAGTAGGTAGTATGTAGACATATATATATATATATAAAAGTGCTGTAAAGTACTGCGGACACCAAGAGACGCACTTCAGGACTTAGGTTGCATGAAATATTTTTTATTCATCAACGCGTTTCGATCTAGTGATCTTTCTAATATATATATATATATATATATAAATAACATACTTGTGATATATATCTGTCTCTCTCTCTCTCTATATATAGTAGTTTTTGAGAAATTAAAGGGAAAATACATTTGGATATCTGAGGTTTCAAATTTTTTGCGACGTTTTCATGATGAGCGCAATGTATTCATGAATGTGCTCACCAACAGGAATGCTGTGATTGGCTGGCTACAACCTGACTAGAAAGTTGCCGCTGCCATTTTATGTTATGGAAAGGGTCCACAGGGCTGAAAATAGAAATGATAAGTTGTATAAGGGGCCAGGGTTGAAGTACCCTGACCTCAGGGTGTGGGAGGGTCAAATTATGGGTTTAAAATGATTTTTCTTCACCAATATTCCGGAATATTTTTGAATAGTCACAAATATTCATGAATATACACAAATATTCAAGATTATTCTGGAATATTTGCGAAAAAAGCAAAAAAGAAATGAAAGAAAAAACATTCACAGACTTATTCATACACTATTTCATTTACTCATACATGCAATCAGAGACTTATGCGCCCACTCAGACACTCATGCACCCACTCAGACCCACTCAGACACTCGCACACCCACTTTCAGATGAACTCAGACACTTGCGCACCTACTCACAGAATCTCTTGACAGAGATGGACCCTTTTACCAACTCCACTGCGCACGACTAAGGGCCATTCATGGGGCGGGTTGGGTGGTTATAAGGGCTGGCTGCAGGGGGGGTTAATGGATTAACGTACAGTAATTAAAATGACTTTACAATAAAACACCATGGAAATTCACTGAAAAACCCCAAAGGTTACAAGGACGTTATAGTTAGGCTCTGAATTTACACGTGCAAAACCATAGAAATTCAGCAGTTATAGTTAAGGGTTATTTCAAGTAACTATAACTCACGTCGTAAGATAACTATAACTTGTGCCTTCACTATAACATTCCTGTAACCTTTGGGGGCAGATTTAGAAGCCCCTAGCGCCTCCTTGAGCCACATTAGCATCATTTTTGTAATGCTAATGTGGCCCAATGAGGCCAAAATCGCTGTGCCAAATTTACAAAGTGGCGCGATGCATGCATTGCGCCGCTCTGTAACCTTTTGCGCTACATTATGCCTGTGCCAGGTATAATGTATGCAAAGGTGGCTGAAAAAATGGCTCCAAAAAATCTAAGAAATTTCATTGCATCATTTCTTTCGGCACTTATAACGCTTGCTAAGAGCAGGGGTTAAAAGGAGGCACAGCATTCTTTACAATGGTCCTCAATGGGCTTTGCAGGATTAGCGTCAACATTTTTGACGCAAATCCTGCAAAGCTCCAAACTAATATCAAAAGTTTTGACGCTAGTTTTCCTAACTACCGCCATGGTGCACCCTATCTTAGATACGGCGCATACATGGTGGAATTAGGGGGCACTAAAGGGCACAAGACACCCCAAAGTGCAGCTCCACTTTTCTTAAATTAGGCTCTTGGTTATTTTAAAGTCAATTTCAATGTTTTTTAAAACTCTATTTTCTAACTATAACATGTCTGTAACATTTGGCTTTTTTCATTGAATTTCTATGTTTTTTTTAGCATAAAGTAACTTTCATTATTATTCGTTAATTTAACCACAGCTGCACCCAGGCCCTACCGCCAACCCCTATAACCACCCATTTATATCTTTTACCCTGGGAGGTGGTGGTGGTCCCCGGGCCTGGGGTCCAAGGCAGACTCCCTACTAATTTCATTTTGTAGCCGGTGTAGGGGGCGGCCCAAGGGTTCCAGGGGTCCGCAGGAACCCACCTATTATTTTTTTTAATGTGTTGCCCTGGGGAGGTGAGGATCCCCAGGGTGTGGGGGCCACATGGCCCCCCACATACTTTTTATACATAGCCCTGGGGAGCCGGCCTTCCCCAGGGCCTAGGGGGTCCACAAGACCCGTCTTATAATTATATAAAAAGTTGCCCCAGGGAGGTGGTAGTCCTCAGTGCACAGGGAGACCACTGGACCCCCAATATTTTATTTGAAGGTAGCCCTGGGAAGGTGGTGGTGCCTGGACTACGGGGGCCATGTGGCCCCTTACATATTTCATACATTGCCTCGGAAATGGGGGTCCCTGGGGGCACTGGAGATTGCATCCCACCCATCCGCAAACTTAGTTTGAAGATTGCACTGGGGCGGTGGCGGTCCCCCAGGAGCAGGGGCAGCAGCACGACCCCCGCATACTTAGTTTGCACATTAGCCCGGGAAGGTGGCAGTCCCGTGAGCACGGGTGTGCCGCACACCCCATTGTGTACTTAGTTTGCACATTTCCCTGGGGAGGTGGTGTTCCCCAGGGTGCTGCACGCCCCCCCCACATACATTGCCCCGGGAATGTGGCAGATCCAGATTGCAAGGGGTGCACAAATGGGAAGGTGGTGGTCCCCAGGGCTTTAGTAAGCTCTAGGAAGGGGGCCCAAGTGTCCTGTCATATTTTAAGCCCTCATTGTCCCAGGACCTGGCCCACACAGGTTCAAAAGTATTTTTTCTTTTCTTTTTTTTTAAATCAATAAGAACTCCATGAATCCAGCCATGGATTTCTCTTTAGTTTAAAAAATATATATTTTAAGTCATGGGTGGGTCCCACAGTGACCCCTGGCCCAAGGCTATTGGGGTAGGGTACATATACACTGCCCTCTTTACTTTTTTTAATGTGTTTTGTTTGGGATTCGGCTGAAAAACGGCTGCCAACACTTCTTGTTTGAAGTGTTGACAGCCAATCAAATCTCAGCTGGAGTTCTCACTGTTCCCTGGCCTTAGATATGCACATTTGCTCTCCCTTTAATATCTCAAAAACTACTAAACTGATTGACACTAAATAAACAAAGGGCAATCTGCAGACCAAAAGCTATCTTTTTGCCAAATATGGTGTAATTACATCCAGTGGTTCGGGCTGCAGGTGTGTCTAAAGAGTCTTCTGGAATTAGCATCGGAAATGCACTTTTTTAGATCCTACTCTTTTATTCAGACCGGCTTGACAGATCACCTCGAAACATTCCATGCACCACAAGACCCCTGTGAACACTTATTTTGGAGAATTTCATGAAGGTTCGTTAAACGGTGCCAAAGATATGCCAAGTCAAAAAACATGTTTTGTATGGAAATTAGGCCCTAACTATAATTACCTACTGGCGACTACCAGTAGGTAATATATATTTATATTACCTATTGGCAATAGGAAAAGCATTTTTTATTGTATCTATAACTTTGGTGCCATTTGACAAATCTTCACAAAATTTTCAAAACTAGTACGCCAGTCGCTTTAGCTGCTATGTGAAAAGTTTTGGGGTGATTTGAGAAAAAGGGGGGTCTCAAAACGTGTTTTCCCCATGCAGTTTCCCATAGGGATTTTAGACATGACAACAGCTCTAACCGCTGGACAAAATTACACCACATTTGACAGAAATATAGCTATTGGTCCAGGAAGAGACCTTTTTATTATAACTTATAAATCCTTTCAGTAGTTTTGGAGTTTTTAAAGGAAAAATAAATATACATATCCAGGGGTGTGGACCCGTCACAGATCCACTTGCGGAGGATCTGCGATCTGGGGAAAAGCAAGACCCTGGTTGACTTGCCGCAATCTGAGAGGAAAGTTGCATCCGCCATTATCTTTCTCACATCTGGCCGAAGGGAGGAAAAAACACTAAGAAGCTGACATAAGGGGTCAGTATACAAGTATCCTGAACCTCGTAAGAGAAATGGAGCGTCCCTAAGTAACCCCTCTTGAGGATGCACTCCAGCACCCAACACAGCCCGACATATAAACTTGCAAAAGATGTGCAGATTCCTAAAAACACGATGGAAAAAAAAACTACTCACATAACAAAACCAGCTGTGCATGGTCAAAGGCCGTGCGCGGTGTGAGGTTGGGTGCATGGAGGGTGGTTGGCCACAGGGACAAAGGTTACAGGTTATAATTAGGTTGATGTTTTCCCCATAAAAAACTCTAGAAATTCAGCAGTTACAGTTATAGTTATACTTATCTGAAGAAACTATAGGGCAGATTTATGAAAAGTGGCGTTGCACTTAGTGCAGCAACACTTTTCTTGTACCCCTAAGTGCCCCACTAACACTACCATGTGTGCGCCATATTTAAAATATGGCTTACCATGGCGGTAGTCAGGGGTATTAGCGTCTAGCGCTTTGCAGGATTTGTGTCAAAAATGTTGACGCTAATCCTGCAAAGCACCCAGAGGCCAATAAAAATGACACAAAGATTTTTTAGCCCCCGTCCCAGTGCCGGAATGCCCCTCTTGCATACATTATGCCAAGCACTGGCATAATGTGGCGCAAGGGGTTACAAAATTGAACAACTGTCTAAATGTGGCACAGTGCTTTTGGCTCTCCAATGTCACATTAGCATCAAAATAAAAAAGCTAATGTGGCGTTGGAATGGCGCTATGCCCTCTAAAATCTGGGCCTATAACTTGTGCCTTTAAGCAGACCATGAGTTATAGTTTCTTAACATTCAATTCTATTGTTTTGTATGGGCAAAACAACAACCTAACTATAACGTCCCTATAACCTTTGTTTTTTCCAGTAACTATATATGTGTACATATATGTGTGTGTAATAAAATATATTTTTCAATTTACATAATTTCTATCCAATAAAACAATCCATTATTAAATAATTGTTGTTCAATTATTAACTTATTAACTTCACACCCTATTCCCCTACAAACCTAGTGGCCCCCATCTAAAATATAACTTAACAAATAAGTATGCCATAACTTGCATATTAAAAATCAATTAAATAATTAACAATTAATGATTAATTGTTAATTACATCATTAACTTCCCAGCCTAGACCCTACAAACCTAGCAGCCCACAGCTAACATATAATTAAAATAAATAAGTATTCCATAATTTAAATATTTATTTTTTAATAATTAATTTACAAATAATAATTAATTATTAATTAATTCACTCCCCACTATAGACCCCTACAAACCTAGCATCACAAAACAAAAATATAAGTAAAATCTATCAGTATTCCATATAACAGTAATTAAATATTTTTAATATATATTTGTTAAATTATACTTAATTAACTTCTCGTCCTAAGCCCCTACAAACTCTATAATTAAATAAATATGCATTCTATAACTTAAATAATAAAATCAATTAAATAATTAATTTGCAGTTAATTGCTAGTTAATTAACTTCCCAATCCATACATCTACAATCCTAACACCCCACAAATAACATATAACAAAAATATATATCAATATTACACAATTTACATAATAAATATCAACCATATAATAAAATAAAATGTATTAGATCATTCATAACTATTTTTTTTACCTAAGTAACTTGCCACTCTATCCCTCTATACACTCAACAACCGACTACAACCCACTACAACACTCTACATTACTATACAAAAATAAATAAAATAATTTATATCACTTAAAATTACAAACTATACTATCTTTAACAAATTTACCTTTATAAACCATAGTAACACATATAAATAATATATCAATTAAAACACATTCAAACTATTAAAAAACAATATTTTTACCACTATGTTATTGAAAACAATATTAACATATCAACATTATTTCAAACAATATTACTTACCTCCAAAAATGATATTCTTGTCAACAATATTTGTGCATTGTGCTATTCAATGTTTTTAAATCAATATTTTGTCCAAACACCTGTTCAAACATCTTATCAAATCCATTAGTCCAAGCCACGCCCTCCAATCTACTATTGAAGTTTCTGATTTTGCCATTATTGTCTGACCAGCCACCTGGAAGGGACTTTAGCATTACCTCTGGGAAATAAGTTGCCTCCCCAACAAGAGCAAATTCGCTTCCCAGACCCTGTTTCTGTACTAGGACTGCAATCTCTGAGACTATTGGGTTCTTATCCGCCCTACAGTTGCTCTCCTGGAATGTAGCAGAACTATGTGACAAAATCATTGGCCCAGAATGGAGCAAATGTATTAACCAATACGATTTAATACTTTTTGAGACCTAGCCTCTAGTTCTATTGTTTTAATCCAGGTTTTAAAACTATAGCATTGAGGCAACTCTATCTAAAGCTGGTTGCCCTTAGGGTGGCATATTGATATGAGTCAGCAATTCTTTGAAATTGACTTTTAAAAAACTGGTGATAGACAGGCCTGACATCATTGGACTAACCTTATGGGGTAGCAATGGATCAGCTCTAAACTTGTTCAACATCTGTAACCACTGTGTGCAGTTTACACATGCTTACAAAACTTGATCAACATCTATCTAATCGATTGGTGATTTTCCACTTTTGATTGAAGGAGATTTCAATGTAACAGTTGAACTGATCGATGGTTTTCAATCCCTTACTGGCCTGGAAATTGAGGCAAGAGGAATACAGAGGTTGGCAGCCAAACCCCTCAAATCTTGGTAATCATTTGTCATTCAGTCTCTCTCTAACTTTTACATATGACCTCTGATCTTGCAATGGCAGATCCAAATCATACATACATCTAGCACATACCTTCTGCAGCTGGGGTGCGAAGAACAGATTATATTATTATGCATTTGGATTTATGGCATGCTATGGAAGACTTTGGAGCAATTCAAAGGATGGATAGAGACCACCATGCATTAACGCTACTTTCAAAGGTTAGTTTGTTTTTCGACACAGCTGTGTCTTCTAAGTTGTCAGAGTTACTGCTGTCCATTGGGCATAAGAGAAAATCTGTCAGATGGTCCAACTTAATATCTGATGCTGACAGAACACTGCAAATTTATAAGTCATTTTATAACCTTTGGCCCGTATGTTGATCGGCCAACTAGTGAGCTTCCAATTACTGGACTTTCCTCTTTATTCAGGGATTCACTTCAAATATGTACTGAGGAATGAGCTTCCCCTAAACCCTTGCTGCTTAATATGGCACCTTGGTTCTCCAATGCTTGCTGGAAGGCTAAATCCTCACTAATTGCAGCAATCAAATTGTGTGACTCAGAGAGGATCAGAGCATCAAGATCAAAATATGCAATCCGTGTCAATTACTAAGCAGAGTTGGATAGACACCAACTGGCTTGATGTTGTAGAGGTTTCTACATGCTGAGACACTGCAGAATTTTGGCATATTATAGCCCAAAGTAGTTTAACCAACTCCAACCCCCCAGACCATTATATTCAACCTCATCAATGGGTAAAACAATTTGCTGTCTTGTACTCTATTCACCAAACAATCTGGGAGAAGATCTATCAGTATCTAGTGTGGTCCCCATGATCTCTGAGGGTGTTGTCCAGTCACCTATCAGCAGGTTATTGGGCATTGCTCCCTTCCCTCTGTATTTCTCTCTAGATGACGCAAAAAGAGGTAGAGATCTCTTACAACCTGGGAAGCTCCTGGCTTGCATAAAGTTCCTGGGGATTTATTTTGTTATGAACCTACACTGTAGGGTCCCTATATTAATTGACTGTCCAACAGAATTGCAGCAGGGGACCAGGTTCCTGATTCGTGTTGTGGTGCAGAAATCATCCCCATACATGGAAAGCTTAATAGGGCTGTGCTAAGGAAGTACTGCCCCATTAGCCTGATAGGCAACCTGCAGAAGGTATTTCCTGGCTACATTTTAGACACGTTGCAGGACTTTCCAGTCTGCTCGCTGGATTTGGGACAAAGGTTCCCATGATGGAGCAGGTATCGGTCTTGCCTCCACAGTACCTGATTGTGATGTCCTGCACCAGGACACTCTTGGAGTAACAGGCATTATATAAATGACACTAATACATTAATTCATTCAGTTTCATAATACTTATGTGGAAATATCTGAGGCACACCAAGGACCATCTGTACGTGGAATTTGTTGACCTAAGGGCTGTGTTTGACTTAGTCCCCATGCAACGTTTGTGGACCACATTGAGGTTAGTGGGCATAAGTGTTGATCTGCAAGGAATCCTTATCAGGCTCTATGAAGGGAATTTTACTGAAGTGATGTGAGTAGGCTAGGGAGAGATTACAGATCATATATGGTTAGAGAGAGAGATTCACCAAGGATGTCTGTTAGATCTCACTCTGTTTTCCCTCCATATAAATGATGTCATCAGTTAGTTCTGCCACTGCATACATGACTCCCCTAAACTGGAAGGCACTCATACCCACTCTACTAAGGTGCACAGTGCTGCCCTTTATGGCACTGAAATTTGGGAGCTAGGAATTCACAAGAATAGACAATGAAGGAGAACAACTTTGTAAGGTCACTTTTTAGTTTACCCCAAAGCCCTCCTACCATCCCTCTATTTTTGTTATAGACCTTAAAAGGGTTGGGGAAATAGCAATCTTAGAAGCTCTCTTTTGTTGTGTCAAGTTGTGGTCAACTCTTGAGCTCATCCCTAAAGAAATACCCTTGTGGAAATTATTATGGATATAGATAAGGCTTACTCCATACCTTGGCTGAATAAATGAAATGTGCCACAGAAGCACAATACCCAACATCGAGATTGACAGGTTCCTGAAACACAAACCAACCCCAGCATTTCAAGCTTTTATGTATACCATTGTGCCATTTCAAGCATCACCATTTTTCATCAAGGTCAGTTTAGATACTCTGCTGGTTGGAAAGTTTACTAGTAAATGGAAGCATAATGGAGGTGACCTAGTCCTTTGTTCATTCTGTAAAGATAGAACAGAGGATGTCAACCATTTTCTGTTTTTCAGTGTCCTTTAAAAAAAAGGGCTAGAAGGGCATGGATTAGGCCACTTTGCATGTTTGGTGTTAGACATGATTAAATTGCCTCCAGAAAACGTACTTACTGTTTTCACACTAATAACCTCATTACGAGTTTGGCGGTCGATGGACTGGCATGGTAGCAGTGGCAGTCCGCCTGGCACAACATTGGTGGTCAGACTGCCGGATTACAAGTTTGGAGCTCAGACGACCAGACGACCTCCAGTGGACTGCCAGCACCACCATAGTCAATGCGGTGGGAACCATGGCGTTCCTTACCAAGGGGGCCAATTTTGAAGATCCCGGCATTGAGACCGCCAAGGACATTATGACCTGCAGGACCGCCAAGCTTTCCATGGCAAATCCACCGCCATGGAAAGCTTGGTGGTCAGGCAGTTAAGGGGCCCAAAACAGGGGGGCCCAGATGGTACGGTCCTATCGAGGGTGAGGTGGGGGCCCATGTGGACCCCCCAAAAATATGGGGTTCGGGGCGCACTCTGTCCCGTGCATGATATAGTGCATGGGCACAGTCCGCTTGTCATGTCAACATGGCTGGCAGTCGCTCCACTATGCTGCACCCTGCCTCCCCCTGAGAGTAATGCCAGCCCTATGGGAACTAGTAATCCAGCGGTCTTGGGACATTCGGCCTGGTGCAGTTCAAAAGACTGCCACCATGTCAGTCCGGAATTCAAACCATCAAACTCGTAATGAGGCTCTTAGGCCCAAATGTATGTAAAATGATGCACAGTTGCACTAGCGCAGTTGTGCATCAAATTATTTAACCCGAGCTACCATCATTCCCTAGGGCCATCCATGTGCCATATTTAAGAAATGACGCACAATGGCGCTAAGGAACAGTTAGCGTCACAGAAAATGATGTTAGCAGGTAATGGATGGCGTTACTAAAAATGGCTCTAGTGGGCCAAAATTGATGCTAGACTGATTAGCAGCAAAAAATATGTTGCCAGTCAGCCTAGTGTGTTTTTCTGGTTGCACAAGCAGCCAGTACCAGGAGACAGTACCACAACCACAATGTCCAACACAGGGGGTCAGTGTCCGCAGAACAACCCCAACAGAACCAGTGCCAGCCAGGGGGCCCCATGTAAGAGGCTCCCAGCGGAACACACCAGACAAGTACATATACTTACAGAGGATGGGCTCCCTCCACTTGTAGTGTCCCTATGGTGTGAGTGGTGGTGATGCAAGGGGTTGGGGTGGGCCTTTATGTGCCCAAAATAGTGATACCATGGAGGACACCAAGGTGTTTGCTCTGTGTTTCCCTATGGAACTGTGCCCAACATCACTTTAACACCTGGTCTGACCAGGCATTAAAATTTTACGCTAATCGACCTGAGCATCATTTTTGGGCCCACTTCCTTAGTATGCGTTGTTTTTGCGTCAGGAGGTAAATATGGCACAGGAGGGCTAGCGTCACTTTTTAGAAGGGAACACCTACCTTGCATATCATTGTCACAATACGATGCAAGGTGGGTTGATGCTACCACACATATTTTGACGCTAGACAGGTCTAGCGTCAAAATATAATTATGGAGTTAAGTTAGCATCACTATTGCATCAAAAAAATGACTCAAAGTCGACACAAACTTTTCATAAATATGGGCCTTAGGGCCATATGTACGAACACATTTTCCCATTGACACAGAATGGGAAAAACCCTTTGATACATCTGGCCTTTAGTCTCTTCTTACATGCAAACTGGCTTCAAAGAAGTGGTTGGGCTTTCCAGTTTAAAATCTGGACTTACCGCTTTTACTACTGAACTTTGCACTGGTAATTTTAGCTGCTTGTAGTAGTACACTATGACCAACTGAGAGATACTGGGACTTTCCAGAACTGGACTTGTAACTACCTCTGCATATTCTTATTATTATATACATTGCTTTATGTTTATTGTGTTTTAATATTGTTTTATAGGGGTTCTTTCCTTGAAATAAACTAATATTGATTGATGTTACTTTCAGCGATCATCTCTTTTTTACGTCTCATGTAAATTCATTTACCAAAGGTGCCTTCCTTTATCATTGCCTGCTTCAGGGAATCTCCCCTTTACTGTAATTCCCCAGAAAAAAATGTACTAGTCTTTACAGTAGTGATACCTTTCCTTGAGTATTTTAAGAGCATTGTGATTGATCTCAAGAGCTTACTCCAAAAAGTGCAAAGAGCTGAAATCAAAGCTGCAAAGGCCTAACTATGGATTGGGTTGCAAAGAGCAGGTCATCCCAACCATCCAATCACTAGATTAGGTTCTTATCAAAGCACGATCAAGCTTCTAAACATTGAGGGGCAGATATAAGGAAAGTGGCGCTGCATCCAGTGCAGCGCCTCTTTCCTTGTGCCCCTTAGTGCACCCCTACCGCCACCATGTGTGCCCCGTATCCAAGATAAGGCGCACCATGGCACGGGACAGGGGGCAGTAGCGTCATTTTTATTGACGCTATTTATGTACTCTGCAGGGGTAGTGCCAAAATATTGGTGCTACTCCTGCAGAGTACATAGGGGCCCATTGTATTTAATGATGTGCCCCCTTTTAACGCCTGCTCTGAGCAGGCATCAAAAGTGCCCAAAAAATGACGCATGGAAATCTCTTAGATTTCCTTGCACCATTTTTTCAGCCCCCCCTAAATGGGGAAAGCCCCCTTTGCATACATCATGCCTGGCACAGGCATAATGTAGCGCAAAGGGTTATGAAGTGGTGCAATGCAGGCATTGTGCCACTTTGTAAATAAGGCGCAGGATTTTGGCCATCTAACGAAACATTAGCATCAATAAAATGACACTAATGTATTGGTAGATGCCACTAGAGGCTCTTAAATATGCCTCTGAATATTGTTCACAAGTATCTCATGCTAGCCCACCTGTTATTCAGAAACACACTCCAGGACCCATTATAATTCAACAGCTAATGCACCCAGGGGCTGGAGTTGAAGGAGTTTACCTTTTATTTTAGCATTTTACTAAATAATGGAAGTAGACCTACTCGGATAAGTAGGACAACCAAGGATACAAATTAATATTGATTGACCCTGTTTCTTTACCATCTTTCACAGGTATTGGGGGAGCATTACGTTTACCCCTAGTGTAACAGCAGGTGACTTTCTGTGATGGCCATGAGAAGGCATATTCTAACAGTTTCATAAGATTTGATAACTGATAGACCTGAAGCGATAAAGATAGTTTTTATCCACCTAAATCAGAGAATTACCTGCATAGGTTTGAGACACTGGGCCTTTCAAGAATGGTTAAGAAAGTGACACATGTTAGCAAACCAGTCTGAAAGCCTTTTTAAGGATGGGTCCCCCAAGCATTTAGTTCCAGGAATATGTAGCTCTTTTGGTGACTTGGATATTACTAACAAGCTCTAGGTTAGAAGATTAACTATTACTAATGATAGCAACACAGTTGTGAAAAAAATATGGCATGTGTAACCCTTCTCAACAAAATACAACCATGAACAATAAAGACCACAGCACCCAATATAAGTAGCAGTAATATGTACATAGTAGCATCCAAGGTATGCAAAGTTAATTGGAGAAAAAGTCACATAAGTATCCCACGTCCTTAATAGAAAGTCTCTTAATTTGGAAATGTTTGCTTCATTGTGAGGGAACGTCCATCCAACACAACCAACACGTGTTTCGTCACACAAGTGACTTTTTCAAGGCTGCAAAAAGACATACATATACACTAGTGTTTCATTTTATTCCGAACTGATCACCGTAGAAGTAAAGCAACAAATAAAAATTATTAGATAAGCTCTAAATCCACAATAAAGAACCTGAGAAACGCAAATCTAAAGTAGAAAACAGATAAAGAGACCGTGGACATGGCAAACCAGAAAAGATTAAAATGGTGAACAAACACCATGCAGAAACAACTTAGTGAAAGAACAATCTTACAAGAATCCCAAATCAAAGCCAACAAGAGATGTGCCCATTCCTTAGTATAGAACACCCATAGTGAATATTACAGTGACTAATGAACAACGTGCGTAAAATAGTCAGTATGATATAGAGTCGACTAAGCAAAAACATTGCACGCCTAAAAGGAGGAAGGGAATGGTGACTTATAACCGTACCTAAAAAATGGGTATGATTGTAAACAGAATTTTATATCTCCAAGTTACAATGTTGGTATCACGTCTGGAACTGGAAACAAAAAGGAGGGATAAAATGATTGTCAGTAAAGTAATAAAATATGAAACCAACCAAACGGGTAATGGTAGATAATGTATACAAAACATGCTGATCAGTACGCTACCTTTATAATGGCTGGTAATTAAACTGTCCCGATATGAAGTGTCGACACATTTAGAAAGTAATAGCGATTAAACGGGCCTTGATAAGCCCAAGGCGCAGTCCTAGAAAAAATATACGAAAAGAGGTCAAAAGCGGCCGGCCTGACGCCCAGTTTAATACAGCGAGGTCTGAATGGCCACTGCCCGGACAAAGGTCCGACAACATGAGTAAGAGAAAGTGAGCGGGTTATAAAAGGTTTCAACAAACTTGTCAAGAAACTATGAAGGGAGACCGAGTGCCGTGAGACGTAGAATTTAGTTTCCGTGAAAGTTGTAACAACATTGTCGCGGAACGCACGCTGTTAATAACCAAGCAGTGACGTAAAAAGAAAAGAAGGACTATTCGAAGAGTAGTCACAGACATGGAAAGCGGACAACTAGACGAGGTGCCGGGGCCAATGCACTGGATACCAAGTCTAGACAAGTTGAAAAAGCGGCGGCCATGTTGTGGGGGAAAAAAAGGAGCCCAGAGAAAAAATCGAAACGGACTAAATATGTACATCGAATAAAATTAAATAAATTAAAGAGAGACACCATGTGCAATTGTTAGAAGGCAGAGAGAAAAGGAGATAAAATGAAGAAAATAAAGAAATGACCCTCGAAATTAGAGGTAAGCATTTGAAATTTAAGAACACAAAGGACAGTGTTCAGTTTGGCACAAACTTTACAGGCATATATTACATAAATAGACAATTGTACATATGTAGTACATATGGAATAAAGGCAACAATACATACAACTAACGGTATCCATAGACTACCGAACAAACTAAGGAACAGATGAGCATATATGAATTATGAGATGGAACACATATAACCTACTACATTGCAGAATAAAAGGCTACAATTAGACACAAATCTGCGGCCAGTGTTCCATGGAAATAGCACCCCCAGGTATATACAGGGCAGGCACAGGGCAAAAAAGCAAGTGTCAGTTAAGCATTTGATATGATACAGTACAGCGGCCAAAAATTACAGACAATAACAGACGTCAAATAGGTGTAAAACAGACCAGTATATACAGTACGACAGTAATACAAAGAACACCATAACACTGGTGTAAACATAGGGTGGACACCATGAAGATGATCAACAACAAACACCAAATCAACGAGGTAAACATTAGGTAAGAAATACATGCAGTTCCCTGTCAGTGTTGAGACCCTTTTCTACAGCCCGTAGTTTCAGTATCCATTTTGCCTCACACTTACGTAGATCCTTAGTTCTATCACCCAATCTCGGTGAGGTGGATACATGGGTAATGCCATGAAATCTGATGTGAAGAATGTCCTTCTCTCCATCGTGCGAGTTGAAATGTGTTGCAAGAGGGTATGTGGCGATGTGACATGTTCCTGTATGCGTTCCTTGAGAGGACCAATAGTGCTACAAATGTAAATAAGTCCACAGGCACAGAAAATACAATAAACCGTGAATCTAGTGTTGCAATTGATGAAATGCCTGATATAATGGATAGCCTCCGTATTGTAAGAGAAAGTCAAGGTTTTGTTAAGGGCCAGCTGGCATGACACACAGCACCCACATTTGTAGAAACCAACAGGTTTACTAGAAAGCCAAGTTGATGGATGTGTCTGTGCAAGGGGTGCAAGAAAACTGGGGCAAAGGGTATTCCTCAAAGTCCGACGCCAGCTATGTATAATAGAAGGTGTCTTGTCAATTGCAGAGTCTAATCCTGGGTCCAAAAGTAGTAAGTGCCAGTGTTTTTTAAGTAAACGAAACACTGACTTACTTGCAGGACTGAATCTAGTTATAAAAGGGATGGCCTCACTTCTATTGGTACGAGCTTTTTTGTAGCCTCTGATAAGTAAGGAGTGACGTTGTTTGGAGGATACAACCAGATAAGAACATTGCTTTAAAATTGTAGCTCTATTGCTGCCCTTCTCTGTTCAGGGTGGGTATAATTTTTTTCTTGGCAGACCTTCAAGATAGTTCAGCGGGCCATATCGTAGAAGGATTTTCAGTATAGTATTTTTTAGAGCAGCTGTATTTTATGTCGAAATCTAAACATTTGGCATTTCTCTAATCCTCCTGAACCTATGTTAGGCACACCTTCTTTACTTCTTCTCTATTTTTCAGTGGACATTGACTGGTGGGACTCATGATCTACATGTGAGGGCATTACTCCAAGATAAAGATATTTGAGTGGATATCTTGACAATTATCAGGGTATTCACTAAAATTAAACTTTCCTGCAAGAATTAGACCCACTGGATGATGGCTTGCTTTGACACAGGCCCTGGATTACAGAAAGACAAAGTTGTGTCAACTAAATCAGGCACAGTGAAGGCTCGTAAGGCTCCAGGAGCCCACAACTAGCAAGTATTCTCTGGTAAAAAAATATTGACTTTTGGTCGAACTGAAAAAATAGCAATCTCTCACATCCCTAGTGCTTCATAATTAACACCGTAATTAGAATAAAAGCTCACTTGACCAACTCCACAGATGGAAGAGAAAACAAAGTTCACGACTGGTTAAACAAGGCTTTTCTTCTTTAACGAGCATTCTGTTTATCTAATAATGAGCAACTGAAATGAGCGGACCAAAGAAGCCTGCATTTCTAAATGTGCAGTTTCAGGAAAAAAAAATAGTTTTGAACGCATGTGTGGCACAAATTAACACCATCATCTTTTGAAATTGCAATTGTGGGAGTGAATTGTATTGGGGGTTGGGAAGAAAGGGTTTGATAAAATAGACGAAGAACCACAAAATGCACAGTGGGCAAAGAGTACAGCATACATGTTCAAAGACTCTCAGACAAAAGAAGGGGAGCAAAGAAAGAGTGAAACTCAGATATAGTTTATGTAGGTTATTTTCTATTAAAAATAATAACACAGCAATTATGTCTTGCAGCAGCTCCCAGCTTCCCAAAATCATTTTCTATATTTCGGATAACAAGGTCAAATATAAATTTTGCGGTCTTGGTGCAGACATCTTTGGCCGCCTATGATAGACAGCAGAGTGAACAATACTTTAACATATTCTTGGAGTGGGTTTTTGTTCTTCCTCTAGCACCTGATTGAATGGCTTTCGTTCCTATTTTAATTTTGTACTATTGGTTCAATGTTTTTCCTCCCTATTCTTTTGCTTCTCCCATCACAAAGTGTTTGGGTTTTATCCTCATTTTTGATTAGGTAGTGAATCCTTTCGCTCTGGAAACCAATGGACTACTTTTCATTTTTTTTAATATTTGTTATTTAGCACTCCATGGGTACACATCTCCTGCTCCTTTATCTTTCTCCCTCTCTGTTGGTTTCTTGAGTGTGTCTCATGTCTTTTCACTTAGTATCATCCAGGTCTCTCTCTCTAAAACCACCCGCACCTTCAACGCCAACCTTTTCCTTTCTCTCACTCCTCCCCCGCCTTTCCTTTGCTCCCCCCACACTCTGATACTATTGGCTTTGCCAATGCCTTCAAAAAATTGGAATCATTTTGTAAGTTTAAATAAATACGCTTAATAAACTTACAATATTATTTTTATACTTCCAAGATAGCCATCACATTACTTCTAGAAACAATATGGCACTATCCTGGAACTACATTTTGTAAATTGCAGCCATCTTGGAACTATAGAAAACAACGCTCCATGATGTCTGAACATTATTTTCTACACTTCCAAGTTGGCCACCCCATTGGGTCTATACGCAAAGTAACAGCTACCTAAGAACCATGGCAAATACCATAGTAAAATGGTCATCCCCTTCTATTGGCTTTGCCCATGCTAGTTCAATTAAATAGGCCTTGGCAAAGGCAAAAAAGAAGCATTTGCAAAGCAATGGTGATTGGCTTTATCAATGCTTGTTTACATTATTATTTTTACAACATAGATTTTATACTTAGAACCATAAGGCCTTCATTATGAGTCACTCAGTGTTTTCTGATCTCCGTCTGAACCATGTTTGCACAGAGATCAGAATTACAATTTGTGCTCAGTTAATCAGACCGGGAAATTACCTGTTGTGTTGAAGTCTGCATCCCCATGTAGATTTCAGCAAGTCAAACCTGCCAAAATATACCATGGAAAAAAGGCCCAGTAATTACCTGGACATGTGGACTTTGGAACTAAAATGACAAAAATGTACATGTTGTAAGTTACTACTGTTAGGAGGAAGTACTACAAATCACACAAAACAAATTCTAAACACAGGGTATCGGTCTTTACTATGTGTGACAAATATCGCAACACACTCTTTATGGGGAGGGAGGCTAAACATTTCTTCTTAGAAAGAACATTGACTCTCTATCTTTCACTGATGAAAATATATCTTTATTTGTGGCAGGAATTTGACCATGGTTTATGGAAGTACCCATAGACTGCATCCATGGCTACCGTCAGGGCTTCAGTGCACATGTGCACTGGCAAAAGTGATTAATGCAGCATGCTCAATGAGGTTTGTAGAATGTGCAATATTCCTTCCTGGAGCATAAAGTGGGGAAATAAATTTATAGTACAACAAATGCCACAAGCATTATCCAACAGGAGATAGACTTAGCATTCACATCAGCTTTACAACAAATGCATGCAACAACTAAGGAAGATTCTGTCAGCCTGGTCTGCTGGGCAGCCACTCACAGATGAACTGTTTAGTGTGGGAAGAACCAAGAAACATATATAGTTGATACCGATGTTTAGTTGTTTTCTAGAGAATACGATGTCTCAAGACAATTTAGCCTACAAGAGTAGTAATCAGGGATACCTTTCCTCATCATTCAGAAAGTGACAGTTATCCCGTCCCGGAAATGACATCACATCTGTTATCTGGAACTGACGTAGGTGTAGGTGAGTCACGTGTGTTGCGACATGATGTGATGACGTGTTAGTCACGTGCCCTGTTGCTGTGCCTAGTGTCTAGGTATATGTGTTGTGTAAAATGGCGGCAGTGCAGGTGTGCTCCGTGTTTCTGCACCTAAGAGGACAAATATGGGCATTTTCATGCCGTAAGGCTGGTTGGGCTGCAGTGTGGCTCCTCAGAGGGAGGTGCGGTGGAACTACAGGGCCACCACCCACCCTCCCCGAGCCTTGCATAACCTAGAGGGAATGTACAATGGTGAACTTTTTAGAAAAAAAAAATATATCTTAAAGCCCACAAGCACAGAAAGGGCCAAGCATGGTGTATATGGACATAGAGCATGACCTTTGAAAATACAAGTCATAGTTATCTAAGAAGGGTAGCTGTGTGTAAGGGGAAGATATGTGAGGCCTAGCAGGCCACGTGTGGGGGGGGGGTGTTCAGGCTGTTACGTAGTTTCTAGAGGAGCTGGTGCCCACCACCCATATTATCTTATCAGGCCTTCTTGTTAGTGCTTACGTAAAGCAATGAGCTTTCAACCAATGTTTTTTGCAAGTCAGAGTGACCCATACATGCTTAACAGATGTCCACGTAGAAACAGGTAGCCCCCCAGGTGAAGTGTTATAAAATTCTAACATAACCATAAAACATAATATATTTCAGAGCCCACCCCTTCACAATGCCTATACATAAATAGCCTGGCATAGCAAGTATAAAAGCCCCCCCAAAGGTATCATACACACAGGCATCTCACAAGACTGCTTTTTTGTGACCGGCAAATTGAAGCTTGCGGATAGCAGGGCTACCTCAGACCTTTAAGGAGAAAAATATGAAGGGCAGAGTGCAAACTGGTAATGCAAACCAGCTTCTACTGAAGGTAAATACCTACGATCTGCTTGTATATTTTTTGTAATGTAACTCCAACTTGCTGTTGTCTCTAGCCCTTTTCCCTAGGACACACAGAGCATATGTGCCATGTACTTTGAATACTACTATTTAAAGCCATGTTTTCTTTTAATTTATTATTATTATTATGTTCTATTTATGTGGTACGCCAAATGTGTTTTAATTATGATATAATGGGCTAAGGGTGCCCATCACAAACCTATGCACCCTCAGAATCCCGAGGGGCTAGGCTCACAGAGGATGGGTGCACAGAACCAGGCACTGTCACCCCAACTGACCATTACCTTAAAGGTGGGGTATAGGGCTGTCCTGCGTTTTTGAGCGCATTGGGGGTCACCATAGACCCCAGCACCAAAAGGGGCCAGGGAAGCCTATGGGGAAGTGCGCAGGGCTAACTGAGGAAGTTTACTATTTAAAAGCACATGCTGAAAAGTTCCTTGTGCATGCAGCCTTCTGAAAATAATAAAAAATGTCAAGATACCTGTTATAATTAATGTGCTTACTGAAGAGCTGTAGTTTTGACTCTCCATAAAGCAGCGCAGAGTTTGAATAAGCATGTTGCAAAGAACAGAACTATGGGGCTCATTCTGAGCCCGGCGGGCGGCGGGCGCCGCCCGCCTGGCGGGAACCGCCATATGGCCGCTCCGCGGTCGAAAGACCGCAGAGGCCATTCTGGCTTTCCCGCTGGGCTGGCGGGCGGCCACCAGAAGGCCACCCGCCAGCCCAGCGGGAAACCCCTTCCCACGAGGAAGCCGGCTCCGAATGGAGCCGGCGGAGTGGGAAGGTGCGACGGGTGCAATTGCACCCGTCACGAATTGCGCCGCCATGGAGGATTCCGACGGGCAGCGGAAAACTGGCGGGAGACTGCCGGTTTTCCTCTTCTGACCGCGGCCAAACCGCCGCGGTCAGAATGCCCTGCGGGGCACCGCCAGCCTGTTGGCGGTGCTCCCGCATCCCCGGCCCCGGGGGAATGACCCCCTATATGTGGAGAGGTGTCAGGATAGGTAAAGCCAGCCTTTATAAACGCTTTTCAAATGATAATAATGTATGTGAAAGGAGGACTATGGCGAGATGTGGGGGATACAATATTTTTATCTGTGGCGATGGAATGCCACGATCCCTTCTTTTGATGGGCACTGACCTGCAGAGGTAAAACAGACACTAACACAGCATTACACATACAATCCAGCCTGTCACGCATATGGCCCACAAATCCCGTTTACAAATCCATTGGCACATACATCGCCCGCCGCACACCATGTCCACTACCACCAGACATACCCCCAAAAATGACACGATGCCTGCTCACACATCTCCATGCAACCCTCCCACATTCATCGTGCTGAAGGTGTACTCACCTTTTAGTCTAGAGGCCCATACAGCTGTCCATACTGGGACAGAACCCCATCCACCAAGCGCTCCAACTCCATCGAAGTTAAGGCAGGGGCCCTTACCCCAATCACATGGGCCATGGTCGGTTCCAGACACAGATCACAGCAGCACACGCAGTGTAGGTGTTGTCCTGTGGAAAGTCAGGAATCAAGTGAGGTTATAGACAGAAAATGGCGGTCACGTTTCGGCGGTGTACACCATCACCGCTGATCCCTATTGGCCACTGTTCCCCATAGTGCCCCATATTAGCCAATGAGGAATTGCACGGCAGTGCAAGACAGCCTTCCGCCATGACGCCCAACGTCGGCAGAGTTACCTCACTTCCTCCTGTCCCTAGATACAGGACAGGTGGTTGCTATTTCATGGCGGTGCACTAAATTAAGATCTTCCATAACTGCGTCATTGCTGAAAATTGCACATACATTGCCATTCCCACTGTCACATTAATGCTGGTTGCATACTGAGGTGGTGGTTCCATTGTTCAAATTGTGACAGCCTACTCACTCTTGTGTCCCTTAGATACCTACCACTGTGAATGACTAGGAGGAGGAGACAAACCCCCGTGTACAGACCCCTTGTGGACTTGGCTACACTGGAAGACAGGCACATAATACTCACCTATAGACTGGACAGAAACTGTAGCCATGCATTCCCCAGCATTGGGAAATGGGCATGAACCCCCCTGCAGAAGCAGTGGGCAAGTTCCTGACTTCAGCTGAGGTGCCCCCCACCCCTTTTCCCCCTGAGGTGCCTGTCCACTTCCGAGATGTTGCCCCTGCACAGTTTTGTGCGGAGTTAGTCAGGATCAAGTTGGGGCTTGGACTGTGGCCTGTGGCCCTGTGGGCCTTATGTACTTTGGACTGGGCATTGGCCCTTTCTGGACAATTGCTCACGTATCTTTGTTCCAAAATTGGTTCATATGGTGGCTGTTGCCATGCAATAACAATTTCAGTACTGCCGACCTGTAGTCCTTGTATTATTATGCTGTGTGTCCTGTGCCATTGGTTTACATCTGCAGCTGGTTATGTGTATGGTGTGTGTGTGTGTCTGGTGTGTGTAGTGTGTGTGTGTGTGTGTGTGTGTCACTCTACTTTTCCTCCCTCTCTCCCTTGTGTGCTAGGCGGCTGTACTCACCGTTGCCGTCTTCGTCGGCGTTGGTGTTCCAGGTGGAGCATGGCGTAGAAGAGCATCGGGAAGGCTTGAAGTTCCGGTTCGAATGCGAGGTTCATCTTCTCTGTGTCCCTGTTGGTGAGTCTTTGGTCTTCTGTGATATATTTCTGCCAGGCTATTGATGGCGTTGGTCTTCTGTGATATATTTCTGCCAGGCTATTGATGGCGTTGGTACCGCCCTGGAAATCGCGGCGGTTTGCAGTGTCATAATATGGTGGGCGGCACCTTGTTTTCTGCCTGGCTGTTGATGGCTACCGCCGTGGTGCATGGCGTTAACACCCTGGCAGATGGTGTGGTACATTGGCTGTCTATGGGAGTTATCACCGCCATGGTCTTAATTTGGCAGTAATTACCACCAGCCTGTTGGCAGTATTACTGCCACTTTAACAGTCACCGCCAATGTCATAATGACCTTCTGTGTGAGTTGTGGTGGAGCTGGCTCTGCCTGTCTGCTCCATACTCTAGGCTGGAGACTATAGTGAGCTCCGCCCCCACACATGGTTCAGAGCATTGGAGAACTAGGGCGAAAACATGGAACTGGATCCTAGGATCCGGCTGCCATTCTATTGTACATGTATATATACAATGAAATCTGATGTTTTAAATTGTTTTGTGTTTTATATTTTTTATAATTACTGTAATTATATGACGTTATAAGGACTAGAGGCGGTATTGTACTATGAGTAAAATAAGGCTGTGGATCCCCTGGAACTATATAAATAGCGCTGCCCTGTGGACTTTTTTAAATAAACAGTGTTTGGTTTTTGAGAAATGCGAGCAAGAGGCTTTGTGTATTGTACCTTCAGAACAATGTAGGGATGTTGGTGTACTTATTAGCTAACATCCTGAGTGAGCTTGCTTAAGTGTGCATGTAATTGTTCGAGTAAATGCTTTTACAGGCTTATCCTATATTTATGAAATGTGTTATGGCCGGACTAAAAAATGAATGGTGGTCTAAAATCACGTATGTCTGTTTTTGTACATAGGATCCACAAGAGAAAACGTCAACCTGTGAGGAAATGGATGCCTTTCGGCAAGGTTCAGCTACCTATAGTTTTATAGTTCGAGAACCATGTCAACGACTTACTCTTATTACCTATTTTGCTTTATTTCTAACAATGTTTTCTGATACTTTTCTTTCTTTATACAGGAAATGAAACCGAAGTACAGACGGCTGTCAAAGCTCTACAGTGGATCCTAGAGGCTCAAGACGTAAAGTCTTCAGCGCAACAAGGTACAGCTCTTACGGGTAAATAAAATTATCCGATGCCTCAGAGAACTCTAATATTGTAAGTGTGACATTTATTTATTTTTCGTCTTCTGTAGAGAGCCCTTGGGGCGCGCACGAGTGGAGCGTCATCGGCACAAAATGTGGAAGACGTCGTTAAAAAGGCAGGCAGGAAAAGGAAGTCTACAGCGCCTAAACATGAAACACCTATGAAGAAAGGCCCCAACCTTGGGAGCACATCAGGTGTGTTTTAAAAATGTAGAGTCTAAAGAATCCTAACCACTCTCTCTCTATCTCTCTCTACCTACTTTTTTTTTTCCTCCCTCTAGGAAATAGCAGTTCTAGCAATACCTAAAATGTATTTTTTTTTTTTATCTTTCACATCGTAGGTCCCATCACAAAAGATCTAACAAGGTTTCCGCCGTAAGACCAAGCGGTCCGCATCGCCTTTAAAGGATGTCACAGGAGTCTTACAAAACACAAAGTCATCAACAGCCACGGAGATCGGCGCAGGGAGTCAGGACAATCAACGACCAGGGTCTACAGATAATCATCATAGACCAGGTACAGCCCTTAACCACTGCACCACTTTGCAAGTAAACACCGCTACCGGTACAACGACCTCTTCTACTGAAAGTACATTTCTGCAAGGATTGGGGCACACAGATGATGGACCCGTTACACCCGCAGACACACAACATCAAGTACTGTTTAAAACTGCTGGGGGGATCCCAAGCAGTGCAACAAGCCTAAAATAAACCGTCTTTCCTTAAAGAATTGTAAGAAGGAGCAACCGGTCCGAGAGCTACAAACGGTTCCTCTAGATCTCTCAGTTAAAAACACAGTTACGCCTCTGACAAGACCCCATAGTCCACAGAGGTCTAAGTGTTTTAAGGCTGAAACAGGTAATGTAGAGGTGGTTCCCAACGGACTGGTCCCAAACATTCCTGGTCATGTCCTTCTCAGGGCACTGGCGGGCAGGGTTTAGGGTTCTGAAACAATAGCAGCTACTGAACACAATGGACCTTCTAGGGTAGACCCAGAGGCGCAGCAATCTTCAGGTCAGCAATCACCTGATCCTAGCCCCTGTGCATCCCAGGCATCCGGGGCTCTAAGCTATTTCGATCAACATTTAAGTTCCCCATATCTAATGTCCCCAATCACAACTCCGGGAGCGTACGATCACACCAGTCCCCTATCCAGTGTAAACGGTCCCCAGTCTTCTCCCTCTTCAACATACCCTGATATTAGTACAGGTAGTAGCGGGTCACAGAATCTAAGTTCTGGAACCCCTTCTAGCGAGGTACAGTCCTCCGAAACACCAGGGTGTTCGCATTGGGGCCTTGCTTTTTTGACCCATCCTAGTCCATCCGTTCAGAAAGCGGGTATTGCTGTTAACAAAGAAACTGCACATGCTCAGGGAAATACAAACCACGCATCTAATGCCTCAAGTAATGACCCAGAACATAGCACTTTGGACTGCACTAGAGTCCTGGACACATATATAAAAGAAATACACCAATCTGTTAGACAGCTAAAATTCAGACTGCGGCTGAAGACTTTAAAACTCGGGAAGGTGGGGTCGCGATACCGCATCCTCCAGAGCCGATTTGAGGGCTTTGACCCAGAGGTTGGCGTTGTGTAGGAGGGAGGTGGTCCAATCGTGTGAATCAGCCACTGCAGACATAAGTAATATACAGGTGTGACTAGGCATGAGGAGTCGCCTAAGAAGCGAAAGAGCTGCATTTATTGATACTAGTGTCCACAAGTCTAAATATAAATAGAGGACCCTGGATATACTTACTAAAGCTCTACGGTCCTTACAAGTGCTCAAAACCAAAAAAACGCAAGAGCCACACAACAACTGCGTAATAACCCTAAAATCTACACCGTAACATAGAAAACAATCCCCGCTAGACCTCACAACATAAAGTTAGGAGAAAACATCACAAACATAGGGGTTTTTAAGACCTCAGGGGATAGAGCATGGTTACCCCGAACAGCCTGCAAGACCCCAGCCCGTAGTAGGAGAAGTGGCAAGGGCAAAGCTCATAAATACATTGACTATTGTTCAATTAGGCGGAGGTCGGTTACCTAAAAACAGCTGGGCTTGTAGGAAACAGAAGTGAGCTAATAGTGCTAGAAACAATAAGCTCTTAATAAGGAAATTAAAGAAAGCCAGAGTAAGTGTTAGAAGGAAGTACAAAAATACGGCAGCACCAAGCCGTAGTCAGCTATCAGTGAATGATACATCCGTGAGCCCTCCATCTTGTGACGATCCTCAACCCGAGGATTCAGAACTGGTGTTTTTAGAAAGTGTTAGAAGGTACAGTCGTACTGTAGAAAGGTTTAACGCTACAGAGCATTGTGAGGAATTTCGTTTTGTTAACCTGGATCGTATAAATTCCTCTGATCAGTGCATTATAGCTATCCACCAAGCCGTACAAACTCTCATAGAAAGGCTGTTACAAGATGTGGGTCCTAATGATTTCTTTCAACTACGCTTCCAGGGGCAGGGCATTGATAGTCCCTTGTTAACCTGTCGAACACCCCGCAACGTGTTTGACACTGTAGAATTTCTAGAAAACCTCTCTAGCCTGCTACAGAGTAAGGCTGAAATAGTTGCATATGGCACCTTCAGTGTCATTGTCCTCATTGCCAGAGGTCGCGAAGGTGATGTTTCCAGACCTTTAAAGAGCATCTTGTATAGTAAGATCATTGGAAAGAAAAAAAGATGGTTGCTCAACTTTAACACAGGGACGTCTTACATGTGTCTGGGTGCTAATATAGCAGGGCTACTGTTGGATCACTCTACACCCAATGCTCACATTCTGTCTAGAGCTGCTGAAGCCCATAGGGTGCTTGAAATACCTCATGACCGTACGGTCTTTTTGCGAGCTATTTTGCCATTAGGGTGAAAGTTCTTTACCACAATGGTTCCCTGGAAGTACTTCACGACCAGGGAGCAGACGAAAAACAAGACTGTGTATGTTCTCCATCATGAAAATCACTTTTACCATATTTTGAACTGAGGGGTTTTCCAGGAGCCAAGTACTTGTGCACCCATTGTGACCGTATCTACAACACTCAGACAGCTCACCAGTCTGAAAAGCACTGTAAAATATGCCAGAGAGACGAGTCTAATGAGATCGCGGGGCAGAAGGTACTGTGCAGAACGTGTAATATGTTTTGTTGCTCACAAAACTGCTTGAGCATACTAATAGACTTGTTCGCTGTGTCTCTAAAGTAGACTACAGGAAATGCAGGCGCTACGTCGCCTATGAGCATAAATGCAAAGGTATGAAATGTCCCAGATGTAAGGTATATTGTCACACGGGGCAGAACACAAGTGTTACATCGTTAAAGGGTTCCCTCAGACCAAAACTGAAGACTACATAGTGTTCGAAAAAGAGTGTACACAGGAGACGGATGTACATCAACCTAATTTTATTTATTCTCATCATCTAACTTCCGATGATAGCTGCAAGTTTGAAGGGCGTAGGTGCCTGAACAATTTCATCACCACTTTCATGCAACCGAAATTCTATGGGTACACTATGCTGGCTCATAACTCGAAAACGTATGACTCTTTCTTTCTATTACAGACCATGATTGGTGAAAAGATGGCTGTAGAACTCACCACCCAGATGTTGTTAAAGGCGGTGCCTTTTCAAATAAGGTTCATCAACACCCTAACTTTCTACCCATGAAATTGAGCAAATTACCAGAAGCCTTTGGTTTCCCAGGGTGCACAGGCTATTTCCCCCACTTTTTCAACACCTGGGCCAATCAGAATTATGAAGGGGCCATGCCACCAGCCGACAGCTACAGTGTTGAGTATATGATGCCAGCTGAGAAAGAGAGCTTTCTACAGTGGTACGATTAAAACCGTGAAAATCACTTTCATTTTCAAACAGAGTTGAAAGCGTACTGTGAGGCGGATGTAATGATATGACAAAAAGCCTGCAGCCTTTTCAGAGACATGGTGGTGGAAATGACCAAAAGGTTAAGATTTTGAAGCGCAATAACCGAACGGTGAAAAAGACCATACACTACATAGACTCTTTCCAAAATATCACGTTTGCTTCCATGTGTATATCTATCTACAAACACATGTTTCTGAAGCCCTGCACCGTAGCTCTAGTACCACCCAACCTCTATAAAGGCAAACAGAAGTGCTATTCTACCCCCTCCATCAAATGGCTTGTGTACGTCTCTGACAAGAAAAACATCTACATTCAACACGCATTGCAGGGCTGTGACTACCGAGTAAGGCCTTATTATCGAGACGGCCACGCTATAATTAACGGTTTGACTACGGCTTTCGAGTACAACGGTTGTTTTTACCACGGTTGTCCCCACTGTTACAAGGCCCACGAGTTTAACAGATTGTTGGGCACCAAGTTTGAACACTTGCACCGCCGTACTCTGATGAAGGATGAATATGTTGAAAGCCGTTGCCTTGTACTGAGAACGCTATGGGAACACAAGTGGTTAGACATGTTAGCTTCGGATGCAGAACTTGCGTCTTTTATTAAGAGGCAACAGTTACCAGAGCCTTTGGAACCCCGCGACGCCTTATTTGGTGGCCGTACAAACGCTATACAATTGTACAGGACTGGGGGTGAGGGCGAAAAAGTACATTATTATGACTTCACAAGCTTGTACCCGTTTGTGAACAAATAGAAGTTATACCATATAGGCAACCCCACCATCATCTATAGGGACTTTTAAACCCATAGGTAAATATTTTGGGCTCATTAAGTGCCATATTTACCCACCACAGTGGCTTTACTTTCTAGTGCTACCGTACAGAGTCGACGGCAAGGTCAAGTTCCCGTTGTGATGAACCTGCACCGAAAGTACAGAGACTAGCGAGTGTAGACAAACCGACGACCAGAGGATGCTCATCGGAACCTGGTGTAGCATTGAAGTACAAACAGCCCCTGAGAAAGGCTACAGTCTGTGTAAAATAGTGGAGGTGTGGCACTTTGAAAGAAAATCAACACGTCTCTTTTCTAAGTATATCAACTTGTTTCTGAGAGACAAACAGGAGGTTTCCAGCTTTCCTGAATGGTGTGTCGATGCGGCCTCTAAGCAAAAGTGCATTGACGATTACCACGCTCACAAGGGCATAAGATTGAGACCCAAGATCATTGCAGTCAACCCCATCAGGCGCCAGTTAGCCAAGCTCTGTCTCAACTCCTTGTGAGGAAAATTTGCCCAATGTACAAACCTACCAAACACTACTGTATTAACAGATCCTGACGAGTTGTTTAAGTACCTTTTTTCACCTAGTTATGACGTGTCCAGCTGCAAGTTTAACGAGGATGAGTCACTCGTTCTCTGCTGGAAATACGCTGAAGGGTACTCCAAAACATGTAACAATATAAATATTTTCGTAGCCTCTTTCACAACAACTTACGCCTGTTTAGAGCTTTACAGGGTGCTGGAGAAACTTCAGGGGCACTGCCTGTATCATGATACTGATTCAGTTATTTTTGTGAGTAAGGATGGTGATGAAGACCCGCCCCAAAGTGATTATCTAGGAGATTTGACAAGCGAATTAGATAAGGACGACTACATAGTAGAATTCACTTCCTCTGGACCTAAAACCTATTCCTAAAAAACGGCAAACAACGTGTGTGTATGAAAGTGAAAGGTATCACTTAAAATCAATTTTGACAGTTTAAAGGATTTGGTGAACGAATATGCTATATTGAGAGATGGCGATAATAATAAAACCATTGTGTACATTGTGCATAGTGCGGTCCAAAAAGTGGTGGGAAATTACAACCTAGCCTTTAACCTAGCCTTTAAATAAAACCTTATGGATAGTGTTTGATAATAGAGTCCTTACTTACGACTAAAAAACCCTGCCTTACGGTTATTAAAGTTACATTAGAATACCAAATCCCCACGACTATGGGCACAAGATTGCAACACCCATTCTCCTGCATTTCAGCAGGACCCTCAAATTGCGGTAAAAGTTATTTTATAAAGAAGTTGTTAGAAAACATCCCAGGGGGTTTATCCCACACCCGAACAATATCGTATGACTTTATTCATGCTGGCAAGATCTTTATATGTAACTATCCCAAAGGTTCTCGTACATTAAATTTATAGAAGGCATACCCGACACTCTCAACGATGATGCCTTGTTACCTAAACACTTTATAAACATGGTGATTGTAGATGATCTTATGCGCGAGGGCAGGGACCATCCCGAAATAGAAAAAGCTTTTCCCCAATATTCACACCGTCATAATCGAAGCATATGTTAGATTGTGCAGAACTTGTTTTAGAAGGGTAAGAGCAGTCGTTTTATAGGTCTAAACGCCTCATACCTCACCCTATTTAAATACCCCCATGGCAAACAGCAGATATCTATCATCGCTAAACAGATGTACTCCGGAAACACACAGTTTTTCTTGGAAGCCTTTAACGATGCTACCACTAAACCTCACGGCTACCTGCTGGTAGACTTGAAACCCAACATTCTAGAAGACTACAGACTACTGCTGATATTTTCCCACCCAACCTCCCTGTCGCTTACATACCTAAAACCAAACCTAAATCATATAAAAAGAATTGTTAAAAAGATTTTTGCAACATTTACACTCTAAGCCTTATAATATTAGGTGCTGACCATGTCCGCGCATCTACACCGCAATTTAGCCCTTCTAAAAATGCTAGTCACAGCTAGCCCCCAACAAAGAGAGGCCGTCCTTTGCACGGCTTCGGACGACTTAGTGGCTGCTACTTCAGAAATCGCCCTAAACACCCTAAAAGGCAATGTCCCTATATCAGAGAGTCAGTGCTGTATGCTGAAAACTTCGTAATAAAAGGGCTTCCCTCATTTCTAAGAAAAAACTTGTAAGACAGTTGGGCAGCTTTATAGGAGTGCTTCTGGGAATAGAGATTCCTTTAATTTTAAACCTCCTAGCTGGGAACTAATGGATTATGCCCAAAAGATGTACTTGGTACTGAACCAACATCTGAAACAGTTGGGCCCTTCTACAAACGACACTTGGGATATATGAAAAAATGAAACACTATGTTTAGATGCCCAAATTAAAAACATTTTAAACCGTACTGATTTAAAACCTTATGTCAAAGCCAATCTTTACTCCAGAGTTCTTCAAAACTTTCTACATTATTGCAAGCAGTGGCAGTAAGAAAAAAACACGCTGAATCTATATACCCCCGACTCTGATCCATCACCACCAGCCCTATAAGTCTGAGGTACAGAGGTGCAGCGCAAATGTTACTAAGTAAAATTGCTGCTTCTAAAGATCTAACCTCATGGAACAATCGGGGTGAATTCCTCTACAAAGAGCAGCTGATTATTGGGTCTCATATGTACGACCTCGTCAAAGATTTCACCCACTCCAAAACCCTATCACTCCAGAAAGTGCCCAGGGGCTGGGACCGGTTTCTACAGGCCGCTAAAGAACTCAACGTTCCTTCTACGATCATTGGTAATGCTGAACACAGACGGCTGTTTAAAAGTTAGAAAGATCTTACTTACAGCCTTCCAAGTACTCCAACGCCTGTTGTTTTTAAGCCCGCAGCCCCGCTTATCCACCGGTTGTCCCCCTCATGGAGCATATTGCCTCTGCATTTGCAGCCTAAAAAGACATTGACCAAAAGGAACCCTTGGTTACATGTTTGATACTTGTACTTTTTGAACCTATGTTCCAGTTTTATACTGTCTGTGTGTATAGTTTCACACTGATTAATGTATTTATTGGTTTCTTTCATCATTTATTTTCTTTAAATCTTTGGTTGCTTAATGCTTGTACTAAAATTGTATGTAATAAACACTTTTTAACTGTTTCAACACTCTTCTGCCATCTTTTTTAACATGTGCTTCTCATCGTAATAATAAAAGGTGTAGTCTGCTCTCAAGTTTAAATTCTTCTATTGTAAACAATTATAGTTGCTTGTATATAAGCATTACACAGCCATACACTTTTGACATCCATCATATTCTGTTTTAACAACAGTGGCCATGGACCCCGCATTTTCTTTTACATACTTCATAACCATACGGTCATTATTTACTAGATCACACGAATATAGATTTAGAAAATTTCTAAACGTCATACTCTCAGACAAATAACTAATAATACAGTGTTCCCCACATGTAACTGATAAAGAACCCTGCAACCGCATCTTGTTATACTCGACCCTACCAGCAGCTTTTTTTATATACATGAATATGGGTTTTGTATAGATGGTATGCTCGGGGACCGCCACTGAACTATCAAACACTGTAGCCTTGTCAATATTCAAAAACATTTCCACCCAGTGGGGTAGACCGTTGCTCAGAAAAATATCTAAAAATCATAATAAGGCTTCCCTAATCCATCACTCGACATGTTGTCATCTGTTACAAACCATGAAATGAAAGACACCAGTTTTGTGTAATGCTGTTTTATTAAACATAAAAAATGTTAGCATGGCATAAAACGATATACTTTACATTTCTAGATACAAATCTTATGGTGTGGCATTGTTGGACATCAGGCTGTCTTCTTGACTATGTGTACATACTACTACACTCGCTACATACGTTACTAGGCACCATGCCGCTAATCGACCTCAGGCTCATAAGTTTTGCTATTTTTATAGATATACACTCGGTAGCTCTAGACACAACTTCCTTCTCACCCTTCCTATAACTTTGTACACACAGGATGCTGACAGCATTCATAAATGCGTACAGTTCAACGCCCAACAATACTAAACCTTTCTTTGTGAAATAGTTATCTGTCAGAAGCTACAAGGCTGTGCGTAACTCCATCATCGGCAAAAGTCTTAACTCGCGCATTTGCCTTTTGTACACACTCCAATATTTATCAGCTGTGGGCATCCACGCATTGATACACAATTTGGTTATACAATCAGGACTGTCGTACTTTATCGTGGCGGGTGGCTCAGAAATGTTCAAATAATGCAGAGTTACAGGGTGTATTTCAGCTATTCTTTCTTTAATGAGCACATATAGCATTCTGCCAATGCATATGTATCCAGGGTGTAACTCATAGACATCTTGCACCTCGACATTCTGATACACGTCTTAAAAGTGAGCAAGTATGTACGTTAAATAATAGCGTGTTGACCCTCTACCCAGGAATCTACTTTTTTTTTTTAAACAGTCTTCGCCGGGCTAATGGACCGGTTCTTCTATTTTTAAAATAAACATCACACAAACGTCTTCCTATAACCCTTTCTATCATCTTTCTATCAAAATACGTTCACAACTGTTGTATACGGTCGAGTTTTGAACATGGTTCATTCGAGTATTTGATCTCTTTGAGTGCTGCTGCTACGATCTTAACCATATAGGGTTGTACATTTTTATTTTCCTCGGACATCCCAAACTCAACTCTTAACATTTTATACACCTTGTATGGGTCTAGCCTGCTACATATATGTTGAATTGTTCTTGGTGTATACGAAGCATATAGGCACTTGTGAGCCTCCTGTTGTGGTTCGTTAATTTCATACCCATAACAAAGTTTATAATAGTCACATTACACACAAGTGTTCACAACAGTCGTTGCAAAAGCTTTAACAGGTCATACTGCATCTTGCAGGGTGCCCTTATTTCCCTTTTTGAAAACGCCCCCATTATAAGTGCAAACACAATTCTTATGTGGCTCTTTGTTCTGGCTTGTGGAACTTTCAGACTGTTTGGAACAACATAAGCAGTAAAAATTTAGGGGGCATATTTATACTCCGTCTGCGCCAAATGTGCGTCAAAACTTTTGACGCACATTCAGCGCAAACCTTGCCCCGTATTTAAACTTTGACGCCCGGGCCAGCGGACGGCAAAATTCTGCCGTGTGCGTCATTTTTTGGATGCGGCAACCAGCCTTGCGTTAATGATATGCAAGGTAGGCGTTCCCGTCCAAAAAACGACTTAAACGGCCGTGCGTCATATTTATGCTTTCGGGCAAAAATGACGCATGGCTGGGAGGCGGAGCCAGAAAATGACGCACAGCCCGATTTGCGTAAACTTTTTACGCCTGGGTCAGGGCAGGCGTTAAAATTGGGCAAACACACCTGTATTTCATCAGAACACACCGAAGCAACAGCAGAGCAGCAGAGCAGCAAAAGGGAGACATGGAGGTGATTCTTATCCAGCATGCACAAAGACGCAGAGCCCAGCACCAACACCAGCAGCTACCACAACACCAGCAGGGACCCCAAAGGCAGCGCAGAAGGCAGGAGAGGATATTCCGCCCCAGAACAACCCTTCATGGCCTCAGGGAACATGACATCATCCAGAGGTACAGGTTGAACTGGCAGGCCATTCAGCAGCTGCTGCGCAACACTGAGCTGCAGTTGGCACCCACTTTGCTGACACCCAGCACCATCCCAACAGAAACCAAGCTGCTTGCCGTACTTCACATGCTGGCAAGTGGCTCTTTTCAAACAACTGGTGCCCTGGTTGCCAGAATATCACAGCTGTCATTCTCTGCCTTTTTGCCCAAAGTACTGGATGACATCATCGGACTCACACCCCACCACATCTGCTTCCCTAACACACTGCAGAAGCAGCAGGAAACAAAACAGGGGTTCTACCTCATTAGTGGCTTCCCACACGTCCTTGGTGCAATCGACTGCACACATGTACGCCTTGTGCCACCTGCTGCAACTGAACACCTCTACCGCAACAGGAAGCACCCACATTCCATCAATGTGCAGGCCATTGTCGATCACCGAGGATTGATCACCAACATCGTGGCTAAATATCCTGGGAGTGTCCATGACTCATTCATCTTCCGTCACAGCACCATCAACCAACACTTCCAGGTTGGACGGTATGGCAATGGAGTACTTGTTGGTAAGTACAAAAACCTACTTATATACACACTGCACAGCAACCCTCTAGGACACACAACACATACACCACAACAGCAACATGTCGACAGGAACACACTGAGGTCGTGACATCGCTAGCCATGTTTCTTAGGTCACCATTGAACCTGTCACACATCTGAAATTACTGTACAGCCTAATGTTAAGACGTCAATGATCACAACGTTTGGAGTGGGTTGCCTAAATGTCACCTTGCAAATTGCAAGCGTCTCAATTATGTTTACATTAACCCATTGCATAAGTCTAAAGGCATGTGATGTCCAGGGTACATTGATATGAACGTGTTAACAAAACTGTCAATTTTAACCTGTGTATGGAACTATCATCTCACCCCCAGTGAAGACACAGGGACACCTGTATCACAAGTCACAATGCTAGGGAGGGCACACTGTACTGCAAATCCCAAAATATACTGCTGACAACTGGTTAGCAGCCAAACACTCATTCAGCCAAGGAAACAACACAATGTAGATGGTACATCCTACTAGCCTAGGATGCGACATAGTAACACAAAAGAGTCACAGACTATACAAGACAATTATTGCCATGAAATGTGATTTCAGTGGGCCAAGCTACATCTACATGATCCCATTCATTTTCTCTTGCAGCTGATCAGGGGTATGGCATCCAGCCATGGATAATGACACCTATTGGCAACCCGAGTACTGCAGCAGAGTGTGCCTACAATGACGCACATAGGAGGACACGCACCATAGTCGAGAGGACCTTCGGCATCCTCAAGTCAAGGTTCCGGTGCCTCGACATCACTGGTGGTAGCCTCCTATATTCCCCGGATATGGTCTGTAAGATCATCCTAACATGTGCTATTCTGCACAACATTTGCATAAAAAGGAACATTCCCCTTCTGGAACCCGAGCCACACATGCCTGAAGAGGAGGAAGAGGATGATGGTGGCCTGCAACATGAGGGGGAACAACAAAACACGGCCGCTGGTTTACGTAGGGGGCAACATATCGTGAACAATTTCTTTTAAATATGATCACCATCACCACTTTATGAACTAATTTAAATAAACACATAATAATCACCATATCATCGTTTGGCCATTCATTTTTGCACACCTTCATCTCTAACTATCATAACTCAAATTGATCATTTGTGACACAGTTCAGCATGATTACCTATTTGGATGCAAACTCAGACAGCCTCATTCATGCAGTTTTTGTAGTGTTTGCTTAGATCTGTGTGCACTGTTATATGTGTTAGTATTGCATGGTGACAACATTTTGCTGCCACTATTTGGAGACTTAGGGGCCAGATGTAGCAAAATGCTAATTTGCGACTTGCAAATTGTGAGTCCCTGCGACTCGCAATTTGCAACTCGCAAATTGGTATGCAGTACGGTGTCTCAGACACTGACTGCGACTCGCTATGGGGTCACAATGACCCACCTCATTAATATTCATGAGGTGGGTCGCTAATTGCGGCCCCATAGCGAGTCTAGGCACTCGCAAACATGGAGGCCTGCTGTCGTCAGCAGACCTCCATGTTCATGACTGCTTTCAATAAAGCAGTTTTTTTTTTTAAGTGTAGCCCGTTTTCCTTAAAGGAAAACGAGCTGCACTTAAAAAAAAAACCGAAACCTTTAGTTATATGCGGGCGCAAATGGTATTGCATACCACTCAGAATCGCAAATAGGAAGGGAACACCCCTTCCTATATGCGATTCTGAAATGCATATTGCGAGTCGGTACCGACTCGCAATATGCATTTCTGCATTGGGAAACGCGAATAGCGAGTCGCAAACGGCAATTTTTGCCGTTTGCGACTCGCTATTTGTTTCCTGCATCTGGCCCTTAGATATCCCTTGAGGAAGCATTATTCTGTCCAACACAGCATGATGGTGTATGGTTTCTCACTTCATCAGATATTACCCTCAGGAAGGGCAGAGTATGATGCAATCATGGCCACTGTACAGATTTATCTGACTACATAATATCAGGACAGTTGTATTGACAAGCTACATAATTTGACAGTAGGCACATTTCAGTTATCTACTGCACAGTTGATATGTCACATTACCCAGAGACAGATTTGTTGTGTAAGTGCTATTTATTGAAAAGTGCTGTAGTGCTATATGTTCATTGTCCATGATTGTGAGTCGATTATAGTGACATCTTACATTGTGATCCTACACAAGGGGTTAAGGAAATGCTTTTGACATGCTGGGGTGATGTTTCAGACAGTGCAGAGGGACAGGATTTGCCAATGAGTAAGAGAGAGACAATCACTGGGCAGGCTGACAAGATATACAGTGGTAAGCAGAACAGTCATTAAGTATAGTTGTTGTAAGACTGACATGTTACAAAGCGCAGGACCTTGGTAATAGTTGGCCATGTGGCAGGGACTAGTGCTTCCAGGTACTTTTCCGTGTGAATGTGATCTGTTCCATGTCTTCTTCGTCTGATGTGTGTTTTGCCTCCTCTGTCCTTGTTGGTGGTGGTTGTGAAGGGGCAACACACACCTCAGTGTTAGAGATGTGGAGTCAGACATCCCGGTCACTGCTACCTGTGAAGGTCTTAAGGGCAGTACTGCAGCAAGGAGGATCTGCTGATTCTTAAGAATAGCAGTCACATCACAATGGTAGGCAGCCAGGTCGGCCCTGAGGGGTTCAATGTTGCATTCGTGCATGCGTTGACAGGATTGCTGTTGTAGGTGTTGGGTCAACTGTATTACAGCTGTGCTGATTTCCTTCAGGCTTTTTTGCTGTTCCTGCAAGATAGATGTTAGCGCTTGCATAGTTGCTGCCTGATCTGCATATGACATCCTGCACAAGCGCACCCCCTCAAGGCTGGCTGCCATAGTTTGCATCCCTACCCGCACCTCATTGGCCAGCTCCCGCTGTACCACAACTACAGTTCTCTCAAAGCTGGTGCCTGTGTAGTCTGAGTCCTCAGCTGTATTGGGGCTGGCAGGTCTTACAATTGGGGTGGTGGGTGGGCCCTCTGTGATGGCTGCTTGTTCTGTGCTCCTCCTTGTGACTGAAGGTAAGGTCTGGAGGGTTCCAAGGACCTCTTGGATGGTCTCCTGGGGAATGTTTGTCAGCTCGTCATCCAGGTCATCAGGGTATTCTGGGACAGGCATATCCTCAGGAGATCCATCTTCCTCTGCAATGAAATGGGGTACAATTAGTGGGTCTGTGTTGTGGCATTTGTGATGTGACATGCCTGCCTTGTGATGAATTCACATTGTGATCTTGTTTCGTGTTTATTGCTCCAGTCTTTCAGATGGGCATTCTCCCAGGCCTATGGGCCACCTGCATGTCACATGTGTAGTATTAAGTTATTGGACTTCTCAGCATCATCTCCTCTAGTCTTGTTTTAGGCCAAATAGTGAATTGCCACCTTCTTGTCCTACTCAACCCTACGTCTACTTCCATTCTCATGGTGAGGCCTTTCACTGGCTGTGGGTGTTCTGATGGCACTGGCAGCACACTTGACAATCTGGACCTGCCCCAGTCTCTGATCTTTCACATCCACTTAAATGTAGTTGACATGTAGCATATCCTATGCATAGCACTGTTATGGCACGATATGGATGTTGGCATTGGTAATGTGTACAGCTGATGTTGAGAATGTGTGGTACATTGGATTGCCCTGATAATCGTATCAGTGTCCTATTTCCTCCTCAGACTGTGCAGGTATATTTCTGTGACCAGTGACATGTGTCCTCCCCCTCAATGCTGTTGTCTGAGCAGTATGCCATTTGGGATGTTACATTGTGACCCAGGCACAGGATGGACCCTGACATATGCAGCAGCATGGGTATGTCCTTAGTGCTGTGTAGCTCCTATTGTTGTTGACATTGGCAGATGTTTGCGACAACTATGGGAATTGACATTTGACAGTACTGGGGCCTTTGTCTTTTTTCAGGGGATTACTGGAGCTATCATCCTCAACCCTCTAATTTAGGTGTGTATGATCCATGGGGAGGTTACTGCCATTGACTACTTGTGCTGCACACAGAGCGGAGGTGGTAGTGGCAATTGTTGTTGCAGTTACATTCCAGTTGTCTGTATGGCTAGAGGTTGTTAATAGGGCCCTAGTTAATGTAGGGAGTATGGTGGCTGACGTGTGCCGGGATGTCAGTTTGACGTTGTGCCCTTCCCTCCTGGCGTGGCTTTCCCTTTGCTCCATCGTTGGCATGGCAGCATGCCCCCATAGGACTGTTGTTGGTGTAGTGTAATGGTGTGCCCCAGCTTCTGTCTGTGCAGGCCATGCCCCCATGCCATCCCCCTTTACCCATGCCACTCCATGTATACGATGACTTCCATGTATTTTGTGGTCAGTATCCCCCCGCTGTAGTTGACATTAGTGCATTTTAATTCCCCATGTGACTTACCCTGCATGTGCGTTGTCTCCTGGTAGTCTGCGCTGTCCTGTCCTTGAATCCCTGTGACAATCTCCTCAGGGATGATGGCTGCGACCATCTCCTCCATGTGGTCCAGGGCCTCCTGGTGTGCTGGACTCCCACCTCCAGTCTGCAGTGCTGCCTTCCTGTTCCTGCCCATCTTTTCCTTGGTCCTGCGCTTGCAGTCATGCCAGCGTTTCTTGCACTCGATGACTGTTCTGCGTACTTCTGCCACACTGTTAATCTTGTCGACAATTTGTTGCCATATAGCCTCTCTCCTACTAATTGGCAATTTTGAGGTGACAAACAGTTGGTGCTGGTGTTCCGTCACCTCTTTAACCAGAATGTCCTGCTCCTCTGCACTGAAGCGACACTTTCTTTTCTTCTTAAAAGTGTCCTGGTTCTTGTGTGGGTCCTCCTGGCTGGTTCCTGGTCTGTTGTCATCTTCCTGGGGTCTGTACAGGCATCTGGGATCCATTTTGGCTCTTCTCTGCTGAAATTGCAGTGTTCGCTGTGTTTTTTGACGCTATTGCGTCAAAAAATGCTGCATATCTGGTTTGCGGGGTCGTAAATCGACCCACAGTCATTTCCGCTGCGTTAACGTCATTTTGCTTTACGACTTGACGCTGCGGTGTGCGTAAAAAAAAAATGACTCACACCTGTGGTTTGCGCCGCCGTGCGTCACAGTATAAATTTGACGCCCGCACGGCGCACCAAAATGGCGTTAGCTGGCGGTATTATTTTTGACGCAAAACTGCGCTGGCGCAGTTTTGCGTCAAAAAGTATAAATATGGCCCTTACATTATTAACCTTTGATGATGACCCTTCACCAGCGGGACTTTTTGTTGATGTTTACTATGGGTCAATCAGACACAAAAACATACTATTAGTTAAAGGTAACAAAATGACACACATATATGTGTTAAGTATCTGTATCGTACTTTTTACTAACGCCTTAATTTTCTTGACACTCTGCTTCGCCTCTGAAGTCTGGAGAATCGCACAGATCCATCGATGTGTAACCATCATCAGTGTTTAGACGAGGTTGCTGTACGATAACTGCATCTGTTGCCTTTTACTCCAGAAACCCCATATCTTCATAGACAGGGGTGTTGGGAGGCGCTACAGATTCTTCTACATCATCAATGTCGGTGAAAATGTTTCCAACACTTAAGTCTTCACTCGATGCATCACCGCCCCTGCTATTGCACTTAATAGGGGATATCAGCTGAGGTAAATTCTTGAGGCTGAGCTTTTCAAGCCTATGGCAAAGATCCCCTTGAAAGCCCGTAACATTGCACCCCTTGACTTTAGGAGTACCATGCTGCGCATTCTCATCCAATACAAGTAGTTTTAGGGTTCAATAATATATGTCAATAGTGTTCAAACCACCCTGCCAGAAGAATCTCTTCCAGCTAGAAGCTCTGGATTTAGCGCAGGTCGCTTAGACTGCCCCTTATATGCATTCTAAGGGTTAGAAAGGGCATATTCCTCTCCAATGTGACACATGCTCTCCAGTGGGACTCTTATTCGTTGGCGGAATGTTGCATAACCCTGCCCCCTTATATTAGGACCTAGCCACATGCCTAACACGTGTTCAGCCTATGTCATAATCCCACTGGCCCTCATACACCTACGTCAGTCCCAGAGTTGTTATGCAAGGCTCTCGGGGTGGGCTCTGTAATTCCACTGCACCTCCCTCTGAGGAGCAACACTGCAGCCCAACCAGCCTGGTGGCATGAACATGCCCAGACTTGTCCTCTTAGGCGCAGAAACATGGAGCACACCTGCCCGGCCCCCATTTTACACAACACATACACCTGAACACCAGGGACAGCAACAGGCACGTGACTAACACATCAACACATCATCACACCATGTCACAACACACGTGACTCACCTACACCTATGTTAGTTCCAGGGTGGGCTCCCGGGGTCACCGGTAGTACCGGTAATGGATGTGACATAATTTCTGGGGCGGGACAACTGTCACTTTTTGAATGATGAGGAAAGGTATCCCTGATTACTACTTACAAGGCATCAGAGGAGGTATCAGCTGTAGGAAATAGTGATTACATTTATTGGGCTCGATCTTTGGAGTTATCTAACTTTTGAAGCCCCTATGCTTTGCTTTCCATGTTTAGCAACCATGCAGTCAAGACACTCCTTGACTTACATATCTGGGTTCACTTTTCTACAGTAACATGTTACTGCATGCTGCAGGCTGCAGAGAGAGCTCATCTACAAATTCCTTAGAATGGACTGAATCAAAAATTATGTGAGGTTTCCATGTGACCACAGAGCCCTCCAGGCTACGTATGTCTCCAAATGGCAAAGTCCTTGATTGGAATTTCAGAATTAATTTGGAAATTGTTCACTTCAATGGCTGTGGCTTAATGTCATTAAAGACTGTAAACTGAAAAAAAAAATTATACGCTCGCTGTGGCACTTTATTTGCGAGAAGGAGTTCATACCTTGGCCCACTTTTCCTTGACATGTTTCTGTGTGGTGGAAACAAAAAGCTAAAATTCTCAAAGGCTAAAATCTGGGGTCTCTGAAAGAAGTTTGCCACATACTGATGGATTTTTAGTGACTCTTGAATCTCAAACTATGTGTTTTTGCTTGTTTTTTCTACTGTCTTCGGGATCAAATTGATCACCTAATATGAGTAATTCCAATTTGGCATTTCTGTGAGACTTCATGCTAAAATATCTTTCATGCAATGGTCCTGTTTTATTACTTATTGTATTAAAAAGCATGTCTGTTAGACCCACAGTCCGGGCAGCCAGGAGAAATGTATCTGAGGTCCTATTCATAAGAGGGATGAGAAATTGTGATTTGTGCGATGATCAACTGCTGATCAGTTCAAAAACCCCTGTTTGCAGAGCAATCAGATTTACTAGTAATGAGGAGTTTACCACACCAGGTAGTTATCAAATGTTCCTATATTTAGTGGGTGGAAAATGCCTGGTCTTTATAGGTGCATGAGGTGTTGGGTGTGTAGACACTGAATTCTACATGGTATGTCCCAATTCCAGGTTTGAACTTGGAAGAGTTGTTATCTACTAAATTCTGTTCCCAGTGTTGCCAGTATTTACAAGGATGAACCTATCTAACCACTTCTTCCCCATTTATTCAACACAGAGACAGTGATGCTAGCAGACACCAGGGCGTTAGCAGAGGGAGTTTACGAGTAGGGACTGATACCTTGAAGAGAAGGTTGAAGTCATGACACCTAGACCTCAGTAGATGTTAAATCAAAGAGATGGATAGAGACACTTAGGAGCCGGCCCATAGCTACGTCCATTTGATAAGGTAAGTAACCTCTGAGCCAACAGGTAAACTTCTAGAAGTGATCAGTTTTCCAAGCATTTGACGAATGAGGCATTTGTCTACAACGACATAATCTTACAAAAGTATTTATAAAGTGCACATTCATCTGGAGGGGTATCTTGGCAGTGAATGACAGATGACACACATTTTACCAACCTCAGAAAGATGAAAACCTGACTGGACCCACCAATTTTGAACTTGTGACCATGAGGTCATTCATAGGATGCACTATTCCACTGAGCCAGATAAAGCTGAAACAAATCCTACTACAGAAAAAAGATTCCTACCTCGAGGAATCCAGTTGATACTTATTAAAATAAATACAAAAGAAGAAAAGAAACAGAAAAGAAAAAGAAAAAAAATCAAGAATCAACCAAGAAAATAACGTTACACAAAAGACAAAAGAACACACCAACATAAAAAGAAACAACAAAACAAGAAACAAACAGCCAACAGACCAGTCCCAAAGACACCCTCCAATTATATTAACATTTACATATTTTTATTCCCAAAAACTACAATGATGGGGGGGCGTGGCTTCGGGCATCAAGATGGCGGCCGCACTTTGATAGTTCTCTGGACCCCTCCGTCATCCGCCGGAAGCAATTGCCATTTCTGGACAGCCTGCAGCGACTGAAGTTGCCACCGCGGGTGCCCCAACCGACGCTGAATAAAATGCAGGGTTTGTAGTGGCCGCGGAGCCCCTGTGGTCTCGTGGGGCGGTCCTGACCGTGGAGTACAATATGGCGGTGGGAACAGGCCTAGAGGATGGAGGGGGCTCCCCCACCTGAGACGCCGCTAAAACAAGGACGCTGTTCTCTGGGACGCACGTGGCCCGTCCGCCGGCGCGCCTCAGAGGAATCCCTTGGAAGGGAACCGGCTGGAGGGAGCTCCACCGGACGGTCTCCGGAGTGCGGGCCGGGCCTGTCTGCCCCTGAGTGAGTGGCGACGCACACTCTCGGGCTGCGGTCCTGGTCCGTGAAAGTACCTCCGGACTGCCTGGACAGTGCTGCGCAATACTATCGAGCGGCCCCTTGGAGGGGGCGCGCGGGCCTGAGCGGTGTGCACCCGGGGCGTGGCCCGGGCGGTGAGCCCCGGTCTGCGCTGGGAGAGGCGGAGAGCGAGTGGACCCCCCGGAGCGCTGGAAGAGGAGGGAGGCAATCGGCTGACCCCCAACGAGAATAGCGAGGGGCTCCGTGCGAGAGGAGTGCCCTGAGAGGCAGGGGCCTTCTTCTCAACTGGCGCCCGGTTCGGGCTGCTCTGGGCCAGGAGCCCCTGGAACGAGGGTCTCTCCCCACTGGGGACGCACTGCGGATGGTGGCGGGGGCCCGGGTGACGGGGCGAAGAGGCCGGCGGGCGCGGGTGGTCCCGCTTGACTCCCCCCCCCTCGAATCAAGAAGAAAAGAGTAGCGGAGGTGGGTGAAAACAGGGGGACCCACCCCCGGTGCTGCGGAAGGAGCTGGGACAGTTACATTAGCATATTGGCTGAACTGGTGTATCACTGGAATGGACCCCGACCGGGTCCAGTCTTGAAATAGGAGGGTTTGTCTGCACTTGACGAGCGTGGGTTTGACCTTCGGGGCTGGATGTGACAGCTGTTGCATGCCCCGAGCATATCTCTGAGGAGGTAGGGGACCCTGGGACCTGCCAATCTTTCCTGGCGGCGACGGAGCCAAACATCTCGCTGCCCTGCTTGATAACCCCCGCTCTGGGGGACTAACCATCGGCCCCTCTGGCCCGATTGAGCCCTAGAGATTAACAGAGAAAGAACCGAAGAAGCAGAGCCTCTCGGACTGCACAGGTCGACATCGTGGGCCCCCCAGCGGAACCATGGGAAAAGACAAAACATCAAAACACCCATCAACCTCCCAACCAAAGATTGATCAGTTTACAGCGCCGGCCACGGCACGTGGCGGCTGCGGTGTCCCCGTCGGAAGTCCCGATTCACCAGATGGGGTAAACGCCATCCTACAGGCAATCCAGACCTTGCAGCTCGTCGTTGAGACTAAAATTGGTGAGGTCAAGGAAGATGTTGGCCTCATTAGACATGACCTCAGAAATGCTGTAGGTCGTATCACCACTGTGGAAGCCCGAGTCTCACAGACCGAAGATGACCTGGCCGACCTCCGGACCAAGGTAACTCAGCTGCTGTCCCGCACTGGAGAGCTGCACCGGAGAGCAGAGGACGCCGAGAATCGCTCCGGCCGCAACCACCTCCGATTCATAGGTTTTCCAGAAGGCGCAGAAGAAGCCAAAACAACTGAGTTTTTGGAACAATGGATCAAAACTTGGATGCCGGAGCACATACTTTCGCCATGGTTCGCTATTGAGCGGGCTCACAGAGTGCTGGCCCCGTGACCCCCTCCTGGAGGCCCCCGAAGACCCATTATTGCGCGCCTCCTGAACTTTAAGGACTGGGACAATATCCTGAGAGAGGCCAGACGGGTTGCCAACCTCTGCTGGAACAATGATAAGATCTTATTATTTCCAGACTACACCAGGGAGGTCCAGGCCCGACATCTGGCTTTTGAGCAAGTCAAACAAAAGCTCCGGGCGATGCAACTTTCATATATGCTCCTTTTTCCAGCACGTCTGAAAGTCATCATGGCCGGCAAAACATTCTTCTTCGACTCGCCCGAGGAGGCGTGGGACTGGCTGACAGAGGAAGGGGTTGGGAAACGGAGGGGTCCGCCGGAGACGGGCGCTGCTGCCCGGGAGGACCCTGGACCCCGACTGGCCCCACGGAGGGGTCGCAAACGCACCAGGCCCAGATGGGGGGAGAAGAAAGGTTCCAGGGATCCGGCTGGACGAGACCTTGGAGGGGAAGCAGACCCTCGACCTGATGCGAATGGTGCGGGGACTCCGGGCTCTCGTTCCCCGGTGCAGATGTCGGCGGGCGACAACTTGAGCCAATCCCCTATACTCGGATAGCCTTCATCGCTCCCTCGCGGGGCTCCAATTGATGGGCCATGGCTTCACGGAGTGCCGCCAGACGATCACTGAAATAAACAAACGGGGGCTGGCCACCCCCCCGCTCTCTGGCAACGATGCCGCAACTGACGTTCACTGTCTAATGGTCGAATAATCCGCCTAAATGGAGGGGTCCACCACTTCGATATAGTGACAATCCATCTGGCTGCGCCACCTAGTTTGGGTAGTTGGGGGACAGATGCTTCTGGGGTTGAAGTATGGGGACGGGGGGAGTTGGGGGGCGGGAAGTTAACAAAGAGGCTTAAACAGATTATTTTATTAAGTTTCCTTTTACGTAATATTAGTACTATTGTTTTTGCATTCATTATCATCCTTGGCATGGGACAACCGATCTTGGACCCTGTAACAGGCTCCCAATCTCATGACGCACTGACAGAATGGACAAATGGCCCACACTAACTCAAGTATTGTCGTGGAACGTTAATGGACCAAAATTAAGAGGTCCTCAGTGTTTAATACCCTCTGTAGATATACTCCGTCAGTGGTCCTGCTCCAGGAAGTACACCTCCTTGGCGCCTGCTGCCCCATGCTAGCACGAGGGGGGTACGACAAAGTTTACCACTCAGGCTTTACACATGGATCAAGGGGGGTGGCCATTCTTTTCCATCGTTCATTGCCAATAGTTGTCACCTCTACGAAATCCGACCCGCAAGGGAGATTCGTGATGGTTTCCGGGTCACTTCACAGATCACCGTGTAACTTCGTCTGCGCATATGCACCCCCGGTCAGATTTGACGGGTTCCTGTGGGAACTCCGCCGGGCTCTGGCGGACCTCCCCCAGGGCACCACCCTGGTGGGGGGAGACTTTAACTCAGTCCTAGACCCCCTTCTGGGCGTCTCGGGGAGAGTCTCGGCCTTCCGAGCTGCGAGGGCAACCAGCCTGCGCGGATGGGCAGACAGCCTCAGCATGTGTGACGTGTGGAGAACCTGGCACCCAAGAAAGAAGCAATACACACACACCTCGGCGGCTCACCATTCACAGGCTAGAATAGACCTTGTATTTATGCCGGCCCAAGATGTACTTAGCGTTACGGGCACAGAGATTCTGCCCCAAGGGGTCTCTGATCACTCACCTGTCCGTGTCAGACTGGGGGAGGGGGGGTAGACCTGTCCCGACGCCCAATATTTGCACCTGAATGCCTGGCACCTACAAGCAGACGAATACACCCAGGAAATTAGAGACCACCTCTCCCAATATTACGAACACAATTTGGGATCGGTTCAATCTCCAGGCATGATCTGGGCAGCGGGCAAGGCCACCCTTCGGGGCTACGCCAAGCACCTGGTCCGTATCCGGAAGCGTGCCCGTGATGAACAACTGTCGGCTCTGGAGGCCAAGGCATTACCACTTGAACGCCAAGAACCAGGAGCTTTGCACACCTCCACACTAAGACAACTCACCAAGACTAGGGAAGAGCTCAAACACCTAGCTCTTGAATCTGCAAAACATATCTGGAGAGCGAAAGCAGCCCGTATATACGGCTGGGGAGACAAGAATGGGAAGCTCCTACACCCGCTGGCCACTAGACCCCTAGCTGACAGGGTCATCCCTGAAATCCTGGACGCGACGGGGTGCTTGTCAGATCCCCAGATGACATTGCACAGACATTTGCCGCATACTATGTGCAGTTGTACACAGAAGGACCCAGACCCATAGCCGAGAGGGAATCTCCCCTTCTGGAGGATGTCCTGCTGCCTCGGATCTTCCAGGTGACTAAAGAGGCCCTAGGCTCAGAATTAACCCTTGCAGAGATAGCAGAGGCGATAACTAGGTTGTCCTCGGGAAAGACTCCTGGCCCAGACGGCTTTCCGTCAGAACTTTACCGTCGATGTAGCGATATACTGAGCCCCCACCTCCTCAATATGTACGAGGAAGCAGAGAAAGAGGGCTGCTTCCCACCCGGGATTGACCAAGCTACTATCGTAGTAATTCCAAAGACTCAGCCACCACCTCGCAACTGCTCGGCATACCGACCTATCTCCCTTCTTAACATCAAAATCAAAGTACTGGCAATAATACTCGCCACCAGGCTGAAGCCCGCTCTCCCCTCATTGATACACCCTGACCAATGCGGGTTCATGCCCTCCCGCAGCACGAGACACTGCATCAGACGCTTACACTCAGCTTTGGCACACCGAGGGATCCTGTCCCGGTCACCCCTAGCCCTTCTTCTCCTAGACTTCGAAAAAGCCTTTGATACAGTGGACTGGGCTTACCTGGAACAAGTCCTCCGACACAATGGTATTGGACCAAAGTTCTGAGGCCTCGTCAAATTACTTTACTCCAACCCGACGGCCCGTGTCCAGGTCAACGGGGTGGTCTCTGACCTATTCCCCATTCGCTGCGGTACTCGCCAGCATTGTCCCCTTTCCCCGCTGCTCTTTGCCCTGGTGATAGAACCTTTGGCGAAGTTGCTGTGAGAAGACCCCCTGATAGAGGGTTGGGAATGGCTGGAAGGCTCTGAAGACAGAGTGGCACCATACGCTGATGACGTTCTCGGATCCTGGAACTCCTAGACCTTTTCTCACAGGCCTCGGGTCTGGCCTTGAACCCCAGTAAGTCCCTCCTGATCCCCCTACACCCTTCCAGAGAGTGCATCAACTGGCAAAGTAATATCCCAATCCGCAGAAATAACTTAAAATACTTAGGTATACATATAGCCTTATTGCCCGAGCAGGCATGGGAACTAAACATCACGCCGCTTTACCAAAACAGTTAGAGCTGACCTCCAACGATGGACAAACCTACCCCTCAACCTGTTGGGAAGAATAGCCCTTTACAAAATGATGATACTTCCCAGGTTCCTACATCTCCTGCTGAACTTTCCGCACCCAATCCCTCGAAAGTGGTTTGTCGAAACAGACACAGTGGCCCGTCGATTTTTGTGGCATGGCTCCCAACCTAGACTGGCCCTGGCCACTTGCCAAAGAGACATCTATGACGGAGGGCTTAGCATGTCAAATATATACCTCTATTATTTAGCCGCGCACCTCCTAGTGATCAATGACTGGTTGGGAGGAGGTTAGTCCGACCCTGCCTACAGACACGAACTTCAGTCACTCGATAATTCTGGGGTCTTTGATGCCCTATACGGGGGCTGAATTCCCCGCGACACCCCGGATATCACGAGAATAGTACTGGTGGGCTGGCGCGCGGCCCAAAGAGTGACGGGTTGGGGGGGTCTCCTCACCCAACAAACTCCCCTGTGGAGGGTGACCCACCTACATGAGGTCTCAAAGTTAGAGGGATTTCGAAAGTAGGATATTAAAGGGATATCCACCCTGGGGGACGTCTGGGGGGAGTCACATATGAGGTCCTTTGTAGAGCTCCGAGACACTTATTACTTAAATAACACTCAGTTCCATAAATACCTACATCTTAGACACGCCCTCAGGGTACACGTTAAACCAGGGGATACTATCCCAGAATATAGCCCTATGGAGGTGAAAACCCTGATGGGGGACCTGGGTAGGGGAGGGATCTCCCAGCTTTACTGTTCCTTACTCTCTAACACTGCCCCACCTCTTACGGGTCTTCGGCGGAGATGGGAGGACTGGGTCGGCCCTATTGAAGAATCAGACTGGACAGACGCACTTACGGCCCCTAGGACCCTATCCATGTCATCCCGGTTCTGAGTGCTCCAGACACTCTTCCTACACACAGCGTACCTCTCACCTGGGAGGCTCTTCAGAGCTGGCTTACGACACCTCCGCCTGTCCCCGATGCTCCAGCCCCGACGCTGACTTCTTCCACATGGTTTGGGTTTGCCCTATCATATCGACATATTGGCGGGCAATAGCAGGGGAGATCTCTGGAGTTCTGCAGGCGGAGGGAGGTGGAGGTCGCCCCGCTCCCACTCCTCCTAGGGGCTATGGGGGATATGGACTTAAGTAGAGCGGACCGTATCTTTGTGGGAGTGCCATGTCTAGTGGCAAAGAGGGACATCATGATGGAGTGGAAGGCGGGAGCAGCCCCTACACTGTCCAAGTGGAGGAGGGGGGTTGATTGGTGTGCGATGTGTGAAAAACACGTGTACGAAGCCAGAGGATGCCCAAACAAATATAACAAGGTGTGGGGGAAGTGGGAGGGCACGTCGGTGGATGGGCCTGCTGCAGAGGGAGAGCTGCCCCAGACATACTAACACAAAGAGGGCGACCTCTGGACAGGGGATACATCTGACCTTCTCCAACTCATTCGACTATAGTCCACGGGTCGAGATGGTACTTCTCAGACCCGACACCACACGGTCCATTGGCCCCACGCGCACTAAGTATGCACATAATTTTAATCTGATAGAACCAGGCCCTTGTCATATCACGGTTGTCCTAAACACTATTATATCCTACATTCCTTTCAATTTATACCTTACACCTGACAATATCTCAGCACATATTGTTGTATTTAATGTTCTATTATTCAGTGTCAAGGAAATGGTTTAACTCTCAGTGCCTTCAACAACTATACGCTTTAATTTGTTTTATCTTGATTTTGTTTATATGTATATTTGTATGTTTGGCTGTTTGAAAACAATAAAAAACTTCTTTATAAAAAAAAACTACAATGATATACAGAAATACAATATAGTATATAGAATTGATATGACAATTATAAATATGAATCCTGGGAACAAGACATAAAAACACATACCACTCACACTCAACAATCACACATAAAACCACAATAATATAGCACAGACAATGTGATATCTAACAAAGACAAAGGAAAAAGTAAAGGCTAAATGGCCTAAATAACAAGTCACTCCCTATGTAAACATTCTATAACAATACCAAATAACAGTGAGGATCTAGCAAATGATGTCCATGTAATATCTTGATTGATATCTCTAGACACCTAATTAATTTAGTGGTGTCTAGTAAAGAAATTCTTTTACTTTTCCATCAATTGATTATAACAGTCTAAACCTCATTGTATCCGGGTGACTGGCTGATAAAGCCATAATATCTTAATTGCCAACTTGTCCAAATAAAGCTATCGCTTGGTCCGGGTCAACACATGCCGACGCGCGTTTCGGTGAAACGTGACCCACACAAGGGTCACACACCTTCCTCAGGGCACATACATTTCACATTAATATGATTTTTCCCAGGAAAATAATAATCCGCCTTCAGGCTGATACCTAAGAAATAGAAAAATCAATTGTGTCTGATGGCTGAATAAACAACTGTGAACAAAGACAATGACAAAAGACTAAACCAACAAACATGATTAAGAAAAAAGTAACAGAAAAAAGAAAAGAAAAAAAGGAAAGAAGAAGAGATAGAACAAGGCCAGATGTAGGTACATTCCGAATTGCGACCCGCAAATTGCGAGTCAGTGCGACTCGCAATTTGCGACTTGTAATTTGGAATGTTGGATGGTGTCCCTGACACCATCTGCGACTCGCAAGGGGGTCGCAAAGGCCCACCTCATGAATAATCATGAGGTGGGTCGCAATTTGTGATCCCCTTGCGAATGGCGGCCCTCACAGGGATGGTGGCCTGCTGCGGACAGCAGACCACCATGTCTGTGACTGCTTTTTAATAAAGCATTTTTTTTTTTTTTTTTTGTAAAGCAGTACGTTTTCCTTAAAAGAAAACGAGATGCATTACAAAAACGAAAAATGAAACTTTTTTGTTTAATTTTTTCAGAGCAGGCAGTGGTCCATAGGACCACTGCCTGCTCTGAAAAAATGTTTGCAGTGCCATTCTCAAGGGGGAAGGGGTCCCATGGGGACCCCTTCTCTTTTGCGAATGGGTTACCACCCATTACAAAAGGGTGCAAACTGGGATTGGTTTGTGACTGCGTTCGCGGTCACAAAGCAATCCTGCATTGCACTGCAACTTGCAATTAGGAAGGGAAGACCCCTTCCTAATTGCAACTCGCAAACTCCTTTTGCAATTCGGTAACCAGGTTACTGAATCGCAAAACGAGGTCTGAGCATTGCGACGTGCATTTTCCATGTCGCAAACAGCGAAATTCGCTGTTTGCGACGTGCAAACTGCTTAGTACATCTGGCCCCAAAAGCCTTACCCACCTCCTCACCTGGTACTCAGGCTCTCTTCATGGCGAACCTGCCGAACCTGACAAAAAAAATGAGCTGGGATCGATTTCCAGGCCATTTAATCATTTCTGCATGGGGTATTTACTGTATGTGGTAACCACGGCAACCTGCCATTCTCCATTGACACATTTCGGGAGGACATCTATTAGGGAAAAATGCCTTGAAAGTGGCAAAACACATTGAATGTGGTGCAGTAAATAACCCTTCATTCTGCAATATTCGGAATGCGGACGTAGATCTCCAGAATCTGGCAGGCCGCAGTCCAAATCTGCAAAGGACCTTGAAAAAAAATAGGAATACTTGATGGGGATTGTAGTGGGGAGATTCAGGGGTAGTTTTAGAGCAGAAAGGCAGTTGCAGGTTGGGAGGTGAATGGACGAAGGCCATCTGCAGTGGTGAAGAGAAGATGTAAAGGGTGCTGGGGTTTGCGGGTGAGGGATTAGTGAGAAATACGGAAGGGACCTGCAAGCAGACAAATTATCGGAAAATTAGAGCTGTAGAAGGAGAGAGGTAGAATTTCAGTTTGAGGTGATGGGGAGGGGAGGAAAGAGGAGTGTGTAGCGGGAAGAAGTGCTAACCGCTGGTAGCAACAGAAGAGTGAATATTATTCGTTTGTCCCAGTCTGTCATTAGAAATTGGTCCTGAAAAGCCCTGATTTGGTCGAAAATTGGATGACAGGAAATGAGGTAAACCACACATTAGGATATTTCAGTGGACACATATGCTCCTGAATGTGGGAAAATACTTCCAGAAAGCATGATGGCGGCAGTAATTCCCCATTTCTTAGTGCGATATGGTAATACTGCACATCGGATTGGTAATTCCGGGTACAGTATTAGTGCGTCACGATCACAGAGAACCAGCTCATGAAGGTCTAACGTCCAGTTATCTAATGAGCACTGCCTTTGCTGATTTACGGAAAAAAATATTATTTCCTTTTTTATATTTTCTTTGTCCTAATTTAGTTCCTTTCAGCCGGTACCTTTTGAATTTCCCGTTATTTGAAAGATAAATGTGATACACTCATAGAACTGCACAGGGCTTCCCAGCATCAACTCTGTGGCGTACGAGCCTGCCGTTTTGTTCATTAGTGAATCATTTTTCTAAAAAAACAGACACTCTTGAAACCTAATAAAAGGGTTCCAAGTCCATAAAACGTTGACTTATTAACCGCTCTGCCAAGCTATATAACAACATTGAGAAAACTGTGAAAGCTCGGAGGCTTAGAGCTCACAAGTGACGTCATGTGTGTCCCAGCAGCTTTAATAACGCATTACTAGAAACTGAGTGTGATCACTGGTGCATGACATTCCAGGAACTGGTCACAACCAATTTGCGAAACAAGCAAAACAAGCCTACCCGCGTTTTCAAGGAATTAAAGCACTGTTTTCCCTGTCTCTACACGACAAATATATCCAGCGTGTGATATACTAGCCCGATAGTCATAATTTCATATCAACTCCATGATCTCATGTCTACGTTCGGACACTCAGCGGTGCCCTTGGCTTTTTGTTTTGTCTTGTCTTGTGACTGTGTTTTCACTGTGGCAGACAGAAAAGAAAAGTTGGGGGCAGCCATCCGTGCTGTGCGCGAGAACTGAGAGGCTGTACTTGCAAGACGCAGAAGGGCAAGATGCTTTCGTCTTTGATGTTCGCGATGGCGGGAAAGAAAGAGAAAGTTTGGGTGGGAGAGACAGTAAAGGCACAATCCATCGCCACAATGGGCAAAGTTTAGCCCCTTCGCAACGAAGTACAATCGAACGCCCTAATAGAAGGGGACAATTATGACTCTCCATTTCTACACCTTCAAAGTAGCCCCCTCCCACCTCTATATCTTTTACGTCGTTTCATTATTATTAACTTGTTTTACCAACATTATGTTCTCCTTCGCTTGTACTTTCCTAATTTCTCGCTGACGCTTCAGTTTGTTTGTCTACCATGGCCGCCACCAGTACCAGAATGACTTACCAACTCACTTTTCCTTCTCTCGCTTCCCCTACCTTTCCTGTTCTTTCTTTATTTGCCACCCAGTTCTCTATATTTGAGCCATCACACAAGCACCAGAAAGACACTCATTAAAGTGTGCTTTCTGGCCCCCGCCCCAGTAACACTGCACCTCTTCCACGATCCCTTGCACCTCCATCAGCTTCATCAACTAGAACCAGTTACCCAGTAGGGACAGGTGAACTCCATGGTGCCTAAGCAGGACATGGGATTTAAAACCTCTATCCACATGTTTAATCACTCGAATCTCACTCACCCTCTAGTAGCGGATCATGTCCCCGTTAACTTTTTTCCACTCTTCATTAATTGCTAAAGGCTTCCTTGCTCCTCTTCCAATCCTCATCGAGAGCAATTCTGCCTTTAACAATGCTGTCCTAACCATCTTTCCAGCATCTGGCCCAAAATGTAGCTTCATAATTTTTTATCCGTTCCAGGCCCATTGACTGAACCAGCTCATTCCCCCAAGTGGAGAAATAATAAGTCTGGCAGCAGCCATTTATCTCTCACGCTCTCTGTTCCCACAATGTAGGCATTAGCTGCCCCCACCTCATGCCCTCGATACCATACCACTACCCCTCTGCCTCTTCAAACTCAAGCCACAGCCACTGACCATTACTGTCTCCCTGCTCGTTCGTTTGCCCATTTCACAATTAAATGTCCACATCTCCAAACCTCTTTTTTCCTACTGCAAGCTGGTGACTGACTCACAAAACTGTGTACTAGCCAGATCAGACAGATTTCTGTCCCACCTGACAATCCAATCCAGACACCTTTCCCTGTAACCTCTGGTTAGCCTTACATCTACTCACTCATTTATGCATCTTGTCTTCACTCATCTCCACATCTTCCCAGAACAGTCCTGCATTCCTCTTAGCCCCCCAAATCAACACTAAACATCACTGAAACTATCAGCTTAAATAACTACAATTCACATGTGGACATACATGCCGATCTTCACTGGACAATTACTCCTTTGAGGACATGAGTTGTTTTGGGCTTCCTTCTGATGCTCCCTCCCCCTCTCCCTATCACAATGTTGCAGGATCTTATACACTAATTCACCACCATTGAGTCTATATCCGCACAAATAATTCCCACAGAAGACAATACCTGCCAATTTTCCTAAAATGGTCACTGACACCACACTACTTTCCATTTGATTAATTAAAAAGTTTACTAGGTTACCTCTCCTGTTCTTTAGTACAGGTTGCCCTGCACTTCTCCTGGTCCCTAGGTCAACAAACAAACTCCATCCATGCCACTCCAAAAACAAATTCCCTTGTTGAAATTTCTCAGCCAATTGCAGTCCTCCTACAGGCTGACAGTCCACATATTTCACAGCACTGGAGTTGTATTCTGCCCAACTTCTTGGGACAAACCATGGAACACTGCTCACTGTGAACGAGTTAACACGTCATTCACTTCGTTGTCAAGTCCAGGTAAATATTTAGCTTGAACCATCAGGATTCCAAAACAAACACAGCAACATCAATTTTCTCAACAAAGGCAAAAAACAATTGGTTTTATTTGCAAACCTTTTTATCACGTGCACCACCTATTACCCTATTCTCCACCACAACTGTTATCCTCCTGTCCCTCATGTCCTCTATCCAGAATATCAAGACCAGCCTAAAGTAAAGAATTCCAAGAAAGCTGTGCTATGATCCTTCATCTTTCACTTCTCTGGCCACCAACACTTTCAATACACTCTAAATCCCCCTGTCCCAGATACATCTGAAAACATTTCCACTGATTAATGCACCAGGTTATTTTGGAGACACAAGGTAACACCATTGAATTCTTCAAAAAACTGAACCACACTTGCATGTCCTTCCTCCTGTGGCTGTTATCCTGATCCTTTGTGGGGGGTTAGATGCCCCATTTATCACAAAATCCAGTTGCCGATAAAAATTTCTGCCAGGCCAATTACCTTGCAGAAAAATTCAAATATCTAATGAATCTTAGTACTAATTTCTCCTTGTCTCCTTCCACTCTATTTCCTGCAAAAAATCCCTCAATGTATTAAACTTGTAAGAATGCAAACATGACACCGTGGCCACTGCGGACTACATTTACTAGAATTTGGTGCAGGGCAGTGCAGCAAGTCATCTTTCTGTGCTGCCCTGCTACAAAAGGGAAGGGCAAGAATGCACCACATCTATGCGATACAGGCATTCCTGTCCCTTCCAATTGTGCTGGCATGATTTTAGCTGCCCAGTGCCAATGCAACCACTCTTGCCCCATGGTGCTAGGGTGTCTGCATTGTCATGAAGATTGTTTTTGTGCAAGAAGGGGCATCGTCCTGCACAAAAACAATCCCAGAAGGCTTTTTCCTCTTTCTATGTATGCTGCAGAATGCCGCACACATACAAAGATCAAAAAACGATGACAAATTAAGATATTTCTCCTTGTTGCACTGTGTCAGAGGAGCCGTAAGGTTTTGGTGCATGATAATTCTGAGGATGCATCAAAATCCATGGGTATTGTGTGGAAAACCCACCACAACGCCCAAAGAATGCCTTCCTGGCGCAGAGTAAAACAACCCAGCAATTTGCGCTGCCTTGCCTTACTCCATGTAAATGAGGCAATTCAAAGCCACACAAAGTGTTGCAATGGAAGAGCAAACCTCTTATAAATATGTCCCTGAATATGATTTTATCCCCTGAAATGTCAGTCCTGTGCACCAACGCTCAATATTTTGTGGTGTCACAGGTATACCAAAGATGTTTGACACTGCCTTGAACATGCACATAAGCGCTCTACTGGACTCAAACCAGCTCTGCTAACCAACAAGATATGATCCGGGTAGTGCAGCACCTTCTCACACCTCGACATCTACCTCACCATGTACTAAAGTACATTACTGAATTAAAAATAAAAACACTGGCCAAAAGGCAACTCACAGGCATGATCATGTCCTTGAAGAACTGACCCTAGAACTGAATGCCCACCAGCAGAAAGTCATCAGGATATACTGCTAGTAGCTGGTATGCTGACTTGACATGTGCCATACCCATTTCCTTCTCCTCATTACACTTCCTCACATTTGCTATTGTTGCATCAGTGTTGGAAGAGGTGACTGATCATGACTCATGTCAACAAAATCTTTCACTGAACCTACTTGTGGACAAGACAGATGACAAATTAGTTGGAATTACTCCACCTTCTTCTGCACTACACTCAAAGATGACACCATCAGGTCTATTGGAAAGGGTTTGTCGAAAGCACCTCCCCTATGCCTTCTCATTTCTGTCATTAGCTTAATATGCATAATTCTGTCAAGACTCTGCAAGATTTTATTTTCTCCCATCTGCCTTCCGATGGCTTTGAGTAATGAATTCTGAAAACATGCCTAAGCTCATCCAGTATCAAGACTGCTGCTGCCCCATCAATGTACCCATCCATTCAATAACTCATCATCCTTTACCCCTTTCAATACCCCTGCTCTCTTCCCCCTAGCCACCAAAGTATTGCAAGACTAAGTGTTATGCTCTGCAGTTGTCTGATCACTCATGTTGGAACCTACAAGGGTAATGTTAGCATCTGACCTTCTTATAGTTCCAACATGCTACAGTCGGGCAGGTCCTGGTTGCTCGACCCACCCCATCATTGTGGCATGTTCTGCAAAAAAGCATAGTTACCACCATTCATTACCCAGATTCCCTGTGACTTTTTGTTCATCATAACATAGCATAGCCATGCCAGGAGTCTCTAGAACTGATGCTAGCTGCTTTAATCACATATAATCATTTAAAAGCAGCTACAAATACATTCAGGTAACTTTTTGCAAAACATGCTTAGATAAATAGCAAATTCTGCCATCAAAGTATCAATATTCAACAGTATTTTGAGATACTTGGTGAGGTCCCTGTTCTCCACCTTGGATCCTTCTTTACACCTTGTCACATTGTTTCTATATGTAGAAATCTGCATCTAGCTACATGTTAATTTGCCCATATCTTCTGAGTACTCTGCACCAAATATCAACCACCTTTGCATATGGTATTTTCAAAGATTTGTCTTATTTTGACATAGTACCTCTATAAGCCTCCCTTTGTCCTTTCCCTTTCTCAATTATTTAGTAACAAGTGTCATTCACTGTAGCACCCTTTCCTGCCTTTCATGGGGCCCTGTGTCCTTCCCCACATCCTCACCCCCCTGTTCAAGCCTATTTCATCAGTCACTTTTCCTTTTGCAATCCTTGTAACACAGACTGCGGTACCGAAGCAGGTTCCCTCTTCTCAAGAAACTTGTCCCACGACCCAACCATGCTATCTGAAACCTTTCGAACTTCATACCCCCACATATACTCCTATCTGTGCCTCCATCTTGTATACTCTTCTTACCACCATACCTCTCGCCATTACCTCAAGCATCTCATTGATTGCAACCTACTCACACTCTGGGTCATCCAGTCTCTCTCTATGGCTCTTAGATCTCTCCCCCTCTCCTCTCCTCTCTTCAAGGACAACTGTTCCTTGTCATGTGGTGGCTATGCCCAGCTCATCTTTTGGCAAATGCTGGCCACCCTTCATCACCTTTGAAACTCTAATTCCTCCTCTGAACCTTCACAGGATAGTGACATGCATTGCTCGTTCAGTCCTGTACCCTCCGCTGCCTCTGGGTTGTCTTCCATCAAGCTCTGAGCCTCTTCGATGGTGCCTTCAAATAATACAACTGGATAAACACCTTATCTGCCAAACACAGCATCAATTATTAAGCTTAACGGACCTCCCCTGACTACTAATATCAGTAACCTTCAACTTGAATGGGACCAAATTCAGAGACAAATACAAACACAGAATAGACTGCATGGACACACCCATTATGTGTATCTACCCAAGTCATAATTTTAATCGATTGTTATATAAAGTTCTCCCATTTCATAGTCCACCCTTGTATAAATATTAAGCCACTCTCTTCACCCTCTCAATCGTACCATTTTTCCTATTGTCTATATTTCGGCTGATGGATTGATGTGGGCCATAGAGGCTCAAGTATTTTGCTTCCCTATATTAAGTCTGACTGTAATAGACTGTTTCGCACAGATCTTTGGAATATTTACCACACTTGCTAAACAGACGAAGGTTCTTCTTCTGCCCATTGTCTCACTTAATTGTCCCTTGGTACTCCTCCCATTTTTGTTTTTTTTTACCACTGATATTCCTGACCATTAGTCATCTATTTGAGAACTCTGTACACCAGACCAGCTCATTCATTGGCCAACAGCCTGATAAGGATCTTGGCGGATGGGTTTACTCTGATATAAATGTGACGGATATTCTGTCCACTGTAGTGTGATCCCATTATATTCTATGGAGATCATAATACAGTTGACAGAATATCTGTCACGTTTGTGACGGAATATCCGGCATGTTTGTGACGGAGTATTCCATCAACCAAGATCGTAAACAGGCCCTTAGATCAGTGGCTCCCAACCCTTTGACTCCTGAGGACCCTCACGAATGGAAGCCAGGGACCCCAAAGCAATTTGTACGATTTAAATTTCAAACATTAAAACAGTAATTTGCAAAAAATACACACACAAGTACATGTCAAATACTACAAATTACTAAAGATATAATTATTTTATATTGAAAAAATATTCAAAAATCGAAAAATGTTAATAAAAAGGTTGGCTCTGCATCTAGGCGGCTAATGTTTGGTTTTATTTAGGAAAGCTGAATCCTCAGGTCAGATTCTACATTTATCAAGAAATGTCTGTTTTTATTTTTCAGTTACATAAGATCTGAGAAAACTTTCTTCACATAAATATTCGGTGGAGAAAGAAATTCACCATACGGGCCTCTCATCTCTCCATAGCCTCTCTATCATATGTAATCAATTTGTTTTATAGCACTTCTCATACCAGTGTAGGGTGTTGAAGCACTTTACAGGGGACTACAAGATGTTGGGATTCACCTGTCATCCACACTGGTAGGCATTTCTAAGCGCTTTGTCCAGAGAAGCACTAACTCAGGATTCAGAACACAACACAGTGGTTAGCATTGACTTTAATAATAAGAATGTATTCCTATGCAAGCAAACCTATTTTTAGCAGTAGAAAGAAAATGAAAGACTGGGAAAAGAAACAACTTTCTAATTTGTGCCATGCAGTTGCATGCAGCTCTTTAATGGCAGTTCATAGCTCACTGTGCTAGATAGATTACGATTGTAATTGCACAGTAACAAAAGAATCTCTGAGAAAAAAGCAGTCACCCCCTGTGATAGGCACATAAAATACAGCTCTTTGCATGAGACACGTTCTTTGCAGCAGGCATATTAACCATCTGTGCTACATTTGAGTAAAGACTGCCACTAGACAAAACTCCCATCTCTCTCCAGCAGGTACATTAATCAGTAGAGTTAACTTGATGCTTTTATTTTTGCCGGAAAGCTGCTCAATGAATAAGGAATTTTGTGGGGCTTTTAATACTGCTGCACAAAGGAAGTGATAAATATAAAAATACGCATGTGTTTGTCAGATGCCCCATCTGGAGAAGTGCCTTCCTCCCTGCCCAGGCCTGAGGACCCACTGGGAATGTGTCACGGATCCGTGGGGGTCCGCAAACCACAGGTTGGGTATCCACTGCCTCAGATTGTCTTCTCCCTCCACTCCGTTTGTAAAATGAGTGACATCTATCTGCAAAACCCACATATACTGTGGTGAATCACTGAAACACTATTTGGCTTCCATATAACAATTTGATCACACTGGACATGCAACCAACACATTAAAATGCCATTCATGCCCACTCCACCTTCTCAACACTCTAATTTCCTTCATCACCCACATCTTTGCAGTGTCATAGGAATCATGTATACCATCTTTGAATGTGAATGAACTCACACACTACATCAAAGGAAAGAAAATACATACATTCTTCTCTCCTGGAGCTTCAGACATTGTCCTTTTACAGGAAATTCACCCCTTCAGAGGCCACATAACATAAGAGAGACTGGGTGGCAAAAGTTCTGTACGGTTACAATGCAATCCCGATTCTGGATATGTCAGCAGACCAGACTTAGACAGAAATAAAGTACAGACCTTCCTACCTGACTCACTCAAAGATCACATACTTCAAGAAGTGCTGATTCTCTTACTCCCACAGGAAGAGAATACACATATTCTCTTCCTATATTCATATATTGTGCACGTGATACCTGTTCCTGTATTCATCCTCCCTCCATTCTACCACAAGCCAGCTTTACAGTATGATGAAAGGAAGTTTTTCAGTTCACAAACCAATTAGATGGAATATTGGCCTTGGACAGACAGCACACCCGCCACACTGACGTGCCATTGGCTCATGGATACATACACCAATAGACTACAAGCCAGAGGAAAAAATATACACTCACTGCACCGACTTCTTTCTGGGCACCAAGGGTACAGTGACCTCAGACAAAACATTATGGGCAGCCATTTAGGCCTATGTGTGCAGTCTTAAGTCCAGAGACTCTGCATTACAGAAACAACTAGAAGGCCAGCAAATATTAGAATACACAGTTAGGGCCTTAACCAGTGTTTAATACGATATGGCCAAGAACTAAAGTTTGCAAGAGCTAGTAATAGTAAAATATGACCATAATGCACGTTTCACGACCCAAGCAGAATAAGTATTAAACAAGCTAAAAAGGAAACACTATGAGCAAGGGAAACATTTAGGCAGACTATTAAAACAACAGCTAAGACAGAAATAAGCTAAATGCAAAACCCAAGCAATTCAATCAATACAATGGAAAGAAACTTACTGATCCAACCAATTGACACACCATTGTAATTAACACTGACCTCTAAATTCCACACAAAATGCGTTGTACTGCTGAGTCTAGATGCAGTGCAGGGGGCTTCATTAGGCAGTATCATTAAGACAGAACAAATTGAGAAGGTCATTCATGACATGTGCCTAGAAAAAGCACCAGGAGAGAATGGCATCTGTACTGAATACTATAAGATGAATAAATGTAAGATCTCACAGCTGCTGCAGAAGGTATTCTTAAATGTCGAAAAATATTGAAGATGGTTAGCGCGTCTGACCTTAATAAGTAAACTTACAAGGGGTTGCAAATAGGTTGCTGAACTTTTTGACTCGCAATTAAGATGATCCCACCATAATTCCAGTGCATGCAGATCAATAATCAATAATTAATAAGCAATATCAATAATCAACAATAGTCAATAACATTAATAATCAATAGAGTCAGTAATTATCATGCACCATGACCTTTCAGTCATGAATAACCACATCTTTTAATAAAAGTTAGAATATCTATTTCCCTATACCAACAATGCTAAAGTCATGTAGCTTAATCTCAAAATCAAATGAAACACATACAGAAACTATACTGGCTGTCCAAAGTGGCGGAAGAAACACAATCTAATCAAAGCTTGTACTACACATTCTAAGGTTATGGTGCAAATTTATAACAAGGTCAACTGTATCAATGGATTCACATGCATTTAAGTTCAGCAGAGAAATTCATCAAACATTATTCACTATTAGCAGAATTTCATTAGTGAGGATCCTTAACTAATACCAGATTAGCATCAGCATGTGGAGCTTCTTGAAAAACAATTATTAACACAAAATTGGAAAAACATCTAACTATGGCTCCATCAAAACAGTGCAGTTGGGACCTAGAAAGAAAAAGCAAATATACATGATGATCAACATTCTAATTCATAATAATACCTATCCTCAGTATGGATCAGCAAACAGAGTTAGTCTTCATCCTCAGGACATCAGTCGATCAGCAAGTCGTCAGGATTCAGCATCAAAGTTCAGAAAACGCAAAGTCTTTAAGCAATAAATGTTAAGCACGTTTCTTGGCAAGAAAATATTGACATTTCAGCCAGCAAGAAAATGGGCAATGACGGAAGCTTAAGGCAAAAATGCAGAATGCTGAGTTCTTCGCAGTGTAGTCTTGTTAAGTTGAATTTGCTAAAACTATTTCACAAATCCCTATTGGTCAAGAGATCGTATGTTCACACTTTGTCCAATAAAACTAAAACTCCGTTTACATGCGTTGATTGGTTGTCCTGCAATGTCCTCATCATCTGGCTTGTCAGGTAACAATATTGTTGCAGCTTTTACTCCAGTCAGTGTCTTGATTGTTCTCCTCCTAAGAAAGTCAGTCTTAAACATGTTACACACAAAACTTTACATTTAGCAAGAACAGCATCTTCTAGCAGTTGGTTCTCATGAGAAACGATTTTCAGCTATGAGCACATTTAAACAATACAATAGAAAATCACAGTTTAATCCTCTAGGATAGCAATTTTATTAAACGTTAAAAAATACATCTTGACATGAGGCTTGGCAAGTAGGACAAGACCTTCGCTAGATTAAGGCCTACAATTAATAAAACTAGTGCATAATGCATAACCCTTAATATGACCTATTACTACACTAGTCAAACATATATTCAGCATTTCATAGCATTAGACTATTATTAAGTACGCTGCATGAACATTGGCGGCCACTAATCGTAATCACAGTTTCAAATGCGTGCATTATTTTTCTACGTTATTACATTTTCTACACAGATCCATTACTCAGAATACTTGAACACTCAGTAATAAGTTTTATAAAAACACCTGCGCTAGCAAGCTTACTGGTACAATTTAACAGAACATTCATAATATTGCATCCAAAACCTGCCAAAGAACCTCTGCTGTGTGCAAATATCGCCCATTTCATTATTAAAATCAGATTTCAAAATCTTAATGATGTTATTTTCTATTATCAAGATTCACAGAGGGACCTGCCGGGGTTGTCGATTGTCACCACTCTTGTTGATAATGGGGCTCAAACCATTAGTAGCTAAGATTAGCCAAACACCTGCAATGAAAGGTATTGGATCACCTCGGGGTGCCGAAACAACATCCTTTATGCAGATGATATTTTCCTGATGATATCAGACCACATGAAATCCAGCAGCATCAATTCCTAAGACAACGTCCACAGCTGAAGGCTTTTCTGTTTTATCATGCTGTATTAATTGGAAGCATTAGAGATGACTCAATCTACCACTAGAGAGGATTTAGGTATTTATTGTATTTGATAAGCGTTATAATAGAAGACCAATACTGCTGAAGTAGATAAGAAGATGTAGACTTTATTCAGAGAACTCTTCACTTGCCAACAGCACTCACCTCACAAGCCTTCAACCGAACATGCCAAGGTAAGCTCAAGGTTAATCCATTGTCTTTACATTCTTAGGAGACACTGGAGTGTACCATTTGGGGGTTCTTAATGTCTAAAGTCTGTAAACTCATTTTATTAATACCCTTACAATAACCAAAAAGAACATCTATTTGTCCAGAATTTATTTACAATATAATTGCTTAATATGCTCAGTTTATATGCCAATATAAGCACTGTAAGGGACCTACATTTGATCAAAATTAGAACAATAAGTCCTGGAGATCTTACTTCATCTGGACATTTTGCTCAATTAAGAACTGAGAGACACTGTGTTAGATTATATCGGGCATTCTAAACAAAAATATTAAATGATTTATAAATGGTCTTATATTCATCTCTGGTTATGGGGCACTTGGAGGCAGTCAAAATAAGAACTGCACCTTGGTTCAATTACATATGCAGAACGTTCCCCACATTGATCCCTTCTACCACTATGTCAGAAATCAATTGACACATTAAAAAATTAATCTGGGCCCAATGAAGCATAGACTTGAAACCCATTTAACTGAACTTGAAACCCCCATTATACATGCATCTACGACAACCAGAGGGCTATGCCTACCAAAGATTCAAACTTGCTATTTAGCACACCAACATTTCACACTTGCTTCTGATATGTTAAAAACAAGCTATTGTCTGCAAAACATTATCCAAGTTTAGGATAAAGCATCACATCTAACAACCCCAGTTCTGTAAACGACCATAACCCCACTCTATGTGCCCCAGCATGCGCTTGGTGCAGCACCCATACATTTATGTTGATCGACACACATATGCTTCTGAATGTTTCTGTATGGTGTAAGAAAGGTCTCCACAGTAGTGGAGGGGGAAACATGCTGGCAAATATGCACAGAGGAAGGAATATTTAACAAAGCAGACTTTCTGACAGATGGCCATCTTAAATCATTTGATGATCTAAGGAGGAAATTAAAATTACCAACTTCTCAACTCTGGAAATATAACAGAAATTTAACCAACTGGTTACAAATTAAAATTACAAAATGCTAGTGGTGATGGAATTTATTTTATATTTGTAAATAATAATATGTTTAAAATTAAATTATTATATTTTATTTACTTAAGTATTTCTTAAACTTTGAATGTGATGATTAATGTGTTGCAACATTTTCTTTTTTAGTTTTATGTTAATAACATTTTCTAAGTTACTTTAAATTTGTATTTTATTTTAAAGTAGTATTAATTTTGTAAAATAATATATTAAACGTTATTATTACCCATATACTTTATACAAAGGACATCTCTGCCCCTTCGTGGCGGATACCTTGGCCTACGTGTGAAAAGATTGTGTATTAACTAAAAAAAACTCATAAATCCTGGGTGGGCACAGACATTGAAGTCTGCACCAATGGATAACGTTATTCTCAGGAATGGTAAGCAGCAAAAAGTAGTAAAGTTACTCCCAGGCAAAGTAGTAAATACATTTACACATGACTAAATCCACAGGTGTAAACTCACCTTTATGACTATGACCCACACTTTATTAATATCACTGAGGCAACTCCTTTGAGGATTGGAGTTTTTATTTGAATATCATCTCCTACAGTCCCTCTTATTCCTGTATAGCACCATTTATCTCTCATTTATTAGTAAGCCTTCCCCATTTTCCTACCACTCCCCCAGCCTCTGCCCACATTTATTACCAAATTCTATGCTTACGTCTGAAAGGAGATCGCTGCAGATGTGGTGGCGGCCTCCACATTAAAAACATAGGAAAGATGGGGTTGACGTCTACTCCGATATGTTTGGGAATAGGATTTTAAGGTTTGTGAGTAGTACTATGTAGTACTACTAACAGTTTTACAAAGTTTAGTTTGTAAACAGGCACACAAGAAAGACCATTGATATGCACAGTAGCTTTTTCATCTGTCTGTGAGCCATGGCAGAGAGATGGAAATACAGATGAATAATTACTTAATCCAGGGACTAGTTGATCAATGGTAGGCAAACAAATCTGAGATGGATGCATCCCCAATCTGTGAACTATTGATATCCGTAAGAGCCACAGAACGCATGGCAAATATCTGTAAAAGCTGTGGCAACTACTGCAGTAACCAGAACATTGTGTAAATCTAATAAAGGTGGTGTGCCAGTTTGAATCATCCTGAAACAAGAATCAGTACAGTGAAAATCTGTGATTCCCAGTGTGTCAGAGTGGGTGACCAACCCCAAAACCCTTGTCTACTATGGTAATCTGTGAAATACATGTAATAAAATACCAGTCTACATCCTGTAGCACAGAGTGCTAACAATTCACTGCAAGAGGCCTATTGTTTTCAATAAATCCTGCATTTTTTCATAGGTTTTCAAAATAAACAGACCAGACCTATGCCACATGGCATAACGTTTCAAGATGTACCAATCAGGCATATAGCTGTTATTGTTGGTTTGTCACCATAACCAAATCAAGCCCAATGCACTGGGTGTAAGCTATCCCACAAGGCATCTATCAGACATGCAGCAATAAAATTACAAAAGTGTACACAATTTCAATTGGCAAAGCAAAATACTATGGCCCTCATTACAACCCTGGCGGTCTGTGTTAAATCGGTGGTAATACCGCAAACAGGCCGGCGTAAACAAAATGGGATTACGACCGTGGCGGAAACCGCCAACATAGACAGCCACTTTAACACTCCGACCGCCACGACAGTAGAAACAAACACCGCGGCGTTAACCGCCAACAGACAGGAGGAACACAATGTACCGCCCATCCTATCACAAGATGCCTATCCGCCACCTTTTCCGGGGGGAACCAACGCAACCAAAAACATGGTGGAAACAGTACACAGAAGGGAAAACACCCACCTCTCCACACCCCACGAGGAACCAGGACGACATGGAGCCCAAATTGCAGATACTGCCGATGCTGGTCTTCCTTCTCTTCTATCAGGAGCACCAACGACGGCGGCGACGACCACAGTGAGTACTGCACCTACAACACAGGGGAGGGGGGGGAAACACACACACAACATGCAGCACCTTCACCCACACCCACAACACCATACACACAAATGCATGCAGCAACAGTACACATACACCCCCCGCCCCCTGGAAGAACGCAAGGACAAAAGGAATTGATTTGAACGAATGTAATCATGTGAAATCTCATTATCAAACTTCAAAATCCAGTAAACACAATTATGTACACCAACTACTCAAGTCCGGATAGTGCACCAATCATTGTCCGTGGACCACTGGTCCCAAAATGCATGGGCGAAGCCCACATATGATACCTGACTGGAAACGGAGAGAACACTGCTGGGGTATCAGATTGAAATGAAACAGGCACCTCAGGGGGAGGGGGGCACCTCAGCCAGATGAATGCACGATGCCACTGCTGCACGAGGGGGCTCCATGCCCATTGCTATATCCTGGGGAGTGCAAAGCCACAGTCTCCCAAGTCTCTCCAGTGGAGGGTTTGCCCACTGCTTTATCCTGGGGAGTGCAAAGCCACAGTCTCTCAAGTCTCTCCAGTGGGTGGTTTGCCCACTGCTTTATCCTGGGGAGTGCAAAGCCACAGTCTCTCAAGTGGATGTATCTCTCCACTGGTTCTGGATGGGGCCTGGTGCCCAGTGTGCTTCATCCTGCCAAGGACTGAGGTAGTGGATGTCTCCCTCCACTGGTTCTGGAAGGGGCTTTGTGCCCAGAGTGCTTCATCCTGCCAAGGACTGAGGTAGTGGATGTGAATCTCCACTGGTTCTGGAGGGAGCTTGGTGCAGAGAGTGCTTCATGCTGCCAAGGACTGAGGTAGTGGATGTGAAACTCCACTGGTTCCGGAGGGGGCTTTGTGCCCAGAGTGCTCCACGTGCAGTGTGGCCGGTACAATATACTCACCTGGGTGTGCGTGGCATGACATTGGCGAGGTACAGGTAGCATGATACGCCATGGAGGCAGCGACATACCCCACACTGCTGCGGTTCCCCTTCCACCTTCAGGTGCCAACAGTGATGACAGTAATGCTTCATGGAAGCTGCCCAGAGTCCTGCAACTCTCCTCCAGCCCTGGATGACTGACCACTGGGGATGGTAGGCACGTCAGTGGTGGTGCCACTGTCCGAAGACATCGCGGGGACGCTGGTGGTGCTTGCGGCGGTGTCTGTGGCGGCGGGGCTGGCGGCAGGGTGTGTGGCGACGGTGCTTGCGGCGGTGTCTGCGGTGGCGGTGCTGGCGGCGGGGTCTGTGTCAGCACTTGCTGAGGGAGAAAGCAGGATGTCTCCTGCAGCCTTGGATGGCTGCCCACGAGGGAAGAGGCTGGGGACTGTCTCAGTGGCTGTAGATGTGCCAGAGGCGGTGCATGTGGCAGTGCATGTGGCGGTGCAGGTGGCGGTGTTCGCCACCATACAGGTTGGCGTGGACGTGGACAGAAGGTGTGACACTGGTCCCTCAGTCGGTGCCGCCATGCCTTCTCCTGACCTGCCTTTCTGTTTTTAGCACTTCCCCACCTTTGATGGTGGCGCAGTTGTCTTGCCACTATCCCCTTTTGTTTTCGCAGAGCCCTTGGTGGATGGTGGTTTCAGCTTCTCCCTCTGGGATGTAGGCACCTTTTTCACCTTGGCAGGTGGCAGAATGTCCTTGCCCTCGCTACGTGGCACACTGGCAGCCCTGATGGGTGGCGCACTCCATGACCCCGCAGTTTCTGGCACCACTCTGCCTAGGGATGTGGTAGCTTCGGTGCTGGGCTTCGACCTGGAAAGCCTGGCCCTAGGGGAAGGACGGGGGGGGAGGTGTAGGTAAGAGGTCACTGTTAGCCAGGAAAAGTTTTTTAGACACACTGGGACAGGTAGATGGAGGGGGTTTTGGAGTGGAGGAAGAGGTAGTGGTTGTAGGAGGTGTACGTGATGGAGTGTGATTAAAATCTAATAACTAACATGAGAAGCTTGCAATATAATGCTTAGTGAAATCGGATAGAAAATGTAAACGTTGACACATGTGCATGAAATGTGCCCACAGGGAGTGGTCACCATTGTATTGGATGATTAATTAAATTGACTAATAATGAAATATTAATGTACTAATGTATGATTTTGTATTAGTATTAAGAGTTACAGATTAAGATTTTGCTAATTAATCACTAGGCCTTAGTTAGCATGAGTGGGGCCTAGCTGCCCGGTTTCATTTTAAATGTGTTTTTCTAACGTGCAATGTGCTGACTTCAAACCATCCTCATCTTTTGCCTAGCCCGTTCTATACTTTTCCTCCTTATGAGGGAAGTGTCCCTTATTATCTGTCTTGATGAACTTTGTTGTATTTCCTGGCTGATGGCGAATCAACTGATGTCCTGAGGTCGAAAACTGACTCTGTATGCTGACTCATTACGGAGGGTAACTATATGATGATGAAATTGTAATTGTCTATTTGCCTTTTCTTTCTAGGTACCAACTGCTTCTTTTGATAGAGACCATAGTTAGATGTTTTCTAAATTGGTGTTGCTGAATTGTTTTGCATGAAGCCCAACATGCCAATGCTGATTCGAGGTTAGTTAAGGAATTCACTAAACGGACGCAAATAGACAAATAACTGAATCCATGCTTTGTTGAATAATGCGCTAATGATACTCTGCTGAAAATAACTCATGTTGACATCGTGCTATGTTCTAATGTTCATGATCTTTGCTTTGATGAAATCATATTTGAGTTGCCATTTTATGACATTGTTGATGTGTTTTCTGGTTTTGAGACTAATAAACTTGCTAGTAGAGTGTAATCAATAGGGAAGAAATATCATAAATCTTACTAAATTCTGTGTGGTAATTCATGACTGAAAGGTCATGGTGTGTTTAAATTATATTGATGTTATTGATTAATTTGATTGCCTTGTTATTGTGAATATTGATGAGGTTATTGATTTATCGATTGACATGTTGATAAGTTATCTCGTCTTAAGGAGACTTCAATCAGGGTCAAAAGATTAATCGGCCTAAAACGAGTCCTACAGTGAATTAATTATCTCGATTGGGACGCGTTATCAGTTCTGGTAGCAGAGGACGGTTCAGGCCTTTTGGGGCCCTAGGACGAGGGACCATTGTTTTAGAGGTATTTTTGAGATAAGGCAAATTGGAGGTATGATGTGCCCCTAAGTCCCAAATGACTCTCCCGGAATCTCAGAGCTTGCCGAAGTGAGTTGGGTACGTTCTCGGCGTTCTAGTGATAGTATGAGTGGAGTAGAAGTTGCGCTTGCTCAGCTTATGCATATCGCAGGTGAATTGTGAGGTTTGTGAGAATTTAGGCCAGGTAATGTTTTAGTAGGAGTGGGCGTACTTCGCAGTATGAGAGTAGGGAAGTCGGCGAACTTCATGTGAGTGTGGTGCTTTGTGCTAAAAAATTGTCCACGTGGTTGTTGGTGATGTACGGACCCGGCGTGGTCCAGGATTCCGGAGTATATTGATAAGTGTATGAGACACTTGGTTTATGTTGTAATTTGTGCGGTTTAATAGGTCAATCGGGCGTGGTTGATGATTCAAGTTTGAGTCAAATTGTGTGAGTGAAACCTTCGATGGAGATTTGGCAAGTTCTAAAGTGCAAGTCGAGAGTAGAATTAGCGGGTCAAATTTTGCTTGCGAGTGCGGGATCTGAGAAGGAGAGAGTAGCGGCCGAGGTTTCATGTGAAATCTCCTTAAAGTTCTGAGGCGATTGTGTTACCCTTCCTGTAGTAAACCGGGAAATTAGGGTTTTGTTGTTAAAGTGCTCGCAATATATTGCATTAGTTTATGTGTGAATAGAGAGTGAGGAAGACAAGCCACAAGACTTTGTCAGCCGCAGTGTGTGTGTGAGTGTGACGTCATTGGAGCCGCGCTGGGATAGGTCAGTTGCCGAGAGGGGTCGCGCACGGATTGGCAGCCGTCCGTGAGAGGCAATTGGTTGAGAAGGTAGGCGAAGTGTGTTCTGGGAATTAAAGTCACTTCCTGATTAGATTCTAAACAAAATAAAAGATGCAAAAATTAAATTTTTCACGGCTTTAAAGAGTGCCTTGAGGGGAGATACATGCATTACAGCGATGTGTGGGGGAGCCTACACTGCCAGAGGATACTCCGGCTTATGCCGTAATGGAGGAGAAGGGAGTCGCGCCATGTCTTTGGCTAAAGCATTGGTGCAAATAAACAGAGAAAGATGGGTGTTTGACGTTTCCAGAGAATGGAACCTTTAATATAGGGGTCCTAGAAAATTTGCAGAAAGCGCTAAATGAACAGAAGCCGCCTCCAAGACCAGCTCAGTTTGAGGCGTTAGCGATTTGGGATTTAATGGCCATACGACAAAGGCAACAGAAATTCGAGCGGAGACTGAGGAAAGCAGCAAAGACCTTAGCAGAAGCTAGATGGGATAGAGAGACCAGGATGTGGAGAAGGGAAATAATGGACGGAGTTAGGATGTTTCCGGCAATAACTCAAGAAGCCGAAACACAGGGAAGAAAGGCCACTGGTAAAACAGACAAGGGCTCTAGCAAGCAGAAGGAGACTCAGAAGTCTTGGGTAGATGCAGACGATTCTTATGATGATGAGTTTCTAAAACAGTTGTTACAAGAACGACCACCACCATATGCCATAAATGACAATAGACCGAGTACTAGTGAAGATCCTATAAACCTAACACAAAATCAGGGAGCCACAAGCACAGCACAGCCAAATAATGTTACCACATCAGCTCTGATACAGTATGGTGCTAGTGCATCCACTGCACCAGATAAGCAGATACAGTTGCAACCACCACCAATTCAGAGGCTCTATCCTGATGTCCCAATATTAGAGACAACTACGAATTTGATGGTGCCACCTGATCCAGTATACACAAGATCAAAGTTAGTGCAGATTGAGCCGACTCCAAAATTGCTGCCCCAGCCGCAGCAACAGATGGTCCCGAATTACACTTCGGTCACAGGACCGCAGTCAGTTACAGCACCTATGATGAATCAAGCTATGGGAGTTAACGCTCCACTGGGATTGGGAAACGGACAGGCACCAGCCGCTATATCATTGCCGATTACTGTTGGTCCGCCAGTACTGCTATATGCGCTGGCAAAGCCTAGTGTATGTGACCAAGGGGTAATGACTTAGGAGGTGATAAGAGGAGTGTTCACAGGAAGTTCCCAAGGGATGACACCGGGAGAACAGACAGTGGAGGGATCTAGATCTTTGTTGGACTTCAGTCCGATTGGGGTTCCTTTAGAGACAATGAGACAAGCAGGTTTGGGTCTATTGACTCCACAAGTAATAAGTGCAAATACTTCGCAGACACCAATGATGCAGGCTGGAAATATCTTGTTGCAGGGCTTGACAGTGCAACAACTGAATGAATGGTTAGACAAGCTTAACACTCTACAGACTACTCCTGCGACAGCAGAGCGGTCAGAGAGAGAGTAATACCTGAATTTTGTGAGGTTAGGTGTGGAAGCAGCTGAGCTAGCTGAAGGGACTATGGGAGTGAACTGGTTAGAGTCATACACTGAAGCAGAACTGAGGTACCTGTGCCCGAAAATAACTAAAGAAGTGAGTAAGGTGCACCAAAGGTTATCGAACGTAGCAGAAAAATATGGTATAAACTTAGACAATACTAAGCATTTGAAGAGGAGTTACAGGTTAGACTTTGAACCTAAAGATTTTGATCATATGAGATCTACTGGGATGAAGGCACACCTTAAGGAAATACTTCAGAGTGCTCAGGTGTGGGAAACATTGGAGAAGTGGGAAGGCAGATGGGCAAAGAAAAGAGATAAGAGGAAAAGTGATTGCTTGGAACTGCAGCAGATGAAAGCTTCACCCGACACGGGAACAATAAAGATGTTACCAATGAGAGAGACAGCTGGAAGGGTCCTAGTCCATGTACCGTGGCCTAGAGGTGACATTTTGTCATTCAAAAATGATTATCCCAGGTTGAGGGAAAAGCCGATAGAATGGTATTAGCAGACAGACAGGTTTGTGAAGCTTGCGAAATGTCTTTGGGAAGACCTGAATACCCTGTTTGAAATTATAGTTCCAGCTGATTTGTGGCTTGAGTGAAAGAGGGGTGTGGATTGGCCGACAGAGGAACCAGCAAGGGACAAGATTACTGGAGCACCGTCTCCTGAGGTGATGAGGTTGTACTATAAGGTGACTGAGTTTCTAAAACAAAAGGTGTCGCCGAAAATTACTGATTGGCAGAAAATTGAGCGAACGGCACAAGAAGGCAAAGAGTCGATACATGCCTACTATGAGAGGTTGTTAAAGGCATTCAAACACTATAGTGGCACGGAGGTCATATATCCGAAAGATATGAATCATCTTGTGTTCAGGTTCGATGAGGGATTGAGACCAGAGATTAGCCAGATGACTAAGAATCATTTGATCTGTTGGCAAGCAAAGCCGATTGATGAGGTGTTGCAGTATGCAAAATACTGTAGCGATGAGATTGAATTGAAACAGAAAAAGCTGAAAGAGAAGGTGATGGTGATGCAAATGAAGGCAGCTCAGGCAGGGATGCAGGGAAATGGAGTACAGCAGATGGTACAGCAACAGCCTCAGGGGAACGGAATGTTCCAACCGCAAACAAGAGGTAGAGGTAGAGGAGGTTTTGTGAACCGTGGTCCATACATGAATACTGGTGTGGTTCAAAATGACGTACAAGGGATGAAAAAGGTGTTGCCATGCCATGCGTGCGGGGGCATGGGACATTGGAGGAGGGAGTGCCCAATGATGGTGCAGGATGGTGTTGTTCAACAAAGCAATTATGTTGGTACATTTCAAACTGTGAGGGGTCCAATAATGAGGGGTCAAAATCCGAACTTCCAGAATAATATGGTTCAGATGCAGGGTCTCCAGCCTATGCAACAAATGCAAATGCCACGTGTTCAACCAGCACAGTTGCAGCAAATACAACAGCAGGTTCCCATGGTACCTAGACAGAAAATGCAGTTGCCTTTAGCTCCAATGGGACAGCAACAGGTGATGCTTCCTCAACAGGTCACAGGTCAAACAATGAGTCAAAATAATACAGTACAACAGTTCCCATTGCGTGGTGAGAATGGAATAAACAATGACTGGTCGGATGATTGTTCAGATAGTGAGGAGTGCAGACTTGCAGCGTCCCTAGAAGTAGATCAGAGGGGACCTTATGTGCAAGGGAAGGTGTGGGTCACAAAGTTTCATTCCTGGTTGACACAGGAGCTGCACGCTCTACAGTCAGAAGTGCAGAGCTTCCAAAATTGCCGCTTTCGGGGCCTACCAAAAAGGTGGTAGGAGTAGCAAATCAGCTCCTGACGAATCCGATTACAGATCCGGTTCAGGTTGAGATTGGTACCTTTCAGGGATTGCACAGGTTTGTAGTCTGTGATTCAAGTCCCATATCCCTACTGGGAAGAGACTTACTGTGTAAAACGTGGTGCTCGATCACCTGTTCCAGTGAGGGAATTGAGGTGCAGACAAACTGTGATGATGAAGGGGACGATCGTCAGATCTCAGAGCCAGAAACGGAGACCACAGATGAGGAATACCCTTTGATAAGCTTCTTCCCGATGTTCACAGTGACCGATTTGCCTACAGAATTGCAGGGAACAGTGACAGAGAAGGTGTGGGATTTGACAGGAAAGGAAGTGGAACTGGTCAAAGGAGTAGAACCAGTCAAGTTAGAGGTGAAGCCAAATGCTGTGTTTCCCCAGGTACCACAGTACCACATGGCACAAGATGTTCTCATACAAGTGACGCAGATAATTGCAGACTTTGTGAAGCAAGGGGTTTTAAAAGAAGTGATGAGCAGCCCATGTAATTCGCCATTAATGGGACTGAGAAAGCCTTGTGGGAAAGTTCGAATTGTCCAAGACCTGAGAAAAATTAATGAGATAGTGGTAAAATGTTGCCCCATAGTGCCAAATCCAGCTGTGATCATGTTTCAGGTCCCATGTGATGCAGAGTGGTTCACAGTTGTGGACTTGTCTCAAGCGTTCTTTTCGGTGCCTCTTCATGAGGACAGCCAATTTCTATTCAGTTTCAAATTCTTGGACAAGGTTTACAGTTGGTGTCGAATTCCTCAAGGGTTTTCAGAATCGCCTTCCATCTTCAATCAGATATTGAAAAAGGATTTGGAGTCATTGGATTTGCCTTTTAACTCGACTCTAGTACGGTACATTGATGACTTGTTGATTGCATCCAAAACGAAAGATGACTGCAGGTATGATACTATTGCCCTACTGAACCATTTGGGAAAGAACGGACATAAAGGGGGTCATTCTGACCCCGGCGGTAATTACCGCCATGGCGGAGGTTGGCGGTAGCACCGCCAACAGGCCGGCGGTGCTCCGCCGGGCATTCTGACCGCGGCGGTACAGCCGCGGCCAGAAGCGGAAAGCTGCCCGTCAGAATCCTCCATGGCGGCGGAGCGCGCTCCGCCACCATGGGGATTCTGACACCCCCTACCGCCATCCTGTTCCTGGCGGTTCTCCCGCCAGGAACAGGATGGCGGTAGGGGGTGCCGCGGGGCCCCTGGGGACCCCTGCCGTGCCCATGCCACTGGCATGGGCACGGCAGGGGCCCCCGTAAGAGGGCCCCACAACGTATTTCAGTGTCTGCTTAGCAGACACTGAAATACGCGATGGGTGCAACTGCACCCGTCGCACCTTCCCACTCCGCCGGCTCAATTCTGAGCCGGCATCCTAGTGGGAAGGTTGATTTGCCCTGGGCTGGCGGGCGGTCTTTTGGCGGCCGCCCGCCAGCCCCGGGCAAATCTCAGAATCACCGCCGCGGTCTTTTGACCGCGGTGCGGTGTTCTGACGGCGGTACCTTGGCGGACGGCCTCCGCCGTCCGCCAAGGTCAGAATGACCGCCAAAGTGTCCCCAAAGAAGCTACAGTACTGTCAGAAAGAGGTGAAGTACTTAGGCCACCTGATTGAGAAGGGGTCAAGGTGAAAATCCAAGGAAAGAGTGACAGCCATATTACAAATGAGTCCCCCGACATCTAAGAGAGACGTGAGCATGTTTTTGGGAATGGTGGGCTACTGTCGCCAGTGGATTCCCAACTTCTCTATTATCTCTAAGCCTTTGGTGAGGTTGCCTGTCAAAGAAGTTAAGGATGGCCCGGATACCGTAACTATGTCCGAGAAAGAGATGAGGGCATTCATTGAACTGAGAGAGTGCATGTGCAGGGCTCCAGCTTTAGGTAAGCCTGATTACACAAAGCCTTTTGTACTGTTTTGTCATGAATGTGATGCTTGTTCTTTGTCTGTCCTGACACAGCTCCATGGAGGTGCAAACTGGCCAGTAGCATTTTTTCAGCTACTTTGGACCCAGTTGCAGCAGCCTTGCCGGGTTGTTTGCGAGCAGTTGCAGCAGTTGGTCAAAGCCTTAGTGTGAAGGCATAGTGATGGGACATCCTTTAACAGTCATGGTCCCACATTCAGTCGAGATCTTGTTGACTCGTACTAAGACGCAGCATATGACAAATGTGAGACTCACCAAATATGAAACCATTATACTGGGGTCACCGAATGTGACTTTGAAAAGATGTACTGTGTTAAACCCGGCAACTTTGCTTCCTAATGAGAATACAGATGTTGATGATGCTGAGGAAGTAGAACATGATTGTCTTGAGGTACCAGAACTGTGCACCAAACCAAGACCTGACATTAAAGATACCCAATTGGAGGAAAATTATTACATTATCTTTGTTGATGGTTCATGCCTGAGGGACTCAGTAGGAGTACTAAGAGCCGGATACGCTGTGTGTACAATCACCGGTATCCTAAAAGCATCTTGGCTTGAAAGAGTATATTCTGCTCAAGTGTCTGAATTGGTTGCTCTTACTAGGGCATGCCATGCCGCTGACAAACTAAAAGTGACTATCTATACTGACAGCAGGTACGGATTTGAAATTGTCCATGAATTTGGCCAATTATGGTCCCAGAGGGGTTTCCTAACCTCTTCTGGTTCTCTAGTGAAAAATGGCAGAATAATTAAGGAGTTGTTACACGCGATTCAGTTACCTCTTGAAATTGCCGTGGTGAAATGCAATGCTCATGTGAAGTCATAAGACTTTGTGTCAATGGGAAACGGATATGCAGATCAAGTCGCAAGGTTTTGTGCATTGAACTGCATATCGTTCAAAGATCAGTGGGAATTGTTAACGGAAACTGAAAATGAGACATGCACAGGTTATGCCTTAAGGGTGGTTGACACAATGGAAGAGTTAAAATTGTTGCAGGGACGTACCAGCAAAGATGAGAAACGCTCTTGGCTTAAAATGCAATGTATACAAAGACCTGATGATTTGTGGGTTTCAGATGAGGGGAAAATGATTTTGCCAAATAGCCTTTTGTCACAGTTTTCAAGGTTTTACCATGGACAAGCACATATTGGGAGAGATGCCATGATTAGGTTGTTCAAAATTGACTGGTTTAATCCGAAGTTCAGACAAGCCGCAGAAGTAATCTGTCACAGGTGCATCATCTGTCAGCAGATGAATGCGGGGAAAGGGACCGTGGTGAATTTGAGCCACATTGGGAGAGCAGGAGGTCCATTTAGCAGGATGCAGATGGATTTTATTGAGATGCCTGTGTGTGGAGGTCTGAGGTACGTGTTGGTGATTTTGTGCATCTTTAGTCAATGGATTGAAGCTTACCCTACACGTAGGAATGACAGTCTCACAGTAGCAAAGTTGCTGCTCAGGGAGTTGATACCACGTTTCGGGTTTCCGATCTCTTTAGAATCAGATAGGGGAAGTCACCTCAACAATGAGGTGGTTAAGCTCTTGTGTGCCGCACTGAACATTGAACAGAAGTTGCATTGTAGCTACCGTCCCGAAGCCTCAGGACTAGTGGAACAGATGAATGGTACCTTGAAGTCGAGGATGGCAAAAATGTGTGCTGCTACCAATTTGAAATGGCCTGATGCGTTGCCCTAAGTGCTGTTGTCAATGAGAAATACACCTAACAAGAAAACAGGACTGTCTCCGCATTAAATTCTCATGGGCCGAGCTATGAGATTGCCCGCAGTGCCTGCAAATGCTCTTGTGAATATCACGGATGATATGGTGTTGGACTACTGCAAGGGTCTGGCTGATGTGGTCCGCTCTTTTTCTCACCAGGTGGAAGCAATCACATTGCCACCGATAAGTGATCCAGGTCACAATCTGAAAGCCGGTGACTGGGTTGTTGTCAAGAAACACGTGAGGAAATCGTGTTTGGAGCCAAGGTGGAAGTGGCCATATCAAGTGATACAGACAACTACAACTGCTGGGAAATGTGTGGGAATTCCAAACTGGATCCATGCCAGTCACACAAAGAAGGTGGCATGTCCAACTGATGAGGAACTTGAGTTGTAGAAAATAACAACTACAGAGAATCAAGTCTCAGGGCCGGAGAGTAATTAAAGGGGAACTGAGACTGAAGGAGAGCCCGTTGAGGACGGCTTGGTCACTCTAGCAAGAGTTGAGACCCGAAGGGGTGACAGTGAGCCTATCTCAACTAAGGCACCAGGGAAACCGACACAAAGAGTGGTTCTCCCAGAAGCAGATGGATACAGGTTTGAAGTAGAGCCCGTGACAGACCCAGAAGGCGAAGGGGAAGAGTCAGGAGAGAAGCAAAGCGGTCAGACTACTCCTGAGCAAATTGCAGGTCCATCAAGAGAAGACACCATAGAATCAGAGGAGGGCGTAGAACAGCCACAAGAAAGACGAAAAGTCGGAAAGGTACTGAAGGGAGATAACTGGCCAGAATCGCAAACTGGAAAAGGGAAAGTAGTCATCGGTGAAACAATAGAGGAAGAGGTCGATACCACAAGGAAGGAAGATTTGAGTGAAGGAGAATTGCAGGGTGACCGCAAATTGAAAAGAAAGAGAATAGCAAACAGAAGGTACGCATGTCCTGAGTGGGCGTATGCAACATCAGCTGAGTGGCAACAAGAATTCTTGGCATTCTGTTTTGATCGAGAGGTTCCAGGTCAATACTACGGCACCTGAATTTGACCACAGAGAAAAGTCACTGTGTTAAATTTGAAGTAACGCTGAAAAGCCGAAAGAAAAAGAGACTGATAAAATTACCGGATGTGACACTGTTAACCTGAATTGACTTGGAAAACTGATTTTGACAAGCTGCTAACCTGATTCGACAAGGATCCTGGGAGTGAAACGCTGTGAATATTTGCTGAAGAAAGACTTTGCTTGAGAGAAGAAAAAAAAAAAGAAAGAAAAAGAGCTTTAGATCTTCCTCAGTTGATTGTTTGCCTTTATATTGTTCTGCTTTCTGATTCTTTACAGATCACGATTAAGACTAGAGATAATAATAAGGGGAGTAGGATTGGTAGATGGTTGGGTATTATTTTGGGTTTGGGTGTGCGATAGTAATCATAGCTGTGATTGTTGGAATGCCGCTGGTGGATAAGAGTGAGACTAATAATGGTACAATTCCTGAGACTGTTACACTAACACCATGGGAGAGATTTGAGCAGGATACGAAAGATTTGCATGAGGGAACTAACACAAAAGGGGAACTATCTACTAATGTTTTCTATTGCTTGTTGTATGAGTATGTTGAAACAATGGATGCGAAGAATTTTTATTTGTGCACAAAAATTCCTTCGTCAGTACAAGAAGGGGTTACCTATCATAGTTTGCCGTTAACTTACGGGATAAGTTGTAGTTTGTTATTAACAAGGTTTTATGATCAAGAATATATTCAGTACTTCTATTCTAATCTAGATGTAGTGTTTTCTTTTGTGCCTATAAATGAATATTTGAGTAAGGTAGCTAGAGAGCATAGTATAAAAATAGTTAGTGGTTTCTTTGAGCCCACACTGACATTTGGTACAGCTTATGCGCATCGCAATAATCTAACTTGCTTACTAACACCTGTAGAGAAGAGCTTGTTAGATCACACTGATGATAGGAGAAAAGCTTTAAAAGAAAAGCTAGAAAAGGGATTAGAGAAACAAACGTTTGCAGATGATTATGCTTATAGTGCAATGAAGACACAAGGCAAATTAGCTTTAGATGCATTACACGTAGGAAAGCTTTGTATATATAGGCCAAAATCTGACCATGACACTTTATTTGTGGGAACGAGTGAGTGCAGACATGTGTTTTTGTTTCAGTGTAAGTGGACGTTCATGTTAAATGGACAGGATCCAGCGATCCCAGGGATCTATTACATATGTGGACTTAATGCTTCTTACCGTCTTCCAAAGGGATGGTATGGGACATGTTATTTGGGAATAGTTTTCCCAAAGATTTACCAATTTGATGACTTAAGGAAGTTTCCTAAAGTGTCTGAATTACATCATACTAGACAGAAAAGAGAGACAGCAGCTGCTGTCGTGGGTGATATATTTGGAGCAATAATTCCTTCAGTGGGAGTTATCTTAAACTCCATAAAGATTTGAAAGTTGGCTACTATTGTGGACAACATGCTGACAAACTTCACAGGAGTTATACTCTTGGTAGATACTGAACTTGCTGCAGAGAGGGCTATGAGTCTTCAAAATAGGCTTGCTTTAGACATTCTTTTAGCGAAAAGTGGCGGAGTCTGTAGGATGCTTAATGAGAGGCATTGTTGTGCCTATATACCCGATAATAGTAATAAGATTAGAAGTATGCTTACTAACCTAACAAGAGATAGTAAAGATTTGAAGGAGCTGAAAGAACCTGGACTCTGGGAAAAAGTTGGAAAGGGACTTGCTAAAGTGGGAAGTTGATTTAGTAATATTTTGTATGGGATATTTGCAAAAATAATACAGGGAATATTAATTGTTTTAGCTTGATTATTCGGACTATGGTTATCATGTAAAATTACTAAAAGAATTAGAGAAAAATTGGCAAAACGCAATATGAGAAGGGAAGAAAAGAAAAGAGAGAAAATATTCAAAGCAAAATATGAAAAGTCAAAAATGGAGGAAGAAATTGAAATGAAGGAACTAAGAAAGTGAAATGTTGTGAAGGGAAAGGATTTGTGTGATGACAAGAGTCATCAGAGGAGGGATTGATGGAGCGAGATTAAAATCTAATAATTAACATGAGAAGCTTGCAATATAATGCTTAGTGAAATTGCATAGAAAATTAAACGTTGACGCATGTGTATGGAATGTGCCCACGGGGAGTGGCCACCATTGTATTCGATGATTAATGAAATTGACTAATAATTAAATATTAATGTACTAATGTATGATTTTGTATTAGTATTAAGAGTTACACATTAAGATTTTGCTAATTAATCACTAGGCCTTAGTTAGCATGAGTCGGGCCTAGCTGCCCGGTTTCATATTAAATGTGTTTTTCTAACATGCAATGTGCTGACTTGCTGAAGGACATGAAGCTGTACTTTTCCAGGAGTTAGAGATGTATGTGTAGCCGTAGTAAATTTTCTCATGAGAACCCGACTTGCTCAAGGAGACATTCTTGTGGAGCGCAACAGGGTAATTCGCAACAGGGACAAGGTCATTTAGACTAGGGAAGACAATGGGACTACTGACTTGAGTAACAAATGTCACTTATTCCTCACCTGACATTCTACCCGTTGGAGGCGTCAAACCCAGGAACCAATGAGCTGCATGAGAACTGTCAAAAGTGGAAAGCTCTAATGGGGTGACCGTTGGACTATTGGATGGAGATAATGATGCACCAAATATTGACCAATTGGAAATTGGAGACTTGTTCGACAATTTTAATATAACCGCATGACCCGAGGAGAAATCAGCCATTCCGAGCCATTATATGCCATTCCTTTGCCTTAGCCATTATGGGCCAGATGTACGAAAGGATTTTACCCATTCTGTGTCTATGGGAAAAAGCTTTCGTACATATGGCCCTATGTGCCTTTTTGCTATCACCCAGCCACTTTGTTACTCTGCTTAAAGACTTTGCTGTTTGACTCTTCAAACCATCCTCACCTTTTGCCTAGCCCGTTCTATACTTTTCCTCCTTATGAGGGAAGTGTCCCTTATTACCTGTCTTGATGAACTTTGCTTTATTTCCTGGCTGATGGCGAATCAACTGATGTCCTGAGGACGAAGACTGACTCTGTATGCTGACTCATTACGGAGGGTAACTATATGATGATGAAATTGTAATTGTCTGTTTGCCTTTTCTTTCTAGGTACCAACTGCTTCTTTTGATAGAGACCATAGTTAGATGTTTTCTAAATTGGTGTTGCTAAATTGTTTTGCATGAAGCCCAACATGCCAATGCTAATTTGAGGTTAGTTAAGGAATTCACTAAATGGACGCAAATAGACAAATAACTGAATCTATGCTTTGTTGAATAATGCGCTAATGATACTCTGCTGAAAATAACTCATGTTGACGTCGTGCCATGTTCTAATGTTCATGATCTTTGCTTTGATGAAATCATATTCGAGTTGCCATATTATGACATTGTTGATGTGTTTTCTGGTTTTGAGACTAATAAACTTGCGAGTAGAGTGTAATCAATAGGGAATAAATATCATAAATCTGACTAAATTCTGTGTGGTATTCATGACTGAAAGGTCATGGTGTGTTTCAATTTTATTGATGTTATTGATTAATTTGATTGACTTGTTATTGTGAATATTGATGAGGTTATTGATTTATCGATTGACATGTTGATTAGTTATCTCGTCTTAAGGAGACTTCAATCTGGGTCAAAAGATTCATCGGCCTAAAACGAGTCCCAGAGTGAATAAATTATCTAGTTTGGGACATGTTATCATACGTCTGCTGAATTTGGGTGAAGGTGCATGGGCTGGAGGCTGTTGTGAGGTAGATGGCTGTTAGGTGGATGTGTGCCTGCGTTTGTGTACTTTGGGACACACAGAAACACTGGGAGAGGACACTGGGGATGTGTGAATGGTAGTGGAGGTGGTGATTGCACGTGAGCGGTGTGTGGTGATGGGCGTGCTCGTGATGGAGGTAGTGGCTGAGGATGTAGTGCATGCAGGTTTGAGTCGAGACGAGACTGGGAGGGAGGAGGGAGACGTGGAGGAGCGGACACAGTGGAGGAAAGGGATGTTGGTATGTCTGCATGGGAATGATGCTTGTGTGAGTGCCTGTAAGATGTGTGGTGCTTATGTTTGCCTGAGCCACCCTTGTGTGTTGATGTGTGTGCATGCTGGTCTGATGGTGTGCTTGGGATAGGCTGAGGTACAGGGGATTGGGTATGGGTGGAGGAGGTTGGAGGGGGGAGGCTGGACACAGGGACAATGGCTGCCATCAGTGCTGAGGCCAGAGCCTGAAATGCTCTCTGTTGGGCGGCCTGGCCAGAATGAATGCCCTCCAGGTATGCATTTGTTTGTTGCAAATGCCTCTCAACTCCCTGGATGGCATTCAGAATGGTAGACTGCCCAGCAGTGAGGGATCTCAGGAGGTCAATAGCCTCCTCACTGAGGGCAGCAGGGCAGACTGGGGCAGGGCCTGAGGTTCCTGGGGCGAAGGAGATGCCCACCCTCCTGGGTGAGCGGGCACAGGACAGATGCTGAGGGGCTGCTGGGAGGGCGGTGCTGGTCAGGGGTGGCGGCTGTACCTGTTGATGCGGTGGGCACAGAGGGGCCCGACACCGCAAGGGAGCTCCCATCAGAGGAGGAGTCGCTGTCGCTGGTCTCTGCTCCTGTCCCGCTGTGGAGCTCCCCTCGCCCTCTGTCCCACTGGTGGCTTTAGACTTCGTTGCTTCACCCTCCAAAGCCAAGTGGGTTGCAGCTCCCTCCTGCTCCGGTGACAGTGCTCCTCCGCCGGAAGATGCTACTGCACACAAGAACAGGGAGACCACAAAAAGGGGGGGGAAGACAAAAGAAAGACATGCTCAGTGCACGCAACACCACTACCGTTGGCAGACACAACACACATGGAGTAGCCCTCTGCACTAAGCCATGCACTTATAGTTCCTAGATTTTTCACATGCCCATGGGGTACGAGGCCTAAGACCAATTGCTGTACACCTGGAAGTCACAGGAGCCTGACTAGGTGTAGATGGCTCTTACCACTAGTGGGGTTGGGGTGCCACAGAGCCTGCCTCACAAGGGACCTTGCCCACCAAGATCGCCCTGGCCTAGGAGAACCCACTGCCCACCTCCCCCACCCAGACACCTCGTAATGCGTGCAGAGTCAGCTGAATGAGAGTGTTCTCACCCCCTTGTGGCTGCTGTGATGCCCTCAAGCACCCATCCAACTCCGGATAGGCCACCGCCAGGATCCAGAACATCAGTGGGGTCATGGTGCGACGGGCACCCCTTCCACGTTGAGAGGCCATCCCCAGCTGGGCCTCCGCTGTCTTCTTGCTCCAGCGGCGCTGGTCCTCCCATCTTTTACAGCAGTGGGTGCTCCGTCTGTGGTAGACCGCCAGGGTCCGTACGTCCTTGGCAATGGCACGCCAAATAGCCTTCTTCTGGTGGGTGCTGACCTAGAGGAATGGTACGGGGGGAAAGGACATTATTCACCCGGCCGGACCATCATACTCGTTGCCCACCAGTTCCCACCCATGCCATGGCGCACATACACTCACCATCCACACATGCAGGCCTCAGCCCCCCCCTGTTTCTTCCAGCCACACCACTCAAAGAAGACATCACCCATTCAACATGCTCACAGTGTACTCACCTGTTTGTCTGGAGGACCGTACAATTGCGTGTACTGGGGGAGGACCCCATCCACTAGTTTCTCCACCTCCTCCGAAGTGAAGGCAGAGGCCCTTTCCCCAGACACTGTAGCCATCGTCGCTTCCAGACACAGGTCACAGCAGCACTTGCAGTGTAGGTCCTCTCCTGTTGAAGGTCAGGTATCAAATGAGTGAACGGACAGAAATTGGCTCCTCAGACCCATAGGGCCCAATGTTAACCAATGCTGAATTGCGTTGCGGTCTTCTACTGCCCACCATGACGGTGTACAATGCCAGCGCAGTTACCTCATATCCCCTTGTTCCACCATACAGGTCAGGCAGCCACCATTTCAGGGGGCCACAAGGCATTAATAATAACTGCGTCACACCTATCTAGGCCTGGAATACACACAGTTACAGGCACATTGCGGATTTATACATTTTCAGCAAATAACATTTTGTGATACCTCAGTGTTGGCTGACTCTCTGCTCGCTGTTCTCCTCCATAGGGCACGTCTGCTGGGGCAGGTGATGAGATGGAGGCATCCTCCGGTGTACAGACCCCTGATGGACCTGTCGACAATGGAAGAGAGACACATCATGGTCACATACAGACTTGATCGTGCAACAATCCAGGAACTGTGTGCCGAGTTGGAGCCAGACCTGATGTCAGCTATCCGCCATCCCACAGGGATACCCCCTCTAGTCAGATCCTCTCAATACTCCATTTCCTGGCAAGTGGTTCCTTTCAAACAACAGTGGCCATTGCATCAGGGATGTCCCAGCCAATGTTCTCTAACGTGTTGTCCAGAGTGCTGTCTGCCCTGCTGAAACACATGTGCAGCGGCACATGTGGCATTAGTACCCCCATGCAGGAGTGAACAGGTGTACAGGAAACGGAAGAGCTACCATTCGATGAATGTGCAGATGGTGTGTTTGACAGACCAGTACATCTCCCATGTGAATGCCAAGTTTCCTGGCTTGGTGCATGACGCTTACATTTTGAGGAATAGCAGCATCCCTTATGTGATGGGCCAACTCCAGAGGCACTGTGTGTGGCTAATAGGTGATGCCAAGGACCCAAATACAGTGTGAATAGGTGTCTGGGTATGGAGTTGTCCCTAAGGGTTGGAGGATGTCTAACAGTTGTCCCTCGATATTTGCAGGTGACTCTGGTTACTCCAACCTGGTTACCCCAACTGACCCCAGTGAGGAATCCCAGGACAAGGGCAGAGGAACGCTACAAAGAGGCACATGGGCGAACTAGGAGGGTGATCGAACGCACCTTTGGCCTCCTGAAGGCCAGATTCCGGTGCCTCCATATGACAGGTGGACCCCTATACTACTCACCAAAGAAGGTGTGCCTGATCATCGTGGCGTGCTGTATGCTGCACAACCTGGCTTTGCGATAGCAGGTGCCTTTTCTTCAGGAGGATGGGCCAGATGGTGGTCTTGTGGCAGCTGTGAAGCTTATGGACAGTGAAGAAGAGGAGGCAGAAGAAGAAGATATTGACAACCAAAACAACATAATCATGCAATACTTCCAGTGAGACCCAAGTAAGAAGATGTCACTGCCTCCCACATCTCATACTATTGTTGGAGCTAGCATAAGTCTGTCATTTTCACTCAGTCTATGGACCCTGACTTGTCACTTTGCCTTTCCATTTCACAGATGTGGGTCCCACTTTGTGCCCTCTGCTATGTTTCCTCCTGGCCTACAGCTGTGTTACATTGGTATGTGCACAAGTAAATTGACATTGCTATATTCCATGGTTATTGCAATTGCACATTTGTGAAAGCACAGACTGACTCCAGATTGTTTTGTGATTGAATTGTGTTTATTTCTGTGCAAATAAGTGGAGGGGGTTATAAAATGGACTGGTGAGATGGTGAAGGAATGTCCATGGCAGAGTCCAGTCTATTTGTTTCACAGGTGCATTGTCCAAAGGGGCATAGGAAGTGGAGCAATGGCAGTTTAAGGATGGGCAGGGTAACAGAGTGGGACAGAAAGGTGACATTCAGGGGGGTCTCATTTCCTGGCGGGGGTCTTGGCAATGTTCTCTGTCTTGTTCCTGGATCTCAGGGACCGTTTGCGGGGTGGTTCTCCATCAGCAGGGGGTGGGGTGCTGGTGTCGTATTCCTGTGGCAATGCCTCCTGTCCACTAGCGCCGGCGGAGATGGAGGGCTGTTCATCGTCCAGGCTAGTGTCAGGGGCCCCTTGTTGTGCCACCTTCTGATGTTGACAAGGTCTGCCAGTACCCCTGCAATGGTGACCATGGTGTCCTCCCCCTATCACACAGCAGTCCTCCCAGCTTCCCTGTTGTCCTGTGCCTCTGTCCCCTGAACTGTGTGCCCACTGCCACTGTCCCCAGGTCCCTGATCATCCTGTGTTAGTGGGGTTGCCTGGGTTCCCTGTAGTGGTGGACACACTGCTGATTGACGTGTCCTGGGGACAGAGGGATGGGCTCGCTGGGTGGGTGCTGTGCTGGTGTTTCCTGAGGGGGGGGCTCTGTAGTGGCTTGTGACAGTGTCAGGGGAACTGACTGTCCCGAGGTCCCAGATGGCCCGGGCTGGTCATCTTGATCCAGTTGTGCAGAGCTGCTGTCATCACTGTGGGTCTCTTCTGTGGGGGGACTGGATATGTCTGGCACCTCCTGTCCGGTGATGTTGGGTAGGGCTCCAGTAGGGGTGTAAAAGCATAATTATTGTATCAGTGTGTGCCATCTTGTGCAATGGGTGAGTTACCCTCTACTCCTGTGCTTGCATTACTGCCTTGGCCCTTGTGTGATTGGTGATTTTGTGGCCTGGGTGAGTCTCTGTACTGGACATGCTATGGTGATGGGTGTCCATGCATTGGTGTTACATGCAGGGCTTGTTTTTGGGATGTGTGGGTTGTGTTGGTGGGGTATCTGTGCGTTGTTGGGGTGATGGGTGTGAGGGTAAGGGTGGGGTATGTGATAGCATGCAGGTAGGGTGGGGGATAAAGTAGTAAAGATTAGCCTTACCAGAGTCCAGTCCTCCTGCTACTCCTGCGAGGCCCTCAGAATGCAGTATTGCCAAGACTTGCTCCTCCCATGTTGTTAGCTGTGGGGGAGGAGGTGGGGGTCCACCGCCAGTCCTCTGTACAGCAATCTGGTGTCTGGAGACCACGGAACGCACCTTCCCCCATAGGTCCTTCCACCTCTTCCTGATGTCATCCCTAGTTCTTGGATGCTGTCCCACTGCATTGACTCTGTCAACAATTCTCCTCCATAGCTCCATCTTCCCTGCAATGGAGGTGTGCTGCACCTGTGATCTGAATAGCTGTGGCTCTACCCGGACGATTTCCTCCACCATGACCCTGAGCTCCTCCTCAGAGAACCTGGGGTGTCTTTGAGGTGCCATGATGTGGTGTGGGTGATATGTGAGGTGGTGTTGGTTGTGATGTATGAGGGGATGTGTTGGTGTGTGTTGTTTGAGGTGCGTGGATGTTGTGTAAGTGGTGGTGTTGTGTGTCTGTGGATGCTGCTTTTGTTTAAGGTGGTGTATCTCTCTGGCCTGGTTTAAATTTCTGGTAGTTTGTGGGTGATGTGGGTGTGTGTTTTATATTGGATTGGGTGTGTGGGTGTGGTGTGTGTATGTGTATCAGGTGTGTGTATTTCGAATTGTCCAATGTGGTGGTGTTTTGTATATGTATGTGTATTTTGAGAGCAGCAGTGTGTACTGCCAATGGATTACCATGGTTGAAAGACCGCCGCGTTGATTCGTGGGTCGTGATAGTGTGGGCGTATTCCTGTTGGCGTGACAGTGTCGGTTTTGTTATCGCCATTTTATCACTGACTTTTGGTGTGGAGGACTTGTGTGGGTGTCTGTATTGTGGCAGATTCTGAGCTGTGGGTCATAATACCTGTAGCGGAATTCTGCGGGCGCAGCAGTATGTTGGCAGTCTTCTGCACGGCGGTAAGCAGGATTTACCACCAGGGTTGTAATGAGGGCCTATATCTCCATAAAGAGCCTAACAAGGATTCTCACTGGACAAATCTTCTATCCCCACAGTTTGTCACAGGGGATAACCAACACCAAAATCCTTGTCTACTACCTTATTTTGTGAGATTCCATGGAACAAGCACATATCTGTAGGTGTTAATAGAGAGCACTAACAATGCCCTCTTAAATGCCCATTTGCTTTAACATATGTTTTTCCAAATAAATATGTCAGGCCTGCTGCCTTTATTGTAACTTCTTTTGTGACAAACAATCAGGCCCATCATCTTTATCAATAACCTACTCAGATCTTGTGTTGGGCATAAGCTTCCCCACAAAGCAACCATCAGGTACACAGTATTACAATTACAAATATATACAAAATTACAGTTGTCAAAACAATATAATATCGCTCTTAAAACAGCCTAATAATAATATCTTCTACCTCCGTGATTTATTCGGATGGGACACCAACAACAAAAATGTACCTACTAGTCAAATCTGTGAGATTCCATATAGCAAAATACCTGCCTACAGGCTTTTCCACAATGTAGTAACAATCGGCCTTTAAAATACCATTGTATTTAACACATGCTTTTCCCAATATGCTAGACTACTGGCTTTGTCATCAAGCTTTATAATAAACAAACCAAATATATGGAATCGATCATGACGTTTCACAGTGAACCAATTAGGTCTATAGCTTTTACCGTTGGTTTGATACCATAACTAACACAGGCCTATTCAAGTGCACATAAACTGGCAATCATCAGGTATTATAAAGTTTTAGAAAAATATTGTTTAAAAAATAATATACAACCCCTCTCAATCGAGCCAAACAAGAATAGTTGCAGTGGACTCCTCCACTATTCCATTCTGGTGTTTCCTTTGTCCGCCATGTGAGGTGCTAGCGCTTCACTGCACATGGGCAAACTTTCACATCAGCACAATGGAGAGCATGCTGGATACAGGAGTTAAGTGAACAATAAGATGAAATAAGGAGTTTTTTTTTTGTGAGACCTTGTATTTTAGACTTTGTGACTTGAGTATGGGGAAACATACAACATAAAGGAATGGTCCAGAATTAAGGCAGTTTAAGACATTCCACGCATTGTGAGGCTAGTTCCTGCTTATATAATCAAGGTAATTCTAAAAAAATGGAAGAACTCTAATAAAAGCAACCTTCCAAGGCTCAAGGTGATTTATACCCCTGCCTGGAAAAAATGGAGGAGAACATGGCAGACTCAATATATATGAGTTTCATGGTTGCGAGGCCAGTTGAGCGATCTTCCATGGCAGAATAGGATATTTTAAAAGATCCAGCTGAAAAGAAAGTGGATAAGAAAGTGGATGCTGCCCTTAAAAAGGTTGTTCCCGTTCACATTTGGTAGTATGAGCTGGAGTATACTGTGATTAAATTACCTAATCATTGCTCTGAGAATGAAAATTCCTCTTTAAAGCTACCAAAGAGGGCCAGGATTTACTTATCTGTTGGAGGGATTTGAATATAAGGTGGAATTCCTGTCATTCACTTCTTTTGACAGTTAAGGGTCTCTGCTTTGGCTTGTGAAGCCTCTATTGTTGCTTGTTGTAATTTGTGTCTGAGGGATTGGAATTCAGATGTAACTCAAACAACTACCACCTTGAGAATAACTTTTAAATAGACAAGGCGGTTTTGACCAACATTCGATAAAAGCTGCGCAACATTGCTTTTCCATCAGAAAACATCAACGTTTGTGCAAACATAAAGGTTCCTTTCATCAGCCCACCAAAAGACAGACCATTTGCAAAAACAATCCAAATATTTTCCCCTGACGTTTTTCATAACAATCAAGGTCAGGAGGGGGTAAATAAAGACCTATGTTCCTGACTATGCCAGTCCACTGGAAATGGATAGTCTATCTCTGCAAGTGGGAGGAAGGAGTCATCAGTTCCTGGTTATATGGAGGAAATCCACCAAAGCTCTATGGGTGCTGGACACTGTGGAACATGACCATAAAATATAGTTTACCTCCCTCCTATTGAACTCAGGGAGCATTGCTACGCCATGCCCTCGGTTACTAGATTAGGAGGTGGCACTAAAAGAAGGGATACAATATTTATTTTTTAAAAAGCAATGGTCCTTGTGCCATGGACTCAGAAGTCAGAATGGGAAGAGGGTCAATTTTTCATGCTCAGGGAATTCCAGTGCACATGACGACTGGTTAAATCATGCAGCATCAGAGAAGGAATTGCTTCAGTTTTTGCAAGTAGTCATTTCTCTGCTGAATCAATATGGACTCTTGTTGAAACTTCCAAAATGCCAATTGAGTCTGAGAAAGGACCACAAATATGCTATCACTAGTTCCTAACAGTCCTAGAAAGAGTGTTTCTGCTTGTGGAGAGGATACTTTGTGTACAGGAATTATTGACCACTTCCAGAAAGCTTCAGCAAGAACGTGGAAGAGGATTCATGGACATATGACTGCTTTAGTCTTTTCAGTTCAGTGGGCTAGACTGCACATTCGATTACTATTATGCTACTGAGACAATCAACTGCACCAGATATCATAGAACTTGGAAACAAAGGTCACAGTAAATTCAGAGATAAAATCATTATTACAATGGTGGAGGATTCTAGGGATTTGCTCAGAGAAGTTCCAAAGCATCCAGAGTGGCAAATGTTCATGAACAAAAGGTGCACACACACTCAGATGGGGCTACTTTGGAGGGCCCTTTTGGCGCAGATGAGATGGTCTTCGAAGAAAGCAGTCTAAAGAGAGATGTCATTAGACTGTCATGCCCTACTCCAAAATCAGTATTATCACCTGACAAACAACGTGTTAGTACAAAATAAAAACACAGTGACTGTGGCTCACAAAAAATAGCAAGGCAAAACCTATTTAGGATTGCTATATAAAGTAACCTGCATTACTGTCAAATTCAGCAGTGCATATTGAAGGGCAGGACAATGTGGAAGCAAATCACCTCAGCTGGGTGTTTTCCTCCACTCAAAATCGGACTCTTTCAAAACTGACATTTCACAGAATTTTCAAAAAGTGTGGTACCCTTTTGTAGATCAGTTTGCATCCACAATGATTGGCTTGCTTCCAAGGTTCTGTTACAAGAAAGGACCATGGGGAGATTATGGTTTTATCCTGGATTGGCCAAAAAAATCCCCTGTATGCCTTTCCCCCTTTTCCATTCATTCAGAAATTCTTGCTGAAAATCCTAAAGTAGAAAGCAGATGTAATTCTGGTGGTTCCTTTCTGGCCTTGCACGACTTGGTTTACTCTCCTCATATAGATGACTCTTCAGCCACCTTGTTTCTACCTTAATCTCTGTCTTCTCTGATGGAGGTCATCTATTAAGGTCTCCTAAAAGTCACTCTTTTGATTCGGAAGTCGAATGGCTGAATCATTTAGAAAAAATATTACACTCTCATGTTATGTTTTTGCAGCAGTTCAGGAGGAGACCCTCGACGTTACAAATCATACTTATAATGTTCTGAGATGTTTGCATACCTTTGAACCTTTGGAGACAATTGACTTGAAATTTCTCTCTGTGAAATTGTTTTTCTGATAGCTATCACTTCTGCACACACAACATCTGGGGAACTTTCAGCTCTTCTTTGTCATCCTCCTTTGTTAAAATGCTTGCATGATGCAGTTGTTGGAAAAAAGTTGATCATTTCTTTCTACATAAATTGAACTCTATCTCTTATGCTCACAGGAAAATATTCTCCCTTCTTGCCATTTTTGGTTTGCCTGGGCAAGGTAAGGAGACATCTAAAATTATTTTTAGCCATTGGTAATAACTGTCTTTCTTACTTTTATTGTGTTTATTTTCAGGTGAAACCCCAGATAACATGCACAACATCAATGTACAGTGTACGATAAAAACAATAAAATAGTCATTTAGTCATTTAATCATCATAATTGTAATTTACAGTGAACCCTTAATTACATTACATCACTAGACACAGCATTTAAAAGTTTAAAGTGCAAGGTGTGCCAATGCTGCTAGCAGAAAATACTAGCCTAGAACAAAGGTAACATTGTTCAATGCCAATCCTAAATAATAGCAACCTGCAAATTGACATACCCTTACAGAGTCAGCAAATCAATTTCATATTGTCTTAGGTCTCAATTCATGGATAAAAAAAAACTATTACAATATATTCTGATGATTTCCAAGACGTTTTCATTAAACTACAAAAGAGTTGAAAACGTCACTAAACACAAGGGACTATGGCCATGCTGGAGACAAGGTAAACCTAGAAACCTTACAGATAATACCACGGCCCCTTTCTTTTTATCCAAATTACATATTAATAACTACTCTTACTAAAAACAATTAGGGGGTTGATATTTGTCCGTAATATCCTGGATGCAGAGTGATTTGATCCAAGTACTTTTAGCTCTTTTATACGGGGCAAAAATTTAGCAAAATGTCTAGGTCTTCTATGGTATCTCCACATGCAGGACTAAAAGATTGGACCTCAAATGGTTGCTTCCATTCGCATGAGAAATGGCCTATCTGGGGAAAGCCCAGCCAGAACGTGGTATATAGGGTTCCAGTCTGATAAAGAGTAATAGCATCCATGTAAGGTTCAAAGGTAGGGAAGCACTTAGTTGATAGGAATGTTGCAGTGAGACAATCAAGTCTACTGTTTCTGTACTATTACTCATCTTTAGAGCCAAAAAGTCGTCTTTACAGCTGCCATTGATCCACCAGTTGTTGTTGAGTGGTTGCTGCATAATGAGTACATGCCTAATTCTTTGAAAACTGGATTTAAGATGCAAAAACCATGCAATGGAATGTACATTTTGCATGCCTAAGATCTCAATTAAAGCTTCTTTATATGATTCTATTCAAGAGTTGTCCACAATTTGATCCACAATAAGAGAGGTCTAAGAGCTGCTGTATTACTTATACTTTTGAGCCCTATATCATAGAATAACATAAGTAAGGATGTACTTTGTGGTAGGCTAAACAGGGACCTAAAACTTTATGTTCCTTAGCGGCTATCTCCTTTGTTTTCACATGTCCCCAAATTTCAGCTCCGTATAGGGCTGCACTCTGAACTTAAGCTCAATATATCCTAGTGGCTGCTGGGACATGTCTGGGGGTAATTTTATATACCTTTTTAAAAACTGCAGGTCTGCCATGTAGCGAAATTGTACTATTTTTGTGTAGATGCAAAGGCGAGGATGGAGATTTATCAATTCTAATGCCCAAATAGTCAAAGCTATCCACCTTATGCAGTATAGATCCCTTCGTACTAAAACTGCCTTTGAACGATTTATGAAGGTTGAAGATCATGTACTTTATTTTCAGAGTGTTCACTCCTAGACCCTTTTTATTACAGTAGTCCATGAATTTGTCTAAAAGATTTTGCAAATCTGTAGGGGTACAGGAAATTAGTAGTGTGTAATTAGCGAACAGAAGGGCTGATACTAAATTCCAGTAAATCTTTCTTCCTTATTCAAGTAAAAAGTTTCAGGGGCATATTTATACTCCGTTTGCGCCAAATTTGCGTCGTTTTTTTCTACGCAAATTCGATGCAAAACTAACTCCATATTTATACTTTGGCGTTAGACGCGTCTAGCGCCAAAGTTCATGGAGTTAGCGTAATTTTTTGGCGTGAACACCTTCCTTGCGTTAATGAGATGCAAGGTAGGCGTTCCCGTCTTAAAAAATGACTCCCAGGCATGTGCGTGGTATTTATACTCCCGGGCAAAAATGACGCCCGGGAGTGGGCGGGGCAAAAAACCCCACATTTGCGCCTCTTTTTAACGCCTGGGTCAGGGCAGGCGTTAAGGGACCTGTGGGCTCAGAATGAGCCCAGAGGTGCCCTCCCCTGCCCCCAGGGACACCCCCTGCCACCCTTGCCCACCCCAGGAGGACACCCAAGGATGGAGGGACCCATCCCAGGGAAGAAAAGGTAAGTTGTGGTAAGTATTTTTTTAAATTTTTTTTTTGTGGCATAGGGGGGCCTGATTTGTGCCCCCCTACATGCCACTATGCCTACTGACCATGCCCAGGGGACATAAGTCCCCTGGGCATGGCCATTGGGCAAGGGGGCATGTCTTTGCTAAGACAGGAGTCATGTTAACGGCGTCTGGGCGCCAAAAAAAAATGGCGCAAATCGGGTTAAGACGATTTTTTTGCCTCAGCCTGACTTGCCCCATTTTTGGACGCCCAAACGCCATTTTTCCCTACGCCGGCGCTGCCTGGTGTACGTCGTTTTTTTTCACGCACACCAGGCAGCGCCGGTCGGCTAACGCCGGCTAACGCCATTCAATAAATACGGCGCCCGCATGGTGCTTCAGAATGGCGTTAGCCGGCGCTAATTTTTTGGGCGCAAAACTGCGTTAGCGCAGTTTTGCGTCAAAAAGTATAAATATGGCCCTCAATGTCCAGAGAGTGTTCAAGGCTGCTGTACCTGAGGAATGTTATCCTCCTGGGTAGAGCTAAATGGTGTGTTCCTTGACGAAATCTACAGAGCAGGGACTTGGGCATCTGAGCACACTTTTTCCATGAAACCTAACAAGCCTGGTTTAGGTGTTTTGCAATAAGTGGAGAAATTATTATACAGGAGAATTTTTTGATTAACTTGAATGGAGACGCTATCTTTATATTAAATCACACTTTGCTACATAGTGCATTAGTCTACTTTGAACTCTGACAATTATAATATGTGTAGAATTCTATCATATATTATTGTCAAAGGCACTCGTTGGCTTTGGTATACCAAATGAGCACTGATTAGGACGTGTAAATGGGACATACATGTAAAAGCCCGATTACTTTGTGATCTTAATTACTCTTAGGACCACCTAAACTCATCCCAGTCATCACATCCCTCCCACCCTCTTTTAACAGGCCTTTGAGCTTGGCTTGGTATTAGAGAAAATGCTGGAGAAATTTTAGCCTCTTATAGCTCTGAGATGATGGTGGAGTGTTTAGAGGTAAGCAATCCTGTTTTTTTTTCTGCAGGGGTGGCTCCTCTGTAATAGCAGAGGAGCATTGCCCCCCTGTTCAGTCAGGCAGTGAGAAATAATTATATTTGTCACTGCCTGACTGAGCCCTGGGAGTGGGGCAGGGCCATGGCAGGGAGGAGGAGTGGTAGGCACTTGTAAGTGCACATGTCAGTTTGGCCAGCCGTCTTGGGCAGGCCAAAATTGACATGCACACTTAGGGGCATATTTATACTCTGTTTGCGCTGAATGTGCGTCAAAATGTTTGATGCACATTTGGCGCAAACCATGCACCATATTTAAACTTTGACGCCTGAGCCTGCGGACGTCAAAATTCCTCCGTGTGCGTCAATTTGTGGATGCGGGAAACTGCCTTGCCTTAATGACATGCAAGGTAGACTTTAAGGCCTGTGCGCCTTATTTATACTCCAGCGTCATTTTGACGCACAGGAGGGGGCAGGCCTTAAAAAACGGTGCACAGCCTGATGTGCGCCGTGTTTTAGCACCTGGGTCAGGGCAGGCGTTAAGGGACCTGTGGGCTCACTTCCATGGTCTATGACCATGGAAGCAGTCCAGAGGGGCCCTTCCCTGCCCCCATGGACACCCCCTGCCACCCTCGCCCACCCATGGAGGACACCCATGGATGGGGAGGACCCATCCCAGGTAAGTACAGGTAAGTTAAGTATTTTTTTTAGTGGCAAAGGATGGCCTAATTTAGGCCCCCCTACATGCCACTGTGCCCAATGACCATGCCCAGGGGACAGAGGTCCCCTGGGTATGGATATTGGGCAAGGGGGGGATTGACTCCTGTCTTTGCTAAGACAAGAGTCATTTCAATGGGGGTTGTGCGTAAAAAAATGGCGTACGTCTGGTTTGAGGCATGATTGTTGCCTCAAACCTGACTTGCACCATTTTTTGACGCACAACCCCCATTTTCCCCTACACCAGTGCTGCCTGGTTTGAGTATTTTTTTTTATTTAGACCAGTCCACAGCGCCGGCTAACGTAATTCCTTAAATAAGGCACCCGCATGGCATGTAGGAATGGCGTTATCCGGCGGTAACAGTTTTGACGCAAACCAGCGCCGGCGCTGGTTTGCGTCAAAAAGTATAAATATGGGCCTTAAGTTTCTCCAAGTTGGAGAAATGGCACAGGCTCCCTGTGCCTGAATGAGCGTCAAACTAGCCCAATCAGGCCAATCCTGGTGTTGCTCTCATGCTTGCTTTAGCATGAGAGCAGCGTCTTGATTAAGAGCCTCTGCTTTTTTCCAGGAAGCGAGGACTGTCAGCAGGAGTGCCCGGCAGATACATAATTTGTTGTTATTATTTTTAAACCCAACAGTCCTCACCCTCACCCGGCCCCGCCACTCTTGATTGGTGGCAGCCTCCTCTGTTTTTTTCCTGTCCTGAGGTGAGTTCATACCTCACAGGTGATGACTGGGAAGAGGGCGGGTAGGATAAAGATTACTGGTAAATCGTCGATCATTTACCTCCTACTGTTAACTCCTTCTGTGTGACCATAAATTTCCGGGTCCTGTTGTAATGGTTTACTTCTGGTTCATATAAGCTTTTTATGTATATTTCTGCGAAATGGTAATACATATATCAATCGCATTTGCATGTTTCCTTAATGTTTTCCTTTCTTTATCAATTTTCCAATAGTTGGTAGCTTTTGTTTTTTGAAAGAGCAGACTGCTGTTGCTTATTGCATTCGGAGGCAAGAAAACACCTGTGCTGTAAGTGAATGCGAGCTGCGTGTGGGAAGCTTTTAAGACAGGGCTGTCTCTGCAGGCGAGGTGCAGACGGATGAAGTGAAGTGTTTTTGTAAGGACAGTAAGCGTGGCCTTGAATCTTCGCTCAGGCCATCTCGGAGGTGACAAATATCCACCGCAGGGGGATGCTGCCGCCGCTTGACTGCTAATTTATCTGTTTTCAGTCTGTCTAGACATTGTTTGGGTCAGAAAGTGCCGGCTCTTCCCTCCCTCTCTTTTCTCTCCTGCGGTGGGACCTGCCTGCTCAGCTCTTGCTGCAGAGTCCTCCTGTGCCAAGCGCGATTTGGAAATAAAACCCCTCCGTGCACCACTGTTTTTATTAAAAAAGGACTCAGAATATGCTTACTTCGATCCTTCAAAGGCTTCACGCACATACGGCTCATTTATTAACGTGCAAGACAAACGAAGTAAACACAAAATAAACATTTCCAATGTCTGTGTTTAATTTTTTGTATTCTCACACTGAAACACACAAATGCTCAAACGCTATGGGTTTTGCAAGTGAACAGGCACTGCATGAAATGTTTGGTGAAACTGAGAGAGTCGGATTTGAAAGCCTTTATGATTATGAATAATCATTTCCCCCCCAGAGTTTTTTGTCTCTGTGAAGGGACACATGGGGCATCTTGGCACAAGCTGTGTTTTTCTGGGCTACCAGTAACAAAAAGGGATTTTCGAGCCAGTTGATTTGGTTGCACATGTTCCTAGGAATTTATATGCACTTTGTTAACAATTATTGTGCTGCCTTTGGTCTGGGACAGACACCAATTTTTCTTAACAAAATATCCAATGCACTGAAGCGTTCTCAGTAAATACTGAACTAATCGGGCGGCGTGGGGTGGGGAGGCTTTGTAGCCATATGGGGAGGTGAGGATGCAGAAAGTGTTGCTCCTGATTTCAACTGTCTGGGAGTGGGGGCACTAAGTTTTTGAAAACTAGCCATACCTTCTTTCTCTCCCCTTAGCCTGTGTTGGGCAGGGATGCACCAGGGGCCGGCCTTTCCGCTATTGCAGAGAAGCGATGCCCCACTCCTGAAAGGCAGCAGAAAAATAAATTTGCAAGTCAAGATGGCCCTAATTAGGCTGAAATGGACCACACACAACTCCTAGCCTCAATACCACTGCACTTGTTGACATATTCAGAGCTACTCAGCGGAACAGATTTCTTAATTATGGGGATTCGTCTATGAGTGGCGTTTGCTGAGATAGAAGCTGAAAGCGACAGAGACCTACCAGGCAGAATGTGCAAGAAAACTGATAGAAAGTTCTGAATCAACTAACATCTTTTTTGGTCAGACTGAAGCTTTTTAAATCATGTTATAAGTCAGGCCAATTGCAGCCTGGTTTATCCAAACACGGTAGTGGTCATCATGGCAGTGCATAATTACTGAATTCAGTAAACCTGGCCAAGTGCAACATCACATTAGCTTTTTGCATTGTAGCATGCAATTATTTAGCTGTTGGGGATGTGGTGACAGAGTAACACTTTTGTGGACTAAGCTATGCCCATGGGTTGTTCAGTGTGGTGTGCAGAGTTTGACACATTTAGCAGAAGATTACACAAATTAGATTTGTTTGTTTACACCACTGTAACTCTCCACTGACATACTTCTGGCAGAATTCACCCCCTTAAAAAATAATCACATATTCAAGCAGTCATTTTCTGGTTGTGCCATCAAAGTCTGGAGCTTCATTCAAAGATACATTTTCACAAGACCTTACCTTTTCCTCCTTCAACAGTTGTTCATTCCTATAGTTTACAAATGACAATGTCAAGTTCCTCTCTGCCAGATTGTTGACTGTTTTTACCCGACCTCGGTAAAACCATATTTTCCAGGTCTCTCTGTATTAAAGCCAGAGTCAATGTATGAATGCTTAGCTAGAAAATGTGTCAAACATCATGGGGTTAGACATCATACCTACACCAGGTTTTATTGTGGTAACATACCATTTGATAAATATTTGCTCTATACAAAATAACCTTAGATGCAATATTTATATTGATACCGGTAGGCACCTATAATAAGTTGTCACTGAAATCTATCTATCTATCTATCTATCTATCTATCTATCTATCTATCTATCTATCTATCTATCTATCTATCTATCTATCTATCTATCTATCTATCTATCTATCTATCTATCTATCTATCTCTCTATCTATCTATCTATCTATCTGTCTGTCTGTCTGTCTGTCTGTCTGTCTGTCTGTCTGTCTGTCTGTCTGTCTGTCTGTCTGTCTGTCTGTCTATTTACAATTTTACCTCAGCTCCAACCTGGAAAGTTTTGGGTGCAGTCCATTAAGCTGGGACAGAGACAAAGGGGGTTTCCCCAAAAATCTTTTTTCCATTCATTGTAACATAGCAACTTTAGGCAACTGCAGCCTAAACCCCTGAACAGATTTACACCAAATTTGGCAGAAAGGTAGATGTTGGTCTAGAAAGAGTGTTTTTTGTGATTTGTTGGAAATCAGTTCAGTAGTTTTGAGGAATTAATGCCTAAAAACTTTCTAAATTTCACACTGCGGAGGATCAGTGGACCCAACATATTTCTTGGAGGGATCTGATTGACTACTACCACATTAACAACTCTGGGGCCGCAGCCATCTTAGGACTCAGGAGACAGTCCCAAGTGCTACAAAAGTGGAAAAACATCGGAGGAAGATAAGGGATACCCTGACCCTCCCTGGCCAGGTGTTGGAATCCCTGAGGGGCCCAAATTGGGGCCACAAACGTTTTCTTAAATTTGACTCCAATTCAGGGAGGACCAGCAAATACAGAGCGAAATTTAAAAAAACAACTCAGCCTCCCATGAGTCTTTTGAAAAAAAATCTGGGGGATACAGGGCCATGCACTTATAATTACCCCACATATTAGATCACTCATGACATCATTTAAGACACCAATAATAATTTCACTGCAACATTTTTTATTAAATTATTGATGAGAAAAGTGTGCATGTTGGGGGTGGACGTTATAGTTACCCTAGGGAACAAGCTATAGTTACCAAAGCTAAACATAACTGGTGAACTTAATTGGTTTTGAATGTTTAAAATGTTACATTGTCATTGAATCCCTCACCTAACTATAGCCATTGTTTTTTTCCGGTGAGAGAAATAGAGCGAGAGAGAGAGAATGTTAAATTTATTGATTACAGTCCATCTTTAAGCATTTTAAAAATCCAGATTAGGTTGTAGCAGAATTTTCCCCATGCATGGGGATTACCCAAATATTCTAGGGAATGATGGAAAATGGCCTTGCTTACTCAATACTAAATGCACTTTAATACATAATTAAAATTATTCGTTTTTAATCACTGATATTCATAAAAAATATGCTTCAACAATTGTTTTACAAATATGGCACTTTAAGCCACAGAAGATGGCTATAAAATTGTTGATCTATATGCAATATTTGTTTATGTTAAAAGCTTTAGGACAATTAATGGATGCTGTCACTAGTGGGATTAATTAACAAGAGAACAGTTTGTTACTTTGTGATGTGATTTTCACTGTGTCTATGTTTATTTTTTTGTTGATTTTTGCACATGTGTCTAAATAAACATATAGCTGTCCCTATCATGTTTCACCCGACCATGTGTCCCTGGTGGGATCCCTTTTGCTGGACTGTATGACAATATGCATCATTTTTTATAGTTCACTTTCATTACACTGTATTGCCTCGAGGTCTCATACATGCTATTCAAAACTGTTAAGGAAATACATTTGTGCTGATGTATTTAACCACTTGGGTCCCCGGTACGAGCTGGTCTTGTCCTCGGCCACAGTTCACATGTGCAGAGGACGAAACCAACTCATCCTACACCCGGCACACGGGGAAGCGCTAGCCCCATGGGCCTCACACCCACACCCTCTTCAGGGATGGAGGGGGAATCACTTCCCCTTCCACCCCGACCCCCTCAAACCCCCCCAGTGACGTCTGATGATGTTAGCGCACAAATCGCACGCTGACCTCATCAGAGGTCACTTCCCATCACCCTGGAAGCTGAGCTGGGAGGTGGGGGCAGGCAGAGGCATGAAAGGAAAGGAAAGGCCGTATTAAGTCTTATTTACCCAGAATCCTTTACAAACCTCAACACTTTTTCCTCACATTTTGGTGACAGAGAGTTCTGGAATCTGAGAGGAGCCACAAATTTCCTTCTACCCTGTGTTCCCTCAAGTCTCCCGATAAAAATGGTACCTCACTTGTGTAGGTAGGCCTAGCGCCCGCAACAGGAAATGCCCCAAAACACAACGTGAACACATCACATTTATCCAAAGAAACCAGAGCTGTTTTTTGCAAAGTGCCGAGATGTTAATTTTGGCCTCTAGCTCAGCCGGCACTTAGGTAAGCCTAGCAGACCTATACCTTTTTGAAAACTAGACACCTAGGGGAATTCAGAATGGGGTGACTTGTTGGGCTATCACCAGGTTCCTTTGCAAACCTCAAAATGTGTCTAAAAAACACTTCTCCCACACATTTTGGTGCTGCAAAGTTCTGGTATCTGAGAGGAGCCACAAATTTCCTTCCACCCATCGGTCCTCCAAGTCTCCTGATTAAAATGGTACTTCACTTGAGTGGGTAGACCTAGTGCCCACGAAAGGAAATGCCCCAAAACACTATCTGGACACATCAAAATTATCAAATACAAAACTACCTGTTTTTGCGGGGGTGCACCTGAGTTTTTGGTCCTGGGCTCAGCAGCCATACAGGGAAACTACCAAACAGACATTTCTGAAAACTAGACCCCCGAGGGAGTCCAGGGAGGTGTGCCTTGCGTGGATCCCTCAGTGTTTTCGTACCCACAATCCTCAGCAAACCTTAAATTTAGCTAAAAAATCAAATTTTTCCCACATTTCTGTGTGGGATCACCGCACCAGAACAAATTTCCTACCACCTAACATTCCCCTCAGCCTCCCAGTAAAAATGATACCTCACTTGTCTAGGTGGGCCAAGTCCCTGTGACAGGGAAGAGCCAAAAACATGTCGAAATTGAGGGGGAACCAAAGCGGGTCCAAAAGGGCAATTAGAAAAAAAATAATTTTCAGGCTGACAAGTGGGGCAGAATTTTTATCCGAATAGATGAAACAATGCTGGGTGGTAGGAATTTTGTGGATTCCTGCAGATTCTGGAAGGTTCCATCACAAAAATGTGGAAAACAATGTGTGGTTTCCAGCAATGTTGGAGGTTTGCAGGGCATTGTGGGTAAGAAAATGGTGCGGGTGCATGTGAAGCACACCACCCTGAACTCACCCAGATGTTTAGTTTTTAGATGAGTCTAGGTCTTGTGGAGTTTTCTACATGGCAGCGTCCCAAAGTCCAAAAAGTGCAGCCCTCACCATTCCAAGTGGGACGATTTTGAGAGTTAGCCAAGCTCTCATGTCCCAAATGTAAAACCATTACCCCAAATAATCAAATGTCCTCTTGTTTGCTGTGGGATAAAATGTTTGAGTGTGCAGGGGAGAGCTGAAAGACTGTTACTTTTCTTCAGTTGGGGTGGGGGCATAACCATGCCCATACTGGTTGGAAGCCACCACCCCACGATTTTTTGTCTTTTTTTTAATTCCCTTGCATCTAGTAGACTTTCTGCCCCCCCCGGAGTGTGGATCGGGGGTAATTGCCCCATCTGGCCACTGGTGGGTAGAACAACTTTGGCCCCATTTATTTGAGGTAGGGGTACAGCCATACCCACACCCTCTTATTTTGAAAAACAAATCTTCCCTGGTCTCTGGTGGGCTTTCTGACCCCCTTCCAAAAATAGGCCGATCTGCCCCCAAGGGGTCAGATACGGCCAACAGTAATGTGCCCCCATGGGGAGCGACCCTTGCCCAAGGGGCTGCCCCCCCAAACAAAACACACAACAATCCCTGGTGCCTAAGTGGTTTCTGTCCCCCGGGGGCAGATTGGCCTAATAAAAATAGGCTGATCTGTCCCCAAGGGGAGCAGAAATGGCCTAAAATAACTTTGCCCCCCCCAGGGGAGCAACCCTTGCCTAAGGGGTCGCACCCCTTGCATGAAATAGGCTAAAGAAAAAAATCCCCGGGGCCTAGTGATTTCTGCCCCCCTTGGGGGCAGATCGGCCTAATAAAAATAGGCCATACTGCCCCCAAGGGGGACAGAAATGGCCTAAAATAAATTTGCCCCCCAGGGGAACGACCCTTGCCTAAGGGGTCGCTCCCCTTGCGTGAAACTGGCTCAAAAAAAAATCCCAGGGGCCCAGTGATTTCTGCCCCCCTTGGGGGCAGATTGGCATAATAAAAATAGGCTGATCTGTCCCCAAGGGGGGCAGAAATGGCCTAAATACAATTTTTCCCCCAGGGGAGCGACCCTTGCCTAAGGGGTCACTCCCCACATATAAAAATATAAAGTAAACAAAAAAATATATATCCCTGGTGTCTAGGGGTTTCTTCCCCCCCCGGAAGGCAGATCGGCCTAATTATAATAGGCTGATCTGCCCCCAGGGGAGATCACTTAATTTGTGAGAACAAAGGAAAACAGAAAATATATTGAAATAAAGAAGAAATGTGAGAATTAATGAAAAAAACACAAAAAGAAAAGATACAAAGAATGAGTGAAGGAACAACAAGGGCATGCTGAGAATATGGATTATGATGGAAATAGATGAAAAGAAAGAATTAAAAGGCATAAACACAAAGGAAAGATTATGGCAAGAAGGAAGGAAAGAAACATGAAATGAAAGAAAGGAGGAGGAAAGGATGAATAAGAGCCATACGTCAGTACTGGTTAATGTGTCGAAATTTGGCCAAATTCCTTTAAAATGTTTCTGTAATATTCATAATTTTGCACCAATTTCTGCAAATTTTCCACAAGAGTACAATTCCCATGGCACTTCATAGGAAGAGTTGGAATCACTCAATTTACTTGCTATATTCAAGGCAAAGGGGGCTACAAGGTGTAGGATTCAAGTAGTATTCATACTGGTAGGTACTTTTTAACAGTACTTGGGGACTAATTACGAGTTTAGCAGTCCCAATGTGGTGACGTCCCCACCACCCTATTACAAGGTTTCCGCTGGCCTGACCTGGCGTGACCGGCGGAAACCTTGAAATAGTGCGTTCCCACCAGTCTGATCGGCGGGAACAGTGCTACGAGATTGCACTCTGCTCCCTTAAAGGAGCCAAGTGCTATCTTGTAGCACAGAGGGGGCCAACCAGCACCCTTGGAATGCATGCTATCTGCTAAGCAAACAGTGTGCATTACAATAGTGCTGGGTAGTGGGCCGCTGCACTTGTTCTCTGCCAGCCTTTTATTGTGAGGACACCGCCATGGAAAGGCTGGGAGAGAACAAGGTTGTAATTAGCAGGGTGGTGCTGAGTTCAGCGCTGCCCTTCCTTATTACAACCAAGACCGCCATCACCCCTTCGGATCATTGATCCTGGCAGAAATGATGGTCGGTTGGCGGTCCGACTATCAAACTTCTAATGTTGCAGTCAGATCGCAAAAGCCGCGGTGGTCAAACTGCCTTAGTGAGGCTGGGGGTGATATAATGACACAATTCGTCCATGCATCGATGCAGGAACACAGCCTCGGGTAGGTCCCGGGCGGAGGAGCGCTTTATATGAATGACTTTGTTCTCCTCTGGGCACGTGTTTTACTATGATGCCCGATCCTTATGATGGGACGGTTGACCCTTACATCAGACTAGCCTGACGTGCAGCCTTTTTTGTAAGTGACTGGAGTTTAATGTGACTATCAGTTTGGACGAATTGGGTCATTATATTATTCTTTAGGAGAAGTACAGAGGTAGATTTTCCTTTTGGTCCTGATGAAGTGTCGCTGGATCCTGCTGGACCGTACAGACACAAAACATGTTGACCCCTCATTCTAGGGTTTAGACCAATTTCCTCTATCCCTAGTTCTTCTGGTGGAGTGTGAGAGTGCTTTAAACATTGTCTCATCCATCACTCTCCTCCTAGGTTTTATCCCTTTGGCCATCACCCTTTTGTGTTCATTAAATTGAGTGGTCTGTTAGGGTTTTGAGCCAATTTTAATATTTTTCTTTCTGCCATTTCTTCCCTCCTTGCTTGTGGGTGCCTACAATTGGGCTCCACCCACTCCATTTTCTTTTCTTCGGCACAGTGCTACTGAGAAAAGATCTCCGGCAAAGAGCCCCCTCCAAGGGGTGCCCGTCAGACATTGCAGCGCCGGTCTGACGAGGTGCTCACCCGATGATGAAGCATGACACCCACTGGGATGTGTGAGGGTATTAGCTTCTAACCTTAGGGTTGCCCTGTGTGTTCTTTCACTTTTTAGGAACAGTGCGTTTGTTTTTTGTTTCATTAGGTTTAGGAGAACATACACTGGACCTTTAACCTCCCAGTCCCTCATTTTTGCTTACTGAATGGTAATTGGCCTGATTTCATTTTAGTACCGTTGCCACTGCACATCTCGTGTGATGGGAGGGCGCATGGGCATTTCGTTCACCAGCAGCTGATCCTAATGCCTTCAATGATAAGAGAAGGCTTGGATAGGTGCTTGAGACCTGTGTACCCCCTATGAATGTGTCACAGACCCCTGGATTCCCACGGACCACAGGTTGGGAAACCGCTGCCTTAGAGGGTGTGGAGAGTGTCTAGGAAACCAGAAACAATAGATATGGCAAGACTGAAAGTGAGCAGAGAGATAAAATTACAATTTACAAGGAAGGAGATGAAGGCACCCCCTCTCTCATCTGGCAGGCAACCTGGGCTTACCAGGGCTAGCACCGGGATTGCTCCCAGGATCAGGTGGCTCCGGATCACCATCAGCAAAGCTACCTTTCGGCAAGGGTTCTTCCAACCGGCCATCATCCGATGCGTCGTCATCATTCATCTGGAGGGGGTTATCTGAGGACACCACGTCAGGCGTGGATGCTGGGGGATGGAAACTTTTGGACCATGAGATGTTTTGGGCAACTTGTCCTGCACCTCTCTGTGCGACTACTAGGGATTCCTGGTGTTGACCTATGACCCAGGGGTGACCTTCAAACGGTAATCAGAACTTGCTACCTGAAAAGCTATCTTTGAGGAGGACAGGCCTCGGATGTCTCAATAGGTAGTCAACAGGGTTGTTTGTTCCAGGACGAGACTCCACTTTGCAGTTATACTCCTGCAGTTGTAGCATCCATTTTTCTATGCAAGGGGGAAGTTTGGAGGTGGAGCAATTGGACCGAGGGGTAAGCAGTTTGTGATCAGTGGTGACCGTGAACGGATGTCCGTATATGTACTGATGAAAATGCTTGCATCCCTAATGGATGGCAATCGCTTCTTGCTCTATCTGAGAGTACCTCCTCTCCGTTTCAGTGAGGGACCAGCTGGCATAAGCAACGGGGGCCCACTATTCTGCTTGAAGTTTCTACAGGAGCACTGCCCCCAGCCCAGTTGGGCTGGCGTCTACTGCTATGGTCATTTCTCTCCAGGGATCAAAGTACCGCAGGGTGGTATCTGCAGATAGTGCGTCTTTTTTCACCTGGAACTCGCTCTCCTTTTCCAGACCCCATGACCATACGGTGGTGGCTTTAGTTAGGTCTCTCAGTGGTTGCATTAGGGATGTGAGATCCTTAATGAATCGCCCGCAGTAATTCACCATGCCTAAAAAACTCTAGACGTCTGTTACATTGGTGGGTGGAACAGCATTCTTAATGTCCACAACATTGTCAGGATCAGGAGCGACAGCTTTCGATGAAAAGACATAGCCAAAGAACTGTAATTTGTTCTTCAGGAACTTGCATTGCTCTTTATGAAGGGTAAGGGCCGATTCATGTAAGCGCTGAAAGACTTTCTTTAGTTGTGCTTGATGTTCTGGAATGCTCTTTGCGTAAATCAAAATGTCATCACTGACGTTGATGCCACCAGGTAAGTCTCTCAGGAGTTTGCGGATGGTGCTCTGAAAAACTTCTGCTGCACTGGAAAAACCGATATTCAGTCTTCAGTAGCGGCGAAGTCCCACATGGGTTGAAAATGTCGTGACGTACCTAGATTCCTCTGCTAGAATTAGTTTATGATATCCCAACCGTAGATCTAGTCGCGTAAAACACTGGTCGTCACTCAGTTCCCCAATGAAATCATCAATGGTGGGAGTAAGGTGTAGTCTCTCTTTGTCGCAGCATTGGGTAGCCTCATGACGACACAGATTCTGACCTCCCTGGGTTGTTTTGGTTTCTTGGCCACTACAATCGGCGATACCCATGGTGTTGGACCCTCTACTTTCTCAATAACATCCGCAGCCTCCAGTTTCTCCAGTTCTCTTTCAACGAGAGGCCTGAAGTGGAAAGCTACCTGTCGGTGCCAGAGGGCCACTGGTTGGATCGACAGGTCTATATGTAGGGTAATTTCTTTGTTTTCAAGACACCCTACACCTTCAAACACCTGTGGGAAAGATTCTAGGATGTTGCTGAGGGACTCGACGTAGTCGCCGAATGTGAAGGTTACGATGCTTAGGGCCCCAGCCATGTGACATCCTAGGAGGGTGCGTTGGCCTTCTTCTGCCATTTACACATACGCATCTGCCTCATGCGATCCATGGCAGATGGGAGAGTGGAACTTCCCTCTCATGGTGAGTGGTTGGGCTTGTCCATATGCGTATACTATAATGTGGTTTGGGGTTAGGGGTGGCCACGGCTGCAGGCTTTGGTACATGGCACTCAACAGGACGGTCAAGGATGCTCCTGTGCCCACTATGGCTGTGGCTGGATATCCCGCTATTAGTACCTTGCACTTGGGCAATCTTCAGTTCTTCTGTGTGGCAGCGCTGACAATTACTTTTTGTGCTTCATTTTCGTCATCGTCCATGTCACTGCCACGGGTCTGACTCTTGAGGGCAGTATTTGCTGTGGTTTGGGTTGGTGCCCCCTTCGTCAGACAGCACATCTTGATGAAATGGTTGAACAGCCGCATCCTGTGCATTTATTCCCTTCGGCTGGACAGTCTGATGGGGGTGCGACCATCCTCCACATCAACCACATGTTCTCTGCGATGACGATTGTTTACGAGGTCAGGGTCTGTAGGGTGCTGACATGACTGCAGCAACTTGCTCTACTTTGACTGGGCTCTGGAGTGCTGCCTCCATGTGGGAGGCTCTTACTTTTGACAGCTCCTTTGTTCTTCCCATTTCAGAATGTCCGCTCGGGACCGTCCAGACTCTTCCAGTAGCAGTGCGTTCCCATAGCTTGGATGAGGCACACACTTGAATACTCTGCCCCCTGATTCTGTCGTTTTCATGTGTTAGCTAATTCTTTAAGCCTCATATAGAACGTCTCAATGGACTCTTCAGGGTTTTGCTGGGCTGGCCTGAATATGAACCTCTCGTAGTCGACGTTGACCATGGGTTCAAAATGGGCTTTGAGGGCTGCAATGAGGGTTAAGTGTGTCCTTGCTTCTGCCTCGACTATCGTTTTAGATATACAATGTATGTCTTTCCTTCCTAAGTGCAGTAACATGGCCCTCTTCTGTGCATCTTTGATTTTCATGGCTTCAAAGAATAACATCACTCTCTCAACCCAGTCCTTCCACCTGGAGGCTTGTGCAGACAGGGCACCCTCCACTATAAACGGCTCTATAGGGGTTACGGTGTTCATTTTTGACAGTGCGAAATGTCTTGTGGATGACCCCACTCTATCTGTTTGGTTCTGAGGTACGTGTCTAATGTCCTCACACTCTATGTAAATGTCTCTTTATTTACTTTTCTCTCTCAAATGTCTCTTTATTTACTTTTCTCTCTCTCCTTGTGATTTTGTAATTTTTTTTTGATCCTGGGTGGTCTGCTGACACCTGGCTTCACTGCAGGGCACTCTTGGGGAGTACAAAAGCTGCACCTGTCTTTCTGGACGCTGTAGCTTTAAGAAGCTCCAGTGAAGGGGACGTGGCCTGCTCCAACTCACCGGTCCTTTCTGTGGAACGCATTGCTCTCTAGAGAGCAGGCTGATTCCCCTGTGCAGAGGGGGCATCGGGGATGCCAGTACCAGTGGTGAGCTATTAGGGGCGGCTTGCAGGCAGCTGGTCATCTTCAGGGATGAGCATGAGCACCGCAAGCCACGAGGTGAGGCAAGCGGCCTCCCCATTGTGGAAGCACATGGTGAGCCACCCTTGTTGCCAGTGTGGTGTCTTTAGACACATGGGGGAGTCACATTCACATTTGCTGCGCACGCTTGCGCAGGATTAAAGACTCGGACACCGGGCATAGCATACTATTGGTCTCAGCTTATCGGGCGTGATTCTGTGTTGCCGTGCAGAGCCATACCTGACTACACCCGTCGGCGGCGCCCAATTTATTAACAAATTACCACGTGACCCATGCATGGGTCACCACATTGAGACTAACATCATAGGTAGACTGGAAAAACATCCCTCATCGCCTGAACCTACATGGTAGTGGTCGCAATACCGTTACATCATGGGCGCGACACTACTAAGAGTCCCAATCAGGGCAATACCGGGTCTTGGGTTGCCTATGTTCCGTTTCAGAGAGAACCTGTCACGCAGTTCTGGCTGGTCTGTTCCTATTGGAAGAGGGTCAAGGCTGATTTGCATATGACTGAGTCTAGACTGAGGTTGCATGTCGGACAGAAAATGATGGACTGGAGTGCTGTCCAATGTGATTGCCAGTGGCTGAGATTAATTCAAGCATTCCATCCATTACCTTGTTGTTGTTGCAGTTTCCTATTATTTGAAGCAGACCCAGCTTGGTGTCTAAAGCCAAACCTATTGGTTTTGCAAATTCTTTGTGGTCTGGGTGGTAGAGTAACCAGATACTGACTTAATGTATTGAACCTAGAGAGCATTAAGATTGGTGCTGCAGGTCTATGGGGAATGCAGTAGTGTTTAGGTGCAGCTTGAATTGTGCTACACTATTTGGTTGGGCATAATGACCACTTAAAGTGCAGCCTATGAAATACTGCAGTCAGTTAAACAACATCTGTAGAAGGAAGATATTAGGTTTAGCAAAATAGAGGGATAGTAAGTGGCAAAAGGTGAGGAGTTTAGACCCATGGACATTCCAGGCACTAACAGGTCCAAATTAGGAAGTTGCCACAGAGAAGTGCTCTTATCCTCTCAAATCTTCACCTGATAATCCAGGCTGGATAGGTTAGAGGGGGCATTAAATAGATATATGACATTCACTGGATGAGGTGGGGTGGTTGGCTCCTTCAACTTACAGGAAGTGCATACATCTTGATTTGCATAGCCTTTTTCATTTACCAAAGTGCATATCATCTTTCCTCACTTAATTTGGCAATCATGACTTTTAAACGGAAATTGACAGATTTTGCTTGGAAATGGCAGGGTGGAAAACTCCAAGTTGTACAAATCTCACTCTGATCATTTCTTACACAGTCTTAGCACAAAGAAGAATTTTAGCTAGTCATGCGCTGTGCAAATACACACAATAAACTAATTAATAAAAATACCATAAACAGCAGTAGACCAATCCTACAGACTCACACAACAATGCTCCTGTTCATTTACTTAAGGTTTAGTGGATTGCGGGGCTAGGTCACCAGCTCAACCTTCTAGTGTTTCCTTCCTCTCTCAAATCTCCCCTCTTGTTCCACCCTTATTCTGTTTCTCTATCAGAGCTCCGAGGTGACATCTGGCAGCAGAAGCTCAATGGAAACAACTCGTACCATAATGTCAAATATTCATAATCCACTTACAAGCATTTGTCTTTGGTTTACGTTTACATGAGTTGGAAACACTGCACCTAGATAAACCACCAAAGTGGATTTAATTTCGTTAAAACCTCACTGAGTGTTGCTGTAAAGGCGGCATAGCAGGTAAACAAAAAACCAAAATGATGATACAGGGTGCAGGGCGAGTTTCTTTTGAAATATCTGCTCTAGTAACACGTTAAAATATGAGAGGGCAACGCCCAAGACACTTGCATTCTGTCTCTACCAAGCTAGCTTAGAGAAGGCCCCTACTTTTTTAGGGTCGAGCCAGCATCACATGCGCTTGCGCATGCGTTTCGCTAGGCGAGACGCTTTAGTTATTAAAAAGGGCTCGGAGCCCCGTCCACGTCACGTCAGTGGCTGTCATTGGTTCGTGGGCTTGCCTGTTAGAATCTGCTTGATTTCATTAGTGGAAGGCATGCATACGTCATGCCTTTTCCAGTGGATAGCCCTCCTCGAGCTCATCGACCAAGTACAGAAAACATGCGAGGCTCGCTGTTTTCCGTCCGGCTCGTGGACTACATTTTCTCTATTTTCCCAGCGCGATCTTGCTTGGCAGAAGTCGAGCGCTTTACATAATATCGACCCTGTTACACGGTTAATTGCACTTTTTCCGGTTAGTACATGAATGCACTTTTGCCGATAGGTTTCATTACCAGTGAAAAGTCGGGTTAGGAGTTTACAACGCTATCAGCTCTAACACGAGCAAACGCGAGACCCGTTGCATTGCAAATGCTTGTTCTATCATGCATTCTTTGGAGACGCCCCCCCACCCCGGCCGGAATAGAAAGTTCAGCTCTCCACATTCACTTTGACTCCACCTTTTAATTCGACCTGCAAATCTAGATCTGCTGTCTGTGTTCTTAACCTGCACTGAACCCACACAATGGGTCCAATTCACAAGGTAAACTTAGACTAAAAGTCTAAGCTTAGACCACAAGTCTAACTTTACTGTTAGTAAACTAAGGCCCATATTTATACTTTTTTAGCACCGCATTTGCGCCGCTTTTTTACGCAAACGGAGCAAACTTACAAAATACAATTGTATTGTGTAAGTTTGCACCTCTTTTGCGTCAAAAAATTACGCAAATGCGGCGCTAAAAAAGTATAAATATGGGCCTTAGACTTTTGGTCTAAGTTTACCTTTGTGAATCGGGCCTCAGGCGTGCAAAGTTCTTCTGCTTCCCCTAACGTTGCAGTTCTGCAACATACACTTTGCAGAGCCATGCACTTAAAACATGACAATCCAGATAGCTGCAAACATTTTCATCATCCCAAACCTACTTTGTGATGTCTCTGACATACTTATAAGTCTGTGACAGCAGAGTCTGGAGATATGTAGCCCTGAAAAACCCAGCACAGTAACATGAGCGTTACAGAAGTGCTTCAGAGGGGGCAGCTTTTTTCGTATATGGTGAGTTGTGGGGGAGAATGGGAAACAGAAGGTGACATACGCAGCGCTGCTTCAAGTTGCAATGTAGCTCCGGGTTTACCAGGAAAAAAAAAAAGATGCTCTCAAAGCTCCCCTTACTCATAAGCGTTTCCATCCACTTTTGGACTCTTGCCATTACAAACCACAGCTATTGAAATTAATGGTTTTTCACAGCAGCAGTGGCGCTGGTCTGGTGATCTTTGAAAGTAGTGTTATACCCACCAGAAGTTTCCATTTTTCAATATTTGCCTCACTCATACTCATTCCCACTCACATTTACTCTCTTCTCCGTCACTCACACTAACTCTAACATTCTCTCACTTATTCATTTTCACTTCCGTCCTTTGTTACTCACACACAAATATATTAATTCTAACTGGTTCTCATTCTCACTTACAAGCACACTTACACACATTCACCATTTAACACAAACTGCCTCTGGGCCCTAGTGCAACTGGGCCTGTTGTACCATTGATAGCTGCTCCTCCGACTCACTTCCACTCCATTTCACACTCTCCAATCACTCATTCCTCGAATGCACTCACACTCTTTCACTCAATTTCACTCTCATTGGCACTTACAAACACATAGATCCATCAACAGATAAACAACATTTTTATTTTTACTTACCAGGGTTTCTTTGCTGGCAACTTGGAAACTCCACATCAGCAGCAGAACAGGAATCAGGCATTGGACATTGGATCAAGCAAGCCTTAATTTCCAAGGAGAAGCAAAAAAGGCAGGTTTGAAAAGAGAAAGACCCACTTCAATCCCTTTCACAGCTTCTTGATAGCACTTGAAGCACAGCTCTACTAGAAGCTGGAACAGTGATGGTGTTCCTGTCCCTGCTGTTCTGTATGGCTTCTCATTGGCCTCCGGGACGCCCTTCCATGCACCCCGACAGCCACATGTAGCAGATTTACTGTGCTGCCTGAGGTGAATGGACCGCAGGTAAACAATGCTCCTCAGACATGCTCAATCCAGACATCCAAGTAAAGACTGTTGTGTTTTAACAGCACACTGTAGTTGGATTGTGCCTCAGTGCCCTCAGCCCGCTCTAGCTCCTCCTATAATCAGAAGGAAGGACAAAAGGCTGAGAGGGTTAACCTGAGCAGTGGCAGTGTTTGACAAAACATGAAAGTTGTGTTTTTGTTTACACTGCTCAATTAAAGGATGTGCAGTGTCGGGACAGCTATGTGCAGATTGCAGAATGTGGGCAGAATGTTGAGTCTCACAGGAGACAGGGTGGCTGAGCACAAGAGCCCCTGATACAGAATCGCTACTGTACAGCGGGTCACCATTTCTGGAGCATCCTGTTCTTTAGGAGCATGCTTGGCTGGTTTGGGAAATAACACTGTAACCTTAACATTGCCTTTGAACTGCCTGTGAGGGACTGTGGAGACGATGTGAGATCACTGACATATGGAGGCGAATTGAAGCTGCATGCACTTTCTTAGCAAGCAAACAGCACAAGTTTGATGAGAACTAAAGATTTGTTGGTGCCTCGTGGCTTGCAAGAATCTAGGACGCACCTCCAGACCACCTGCTTATCTTTGTTCTAGCCAAGACATTTGGGCCTTCATGAGAGCCGGTGTATGTGTTTTTTTCTGTAAACATGACATAACAGATTGGCAAGTATCACCCAGCAATTGAGATCTCCATCGCACTACCACAGTCTCTTAAGTCTTTAGAGATGTGAATCATCTATGAGGGATAAATATACAGTGTCCCAGTCCAAATAAATGAATGCCAGTGTAGTATACCAGCAACCACTGATTCAAATTAAGCACTGCCCACAGTGATCATATGTTTCCTACCTGTTAGATCATTTTCCTATCACCTTCCAGCTGCCCTCTTCAACTTCTTCTCCATCTTCCCCAGTCTTTACTTCTAAAACCTGGAAACGCCCATGAAACTCTACTCTCATAGATATCATCGCTCCAGATTTATTCAACTTAACTAATTGCTTCAAGAAAACAAGTTGTTAATTGTGTGCTAAAAGACTACAATAACGTGATTGTCTCAAATGCTGATACATTAGCAACACTCACAATCAAATCGGCCGAGAGAAAGAAAGGGGGAGCCAGAATCTGGAAAATGCTTAGTGGCCATCCAAATCCCCTGTTTTTCACACACAACTAAAAGTCTGAGAAAAAGTCAAAAGCACCCCATCACTGCCAAAGCTACTGCGAGAAACAAATTGTTTCATGCTTCATGTTTTACTCTGACCCTAAATCTCTTTCCTACGATATCCACACATATGCTAATTCCCTGTCTTGTCTCTAATCTAACAAAGCAATTAATTTATTTCCTTTGGCACAGGCAAAATCCAATCTAGTAGACACAAACTTCTTCACTCCACCACACCCTTGGACCAAATACCTCCTCCGAAAAGCCAACAACAATTGGGTTGCTTTTACCTCCATCAACACCAATGAGTTTAAATGAGCTTACAGTGATCACTGAACACCTCAAATCCACCAGTAATGATTTGGATCCTCTACAGTGAACATTAAGAAAGCCAGTTCCAATCAGTTTGTCTCGCCATGGTAGACCCTGATCAATTATTCTCTCTTCTAGCGAATCTTCACAAACCCACTGATATCTGAACAAATCTGTTATTTCACCCAGCAATCAAAGGTCTTGGAAAAGCTTCCTCCAGTCTGGAGACTTGCTCATTCACAAGAGCACTGGAGCTGTGCAGCAACACATTTCACCTAAAGTGTCCAGTGCATGGCAAACAAATGCCGAGGCTTATTCGGCATCTTGTCCAGGATCCTACTCCTGTAATTTTTACTTCACACATGTAGGAGACTTTCAACATCCCTGCTCTTCTCCACAATTGCTCTCTCAGATGGGTACTGTAGAGATTGTTGCAGTATACATTTTTCCTACTCTCCCCTTCAAATCATATTACATATTCTTCTATAGTCAAATCATTTGAGGCTATTATTAGACAGTTATGCTGCATGTCCAACATAATTCGCTGAACTGTTTGATTGACAAGACCACAGCACATATGCTCGCCAGGAAAAGGTACTGAATTTGCAGGAAGGATCACTGAACTTACCTACTTATATACCTAAATGCATGGCTCTTTAAAGAAAAACTTTTTGGACTGATTCAACCTTATTTACTATATTTCCTAAAGGTTTAAAAGACAAAATGAATCACGAATTAGCAAAAGTAGTCAAACCCTCAACTTCTGAAGACCACTTGTCTTTGGTTCTTCAGATCATCTCTTCTCAATGTCATAGACACAAATAAGCAACTCTAGCAAATATAAGTCAGAACCACAAATGATGGAAACACGCATGCCTAAACAATGCGGTCAGAACAACGACCGAGTTGTTACCACGAATGCCTTTACCACAAATGCCTTAACAATGATTTTTCATTGTAAAGGCATTCCTGGTAAAGGCATGCGTGGAACGGCATGCGTGGCTCCAGCATGCAACCCCACACCCCTAAAACAATTTTATCCTAACTGCCCACCCAGCCCCTAAAAACAATTCTACCCCTACCCCACTATCCCATCCCCACCCCTAAAACTTCAACTACCCAACCCCTAAAACTACTGTGACCCTCAAACCCCTAAAAACAAAAAATACCCTGAACCCACCCACCCTGCCCCTAAAACTACCATGACCTTCCTAATACCGAAACTACCCCTACCCGCCACCCTCCCCTAAAAACTAAAAATACCCCAACCCCTGCCCCTAAACTACTGGGACCCACCCCACCACCCCAAAAACCTAAACTACCTTGACCCCCCACCCCTGCCCCTAAAAATATCCTGATTCCCCCACCCCACCCCTAAAACTACAGAGACCCCACCCCCTGAAACCTAAACAACCCCAGCCCCCCACCCCTAAAACTACTGCGATAAAACCTAAGCTGCCCCAACCCCCCTATCTCCGCCCCTAAAAACACCCCAACCCCCACCCCCAAACCTAAACTACCCTGACCCCCACCCCTAAAAACGAAAACTGCCTCAACCCCACCTACCTGACCACATCCTCCTAAGAAGTCAACTCCCTTCCCTTTTTCTGGGCCTTAACCATACATGTGCATTGTTCAGCACATGCGTGGTTAAGGCACAGAAGAACGAAGTTGTGGTTAACGTAAGCGTTGTCCGCTTTGGTTGTTCACAACTTCGTTCTTCTGGAGTTGTGGTTCGGGATGTATCCCTCTCTAGCAATTAGGAATCATAAGCAGACCCTTATCAAATAAACAAAAAGAACAATGTCAAAAAAAGAGTATTTGTGCTGGAAACAAAAAGGTAATTTATGGTAAAATTGTCCAGCCTGACCTAAAAGAAAATGCAGAAATGACATCAATTGTCTGTAGAGCGAAGAAAGGAGACAGATGATACGAAAGAACTGTGCCTCTAATTTGAGCGAACTCTGATTTCATAAGCTTACAGGCATAATTATTTTTTTCTAGATTGATATATCTATCAGTCTTAAAAGACTGTGGTGTGTCAGAGCTTGAGATGGATAGAGATGTGGCTCTTTCTTACCAAAGTCTATATGAAAAGAAGAATGAGTCCCATGTTATTTATACTGCGGATGGTATGCCAACAACTTCAAGTCTTGTGGAAAAAGAAATGTGTCCACTACTTTTAAATATTTAAAGAAATAATGAATTTACTCTGCTTTACGTACAGTTTTGAAACATACTTTTCTTCTTCATATTTCCTGGTAACCCTTGCAGAATTCATCTATCAAATGGTCAGCAAAGACAAAGATTCTTGGCTCCGAATACTGTGCTACATATTATACCACTAAACCACTTAACAATTTTTCCATCTCAGTCAATTATTTCCACTCCTGAGGTTTATCCATCAGCTGAATATTTAGATTTCTTTTCTCACTCCAAGGAGAGACAGTTCCCTGCTCATAAGACATACAAGGGTATATTTATACTTGTGTTACACCGAATTTGCATCATTTTTTTAGGCAAATTTGGTGCAAAACTAACTCCATATTTATACTTTGGCGCTAGACCTGTCTAGTGCCAAAGTTCTGGAGTTAAAGTAATTTTTGGGATGTGGAAACCTACCTTGCGTCAATGAGGTGCAAGGTAGGCGTTCCGGTGCAAAAAATGACTCTATGGCCTTAGCCCCATTTTTATCCCCTGTGCTAAAATCACGCACGGAGGGGAGGAGTGGTCAATAATGGTGCATAGCCTGGGTCAGGGCAGATATTAGGGGACCTGTGGAACCATTTCCATGGTCAGTGACCATGGAAAGAGCCCACAGGTGCCCACCCAAGCCCCAGGAACACCCCCCCACACACCAGGAGGACGCCAGAGAAAGGGGGGCCCCCATCCCAGGAAAGTAGAGGTAAGTATCTACCTTTTTTTTTTTAAAGTGCCATGGTGGGGCCTAACTTGGCCCCCACTACATAAGTCCCCTTGCAATGGCCATTGGGCTGGGGGACATGACTCCTGTCTTTATTTAGACAGGATTCATGTCCATGGGTGTTGTGCGTCTAACAATGGCGCCAGTCAGATTAGATTCATCATTTTTACTTTAACCTGAGTAGCGCCATTCTTTCACGCACAACCTCCAGTTTTACCTTCACCTTCCCCACCCGGTTAGCGTCATGTATTTTGACATTACCCGGGCCTTGGCACCGGCTTGTGCCATTCCTTAAATATGGCACCCGACTGGCACTCTGGAATGACGCTAGTCGGCACTATACTTTTTGTCCCAAACTGCGCTAACGCAGGTTTGCATCAAAATGTATAAATCAGGGCCACAGTTGCACTGTAGAATCGCAACCTACTGCTTTGCACATTCCTAAGAATTTACCCACCGTCGCCAGTGGAAAGAAACCAATGTTAAGAATGTATTACTCACACCTTTTAAATCTACTGAAGGAGCAGCTCTATTTTTTAACTGAAAATGGATACAATTGAACTGTGTCCTTGCATGGACTTCCTAGATCTTAATTAGGTGACAATGAAGGATAGACAATTACTACCTTTAATCTTTGATAGTCTGGAAGCTGTAAGGGAAGTTAAAATATTTACCAATTTAGACTTGAGAGGAGCATATAATCTCATTTGCCTGTAGGAAGTATATGAATGAAAAACTGTGTTCTAAATACCTTTCAGCCATTACGTTGAGAGTGTTATGACTTTTGGAATATTGAATGCCCGAGCACCTTTTCAAAGCTCTTTCAAAGCAATATTCTACAACCTGTTTCTTCACAGGACTACCATCTATTTATGAGATTTAAGTCTTTTTAAAAGATCATGCTGAACATGAAAGTCATGTTAAAGCACAAAAAAAGTTTATTTTTCATTTTACAAAAATATCATTTACTACCATAACCTGAGAATAGAGCTTTTCATAAGACTTCAGTCATGATTCCACAGGAGGAAACACTTTTTATTTCCCAATTTTGGTTTCCGTTATATAAGAAATTTAGGAATTTATGAAGCCATGTCATATGGATTCCATTCTGAGACTACTGAAGCGACTGAAAGACTGAATCAATTCTTGAAAACATACTTGCAATGTTTTGTTAATGCTTGTTAGTCCAACTGAAACACTCCACTAACTATTGCAGAATCTGCCTAAAAAAATGCAAAACACTGTTCTACACCCTTCAGCACCTCCTTTGATACTTTCGAATACCATCCTTAAAATGCTCGTCAGCTATTCTAGACTCTCAAGGGCGTAACACATAAAAGCACACATACCCCATTTATACCTGTATTTTTAATTCCCTTCTGTTTAATTCTGCCTTTCCCTTTATCTTCGCTTACCCTAGCTATCTTCTAATGATACTGTACGTACCTGTTGTTCAACTCACCCCCACTCTTTCTGAGCACAATAGAGTGAAATGAAGCTGTTAAATAAATAATTGTTGCACACAAATTCAAGCAACACTGTGCATTATTTCACAGAATTCTCTGTAATAATAAACACATCATCTGGTACATGTAGAAGATGAATCAATGCTAATTCTCATTTGGCAAAGCAAAGGCAAATGTGTTGTATCAATAAATAGTTATGCCTATCTATATGTAGATGTGAGGAAGAACACATCTTCCAACCCGATATGTTTCAATTGATTTCCTTCATAATGCTAACATCAACATAGTAATCTATTAGAAGGCGTGGTTGTTAGCTGAGAGCAGCACAGTAATGGTTGTAAACCTGAAAAAGTTGAATAGAGGTTTGTTTGCTCTGGTTAAGTAACTTGATTAATAGTAGAAGGCATATTGAGGGAGTCCAACATATAGGTTGTCACATTAATTTGATTCACCAATTACTAGGGAACTGATTAGTGATTTAGCAGTATGGAAAGAGTGGCATGCACGCATTGACCCTAGTTTAGTACTTACGCCAAGAAATATTGTGCTCTACATTGCATTAAAAAGGAAAAATCTGCAGCTCCCTATTTAACAAGCGTCACTTAGCAATTACATCATCAGCTACGCGTGGAGTAAAAAACACATTTTAGAGTGACGCCAGACGTTGCACAGAAGGCGCCCCAACACCACCTTGCCTGAAATGTGTTCTACGTGTAAACCCCCAGTACAAATTTGAAGCAAGGACAAGAGTCAGGAACGGGAGTATTTTTTTGAAAAATAAAAAAAAGCCAATGGCTGCCTCACCAGTTTTCTCCGACCATTGTTCTTTCTTCACTGTTCATCACTGCTAGGATACACTGACAGTGACGGTCAGTAAAAAGAAAAGCAATCTGAACTTCCACTCTAAATGGTGCAGACCGTTGGATATTTTCCGATGGCACCTATTCCGTTGAGACATTGAAGGATGTTTTACAACGACAGAGTCAATTTTACTCCATCAGCATAACATTTGCAGTCCGTCTGACTCAAAATCAGGTGGGCAGATCTTGAGTTTGGAGGACAGTGAACTCATCACCCTTGCCACAGAGTACCTTGTCTGCCCAACTCTAAATCAACCACAGAGGCCCACCTAATGCAAATCATCACTGACCTTGCTTCTCATGGGAACACTCCATTCCGAACTTTGGTCACCTTTGGCCACCGCACACATTCACTCACTGGCCTACTACTTGTTTGGATGAGAAATTTGAGATTCACACCCAGCCCCTGACTATCATAGACTAAACTACATCCCTGCTCTTTGATCTGAAACCAGTGGCAATTTAGGATTATTGCAGATATAAGGAGAAAGGAATGAAAGAAACCACCATGCTTTCTCTGGTTATCTGAAATATCAAAAAGTTGGAAACAAAATGTTCCTTCAGATTCGATTTTAATAATAAATGAACAAACTCTATTTGATAAACCCTTGTCTGAAGAACTGATGCAGTGTTTTGTTTCTTGCTGGGAAAAATGTAGAAAAGTTGAGTGAAATGCATTAAGCCTGTGAATAAAACATCCTCTTTTTTGTCTGGAGTCACTTTAAGTGATCATAAAACTTTCATTTACAGCCATGCTCACCACCTTCCAAAAACATGTTTAACATTTAATTTGGAGCATTTTGTTTCTAAAATTGGATGAGAGGCAGTAGTGCAAATTGTTTCTGTACTTCTGAAACAGGGCTCACTTTTATGGGATTGACAATGTATTTTCCAGTTGTAAGCAACATCTAAAAAAGTGTGAAAAGTTCCCATGTACACATACCTACATCACCTGTGACTGACATAATTGAACATAAGTGTAATGCATGCACACCAGTGGGCATTACATCAGTATACTGTGCACAATGAGTCCACTCATAAACTGCACTTTGCAGCACATTCAGTAGTTCTGAATTAGATCTACTCGCATACTATAAAATGCTATTCATAAACCTATGTATTTAGGTCTCCTCCTCTGCCTCTTCTAGCTGTTCTGTGCAGGGATCTTTGCATATGTATGCATACAAATTTGTATTAACTGGGTGGGAGGAACTGCTGGAAAAATCAGTATGTTTACTGGTAAATGGGAGAAGTTTAGGGAGACAAAGTTGAGATTAAGGGAGGGATAAGGAGGTATTTAAGAGAGAGTCAAATACCACTCCCCCCAAAAAAAAGAGTGAGACCTTTGTTGTTCACAAGATGCATTACTGATGTTATTTAATCCAAAAAAGGCACAAAACTGTTGTAACTATACTCAAGCTCACTCTTGAGTAAGTCAAGCACCACGTATAGTCTAACACTGGTACTGCAACACACACCAGTCCAAAATATCGAACTCATCAAAGAAGTTCTTGAATCCCTGTACGGGGGGTGGGGAATGGGAGACAAGGGGTGTGGCTTAAGCTTTTTAGCACTTATGTGGTCAATGTGGAAGCTTGTGTTTACTGGTTCATGATTTTTTTTATTGTGGAATGAATTTGTCATTGACTGCTTGTATTTGAATTGTTGAAAAGTAGCCATATAACTATCGACCTAATTTTATAGTTGTGTTCTTTGCTCAGAGCTACTTTGGGCTCCATTTTGGTTAGTAGTCTAGTTACCACAGATGTAAGCCCCTTTAAGGTGGGTTATTGGGCAACTGAACCAATAGCACAAAGGCCTGCCCACCTGCACCGGTCTATACTGTTTGCGCGCAGTGCCATGCATGCTGCCAGTTGACCTATAGATCTGGCAGAGTCCAGCACGCCAGTGAAACCCAAAGATTTCAGTTACTTGAATGTCCATCTGAGACGAACAGGCAGTGATTTTTTAAATAATTATTCTAAGGTTGCTAAACTGCAAGTATCTAATGCAATTGGGGATTTACTACTAATTGATGGCAGCCCCGTAGGTGCCTAAAAAAAATGTGAAAATTTGTGAGAGGCCCTCTGCCTTTTGGTACTCTGAGTCCTTGAGATAAGCCAAATTGTTTTGTAAAAAATATGAGAGGAAATCCTGCAAGCAATATTTATCTAAGGAGACAGAATATCTAAAGATGGCCTTAAATACCTACAAAATATATGTGCATACTGCAAAAGAGGAATACTACACAAAGGTAATGCTAGACGCTCCAAATAGCATAAAAAGGATTCTGGCAATCATACATGAATTATCAGATCCAGATTGCTCCAAGCATTTTTGATTGTGTCTAGTCCACCACAGGATGATGGCCGTTCACAGTGTGGGATTTCAGATGCCTATCGGAACAAATTAGGATCTTTTGGGATGATGAACACGGACTGTTTTGGGACAATAACCATGTTCATTTCTCAGGTATCTCCTTTAGATCTACAAACATGTAAAGCATAGAAGATGTTGGAAGAACAGTTGTCCCCCCTTCTAACTGTTTGTATTCAGTCCGTGGAGGAAGGTCAGGTCCCACATCAAGGGAAAAGGTCTGTTGTACTCCCACTCTGGAACAAATCTCATTAGACCTTAGCAATTACCATCCTAGTCTCAACTGCCCTTTCAGATTAAAATCTTGGAAAGGTTTGTCAACAAAAAGCTTTCTGCCTGCCTGAAAACACACTTTCTCCTGGAATCGGCTCAAGTGAGTTTCAGGCCTGTACATGTACTGAGTCTGCATTAGTGTCAACCCTGGATTATCTGTGGATGACTGTGAACCGGGGTCATATGGCAGTTTTAGTTTTACTTGACCCATCAGCCTCCTTTGACATGATAAATCGCAAGATCTTGGCCTCCAGATTGCTGGAGGCTCGAGTATGTGGACATGCACTTGGGTGGATTCAATCTTATCTAGGAGACAAAACTCAAGATATAAAAATGTCTCCTTTTCGCTTTGCCTTTAAATCTGTGAAACATGGGGTTCCCCAGGTTTCAGCACTAAGTCTAGTGCTCTTCAATATCTATTGATGCTCCATGGCAGCACTCATGAGGGGAATATAGGATTTATTTTATTAACTATGCAGATGACATTCAGCTGATTCTAGCTCTGGATAATTCTCAGCCAGGTACTTTGGAGGTGCTCCATTACTGTTTGAGAGAGGTTTCAGTACAAAGTGGTAATTCTTTAAAATTCAGTGGAGCTAAAACAGCGATTCTTTGTTCACAATGGGGAAGCCAACAACCTTACTATCTTCCACTTTCTGGCCCCAGACAGACAGAACTGGTCAAGATCGGACTTAATTGGCGCGTAATCTTGACATCCATTTTGACATTCTTCCTATCAAGGTCTATGTCAATAAGACGGCTGATACCTGTTTGTTCTTGCTCAGTGTACTCATAAAGATTTTGCCATATTCTCCAGCATCTGTTAGAACACTTGTCATGCAAAGCACTGTATTGATTAGACTAGATTATTGTAATAACATTATTTCTTGTTTCTCCTAATTACATATTTAATAGAATGCAACAAGGTTGGTCTGCTCAAGTCAAATTGTATTTGAATTTGTCTAGATATTCACCATCTTCTTGTACTCTTGCAAATCTGCACGGGCTCCCTGTTAAAGAAAGAGTCATCTTCAGATCTCTTTTTATTACTTTTTAGAGCAGAGCAGAAGGGAGGTCCCTTTAAGCTGCAAAGGAAATTTAAATGCTCTATGCCTCCTCTGGCCTTGTGCTCCGCAAAGGCAAGGCTTCTTTGCATTCCTACATTTTTCAAAGTTAGGTCAAGTGATTGTACGTTTTCAGTGGGAGAAGCACAATGTTGGCATATCCGGCCACCTTCTTTGAGAGCACATCTGCTCTAGTTTAGGAAGACTTTGAAAACCTATCTGTTTCCTGTGTAATCATTGATGAACTGAACTCTCTTTGTCTGGTTTTAAGGGGGCAAGCACCAGCCTGCCTTTGAGGGCTTTGTTGAGCTTTATAAATGACCTTGAAATACAATTCACTACAAGTATAGAAATATATTGGAAAATAAAAGAACACTCTTTTTTCCAATATTTCTTTCTTTAAGGAAATCCTGGTTAATTTTATTACAAGTTTGTTTGTTTTGATATATCCAAAATTTGTTCTTTAATGATGAATACTATAGTTTGCATCACTGAAACACACCTGGTAATACAAAGACTAATTGTTCTGAACTCTACCACCCATGTACAAGTAAACACATTTCAGTACCAACCAATCACATCCAGGATGACCACATAAGAAATAAACTCATACACCAAACAAACAACTTTTTCTGCCATCACTACGTTGGTGAAAATGTGTGTTGCTTTGCCCCTCATTTGAGCAATAGTTATTTGATGAGGATAAAGGGATAAAAGGCAAACGACTAACATATTTGACATGTCCAGGGAGACAGTTATTGCCAGACTTCACTTATCACCTGAAGTGGTTCTTGATTGTGGCAGACTGTAAGCAGGAGCTTGATTTACATACTGCATGCTTAAAGGTAAGGTTCCCTGTTTTGTGGTATTTAGTTTGTAATATTTCCATCTATGTTTATCTATATTTGATCGTCTTTTTGGTATTTATCAAGGTTTATTTTGTGCTCTCTATCTGCTCAGCTGTTGGCCTGTAATTCATGAAAGACTGCATTGAGAGTCACTCACAAGAAACTACATTTTCAGTATGTTTCCCTTTTTAGAAGTAGGTAGAGACAGAAAACACAGAGTATTCTCTCTGTATTGATCTGTAAAAATCAAAGGGTCATCTTTGATAACCTAAACAAGCCAGCCTTGATGCCTGCATCAGGTACTGAGATGTACCAATAGAAGAGTTCTCCAGTTTATCACTTTGCCACAGTCACTGCTGTAAAGTCAGAGGGCGAGAAGGGAATTTTATGCCTTTGCTCACTTTCCTTTTGTGGAAGGAGCCATTGACTGCAGCCATGTAGCACTTCACGCAACTCACCAAACAGTTTGCCTTTTCTGCAACAGACACTGCTGGCACTCCATCAATATGCAAGCTGCCTGCAATGTCAGGGACTGCTTCACTGACATTAACACTGCTGCTTCTTTAGAAATCCAAAACCCCAACATTGCCAAGGGACAAAATGAGCGGGCCACGATCACTGAGAAAGAAGTTAAGATTATTTGTGTGGGGTCCTCAAAAGGTACCCTCAGCTTTGTGGGGTCCAGAGACCCAACTGAGCAATGCAGTTTAAGCCCAAATTTGGAAGGACACTAGCACATGCTGAAGTGCAGTAGGTGACTGCACCCGGCTGGGGTAGACAATGTAATAAGTACTTGGAGGATCTTTGTTACTGCCTAATCGATGAAATTTGGTAATTCCACCTTACCCTTATAATGCAGAATTACTGATAAACTCTACTGCTTACCAGCAGAAATCACTGCTTTAATCTACAGTGGTTTTTAAACATAGAGGGACTGCCCCTTCTTCTCGCTGTGTTTAGAAACCACTGCATATCCCTCGATTCTCTTACAAACTCTGGAGTGATTAACTTTTTATCACCACAAACTATGTAAAGGCACTGTATGGTATGCAGTGGTTTTTAAACATGGCAGGCAGTTGGAACAGTCCCTCTATGTTTAGAAACCACAACGTATCACTCGCCACCCTTTATACTCTGCAGTGATTAAGGGCCGTATTTAAACGGCCCTAGCGCCACAAGAGTGTCACTTTTTGTGAGGCTCCTGTGGCGCTAAGCACAGCACCGTATTAACAAGGGGTAGCTAAGCCACTTTTTGTGGCTTAACGCCACCCTGTAAATATGGCCCCTTCCCATGCAGCACTGTGCGTGGAAGGGGCGTGCAATGGGTGTTGCTGTGGGCATCCTACAGCAACACCCATTGCATTTTGACACTGCCTCAGATTTATGAAATCACATAAACCTGAGACAGCGCCATAATCTAACACCACCCCCAGGGGTGGCATTAGCAGGGTGAAACGAGGAGGGATACTTTTATTCCTCCTCATTTTTTGCTTTTTCTATGCGTGCTGCATTTTGCCGCACGCATAGAAAAAGCAAAATGCCAGAAATTATTGTTTATGTGCGGGAAGATGTCCCCTCCGGCACATAAACAATCATTTGAAAATGACGCTTTGGTCCTTCTGTGAGTGCTGCATTGTGCAGCACACACAGAAGTGCCAAAGTGCCATTAGTGATTGTTTGTGTGCAGGAAAGGACACCTTTCCACACATAAACAATCACACCCCTCCACACAGATGTCCTTGCACAATGGTTCAAAGATACCTGCGTTGGCAGCTAATTTAGCACTAGCGTAGGGGCAAATGCAGGGGTGCGCCATATTCCCTTAAATACAGCACATCCCTGCATTTCTAAAATGATGCAGCGCGGCACTGCCAATTTTGGCGCAGCACCGCTCTGCGCTACTTTTCTTTAAATCTGGCCCTAAGTCTTTTTAAATTATGTCAGGGCGCCGAGGAGTACGCAGATTCTCAATATAGAGGGACTCTTCCCTCTTCCTGTTAAGTTTATAAACCACTCAAGGCCTCTTCCATGCACTTCCATACTCTGCAGTGATTACAACTTTTAAACACTGCAGAGTTCATAAGCAGAGCCAGCTTTAGCTCTGGCGGCGCTCGGTGCAACTATCTTTTTTGGTGCCTCTTCATGACCCTCTCCTCAGATTCCCTCACTACCACCTGGCAAAAGTGCCCCTCACCTCCAAGTAGCCCCTCTCTCAGATACATTTCAATTGTTTTAAAGCGCTAATAAAGGCTGGCTTTACTACTCCACTCAGCTATCCACATAAAACACAGCTCTGTTTTTTTGAAGCAGGCATATTAACCATCTGCACAGCTTTATGCTGAGTCAAAACTGAGACTAGACAAAACTCTGATCTCTTTCTCTCTCTAGCAGAAACGTTAATCACAAGAGTTATATTGACACTTTTATTGTTGTCTGAAAACTGAATGCACAAGCAGCTCTGCCGCAGGTGCTTTTAAATTATAAGTTGTTGCTAAACACTGTGCCCTCCCCCGAGGTCAGTGTCCACCTCCAGGTCAGTGGCCAGTGCTGCAGCACCAGTTTCACTGCCTTAAATCCAGCCCTATATGTAAGGGCACCTGGATACTGCTCTGTTTTCTTAGACAAAATGCATTCTTGCATCCATTTTTTGAAGCAAGGGTCCATTCTGTGCTAAGAAAATAGTTCCAAATGCCCACTCCGCTATTTTCTTAGGCATAATGCATCCTTGCAGTCATTTTGGATTATTGGGTGCATTTTGGGTTAAGTAAATTCCAAGAAATGACAACTTTGCCCCGTTACAGATTCTGGCAGAATTTTAATGTAATTCAGCGTGATTCCACTGAATCAAACTACCCAAAATCCATCCAAACCTATCGCTGGGGCCCCTGCCGCATTCACTGTATCCCTGCTTGTAACCAGCATACAGGAGGGTCCTGACAATAGGTTGGCTGACACTCCTTGCTCAGCTGGAACAGTTTTAGTAGCAGACAAGCAGTCAGGTTATTATTTTTATATTCACTTATGAGCACATGAGTTTTGAAAATGGTATCCATTCATATGTGAAGGCTGAGCATTGTTTTAACTTTTCCTGTTGTATTTAACCTTTGTTATGTGTGTATTATGAAACGAATGAAATACTATCTAAAGGAAGGAAATACTATTAATACTAACATGCTTGTAATGTGTTTTTGTTTGAATTTACTAATCATCTTTTCATGAAATAATGAAAATGCTTTTCACAGTTTATACTTTATTACAACATAACAGTTAAATCCAAACTTTAATATTTGGGAAATGTAACATTTCCATTTTGTCAACGATTGTTTATGTGATGCCGGCATTGTGTACCTTTATTAAACTTTCAAACCACCATATTGTTTTACATAAAATTTAAAATAATTCACCAAATTAGTAAAATATTTTTAGTAATTTTTACAAGATATAATACATAATCCTTTAGAAACCTATTATGTAAAATACAATCAAATCTAAGACAGTCATTGTATTCACAATGTCATTTCTTGTATTAAGGGATATAAAATTATTTTCAAACAAAGTTGCTTTGATACGCAGTATGGAACTTCTGATTTTTTTTCTTCACCTTCCTTTTCAGTGAACCAAGCTAGCTAACCATCATCAGAGCAGGAGCCACTGCACAGAAGAAGATCATCAACTGCAAGCCCAGCATGATAGCCATCTCCCTCCAGCATGGAGGAGGAAGTACTCATGAGCAGAAAGAGTGTGCCCGTCCAGAGGCAAACATGATCAGGCACCACAGACTTCAGGCAGGGGTTATAGAGCACACTCCGGGATAGGAGATGTAGAAAACACCTGTGGGGGGGGCAGATATTGGGGCTACTCTTGGCCTTCAGGGAGACCATCTGGAAGTGCCCGAAGAGCAGGCCCCACCACAATCCGGAAAAATAAAGAAATAAAGAAAAATTAAATAAAAAACAAATCATGCAAAAACTAATAATCAATTTATGTGTGTTTTAGTCATTTTGTAATATAATATCCTAATAACAACAGATTTCCACTATACTTATTTAAAGCAATAGGTCTACATCATTGGCCATTCATCTGGACATTAGGACATTGAGAAGTCCATCACCTACTCATAGAATGTCTTTCCTAAATCATATAGTTATAAGAAATAATGCATCTCATGGTCCAAATTCATGCCCAATTCCATGCTCTTAAGTCTAATTATCCATCTGGCCTCATTTCTACTGTGTTCCATTTCTCTATTTCCACCTCTTGGATGTATCGAAGTTTGGCTAATGCCCATATAAATAAATCTGTGGAACCTCTCTCGTAGGATGTTCCTTGTTAATGTGGCGAAGTATAGGGGAGGAAGGATCATTATTCCTAAGGGCATGCATATGTCCTTGAATACTTTCCTTTAACGATCTAATGGTGCTTCCTACATAGATCTTACCACAGTCGCACACCAGTATATAAACCACATATTTGATATTGCAATTGATCAAACTCTGAATTTTATATATTTTGCTACCATTGAAACTAAATGTGAGAGTCTTGTGTAGAGCTATGCTACACATATTGCATTTACTACATTTGTAAAAGCCAATTAGTTTGGCAGGCAACCATGTTTCCAATTGATCTGTAACTGGTGGTAAAAAGCTCTTACAGATCAGATCTCTGATAGTTGTACCCTTCTTATGAATGATTTTTGGTTTGGAAGGTAACAACTGTTTTAAGGTGTCATCCGTGTGTAAAACACTCCAATGTTTAGACAGAATGTTATAAATATCCTGGCTATTCTGACTAAATGGTGTACAAAAAGATATTGACCTATGTGATGTTGAGTTATTAGTCTTATTTCAATTTTTTAAGAGAGATACTCTCGACACTTTGTTAATCTTGTTTCTAGCTGTTCTTATAACATCTTTCGAGTAGCCCCTTTTAATGAATCTTCTTTCTAAATTATCCAATTCCAATTCAAAGATATCTCCTTTGCTACAATTTCTTTTCATCCTTATTATTTCTCCAAATGGGATGGCATTTATTTGAGTATTATGATGTGAACTCTCAGCATGAAGTAGTGCGTTACAAGCTGTGGGTTTACGGTATATATTTGAATGGACATTGTTGTTTTCGATGAATATTTCCAGGTCCAAGAATTGTATTCGATCCTTGCTATATTCATGTGTCATTTTTACATTAAAATCATTGATGTTGATGTAATTTACAAAATCTACCAACAATGATTCCATCCCTGTCCAGATCATTAACACGTCATCAATGTACCTTCCCCAAAAGAAAATGTGTTCAGTTAGATGAGGGGGACCATTCTGCCAAATGTGTGTCTTTTCAAAAAGGCCCATGTAAAGATTGGCATAAAATGGTGAGAATCGTGAACCCGTGGCTACTCCTTGAGCCTGTTTGAACCATTCTCCCTCATGGGTAAACGCATTTTTCTTCAATATGAAGTCAATCATTTGCAATAACATATCAGTATGTTCCAAATATGAAGCTGATCAGATTGATGGAAATTGTCGTATTGCTTCCAAACCCTTTGTTTTGGGTATACACGTATAGAGGGAACTGACATCCATGATAATCCAGATCATTTCTGGGGACCATGTGATGTCTTCCAATTTCATCAAAACATCCCGTGTATCCTGTAAGTAGGACGGTAGATTTTTTACAAAAGGTTGTACATAACTATCGATGTACTCTGAAAGTCCCTCAGTAGGCGAGTCAATGCCCGATATAATAGGTCTACCAGGAGGTGACGTTTTGTTTTTATGAATCTTAGGTAATACATATATACAAGGTGCCCTCGGATGCGTATTAAGAATGTATCTACACTCCAAATCTGAGATTAGACATTGTTCTTGCCACCCGTGTAATAATGCATCTAAATTACGGACAATCCGAGCTAGGGGATTGTCCTTCAACTTGATGTATGATGTTATATCGGCCAATTGTCGATCAATTTCATTGACATAATCCAGTCTATTGAGAATCACTATATTTCCTCCCTTGTCGGCTTCTTTGATAACCAATGCTTGATTCTCACTCAGATTTTGTAACACCAATCTTTCTTTTTGGGTTATATTGTGTGAGCTATATGATTTACCCCGATAGATCTTTTTTTCCAATTTGTTAAAGTCATCTACAACCAATTTATTGAAAGTATCTATCACGTTATCAGTGGGTAATACTGGTATAAAGATGGACTTAGGTTTTAATCCACTATTGATTGCTAAATCTTGGTGGATGTTTAAATCATCCAAGATCTGTTGCATATTGAATTCATCACTATCAGTAGTGTCTAAGGAGAGTATCGTTTGAATATCCCCTATATCTTTTATTGTATGTGTGCTAGGCAATATGCATGTTAACTCCCCATGTGATCTATTGTCTTTCTCCCAAAAATATTTTTGATGTTTTAGTTTTCGTGAAAATTTAAAAAGATCAATTTGCACTTGAGTCATATTGCAGTGACCAGATAGACAAAATTCTAATCCTTTGCCTGGTACATTTATTTGTTCTTCAGTTAATATACAATTGGATAAGTTGACAATGGAGATATCATCATTACACACATTATTGTTTATTGCACTTCCATCCTGAGAACATATTGTTGTCAATTGTTTACATGTTTGATTTTGGCAGCTCTGGTTTGTACTCCAGTTGCCTTGTTTTCCCCGACTGGCCCTTTTTCTTTTCCCTCTACGTGTTCTCTTTGTTTTAACTGTGTTTGTTGGGAAAAGTTTCTTCTGTTGCCGAATCGGTATCTCTTGGCCTCCCGTAAAAAACCAGAGGAGACAATTGGATCCATATTCAAAGCTATAACAGAGTTGTCACTTGATTCTTCTCTCTCCTGTTTGCCTGATGCGATTGAGATTTCTGATTCACTTTCTGATGTGTATCTAATGTCAACAGTATCTTTGTCCAAAGATTTAGTTGAGATACCATCAAATCTTTTTGCAAAGGTGTAGATTCGTCCATTTTCATAATCTCTATCATCCCTTTGTATTTTGACCATTTTTTTGTTCTTAATATACATCTGATGTTTTTCCAGTACCTCTTTCAGTATTTTGTCATTCTTTTTCTTCACCTCTGGTAAGTTCAGGGTTCCAATCTCTAAATCACAGGTAGAAACTCTGTGTATAAGTGTGCTCCACAAAATGTCCTTTCTTTTGATTTCATATTAACTGGTGTAGGATCGTTTCTATCCCAGTATACGTACTTTGGCAACTGGTAAGTTCTTTAGTGTTCGAGCACCCTTATAGTACTCAATAAACTTTAAGGGAAGGTGCGGCCTTGTACAAGCTACTGTTGCCGCCCACTTTTTCTAGTAGCCCACCACAATTCGGGCCTCACCCATCCCTCCATAACACCATAGGGCCGCACACCATTATGGATTCAAGCTGCACCCCCAGCACAGCCTTTCTCTTCTCCTTCAAGTACCTTCCAGCAGCAACACCAGAAGTGAAGGCCACTCCAGTGCCCCACAATATGTCACTTTGGCTTGTCTCAATGACGTGCTGAGGCCAATCACAAAAGTTAATGTGTTGATCTCATTAAATGTTCAAAGTTAGTCGGAGAGGTCCAGTTACTCTGAGATCTGGGCACTGAACAGCTCCAAATGTTCTGTGGCCTCATAAAATCCTTGATAGCAGGTCTAACATTTGTCCGCCTCCCCAATCAGCCCCACCACCAATTGTCCCATCATCAAGTTGGTCTGTCATCCCTGTTACCTCAACTACCACTGTGTTTCCTTCTCCATGTAGGTTGTCTGATACTTCCATGGCCAGCTTTTTAATAATAACATCAGAGAAGGACTTTAATATCATTGTGGTAAGGAGTGAAACAAAGGATGGCCAGGAATCTTTGTCCCCAAGCCAGGAACGTCACTCTGACACCCCCTCCGGCTCCGGAGTATGACTTTGTTGTTATTACGGACAGTGAACTTGTTTTTTTAATTTTTTATCTTTTTTTCTGTTACAATTTTAGAATTTTTTCTATGGACTGATTGATTTGGTCTCTTTATGGACATTCTGTTCAATTTCATCTCTTTGTATGTAGACTTGCTCCCTTTACATTTACTAATATGTTTTTATTGGTTGCCTAAACCCTACCAAGTTTGCATTTTCTCTTGAAAAACAAGACCCAATTTTCTTTAATTTTACCCATTCCCAAGAACAGTTTATATTTCTCCCAATCACTTTTTTTTTAAAACACAATTTATTACATACATAAAACACTTCAAGACTTCAAACATGAATGTATTTCTTGTTTTTTTTTAAATAAGTTCAGATTAACACATTAAATATCATGCAAAAGAATTGTTTAGTTATTCTAAAGATGCCTCAGTATCATAATGACATTGTTTATTGCAATACTCTTTGAAGGTCAACAAATATCAGAACATAAATAACACTTTTGTTTCTAGTAACTTCATCATCAAACATTCAACACAGATGGCAGATAGACATTTTTTTACCTACTCACACTTGTGGTGAAATTGAAAGTTGTCTTGTGAGTGGTTAAGTTGGTGGTGGTTGTGTTTGTTGGGGAGGTTGAGGATGTGGGGGATGGAGGTGGAGTAAGTGGAGGTGGAAAAAGTGGAGGTGGTGCAGGTTGTTGTGACAGAGAAGGGAGGTTGGATGATGGTGTGTCCCGCGGAGGTTGAAGCACCTCTATAGAATTTTGTACATGCATTGGCCATGATGAATGATGTATTGCTTCTATTCCTATCCTCTTCATGGCCAAGGCATGTTGCCTCCCACTCTTTTCCCACATACTTTGAAGGTGTTCTTGGTGCATCTTTGACAAGTCTTGGTAGCACTTTGTAACAATGTCCAACTCATGGAACAGCCTATCTGTCATCTGAAGAAGTCCTTTAAGGAAGATAGAACTATCTCATGTAGCATACCCTTTATTGCATGAATAACCTTCCATACATTAAACTGTTGTTGCGAAAAATTATCTCTTCAGAGAGGAGGATTAGACCATGTCACCCACACCCAACATGCGTAGCCATATGACATGGTTAACAGTTTGACCATCATGGAGAGAGTTGCGATCTCTGCAGGTGTTGGGGGGAGAATGATGAATGGGGGTTACTTGTTCCTCACCAGTGATGTTCTCTCTCTCTCTCAGATGAATGAGAGAAGATTGGAGATGCATTTTCATGGGAGGAATGTGTCGGAGGTTGTAAGGAGGTACATGTCTGTTGAGGGCTGTGTGGTAGTGACTCTTACGAAGGGGGAACAAGCATCTGTGGCTGCTTAGCTAAGTGCTGGACCCTGGTAATCCTCAGTACTGATTGTGGAGGAAGATTTCTATCTGGCCATGAAGTGGCCTTCTTGGAGAAGTTCTGTGAGGGGGCAACAGTGTCCCCCTCCTTATCTAGGTCTTCGTCTTCCTCAACCAGCTCCTTCTCTTCTTTTTAAGCATTGTTGGCTGCTGAGAAATTTGTCTGGAGGAGGGTTGGATTCTCCCCTTGGACTGCTTTCAGTCCTCCATTAGTAAATGGATCAGCATCATTATCCGCCATAATGTGCCCAGTACCTGCAAGAAGCAGATGTAAACAATTGAAGTGCATCAAGTGCAGTATTGATGCGAAAGTTCTACACCTCACTTTAATTGACATTGTTATGAAACAAAATCTACGATGCGAAAACATAAAGAAGCTGAAATTGATGATCTGTCCATGTGTGGAAGTACTATATCTTGAATATTTCAAAACAATAGTTCAAACCATTGTTGTTTAATTTCTGGATGAACCATGTGATGCCAGCTGCTGAACTAGTCAGTATTGCCAAGGTGTCTGCTGATACAGCAGCTTTAGAGAGAATTGTATTAATTGACTATTTAAAATACTTTAAAAATAATCTCAACCACAAATGTCGTTCATCACAAATAAATACACACAGGAAAACAATAAACTCCCCTCCAAAAACTCAAATTTTAAATGTAAAATAAATAATATAAAAACCTAGTGAAAGGTCTGATAGTAGGGGCATAATTGCTGCAGTCAGGATGTTCCCTGATATCTTCATGATGTGCTAACATTTGCATGGTGGACATCAGAGACTGTTTTCTGAAAGAAGCAGACAGAAGAGAGAGAGATATATGGGAGTAAGCCATCCTAATTTATATATGAAGATGATATTTCCACTTAGGCACTTTCAGACAAGGCCTAATAGCTATTTTATTGTGCTTACCTTACAATGCCAAGTCAATGGGCATTATTATCTGAAAATTATACCTTCATCAACAGTTTAATTGCACATTGACTAGGGTGCAAATACACACAGCTACGCTTTCAGTTACAAATAAAGAGGTTAGACACAAACCCAACCAGATACAAGGGGTGAATGTCCACAGCTCTTTTCACTATTTGAAGTATTTTATTAGTGTGGTGAATGTTCATGCTGCCCACTGTGAACTAGGATCAACCTCCCTCCCCAACACTAACCCAGTTCTTTGCAAGGATTAAGCTCCTAATATTGGGTTAGGTAGGTCTTCTAACACCTTACAAGTATTAGTTGTAGAGCAATTAAAGAACCGTCAGCCTGAAAAGTATTACCATATTTTTGGTCTGCTGCTTGAACATTAGCACAGTGGATAAAAGCCAGCCTGGGGAGACCTGGACTGAAAGTCAGCAATAACTACATATTACCCTCTTGACAATGGTAAAAGGAGTAGTACTGAGTTGCTGAGATTATACCCATGATCCGAGCACTCAGAAATCTCTATATAGACATTACTATTATTATGACTAGAATTTCATGACCAACAAAACTATGCATGAAGTTGAATACATTGCAATTTAAAGTGCATGTTAAACATGGCTTTCATATTCCCAGAACCTTCTACGCAACTGTCTGAATGTTACACGAAAGTAGCTGTTCTTCTAAAGCACATTCACACTGAGCAGGTTAGAATAACAATTAAACAGAAAATTAAACTAAGGGATGCTCTTGTTTGTGACTCATCTGTCTTTCAGCTATCTGCAAAACTCTGTCCTTTTGTACAGAGCATGTAGCTGCCCTGCAGCCCTGTCCACCCATGAAGAAGAAAACACCTCCCTTACTTTTCAGGAGAAATATAGAGAGCAAGAGGGTGGCAAGATGCAGGGAAAGCAGTAAAAAGGGGAGAGAACAAGAAAAACCATACACTCCCATGGTACTTAAAGGGAACAAAAAAGTAGTTATCTCAATGAAAGAAAAGGCCAGCAGTGGAAGGATACAAGAACATCAGTCCAAATACTGTGAGATTGAAATACTCCTGGGAAGGACACACACACAAATAGGGAGGAACAACAAGAGGAAACAACTCGTATAGACCACAAAGCCCTCTGATCATGAGCAAGTGACTGAACCAATGCCCATTCTGTTCATATTGGAAATAAAATTGATCTTGCCAACAGATAGCTAAAGCTATATATAGCAAAGACCTAAAAAGGTGCACTTAGAAATAACAATGAAATTAAATTTTTTTCCTTCAATCTAACACAGGCATAATGAATAGGTTGTATGCAGTGCAGATGTTAGGTCAGGACATTTTTTACATTTTGAAACATTTTACTCAATTCACGTGGAACTTACACATGCAAAATAATGGAATCATGTGAATACTCCATCCTAAACTAAGCGCATACATGTGCTGTAATTTACACAAATAAATTCTCACTGTTAGATTTTAAACTACTGTATTCTAGTGGGGTTTTCCAGTTGCATCTCCTTTTCAGTGGGTTGTGAGGTACTTAATTTGACAATGACGCATTGGTGTTAATTTCAGAAACTGTCAGTTGTTTGTTTATCGGGCCATCAGATCTCAATCTATTTAATTTAACAAAAGAGTTCTGGAGCTTCTTCATATTTAAAACCTGAGATGAAAAAAATATTTTCCTACAAGCATTTTCTCCTAGTGTTTCGGGAACCAAAATCTGTGAAACACCACAATTTTAATCCAATGGAGTTTCCAACCTCTGTGACATTGTAATAAAACCTTAAGTAGTATGGCTCAAAATAAGTTAAGGGCAAACCAAATGTATAAAATTATGCATTACTTTTTCTGCTTAAATAATGCCGAATGGGGGGCTCTGCTTCATACAGTTTTGAAAGTGGGAAAAACATTACATAAAGAGGAAGAGACCAAATAAATGTTTGCTACTTTTGTGCAGAAGATGGATCTTAGTTTGAGAAAAAAAGAGGATTTTCCTAGCTGGTAGAAGTAATATTGTGCGTCTGACATTACTATTTATTAAATAGCATCCACTTTTAAAAGAATATATGAAACTATAATACTAAGTACACTGGAGCAAGGACTACTAACAGTGTTTCTGAAAATAACCAATTGTATTCCATCCAAGTCTATAAGTACAATAATAAAATAATGTAAGCCTCTTTTCTTAATGCTGTTGGTCACCACAGGCTGTGATGCACAGCAATCAGCAAAGGAATGGCAAAAGAAAAAATATTTTCACTCAGAATTAAATGAATAGCCTGCGAATTCCGCAGCCGGGTGGTGGGTACAACATGCTTTGAATTATATAACGAAAATGAGATAGATGCAGGACAATCATGCCCTTTGCATCTCTTAAAAAGATTGGGCTGTCCTTTACTCCTAGCTCCAGAAATCTGCATTTAATCGTAAAGTAATGCTTTTTCACAGCATATTGATAATAGTTACAAAAGCATGCTGTAGCCATTACCAATAAAATGTATATAAAGTAGAGTCACTTGACCAGGCCGCTGTTCTGACATTGTACTGTAAGAAGACTCCATACCCACGGGCATAACTACCAAAGGTGGAGCAGGTACAGTGACATCAGGGTTAAGGGCTCCCAGGGGCCCGTTAAAACCCAGACAATTGCTGAGCTTTACAATCCCAACAGTGGACCATTTCTCTTGCCTGCATCAGGGCCCATGGCATATTGCTACGCTTCTGTCCATACCATAAAGATATTTGACCTTTGGTACCCCTTTAAGAAGCAAACAAAATAATCTGTGCATGCAGCTCTGCCTTGCGGATTCCGACCTAGTTCTCTGCCAGCCTTTTCATGGCGGTAACACCAAGTAACAAGGTGTATGGGGCTACGGGGAGTGTCCTGCACTGCCTGGGACCTCTCTGCCCAGCACCCTCGCAATGTTCACTGTCCTGTTTAGCAGAGAGCGAACATTGCAAGGGTGCTGGTGCACCCTGCAGACTACAACATTGCCACTGGCTTGATTACGAACTGGAGACAATGCTTTAGCCTGTTTCCCCCTAGGTCGGCGGGCAGAAACTGAAGATTCCACCTGCCGACCTGACTGGAAACTCCTAATAACTCCGGCGGCGAGGTCACCACGAAGGAGGCGGCCACCCTTTTGGGGTTTGGAGGACGGAAAAGCTCCAAAAAACTCTTAATTAGGCCCAGCTTTACATACAGTTTGGCATGGTTTGGAAAGAAAGTGAAGTTCACACTTTAAAAATTCCGTGTAGTGTAATTAGTGATTGTAAGTAAAACACCGGTTGGGTTAAACTGTTTTCCTTACTTATCTAATGCGTTAATAAGATAAAATCCGAAATAAGATATAGTAACATTGTAAACTTTGCAGTCAAGGTAATTTACACTTTAAAGTAAGTTTGTATTTTTGAGTGAGTTTACTACGTTTTGGTACTCACACACTCAGAGAATAAGTTACTACTAGAAAAAATAGTAGTAAGTCCAGCACTACACATGGATAACCACTGGTACTACAATGCACTCCAATTGCAAATTATGGAGGTAGGGATTTAAAATAAAATTCCAGTGGAATTAATGTTTAATCAAATTATTTAAAATAGTTAAAAATATACATACAATTTAAATTAGTTTAAAAAAATATATTGAAATTAATTTTATTAATTCTATATGTCATTTGTAATAATTAATAATGCACATTGCATTTTTTTCTTTAGATGGGGTTTAATTTTGCTTTCAACTTCAAAACAATAATTGATATTTAATTTGATATATTTCCATTCATTAAATGTTTAATTCAAAATAAATGTATTAGTCCTGTAGCATTTTTAAATTAATTTACATTAATATTTAACATGAAAATATGCAAGCATACTATTCAGTTTCTCTGTACCATGCTCAAGGCTGCTTGAGGCAGATACCCAAGGTGCCTGTGGTAAGTGGTCACCAACAATGTGCCCTATTGAAACATATGCAAACACTATCTCACGTCATGCCTTCCTACAACGTACAAATTAGTACCTTAAGGAGTCACGGAGCCCAAGTTATGCAACCTAAGTGACATGGGGCACATTTGCTAATTTTTTAACAAATGCTGCACATCATCCAAATTTGCTGAGAGGGAAAGAGCAGGGCAGTGCCATATTTACTAACATATGATGCTGCTGCTCTCTTCCCAAGTACAGATGAAGAATTAGGCTGCCTACACTGCCCCCTCCACACACACACACACCTTTGCACCATAGTGGAAAGGTGTGTGTGTGACGTTTCACATAGGTTTCATAGCAAAATGGTACCCTTCCATATGAAATACTATTCTTAGACACACTTTTCTAATATGGTATGTGTTTTGTACAGTGCAGTATGCATGAAGAGTTTGGAGAAAAAACCTTTCCTCCTAATTTAAACCTGCCTGAAGTATGAGTATTTTATTGGCACAAAGTCTTGCCTTCCAATGCTAGTAGAAAGAACTCTGTGTGAAAAAAATGGATGGTTGTTTCGGAACACCCATCTACCACCCATGGAATGCTGTTTGACAACAAAGTAAATCAAAGACCCCAAATAGCTATTTGTGGTACTTTTAGACAACCTTAGAGCAGAAACAAAAGTGCTGGTAAGTAAACTGTTTATCAGGATTTTGCACCAGCACAAAGCCTTTGTAGATTTCTTTCTAAAAGCAGTAGTAGTATGATTTATCTTTTAAGTAGGAGAGCAGGATTACTGCATAAACTCAAATAGAATGTGAAGGTTGTTTTGTACTTTGAACGTAAATCTCAGCTGCATCCTTTCTACTGCTTAGATAGAACGGTATATGTTGCGTTGTTTTAATCCTGTAAAAAACCTTTTACTTCTTTTCTTGGTGCACCATATGGGGCCTACAACAGCAACCAAATTACAACCCCTTCAGGAAAAGCATGAATACGGGTTTGTTTTAGTGCTCATTTAAGGAAACACCATGAGTGAAGCATGCCAGACTGTTTTCACAGGCAGCCTTTTATCTACTCATTCCAGGGCATATTTATGAGCTCCTAGTGCCACCTTGCGCCACAATCGCAGCATACATTTTGGCGCAAATGTGGTGTTAAGGTCGTATTTCTCACACGCCATATTTACAAAGTGGTGCAATGTTTTCATTGCGCTGTCTTGTTACCCCTTGTGTCACATTATACCTGCACAAAGCATAATGTATGCAAGGGGAGGCGTTCTGGCGGCGGGGAGGGCGTAAAAGTGGCGCAAAGGAATCTATGAGATTCATTTGCACCATTTTTTTATCCATTTTTTTAACGCCTGCTAAGTGCAGGTGTTAAAAGGAGGCTCCCATTGACTACAATGGGCCTTTGGGTGCTTTGCAGGATTAGCGTCATAATTTGTGACGCTAGTCCTGCAAAGCGCTGGACTAGCGTAAAAAATGACGACGCTTGTCCCCTAAGTACCGCTACAATGGTGGCATTAGAGGGGCACTAAAGGGAACAAGAAAAGTGGCGCTGCACTAGGTGCAGCGCCACTTTTCATAAATAAGCCCCTTTGTATTTAAATTATTGTCATAAGTAACGAAGTGGAGATACATAAGCCCTCCTTATGAGTTGGCCGGGAGTTGAGATATCACACCTTTTGAAATCCAACTCCAATGAGTCACAATTTATCTCGTGCAATAAGTACTATTCAAGTGAGAGTTTTTCCATCATAATGGTGAATACCATGCGCATTTTGGGAATTTTAGCACCAAAGTCTTGTTGTCTCAGTAGATAAGGGACATTTTTTCACTGTTAAATATCGTCACTTTTGACCTGTATTTCTATCTCAATACACCTAATTATGTTATTCCCGGTAAGAGGAATTGCCACAAATTGTAAATTAACAGCAAATTCGTAATAACGGCCATAATGATTCTTAAAAACACACAAAGGGCCAATCATGATCAAACTACAGAAATGAGGTGTAAATTGCACAACTTTGTTTTCAATGTGCACCTATGTAGGTATGTGATAACTTTGAATGGGGAATAACACGCTGATATTGTTGCATCATATGCCCCATTTCAACATATCCAACGTGCACTTACGTACAATATGCTACCACGATTTGTGCAAAGTTTCACTAGCTGCAATAATTGGAGCAAATGCTTGAAATATGCACACACACCGTGATCCCATTTTAGGCGTAAATGGGTGTGGATTTGTAGACTAATCGTGCTCAGTTCCATTATAAAGAGTTATCCCTGTTCACTCGCTCAGCTTTCCATCCTGATTGTCTTCGGTAAAATGACCAAGTACCAACGAGTTTGTCCCAGTGTCTTTCCTTTCTATTTCTAATCTTTTTGAGAAAGATTGTGCTGCTCTCACGTGGTCCCTCAAGTTAAAACAGTATTGACAGCCCCTTCTCTCTCCTGCTGTGTATCATGTTGAAAGCTTTATTGTTCAGGGCATCATTGACACATCATTACGCCTTGTCTTACAACCTGGAGTAACTGTCCTTCTGGAATTAATGATTCTTCGCAGAGTTCAGAGAGCGATTAACCACCAGCATGGCAGTTCTGTGCTCAGTAATCTGATTTCTGTGACCTGCTGTCTTCGAGTTAAATGAGGGCTACATGCTTTGGACACTTCAAAGGGTCCACTCAGCTCATCTTTAGCTTTCGCCGTACAGAGATGTGTTAACAGTGCTGGACATTTAGGGAATCTCTTAATGAGGGGTCGTCTTGCTCTGCAGAAGGTTGGTGTTCAAAGCATGGGAGACTGGATTTCCGACCCTCTGTGTGAGGCATCCCAGGGCGTCTGAATATAATTACCAGAAGCCCCTCAAAGCAGCAGGGAGAACTCAGAACTCCTAAAACTTGTGGTTTGAGGCTTTGAAGAGTTTCACAACTGCTGATTTTTTCCAAAGGGAGTTTAGGGCAACAATTCTGGATCGGTTTGAACCATAAGTTACGAAAACTGAGGCCCATATTTATACTTTTTTAGCGCCGCATTTTCGGTGCTAAAAAAGTATATATATGGGCCCGAGTCCTCACAGACAGACAAGAAGACATTGGTGTTGATTCGCCAGGATGTCAGGTGTAAAGGAAACCACATTATTTAGGTTTATATCTTTTTATTATTTGAAATCAGAATACCGTACAACAACAACCCACCTACAATCGTAGGCCGGTGAGGGACTGTAAAAGTCAATATAATCAAAGATTACAAGGAGACGGTGGGGAAGTCGGGTAGGGGGAGAGGCGGGGGTAGGAGAGTGAGACAGAGGCTCAACAAGGCCTTAAAAATACCCTGTGAAAGAGCTAGAGTGTATTTGAGGGGGGGGAATAGTCAGCCCCACATATCAGGCAGTAGTGTGTGCCGGCTGTGTGAGGCAGAGTATGCAGAGACAGAGTGGGCAAGTCAGTTCCCTGAATACACAAGGTCGAAATTGTATGCAAGGTCCCCATGTTTTGTCAAACCAAGGCAGTGTGTGTGTTGCTGCTGCTGTCAGTTTCTCCATTCCCAGGATGTCCCATAATTTGAGGACCACATACTTGCCCCAACGTGTTGATTTCAAGGGGTAGGCCAGTGCATTTGGGAGATCTAATTAGATGTAATGTAACTGGGAAATTACAGTAACTCTGTGCCGTGTATCTCTTCTACATCTGGTAAAACATCTGACAAAAATTGTTGTATCTTGGGGCCTCGTCACAGCAAATGTGTCAGGGTGGCTGCATGTCCACAGTGCCTTCAGAATGTGGAATGTCCACCAGGTCTCCATTTGGGCTATCCTAGATGGGGTGTAGTACTAATAATGGGCTATTTTAAGAAACCATTCTTTGTCTGACATACTGTAGGTGGATCCACGTGCACTGTGAAAGATGTTGTGCCATTCCTCAGGTGTAAAGGTGCACTCCTGTTCCCATCTCTTCAGTGCTGGCGATTTGGAATAGGATATGGGAATGAGAAGGAAGGTGTAGATGTCCGAGGGGATACGTTTGTCAGAGTGGCATGTGAGGAGCCATTTTTTAAAAGGGGTCGGCTAGCATGTGGGTGGATATGGGGCTGCATGATCCCATGACAGATGGCGATGTATTGCCAATAAGCATTGGAGGGGAGGTCATAGTTAGATCAGAGTTGATGCCATCTGCATTAAAAAAAATCCCCTACTCTCTTACAATTTACTTCTTGCCATTCTATGAAGATGGAACCCTAGGATGCTAGAGGAAAGTCTGGGTTGTCTATGAATGGGATTAGAGGTGATATGTAGGAGAAAAGGTGTTGTACTTCTTGTACTCTATCCCACACTCCCACTGTTGCCCTGGTGACTGAGAAATATAAACACCTGGTGGGCGATACCTTTTGGGGAGCCATGCCACCTTCCATATGTGTATTCCTGCAACTGCTTGGTCGATTAAGCACCACTGTTTCTCTGTGCTCGTCCTGGACCATTCCACTACATATCTAAAAAGTGCTGCCTAATAATATCGCTATAAATGGGGTATGCCCAATCCCCCCTCTCCCTGACTCAGGTATGCCTGTCTACTCGCCATGCATGCTTTCTTGCCCACCCAGATAAAATCGTTAAAGATATGTTTCAATTTGTCCAGGGTGTGCACTAGAGGTTGCAAAGGCAGCGGTTGCATGACATAGAGGATTTTGGAAAGCATGGTCATCTTAACGGCTGCTTGTGTCCCTAACCATGACAGCATATATTTATTCCATGAGCACACGTCAGATTGGTGTTGGTAAGAAGGAGGGTATAGTTGACTTGTGAGGTGCACACTGTGGTGGGTTGTATCTCTAAGCCTGGATATTTAATTTAACTTCCTGTGTAGCCCAGTCAAATCGAAATAAACACTCAAGTTTAGCATGGGCCTCCTTAGAAATAGTGCGGTTAAGAGCTTGGGTTTTCCGAAGGTTAATGTTAAACCCAGAGGCCTGCCCAAATTCTTACATTTCAAATAGGAGTGGTGGGAGGGAAGTAAATGGCCGTGTCACTGCAAGCATCACATCGTCGGCATATGGCACAAGTTTATGCTCTCTGCCCCCATCTATATGTCCGCTATGGAAGGGTGTCTTCGTATCTGCTCAGCGAAGAGTTCCATGTAGAGGGCAAACAATAATTGGTACAGTGGGCAACCCTCATGGGTGCCCTGTGTCATTGTAGACTATTGGGACATCATCCCATTAACTCTAACCCTTGCCTCTAGATTGACATAGCTGCACCCTATCCAAGGTCTAAACCTTGTGCACAATCCAAATTTGCATGCACTAACTGAAGGTATGGCCAACGCACACAGTCGGAGGCCTTCTCTGCATCAACTAATAAAAGTAGTGCTGGTATACATGTGTGTTGTGCCTTATCAATGAAATGACAAAGGCGCTTGGTGTTGTCACTTCAGCTCTATTCAGGTATAATCTCAGTTTGGTCTGGGTTACTAAGGCCCTGCATATAGGGAGCCAAACTCGACGGTAGAAGGCTATTAAATGTTTTTATATTGTGTAGGAAGGTAGCCTCTTTCTAGCATTGTTACCCCCACTTTTGGCCTGTTTGTGAGTATATGTCAGGGTGTTTTACTGTCTCACTGGGATCCTGCCAGCCAGGACCCCAGTGCTCCTAGTGAAAACCCTATTTGTCAGTGTGTTTTATATGTCTCACTGGGACTCTGCAAGCCAGGACCCCAGTGCTCATAGGTTGTGGCCTGTATGTGTGTCCCTGTGTAGTGCCTAACTGTGTCACTGAGGCTCTGCTAACCAGAACCTCAGTGGTTATGCTCTCTCTTCCTTTAAAATTGTCACTACAGGCTAGTGACCATTTTCACCAATTCTAATTGGCACACTGAAACACCCTTATAATTCCAGAGTATATGGTACCTAGGTACCCAGGGTATTGGGGTTCCAGGAGCTACCTATGGGCTGCAGAATTTATTTTCCACCCATAGGAAGCTCAGACAATTCTTACAAAGGACTGCCACTGCAGCCTGAGTGAAATAACGTCCACGTTATTTCAAAGCCATTTTACACTGCACTTAAGTAACTTATAAGTCACCTATATGTCTAACCCTCACTTAGTGAAGGTTAGGTGCAAAGTTACTAAGTGTGAGGGCACCCTGGCACTAGCCAAGGTGCCCCCACATAGTTCAGGGCAATTTCCCCGGACATTGATGTGCGGGGACACCATTACACATGTGCACTACATATAGGTCAATACCTATCAATCAATCAATTTATAAAGCGGCATCTCACCCGTCAGGGTCTCAAGGCGCTGCGGGGGGGGGAGTGGGAGCCACTGGTCGAATAGCCATGTCTTGAGGCATTTTCTCAAGGCCAGGAGTTCTTGGGTCTGGCGTAGTTGGAGCGGTAGGGAGTTCCAGGTCTTGGCGGCAAGGTAAGAGTTGGATCTTCCTCTGGTGGTGGTGCGGTGAATGCGGGGGACAGAGGCAAGGGAGAGGCTGCCGGAGCGGAGCTGGCGGACGGGGGTGTGGAAGGTGAGTCTGTCATTGAGGCATGCCAGACCTGTGTTGTGGAGGGCTTTGTGTGCGTGGGTGAGTAGTTTGAAGGTCATCCTCTTCAATACAAGTAGCCAGTGTAGCTCTCTGAGGTGGGCAGAGATGTGGTTGCGGCGTGGGACGTCAAGGATGAGTCAGGTGGAGGCGTTTTGGATACGTTGCATTTTCTTTTGTAGTTTGGCCGTGGATCCTGCATAGAGTGCGTTGCCGAAGTCCAGTCGGCTGCTGACTAGGGCGTGGGTGACTGTTTTTCTGGTTTCTACGGGAATCCACTTGAAGATCTTGTGGAGCATGCGGAGGGTGTTGTAACAGGAAGAGGAGACTGCGTTGACCTGCTGAGTCAAGGATGATGGCCAGGTTCCGTTCTTGGGTGGTAGGGGTGGGGGCGGGTCAAAGGGAGGTAGGCCACCAGGAGTCGTTCCAGGCGAAGCAGTTGCTGCAGAGGATGAGGACCTCTGTTTTGTCTGTGTTTAGCTTGAGGCGGCTTGATTCCATCCAGTTGGCAATGGCGTGAAGTCCCTTGTGGAGGTTGTTTCTTGCTGTTGTGGGGTCTTTCGTGAGGGCGATGATCAGCTGGGTGTCATCTGCGTAGGATACTATGTTGATGCGGTGGGATTGTGCGATGTTGGTGAGGGGAGCCATGTAAACGTTGAAAAGTGTTGGGCTGAGGGAGGATCCCTGAGGGACGCCACAGATGGTTTTGGAGGATTCGGACAGGTAGGGCGGAAGGCGGACTCTCTGGGTTCTGCCGGAGAGGAAAGAGGAGATCCAGTCGAGGGCCTTGCCGCGGATCCCAGGGTTGTGGAGGCGTGTTTGGAAGGTGTGGTGACAGATGGTGTCGAAAGCTGCGGAAAGGTCCAGGAGGATGAGCGCTGCGGTTTCGCCTTTGTCGAGCATGGTCCTGATGTCATCTGTGGCAGCAATGAGTGTGGTCTCCGTGCTGTGGTTCTTGCGAAAACCAGATTGGGAGGTAACGAGCGCTTTTCTGTCTTCCAGGTAGCGGGATAGTTGGCTGTTCACAATTTTTTCAATGACCTTCGCTGGGAAGGGGAGGAGGGAGATAGGCCGGTAGTTATTGGGGTGGTCTGGATCTGCTTTGGGTTACTTCAACAGGGCATTGACGTCGGTGTGTTTCCATCTCTCCGGGAAGGTGGCTGTCTCAAAGGAGCTGTTGATGATTGCGCAGAGGTGGGGTGCGATGATGTTGTTGGCTTTGTTGAAGATCTGGTGTGGGCAGGGGTCCGAGGGGGAGCCGGAGTGGATGGTGGCCATGGTGTTGATGGTGTCTTCATTGTTGACGTGGGTCCAGGAGCATAGAGGGTTGGTGTTGTTTGATGCTTTGGGTCCGTGGTTGTCTGTGGTTGGCTGATGGGTCTGCGGTTCGAAGCTGTTGTGGATGTCTTCGATCTTTCAACAGAAGTGAGTGGCGAGTGAGTTGCAGAGTTCCTGTGATGGCGAGGGTTCGTGGGAGCAGGTTCTGGGGTTGGAGAGTTCTTTGATGATGCCGAAGAGCTCTGTTGTTGTGGGCGTTGGTGTCTATTTGGCTTTTGTAGTTGGTTCTTTTGGTAGTGCGGATCAGCTTGGTAATGTTTGCGGATGGCAGTCTTGAGGGCGGTGTGGTTGGATTCGGTGGGTGCAGGGCGCCAGGTCTTCTCCATTCTTCGACATTCCCGTTTGGAGGCCTGCAGGTCGGGGTGAACCAGCTGGCCTTGGGTCTGTGGTGGGTGTCTGAGGGTTGTTTGAGTGATGCAAGGGTGTTGGCGCAGTCTTCTAACCATTTATGCATGTAGGTGGTGGCTGTGCTGGGGTCCCAGTTCCTGGGAGGAGGTGCATGAGGGAGTGTGGAGATCAGCTGTTCTGTTGAGATTCTGTTCCAGTAGAGGCAGAGGGGTTTAGTGGTGAGGTGGTGAGTGACCAGCTTCTCAAAGGAGAAATGGATGCAGTGATGGTTGGGCCAGAGGAGTTCAGTGGTGTGGCTGAAGGAGACGTGGTTGCTGGCTGAGAAGATGGGGTCGAGTGTGTGTCCTGTGGTTTGGGTGGGCGACGTGACGAGTTGCTTGAGGCCGAGGTTGGCGAGGTTGTCGATTAGGTTGGTGGTGTTGATATCGTTGTTGTTTTCTAGGTGGAAGTTATATGTAGCTTCACAATGGTAACTCCGAATATGGCCATGTAACATGTCTAAGATCATGGAATTGTCCTCCCATGCCAAATCTGGTACTGGGGTGCCAATCCCATGAATCCCCGTGGCTCCAGCATGGACCTCCGGTACTGCCAAACCAGCTCTCTGGGGTTTTTACTGCAGTTACAGCTGCTGCCAACCCACAGACAGGCTTCTGCCCTCCTGGGGTCTGGGCAGCCCAGTCCCAGGAAGGCAGAGCAAAGAATTTCCTCTGAGAGAGGGTGTTATACCCTCTCCCTTTGGAAATAGGTGTTAAGGGCTGGGGAGAAGTAGCCTCCCCCAGCCTCTGGAAATGCTTTGAAGGGCACAGGTGGTGCCCTCCTTGCATAAGCCAGTCTACACCAGTTCAGGGAACCCCCAGTCCCTGCTCTGGCGTGAAACTGGACAAAGGAAAGGGGAGTGACCACTTCCCTGTCCATCACCACCCATGGGTGGTGCCCAGAGCTCCTCCAATGTGTCCCAGACCTCTGCCATCTTGAATCCAGAGGTGTGGGGGCACAATGGAGGCCTCTGAGTGGCCAGCGCTAGCAGGTGATGTCAGAGACCCCTCCTGATAGGTGCTTAACTGACTAGGTGGCCAACCCTCCCCTGAAGGCTGTTTAGGGTCTCTCCTGTGGGCTTTTTTCTTCAGATAACGACATGCAAGAATTCACCAGAGTTCCTCTGCATCTCCCTCTTCACCTTCTGCCAAGGATCGACAGCTGACTGCTCCAGGACGCCTGCAAAACCACAACAAAGTAGCAAGAAGACTACCAGTGACATTGTAGCGCCTAATCCTGCTGGCTTTCTCAACTGTTTCCTGGTGGTGCATGCTCTGGGGACTGTCTGCCTTCACCCTGCACTGGAAGCCAAGAAGAAATCCCCGGTGTATTGACAGTCTTCCCCCTGCTAACGGAGGTACCAAACTTTAGCTTCACCGGTCCTCTGGGTCCCCTCTCATCGTGACGAGCATGGTCCCTGGAACACAGGTGGTGGATTCAAGTGACCCTGACAGTCCAGTGGTCCATCTGTCCAAATTTGGCAGAGGTAAGTCCTTGCCGCCACTCACCAGACAGTAATCCTGTGTACTGCATGAACTGCAGCTGCTAGGGCTTCTGTGCACTTTTGCAAGGAATCCTTCGTGCACAGCACAGCCCAGGTCCCCAGCACTCCACCCTGCATTGCTCAACTTGCTGTGTTGACCACCGGCTTCGTGGGACCCTCCTTTGTAGTGTTGAGATGACTGCTGTGCTCATTTTTCTTGAACCAGTGCTCAAGTACTTCTGCAGGTGCTGCCTTCTTGTGCATGGGTGCTCTGTGTTGCTGAGGGCCCCCTCTGTCTCCTCTTCCAAGTGGTGACCTCCTGGTCCTTCCTGGGCCTAGGCAGCAGCTTTTTTCTTTAACCACAACCTTTGCACCTAGCAAGGCTTATTTGTGGTCTTTCTCCAAAGAAACAACTCTGCATCCTCCAGCATTCCGTGGGACATCTTCTGAGCAAAGGAGAAGTTCCTGGCACCTTCTGTTGTTGCAAAATCTTCAGCTTCTTCAACCCAGAGGCAGCCATTTTGCACCTTCATCCGGGTTTTAGTGGGCTCCTGCCCCCCTGGACACTTTTGTGACTCTTGGACTTGGTCCCCTTCCTTTACAGGTCCTCAGGTCCAGAAATCCATCTTCAGTGCTTTGCAGTCAGTTGTGATCTTTGCAGAATCTCCTATCATGACTTTAGTGTGTTTCTGGGGAAGTAGGGTCACTTTACTCCTACTTTTCAGGGTCTTGGGGTGGGGTATCTGGGACACCCTTAGTGTTTTCTGACACTCCCAGTGACCCTCTACACACTACACTAGGCCAGGGGTCCCTAAGTGGTTTGCATTCCACTTTCTTAGTATATGGTTTGTGTTGCCCCTAGGCCTATTGCATTCTATTGTATTGTACAGTGTTTGCACTACTTTTCTGTTTACTTACCTGATTTTGGTTTGTGTGTATATTTTGGGTATTTTACTTACCTCGTAAGGGAGTATATCCTCTGAGATATTTTTGGCACATTGTCACTAAAATAAAGTACGTTTATTTTTAGTAACTCTGAGTATTGTGATTCTTATGATATAGTGCTATATGATATAAGTGGTATAGTAGGAGCTTTGCATGTCTCCTAGTTCAGCCTAAGCTGCTCTGCTATAGCTACCTCTGTCAGCCTCAGCTGCTAGAACACTACTAATCTACTAATAAGGGATAACTGGACCTGGCACAAGGTGTAAGTACCATCAGGTACCCACTATAAGCCAGGCCAGCCTCCTACATTTATATTGACGTTTAGTAAGGATATGGGTCAGTAGAAAGCTCACTATGCTGGGTCCTTTACAGGTTTAGGGAGGACTGCAATAGATCTCGGAGGGCACCAGTTTAGTTAAAGGAGTTATAGGTGTGTGCAAAAAAGGGGGCTAGGGTGGTTGCAAACTTTTTATAGCATTCTGAGGCATATATTACCCTGTCTGGGTGCTCTGCTCGAAGGCAAGCATTGAATGGCCAAAATAACTCATGGGATGAATATTGTTATCCAGGTTGAAAGCTTCAAGTGCAGGAAGCTGGCATCCAGGAGCTCAGGTTAGGTATGTTGTGGTGGTGCTCATGTCAAGCGCCTCTGCCATATATAGGGTGGAGTAGAATCATTCAAATTCTTGTGCTATTTATGCATCCTGGTATACTTGATTACCCTGTAACCCTACAATTTCAGCTACCCATTGTTGTATAATTTGGGAACAGAGCTGCTGAGCCAAGATGCAGCCAGCTTGGTCGCCCCAGTATTGTATTTCTGTTTTGTATGGAAAAGAGTGTACTCTGTGTGTCCAAGTCTAGGGCCTTAAGTTGCTGGGGGGCTGGTGTAAGTTGGTGCCTCACTTTGGGGGAGCCTGTACATGTATGTACCTCCTCAAATTCCTTAATTTCCTCCTCTAGACATGATTGTTGATCTCTCCTATACCCATTAAGTCTTGCAGAAAGAGCAATGAAGTATCCCCAGACAATGGCCTTCAGAGTGTCCCACAGTACAGCTACAGGGGTCTCCTGTGTATCGTTGGTGTCCAAGAAGGCACGTATGACAGCCATAATTTTGGTGATATTAGATTCATATGTGTGCAATCTATGAATTATTGTGCAAAATGCATTGGTACTGTGCCCCCGCTGTAGTTGCAGTGGTAGAGTAATAGGTGCATGGTCACATAAGGCCACTACCCTGATGTCAGCTGAGGTTGTAGCCAAAGTAATTTGAGGTGATGTTAGAAAAATATCTATCCCTGTATATGTCTGGTGAGCAGCTGAAAAGAACGTGTAGGCTCTTGCATTCAGGATTACGTTATCACCATAAGTCCAGAAGCCCCATGTGTGACAGCCATTTCTGGCTTAATCCTGAAAGGGCCCTCATCTGTCCCGCTCTTTGTCTTGATCTGTCCAGAAGGACGTTCACCAACTATATTAAAATCACCCCATATAAGCATGTCAGCAGGCACTGTGGCCACTACTCGTCCCACTGCATTTTTCAGAAAGACACAATGATCCTGGTGATCATTGGGGCATTGATCAAGGCAACTGTGAAGGTATAGCCCTCCCACTTCCAATCACAGGGATATCAATCTACCAGACAGCTCCGCCTGAAGTAGTATTACCTTCCCTGGGAATTGTGACAGTAACAATATTGCCACGCCGCCCCCTCCCCAGGCCCAAAAAGTATTGACAGTCAAACCAGGGTGACCATAAATGTTTCCAGTCTGTGCAGAGAGGATGTGTTTCTTGGAACAAGCAGATGTTGCACTTGAAGTCCCTAGGTAATGAGAGAAGTGCTTACCACTTTGCTGGTGCATTGAGACCACTAACGTTGAGGCTTGAGATCTTAACCATGTGTCAGTGAGCTGTAGAGTCGTACGTCGGAAGGGCCAAAAGGGTAAGCTCTATAGGACCCTCTTTGTATCAGGATAGGTAACAAGGAACATAGCACACTTTTCACAGTGTGTGCTGCTGGGCCTAAGGAGAAAGAAAAGAACACATAACAATAGAACTGAGGATCTCCCCTCCTGGCAACAAAACAGTCAACTAGCAAAGGCAGGATTCACTTCCACCGACCATTGCAATTTAGTGAAAGGGAACTCCACCAAACCACAAACAGGTCTAGTAAGGGGGGTGGGACAACACCACGGTGCCCCAAGATGTCACTGGAAGGTAGTCCATTGGCATTCAAGTGGAGTTCCTTAACATGGTGCTAGGTTTGCAGCTCTCAGTCATTTTCAGGTTCTGACGCATTGTCTTGTTGCTGCAATTGGCGCAATACAGCATCTCTTTCCTTGAGGCTTTCAGTGTCAGTAGGTTTGTTAATAGGCTTCCTATTCGGTGGATCCAAAGCCCAGTGGGAAAAAAACCCTCACTCGACTCACATACCATTCCCCTGCCAAGCACGGCCAAAGTCCAGCAGGGACCATGGGTTGTGAGGCTCCCCCCATGATCCCATTGCACACTTGATGCTTTGGTAGGCACCCAGCAGAGATGGCTGGGCCTCAGGGGATAGGGTGCCTGGGACCAAGATCCGCCTGGGGAGGGGGGCCATGCAGCCCCCTTCCTCTGTTTAGTGAGGGGCCGGCCCTGGAGATGGGGTCCACTGGGCTGAAAATGGCACAGGGAGGGGTCCCATGCACAATGGACATTCAACCAACAAGGTAGCACTTACAAACTAACCAGTAGAAAGTATCCATCTCGATAGACATTTTGTGCAAAACTGTGGACTCCTGTTGAATAAACAAGCAGGTGAGCTTCCTTTCTGGCCACGATGCTCATTTCACAGAACTTTAACCTCAACAGGAAGCACTTACATAAATAAACAAAGCAGGTGCCCCATTGAAGCTCCACTTCCGGAAAGGAGAAATAATCCAAACTCCTGGGCTTGGTTAAGGCAAAGCAAGTGTCTTTACTTTGCGATTCCACATTGAAAAACGATCTGAAATCCTTCTTGGAGGTGAGTGCATCTTTCATCTTTTAAAGCGCAATCAGACACTCTCACACCCACCATCATACCCACATAAACCCTCTCACACCCACTCTCACACCCAGACAGACACTCTCACAGCCACTCTCACACCTAGAGACACCCTCTCATACCTAGTCTCATAGTGACAGGCCCTGTGGCAAACTCCCTCTGCACATGGCCATAGGCCATGCGCATCATGGGGTTGGGTGGTTATAGGACATTGGCCACAGTGTCTGGCAGAAGCACTTTTCCTTTTAAATATAAATATATATGTGTGTGTGTATATTACCTACTGGCAGTCTCCAGTAGGTGGTCATAGTTACATCACCTAGTGGCAGTCACCTCTAGGTAGTTATAATTAGGACCATGTTTCCATAGTAAAAGTTTTTTTTGACTTGCCTATATCTTTGGTGCCATTTGACAAATGTTTCATAAAATTTTCACATAGGACCTTTAGACACAACTACAGCCCTAACCGCTGGATGGAACTACACCAAATTTGGCAGAACGCTAGCTTTCGGTATGCAGATTATGCTTTCACTTGTTTGGTGAAAATCCATTCAGGCATTTACATGATATTAAAGGGAAAACATATTTGTATATCCAGAGCCGCAGAGCCATAGTGACATGTTTTTGCGACGGTCACAAATTTGTGAATGCATGCGACAACAGAGATGTTGTGATTGGGTGGCAGCAACCTGACTAGAAAGTTACGCCCGCCATCTTAGGGAATGGATTGCCGTCCCAGGGGCTAAAATTTGACATGAAAAGTGGCTGTTATATGAGGAACTATGGTAGTCCAATCATGACCTTAAAATAATTTTTTGGGTGGTTCGCGATATTCACGAATACGTCATGACGGTCGGTGTAGCCTCCTGTGTAGAATTGCAAAAAAATCACGAATATCGACCACAACAAAAAAATTACAGTCATACATAAACTAATTCATTCTGTTACAGCTGTACTCAGAAAGCTATGTACCCCTTCATAGAACTACTAAGGAAGACCCAGTAGCAGTCTGGCGCACCTCTTCGTAGAACTAGTCACAATCTCATGCACCCACTTACAGATCCACTCACACCATGACGCATTCATTCACAGGCACAGTTACACCCTCATGCATCCTGATGGACTCATTCGCAGGCTCACTCATACCATGAAGCACCCATTCGCAGACTCACTCATACCCTCATGCACTCTTTCACAGATCCACTCACACCCATTTACAGATCTAGTCACACTCTCATACACTCATTCACAGACCCACTCATACTCTCACGCACCAATTTGTAGACCTAGTCCCACCCTCACACACTCATTTGCAGACTCAGTTACACCATCTTGTACCCATTCACAGACCCAGTCACACTCTCAGGCACCCATTTGCAGATCAAGTCAAACCTTTATGCACCCATTCACAGATTCAGTCAAACTCTCACACACCCATTCACAGACTCAGTCACATCCTCACGCACCCATTGACAGACCCACTCACACCCTCATGCAACCATTCACAGATCCACTCACACCTTTATGCACCCATTCAGAGACCCAATGACACTGTCACATGCCCATTCGCAGAGCAGGTCACACCCTCATGCACTTATTCATAGATCTACTAACACCGTGATACACCCATTCGCAGGCCTAGGCACATCGTCATGTGCCCATTCACAGATCCAATCACACCCTGACACACATATTTGCAGACCTAGCCACACCCTCATGCACCCTTTCATAGATCCGCTCACACTCTGATTCACCCATTCAAAGACATAGGCTCACTTTGATGCACCCCTTCACAGCCCTACTCACATCCTCATACACAATTCACAAACCCAGTCACACCCTTATACAACCATTCATAGACTCAGTCACTGTCTCACTCACCCAATCACAGACCCAGTCATAGTCTCACACACTCATTAGGAGACCCAGTTGCACTCTCATCCACCCATTCACAGCTCCACTTACTCCATGACGCACCCATTTGCAGATGCAGTTACACCCTCATGCACCCACCTGCAGACTCACTCACACTATCATGTACACATTCACAGATACAGTCATACCCTGATGCACCAATTTGCAAACTCACTCATACCCACAGGCACCCATTCACAGATCCCCTCAACCCTGACACACCCATTTGTAGACCCAGTCACAACGTCACACACCCATCTGCACACCCAGTCACACCGTGATGCACCCATTTGCAAACCAAGACATATACTCATGCACCTATTCACAGATCCAATCACACACTGATGCACCCATTCGCAGACCCAATCACACCCTCATTCACCCATTCATAGATGCACTCACACTCTGATGCACCCATTGGCAGATATAGGGTAACTCTGATGCACCCATTCACAGACCCACTCACAACCTCATGCACCCATTCACAGACCCAGTCACACCCTCATGCACCCACTCGTAGACTCAGTCACACTCTCATGCACCCAATCAGAGACCCAGTCGTACTCTCATGCACCAATTTGGAGACCCAGTCACACTCTCATACACCCATTCACAGATCCACTCACACCCTGACACACCCATTTATGGACCCAGTTACACCATCACACACACATTTGCAGACTCACTCACAGTGTCACTGTCACAGATTCACTCACACCCTGATGTACCCATTTGCAGACTCACTCATACCCTCATGCACCCATTCACAAATTTAACTCATACCCTGTCACACACATTTGCAGATCTAGTCATACATTCATGCACCCATTCACATATCCACTCAGACCCTTATGTACCTATTCACAGATCCACTCAGACCCTCATGCACCCATTCAGAGACCCTGTAACACCCTCATGCACCCATTCGCTCATACCGTGATGCACCCATTTGCAAAGTAACTCATATCGTCAAGCATCCATTCACAGATCTACTCACACACTGACACACCCATTTGCAGACTCAGTCACACCCTCATGCACCCATTCATAAAACCACTCACACTCTGATTAACCCATTGGCAGACATGGTCTCACCCTGATGCAACCATTCACAAACACATCCTCATACACCCATTCACAAATGCAGTCACACCATCCCACACCCATTCTTAGACCACTGAAAGACTGATTTAAAATTGTATACATGGAGTGAGAAACATACTCATACATATGTTTGTGGGCTTCTTTTGAAAGTAATCTTTGGTGTCTGATAATGAAACTTGCTGATATATACACATATATATATACATATATATACATATATATAAAACAATATATATATATATATATATATATATACATATATATATATATGTACTTATACATTTTGAATGGATTGGTGTGTATTGAAAGCCTGATTTTGTTTTGCGTTTTCACTGCATATTCCCTAATATCGCAACATCATCACAAATATTTTGAAAAATAAAAAGTTTTTTGCAAAAAATGAACTTCAGTCAATAAGGTGTCTCTCACAAGATTCTTTGTGTTCATTGTTAGTATGAGATAGTTACATGTAAAACTGGATGCAGTGTGAAGTGCACACCGTTATTTCTATACATATACCATTCATGTGAAAGCGCAGGTTGTTGTAAATACAGCCCATGTTATGGATCTAGAGGAATGCAGTTTTATTAACATGTTTCCTGGCTTTGTCAATCTCTGGACAGAATTGATTAGACCAGTTCCATTTCTGCCTTTGGCATATGTTGGAGTACACACAGCTAGTGTGAGGTAAAAGTGTTATCAACCGTGAAAATGTATCCTTCATTAGGATTTCCAGTCCAACTCCAGTCAGTGTGCCCATGTCATTACCAACACAGTGCACAATCATGAGGTCAGGGGGTTGGCAATCTCTAATGCTTTTAATCAAAGGCAGCAACTGTGGCACTTTAACCCTCTGGCCAATCCAATTACTATCCACATTAGCCAAACCAAAGTCCCTGGCAATCCCACTCTTTCTAGCAGCTTCCCTAACCCAAAAGACAGAGCTGTGTCCAACAATCCACACTCTAACCAGTTTGAAGTGAAGCAGTAGTAGCAGTCACAAGAAGGCTGGAGCTGAATGAGGCAGTTTTGAAAATGGAATGCAGTCTGCTCCTGAGTTAAAAAAATTAATATTTTTGATCAGGTACTGTATGTAGCTGACTGAAGTTAGGTAGTATTCTGAAATGACTAGTAAGTAGTTTTTTCATTGTCTCTGGTAAAAATAAAATTTGTACTGCACCTGCACTGTAAACCACACTTGCTGCAGCGGATTTTGTAACAAATATACCCCTTCTAGAATGTGCAGTAAACTTGTGAACTACTGGTTTTAGTAGGTATCTATGGTGGCTGTTCTAACAGTGTATTAGGGAAGGGTGTTAAAGTCTTTCTAAAAATTAAAAGAGTTTGTACTCATTATTGTGCGATAAGTCTTTACTTTCCTAGAGAGGAAATGCTAATAAAGACCCTCATTACAACCCTGGCGGTCGGTGTTAAAGCGTCTGTAACATCGCCAACAGGCCGGCGGTAAAAAAAATGGGATCACGGCGGAAACCGCCAACATAGACCCAGCCACTTTAACACTCCGACTGCCACAGCGGTCACCGCCAACAGACAGGCGCAAGACAATGTACCGCCCATCGCCATCAAACACATGGCAGAAACTGAACAACGAAGGGGAACCACCCACCTCTCGACACTCCACAAAGAACCAGGACGCCATGGAGCCTGAATTGCAGATCCTCCCCATGTTGGTGTATCTACTAATACACCACGAAGAAGAAAGAAGGCGGCGGTAGCAACGACGGTGAGTACTGCACCTAGCACACAGGGGAGGGGAGGAGGGAAAAGAGTGTGACACACAAGCGGCATGCAACACCCCCACCCCCACCCTCACCCACAACACCATACACACAAACACATCCAACAACAATACAGATATACCCCGTCACCCTCTGGAAGAACGCAAGGACAAAAGGAAATTAGTCTAACCAGTGTTATATTCAGATTCAGATATATCAAAAGAAAATCAAAAGAAAATCAAATAATCAGTGTATACAAATATTTACATAATGTACACAAGGCCGTACACTGTCCTTTGTACATGTCCGTGGACCAGTGGTCCCACAAAGCATGGGCGAAGCCCACACATGACACCTGCCTCAAAACGGAGAGAACACTGCAGGGGCATCAGGTCGAAAAAACACAGGCACCTCAGGGGGAAGGTGAAGGGGGGGCACCTCAGCCAGAAGATGGCACGACGTCACTGCTCCTCGAGGGGGCTCCATGCCCACTGCTTGGTCGTGGGGAGTGCAAAGCCACAGTCTCTCAAGTTTATCAAGTGGGTGGTTTGCCCACTGCTTGATCCTGGGGAGTGCAAAGCCACAGTCTCAAGTCTCTCAAGTGGGTGGTTTTCCCACTGCATGGTCCTGGGGAGTGCAAAGCCACAGTCTCTCAAGTCTCTCAAGTGGGTGGTTTGTCCCCTGCTTGGTCCTGGGGAGTGCAAAGCCACAGTCTCTCAAGTCTCTCAAGTGGGTGGTTTGCCCCACTGCTTGGTCCTGGGGAGTGCAAAGCCACAGTCTCAAGTCTCTCAAGTGGGTGGTTTGCCCACTGCTTGCTCCTGGGGAGTGCAAGACACAGTCTATCAGGTCTCTCTAGTGGGTGGTTTGCCCACTTCTTGGTCCTTGGGAGTGCAAAGCCACAGTCTCTCAAGTCTCTCAAGTGGGTGGTTTGCCCACTGCTTGCTCCTGGGGAGTGCAAAGCCCTTCTCCACTAGTTTTGGAGGGGGCTTTGTGCCCAGTGTGCTTCATCCTGCCAAGGATTGGGTGAGTGGATGCCTTTCTCCATTGGTTCTGGAGGGGGCTTTGTGCCCAAAGTGCTTCATCCTGCCAAGGACTGGGTGAGTGGATGCCTTTCTCCACTGGTTCTGGAGGGGGCTTTGTGCCCAGAGTGCTTCATCCTGCCAAGGATTGGGTGAGTCGATGCATCTCTCCACTGGTTCTGGAGGGTGCTTTGTGCCCAGTGTGCTTCATCCTGCCAAGGACTGGGTGACTAGATGCATTTCTCCACTGGTTCTGGAGGGGGCTTTGTGCCCAGAGTGCTTCATCCTGCCAATGATTGGGTGAGTGGATGCCTTTCTCCACTGGTTCTGGAGGGGCTTTGTTCCCAGTGTGCTTCATCCTGCCAAAGATTGGGTGAGTGGATGTATCTCTCCACTGGTTCTGGATGGGGCTTTGTGCCCAGAGTGCTTCATCCTGCCAAGGATTGGGTGAGTGATGTATCTCTCCACTGGTTCTGGGGTGGGCTTTGTGCCCAGTGTGCTTCATCCTGCCAAGGATTGGGTGAGTCGATGCCTTTCTCCACTGGTTCTGGAGGGGGCTTTGTGCCCAGAGTGCTTCATCCTGCCAAGGACTGGGTGAGTGGATGTATCTCTCCACTGGTTCTGGACGCACCTGCAGCCTCAGACGGCTGCTCACTGGTGATGCTGATGACGTCCGATAGAGTGGTACCGGCTGTGCACGTGGCGGTGCAGATGGTGGTGCAGGTGGTGGTGGCTGTGGCGGAGATGCTGCCGATGCTGGCCGTGGTGCAGGTGTCTGTTGTGGTGGCGGGAGATACCATACGGTCTCTGGCAGCCTCGGATGGCTAATCCTTGGGGAAGATGCCGCAGACTGACGTTGTGGCAGCGGTGGTGCAGGTGGCGGTGCAGGTGGCGGTGCAGGTGGCGGTATTTGCGGCGGTGGTGACTGTGGTACAGGTCACTGGCATCCCTGAGGAAATGGTGGTCACCAGCCCCTCACCAGGAGGCATCGTGCCCTGAGCTGACTTGCCCTTTGTCTTGTGGCCCTTCCCCACCTTGGCAGTCGCTGCTGGGACCTTGGCACTGTCCTCTCTGTGTTTGGGCGAGGCCTTGCTGGGTGGGTGATGCGACTTTCCCCTGCTGGAAGCCGGACCCTTTTTGACCTTGGTAGGTGGCAGAATCGGGTGGTCCTTCACATCTGTAGGTGGCACACTGGCAGCTCTGATGGGTGCCCCCTTTGATGCACCCGACTTGCACGGATCACAGCAGACGCAGATGTGGTGGGTGAGGTGCTGGGCTGGGATCTAGACAACCTGGCCCTAGGGGACAGACAGGGGGGGAGGTGTAGGGAAGAGGTTCAAGTTAGCTAGGAAAAGTTTTATAGACACACTGGGATGGGAAGATGGAGGGGGCGTGGGAGTGGAGGAAGAGGTAGTGGTTGTAGGAGGTGTACGTCTGCTGAGTTTGGGTGAAGGTGCATGGTCTGGAGGCTGTTGTGAGGTGTTTGGCTGTTGACTGGGTGTGTGCCTGTGTTTGTGTACTTTGGGAGGAGGGCTCACAAACACTGGGAGAGGACACAGGGGACGTGTGAATGCTAGTGGGGGTTGTGATTGCCAGTGAGCTGTGTGTTGTGATGGGCATGCTGGTGATGGAGGCAGTGGCTGATGATGTAGTGCATGCAGGTGTGAGTGGAGATGAGACTGGGAGGGAGGTGGAGGACGTGGAGGTGGGGGACACAGTGGACGAAGTGGATGTTGGTATGTGTGCATGGTTATGGTGCTTGTGTGAGTGCCTGTGTGACGTGTGGTGCTTACGGTTTCCTGAGCCACTTTTGTCTGTTGATGTGTGTACATGCTGGTCTGAAGGTGTGCTTGGGATAGGATGAGGTAGAGGGGATTGGGTCTGAGTAGTGGAAGTTGAAGGGGGGAGGTTGGACACAGGGACAATAGCTGCCATCAGTGCTGAGGCCAGAGCCTGAAATGCTCTCTGTTGGGCCGCCACGCCAGAATGAATGCCCTCCAGGTATGCATTTGTTTGCTGCAAATGCCTCTTGACACCATGGATGGCATTCAGAATGGTTGACTGCCCAATAGTGAGGGATCTCAGGAGGTCAATAGCCTCCTCACTGAGGGCAGCAGGGGTGACTGGGGCAGGGCCTCAGGTGCCTGGGCCAAAGGAGATGCCCACCGTCCTGGGTGAGCGTGCATGGGTGTCCGCCACCACCAGGGAGCTTCCATCAGAGGAGGAGTCGATGTCGCTGGTATCCCCTCCTGTCCCTGTCGTGGAGCTTCCCTCGCCCTTCTTCCCACTGGTGCCTTCACCCTCTGTGGATTCACCCTTCTGTGCTATGTGGGATGCAGCTCCCTCCATCTGCGGTGCCTCTGCTCCTCCGCCAGATGGTGCTAATGCACACAAGGACAGGGTGACAAAACAAGAAGGGGGGGAAAGACAGAGGACACACCTGGTCAATGCCATCAACACCACTACCGTTGGCGGACACAACACACACAGAGCTGCCCTTTGCACTAAGGCCACGCCCAACCAGTCACTATGGTAGTCACCACCCCATGGGGTACAATGCCTAACGCCAACAAATGCACACCTGACACCCACAGGACCCTGCACACTAGTAGCTGCCCAATTGTACCATTGGGGTATGGGTGCTTCTGAGTCTCCAAACAAGGGACCTACCCTGGCATGACCGCCCTGGCCTAGTGGCACCCACAACCCACACCCCCCACCCAGATCCCTCCTAAACCACGCAGAGTCAGCTTTACGACACTGTAATCATTCCCTTGTGGCTGCTGTGATGCCCTCAAGCGCCCATCCGACTCTGGATAGGCCACAGCCAGGATGCAGAACATCAGGGGAGTCATGGTGCGACGGGCACCCCTTCTATGTTGGGAGGTCAGCCCCAGCTGGGCCTCCGCCGTCTTCTAGCTCCGGAGGCACAGGTCCTCCCATCTCTTGCGGCAGTGGGTGCTCCATCTGTGATAGACCCCCAGGGTCCACACTTCCTGGGCGATGGCACACCAAATACCCTTCTTCTGGTGGGCGCCGGCCTAGTGGAAAAGTACAGGAGAAAAGGAAATTACTCACCCGTCCGGACTGTCATACTCGTTGCCCACCAGTTACCACCCATGCCCTGATGTACATACACTGACCATCCTCACATGCAGCCCTCAGCCCCCCCCCAACATGTGGCTTCCATTCACACCACTCTAAACAGGCATTGCCCACGCATCATGCTCGCAGTGTACTCACCTGCTTGTCTGGAGGACCATAGAGTAGCGTGTAGTGGGGGAGGACCCCATCCACCAGTTTGTCCAACTCCTCTGCAGTGAAGGCAGGGGCCCTTTCTCCGGACACATAAGCCATTGTCACTTCCAGACTCAGGTCACAGCAGCACTTGCAGTGTAGGTCCTTTCCTGTTGATGGTCAGCTATCAAGTGAGTGATCAGATAGAAAATGGCAGTCACGTCCGCAGCAGTGCGTACTGTCACCGCTGGCGTACATGGCCATTGGCTCCTGGGACCCATAGGGCCCAATGATAACCAATGCTGAGTTGCGCGCCGGTCTTCGACAGACCTACCGCGACGCTGCACAACGCCAGCGCACTTACCTCATTTCCCCTTGTTCTTCCTCACAAGTCAGGCAGCAGCCATTTCAGGGGTGCATATGGCATGGCACCTAACTGCGTCACAGCACATATTGGCACATATATGGACTAACTATTTCACACACGGATTTACTAACATTACTGCAGACACAGTTGTGCTACCTATGTGGTAAATTACCCTCTGCTCACCATTCTCCTCCATAGGCTACAACCGCTGGGGCAGATGATGAGATGGCAGCATCCTCCGGTGTTCAGACCCCTGGTGGGCCTGTCGACAATGGAAGACAGACACATCATAATCACATACAGACTTGATCGTGCCACAATCCAAGACCTGCGTGTCCAGTTGGAGCCAGACCTGATGTCATCTATCCGCCAGCCCACAGGTATCAGCCCTCTAGTGCAGGTCCTGTCGGTGCTCCATTTCCTGGAAAGTGGCTCCTTTCAAACTACAGTGGCCATGGCATCTGGGATGACTCAGCCAATGTTCTCTAACGTGTTGACCAGAGTTTTGTCTGCCCTGCTGAAACACATGCACAGCTACATTGTGTTCCCCCAGGTGGAGGATTTGGCCACAGTGAAAGCTGATTTCCATGCCCTGGGACATATCCCCAACATCATTGGTGCCATTGATGGTACACATGTGTCATTTGTCCCCCCATGCAGAATTGAACAAGTGTACAGAAATAGGAAAAGCTACCATTCGATGAATGTGCAAATGGTGTGTTTGGCGGACCAGTACATCTCCCATGTGAATGCCAAGTATCCTGGCTCTGTGCATGACGCCTATATCTTGCGGAATAGCAGTATCCCTTATGTGATGGGCCAACTCCAGAGGCACCAGGTGTGGCTACTAGGTGAGCCCAAGGTCCCCACACAGTATGAGTAGGTGTCTGGGTATGGGGTAGTCCCTAATGGTTAGTGTTTTTGTCTGACAGCTATCCCTCGAAATGTGCAGGTTACTCTGGTTACCCCAACCTGTCATGGCTACTGTCCACAGTGAGGAATTCCAGAACAAAGGTAGAGGACTGCTACAATGAGTCACATGGCCAAACTAGGCGTATTTTTGAGAGAAAGTTCAGCCTCCTGAAGGCCAGGTTCCGATGCCTCCATCTAACAGGTGGGTCCCTATACTACTCACCAAAGAAGGTGTGCCAGATGATCGTGGCATGCTGTATGTTGCACAACCTGGCATTGAGACACCAGGTGCCTTGTCTGCTGGAGGATGAGACTGGTGATGGTCTTGGAGTCTGTGGGTCGTGATACTGTGGGCGTATTCCTGTTGGCGTGACGGTGTGGGTTTTGCTATCGCCAGTTTATCACTGACCTTTGGTGTGGCGGACTTGTGTTGGTGTCTGTATTGTGGCGGATTTCTCTATGTGGGTCATCATACCCGTAGCGAAATACTGCCTCGGTCACTGTATGTTGGAAGCCATCGGCATGGCGGTAAGCAGGATTTTCCGCTGGGGTTGTAATGAGGGCCAAAGTGTGCTATGCTCTTGAAGTCAAAGAACTACGAAGCTAAGTGTTTTTTTTTGCAAATTAATTGCAATCATTGTGATTATGCAGCGATCAGGAAAAAAAAGCGTACTATCCTAGGTTCTTTGGAAAAGTGCATGAAAGAGGTAACCATTCAGAAGTGTGCCTGCAAAGCTAAAAATGAAAGGTGTGCTTTTACTGGCTCTTATCTGCATTATCACACAGTGCAAAGTGGAAAAGGTTGCCATTTATGGTGGCTATATGTAAGAGTGGTGACCCATTCTTATGCCCAGTTTTGACAATTGCTGAGAGTATTGCAATTATCTGATTAGAGATTTTAAAAAATGAACTAACAAACTTTATTTTCAGGTATGTGAATTATATTTAATTCTGAGGAAAAAACTGATTTAAAAGATATAACTGTATATGAGATTATTAAAAAAGAGTATGAAATGTATAGAAAAGTGTTTCAACTACCTGAGATGATTTGTGACTAGTTGTCTTAGTAGTTTTATATAATTATTAATATGTGTAAGACAAAGTTTGTCTGAGGTGCGGAGTAGCTGTATGAAAAGTTGGTTTATAATGTGTTGACATCTGAACTGCAAATTGTAAATGTTGTATTTTGCAACATGCTGTAATTGCTATAAAAAAGATCTACAGTACATCTTAAAGTTAAACTTCACAATGTATTAGAAGATATGCTAGTTTTATATGTCTATACATGATGTACTGCTCACAAAAAATGTATTTATTACAAATCTGGGACTTATAGTCCTATTTATTCTGTTTTGCAAGTGACGTACAGCAGGCAATACTGAAAGGGGGAAACATTTTCTATAGGTGTATCTGAAGTATTTTTCTGTAAACATTCACAGGAATACATTACATGAGTGTTAGAGTAGGTGTTGGTAAATTATAGATCAGGTTTATATGTACTCATGGTAAGATATGTTCTTAAAAGTAATAGTGAGTCACCTGTGTAGTACAATGCTACTAGGTGTAGTTAAACAAGGAGTCTTTAAATATGTGTGACGTCCCATAGTGCAGTATCAAATCCATATTATAGGGGATATTACTTCTCTGTGATATCTCATTGTGTTACCAGAGGTAGAAAGCTATGTTAACTCAGATAATTAGGCAAGTAGTCACACAATCTTTCCACATATCCAGACAAACGCTGTTTTCCTGAACGGTGAGACCTAGTAGTGCAGAGCTTGAATGTGCTCTGTCAGTAAATACTGAAATTGGCCTGTAAAATCCCTTTGTCAAGTCTCAAACTCATGTTAGATTAGAAATACCTCACCTCTGTGATATGCTGTAGGCATGCTATCTAGCCTGTGCATTGTGCTTAAGTGATCAAGGAACATACTTTTCTGTTTTATAAACTTACTCATGCACCAGCGGACCCCTAAGCCAAGCACTACATAGAGTACACCACTCACCAAGAAACTGGCATTTATGTTTCCAAAGCACAGATTCTGTGTGCCAGCCAGTGAGAAAGCGACAGAGAGGCTTCTACATTCACTCACGTACTCAGAAAGCACTTATTATATATGTGGCAATATCAAAGGCAATTACAGACACACTCACATACCCCTGTATTCCCTAACAGGGGTACTGTGGTATATGTTCAGCAAGTTCCAAACAGATTTATAGAGTCATAAAGGTACTAAAAAAAGGCAGTCAGACACCAGCAGATGTATTTAAATATCTCATTGCGCTAGTAGAGGTAGACAGCTACGTTTACTCAGATATAAATTCAAGTAGTCACACAATCTTTTCATCTATCCAAATACTGCTTTCCTGAACGGTGAGGCCTAGTACTGCAGAGCCTGTATGTACTCTGTCAGTGGACACTGAAATTGGCCTGTAAATGTGGTTGATGAAGTCTCAAAATCATGTTTTAGTGCAAATATCTCATCTCTGTGACATGCTGTACGTATGCTGCATATGCTGTCAAGCATTTTGCAATGTACTTAAGTGATTAGAAAACATACTTTTTAGCTTTAGAAACTTAATCATGCACTTTCAGATCCCTAATCCAAGCACTACATAGAGTATACCTCTCACCAAGGAACTGAAATTCATGTTTCCAATGCATGGATGCTGTGTCTCAGCCAGTCACAGTGAAACAGAGACACTTGTACATTTACTGACAGACACAGAAAGCATTTACAAATGCAGCAATATGAAAGGCAATTACAAACACACTCAGATACCCTAACAGAGGCACTGAGGAATATATTCAGCCACTTACGTAGAGATTTACAGAGTTATACAGGCACTAAACTGGCAGTCATCAACCAGCAGATGTACTAAAGTATCTCATTGCACTACTGGAGGTAGGCAGCTATGTTCACTCAGATTCATAGGAAAGTAGTCATACAATCTTTGCAAGCATCCTGACAAATACTGCTTTCTTGAACGGTGAGGTCTAGTACTGCAGAGCCTGTATGTGCTATGCCAGTGAGCACTGGAATTGGCCTGTAGAAGTACTTGGTGAAGTGTCAAACTCATATTTTAGTGCAAATATTTCATCTTTGTTGCATGCTGTAGGCATGCCGCAATGTCCTTAACTGATTAACGCCTTCTCTACCAGCCCTTTTCCTCCTCAGGTGTCAGGCCTTTTTTTGGCTATTTGGAGTAGTTCGCGCTTAGGCCCTCATAACTTTTTGTCCACATAAGCTACCCACGCCAAATTTGCATCCTTTTTTACCAACATCCTAGGGATTCTAGAGATACCCACTGCTTGTGGGTTTCCCTGAAGGAGACCAAGAAATTTCCCAAAATACAGCAAAAATTTAGTTTTGTTTTTAAAAAATGGGGCAAAAGGGCGGCAGAAGATGGCTTGTGTTTTTTTTTTGCCTGAAAATGGCATCAACAAAGGGTTTGCAGTGCTACAATTACCATCTTCTCAGCTTTCAGGAACAGGCAGACTTAAATCGGAAAACCCAATTTTTCAACACAATTTTGGCATTTTACTGGGACATACCCCATTTTCACTATTTTTTGTGCTTTCAGCCTTCTTCCAGTTAGTGACAAAAATGGGTGTGAAACCAATGCTGGATCCCAGTCAGCTAAACATTTATGAAAAGTAGACAAAATTCTAAATTCAGCAACGGGTAATTTGTGTAGATCCTATAAGGTTTTCCTACACAACATAACAGGTGAAATAAAAAAACATTGAAATTGAGTTGAAAAAAATAGTAATTTCTCTCTACATTTTCATCTGTAACTTTTTCCAACTATGACAGCCTTTCAAAAGCATTATCCATTATGTCTGCTGGACACTTCCAGTTGTGTAGATATATAGGGCTTGTAGGTGCACCAAGAGCCCAAGGAACCTAGAGCCAATAAATGAGATGCACCTTGCAATGGGTTTTCATTGTGTACAGCGTGTACAGTAATTAATTTGGTAAAATATAAAGAGTGAAAAATAGGTATCAAGAAAACCTATGTATTTCGTAAATGGACACAAGATATGGAGTTTAGAAGTAGTGGTTATTTGCACATTTCTGAATTTGGGGGTCCCCATACTAGCATTTGAATTGCAGGGCATTCCTCAAAATGACTTCTTTCTTACACACTGTCTTACATTTGGAAGGCACAAATGCAGAGAAAGACAATAGGTAATAACATTTGTTCTGTTATTCTGTAATCCACCAAGTCTCCCACCAATAATGGTACCTCACTTCTATGGGTAAGCCTAGAGGCGGTGTCAGAAAATGACCCAAAACCCAATGTGGACACATCACATTTTTCACTGAAACCCGGCATGTTTTTTGCAAAGTGCCTAGCTGTCGATTCTGGGCTCTAGTTCAGTCAGGACTTCGGCAAACCTAGCAAACCTGTACATAATTTTAAAACTAGACACCTAGGGAAAGGCAGGATGGGGTGACTTGTGGGGCTTTCACCAGGTTTTGTCACCCAGAATCCATTGCAAACCTCAAAACCTATTTAAAAAAATACATTTCCTGACATTTCAGTTATACAAAGTTATGGAAGCTGATGGGAGCTACAAATTTCCTTCTATCCAGCATTCCCCAAAGTCTCTCAATTAAAATGGCACCTCACTTGTGTGGGTAGAACTAATGCCTGCGACAAAAAACGCCCCTGTATGCAGCATGGACACATCACATTTTCACACTGAAAACAGACGCATTTTTTGGAACATGCTTAGCTGTGGATATTTGGCTCTAGCTCAGCCGGCACTTAGGAAAACCTAGCAGACCTGTAAAATTTTTAAAACTAGACACCTAGGGAAATCCAGGATGGGGTGACTTGTGGGGCTCTCATCAGGTTCTGTTACCCAGAGTCCTTTGCAAACCTTAATTTTTTGCAAAAAAATACTTTGTCCTCATATTACGGTGATGGACACTTTTGGAATCTGAAGGGAGCCACAGATTTCCTTTCTCCCTGCATTCCCCCAAGACTCTTGATAAAAATGGTACCTCACTTGTTTGGGTAGGCCTAGTGCCCACAACAGAAAACGTCCAAAAATGCAACGTGGTCACATCACAGTTTTCCACTGGAAATTGGTGCGTTTTCCGCAAAGTGCCTAGCTGTGGATTTTGGGCTCTAGCACCTAGGGAAACCTAGCAAACCTGTAATTTTTTTTTTTTAAATAGACACCTAAGGGAATCCAGGATGGGAGGACTTGTGTGTCTCCCAACTGGTTCTGTTACCCAGAATCCTTTGCAAACCTTACATTTTGTCTAAAAAACACATTTTCCTCACACTTTTGTTCTGCAAAGTTCTGCAGTCTAAGGGGAGCCACAAACTTCCTTCCACCCAGCATTACCCTAGATGCCCCAATAAAAATAGTACCTCACTTGTGTGGGTAGGCCAAGTGATGGGGAAGGGACCAAAAATTATTTTGGTGATAATGATAACTAAGGTGACTGGACTAATTAGTCCTGGGATCAGGAACCATTTAGGAAAACCTATCAAACCCAAACATTTCTGAAAAGCAGACATCAGGGGGAGTCCGCAAAGTTTTTTTTTTACCCTGAATACCCTGCAAAAGTAAAACATTGAATAAAAACACTATTTTTCTTTGCATCTCTGTGACGTTAAATACAGCAATATACAGGGATCCGCAAACTTCTTACCAGCCAGTGTTCCCCAACTCTTTCCAATAGAAATGCTACCCCACTGGTGTGCCAGGACCTGTGCCAGTGACAGAAGTGGATAACTTAAGGGTCAATGATACTCTTAGCATGAGGGCTAACGTTGATCCTAGGGTGATGCATTCCTGACGTGGGCACTAGGCACATGCACACCAGTGGGGTAGTGCTTTTATCAGAACACATGGGGAAACTCTGGGTGGTTGAAATTTTGTCGATCCCTGCACATTTCTGTAGTTTACGTGACAGAAATACAAGGAAAATTAGTGCTTTTAATCAACATTTCACATTTGCATGGTATTCTTGGTAAGAAAACTTGGGAGGATCCACACAAGCCACACCTCCATCGACTCCTCGGGGTGTCTAGTTTTCAGAAATGTCTGGGTTCGGTAGGCTTCCCTATGTGGCTGCTCAGCCCAGGACCAAAGACGCAGGTGTCTGCCTTACAAAACCAGGTTCTTTTGTGATAGATAATTTTGATGTCTCCCCTATACATTTTGGGCCCTTCACTGTTTCAGCCACTTGCCCACCCACACAAGTAAGGCAACGTTTTTCTTGGGAGACATAGGGGAATACTGAGCTTTAAGAATATTTTTTGCAACTTGCAGATTCTGGGACTTTCCCTCACGGAAATGCAAGGAAAATGTGTTTTTAAGCAAAGTTTGTGATTTGCAGGGGATTCTGAGTAAAAAACAACTCGTGAGAGCCACGCAAGCGATGCACTCTTGGACTTACCTGGTACTAGTATGTTAAAGTTCATCCACCACTCACACTGGTTGGTTTTAGCACCTCCAGAAATTCTGGTTTCAAGCCATAAATTATCAAAGTATCTAAATATTGAAACCAAGCCTTCTGAAAGTGAGTCATGAAGCCTCTTCACAGCACCAACTGCTTTATGGTCCATTCACACACCATTCATGCACAATACACAACACTTTCAAACCTCCGGCCACGGGCCCAATCCAATTGATCATTGCACTCACATGAACCTACTGCCGCTAGACAAGGGCCCATCACATTCATATGCCACAGAATGGAATAAGTTTGACTACATTTTACCACCCGGCAACTAACCCCCTCCTTCTTCCTGAAGATTACCGTGCATGCATAAGGAACCTTTATTAATGGCTCTCATACAGCCACATGAGGCTCAGGAAGGCATGTCTTTCATGCGCATTTAGGGCCATATTTATACTTTTCGACGCACAACTGCGCCAACGCAGTTGTGCGTCAAAAAATTTAACGCCATGCAGGCGCCGTATTTATTCAATGGCGTTAGCCGGCGTTAGCCGGCGGAGCTGCCTGGTGTGCATGAAAAAAAATTACTTACACCAGGCAGCGCCGGCATAGGGGAAAATAGAGCTTGGGTGTCAAAAAATGGGGCAAGTCAGGCTGAGGCAAAATTTTCGCCTCAACCCGATTTGCGCCATTTTTTTTAACTCCCAAACCCTATTGAAATAACTCCTGTCTTAGCAAAGACAGGAGTCATGCCCCCTTGCCCAATGGCCATGCCCAGGGGACTTATGTCCCCTGGGCATGGTCATTGGGCATAGTGGCATGTAGGGGGGCAAAAATCAGGCCCCCCTATGCCACAAAAAAATAAAAATAAAATACTTACCAGCACTTACCTTAATGTCCCAGGGGTGGGTCCCTCCATCCTTGGGCATCCTCCTGGGGTGGGCAAGGGTGGCAGGGGGTGTCCTTGGGGGCATGGGAGGGCACCTCTGGGCTCCTTCCGAGCCCACAGGTCCCTTAACGCCTGCCCTGACCAGGCGCTAAAAAATGACGCAAAAGCAGCTGGACGTAATTTTTTTTGACCCGCCCACTCCCGGGCGTCATTTTTGCCCGGGAGTATAAATACGGCGCACATGCCTCGGAGTCATTTTTTAGACGGGAACGCCTACCTTGCATATCATTAACACAAGGAAGGTGTCCACACTAAAAAATTACGCAAACTCCATGAACTTTGGCGCTAGATGCGTCTAACGCCAAAGTATAAATATGGAGTTCGTTTTGCATCGAATTTGCGTAAAAAAAAACGACGCAAATCCGGCGCAAACAGAGTATAAATATGCCCCTTAGTGCATTCACTGTGCTAAATCCAACTCCATCCAGTTTGTGGATGCAAGCTGTGATGTCCAAAAATGCCCTGTGAGGCCTTTGAAAGTAAGGCAGAAACGCTGGGGAATTTTCGCAAAGTTCCCTAAAGAGAAAGCCATAAACTATGAAGAAGGTTAGTGTTTGGCACACATGCTAGTCTGCGAGTATGTAACATATGTCCCAGACAAAATGATGTGCTGTGCTGTGCTGTGACTGTAATTCACTTATCATACAGCAAATCGAACATCTAAGTTCTGAAGGAGGATGAACATGGCAAGCAGGTCAAACACTGACCCATATGTGTCATAGTAATTCAGTTTGAGCATGGCACCAATGGGTTTGAATCCTTAGGTGTAGATGATGTGTATCTGCACTACCTTTACTATCTGCCTTCTACCTATGCAATATCCCAGAGAAAGGACACCTCACATAAACCTTTCTTACCCATTCATGTCTCTGTTCTCATCAGAGTCCTGACTCATCTTCTATAATTGCCAAGTGAACCTATACTAATGCCTTCCATCCGTAGCTACGTGAAGCTCAAGAAAACGTCTTTCATGTACCATTAGTGCACTTGCTGTGCTAAATCAAACTCCTTCCAGTTTGTGGATGCAAGCTGAGGGTGTCCGAGTATGCCTTGCAAGGTACATTCCTCGAACTGAGTGAGCATGTCTACCGTTCAAACTAGGGCAGACATGATGGTGAATACTACCTACGGTCTCTAAAGTAAAAAGCCAAACAAATATCCTGTGGCACTCATTCACCAACACTTCTACTTTTGCTTTGAAAGTGAAGTTTCAAATTGAGTTTGCACACTTTCAAACAATTAGACATGTTGGTGAATATGTCCCACAGTACATTTGTTTGACTTATTACACTTATTCTGGTTCTCATTGGCAATCAGGGTGGTCCTTGTGTAGCATACATAAATTCCTACACAAGCATTTAAAAATTCAGTCACCCCTTTAACATTTTGCCACACAGGGTACTCCATGACAACGTGGCATATGTTCTGTCCACTCATATGTGCAGTGTGGGGACTATAATCATTAAAAATTACACCTACTACATTCTGATGGCGAATAAAGATGTCGAGCAGGCCATAATGAAGTGCATGATTTCCTAAAGTAGATGAACTAAAATTCTGTGGCTTCTTACCTAACGAAGTAGTGGCCCATGGACGTTAGACATCCATGGACACCCATTGAAAAGTTTACCTAATGGCAGCTCCACCTCACTCAATTTCCGAGAAGTCTGCTTTAGTATGATACAACATAAAACAAGTAGGAAAACACAGGCCTGGCTGAGATGGTCACTGGGGACAGTAAACACAACTCTCCTGCCTCTTCCCCTTCTTTGAGCACACTTTACATCGGCAACATGATTGATCCTTTTTGGGTGTTTTAGGAATGCAATCAGCAAAGTGTCACTCCTGCAGCCTTTCCACATACTCCAGAACATATGAAGTGGAGGCTGCTGCTTCTGTTGTAGCAGTGAGACTTTCAATCACAGACAACTGAAATTCAAGAAAAGACATGAGTCTTCCTGTGGTTGTCTGATGATAAACAACATACGCATTGTATGGTGCCATCTGGATCAGGTGGGTAAACCGTTTGTTTTACCAAGTGCGAGTTTTACGACTCGCATTGTATGGTTGAAGAACCTGGTTGTTCTTGTCCACTCCGCCCACGTACTTATTGTAATAAAGTATACAGGTAGGCTTGTGGATTTTGGCCATCTGACCCCAAATCTTGATGAGGGAAGTGCTCTCATCATGAATTGTAGTGAGCACATAAACATCATGCCTATCCGAGAACTTGACTGTGAGCAATTTGTTGGACTGCAATGCAGTACTCTGGGATTTCTGGAGCTTCTTACAAAAAAGCTGTTGTGGGAATCCTTGTGGTGACAACAAACTGAACCTCTGTGCCAGCTTTTTAGAGCTCACTGAACAGCTCTACTCCTGTATAGGAATTGTCCACATAAAGGTTATAACCTAGTGAAGGAGTGGCTGGGCAAGCTCCCATACAATCTTTCCTGTGACCCCTAGCATGGTAGGGCAACCTACAGGGTTTAGCATGGAGTCCTTCCCTATATACACTCTCAAGCTACACACATAAGCAGTAGAGCTTTCACACAACATGTACAGCTTGATGTCAAAGCGAGCTCTTTTGTTCGCAGTGTACAACCTGAACAGCAGCCGCCCTTTGTACAGGATCAAGGACTCATTAACTGCTATATTCTTTCCAGGTATATAGATCTCTGGAAATCTGGCAGACAAATGTTCCACGACAGACCGAATTTTGAATAACCTCTCATGGTCTGGATGGTCCCGGGGCAATGCAGCAGAATTGTCATTGAAATGCAGCATGCTCTTTAATAGCAAAAAACGATCTCGGCTCATATATGGTGCAAAGATGGGGGTTACGCAAACCGTGCAAATCATCCAGTATATCTGCAAGGTGGGTTCCTACACTAACCCAATTTTGAGCGTAAGGCCCAAAAATATCTTCAAGTCCGCCAGTGAAGTGGGAGTCCACTGACACCCTTTAAAACGGGGCCCTAGAACGCCTCCATGCTCCCTCAGAAATTGTTTGCTGCAAAATTTGCTGAAGGAAGTCAATATCCAAAAAGAGATGGATATAGTCAATTGGCAAAAAGTTGGTTGTTTTGACTTTAGATTCAGCGTCACCAGTAAAAGTTAGAATTTGGGGCTGAACTAATTTGGGGGGCTGCCAAGAGAGCACTCTGTCTGTGCTTGCTGCCAAACACACCTGCTCTCTGGGTTGGGCTAACCTGCTGTTGTCCTGCTGCACATACTGTGCTTGTGAAGGGGCAGGCCAACTGTCCTCATTGTCTCCCAAAGAATCACAGGAAGAGGAGTCGTTGGATGGGTCTCCGGTGACTGATAAATCACTCCCAGATTCTGCTCTGCCTCAGTATCTGCGGACTCAGTCTCTGGTCCTGCCTCAGAGCTGTCCTCCGTAACCTGAGTTAGGGCTTGAGCAGCAGTCATCCAATGAGATGCCATCTCTGCTACCAGCTAAATGGTCCCTCTAAAGCACTAGCCTATGAAGAAGGCAGATATGATCACAAAACTGCTGGTGTGTGTGTGTGTGTGGGGGGCGTGTGTGTGTGTGTGTGCGTGTGTGTGTGTGCGTGTGATGTATGCAACAGTAAATGTCAGTCAACTTACCTTCGCTTCTTCCCTCAATCAGCATATTCTCTGAAGACACTGAAAAAACAAAAAAGACACACAATTACTTTGCCTTGCCACAAACCCAACATCACAGCCTTTAGCGCTGGTGGCGCCCAGAGCGACAATCATTTATGGTGCTCCTCCTCCAATGACCTCCTCCTCGGATTTCCCCCTACCACCCAGCAAAAGTGCCCTTCATCTCTCCATAGCCCTCCTCGCACATACATTTCATCTGTTTTAAGCACAGGTAATGGCTGGGTTTACTAGTCCACTCAGCTATTCACATAAAATGCAGATCTGTTCTTTGCAGCAGGAATATAAACCTTCTGCACCACTTTATGGCGTCAAAACTGCCACTAGACAAAAGTCCATCTCTTTCTCCAGCAGGAACATAATCACAAGAGTCATTTTTGCCATTTTTATTGCTACCTAAAAGCTATGGAGGTTATTATGACCCCGGCGGTAAGTGGTAATGTGGCAGCATTACTGTCAAAAGGCTGGTGGTACATATTGCCACATTATGAGAATGGCGGGTTGGCTACAGCCAACCCACCACTTCTCCACTCAGACCAGAGGCCGGCGGCGGCATTTTGAGCCAGACTACCACCATGGTTTTCATGGCATTAGCAACACCACGAAAACCATGGAGGTAGGCCCTGCAAGTGACAGGGAATTCCTTCCTTGTCACTGGAAGGCAGCTCACCCATCCCCAAAACACTCCACAGACGCCCCCCACCCCTCTCCATCCACGCTCCCCCTACCGATCTCCCACCCCCCATGCACGCACACACTCGCAGACACATACCACGCATACAGCCACTCACACTAGCATACACGCATACATCCAGTCATGCTCAAACACATTCGTACACACATTCACACTGACATAACAAACACACTCACATTTCCATTCTTACACGCATTCACACACATGTATACACCCATGGAAGCAACACTACACACACAGACACATTCATGCACACACTCACACATTCATGAACACAACCCCACACACACAACCCCCCCAACCCCGTCCCCTGTCGGAAGCCCAACTTACCTTCTTCCAGGTGGTCTTCCGTCAGGGAACGGGAAGGGCGCTGCTACCGCCAGCAGAGCCCACCAGCAGAACACCACCAGGCCGTATCACAGTTCATGAGACGGCCGGTGGTCATCTACTGACGTGGTGGTGCTGGTGGTAGCAGCGCCACCTACCACCATCTGCCAGTATGACCACGGCCAGATTTCTGCCCTTCTTGTGGTGGAAGTCCGGCTGTGGTCATAATCTGGTGGACTGATGGTAGCCGCAGTGATGGTCTTTTGGCAGCCATCAACACGGCGGTAGGCGGTTTTTACCACCAATGTCATAATGAGGGCCTATATGTGTATGCACATGGAGAAGGCACAAGCCATAGTTACCTTAGGGCACGAGTTTTAGTTACTTGAAAGAACTATAACTATAACTGCTGAATTTCTACAGTTTTGTACGAGTAAATTCAGAACCTAACGATAAGGTCCCTGTAAGCTTTGTTTTTTTTCAGTGAATTTCTATGTTTTTTTAACGTACAGTAATTTTCATTGCTACATTTGAATCCAACTACCGCTGCACATGGCCTTTGGACTTGCGTGGGGGCGGTTGGCAACAGGGCCTGGCTGAGGCCAACCCCCTATTGTTGAAGCCTCTTTCAGATCAGGAACAAGACCAGCCAGTCCTTAGAGGATAAAAAAAGACAATTTATTTACATGCACGGATACTGTTGGATTGAGAGGCCAAGTCCAAGCAGTCCAAATTAAGGAAGTCAAACGTGATCTTTTATTTCTAAAAACCACAAGGCGTGTTCATGCATCTCATTAATTCTCAACATTAGCATGTGATCATTTCTCTAACATTGCGCAAAGAATTACTGTTAATCCTTTATATCACACCAAATAAGGTAAGGTACAGTACAGCAACAAAGTTACAGAATATAGCCTACGTATCTCACATTGCAATGTGGAACTTTCAATCTAACAGAGATGACACATACACAGGATAGTACATTTCTTCATACATATTGCTTCAGCTAGCATGCAAGAATATTTCATGAGGGCGGCTGACTTAATAGAAAGCCTCACATCATCATGCGTTCCGAGCAAACAGAAAAGAACAGTAAACAAAGTTCAACTAGGTCATGAGCTGTTCAACATTTGTTACATTGAGTATCAGAGTGCCTGGCAGGACCAAAATAGAGTCAAGTTAAAATGCAATTCCCCATTCCGCCCTCTGATACTCAATGACAACCTACACTTCCCTCAGTAGCAGTGTTGTCTCTGGAGTGACGTTTTCCTCTGGGGCATCTTCTTTATGGTGCTGCTGGGGATATGCAGCAGTCTTGTTACAGCCTCTGTCTAGCACTACCCTTATGCAGGTAGGACACATCTTTATTGGCAAACACATTGTTTTGAGTGCCACTGTTCCTATTACCAGCACCTCTATGAAGCATGACCCCCCAATTGCTGAACCATACTCCTAATTTTTATCATATTCCACCAGGGTCTATTGAGACAAACACTTCCCTTGCCTCACTTTCGACTTTCCTTCAATTTCCTATTGCCTCATTTATGTTGCCACTATTATCTGATATGAATACGCAACAGTCCTGATGGATCATGTGACATACCCCACCATCCTTTGCTACAATGGTGTTTAACGCCATTCTGTTCTGAATTACAACAGCTCTAAGATCAGTGAGCTCCTCAGTGATATTTCCCAGGGACGTCGCTGTGGAGTCCGCCAATGTCTCCACCAGTCCGGCCAATTTGTGTATTTTATATTCTGAATACATAACCCCAAGTGGTGGCACCATCACTCCCATAATTGCTAAGGCCTGATCTCTCCAAGAAGGAGTCCTCCTTCTCTACATTTTCCGGCATGCTAGATCTGTTATCTGAGACAATCTTGTCAAATGAGTTATGCGTGACAACACCAATGCTGGATAGCAGCTACCTCGCCATCTAATCTGAAGTAGGCGTAATTACCACATACAAAGGAAAAAACCCTGGGCCCTGACAGACCCATGGACAACTTTTTGGGGCCAACCCTTATTTTATCTAAGTTATAACTTACGCAATCGCTGGTGCCCATATTTATGTTAACATTGGTATCATTGATACACTCCATACAGCGGACTTCGGAGCGTTTAAGGAATTTCATCATAGAGGACAGGTACTTTTCATTCTCTTCAGCAATTACTCTCTCAACTGGGGCACTACCCTTTGTGTACTTTAAGCACCATGATGTTTTCTTCTGTCAACCAATTCTTAGGGATGGGATGCCAATACTTTCTGCAGTCCTGTCACCGGGAGCATGCTTCTCCTCTTGCACCATTTTGGTATCCTTGCCCAATTGCCTGGATCCCTGAAGTTGGGCCAGAATCAGCTAATCCTCTGTCTGAGAGGTCAGTCCTCTACTTGCTGCATCATTTAGAGGCCCGTCCCTTCCGTGTGTTTCCTTGCTCTTCTTAATTTGGGAACTGCTGCTGTATAAGATTGTTCACTATATCATGTACTCTCTGGATGCTCTTAACAGGTGCCTTGAGCTGCTGCTGTATAAGACTGTTTGCCACATTACATCCCACATACTTGCTAAGTGGGATGGCTGTGTAGTTGTAGGAAAGTACCATCTTGCCTAGCATGTTACCCCCATATTTCACTGTATATATGTTGTTTTAGTTGTATGTGTCACTGGGACCCTGCCAGCCAGGGCCCCAGCGCTCATAAGTGTGCCCTGTATGTGTCCCCTGTGTGATGATTAACTGTCTCACTGAGGCTCTGCTAAACAGAACCTCAGTGGTTATGCTCTCTCATTACTTTCCAAATTGTCACTAACAGGCTAGTGACCAAATTCACCAATTCACATTGGCATACTGGAACACCCTTATAATTCCCTAGTATATGGTACTGAGGTACCCAGGGTATTGGGGTTCCAGGAGATCCCTATGGCTGCAGCATTTCTTTTGCCACCCATAGGGAGCTCTGACAATTCTTCCACAGGCCTGCCACTGCAGCCTGAGTGAAATAACGTCCACGTTATTTCACAGCCATTTACCACTGCACTTAAGTAACTTATAAGTCACCTATATGTCTAACCTTTACCTGGTAAAGGTTGGGTGCTAAGTTACTTAGTGTGTGGGCACCCTGGCACTAGCCAAGGTGCCCCCACATTGTTCAGGGCAAATTCCCCAGACTTTGTGAGTGCGGGGACACCATTACCCGCGTGCACTATACATAGGTCACTACCTATGTATAGCGTCACAATGGTAACTCCGAACATGGCCATGTAACATGTCTAAGATCATGGAATTGTCACCCCAATGCCATTCTGGCATTGGGGAGACAATTCTATGATCCCCCGAGTCTCTAGCACAGACCCGGGTACTGCCAAACTACCTTTCCCGGGGTTTCACTGCAGCTGTTGCTGCTGCCAACCCCTCAGACAGGTTTCTGCCCTCCTGGGGTCCAGCCAGGCTTGGCCAAGGAAGGCAGAACAAAGGACTTCCTCAGAGAGAGGGTGTTACACCCTCTCCCTTTGGAAAAAGGTGTCAGGGCTGGGGAGGAGTAGCCTCCCCCAGCCTCTGGAAATGCTTTGATGGGCACAGATGGTGCCCATCTCTGCATAAGCCAGTCTACACCGGTTCAGGGATCCCCCAGCCCTGCTCTGGCGCGAAACTGGACAAAGGAAAGGGGAGTGACCACTCCCCTGACCTGCACCTCCCCTGGGAGGTGCCCAGAGCTCCTCCAGTATGCTCCAGACCTCTGCCATCTTGGAAACAGAGGTGCTGCTGGCACACTGGACTGCTCTGAGTGGCCAGGGCCAGCAGGTGACGTCAGAGACTCCTTCTGATAGGCTCTTACCTGTGTTGCTAGCCTATCCTCCTTCCTAAGTAGCCAAACCTCCTTTTCTGGCTATTTAGGGTCTCTGCTTTGGGGAATTCTTTAGATAACGAATGCAAGAGCTCATCAGAGTTCCTCTGCATCTCTCTCTTCACCTTCTGCCAAGGAATCGACCGCTGACTGCTCTGGACGCCTGCAAAACCGCAACAAAGTAGCAAAGACGACTACTGCAACCTTGTACCGCTGATCCAGCCGCCTTTTCGTCTGCTTTCCTGGTGGTGCATGCTGTGGGGGTAGTCTGCCTCCTCTCTGCATTAGAAGCTCTGAAGAAATCTCCCGTGGGTCGATGGAATCTTCCCCCTGCAACCGCAGGCACCAAAAGACTGCATCACCGGTCCTCTGGGTCCCCTCTCAGCACAACAAGCGTGGTCCCTGGAACTCAGCAACTCTGTCCAAGTGACTGCCACAGTCCAGTGACTCTTCAGTCCAAGTTTGGTGGAAGTAAGTCCTTGCCTCCCCATGCTAGACTGCATTGCTGGGTACGGCGTGATTTGCAACTGCTCCGGCTCCTGTACGCTCTTCCAGGATTTCCTTTGTGCACAGCCAAGCCTGAGTCCCCGACACTCTAACCTGCAGTGCATGACCTCCTGAGTTGTCCTCCGGCATCGTGGGACCTTCTTTTGTGACTTCGGGTGAGCTCTGGTTCACTCCTTTTCATAGTGCCTGTTACGGCACTTCTGTGGGTGCTGTCTGCTTCTGTGAGGGATCCTTGTCTTGCTGGGCGCCCCCTCTATCTCCTCACGCAATTGGCCACATCCTGTTCCCTCCTGGGCCACAGCAGCATCCAAAAACCCTAAGCGCGACCCTTGCAGCTAGCAAGGCTTGTTTGCGGTCTTTCTGCGTGAGAACACCTTTGCAAGCTTCTTCATGACGTGGGACATCCATCCTCCAAAGGGGAAGTTCCTAGTCCTCTTCGTTCTTGCAGAAACCACAGCATCTACCATCCGGTGGCAGCTCCTTTGCACCCTCAGCTGGCATTTCTTGGGCATCTGCCCACTCACGACTTGAGTGTGACTCTTGGACTTGGTCCCCTTGTTCCACAGGTACTCTCGTCTGGAAATCCATTGTTGTTGCATTGCTGGTGTTGGTCTTCCTTGCAGAATTCCCCTATCACGACTTCTGTGCTCTCTGGGTAACTTAGGTGCACTTTACACCTACTTTTCAGGGTCTTGGGGTGGGCTATTTTTCTAACCCTCACTGTTTTCTTACAGTCCCAGCGACCCTCTACAAGGTCACATAGGTTTGGGGTCCATTCGTGATTCGCATTCCACTTTTGGAGTATATGGTTTGTGTTGCCCCTTTACCTATGTGCTCTCATTGCAACCTATTGTGACTGTACATTGCTTGCATTGCTTTCTATTGCTATTACTGCATATTTTTGGTATTGTGTACATATATCTTGTGTATATTTGCTATCCTCATACTGAGGGTACTGACTGAGATACTTTTGGCATATTGTCATAAAAATAAAGGGCCATATTTATACTTTTCGCCGCACAACTGCGCCAACGCAGTTGTGCGTCAAAATATTTAATGCCGGCTAACGCCATTCTAAAGCGCCATGCGGGCACCGTATTTATTCAATGACGTTAGCCGGCGCTGCGGAGTGGTGTGCGTCAAAAAAAATGACACACACCAGGCAGCGCCGGCGTAGGGGAAAATGGAGCTTGGGCGTCAAAAAATGGGGCAAGTCAGGCTGAGGCAAAATTATCGCCTCAACCCGATTTGCACAATTTTTTTTTGACGCCCAGACGCCATTAACATGACTCCTGTCTTAGCAAAGACAGGAGTCATGCCCCCTTGCCCAATGGCCAGGCCCAGGGGACCTTTTTCCCCTGGGCATGGTCATTGGGCATAGATGCATGTAGGGGGGCACAAATCAGGCCCCCCTATGCCACAAAAATTTTTAAAAATAAATACTTACCAGCACTTACCTTAATGTCCCAGGGGTGGGTCCCTCCATCCTTGGGCGTCCTCCTGGGGTGGGCAAGGGTGGCAGGGGGTGTCCCTGGGGGCATGGGAGGGCACCTCTGGGCTCCTTCCGAGCCCACAGGTCCCTTAACGCCTGCCCTGAGCAGGCGTTAAAAAATTACGCTAACGCGGCTAGACGTCATTTTTTTTTACCCGCCCACTCCCGTGCGTCATTTTTGCACGGGAGTGTAAATACGGCGCACAGGCCTGGGAGTCATTTTTTAGACGGGAACGCCTACCTTGCATATCATTAACGCAAGGTAGGTGTCCACGCTAAAAAATGACGCAAACTCCATGAACTTTGGCGCTAGATGCGTCTAACGCCAAAGTATAAATATGGTGTTCGTTTTGCATCGAATTTGTGTTAAAAAAATTACGCAAATCCGGCGCAAACAGAGTATAAATATGGCCCAAAGTACCTTTATTTTTAGTTTATCTGTGTATTGTGTTTTCTTATGATATTGTGCATATGACACCAGTGGTATAGTAGGAGCTTTGCATGCCTCCTAGTTCAGCCTAAGCTGCTCTGCTAAGCTACCTTTTCTATCAGCCAAAGCTGCTAGACACCTCTTCTACACTAATAAGGGATACCTGGACCTGGTGCAGAGTGTAAGTACCCCTTGGTACCCACTACAAACCAGGCCAGCCTCCTACAGTAGTTCATTGTGCTTTAGAAGTGCGTGGGGAAGTGGGTACATACATAACAGTCTGATACATTTGCTGTCTCTACATACAATTTAACCATTTGTACAAATGTGTTGTCAGCGTATATCTCCCTATTCTCACTCCATGACACCCGTACCTTATTTCCTTCGCCACCTGATATCCCTGTCTCACTTTACTCTAATGTATTGGGGAACAATCCTTCACTTTTATTGTTATAATTATACTCATCCAGAAATTGTATGAATATTTAGTCTGCAAACGGTATTAATATAATTGTCAATATTATTCCTGGAATGGGGGTGCAGATGGCAGTCAGCACCCCAGGCCATTTCCTTTCCGTTTTCTTTTCCTTAGGCATTGTCCCTGTCGCTGGTAGAACGCTGTCAGAGACCGTAGAATGTTCTCTTATAAATACTATAGTCAATCGTTCCCAGAGTCTTCAAATCCGTAGGTGGTGGTCTATTATTTCCACATCTGTGGTACTATAGAATGTGGCATCAGAGCTTATCTAGCACATAATGTCCATTCAGGTACATCTTTAGGCAAATCCATACAGGACCCGCTTGCACCCTGTGTTTTCAAAGGTGTGCAGCACAAGCAGTCCTATGGAGAGTCACCATAGGACCCGCTTGTACCCCTTGACCTTTGAGAGGGTACTGCACGAGCAGTCCTGTCAGTGTTCCCTTGCATTGTCATGGATTGGAGATTGCGTCCCTGCGGTGGTGGTGTAGCCCTTGTAGGTGCCACAGGTGGCTGTTGCAGATCCTTTGGTCCTGCTGCCTTTTTGGAGTGGGAGCTATGGGTCCAGAAAATCAGACCCTCACACCTGACCGTTGTAGCTATTGTCCGAAGGACCTAGTATGGTCCCTGCCACTGGGGCTTTAGACAATGCCATCTGGTGTGGGCTTCCACTCACACCTAGTCATCTGGCTGCAGTCTTTGATCTGGTGGTGTACCTGGCGGTAAAGATAATGTAGGGTCTTTGTTATTTTCTTGCAGTACTGTAATAATAGGTCATTTGTTACTGCTAGTGGCACCACAGACATGTGGCCAGGAATGTGCATGGTGCAACCAACCATTATCTCAGGAGGGCTCAACTTTGTCACTCTGTCAGCGGTGCTTCTCATGGCGAGCATTACCAATGGCAGCGTATCAATCCAGGAGAGTTCAGTGGATGCACAAATCTTTCCTATCTTGTTCTTGAGTACCCCATTCTTCCTTTCAACAGCTCCTGCTTCGGGTAGGTGGTATGCGCAGTGCAATTTCTGGGTGACCCCTTGCCCTTTGTACAGTCCCTGTATTACCTGAGAAATTAACTCTGGTCCGTTGTTAGAGCTCAAGAGTGTTGGTACCCCCAAACCGTGGGATAAGTTTCTTCTACAGGCACTTAGGGCCATATTTATACTCTGTTTGCGCCGGATTTGCGTCATTTTTTTTTACGCAAATTCGACGCAAAACGAACTCCATATTTATACTTTGGCGTTAGACGCATCTAGCGCCAAAGTTCATGGAGTTTGCGTCATTTTTTAGTGTGGACACCTTCCTTGCGTTAATGATATGCAAGGTAGGCGTTCCCGTCTAAAAAATGACTCCGAGGCATGTGCGCCGTATTTATACTCCCGGGCAAAAATGACGCCCGGGAGTGGGTGGGTAAAAAAAAATGACGTCCAGCCGCTTTTGCGTCATTTTTTTGCGCCTGGTCAGGGCAGGCGTTAAGGGACCTGTGGGCTCGGAAGGAGCCCAGAGGTGCCCTCCCATGCCCCCAGGGACACCCCCTGCCACCCTTGCCCACCCCAGGAGGACGCCCAAGGATGGAGGGACCCACCCCTTGGACATTAAGGTAAGTGCTGGTAAGTATATATTTTTTTCTTGTGGCATAGGGGGGCCTGATTTGTGCCCCCCTACATGCCACTATGCCCAATGACCATGCCCAGGGGACATAAGTCCCCTGGGCATGGCCATTGGGCAAGGGGGCATGACTCCTGTCTTTGCAAAGACAGGAGTCATTTCAATGGGGGTTGGGAGTCAAAAAAAATGGCGCAAATCGGGTTGAGGCGAAAATTTTGCCTCAGCCCGACTTGCCCCATTTTTTGATGCCCAAGCTCCATTTTCCCCTACGCCGGCGCTGCCTGGTGTAAGCCATTTTTTTTCACTCACACCAGGCAGCTCCGCCGGCTAACGCCGGCTAACGTCATTGAATAAATACGGCGCCCGCATGGCGCTTCAGAATGGCGTTAGCCGGCGTTAAGTTTTTTGACGCACAACTGCGTTGGCGCAGTTGTGCGTCGAAAAGTATAAATATGGCCCTTAGTAACTGTCTGTGCATCACACAGTTTTTGGTGGGATAAGCTTCTGTCCATTTGCTGAACATGCACACAATGACCAAAGCATATCTGAACTTGTGCGTGGGGGGGGTATTTCGATGAAGTCCATTTGTAGGCTCTCAAAAGGTCCATGTGGCGGTGGGAAATGGCCTGATGCAGTGGGTCTACCCTTGCCTGTGTTGTACTGAGTACCAATAGTGCACTGTTTACACAAATGTCCTGCATACTGATGAAATTTTGAGCTAAACCAACAATGAGAAAACAGACGGATCATTCCATCTCGCCCCACATGCAAGGGGCCATGGAAGAGGCCGGCCATGGAGGAAAATAACGTTGATAGCAAGCATATTTTACAGTTTAAGGCTACCCAAATCCCTTCCCATTTTTGTGTACAACCTCCCCTCTTCCATTCCTCTAACTCCTGTTCCCCAGCCTGTTGTTGAACACATTTATGATCAAAATATGTCCATTCTTCTTTAGCCATTGGGGCGGATGTCACCTGCGCCATTTCATACTTGCACCCACTTAAGGCTATTCTCCCAGCTTCCCTATCAATGAACGCATTACCTATAAAAACATAGGCCCTCATTATGACATTGGCAGTAAGTGCCGCTTATCGCCATGCTGACTGCCGGCAACATACTGCGACCGCCGCGGAATACCGCTACGCATATTATGACCCACACATAGAAATCTGCCATTATACAGACACACCCACAAGTCCGCCACACCAAAGGTCAGTGATAAACTGCTGGTACCAAAACCCACATGTTACCTCAACAGAAATATGCCTACAGCATTATGACCCACGAATCACCACAGCAGACATTCAACCGCAGTAAACCATTGGCGGTACATACCGCTGCGCTCAAAAATACACTCACACTAACAAAACAACACCACATTGGACAATTCAAACTACACACACCTGACACACATACACACACTACACCAACACCCACACACCACTATAAAACACACACCCACATTACCCACAACCTTTTTCCACTACAAACAATTTACAACAGAGAGAGAGACACGCCAGGAACACCCACAGAACCAGAGCCACAGAACACCATCACCCATGCACCATCCATGCACCTCACAGCACACACCCCAACACATCACCCCAGACACCCTTACACACACTACTCACACTACACCCATGGCACCACAAAGATACCCCAGGTTCTCTGAGGAGGAGCTAAGGATCATGGTGGAGGAAATCATCTGGGTAGAGCAACAGCTATTCGGATCACAGGTGTAACAGACATCCATTGCTAGGAAGATGGAGCTATGGCGGAGAGTCGTGGACAGGGTCAACGCTGTGGGACAGCACCCCAGAACAAGGGACGACATCAGGTAGAGGTGGAACGACCTTTGGGGGAAGGTGCGTTCCGTGGTTGCAAGACACTAACTAGCTGTATAGAGGACTGGCGGTGGACCCCCACCTCCTCCCCCACAACTAACAACATGGGAGGCCAAGTCTTGGCTCCGGTAAGTCAAATCTTTTCTACTTTCACCCCCCCACCTGCATGCCATCACATACCCTCACCCCTACCCTCACCCCCATCACCCCACAACCTCACATATACCCCACCATCACAACCCACCCATCCCAGTAACCAGCACTGCATGCACCACCAATGCATAGACACCACTCACAGCCCTGCATGGACACCCATCACCACAGCATGCACACTAGTGACAATCACTTAGCCAACCAAATCACAACTCACATAAGCCAAAGCTGCCTTGGTAATAACAACCATACGGGGAAACATACTCATGCACAAGATGTCACAAGCAGTAACAATAACACTGCTTTCACATACCCACATGACCCCCACACAACCTCACCAGAGGGGAGGTGCCAGCAACATCTAGTCCACCCCCAGAAGAGGCCCACAGTGATGACAGCAGCTCTGCACGCCTGGATCTGGATAACCAACCTGGCCCATCAGGGACTTCTGGACAGTCGGTGACCCAGCCACAGTCCCGTCCCACCACAGAGCCTCCCCCCTCAGAAAACACCAGCACAGCACCCACTCAGCGGGCCCATCCCTCTGTCACCAGGACACATCAATCAGCAGTGTGTCCACCACTACAGGGACCCCAGGCCACCCCATGAACACAGGACGATCAGGGACCTGGGGTCAGTGGCAGTGGGCACACGGTTCAGGGGACAGAGGCACAGGACAACAGGGGATCTGGGAAGACTGCTATGTGACACGGGGAGGACTGGCCCAGGGAACCGACTCTCCATGAGGCACTCACCAACATCCTGGGAGCATACCACCATTCCCAGGAGACCATGGCCCAGATACTGTCCAAGTTTCAGGATACCCAGCGGCTGCAGGAGGGACAGTACCTGGGGATCAGGGAGGAACTGTGGGTCATCCACACCACCCTGGTCACCATTGCAAGGGTGCTGGCAAACATGGCCAACACCATGAGGGAGGCAGTGACACGCCAACGGGCCCCTGACACTAGCCACACCGATGAACAGCCAACCACCTCTGCTGACGCTAGTGGAGAGGAGGCCCTACCACAGAAACAAGAGGCCACCAGCACCCCTCCTCCTGCAGAAGGAGAACCACCCCGCAAAAGATCCCTGCGATCCAGGCAGAAGCCAGAGAACATTGCCAAGACCCCAGGAAATAAGACTCCCCTGAATGTCACCCTTGTGTCCCACTATGTCACCCTGTAAACCTTGAACTGCCATTGCTCCACTTCCTATGCCCCCTTGGGCAATGCACCTGTGATACCAATAGACTGGACTCTATCCTGGACTTTTCTCCATCAGCAAACCAACCCATTGCAGTACCCCCTCCACCTATTAGCACATAATAAACACCCTTGGAACAAATACAAGTATGGAGTCTGTCAATTGATTGAAACATGTATTCGTTTACCATCCTGTAAACATTGCAATTTAACTGTACAGTTATGTATACATAGGTATGACCTGTAGTGGGCAGCAGTAAACACACCAGGAGCCAGAGTGGGGCACAGATCTCTGAAAATAGAGATGCCAACGGGTACAGTAAGTGGCCATAGAATTTGGAAAATCAGGCTGCCATGTACAATGTCCAACACAAAACTGCAATGGAAGGTGAAGTTACGGTGTATTACCTGTGAGTCACTGGAAGTACTGTTGAATTATAGTTGTTCAGTTGTCCACATCCTCTTCCTTTGCCTCCTCTTCGTCACAGTCCACAGGCTCCACCACTGCCACACGACCATCACCAGCCTCATCCTCCTGCAGAAAAGGCACCTGACATCTCAAGGCCAGGTTGTGCAATATGCAACATGCAACGATGATCTGGCACACCTTCTTGGGTGAGTAGCACAGGGATCCACCTGTCAGATGGAGACACCAGAATCTGGCCTTCAGGAGGCCAAAGGTGCACTCAATGATCCTCCTTGTTCCCCCATGTGCCTCATTATAACGTTCCTCTGCCCTTTTCCTGGCATTCCTCATTGGGGTCAGCAGCCATGAGAGGTTGGGGTAACCGGAGTCACCTGTAAATATTGAGGGATACCTGTTAGCGACACACACACCCTTAGGGCCAACCCCACACCCATATACCAAAAGACACTGGGTGGGGACCATGGGCTCACCTATTATCCACACGATGTGCCTCTGCAGTTGAGCCATCACATTTGGGATGTTGCTATTCCTCAAGATAAAGGCATCATGCACAGACCCAGGATACTTTGCATTGACATGGGAGATGTACTTGTCCGTCAGGCACACTAACTGCATATTCAGAGAGTGAAAGCTCTTTTGAATTCTGAACACCTGTTCATTTCTCCTGGGGGGACAAAGGCAATATGTGTACCATCAATAGCACCAATGAAGTTGGGGATATGTCCCAGTGCATAGAAGTCAGCTTTCACTGTGGCCAAATCCTTCACCTGGAGGAATACGAGGTAGCTGCACATGTGTTTCATCAGGGCTGACAACACTCTGGTCAGCTCGTCTGGGAACATAGGCTGTGATATCCCTGCTGCCATGGCCACTGTCGCATGGAAGGACCCACTTGCCAAGAAATGGTGCACTGACAGGATCTGCACAAGAGGGGTGGATACCTGTGAGGTGGCGGAAAACTGAGATCAGGTCTGACTCCAATTGGGCACACAGCTCTGTGATTGTGGCCCTGTCAGGTCTGTAGGTAAAGATAATGTGCCTGTCCTCAATTGTCGCCAGGTCCACCAAGGGTCTGTATACGGGGTATGTCTCCATCTCCTATTCATCCTCAGCGGTTGAACTCTAGGGTGAGAAACGATGAGCAGATGGTCATATTCAAAGATATCCTCAGAGTAAAATGCCTTGCATTTTTTTACAGACACAGTATGTGAACATGTAGGTCGGTTGATGTGCCTATGTCTGCTGTGACGTAGTTAGGTGCCATGGCCTGTTCCCCCCTGCAATGGCGGCTGCCTGACCTGTGAGGAGGGACAAGTGGAAATAAGGTGATTCTGCTGATGTTGTGTGCCGTTGCGGGGGGCAGTCGACGACCACCTTGCAACACCTCATTGGTTATTATTGGGGCCTACGGGTTCCAGGAGCCAATGGTGATGTACGCCCGCGGTGACGGTATGCACCGCCATGGACGTGGCTGCCATTTTCCATCTGTTCACTCACTTGCTACCTGACCTTCAACAGAAGAGGGCCTACACTGCAAGTGCTGCTGTGACCTGTGTTTGGAAGCGACCATGGCTCGAGTGTCTGGGAAAAAGGCCCCTGCCTTCACTTCCGAGGAGTTGGAGAGACTAGTGGATGGGGTCCTACCCCAGTACTGTTTACTTTATGGTCCTTGTGAGAAAGTAGCCTCTTTCTAGCCTTGTTACCCCCACTTTTGGCCTGTTTGTGAGTGTATGTCAGGGTGTTTTCACTGTCTCACTGGGTTCCTGCCAGCCAGGGCCCAGTGCTCATAGTGAAAACCCTATGTTTTCAGTATGTTTGTTATGTGTCACTGGGACCCTGCTAGCCAGGACCCCAGTGCTCATAAGTTTGTGACCTATATGTCTGTGTTGCCTGTGTGATGCCTAACTGTCTCACTGAGGATCTGCTAACCAGAACCTCAGTGGTTATGCTCTCTCTTTACTTTCCAAATTGTCACTAACAGGCTAGTGACCATTTTCACCAACTCACATTGGCATACTGGAACACCCTTATAATTCCCTAGTATATGGTACTGAGGTACCCAGGGTATTGGGGTTCCAGGAGATCCCTATGGGCTGCAGCATTTCTTTTGCCACCCATAGGGAGCTCTAACAATTCTTACACAGGCCTGCCACTGCAGCCTGAGTGAAATAACGTCCACGTTATTTCACAGCCATTTACCACTGCACTTAAGTAACTTATAAGTCACCTATATGTCTAACCTTTACCTGGTAAAGGTTGGTTGCTAAGTTACTTAGGGGGTTATTCCAACTTTGGAGGAAGTGGTAATCCGTCCCAAAAGTGACGGTAAAGTGACGGATATACCACCAGCCGTATTACAAGTCCATTATATCCTATGGAACTCGTAATACGGCTGGTGGTAAATCCGTCACATTTGGGACGGATTACCACCTCCTCCAAAGTTGGAATAACCCCCTTAGTGTGTGGGCACCCTGGCACTAGCCAAAGTGCCCCCACATTGTTCAGGGCAAATTCCCCAGACTTTGTGAGTGCGAGGACACCATTACACGCGTGCACTATACATAGGTCACTACCTATGTATAGCGTCACAATGGTAACTCCGAACATGGCCATGTAACATGTCTAAGATCATGGAATTGTCACCCCATTGCCATTCTGGCATTGAGGAGACAATTCCATGATCCCCCGAGTCTCTAGCACAGACCCGGGTACTACCAAACTACCTTTCCCGGGCTTTCACTGCAGCTGCTGCTGCTGCCAACCCCTCAGACAGGTTTCTGCCCTCCTGGGGTCCAGCCAGGCTTGGCCCAGGAAGGCAGAGCAAAGGACTTCCTCAGAGAGAGGGTATTACACCCTCTCCCTTTGGAAAAAGGTGTCAGGGCTGGGGAGGAGTAGCCTCCCCCAGCCTCTGGAAATGCTTTGATGGGCACAGATGGTGCCCATCTCTGCATAAGCCAGTCTACACCGGTTCAGGGATCCCCCAGCCCTGCTCTGGCGCGAAACTGGACAAAGGAAAGGGGAGTGACCACTCCCCTGACCTGCACCTCCCCTGGGAGGTGCCCAGAGCTCCTCTAGTGTGCTCCAGACCTCTGCCATCTTGGAAACAGAGGTGCTGCTGGCACACTGGACTGCTCTGAGTGGCCAGGGCCAGTAGGTGACGTCAGAGACTCCTTCTGATAGGCTCTTACCTGTGTTGCTAGCCTATCCTCCTTCCTAAGTAGCCAAACCTCCTTTTCTGGCTATTAAGGGTCTCTGCTTTGGGGAATTCTTTAGATAACGAATGCAAGAGCTCATCAGAGTTCCTCTGCATCTCTCTCTTCACCTTCTGCCAAGGAATCGACCGCTGACTGCTCTGGACGCCTGCAAAACCGCAACAAAGTAGCAAAGACGACTACTGCAACCTTGTATTGCTGATCCAGCCGCCTTCTCGACTGCTTTCCTGGTGGTGCATGCTGGGGGGGTATTCTGCCTCCTCTCTGCACTAGAAGCTCCAAAGAAATCTCCTGTGGGTCAACGGAATCTTCCCCCTGCAACCGCAGGCACCAAAAGATTGCATCACCGGTCCTCTGGGTCCCCTCTCAGCCCAACGAGCGTGGTCCCTGGAACTCAGCAACTCTGTCCAAGTGACTCCCACAGTCCAGTGACTCTTCAGTCCAAGTTTGGTGGAGGTAAGTCCTTGCCTCCCCACGCTAGACTGCATTGCTGGGTACCGCATGATTTGCAGCTGCTCCGGCTCCTGTGCACTCTTCCAGGATTTCCTTTGTGCACAGCCAAGCCTGGGTCCCCGACACTCTAACCTGCACTGCACGACCTCCTAAGTTGTCCTCCGGCGTCGTGGGACCTTCCTTTGTGACTTCAGGTGAGCTCCGGTTCACTCTTCTTCATAGTGCCTGTTCTGGCACTTCTGCGGGTGCTGCTTGCTTCTGAGTGGGCTCCTTGTCTTGCTGGGCGTCCCCTCTGTCTCCTCACGCAATTGGCAACATCCTGGTCCCTCCTGGGTCACAGCAGCATCCAAAAACCCTAACCGTGACCCTTGCAGCTAGCAAGGCTTGTTTGCAGTCTTTCTGCACGGAAACACCTCTGCAAGCTTCTTCACGACGTGGGACATCCATCCTCCATAGGGGAAGTTCCTAGTCCTCTTCGTTCTTGCAGAATCCACAGCTTCTACCATCCAGTGGCAGCTTCTTTGCGCCCTCAGCTGGCATTTCTTGGGCATCTGCCCACTCACGACTTGAGTGTGACTCTTGGACTTGGTCCCCTTGTTCCACAGGTACTCTTGTCTGGAAATCCATTGTTGTTGCATTGCTGGTGTTGGTCTTCCTTGCAGAATTCCCCTATCACAACTTCTGTGCTCTCTGGGGAACTTAGGTGCACTTTGCACCCACTTTTCAGGGTCTTGGGGTGGGCTATTTTTCTAACCCTCACTGTTTTCTTACAGTCCCAGCGACCCTCTACAAGGTCACATAGGTTTGGGGTCCATTTGTGATTCGCATTCCACTTTTGGAGTATATGGTTTGTGTTGCCCCTATACCTATGTGCTCTCATTGCAATCTATTGTGACTGTACATTGCTTGCATTGCTTTCTATTGCTATTACTGCATATTTTTGGTATTGTGTACATATATCTTGTGTATATTTGCTATCCTCATACTGAGGGTACTCACTGAGATACTTTTGGCATATTGTCATATAAATAAAGTACCTTTAATTTTAGTATATCTGTGTATTGTGTTTTCTTATGATATTGTGCATATGACACCAGTGGTATAGTGGGAGCTATGCATGTCTCCTAGTTCAGCCTAAGCTGCTCTGCTAAGCTACCTTTTCTATCAGCCTAAGCTGCTAGAACACCTCTTCTACACTAATAAGGGATACCTGGACCTGGTGCAGAGTGTAAGTACCCCTTGGTACCCACTACAAACCAGGCCAGCCTCCTACAGTCCTCCAGACCAACAGGTGAGAACACTGTAAGCACGATGCATGGGGCATGAATGTATGGAGTGCTGTGTGTGTAAGCCTCGTGTAGGGGGCAGTGGCTGTGGGGTCCTGGGCAGAGCGCTGCATGTATGGTGGGCAATTTCCGTGCATAAGGGGATGTGAGGGATATGGTGGGCCATGAGTGTAACAGGCCAGACGGTATGACTAATACCTTTTCTTATGTATCTTTTTCTGCAGGTCAGCACCCATCCGAAAAAGGGTATTTGGTGTGCCATCACCAAGGAGGTGTGGACCCTAGGGTTCTTTGACAGGCAGAGCACCCACTGTCGCAAACGGTGGGAGGACCTGCACCACTGGGCAAGGAACATGGTGGAGGCCCAGCCGGGGATGGCCTCCCAATGAGGAAGCGGTGCCCGTCATACTCTGACCCCCCTGATGTTCCGAATCCTGGTGGTGGCCTAACTGGAGTTGGAGGGCACTTAAAGGCATCACAGCAGCCACAAGGGGGTGGGTACAGTTTCAGAATCATGAAATTGCGCATGTTCAGGTGTTATCTGGGTGGGGGATGTGGGTCTGTGTTTGCCCCTAGGCCAGGATGAACACGGCAGGGTAGGTTTCATGATGGGCCGGCTCGGATGCACTCCAACCCCAAAAATGCTAGTGGGCATCTGCTACTGGGCAGGATCCTGTGGGTTTCAGGTGTGCTGCTATTGGAATTAGGCATTGTACCCCATAGCCTGGTGACTAGCATTGTAACTGGTAGTGCATGGCCTAGTGCATAGGGCTGTTCCCAGTGTGTTGTGTACGCCAACGGTGGTGGTGTTGATGGCATTGACCAAGTGTCCTCTGTCTCTTTTCCCCCCTTTTTGTTTTGTCACCCTGTCCTTGTGTGTATTAGCATCATCTGGCGGAGGAGCAGAGGCACCAGTGACGGAGGGAGCTGCATCCCACTTGGCCCATGAGGCCAAATCCACCAACGGTGAGGGCCCCAGTGGGACGGAGGGTGAGGGGAGCACCATGGCGGAGACAAGAGGGGACAGTTCGGACAGCGGCACCTCCTCCGATGGAAGCTCCCTGACTGTGGCGGACATCTCTGTGCCCACCCCACCTACAGGTACAGCCGCCACCCCCATACCATACCAGCACCACCCTCCCAGGAGCCCCTCAGCGTGTTTCCCATGCCGCTCACCCAGGATGGTGGGCATCTCCTTCGCCCCAGGCACCTCAGGCCCTGCCCCAGTCAGCCCTGCCGCCCTCAGTGAGGAGGCTATTGACCACCTGAGATCCATCTCTGTTGGGCAGTCAACCATAATGAATGCCATCCAGGGGCTGGCAGGGCATTTGCAACAAACAAATGTATTCCTGGAGGGCAATCACTCTGGCGTGGCGTCCCAACAGAGATTGTTCCAGGCTCTGGCCAACTCCCTGATGGCAGCCATTCTCCCGGTCTCTAGCCTCGCCCCTCCAACTTCCTCTACCCAGAACCAATCTTTTCAACCCCAGCCTATCCCAAGCACACCTTCAGACCAGCAACCACCCATATCAACACACAGAAGTGGCTCAGGCAAACACAAGCACCACACTTCATCCCACAGGCACTCACACAAGCACCACCCAGATGCAGACATACCAACATCCACTGCCTCCACTGTGTCCCCCTCCTCCTCCTCGTCCACCTCCCTCCCAGTAGCGTCTCCACTCACACCTGCATGCACCACATCCTCATCCACTACCTCCATCACGCCTATCACTACACGCCCCTCACTGGCAGTCACCACCCCCACATCCATGCACACGTCCCCTCTGTCCTCTCCCGCTGTGTCTGTGCCCCCTCCTCCCAAAGTACACAAATGCAAGCACTCAGACAACCAACAGCCATCCACCTCACAACAGCATTCAGCCCATGCACCTGCACCCAAACACAGCAGACAGACACCTCCTACAAGCACTCCCTCTTCCTCCACTCCCAAACCTTCACCCTCTTCTAGCTCCAGTGTCCCTAAAAGGCTTTTTCTCTCCACCCTTGACCTATTCCCTGCCCCCCCATCCTTCACTTTGGGCCAGGGTGGGCAGAACCCAGGACAGCACCTCAGCCACCCAGTGCACGGCCACTGTAGTTTCTGCAGCTACTGCAGGTGTGAGAGGCTCCAAGGAGGCACCCGTCAGCACTGCCAGTGTTCCTGCACCAAATGCCAAGGGCAAGAGGGGTCCACCAGCTAGCAAGGGCAAGGAGGCACCACCAGCTAGCAAGGGCAAGGAGGCACCACCAGCTAGCAAGGGCAGGAAGGGGACACCAGCTGGCAGAAGCAAGGAGGCACCACCAGCTACCAAGGGCAGGAAGGGGACACCAGATGCCAAGGGCAAGGAAAAAGGCACAGATGCCACAGGCAGGATGGATCTGGTGCCTGGTGCTGGAGCAGCATCTCGGGAAACAACACTAGCCATGGCACTTCAGCCGTCTGAGGCTGCGGGGGAAGGGCTGGAGCCTCCCCCCACCACTGACAGCACTGCCACCTGCACTGCCACCAGCACTGCCACCTGCACCGCTACCAGCAGCACCACTGACAGCAGCAGCAGCCCCAGTGGGCAGCCGTCCGAGGCTGCAGTGGAAGGGCTGGAGCCTCCCCCTACCACTGACAGCACCGTCGCCAGCCTGCAACTGCCACCACTGAGCAGCCATCACCCCCGGTGGGCAGTGTGTAGTCGAGCCAGAGGGAGATTCCGACCAGGAACTCACAACTAGATGCTGACTGCCCTGTTGCAGATGCTGATCCCGATCACAGGCCTTTGCTCAGGTATGAGGGTCGATGTCCTACCGGGGGAACATGAAAGGTAGGCTTAGAGCTTAACATGCTGTGCCCAAAATAGAACTTAGAAGATAGAACGTAATCTAGTTGCACTATGATAGCATTATTCTTATGTTTCACTCTCCTCGTTACTATTTCAATCCTACTGTGTTGTATGATTCTGGTTATTGCGGCTCACGCCTTGTTATCTAAAATGCCGTTGTTTTATTAAACAAATCTTTAAAACTTAAACTGTATTTGTCATTTATATATGAGACCACACTGTGTATGAGAGAAGTGGTTGGGAACTGAGTGACCACGACTTCCCTGGGAAGCACTAAGATGTCATGCGCTTGGCTGTCCAATTGTCTCTTCCCTTTGGGAGAGATAAGGCACTGCTAGTAAGCTGGAGCTCAACCCGGATTTGGGGTGACAAGGGTCCTTCGCCGTGGGTTAGACTTAGTCCCCCACACTGTGAACGATCTTGCCGCCCAAAAATCAAGTAGTCTCATTAGGATAATGAGAGCCTACGCGACATGGATTTGGGGTGACAAGGGTCATTCGCCGTGGGTTAGACTTAGTTCCCCACACTGTGAACGATCTTGCCGCCCAAAAATCCAGTAGTCTCATTAGGATAATGAGAGCCTACGCGACAGGTTGTAGTGCGTCCTGGCCCCTGCACCAACTGTAGGTGTGACACCCAGGTGAGAGACTGTGACCTTGCACCATTCAAGATCTGCATCACATGGCACAAAGCCCCTCCAGAACAGTGGAAGAAGGCATCCACTCACCCCCTCCTTGCCAGGAAGAAGCACACAGGGCACAAAGCCCCCTCCAGAACCAGTGGAAGAAGGCATCCACTCACCCCCTCCTTGCCAGGATGAAGCACCCTGGACACAAAGCCCCCTCCAGAACCAGTGGAGAAGCCATCCACTTGAGAGACTGTGGCCTTGCACTCCCCAGGACCAAGCAGTGGGCAAACCACCCATTAGAGAGACTGCGCTTTGCACTCCCCAGGACCAAGCAGTGGGCAAACCGCCCACTAGAGAGACTGTGGCTTTGCACTCCCCAGGACCAAGCAGTGGGCAAAGCACCCACTAGAGAGACTGTGGCTTTGCACTGTCCAGGACCAAGCAGTGGGCAAACACCCCACAAGATAGACTGTGGCTTTGCACTCCCCAGGACCAAGCAGTGAGCAAACCACCCACTAGAGAGACTGTGGCTTTGCACTCCCCAGGACCAAGCAGTGCGCAAACCACCCACTAGATAGACTGTGGCTTTGCACTCCCCAGGACCAAGCAGTCGGCATGTAGCCCCCTCCAGGAGCAGTGGCGTTTTACCATCTTCTGGCTGAGGTGCCACCCCTTTCCCTTCCCGCTGAGGTGCCTGTGTATCTTCGACCTGATGCCCAAGAAGTGTTCCCACCGCATTGAGACAGGAGTCAAGTGTGGCCTTTGCCTACGTGTTATGGCCCTGTGGGCCACGGACATTTTGGACTGGGCATTGTCCCTCCATCTGTATATATTGTAGATACTGTTTTGTGCTTTAAGGACGTATTTCTCTAAATTTACATTATTACACTGGCTTTACTCACTTCATTTTGTCCATGCGTTATTCCTGAGGGGTACGGGGTGGACATGTTATGTTGTTGCATCTGTTTGTGTGTATGGTGTTGGGGATGTTGCGTGTTGCGTGTGTGTGTCAGGCTCCATGGCGTCGTGGTTCTTCCTTGAATGTCGAGAGGTGAGTCGTTTTCCTTCTGTGTACTGTTTCCGCCGTGCTTTTGATGGCGTTAGTACCACCCCGGAAAAGCTGGCAGATTGGCTTGTTGTAATACTGTCGGCGTACATTGTCTTCCGCCTGGCTGTTGGCGATTACCGCCGCAGTGCTTGTTGCTACCGCCGTGGCGGTCAGTGTGTTAAAGTGGCTGTCTGTGTTGGCGGTTTCCGGCGTGGTCAAAAATCCTTTTTTTTTTTTACCACCGGACTTTTGGCGCTATTACCGCTGCTTTATCACCGACCGCCAGGGTTGCAATGAGGGCCATAGTCTTTGGTAGAGGTATGAGCTGCACACTTTACAATGGCAATCCTTTTTGGTTAGAGCAATGCTTGCAACAATTATGCAATCATTGAAGCGTGCTGTATGTGTTTACCAGCTGAGGTGAGGAATCCCCTCATTGCACACAACTGGCCAAAGTCCTTTGTTACTCCAAAAGCATATTGACTGTCTGTGTAGATATTTGCTGACCTTCCTTCCACCAAATTGCAAGCCCTCGTTAGTGCCACTAATTTAGCTGCCTGGGCACTTTTTACTGTTGCCAGCCTTCCTCCTTTCAGCAATCTTTTCGCTGTACCCACAGCATAAGCAGCCAGCAGTGTCCCATCTTTGTCCCTGATGCATAACCCATTGACAAACAAGTCCCCCTCTGCATCTGGGAGTGGGGTCTCTCTGATATCTGGTCTCACTTTTGTGTGTCGATTAACTTCCAGGATGCAGTTGTTGAAGCAGTTGTCTAGTGAGGGGTAATCGTGATCACGTTCTGTCACCAGGAGACAGGAGGGATTCAGTGTGGTGCATGTTTTAATAATGATATGTGGTGCCAATAATGTCAGCTCATATCGGTAGAGGCGAACATTTGTGAAGTGTTTTTGTGGTGGTCAATAATGTGTCGACAGCATGTGGAACATGCATTATAAGTGTGTGTGCCAGCACATTTTCTGATTGCTCTATCGCCAGGACAGCGGAGGCCACCGCTCTCAGAAATGGTGGGAGTGCTGCTGCAACAGGGTGTGGGGTGGTGGAGTAGTAAGCCACTGGGCAGTAAAAAGAGCTTTGTTTCTGGGCCAACACTCCAAAAGAGCAGCCTCCTTTCTCATGGGAGAATAAATAAAAGTCCTTAGTATAATCTGAGAGTCCTAAAGCTTGTGCTACACACAGCTCTCTTTTCAGTTTTTGGAAAGCCTCTTGCAGACTGGGGGCCAGGGGACTTTGTCTAGCACTTCCTTGTGAGTGAGGTTCTGGAGGGGGCGTTCTATTAGGGAATAATTTGGAATCTAGTGTCTGCAGTAGCCTGCTACTCCCAGAAAGGCCCTCACCTCCCTCTGCATGTGTGGTCTGGGATATTGTGTTATGACTGCTATCCTACCTGGTATTATTTCCGTGTCCCCTGAGATAGTTCATGACCTAATTACTGCACTTTTTGTTCGCTGAACTGCAATTTCTTTGGGGACACTTTGTGGCCCTTCGTCGCTAGGTGACATAGGAGTGCTATAGTGTCTTCAATACAGGGCGTCCTAGACGGTGAGCCCAGCAGCAGGTCATCAATGTACTGTACTAGGGTGGAACCTCCAGGCAGCTGTAGGGATGCAAAATCTTTTTTTAGGGTATTAGAAAATATAAAAACGGGAATCACAGAAGCCCTTTGGGGTTCTTTCCCATGTTAACCTTCTACCACAGAACTGGAACGAGAAAATATACTGGTATTCCCTATGGAGGGGCATGGAGAAGGATGCATTGCTAAGTCCAGGACCGAGAAGTGGGTAGCTGTGATTGGTATGCTGGACAAGATGGTGGCTGGATTTGGGACCACTGGGAATGATGGGACCACCACCTTGTCCAGTTCACTGAGGTCTTGTGTAAATCTGTACACTGGGGTGCCATCGGACCCGTTAGCTGCCTTCTTCAGGGGAAGGATCAGTGTCGTACAGGGGTTGTCCCGTATCTCCCTTAGTACCCCTTGCTCCAGTAGATCCTGTATCACTGGAGCTATACCCTCCTCCCCCTCCTTTGAAAACTTGTGTTGTGGCACTAGTGGTAGTGGTGCCCCGGGGCATAATGTTACCTGTACAAGGGGGTAATCCAGTACTCGCACCACATCATTTGCTCCTTGTGCCCAGACCTCGCTAGGGACGGTGTCCTGCAGCTCCCGTGGAAAGCCTTGTGCTTTCCCTTGGAGGCCACATCTCACGATGCCATTCGTCTTGCTTTCTAGGAACACCCCTTCAGGTGACCAGCTGATGGTGCACTGCAACCTGCATAGGAGATCCCTTCCCATCAAATTAACAGGGCAGCATCAGCAAAGACAAATTGGTGGTCTACATAAGTGGGGCCTACTACGAACTTTAGGGGCTTTGTTAGATGTTCATCAACAGGTTATCCTGTCATGCCCACAACTGTTATTTGTGTCCTGATAGTGGTGCATCCGGTATGTCTGATTCCTTTAGCATTGACCTTTTCGCCCCTGTGTCCACCAGAAAGGGGACCATTTTACTCAACACAGTCCTGTCCACATATGGACCTTCTTGGCCCACTGATATTACTGGGCCCATAAAGTATGTTTCTGGGGGTGCAGGGAAGCCATTCTCCTCCCTAGCCCAGTGTGCGCCACCGCTCCGTGGTGGCTGTGGAGGCTGGGGGACCTGTGGTCTATCTTGAGAGGGCTGTGTAGTGTTAGTTGTAGAATCAAATACATTATCAGTGTAAGGTGGGGGTCGGGTATTTTGTTGTTGCCTCTGCTGGCTACTACCTCTAGTCTTCTATCTAGGAGGAGGCAGTCTGCCTTCCAGTGTCCTTGCTGGTTACAGTGGAAGCATGTTGTGCCTGGAGGAGGTTCAGAGGATGCTCTCTCATTTTGTCCCCTTCCCTGTCCTCTACCCCTACCTCTGCCCTGTCCACCTCTATAAAACTTCTCCTGCGCCATCAACTTATCTTTTTCTCTTTTTGTCTTTTCTTTCTCTGCCTTCTGCAGATGTGTTTGGTAGTCTGCGCTGTATCTGGCTGCAGCCAGTACCTTGTCTATGAGCTCCTTCTGCCAATGTACAAAAATTTTTATTTAGATGCATCTGGATGGGCTGCTGTAGCTCACATATAAATGTGGTAACAAATGCTGGCATTGCCTCACCTAGGGGATTTTTTATTCCACTGCTCTGTTGGTACACTTGCAAAAGACGGTCATTATAACTATTTACACTTTCATTTTTCTCCTGCTTTTATTATTTTTTACCAGTCTACCTTATCTTCCGGCACCTTTCTCTTCAGATACTCCATAACCTTGTTCCTTGCCTTCTCCACGTCTTCTCCCAGTACTCCCCTTTTGCCCCTCGGTGGCTCGTCTGTTGGCCAGTTCATTACTTTCTTGCAATCCTCCCACAGATCCCTTGGCACTAGTATATTGAACAAAGTGTTGAGGTCTCTCCATAGTAGCACTCCCATTGCTACTATTCCATTCAATTCTGTGTACCGCTTGAGGGGTTCCTCCCTCAGTCTTTCGTGAATTACATTAAGTCAGAGCGAGTCCAAGGTACATGAACATAAGATGGTGTGGTGGAGTCATCATCCCCTGATGATACCGTCAGTATCTCTCTCAGGGGCATGGTCGGTGCTACATGTGCCAATACTGGGTAAGTGTCAGTCCCTATATCATTAACACCCTGTGCTGTTGTGATGCTTTCCATTAATTCTTTCCATTTTTTGGAACTTCTGGATGGCATAATGCAGGTTTTCTGTCCCAAGACTGCAGTTCACGATCTGTGAAGCTAAGCTGGGATGTGTCCCAGGCATCTGATTGTGGTAGAGGGACTGCACTCTTGATGTGCTGCCTGTAGATGTGGTGTATGTCAGGACCTTGGACCATTAGGTCAGCACACGCTAATTTTAGTATTTCCTCTCTATGTGGTCTATTGTAAGTCTCTGTTATTTCTGCCAGCGTTGCCTGTTTGTTAACCCGGTCTGTCAGTATGGTGCAACATTTGGCACTGTCTGCCGTGAGGATAATTTTCTTTTGCATTGCAGGAGAGCTGCGAGACATGGTGTGAGGGGGGGGCTTTTTAGACAGGGAGTATGATATGCTGTCTCTCCTTTTCCCTGGCAAGATGATTGTTCCCTGTAAGAACTCTGTCAGCGTATCTACATTGCGTTGTATGTAATATGGGTAAATGCATATTTTCCAGATCAATTGTCAAATTCCCTCGACCCCATAGCGTGATCCCCAGAGTCATCTTGGAACCTTTGTGTCCAGTTAGTTTCTACCAAGAGGGGCAGTTTGCCCCCCTTTCCTTCACTTTCTTTCTGTAACCGAGCACTCATATTGCTGTGTTTCCCTGCAGCGTGAGCAACTCCTCTTTTATTTTTTTCAGCGACAGAGCGTCTGCTACAGTGTTGCGCTCTGCTCTTTGTGCTTCCTCCTTTTTCCAGGCATTTTGCCAAGCCAAGGGCAGCTGCCTTCTCAGCTGAGGACAGCTGAGGAGGTTGAATCCCTGTCACCGAGTGCTCTAGAGTGTCTTTCTTGACAGGGGCAGCTGTGTTATTTGTGTTTCCCATTCTCCTCATTAATATGTCTTTTATCGCTTGGTCTTCTCTCTCATCCCCTTCCACACCTTGTTCCTGCAATTGTGCACCTACCACAGGAAGAGATGGAAATGTTCCCACTACTTCTAGTGTGTGTTCTCTCCAAACCTCCCTTTTTCTTTTTTCTCTGTCTATCATCCTTTTTTTTAGTTCCAACAATTCTTTATGAACCCGCATCCCACATCCAGAGTGCTTCCCATTCAAGAGGCCTAATCTTCTTTCCTTTAAGGATCACAATCTGTCATAAATAAGACAACTTCATCATGTCATAGGTGCCAGTCTGCGGGAATTGCATATCTGGTCTTTTGGCCATCAACTTGTGCCACTTGTCAAGGAAGAGAAGTGCACTGAGGCCCTGTCTACTAGCGACCTGGTGCACTGGCAAATCCCAAGGACCCCCAACCTCGCACTGTGCACGGCCTTTTCCCATGCACAGTAGAAGTTGCCCCCAGTAGCTGCTGCCAACGCCCCAAAACAGTCAACCCGATGCTGTGCTTGGCCCTTTGCACATGCAGTGCAGAAGTTGTGCGCTGCCTCTCTGTGTGTGAGGATAGGTGGGAGAGGCTGTATCGGGGAGTAAGAGTGGCTGTCAGAGTGTCGGTCTGGGGGTAAGAGTGGCTGTCAGAGTGTCTGTCTGGGTGTGAGACTGCATACATCAGTGTTTTATTGGGAGCATCAGTATGTGTGTGGGTCTGTGAGTGGGTGCATCAGGCTGTCAGTGGGTCTGTGAGTGGGTGTGTGACGGTCTGACTGTGGCTCTAAGTGAATGTATGAGAGTCTGAGTGGGTCTCTGAGGGAGTGCGTGAGTGTCTGAGTGGGTCTGTGAGTGGGTGCATGAGTGTCTGAGTGGGACTATAAGTGGGTGCATGTGTCTGAGTGGGTGTGTGAGTTGAAGAATTGATTGTAAGAGAGACAAAGAGAGCAAAAGAAAGTTAGAGGGAGCGAAATAGGGTGTTTTAATCTTTGATGTCTGATATACTTAGAAAGAGTTCTTGTTTCCAATTTAAAAACAAAAATGTAATTCTTTTTCACACAATGTTTTTTTATTAACAAAAAAATAATTGAAATGAGTCCAGCTGGATTCAAACACCTAAAAATCACTGTGAAGGTCTGTGACCTTCACACTGAGCTATGGTGTTTTTATCTAGTTCTTTTTTTTAGCCCATTATGGGCTATTTGGGACCGAGTGGCACCCTTAAGCGCTCTCTTGTGGTCCCTCCTTATTTATTTATTTTCTATACTTTTTTTCATAATAAAATGGCCTTGTGGGCTACCTGACACTACAGGGGAAGCCTTAAGGCTAATTGAGAGCCCTGGGGAGGTGGCAGTCCCCAGGGTAGGGGGTGGGCAGTGGCTGCCCCGTGTAGTCATAAAGGAAAGCCCTGGGGAGACGGTGTGCCCTGGGGACGCGGCGGTCCCCATTGCAGTGGGAGGGCCATGGGGCCCCCTGCTTATAAAAAAATGAAAGCTCAGTGGAGATGGTGGTCCCCAGAGGTGTGGGGGGGCTGAAGGCACCCCCACACTAAATTGTTAATGCTCCTGGGACCTGGCCCACCCTGTGGCCTATAAAAGAACAGGCAGAGAATTCCGCGCTTGTTTTTAAAAATACATTTTTTTTTGCCACAAATGTGTAAATCTCGCGAACTTGCGGCACAAAAAAAAAATAATAATCTGGGGGAGCCCCTCTGGGACCCTCACCCCCCCCCCCCCAACACTAGTGCTAAGGGGTCAGGGTTTCTCTAACCTAGCTTCTTTTATTTTAATTATACTCTTATTCTGGGACTTAGCTGAAGCCGGGTCCAAAGATGGCTTCCAACACTCCCTTTTTTAAAGTGTTGCCAGCCAATCATAGCTGTGCATTTCCCTGCACAAGCTCGTTTTTGTTCACAAAGAATTTGTGGCCGGAGATAAACAAATTTGCATTTACCTAAATTTCTCTGAAAACTACTGAACGGATTCACACCAAATAAGCGAAAGCATAATATGCGTACCGACAGCTAGCTTTCTGGCAAATATGGTGTAATACAGTCCAATGGTCCAGCCTGTAGTCATGTCTAAAGAATCCTATGAAAATTAACAAGAGGAATGAAACCTTTTTTGAGCCCCCTTTTTCTTGGCCCTCGCTTGATGAATCACCCCAAAACTTTCCAGGCGCTGCAACACTTTTTTTGAAAAATTTAGTGAAGATTCGTCAAATGGTGCCAAGGATATAGGTAAGTCAAAAAACACTTTTACTGTGGAAACACGGTCCTAACTATAGCTACCTACTGGATAGCTATAGATATACATAGATATATAGATGTATATATATATATACATATATATATATATATATACATATAGAAATTGATATATCTATATATCTATATATAGATATATATATATATATATATATATAGATATAAATATATATGTATATATATCTATATATATATATATATATATATATAGAGAGAGAGAGAGAGAGAGAGAGATCAATTTTTATAATAGATGTTTGGTTTCCCTGGAGGGTGATCGTGGCCCCCAGGGAAACCACACAGTTATTTTAAAAAGTAGCCCCCTAAGGGGGTCAGCCCCTCCAATAGGTGACCCACTGCAATTTCTTTCTTTTTTTATTTTAATTTTTTATTTTTATCCCCTGGGAGGGCAATCGCACAACTTTTTTTTTTAAATTACCCCCAGTGGGGTGGCCCATTCCCACAAGGCCCAACCCCCCCCCCCAAGTAAATCCCTGGCTTCTAATGGGGTTTCCTGGCCGTGGATCGCAACACTGCCACAATCCATTGCCAGGAAACCCTTTAACGAAGGCCTTGTATGAAAGGAGAAAGTCTCCCCTTTCAAATGACCTCTCTGAAGCTGGGGAGACCCTTTTGGCCATGTTTTCCCCACCAGAATAGAGAGCGGCCTTTACCTGCTGCTTCTCTGCTCCCGTCAGGAAAACGAGTGAGATGTCAGCGCACCTCATGGCATGCTTACATCACAGATGGGGGTTTGGGGTGGCGGGGGAGACACGGAAGCTCTTCCATGTCTCCCCAGGGCTTTTTGTGATTTGAGATGTCATCAGTGATATCATCAGTGATGTCTCTGACCATGTCATGAGTGATGTAATATGTGATGTCATAAAAAGTTCATTACGGAGACGCAAGTTATAGTTAGCTCAGGTAATATTACTGCTGAATTTCTATGGTTTTGTATGTGTGAAATGTGAACCTAACTATAATGTCTCTGTAACCAGGTTTTTTAGTATCTCTCTCTCTCTCTCTCCCTCTCTCTAGTTCGGTTCTAAATTTTACTTGCACAAAACCAGAGAAATTCAGCTGTTATAGTTAGAGTTATTTCAAGTAACTATAACTGGAAGCCTAAGGTGATTATAACCCGCACACCCACCATGCACAGTTTTTCTTCAATAATTTGACTGCTAATGTTTCATTGATATTTTTATTAATGTTATAAAAGTTGTCATGAGTGCTGTAACATCTGGACTTCTTAGCAGGGCATGGCGAAACAGTGAGTTATAGTTACCTTAGGGCACAAAAAAGCTACCTTTTTCCCAAATTTGGTGTAGTTCCATTCAGTGGTTCGGGCTGCAGGCGTATCTAGAGTCTATAGGAATTAACATGAGAAATGCACTTTATTTGCCTCTACTTTTTCTCACCCTTGATTGACGGATCACCCCGAAACGTTTCATGCACAACAAGATCTTTAGGCACATTTTTTTGAAACACTTCAAGCAGATTTGTCAAATGGTACCAAAGATACAGACAAGTCAAAAAACGCTTTTGCAAAGGAAAATAGGTCCTACCCATAACTACATACTGGTGACCACTAGTAGGAAATACATACATATATATATATATTTTATTCACAAGTATTGTGCCAGCTGATAATGACACAAAAGCCTTGCACTCCACTGTGAAGTTTCAGAGGAGTGCAAAGCTTTTGTGTCATCATCTGTTGACACTTTACTTGTAGAAATTTCGAATGGGGCTTTCACCCATTACTTTACACCAGCCTCGATTGATGAATGTGACCAGACTTTTGCAAGGATTACACACACACACACTCACACACACACATATATATATTTAGATATAATAATATATCTATACACACATACACACATACACATATGTGGTCCTCAAATAGATTTGTATCCTGTGTTTGCCTTAGAAACCTTTAGCATAATTAAACTATACACAAGTTATAATATGCATAATTGCACATAAGAGGTGCATGACCAGTTTTATGTGGCAACCTTGTGTGCCCCCCACAAATCCCTTTTAGAGACACTGAGGATGCAAACAAATTGATTTAAATTTCCCAGTTATAGACCAACAAAAATAGTAACCAGGTGTTTTGTTTGGAGGTGTGGCTCCTTAGGCAAGGGTCGCTCCCCATGGGGACACATTACTGTTGACCATTTCTGGCCCTCTTGGGGGCATATCGACCTATTTATGTTAGGCCCAAATCACTTAGGCACCAGGGATCAGTGTGTGTGTGTTTTCTTTGGGGTTCGCGGCCCCTTGGGCAAGGGTTGCTCCCCATGGGGGCATTACTGATGGCCATTTCTGCCCCCTGGGGGCAGATCGGCCTATTTTTGTAAGGCCCATCTGCCCCTAAGGGGGGCAGAAAGCCCACTAGACACCAGGGAAGACATTAAAAAAAAAAAAGAGGGTGGGGGTAAGGCCATACCTCCGCCCCAAATAAATGGGGACAAAGTTGTTCTCCCTACCGGTGGGCAGATGGAATAATTACCCCCGATCCACTCACTGGGACAGGGGCAGAAAGTTACTAGATGCAAGGGAATTAGAAAAAAAATAAAGGGTTGGGGGTTGCCAACCTGAAGGGGTTAACAGTCTTTCATTCCCCCCCTGCAAACTAAAGGATCTTATCCAAATGGCAAGCAAGAGGACTTTTGATTATTTTGGGTTTTGATTTTACTTTTGGGCCAAGAGAGCTTGGCTAACTCTCAACATCATCCTACTTAGAGTGGTGGGCAGTTTCACTTTTTGGAATTTGGGATGCTACCACCTAGAAAAATCTACCAGCCCTAGACACATCTGAAAACTAAACATCTGGGTGAGTCCAGGGTGGGGTTCTTCACATGCATCCCACACCATTTTCTAACCCACAATGACCTGCAAACCTCCAACTTTGTGTGAAATCACACATTTTCCCTACATTTTTGTGGTGGAACCTTCCGGAATCCAAACAAATCCACAAAATTCCTAACACCCCGCATTGTTGCATCTAGACTGATAAACGTTCTGCCCCACTTGTCAGCCTAAAAATGTTTTTTCAAACTGCCCTTTTGGACCAGCTTTGGTTCCCACTCAATTTTGACAGGTTTTAGGCCCTTCCCTGTCGCAGGCACTTGGCCCACCTACACAAATAGGATATAATTTTTATAGAGAGACCGAAGGTAATGTTGAGTGGTGAGAAATTTGTGCCGATGCTGTGATCCCACACAGAAATGTGAGGAACATGTGATTTTTTAGCTAAATTTGAGGTTTGAAGAGGATTCTGGGTAATAAAACACTGGGGGATCCACACAAGTCTAACCTCCCTGGACTCCCTTGGGTGTCTAGTTTTCAGAAATGTCTGGGTTTGGTAGGTTCCCTAGATGGCTGCTGGGCCCAGGACCAAAAACACAGGTGTCTCCTAGCAAAAACAAGTAGTTTTGTAACAGATAATTTTGATATGTCCATGTTGTGTTTTGGACCCTTCCCTGTCACAGGCACTAGATCTACCCACACAAGTAAGGTACTATTATTTTTTCTCAAACGCGTTTTTATTAGGTTGATTTCTGTGCAGACTTTACATTAGACGACAATTCTGGCGTAAACTTTCTGAATATGGGTGCTATTGAAACTCTCATCATATAACGAGACAGTATCCACACCAGCCCCGCCTTAATAAAGATTTCAACCAATTTTGTTAATTAAGGAAAAGAAAGAGAAAGAAAGAAAACGTATAAATCATACTACTGTATATAAACATAACTTGGAGCTGGGAGAGCCCCACATTACATCACACTGATATGTCTGTATCGAAGGTAAAAGTATTTTATGTCTTCTTCAAAAGGATGGGGGTTATAGGGGTTAGCAGTTCAACATCTCCTCCTTTTTTTTTAGCCTAGAGAAGGGATATGTCCTAAGGAAAGGGATATTATTCTAAGTTTGAAATAGGTGCAGGAATCTGATTCTAGGTGGGCACACCGTCAGTGGGAGGCCAGTGGACAGATAGGACACCAATGGTCCCCATTTATATTAAAAAAATGTTAAGTAATCCGCAAAGATGTTTTCCATCCTTTCCATAGACAATGCTCTCCAAAGGCAAGCCTGCCATTGGGCGAGTGCTGCAGCTTCTTTCTTTTTCCATGCCACTGCTATCGCCATTTTAGCATCTTTCAGACAAAGTCACATTATAGCCCTATCTGCTCCTGTCTGATATTGGAGGGTGTCATCTCTCAGTCCTAGGACTATGCAATGGTTTGTGAGCGCTATTGGGTATCCCACTATATCCTTGATGTGGGCCAGGATTTTGTTCCAAAAAGGGCAGATCATGTGGCAGTCCCACCATATATGTTTGAAATCACCTTGTGTTCCGTACCCTCTCCAGCGTAAATCTGATGTGGTCGGGAATATTGTCTTCAGTTTGCTAGGATAAAGATACCATTCGTGCATAATCTTGTAGTGAGCTTCTCTTAGGAACATAGAGCGATTATATTTCCCAACATCTCGATATAATTTAATCCACTGTCTATCAAGGATTTCTTCCCTCAACACCTGCGAGGCACTTTACAAAAAACAGGTCAGTTTTCTACGGGAAAATGTGATGTGTCTATGTTGTTTTTTGGGGCATTGCCTGTTGCGGGCACTAGGCCTAACCAAATAAGTGAGGTATGATTTTTATGGGAAGACTTGGGGAACTGCTGGGCGGAATGAAGTTTGTGGCTCCCCTTAGATTTCAGAACTTTCCAATTACCGAAATTTGAGGAAAAAGTATTTTTTTGCAAAATGTTGTGGCTTGCAAAGGACTCTGGGTAACAGAACCTGGTGAGAGCCCCACAAGTCACCCCATCCTGGTTACCCCTAAGTGTCTAGTTTTCAAATATGCACAGGTTTGCTAGGTTTCCCTAGGTTCCGGCCGAGCTAGAGGGCAAAATCCACAGCTAGGCACTTTCCAAAAAACACGTCAGATTTCAATGTAAAAATGTGATGGTCCATGTTGCGTTTCCTGTCTCGGGCACTAGGCCTACCCACACAAGTGAGGTACCATTTTTATTGAGAGATTTGGGGAATACAGAATAGGAGAACGAGTGTTATTGCCCCTTGTCTTTCTCTACATTTTTTCTTTCCAAATGTAAGACAGTGTGTAAAAAAGACGTCTATTTGAGAAATGCCCTGTAGTTCATTTGCTAGTATGGGGACCCCGAAATTCAGAGATGTGCAAATAACCACTGCTTCCCAGCACCTTATCTTGTGCCCGTTTTGGAAATAGAAAGGTTTCCTTGATACCTATTCTTCACTCTTTATATTTTACCAAATTAATTGCTGCATATCTGGTATACAATGAAAACCTATTGCAAGGTGTAGCTCATTTATTTGCTCTGGGACCCAGGGTTCTTGATGAACCTACAAGCACAATATATCCCTAGACCCAGAAGAGTTCAGCAGACGTAACAGTATATTGCTTTAAAAAATCTGCCATAACTGGAAAAAGTTACAGAAGAAAACGTGGACAGAAATGGCTGTTTTTTCCAACTTAATTTCAATATTGTTTTATTTCAGCTATTACTTTCTGTAGGAAAACCTTGAATGATCTACAGAAATGACTTCAGGCAGAATTTGAAATTGTAACTACTTTTCGGAAATGTTTAACTGTCTGGGATCTACCACTGGTTTCCATTTCTGTCACTAACTGGAAGGAGGCTGAAAGCACAAAAAATAGTAAAAATGGGGTATGTTCCAGTAAAAAGCCAAAATTGGGGTGAAAACTGTGGCATTCTAATTCAATTATGCCTGTTCCTGAAAGCTGGGAAGATGGTGATTTTAGCACCGGAAATCCTTTGTTGATGCCATTTTCAGGGAAACAAACACATGATTTACTCTGCAGCACTTTTTCCCCTTTTTCCCCCAAAAAAACAAAATTTTAGCTTTATTTTGGAAAATTTCTTGGTCTCCTCCTGGGGAACCCACAAACTCCTTTAGAATCCCTAGGATGTTGGAAAAAAAGGACACAAATGTGGCATGGATACCTTATATGGGCAAAAAGGTGTGAGGGGCTAAGTGCGTATGACCCCAAATAGCATAAAAAAGGCTTGGCACAGGAGGGAGAAAGGGCTGGAGGCAAAGGGGTTTATCTAATGAACAAAACAAACCGAAAATGGCAAAAATCTGATAAGTAGAAGTGGAAATATGAACTCTTAACGAATAAACGAAACTGAAGTGCTTAGAAACACAAAGCATGCTAGACCAGATTAAGGCCTTTATTACAAGTCTGCCACATTAAAAGTCCCGGAAAGGTACCTGCAGAACACAGGCAAATTACCATCCAGCCCGCCACAGCGGAAGAGCTGGCACGCCAGGCAGTAACATCTCCAGCCTGGCAGTCAGGCAGCATCCCACGACCATATTACAAAGTTGCACACCGTCAGGATTTCCGGGACGGAACCACAGCCACCAAAATCCTGGCAGAAACAAACAATATAAAAGGGAAAACCCATCTTCAGGAACAAAGGCACGCCCGTAGGTGTCATGGCACGTGAACTGCAACTGCTTCCAATCCTCTAACTCGCCCTGCAACTCCCAGGCCAATGACAGTGACCACGACACCAACCGTAAGTACACAAGCCTAGCACACACTGGAGGGAAAGACGTTAGTGCACACACATACACACGTGTGCACACACAGCACACACACACACGACACAGGAAGCCACGCCCACACACATACACAAACACCTGTAGCAACACACACACATACACACACCAATACCACAACCACCACACATACATGGAGAATGAAAGCCAGGACTAGCTAGGTAACAACGACACCAACTGTGTAATGCCGCATGAAAACCATATCTTAAAAATTTGATAAAAATGTATGTACATACAGGCCCAAAGGCCAAGCTAAATGCCAAAGTGCTCTGAGCACACTGGGCAAAAGATGACACCCCCAACTTGACTCCTGACTGCAAAGTGCAGACCTCCACAGGGCAGGGCAGGGGCATCAATGGGGAATGCAGGCACCTCAGGGGTGGGGAGGGTGGGGTGCCGGTTCCTTAGGTTTGGAGGGGATCCTTCCATCTGGGCCTGGAGGGGGGCCCCCTAGGGGTACCCTTAGATGGGGGGTCCCTAGGCTTGCCCTGGGATGGTGGGGGCTTAGCAGTGGGCTGTGGTTTGGGCTTGCCCTTGGATGGCGGGGCTTAGCAAAGGGGGGGGCTTGCCTATGGAGGTGGAAGGAGTGGGATTGGCCTAGGACGAGGAGGGAGTGGGCTTGGGTTTGGCAGCAGGAGCAGTTGACGTCACAGGGGCGGAAGTGGCAGGTGGCGGAGGGGCAGGGTCAGTGGCAGACTGGGATGCAGAAGGCTGGGCCAGAGGAATGGTGGGGAACAGGGAAACCTCGCGTAGGAAACGTTTTTTGGGAACACATGGGAGGTCATTGGAAAGACATTTGGGAGTGGAGGGAGTGGGTATGGTTATGAGGTGTGTATGTGGATGTGCCATGAGTGGATGAAATGTGTGTGCTGGGGGACTGTTGGGTGGGTGAGTGTGAGTGTAGATGTACTGGGAGGTGGTGGGGAGGAGATGCAGGGGGGAGGTGTGAATGTATGTTGGGGTGGTGTCTGCAGGTAGGGTGGATGTGCTGCATGTGGGTGTGTTGATAGTTGTGGTGTCTGCGCCAGTGGTGCATGGGGTGCATGAATGGGGGTCAGTAGATGTGGTGATGGTGGCAGTAAGGACACATGTGGCAGGAACAGTGACTGATGTGAGGCTGACTGCAGGTGTGAGTGTAGTGTCGACTCTGAGGGGGAGGTGGTTGGGGAGTCGGTGCAGGGTGTGGATGTTGACATGTCTGCATAGGTGTGTTGAGTGTGTCAATGGCAGTGGTGGCGTTTGTGGTGCCTATGTTTGTTCTTGTGTACTGTGTCTGTTGATGTGGGTGCATTTGGGTCAGTAGGTGTGCCTTGGATAGGTGAGGGGGAGGGATGTGGGATTGGGAACAGGTAGCTGGAGGACAGACAGTAGAAGAAGGGATACTGGCTGCTGTCAATGAGGTGGCCAGAGCCTGAAATGATCTCTGTAGGGGAGACAAAGCACAGTGAATATCCAAGAGGGGGGAGGGACCGGGAGGTTATATGGTCCAGTGTACAGTCTCCCAACTATAGTGAATATAAATAAGGTACACTGTTCCAAAATTATCTGACAACCTAGGAGACCGAAGATCTCAGGAGCAAGAGCCCTCAAGCATCACAATGGATGACTTGCATCATCATTGGGAAATACTCCTCGCCAGGCCGGCACTGCAATGCCTGACGGGCTGCCCGAGAGGGGGGCTCTAAACCGTACTACTCTGATAGTGACTGGTGAGTTCAAACTATACAGACCAAGATGCTTGCATTCAGGCACCAGTACACATAGGAGAGGACAGAAAAAAATACTTAAAATTGGTTATTCATCGCACAATCTACATCATAGTGTATTCAGTACAAAAGGATGAAGACCAAGATTAAAACCAGGAATGAAAGTCACAGATTGAGTTATAATGCTCAATTACTTTCAAAGAACAGATAAATCTCAGAGGACTCGAACTGTTATAATACCTCTAAGCTGAGGTCGACATGTTTCGCGTCTTGCTGTCCAGCCGGATCCATTGACGCTTCATCAGGACCAAAAACAAAAAATGTAATCTCCTCTTCTCCAAAAAAGAAAAAACCTTAATTTAGGATAGAAAAAAACAGTCACTTCCATTTAAGTAAACTGGCTAAGTCAAAATCAGGTTGCCCTAGAAGAAAAAAACATAGAAGATACACACACCAAAAGTACCCAAAATGTGGTTATAAAGGTGTTTATGTAAAGTACACATGTGATGGGTCAATAGAAAGAGTGTAACGAGTCAGGCTTACCATCCCCAAGTGGAGATCAGGCTCCTTGGGAGGCACGTTCCAAGGACTCAAATTAACACTGTGCACAATAAACGAGAAATCAACAACATCAGTCTACTACACCACAAATCATGTATGATATAAAAAGGATATAATCTGTCACATGTGAGGCTTTTATAATTTCAAAAACCTAGAAAAATTAAGGATAATAGAAATGGGCATAATTGTGCTTCAGAGAATACACCCAGTATTGCTGTATCAATGAGATAACACAAAGTCTGTCAGTAAGGACTTATTACAAAAACATCGTACCGCGAGGTATGAGGCCAAAGAACTTCCCTGTTAAAAGTGGGGGCAAAAATGTAGACCTCTCGGTGAACTAAGTAGACCCCTGTTTAAAAAAACAGAAAGTGTACTCACATATTAGTCAATGGTCCACTGCCATGGACCTACCCTCTGAAACAGCGTCCCAAAACAAATTGAGCCTGGCGCCATCAGAATTATTCATAGATGCCGCAAACCCGGAAGTAACTGCATCTTCTGGCTCGCGCGCGTCTACGTTATGGAAACTGAGGAAGGACTACAGGTCTAACGTAGTCCACAGAAATAAAGGAAGGACTACCTTCCTATTATAAACAAGTGTACGAGGCAAAAGGGCCGTCTCTAAATGAAAAAAAACCAATCCTTTGATAATAAAGATAGCAAAAATGGGCTAAGTAAAAAAGAACTTCCTAGTTTCACAGAAGGTGTTATTTTCTGAGGCATAAAATATTTGAATATGATTTGTCCAAATCACATTAGACTACTAGAGGAAGTGACTACAGTTAAATCAGAAATATATTGGGTCCTCAGTATTATGATGAGAGTGAAGTCCAGGGGATATCGTCATTCAGACCCCGTGAATTAGTCCCCAGTTTGAACACCCATCTTTGTTCAATCCTGAACAGTGACCCAGAATCATTAGGTCGGATTGTTGGTGCTTCTACTACCACCCACCAAAGGTCATCAGGAGAGTGTGAGGTCTCTAAAAAGTGCGCACTCAGTTTAGTGGTAATTCTATTGCATCTGATGTTGCTTCTATGTTCGTTGATGCGTATCTTTACAGGTCTAGTTGTCATACCAATGTAACGTAAATCGCAAGGGCATGTTATCATATAGATACAATTCCTGGTATTACAGTTGGTGTGTTTCTTAAGGTGCCAGGTACCTATAGGATCTAAATTCAATGGCATAAGATGCCTAGTGAAAGAACACATGTTGCAGTTGCCACAAGGGTGATGTCCCTCCACAGGGGGGAGACCCCATAGTGTCTTTTGAGTGGGGGTATCACGTGGAACTCGTGGGCGGGTGTGGACAACAATGTCCTTAACGTTAGCAGTACGTTTAAAAGCAAAAAGGGGTCTTGAAATTTCACAGCCCCCACTCGTATGAATTAACCATCTTTTACTGATCAATTTCTTGATTGAATTAGATAAGGGAGTGTAGGTAGAGACGCATGTTAGTCTGGTTTGAGGCCCCTTTTCAATGATTGCTAACAAGGAATCCCTATTGTTATTCCTAGCTCTTTTACATGCCTGGTTGACAATTCTTGAGGGGTAATGACGTTCAAAGAGTTTCTCTTGAAGAGAGTCAGCCTAGTGTTCGAATTCTTGGGGTGAGCTACAATTGCGTCTTAGCCGTAAGAACTAACCAACGGGTAAATTATCCCGTAGAGATTTCGGGTGGTGACTCTCGTATAGCAAAAGAGAGTTACGATCTGTGGGCTTATGATAGACGCTAGTAAACAATTTACCATTGTTAATGGTGATCATAAGGTCTAAAAAGGGTAAATGTGTAGCAGATACGGTGGAAGTGAATTTCAAAAAGGGATCAAGAGTATTGATCCAAGCTGTAAAGTTATCTGCCATTGTCAAAGAACCCTGCCATACGATTAAGATATCGTCAATGTAGCACCGCCATAATTTGAAGTGATTCTGATAATGATTAAATGGCGGTAAAATGTGTTTTTTTTCAAAGTCATACACATAAAGGCAGGCTAGACTCGGTGCAAATGTGCTACCCATTGATGTTCCTCGAATCTGATGGTAAAATTGATCCTGAAAGAGAAAGACATTTTCTGTCAAAGCCGGCCTGGCACATTGCATAATGAAAGGCACAGGGGATGCCTTCCAGGAACGCATTAGTCTGCTGCATGTGGGATGCCAGTGCCTGGATGCCATTCCCGATAGTTGTCTGCCCCACAGAGATGGACCTCAGGAGGTCAATAGCCTCCTCATTGAGGGCAGCAGGGCTGACAGGGGTATGGGGAGAGATGTCTGTGGCGAAGCAGAAGCCCACCCTCTTGGGTGAGTGGGCACGGGGAACTGGGTGGGGAGCTACAAGGAAGGCAGTGGTGGTATGGGGGTGACGGACAAGGATGGTGCTGGGGTGGTCCGAGATGGGTCAGCCACCATCAGGGAGCCATCGTCACAGGAGGAATCAGAAGATGTAGTGGTTGTTCAGTGGCACTCCCCTGGAGCTCCATCCCACTGGTCTTCTCGGCTCTGCTGGTGTCAGCCTCCTGGGTCCCTTGGCTGCAGCTTCCCCACTCGTCAGTGCCCCTTCTCCTTCACCAGATGATGCTGATGCACACAAAGATAGAGGAGGGCAGCAAGGGAGAGAGAGAGAGACAGGTTGCAAATGGTCAATAGCAGCATAACTCTCACACAATGTAGTACATCTACATTTGATGGCATGCCGTGATACATCCTACTACTTGGTGACACCATGGGGGAAAGAACAATAATGCACATGCCAACCGCTGATGGTGTAACTGAGGCATATCTCGACATAAGGAGTGTCACACCGCCCACACCTGTCCAGTACTTGCCCACTATACATGGCCGTCGTGACACGCATGCAAAGGCCTGGACACCAAAGGGGATCCTGCACGATTAGTTGGATGGCCCTCTTCGTAAATGTCAAGAATCACTGCCACCACCAGGTGCACCCACCCCACCATGCATGCACTGCCTGTCAGCTGATTGAGGTCATGGATACCACCCCGGCATAGTGGTTGGCCAGGACCTATCACAATGTCCTGGCACCCCAACTCTGAAGATCCCGTTGCCATGTGCTGGCAGGCAGAACCAGAAAGTAGGTGGCCACACAGTACTTCATTGAGGAGGCAGCGCTCCTACCACTGACTGCATGGCATTACTCACACCTGTGATGTCAATCCTGCCCAGATGGACACAACCCATAGTGAAGATCAGTGTACCAAGCATCCATGCTACAGCTTCCCAATGGTGCTCACCCAGAGCAACCATGTCAACACAAGTCACAAGTGTGAGTGAGTACACACCCTCATATGGCTGCTGTGCTGCCCTCAAGTGCACATCCACCTCAGGGTAGGCCACTGCCAATATGTGGGCCATTAGGGGGGTCAGGGTCCGACGGGCACCTATCCCTCATTGGGAGGATGTCCTCCTACTGCTTTCTGCAGTGGGTGCTCCATCGGACATGGACCCCCAGGGTCCACACTTGCTTGGCGATGGCATGCCAAATCCCCTTCTTCAGATTGGTGCTGATCTGCATGGGTAACACAGACAGAAGAACACAGTCATGTAGGGTGACATCCCTGGGACAGTAGTGGACAGCACATATCACACTTCCATACCCACACGTTCCTCGGACCCTCAACCATATCCATACTCTATTCACACTGTCACCTACCAAGGCCCCCTTCCCAATGCGTGCAACTCACATACATGACAATGACAAGGGGCTCACCTGCTACTGTCTTGCCCCATACAACTGTCCATGCAGGGCAGGACCCCATCCACAAGCCGCACCAACTCTTCCTGAGTGAAGGCTGGGGCCCTGTCTCCTGCAGGACGCATCATCTTAGCTACCAGAGTCAGGAGCACACGCAGTAGAGGCCTTCAGTGCATGAGGTTCAAGAGTCAAGTGAGCACAGGCACATGAGATGGCGGTCACGGCCGCTGCGAACATCATGGTCACCGCCGATCACCATTGGCTCCTGTCTCCCATAGACAGCAGTGTGAGCTAATGGTGAGTTGCACGGCGGTCGTGACAGCCTAATGCCTTGACGTGTTACGCCGGCGGGATGATCTCACTTCCACCTATCCCATGCATGCAGGCAGGCGGCAGCCATTTTACAATTACAATGTGTGATGTGTGTGAAATTTAGTGCGTCATACGTCTAAGCGGCCCAACATGTAACCACCTCTCTCCTGTTCCCAGGTACTATGAACGGTTGAGGATGAGGAATGCACCAGTGTACAGGCCCCTAGTCGACCTTGCTACCCTGGAGGAGCGTCACATCATTCTGACCTATCGCCTGAACCGTGCGACCATAATGGAACTAGTGGCCCAGTTAGAGGCAGATTTGTTGCCTGCCAAACTCAATCCCAATGCCATCCCTCCCCCGGTGCAGATGTTGTTAGTCCTCCCCTACCTTGCCCCTGGCTCCTTCCAGGTCACAGTGTGCCTCGCAAGTGGGATGTTGCAGCCCATGTTCAGCAACGTCCTAAGGGATGTACTATGTGCCCTAATAAAACATATATCCATCTACATCCGGTTCCCCCAAAGTGCAGATTTGCCCACTGATAAGGATGCAGCACACGTCCCACATGTCATTGGTGCCATTGACGGCACACACATATCCCTGGTGCCACCTAGGAGGAAAGAACAGGCGTACAGAAACCGCAAGATGGTCAATGTTCAGGTGGTTTGTCTCACGGACCAGTACATCTCCCAGGTGACGGTCAAGTACCTAGGTCCTGTGCATGATTCCTACATCCTGCGGAACAGCAGCGTCCCACACATGGTGGCATCACTCCAGAAGGACCGGGCTGGCTCATCGGTATGTACCCCTGCATATGTGTGCCCCTCAGCTCACTGCACCCTTGTGTCCCTGGCACATTGCCCTTCTGATCTTGACATGCCTCCTCCCTCTATACACACAGGTGACTCTGGCTATTTGAACCTGCCCTGGCTCCTGACACCCGTGAGGCATCCATCCTCAGCTGCAGAGGACCATTACAATGAGGCCCGTCGTACCAGATGGGTCATTGAGAGATGCTTTGGTTTGCTGTATGCCAGGTTCCGGTGTTTGCATGTCTCTGGGGGGGTGCCCTGCTCTACAAGCAACAGAAGGTGTGCCAGATAATTGTGGCATGCTGCATGCTGCACAACCTGGCCCTGAGGTGTCACATCCCATTTCTGGATGCAGAGGAGAGGGTGGTGTCCCAGTGGCTGATGAAGGGGATATGGAGAATGATGAAGAGGAGGATAATGAGGATGCAGCTGACTCCAGGGCAGAGCGGATTCGACGTTACTTCGACAAAGATACAGGTATGTACAAACTGTGTGGTATGTTTCCTCTGCAACTGTCTGCCATGTCCCTGCTGCCACCTGTTGTGTATGATCTCTGATGGTATTGGTTGTAGCTCTGACTCAGGGTGCCTTTGGGGGGGTGTCACATGTGGCCCTGACTGAGGCATTCACAATGTAGAGGTCAGGCCTATAGTCATGCAGGTGCTTTGCTGGTGCACTGGTGCCACCTATGTGTATGTGGAATGTTCCCTGATTTGCCAGGTCATATGCTAGCCGTGTGCCACACTGGGTTGTTGCATGTGAGCAGCATCCATTCTGGGATTAGAAATTGGGTGGCAGTGCAACATTGTTGTTGGTGGCAGCGGGCGTGGGGCCATTCTGAAGCTGGGCGATGTGAGGGTGGGGCCATTGGGTTGGTATGTGTTGTGCATGTGTGTCGGTACTGGCCATATGGTAGTGGACGTGCCTGCCATAACTGCCCTGGATTCCTATTCCTACATTGCATTTGTGTGGTTTGGCATCTGTGACTCCTAAAGTGATAGTTGTCCCAGTCTGGTCTCCTCTCAGGACAATGTAGTGTTCTGTGCTCCCTGCCTGGGCTGTTGCCTCCATTGACACATATGTCCTGTCATTGCCTGCTCCACGAACGACCTCTGGCATTTTGCTCCCCATGCTGTCACCCTCCAATGAATGTGCTGGGCGTGGGTTGCCACTTCTACACGTATCAGCTGTTCCATACATACTAATGGGAAATAAACATGTAGACGTGGACTGTGCTCAGTTGTCATTTATTTGTGATGTACAGGTGCAAAGGGTGATGAGTGGGGTCATGGTGGCAGAGATCATCGGAATGGTGAGATCAGCTGTAGGTAGTTGAGGTCCTGTTTGCTGGCCATGGATGGACGGTGATATGGGAGAGGACAGTCGACAGGGTGTCACACACAAGGGAGTATGTTCAGGAGAGGGTCACTTCCTGACGGTGGTCTTGGTCTGGGCATGATGTCCGGCTGGATGTCTAGTTGGACGTCCTCGCTTGTGTGGGGGTTCCTCAGCTACAGGGGTAGGGGTGGTGGTGTCCTGCGAGACCTGTGGCGGGACCTCCATACCACTGGCTGCCGCTGACATGGAGGGCTGTGATGGGATGTGGCCAGTGCTAGGGGACTGCTGGTGGGTGGTGGACTCACGCACTAGAGAGGTCAGGTCCTTGATCACCCCTACAATGGAGGCCGTGGTGGTATTGTGGGTCTGCCACTGTTGCATGGCCTCCTGGTGGTATTGCCATGCAGCCACTGGGTCTCATGCACAGTGTTGATGATCTGGGCCACTGTGTCCTGGGTATGCTGGTATACACCCAGGACTTGGTTGAGGCCCTCCTCGGCAGTCAGTTGGTGTGGCTGTGCCGACCCTTGGATCACTGTTACCCTCCCACTAGCCCTGGCCCCCTGTGTCCCTGGCACATTGTGCCCACTCCCAGTAACAGCTGGGCCATCATTGTCTGGGGTGGGTGTCCTTGACCCTGGCGTACTACTGGGCACACCTCTGATTGTTGGGTCCCTGGGGCACAGGTTTGGGGTTCAGGATCTGGCTGTGGTGTTGCTGCCACATGGGTAGGGTCTTGTGGTGTGTCCAGGGTGGGTGTGCTGTTGGTTGACTGCCCAGTAGCCCCAGATGGGCTAAGCAAGTCATCCTCATCCAGACTTCCAGTGTTGCCTTCATCCTGGCGGGGACTGTCTGAGCCTTTCATCCTCTGCAGGGTGTCAGTGCCAGGGGAACCTGTGGATGGATATGATAGATGTTAATTGTGTGACTGTTGTTGTTGTGTCCCTGTTGTGATGCATGCAGTGGCTTGATTGTTACCCAGTGATCGCAATGGCGGCTGCTGCACTGCAGACATTGGTTTGTACCGGATTGTGGGAGCTGTGGTTCTTCCACATTGTGCTTGACATCCATGCATCCGGGGTGTGTGAGTAAGGATGGTAGGAGTGGGGTGGTGTGTCATGCAGAGGAGGGGCATGGGGTGTTTGGCACGGGGTCAGTGGGGTGGGTTTCAGTGGTTTGGAGTGTGGTGGGGAGGCATGATGGGCATGGGTGGTTTGTGCTTGGCGGATATTGCTGACTTACCAGTGTTGAGCCCTCCACTGATGCCAGTCAGGCCCTTTGGATACATGATGTCCACAACCTTCTCCTCCCAGGTTGTCAGCTGGAGGGGAAGAGGTGAGGGCCCGCCGCCAGACTTATTACTGGCTATCCTCTGACCGGACACCATGGACCAGACCTTCCCCCTGAGGTATTTCCTTCTCTTTCTGATATCCTCCCTTGTGCGTGGGTATGTGCTGACTGCGTTCACCCTGTGAACGATCCTCTGCCATAACTCCATCTTTTTGGCGATTGATGTTTGTTGAACCTGGACTCCAATGAGCTGTGGCTCTACTCTGATGATCTCATCCACCATGACCTGCAACTAATTGTCGGTGAACCGTGGGTGCTTCTGGCATGACATGTCATGGGGTCTGTATGTGTAGTGCATGTTGGGTGCAGTACGAGGTGTCTGTGGATGTGGGGGCTGTGTGTGCTGGTGGGCTGCAGTGTTGATTTGTGCAATGTGTGCTGTGATATGTTTGTTAGCTGTGTTTGGAGTATGCTTCTTATCGTCTTTGGCTGTGGCTGTTTGTATCTGACTCAAAGGATTGTAGGTGGGTGAGAGGGAGTCATATGGTGGCGTGGTCAGGTGTCCATGGTGTGTGTATGGTTATAAGGTGTGGGTTATTTGAACTGGCCAATGTGGTGTTGGGTACTTTCCGCTGTGCCTTTTTGTTCTGCTGTGTTGCGTACCACTGACGTTTTCTGCCATGCATGTTCCGCTGTGCTGGGGGTTGATTCATAATATGTCGGTTGGAGTGGTTTTGGCGTGGCGGGGCGGAGGTTGTTCAGTCACTCTTTCGCCAAGGGTTGACCTGGCGGTGTTGGTTTTGTGTCTGTATTTGGGAGGTTTGTGTTTTGTTACTCATAATGCAGCAGTCGCTTTACAGACACCACTGCCGGTATAGTAGCGCCATTTCGCATGGCGGTCTTGCCCGGAGACCTTCAGACTCGTAATGTGGGCCTAAATCTAAAAGGTCAGGCCAATGGCGATAGAGCATGGGTCAGATACAGTGACCAACTTTGGCCTGCTGAGATTAGTATCTTGGTTCGTGGGTTGCATCAGCGTCAAGGTAGGAGGCAAGGAGCGCTGTCCGGAGCAGCTGGATCGATGTGTTATTGTCGAGCCTGGCAATGTAGGCAATGTGTCAGTTCTGAACTGTGCAATTGGGAATGCATCGCTGCTGAACCTCTCAGGTGTAGGCAATGTGCTGTTGTCGAGCCAAGCAGCCAGCAATGCGATATCTCCTGAAGCAGCACTGTGTCAGCATCAAAGGCAATGCATTGGTTCCGACAGGCACAATGACGATGATTTATTGAGTTTACAGTGGAGGCACTTTATACCCACATCCGAGGGCCCAGGACTGAATTGGCACCACTTATGTATTTAGCAGAATTTATGAAGCACCAACAGTCATCCCCATGTGAATATCACAGCGCTTTAAAATGCAACATATTGTATTACAACTTCACTGTGGGAGAGACCAAGGAGAAAATCAATTAATCTGGAAAAAGCCACGTTTTGAGCTTCTTTCTGAAGCAAACTAATCATCTGTGTGACGAAGGTCCAGGGGTAGTAGATTCCAGTAGGCAAGGTAAGACCTACAGGAACCAAAGTCCAGGGTGTGTTGCAGAATGCAGTAAATTCCATGATGTCCTTAAAGCTTCAGAACAGGAGGCAAACCAGCAAGCCCTTCGAGTCACTTTGGTTCTGGGGATGTAGAGATACAGGTTAGTTCTTCTCACACCCAGGCAAGGAGGGCAGCAGGGCTGGCACAGCAGAGCATCATTCCACCAAATTCCAGCCGAGCCAAGCAGTCTGACAGCACCTTCAGAAGCACATCAGTGCTTCTTCCTTGTAGAATGTCCTCAGGTTCAAAGTCTACTAACTTGGTGGTGTCAGACGTCCAGTTCTTATACCCAGTGGTACCTTTGAAGTGGGAGAGACTTCAAAGAGAGGCCTTTGAAGTGCACGGAGTCCCTGCCCTTCCTGCCCTGGCTCCAGACACACGACAGAGGGTTATGCAGCACTTTATGTGGGCTCAGGACAGCTTATGCAGGTGAGTCAGCTTCTCCCTCCCATCCTGCCCAGGTTGGGTCATCAGGAAGTTGATGGTCCATCAGTCACACCAAAGCTCTTTTTGTGTATGACTGGCTGGAGAGAATGCACAAGAGCCCAGCTGTCACTCAGTCAGATGTGTATTCAAAGACAGCAGAAGGCACTACATGATTTCAAGTAAGTAAATGCCAACTTTCTGAAAGTGGCATTTTCAGAGTCACAATGTGAAATCTGACTTCACCGTAAGTTGTGATTTTAAATTGTGCTTCCAGAGACACCAACCTTTCTGGGCCCCATTTCTTCCTAATTGGAAATTACACTTGTAAAATGCAATAAGGTAATTCCAATGTTAACCCATCAAAGGGATAGGCCTTGCAGTAGTGAAACACGAATTTAGGAGTTTTTCACTACCTGGACATGTTGAACTAAAAAGTGCATGTCCAACTTTTAAAATCCACTGCACCCTGCCTTTGGGGCTGTCTAGGACCTATCTTAGGTGTGACTTATATGTCTTAAAAAGGAAGGTTTTAGTCTGGCAAAGGGGTTAATTTCCCAGGTCGACATGACAGTTTAAAACTGCAGATACAGGCTTGCAGTGGCAGGCCGGAGTCATGTTTAAAGGGCTACTGATGTGGGTGTCACAATGAGTGCTACAGGCCCATCAGTAGTATTTAATTTACAGGCCCTGGGTACATGTAGTATATTTTATTAGGGCCATCTTAGTATGTTATGTTATGTTATGATAATTAACTTATATAGTGCATAGCTACCATTGGGCCTCCCAGCGCTTAAATAGATCCTCCATAACACTTCCATAGAAAGAGATCAGTACAGCCAAGTTTTCAGTCGCCGCCGGAAAGTTAGTTCATGGTCAGTTTGATGTAAGGGCAGAGGTAGCAAGTTCCACAGTTTAGTGCCTAGATGTGACATAGATCTTCCGCCCCATCTGGCCTTTTTAACTGAGGGAATTACCACCACGGCAGCCGAAACCAACCTAAGATGACACGTGGGTTTATAGAAAGTGGCCAAGGATCGCAGCTGCGGGGGCCCTTTGCCATGTAAGGCTCTATGAATATAACATAAAGCCATGAATTTTATTCACTGCTCTAATGGGAGCCAGTGCAAAGTAAGAAATGCTGATTTGACTGAATCATATCAAATATACCAATTGTGGGGAAAGAGTACATGCACTTTAGCGCTGGTCAGCACTGCTAAAGTGCCCAGAATCCTAAAGCCAGCAAAATGAAGTCAGCAAAACAGGAGGTCAGAAGGTAAATAGTCAAGATAAACTTTGCCATGGATTAGAGAAATGGAGTAAAAATTCACGTTTTCCTTTATTTTGAAGCACTATGGGGCCAGATATTTTGCCTTGGAGGAAGGGAGGGTCATGATTCAATTAGTTTATGGTAGTTCCTTGACCCATAAGCTACCCTCATTTGACCCATAATCTACCCACATTCTTAGTTCACAGACTGGAAGCCCCCAGAGCGACTCATTTGGTAATTGTATGTATTCTTTACAGTTCTATGTATGTTAATACCTTATAACAAAAGTGCATACAGATAAGCTACTACCAGAAAAAATACAAGCATGTGGTACAAGGAAAATTCTATTCGTACTATTTGAGTAATGTTTTATAACAACTGGTAAAAATAAAAAATAAAAAAAACGTTAAATCGCAATAACCTACTTCCCGGGTGACACTTTATTATTATAATTAAAACAGTTAAATTTGACTTTGCAGAGATTAGGAAAAACTGCATTGACAAGGTCTCACTTTCTAGGAAGGAAAGTATGTCCACGCTCAGCCTCACTTTCAAACACAAGAGTGGTGTTAGCGTGTCCGACCTTAATAAGTAAACTTACAAGGGGATGCGAATAGGTTGATGAACCTTTTGACTCGCAATTAAGATGTTCTTACCATAGCGCCACTACATAATTAAAATCAATATACAATAAGCAATAATCATTAGTAATCAATCGAGTCAGTAACTGTCACACACCATGACCTTTCAGTCATGAATAACCACACCTTTTAGTAAAAGTTTAGAATGTTTATTCCCCCAAATTAACAATGCTAACGTCATGTAGATTAATCTCAAAATCAGTTGAAACACATATAGAAACAATGCTGGTTGTCCAAAGTGGCGGAAGAAACGTAATCTAATTAAAGCTAGAACAATGACACATTCTAAAGTTATGGTGCAAACCAACAGTAAGGTCAGCTGCGTCAATGTTATAATGTTCTTGAAGTTGAGCAGAGAAATTCACCAAGCATTTGTCCCTATTACCATAATTCATTAGTGAGGATCTTTAACTAACATCAGATTAGCATATGCATGTTGGGCTTCATGCAAAACAATTTAGTATCACAAATTTGGAAAAACATCTAACTATGGCTCTATCAAAACAGCGCAGTTGGTACCTAGAAAGAAAAAACAAATATGCATAATAATCACAATTTGGATATACCTATCCTCAGGGTGGATCAGAAAAGCAGAAACAGTCTTCATCCTCAGGACATCAGTCTATCAGCAAGGCATCAGGCTTCAGCATCAAAGTTCAGGAAAGGCAAAGTCTTTAAGCATTAAAATTAAGCACGTCTCTTGTCAAGACGCATAGAAAAGTAGTAACCTCTTGGTCAGGAAAAATGGGCAGGAATGCCCAGAATGGCTCCGAATGACTTTCTTCTCTACGTGCAGTGTCGTTAACTCAAAGTTACCTAAACTACCCCCCAAATCCCTATTGGTCAGTTACTCGTATGATCGCACTCTGTCCAATAAAACTGAAGTCCCAAATCTTGAATTCTAATATTACTCCGCTCACATGTCATTGATTGGTTTGTCTTGCGATGTCCTCATTATCCGGCTTGTCAGGTAACAATATTGTTGCAGCTTCTACTTTAGTCAGTATCTTTATTGTTCTTGTCCTGGGAAAGTCAGTCTCACACACGGTTACACATAAAGGTGGTCATTACAACCCTGGTGGACGGTGTTAAAGCGGCGGTAAGACCGCCAACAGGCCGGCGGTAAAAAAATTGCAATTACGACCATGGCGGAAACCGCCAACAAAGACAGCCACTTTAACACTCTGACCGCCACTGCGGTACAAACAAACAGCTTGGCGGTCACCGCCAACAGACAATGCGGGAGACAATGTACTGCCCACACTATTATGACAGGCCAATCCGCCACCTTTTCCGGGGCGGATTCACCGCAGATAAAAACATGGCGGAAACAGGAATTTAGAAGGGAAAACGCTCACCTCTACACACTCTACGAGGAACGAGGACACCATGGAACCGGAACTCCAAATCCTACCTGCGATAGTCTTCCTGCTCCTCTACCAGGAGAACGAACGCTGGCGGCAAAGACCACGGTGAGTACTGCACCTACGACACAGGGGAGGGGGAGGCAAAAAACAGGGACACACACACACGCAACACCCCCACCCACTACAACACACACACTAATGCATATCAATACATCACAGTTACACCCCCCCCAAACCCCCCGAAGAATGCAAAGACCAAAGAAAATGAGTGTAACCATCGGAATATATTAAAAACAAGTAGGCAGAAACATATATATATATATATATATATATATATATATATATATACACCATGTACAAAATAAATACCAGGCTTAGTAGTCCAAGTACTGCACAAAGAAAGTCCGTGGAACACTGGGACCTCACGGTATGGGCGAGGCCCACACAAGATCCTCGACCATGACGGAGAGAACACTGCAGGGGCATCAGATACCAAGAAAACAGGCACCTCAGGGGGAGGGAAAGGGGGGGCACCTCAGCCGCTGGAGTGCACGATGCCAAATCCACGAGGGGGCCACATGCCCACTGTTCAATCCCGGGGAGTGCAAAGCCACAGTCTCTCAAGTCTCTACAGTGGGTGGCTTGCCCACTGTTCAATCCTGGGGAGTGCAAAGCCACAGTTTCTCAAGTCTCTACAGTGAGTGGCTTGGCCACTGTTCAATAATGGGGAGTGCAAAGCCACAGTCTCTCAAGTGGATAACAGTCTCCACTGGTTCTGGAAGGGGCATGGTGCCCAGAGGGTTTCATCCTGTGAAGGACAGAGGTAGTGGATGGATCTCTCCACTGGTTCTGGAGGGGGACTGGTGCCCAGAGTGCTTTATCCTGTGAAGGACAGAGGTAGTGGATGGATCTCTCCACTGGTTCTGGAGGGGGACTGGTACCCAGAGTGCTTTATCCTGTGAAGGACAGAGGTAGTGGATGGATCTCTCCACTGGTTCTGAAGGGGGACTGGTGCCCAGAGTGCATCACTCACCCCGTGATGGACCCAATTGCGTCAGTGCCCCTGCCGCTCATGGGCTAGCGGTGCTTCAGTTGGTGGTGCCCTGTTCAGCGGTGCTTGAGTTAGCGGTGCCCTGTTCAGCGGTACTTGAGTTGGCGGTGCCATGTTCAGCGGTGCTTGAGTTGGCGGTGCCCTGTTCAGCGGGGCTTGTGCTGGCGGTCCTTCATGGCCCAGCGGGGCTGGTGCTGGCGGTCCTTCATGGCCCAGCGGGGCTTTTGCTGGCGGTCCTTCATGGCCCAGCGGGGCTTTTGCTGGCGGTCCTTCATGGCCCAGCGGGGCTGGTGCTGGCGGTGGCCTCCTGGGCAGCTGGGCTGGCGGTGGCCTCCTGGGCAGCTGTGCTGGGGCTGGCGGTGGCCTCCTGGGCAGCTGGACTGGGGCTGGCGGTGGCCTCCTGGGCAGCTGGGCAGCTGGGCTGGGGCTGGCGGTGGCCTCCTGGGCAGCTGTGCTGGGGCTGGCGGTGGCCTCCTGGGCAGCGGGGATGATGGCGGTCTTCTCCGCCGTGCAGCTCTTCCCAGACTTGCCGGGTTTCTTGTGGCCCTTCCCCACCTTGGAAGGTGAAACAGCTGACTCCACACTCCCACCGGGACCCCTGGGAGCAGCTTTGGTGGCTGGAGTCTTCCCCCTCTCCCGCTGGGCACTGGCCAACTTCTGATGCTTCACAGGTGGGGGAATGTCTGTGCTGTGGCTCTGTGCCACACTGGCTGTCCTGGTGGCCGGTGCACTCCACATACCGGTGACTACAGGCACCACTGGTGCCGGAGATGTTTTGGCTGAGGTGCTACTTCGGGACCTATGAGATGGACGGGGTGGGGGAGGTGTGGGAAAAAGGTCAAGGCTGGACAGGAAAAGTTTTTGGGACACACTGGGACGGGTAGCTGGAGGGGGTTTGGGAGTGGAGGAAGAGGTGGTGGTAGTAGGAGGTGTTCGTTTGGTGACTTTGGGTGAAGGTGCATGCGCTGGAGGCTGTTGTGAGGTGGATGCCTGTTGGGTGGGTGTGTGCCTGCGTTTGTGTATCTTGGGAGGGGGCGTCACAGACACACTGGGAGAGGACACAGAGGACGTGTGAATGGTAGTGGGGGTGGTGACTGCACGTGAGCGGGGTGTGCTGGTGGGTGTGCTGGTGAGGGACGTAGCGGCTGTAGAGGTAGTGCATGCAGGTGTGAGTGTAGACGAGACTGGGAGGGAGGAGGGAGACGACGAGGAGGGAGACACAGTGGAGGCAGTGGATGTTGGTGTCTCTGCATGTGTGTATTGCTTGCGTGAGTGCATGTGGGATGTGTGGTGCTTATGTTTTCCAGAGCTTCCCTTGTGTGTTGAGGTGTGTGCAGGCTGGTCTGATGGTGTGCTTGGGATAGGCAGAGGTACAGGGGATGTCTGGGTGGAGGAAGTTGGAGGGGGGAGGCTAGCGACGGGGACAATGGCTGCTATCAGTGCTGAGGCCAGAGTTTGAAAAGCTCTGTGAAGGGCCGCCTTACTAGAATGAATGCCCTCCAGGAATGCATTAGTTTGTTGCAACTGCCTTTCTACACCCTGGATGGCATTCAAAATGGTAGACTGCCCAACAGTGAGGGACCTGAGGAGGTCAATGGCCTCCTCACTGAGGGCAGCAGGGGTGACTGGGGCAGGGCCTGAGGTGCCTGGGGCGAAGGTGATGCCCACCCTCCTGGGTGAGCAGCACGGGGCGAAGGCTGAGGGGCTGCTGGGAGGGTGGTGCTGGTAGGGGGGGGTGGCGGCTGTACCTGTAGATGCGGGGGGCACAGATGTTGCTGCCACCACAAGGGAGCTCCCATCAGAGGACGAGTCCGTGTCGCTGGTGTCAGCTCCTGTCCCCGCCGTGGAGCTCCCCTCACCCTCCGTCCCACTGGTGAATTCCGAGTCCGTAGTCTCGCCCTCCAGGGCCATGTGAGATGCAGCTCCCTCGTGCTCCGGTGCCACTGCTCCTCCGCCTGATGATGCTAATGCACACAAGTGCAGGGAGACAAAAAAAAAAAAGGGGGGGACGACAGAAGAAATACATGTTGAGTGCATGGATTACCGCTACCATTGGCGGACACGACAGACACAGAAGCCCCCTGCACTACGCCGCGCTCTTGGGCTCCACTGTTCAATTCCTGGGAAATGGCCTACAAGGCTATGGACGACATCTGCACACATAGATGACACAGGGGCATGAATAGCTGTACTTGGCACTCTACAGAGGTGGGCTGGGGTGCCACATGGCCTGCCTTACGGAGGGGCCTTGCCTACGGAACTTGCCCTGGCCTAGGGAAACCCACAGCCCTCCTCCCCCACCCAGACAACTCCACTGCGCGCAAAGTCAGCAGAATGAGAGTGTGCTCACCCCCTTGTGTCTGCTGTGATGCCCTCAAGCGCCCATCCAACTCCGGGTAGGCCACTGCCAGGATCCTGAGCATCAGGGGGGTCATGGTGCGACGGGCACCCTTCACACGTTGGGAGGCCATCCCCAGCTGAGCCTCCGCCGTCTTCTTGCTCCAGCGGCGAATGTCCTCCCATCTTTTCTGGCAGTGGGTGCTCCGTCTGTGGTAGACCCCCAGGGTCCGGACGTCCTTGGCGATGGCACGCCAAATATCTTTCTTCTGATGGGCGCTGACCTACATGAAATGTACAGGGGAAGAAGAGAAGTCATTACCAACTGCACCGTCAAAGTGATTGGCCCCCATCCCTACCCTTGCCATGTGGCACATGCATTCACCGTCTTTCATGCACGCAGCACTCTGCCCCCTTCCTTCTTACATCCAGCCCTCTCCACACAGGCATAGCCCATACAGCATGCTCCCTGTGTACTTACCTGTTTGTCTGGAGGACCGTAGAGTAGCGTGTACTGGGGGAGGACCCCATCCACAAGCTTTTCCAACTCCTCCGATGTGAAGGCAGGTGCCCTTTCTCCAGACGCACGAGCCATTGTCTCTTCCAGACCGAGGTCACAGCAGCACTTGCAGCGTAGGTCCTCTCCTGTCGAAGATCAGGTATCGAGTGATTGAACAGATAGAAAATGGCGGTCACGTCCGCGGTGGTGTATACCGTCACCGCCGGCGTACATCATCATTGGCTCCTGGGGCCCATAGGGTCCAATGTTAACCAATGCAGCATTGCACCGCGGTCTTCGACCACCTACCGCGATGGTGTACAACGCCAGCGCAGTTACCTCACATCCCATTGTCCCACTTTAGAGGTCAGGCAGCCACCATTTCAGGGGCCCACATGGATTCATTTTCAACTGCGTCACACATACCTACGCCTAGAGTCAACACACATACAGGCCACCTTTTGTGTATGATTGGTGTTCTGGATAAACTGTGGGTACGTACCTCTGAGTTGCTTGACTCTATGCTCGCTGTTGTCCTTCATAGGCACCGTCCGCTGGGACATGTGAGGAGATGGCGGCATCCTCCGGTGTACCGACCGTTGGTGTACCTGTCGACAATGGAGGAGTGACATTTGATAATCACCTGCAGGCTTGACCGTGCCACAATCCAGGAACTGTGTACCCAGTTGGAGCCAGACCTGATGTCAGCAATCCGCCATCCCACAGGAATCCCCCCTCAAGTGCAGGTGCTGTCAGTGCTCCATTTCCTTGCAAGTGGGTCATTTCAAACAACTGTGGCCATGGCATCAGGGATGTCCCAGCCTAAACACTCATTAATAATTTTTATTAACACACCTGCGCTAACAGTGGTAGAAAGAGAAGGGTAACAATTAATATGAGCCTGACACATAAAATATCCCCTTTAATTTTTGAAGCACATCATATACACCATTTTATTGGGTTAGAGACCAGTTTCTCATGGCCTTAATGTGAAAATTCAAACTAAGATTTCAAAAACATCTTGTATGTAGATCTACTGATTGTTTCAAATAACCTATTAAGACATTAATGATGCAGTTTAGCATTGATTTAAAAATTCGCTATTAAGGTGATATAAAAACTATTGTTTGAATTCAATTTTTACTAACACCCTCAAAGTTTGCTTATTTGATGATTTGAAAATGAACTTCGCTAAAGCAACTTCAAAATGTACAAGATGCTGAGTTGCTCAGGCATCATGTCCTTTGTTAATTGATGGATTCTTCATGTGCTCTGACAAGCCCATACCATGTGTGCAGTATTGCTGTACTCGAACACATTCACTGGAGCTCTTTGTCTAACTCATAGTGGACAGGACAATGAGTGTGATGCTGACGTGCAGTGAACTGCGGTTTACTGCTGTGTAATCCCACATGCAGTGGCCACTAGTATAGTAAGATTGACAATCTGAAAATTAAACTTCGAGGGAGAAGCTAGCAGCCACGCTCAAGGTGAGCATCTGCCTGGTAGCACAACGTGTCTATCACTGGTGATTGTATTTCATAAACACTAAACCCTGAAGTGCTACTGGCTTTAGAAGCCCAGAGAATCATAGGGAGACAACTGCTTATACAGCACTGTACGTGATAGACAGCCTGGACGCCATTGATCAGGGGCCATATTACAGAAGTGCTGCAGGTGCACAAGGGGCCATTTTGTGCGCCCCCAGGGCACTTTGGTATTACATAAGGTGGCGCAGATGTTTATGCAGCCCCTTCTGTAATACCGATAGTGCTGGCGCACATATATAGCGCCAGCTCTATCACCAGAGGGTGTTTCCTTATATGCATGGGGGTGTTGCCCCACGCAAATGAGGGAATCCCTTTGCACCCACACCGTATTATAGATGCAGATGCAGAGGCAAAAATGCTGTCAGGAGGAGCACTGACAGTGTGCCATCTAAAAGGTGGTGGGTGCACTGTCTGTGCGCCCACCGATGAGAGCCCTCTGGAGGGGGGAAGAGGGACCCATAGACCGCCCAAACATCCCCTTGCAGGCAGGTGCAGTCACGCACCGCACTCACCTGCAAGGGTATCTCTAAACCCCCTTAAAAGTGAAGATTGGTTGCTGCCTGCACAGTGAGACACAGAGCAGCTTTAAAGCAGCCATTCCGTTTTTCACTTAAATGCGCTGCCCAGTGTATTAAATGTAATGGAACACACTTTCTCTGTTTTTGCCCGTTTTCAGTTGTGCAGTAACAAAAACAGAGAAAGTGCACCCTATGCACAATAGGGCCCCTGGTGCTCAACCCACTATCAACTTTAGTAAGGCTTCCTAATATTCCATCCTGGATTTTGGTATTTATACTCAATTGCAGCATCCTAAGAACTGTAGTCACAAGTTGAAATCAAAACTTGGCAAAGCCAACAGGACTCGCCTTTACTACCAAGCACGAGCAACACTATATTTGTCCAAATGGATGGCATTGTGTATTCATATGCATGAACTGCAGCCATCTTGTAATAGAGTTTAAACAAAAAATAAGCAATTTCATTATAAGAGGACCACTGAGCCTAATACTGCAAAGAAAAAAGTAATCACAGCGAGTAGGATGCAAAAAATGAGTACCACTTGCAGCAGAGTTATAATTAATGTGTAATTGTTTATAAAGTGTTTCTTTAGAGAGTTTTGGAGGAAGGGCCATGTAAATAGGAGATGTCAGGTTATTTCAGAGAATATTGACCGTAGCTGCTTTTATGAGAACATCTGACAAGCTAGCATTGTAACAGAATGTGCGCTTTGTGTACCCCAGGAATGGTTTGTTGAGATTTAGATAATTGCTTCTATGAGGTAATAACTGTCTAGTATTATGTTGGGAATGAAGAGTGTAGCCCCAGCAAAACGTTAATGAGAGACGGTTGTGAATGAAGTTCACTAAGCATGACAGATATTCTAGGTAAATATCAAGGATAGTTATTTATAAAATGCCAGGTTCTACAGTTCATGTTTATTTATTTACGTTTTATTAAACTTCTTGGACACTATGGACGTGACCTTCACCAGCATCCGCAACCCGGCACTATAGATGTGGAGGTCACATCCAAGCGCCTGGTATCAGGGGATCAGTTGTTGTGTGTTGCTCTGGTGCTTCCAGTCACATCCCCTAAATCAGAGCAGGACACTCTCCAGCTCTGGTTCAGTGGGGTGGGACAGTTCTGCAAATGACAAAATTGTGTCAGTGTTGCTATTCCGTCATTTGCAGGGCAGACGCCCAGAAAACAGCTTCTGAGTTTTCCCGTGAGCACAGAGGGTGCTGAGAACAGCCCGTCCTTCTCTCTCACAGGGAATCGTGCACAAAATGGAAGTCATGTTGGAAAGCTGAGGAACTCATCTTTCCAGAAATACTGCTCTCACCCTGCGAAGCACCAGGCGATTACAGTGGGATGTGATCACCTAAAGCTTCCACCAGACACCTGGAATTTTCCGACTCTGAGTGCATGGTGGGGAAGGTCAAATGAGGAATGATCTTGCCCCCACTAAATAAAAAATGTAAACTCTGGTAGCCTCACCTTTCTTCCATAACTTTCAGAAATGAATCACTCTCAACTTTCAGATACAGCTGCACACAATATGTCTGCTGCTGGAATTCAGTTCGGAACTGGAGAAGATGCATGATTCAGAGATTGATACCACACTGGATAGCGAGGGTACAGAGGACTCTGGAGGTGATTTCTCTGCCAAATGGGAATTGTAAGAGGATATGATTTCTGATAATGTCAACACATCTGCTGTTGCCATGTCAAGCTCTTTGATTGTTGAGCAGGAAGTAGAAGTGCCACAGCTAACTGTACCTCAAGCTTCCACACAGTCCCTTACAATTGTGCCAGCTGGAGCAACGGCAAAGGGGGAGCTGATGTAGATGGCTCCGAATGGAATCCAACCTGTTCTGCGCCCTTTTATTAGAGTCGTTAGTTGTTCTTTCGACACAGGTAATTTTGCTCAAATTGATTATTTTAATTTCTTCATAGATGATGGACTTCCCAGCGGGATGTCCATTAAAGCAAACCTCCATGCTTGACAGTATTTGACACAGCATCAGGACAGGCTTAAGCCCCTTTCAAGGGTGCATTAGTGAACTGCAACTCAATGTTGAAGAATTGAGGAAGTTTTGTGGTAAAAATATACTAATTGGCATTATTTACAAACCAACAGTGTTCCCTTACTGATCTCGTGGCAAAGGATGGTACCCCCCCCCATTGTTCTCTGCTACTGAGATCATTTTTTCTCTGCAGCACATGCTGTTTTTCAGTGATAACGCCCACGTCCTTCTCAGAGACCATTCAGACTCTGATCGGCTATTCAAAGTGCGTCCTGTGCTAAACAACTTTGCGCGTCATTTCAATGAAATTTATGGATTAGGCAGGAGAAAAACATAGCTGTGGATGAGCCCTTGGTGTTATACAAAGGACACCCTACATGTATACACAGCAGAGGGCACAAGCATTTCACCACCTGGTTGTCCCGAGTCGTTACCTACCAGTGAAAAAAGTGTTTAGGATCTTAAAAGTCCCCTATTGAACAAGGGTCCAAACAATTTCCACACTGGAATTCCACTATTCAGGGAGTTGTTCCAGTGGAGCTGATTAACAGTAAGCCGATTAAACAGCAGTGCAGTGCTTTACAATGTAAGAAACTGCTAGGCCACAAATTATAAGGCTGCAAGTCCACTATACATGATGAGACAACCTCCTCAGTCTCCGTGCATGATCAGGTGGCTGTAGTCCAGAAGTCTAATTACATTTTGGATTATAAGAACTACATGGGTGGGGTCGACAAGCATGATCAGATGTTTCTGCTCCACAATGCAGGGCATAAAACCAGCATCTGGTCTAAAAAGCTGGCTCTGCATCTGTGGATATGGCACACTACAATGCATATGTTTTGTTAGCTTCTGTACACAAAATATGCTTTCTTGAATTGAGAAGGTAGCCATCTCCAAATTGTTCCAACTGAGTTGAGTGCTTTTCATGGTTGGTTGTGTGACACTTTTTCGAACATCTCCCTTCAACAGACAAGAAACAGCATCTTTCTGGAGATATCAAGTTTTTGCCACAAAGGGTATCAGATGAAAAACCACAAACTACTCTCCACAGTGTTCCTCACACTGTACTCAATGCCACCAGGAAAAGTTTATTTTGTATCACACAAATAAGACCTTTGGGAGAATTCTTGAGAAAGGAAGTTGTGTGGTCATATATTTCAGGTACTGAGTATTCACTGACTCTAGTAAATAATTACAGATTGGGCTTGATTTTAATCTGCCTGCCATGTTCATCTTCCATCAAAACTTGGTTACTGTTCCCTCCACTGTATGACAACTCCATTACAAATAAAGCACTGCACATAATGATGAACAGGTGCATACTCCATGTTGTCACAGCATACACTTTGTGTGCCCAGTCCTCAAGCACTTTGTAGTTTTCAAAGTGCTCTTTAGGGAACTTAGGACAGTCTGCTCCACCATGTTTTTCTTAATTTTAAAGGTAGAAATGCTAATACAGTGTGTAGAATCTGGCCCACAAACATACCCAGCCCCCCAACGTATATCTTACTTACAACTTACATGAGGTACCACTGAATCTCGGCTCCTGCATGGCACTAAGCCGCTCCTCTTGCACAATTAGCACAAAGAGCGCTTTATTAGGGGGAAGGCATTCAAATAAACATTTTTACATTGTTGGGGGATGGCAGGGACATTTTTATTTCAGTTCGAATTGCACCACTTTCTTAAGCACTGTTACCCTTTATATTTTAAAAACGTTTTAAAAAGATTTAAAAGGTGATTGGTAAAAAATGATTTCATAGGAGTGGGAGGGAGATGTCTACTTAAAACTTCTGCAGCTTCACTGGCAGTGTACAGAGTCATTCTAACACTAAAGCTTTCATTTTAGGTTGGCTCTCTAGTTGATCATTTTCCTCTAATTACGACCTGGCACTTAATGAAGCCCGGGGGGCACGGATGTGCAGGTAACACCAAACTCAGTTCCTGCACGGCACTATGTTGCTATTCTTTCAAAATTATCCTAAAGAGCACTTTGTTGGGGAAGGGCAGGGCCAATTTTATTTCAGTCCACATTGCACTACTTTCTTACCACCTGTTGCACTTCATATGTTTAAAAAGTTTGAAAAGATGATTATCAAAAACTGATAGGAGTGGGAGGGAGAGCCACTACTTAAAACAGCCACAACTTCAACTGTTGTGCTAAGAGCCATTTCTTCCACTAGAGCCGCCATTTTAGGTCGACTCTCTAGTTGATCATTTTCCTCTAATTCTGGCCTCGTACGTAATGAAACCTGGGTGCAGACGCGAAAAAAGCAAGCCAATCTGTCCGGTCTGTGGCTGGCTGGGGCCAGGAACCAAAACCCCTGCTCATTCTCCACCTACACAGATCACTTTGTCCCTAGCCCAACTCCACAGGTGCAATCGACCAACAAGTAAGCTCTGTCAGCACTCACTAATACCCAATGGTACTTGGTGGGTTTGCAATATCTGTAAGATTGACCAAGGAAACACTGAGACAGCAACCAGTAACATAATACATCCCCACTCAATTCAGGATATTCACGAGTGGCAGATGCTGCTGTTGAATTGCCAGTTCTTCCCAAAACACAGCACAGAATTGTTCATACTACTAGATGATAAACACCCAGATGCAGTTTTCATCCCAGAGACATGGCTATGAAATGACTTCATGCCAGATATAGCCCTTGCTCTCCAGGAATGCTATGCTAATGATAACACGTCAGAACCTTGATAAGTAAACTTACGAGGAGACACGCCTAGGCCAATGAACCTTTTGACCACGTTTGGAGACTTCCCAGAACGAGATATCCTTTTAGCATCACAATCAATATGTCAATAACTCCTTCAATAATCACAATAACTAATCATTAAGCTAATCAATAACATTCAGTATAGCCCAATACAGCGAACACACCATAACCTTTCAGTCATGAATAACCACACAAACCTAGTTATGTGTTACGATATTTATTCCCTATTAGTTACAAACTTATGTCATATTTATTAGTTTCAAAATCAACAAGCACGTCAAAACCACTATAACTTGGCAATCAGAGCAAAACTTTATCAAAGCATAGATCATGAACATTTACAATGAAGCACAACGTTAATATGAGTCAACTTTAGCAGAGTAACATTAGTACATTATTCAACAAAGCAAGAATTCAGCTGTTTATCTATTTGCATCCGATATTAATGAATTCCTTTACTAACTTCGAATTAGCATAAGCATGTTGGGCTTCATGCAAAACAATTTGGAAAACACAAATTTGGAAAAACATCACACTATGGCCTCTATCAAAAGAGCAGTTGGTACCTAGAAAGAAAAGGCAAACAGACAATTACAATTATCATCAGATAGTTACCCCTCCAACGTATCAGCAATCAGGGCCAGTCTTCGTCCTCAGGACATCAGTCGATTTAGCATCAGCAAAGATAGGACAGGGCAAGTCTCAGTAGGGCATAGTTAAGAATACGGCTCTTCCCTCATAAGGAGGAGAAGTCCGTATCAGGTAAGGATTCAATAGAGGATGGTTAAGATATCAGAACAGCAAAGTCTCAAAGAATAATGGCAAAGTATGGCTTAAGGCAGAACGTCAGAATAATGGCAAAGTGTCCCAAATAATGAACGATTTCTCCTCGGGTCAAGCTGTTATATCAAAACTGTTGAACTAGCCCTTAATTTCTAATTGGATCAATTTTGGTGCATCATTATCTCTGTCCAATAATTTTCCACGCACCTTACTAGAATTTTCCACAAAACACAGTTCTCATGCAATCGATTGGCTCCTGTGATTGACGTCTTCATCGGGTGGAATGTCAGGTAAGAAAAGTTAGACTTTACGCTCCAGTCAGTAGTTCCATTGTCTTCTCCTAGTCCAGGCGGCCTTGTACCTGTTACGAATTACACTGTTGCATTCGGTAAGAATGTCTCCTTGAGCAAGTCGAATCCCATGAGAAAGAATTTACTACGGCTACACACACACATATCTCTAGCATCTGGAAAAGTACAGCTTTGTGTCCTTCAGGAAAGCAGCACATTGCACGTTAGAAAAACACAGTTAATATGAGACCAGGCAACTAGGCCCAGACCCTCGCTAACTAAGGCCTAGTGAATAATTTAGCAAAACCCCTAATACATAACTCTTAATGCTAATACAAAGTCATACATTAGTACATTATTAATTCATCATTAATTAGTTTCATTAATCATCCTATACATTGATGGCCACTCCCCGTGGGCACATTTCAAACGCGTACATTATTTTCTATGTTAACACATTTTCTATGCAGCTTCATTACACATTATATTGCAAGCCTTTCATACTAATATTAATTTTAAAGGTCACACTCCAACAATCCCTCCTCTGATGACTCTTGTCATCACACAAACCTTTTTCCTGACAATTTGCACCCTAGAATTCCCTCATTTCAATTTCCTCTCTCAATCGTTCCCCTTTAGATTTTGCCCTGAACAATATTTCCCTTTTCTTTTCTTCCCTCCTCTTATTATTTTTCGCTATTCTCGATTTAATTTGTTTACTAATTTTACATGACAACCATAATCCAAATAAGCAAGCTATAACAATCAATATTCCCTGTATTATTTTTGCCAATATTCTATGCCAAATACTACTAAACCAATTTCCCACTTTAGCAAGTCCTTTTCCAACCTTTTCCCAAACTCCTGGCTCTTTCAGTTCCTTCAAATCTGTACTATCTCTAGTTAAGTTAGTAAGCATACTTCTAATCTCGTTACTATTGTCAGGTATATAAGCACAACAATGACGCTCATTAAGCATTTTACAAACTCCGCCATTTTTCGCTAAAAGAATGTCTAAAGCAAGCCTGTTTTGAAGAGTCATAGCCCTCTCGCAGCAAGTTCAGTATTCATCAGGAGTATAGCCCCTGTAAAGTTTGTCAGCATGTTATCCACAATAGCAGACAACTTTCTAATCTTTATAGAGTTTAAGATAACTCCCACTGAAGGAATTATTGCCCCAAATATGTCTCCTACTACACCAGCAGCAGTCTCTCTCTTCTATTTTGATGTAATTCAGACAATTTCGGAAACTTTTTCAGATCATCCAGTTGATATATCTTTGAGAAAACTATCCCCAAATAACATGTCCCATACCATCCCTTCGGAAGACGGTAATAAGCATTAAGTCCACATATATATTAGAAGGGATCGCTGGATCCTGTCCATCTAACATGAACATCCATTTACTCTGAAACAAAAACACATGCTTACATTCACTCGTTCCAACAAACACATTGCCATAATATGACTTTGGTCGCGTTATGCAAAGCTTCCCTACGTGTAGTGCGTATAAAGCTAATTTCCCTTGTTCCCTAATTGTACGGTAACTCTCACTATTTACAAAAGCTCGCTGCAGCAGTCCTTTCTCTAACTTTCCCTTCAATGCTCTCCTTCTATCTTCCGTGTGACCTAAAAAGATTTTCTCTGCAGGTGTAAGTGAACATGTCAAATTATTGCGGTGTGCATAGGATGTACTAATCGTTAATGTTGCCTCAAAGAACCCCTTAACTAATTTGATGCTACAGTACTTAGCTACACTACTCAAATCCTCTATAATAGGCACATAAGAAAACACAAGATAGTGATTGGAGTAGAAATATTGAATCTCTTCCTGGTTATAGAATCTTGTTAGTAACAGACTTCAGCTTATACCATATGTTAAAGGCAAACTATGATGGGTAACCCCCTCTTGTACCGAGCAGGAATCTGTGTACACACATAACAATCTTTCGCATCCATAGTGTCAACAAACTCACTCAGCAAGTGATAGAAAACATTAGTTGATGGTTCCAATTTAGCATTAGTTCCCTCATGCAAATACTTCGTATGCTGCTCAAACCTCTCCCACGCTGTTAGGGCAGTATCGGTCTCAGGAATTGTAGCATTGTTAGTTCCACTCTTATCCACAAATGGCATTCCCACAATCACAACTATGATGAATATCACACATACGACACCCAAACCAACACCCAAACATTTACAACGCCTACTTCCCCTATTATCCTTTCAGTGTTAGCCATGATCTGTAGAGAATCAGAAAGTGAAGTATTATTAGTTCAAACAAAAACCAACAGACAACGGTTGAAACTTATTATTAATATTTTTTTTATTTTTTTTGTTCAAGCAAAAGTCTTTCTTCAGCAACTATTTACAGCTTTCACATTCACTCCCAGGATCTTTGTCAGTTCAGGTTAGCAGCTTGTCAAAATCAGTTCTAAAAAGTCAATTCAGGTTAACAGTGTCAAATCTGGTAAGTTATCAGTTCCTTTTCTCAATTTCTCTTGATACAATTTTCCTGCCAACACAATCTCTCTGGCCAGATTCAGGTACCAAAGTACTGACCTGGGACTTCTCGATCAAAACAGAACGCCAAGAACTCGTGTTGCCATTCAGCTGACGTTGCGTATGCCCATTCAGGCCCTGCGTACCTTCTGTTTGCTACTCTCTTTCTTTTCAACTTGCGATCACCCTGCCACTCTCCTTCACTCAGATCTTCTCTCCTTGTGGTATCGACCTCCTCCTCTATTGCATCTTCGACAACCACGTTTCCCTTTGTCACTTGCAACTCTGGCCACTTATCTCCTTTCTGTATCTCTTTGACCTTTGATCTTTCCTGTGGCAGCCCTTCGCCCTCCTCTGACTCTATGGTGTTCTCTCTTGATGGACCTCCAATTGCTCAGGAGGAGCCTGGACACTCTGACTCTCTTCCGCCTCAATTCCCTCACCTTCTGGGTCTGTCAGGGGCTCTAGTTCTTGTCCATATTCGTATGCTTCTGGGAGAACCTCCTTCTGACTCGGCTCTCCTGGGGCCTCAGTTGAGATAGGCTCACCGTCACCCCTCTGGGTCTCTTCTCCTTCGTCTCTTACTGGAGTGACCAAGCTGTCCTCAACGGGTTCTCCCTCTGTCTCAGTTCCCCTTCGATTGCTCTCCGGCCCTGAGACTTCCTTCTCTGTTGTTGGTACTTTCAACAACTCAACTTCTTCATCAGTTGGACACGTCACCTTTTTCGTATGACTGGCATGGATCCAGTTTGGAATTCCCGCACATTTCACAGCTGTAGCAGTCGTTAGTATTACTTGATATGGCCCCTTCCAACGTGGCTCCAAACACGACTTCCTCACATGTTTCTTGATGACAACCCAGTCACCAGCTTTCAGGTTGTGACCTGGATCATTTATCGGTGGCAGTGTGGTAGCTTCCACCTGGTGAGAGAAAGAGCGCACGACGTCAGCCAGACCCTTGCAGTAGTCCAACACCATATCATCTGTGATATTCCGAAGAGCATTTGCAGGCACTGCAGGCAGTCTCATATCTCGGCCCATGAGTATCTCATGAGGAGACAGTCCTGTTTTCTTGTTGGGCGTATTTCTCATTGACATTAGCACCAAAGGTAATGCATCAGGCCATTTTAGATTTGTGGCTGCACACATCTTTGCCATTCTCGACTTCAGGGTACCATTCATCTGCTCCACTAGTCCTGATGCTTCAGGGCGGTAACTACAATGCAACTTCTGTTCAGTGTTCAATGCTGCACACAATAGCTTAACCACCTCATTGTTGAAGTGACTTCCCCTATCTGATTCTAAAGAGATCGGAAACCCGAAATGTGGTATCAATTCCCTAAGCAGCAGCTTTGCTACTGTGAGACTGTCATTCCTACATGTACGGTAAGCTTCAATCCAGTGACTAAATATGCACATGATCACTAACACATATCTCAAACCTCCACACACAGGCATCTCGATAAAATCCAACTGCATTCTGCTAAATGGAACTTCTGCTCTCCCAATGTAGCTCAAATTCACCACTGTCCCTTTCCCCGCATTCATCTGTTGACAGATGATGCACCCGTGACAGATCACTTCTGCTGCTTGTCTGAACTTAGGGTTAAACCAATCAATTTTGAATAGCCTGATCATGGCATCTCTCCCAATATGTGTTTGCCCTTGGTAAAACCTTGCAAACTGTGTAAGGAGACTGTTCGGCAAAACCATTACCCCTCATCTGAGACCCATAAGTCATCTGGTCTTTGTACACATTGCGTCCTAAACCAAGAACGTTTCTCATCTTTGCTTGCACGTCCTTGCAAAAATCTCAATTCCTCCAACGTGTCAACCACCCTTAAAGCATAACCTGTGCATGTCTCGTTTTCTGTTTCAGGTAGCAATTCCCACTGATCCTTAAACGATATACAGTTCAATGAACAAAACCTTGCGACTTGATCCACATATCCATTTCTCATTGAAACAAAGTCTTGTGATTTCAAATGAGCACTGCATTTCACCACAGCAATTTCATGAGATAACTGAATCGCGTGCAACAACTCCTTAATTCTTTCACCATTTTTCACTGGAGAACCAGAAGAGGTCAGGAAACCCCTCTGTGACCATAGTTGGCCAAAATCATGAACAATTCCAAATCCGTATCTGCTATCAGTACAGATAGTCACACTCAACTGGGCAGCAGTATGGCAAGCTCTAGTAAGAGCAACCAATTCAGCCACTTGAGCAGAATATACTCTCTGAAGCCAAGACGCTTCCAGGATACCAGAGATCGTACATACAGCGTATCCAACTCTCAGCACTCCTACTGAGTCTCTTAAACATAAGCCATCAACAAAGGTAATTTTCTTCCAATTGGGTATCTTTAATATCGGGCCTCGGTTTGGTGCACATTTCTGTTACCTCAAGACAATCATGTTCTACATCTTCAGCATCTTCAACTTCTGTGTTTTCATTTGGAAGCAAAGTTGCCGGGTTCAGCACTGTACATCTTTTCAACGTTACATTTGACGACCCCCAATATAATCGTTTCATATTTCGTCAGTCTTGTATTTGTCATGTGCTGCGTTTTTGTACGGGTTAGCAAGAGCTCAACCATGACTGTTAAAGGATGTCCCATCACTATGCATTCACATTGTGCGAGGCTTTGACCAACTGCTGCTACTGCACGCAGACAACCCGGTAAGGCTGCTGCAACTGGGTCCAAAGTAGCTGAAAAATATGCTACTGGTCGGTTTACACCTCCATGGACCTGTGTCAGGACAGACAAAGAACATGCATCACGTTCATGACAAAACAGAACAAAAGGCTTCGTGTAGTCAGGCATACCTAAAGCTGGAGCCCTGCACATGCTCTCCCTTAGCTCAGTAAACGCCTTCATTTCTTTCTCTGACAGTGTTATGACATCTGGCCCATCCTTAACCGTCAGTCTTACCAATGGCTTAGAGATGACTGAGAAATTTGGGATCCACTGATGACAGTAGCCCACCATTCCCAGAAACATCCTAACATCTCTCCGTGTCATTGGGGGGTTCATCTGTAACAGGGCAGTCACTCTTTCCCTGGACAACTTCCTCGACTCTTTCTCAATTTGATGACCTAAATACTTCACCTCCTTCTGGCAGTATTGTAACTTCTTTGGGGACACCTTATGTCTGTTCTTTCCCAAGTGGTTCAGTAAGGCAATGGAATCATACTTGCAGTCATCCTTTGTCTTGGAAGCGATCAACAGATCATCAATGTACTGCACTAGAGTCGATTGAAAAGGCAATTCCAGTGACTCCAAATCCTTCTTCAGTATCTGACTGAAGATGGAAGGTGATTCTGAAAACCCTTGAGGAATTCAACACCAATTGTAAACCTTATCCAGGAATTTGAAACTAAAAAGAAATTGGCTGTCCTCATGAAGAGGCACAGAAAAGTACGCTTGGGACAAATCTACTACTGTGAACCACTCTGCATCACATGGAACCTGAAACATAATCACAGCTGGATTTGGCACTACTGGGCAACATTTCACCACCATGTCGTTAATCTTTCTTAGGTCTTGGACAATTCAAACTTTCCCACAAGGCTTTCTCAGTCCCATTATCAGTGAATTACATGGACTGCTCATCACCTCTTTCAAAACTCCCTGTTTCACAAAGTCTGCAATTAACTGCACCACCTTTATAAGGACATCTTGCGCCATATGGTACTGCGGTACCTGGGGGAACACAGCATTTGGCTTCACATTGACTTTGACTGGTTCCACTCCTTTTATCAGTCCGACTTCCATCCCTGTCAAGTCCCACACTTTCTCTTTGACTGTCCCCTGCAAGTCTGCTGGCAGATCAGTCACTGTGAAAATTGGGAAGAAGTTAATCAGAGGATACTCCTCATCTGTGGTCTCCGTCTCAGACCTTGTGACCCATTACTTGCTCTTGCACATAGGGCCCTTTCTGATCTACTTCTAGGGATGCTGCAAGCCTACACTCCTCACTATCTGAACTCTCATCCGACCATTCATCATTTATTCCATTTTCACCACGTAATGGGAACTGTTGTACTGTGTTACTTTGACTCATTTTTGACCTGTGACCTGTTGAGAAAGCATCACCTGTTGCTGTTCCATTGGTGCTAAGGGCAACTGTATTTGCTGCTTAGGTACCACAGGAACCTGCTGTTGCATTTGCTGCATCCGCATCAGTTGTACACGTGGCATCTGCACTTGTTGCATGGGTTGAAGACCCTGCATCTGAACCATGTTATTTTGAAAGTTCGGATTAGGACCTCTCAACCTTCGTCCTTTAATGTTTTGGAATGCATTAACATCATTGCTTTGTTGAACAACACCCTCCTGCACCATCATCGGGCACTCCCGCTTCCAGTGTCCAAAGCCCCCGCAAACATGACAAGGTAACACCTTCTTCATCCCCTGCACATCGTTCTGAACCATTACGGTATTCAGATCTGGACCACGGTCCACAAAACCTCCTTGACCTCTGCCTCTCACTTGTGCCTGAAATATCCCATTTCCTTGCGGCTGTTGCACCATCTGCTGTACGCAACCACTCTGCATCCCTGACTGTGCCGCCTTAATTTGCATCACCATCACTTTCCCCTTCAACTTTCTCTGCTTCAACTCAATTTCGTCACTACAGTACTTTGCATACTGCAACACCTCGTCATTCAGCTTCGCTTGGCAACAGATCAAATGATTCTTAATCATCTGACTAATCTCGGGTCTTAATCCCTCAACAAATCTGAACACAAGGTGATTCATGTCCTTTGCCTCTATAACCTCTGTACCGCTGTAGCGCTTGAACGCTTTCAACAACCTCTCATAGTAGGCATGTATCGACTCTTTGGCCTCCTGCGCCGTTCGATCAATCTTTTGCCAATCAATATTTTGCGGCGATACCCTCTGTTTCATGAATTCAATCACCTTTTAGTAGTACTTCATCACCTCAGGAGACGGTGCTCCTGTGTCTCTATCCCTTGCCAGTTCCGCAGCTGGCCAATCCACACTCCTCTTGCACTCATGCCACAAATCAGCTGGAACTATGATCTCAAACAGAGTATTCAGGTCTTCCCAAAGACACTTCGCAAGCTTCACAAACCTGTCCGTCTGCTGATACCACTCTATTGGCTTCTCTCTCATCCTGGAGAAATCATTTGTGAATGACAGAATATCGCCTCTGGTCTATGGTACATGGACAAGAACCCCTCCGGCCGTTTCTCTCATTGGTAACATCTTTATTGTACTGGTATCTTGTACGGCTTTTGCCTGCTGCTCTAGGCCGTCACTCTTCCTTTTATCTCTTTTCTTCGCCCATCTGCCTCCCCACTTCTCTAATGCTCCCCAAACTTGTGCACTCTGCAGTATCTCTTTGAGGTGTGCCTTCATCCCTGTAGACCTCATGTGTTCAATATTTTTAGGCTCAAAATCTAACCTATAACTTCTCTTCAGATGTTTGGTATTTTCTAAATCTATTCCATATTTATCTGCCAGGTTTGCCAACCTCTGGTGCACCCTGCTCACTTCTCTGGTTATTTTTGGGCACAAATACCTCAATTCTGCTTCAGTGTATGACTCTAGGCTGTTCACTCCCATGCTCCCTTCAACTAGTTAATTTGCCTCCATGCCCAACCTCACAAAATTCAGGTACTCTTCTCTTTCCGACCGCTTTGTTGTCGCAGGAGTGGTCTGTGGTGAACTTAACTTGTCTAACCATTCATTCAGTTGTTGCGCAGTTAAAACTTGCAATGAGATATTTCTGGCCTGCACTATCGGGGTTTGCGGTACATACGCACTTGAGATCTGTGGAGTCAGCAGTCCCAAACCTGATTGTCTCAGGGTGTCTGGAGGAACCCCAATCGGACTGAAGTCTAATAAAGATCCAGGTCTTTCAAATGTCGGCTCCACTGGAGTCCTCCCTTGAGAGCTCTCTATAAACCCTCCTCTTGTAATTTCTTGGGTCATTATTCCCTGATCACATACACTAGACTTTGCCTGTGCATACAATGGTACTGGTGGACCAACTGTAATGGGCAAGGATATGGCAGCTGCCATCTGCCTGCTTCCCAAAACCTGTGGAGCATTAATTCCCATATTCTGATTCATTCCTGGTGCTATGGCTGACTGTGGTCTTGTGACCGAAGTGTAATTCGGAACCATCTGTTGCTGCACCAGAGGCAGTAAAAGTGGAGTTGGCTCAGTCTGTATCAGCTTTGGTCTCGTATATTCCAGATCTGATGGCACCATCAAATTCGTAGTAGTCTCTAGTATTGGGACTTCAGGGTAAAGCCTCTGAACCTGTGGTGGCTGTAATTGAGGTTGCATCTGTGGAGCAGTAGACATACTAATACTATTCTACGCCGTAACTGGTGTCGCAACAGTATTAACCTGTACTGTATTTGTTGTTCCCTTATTTTGAGTTGAATCTATAGGACCTGCACTAGTACTTGGTCTATTGTTATCTAGCAACTGATTAAGGAACTCATCATCATCTGAGTCATCTGCCTCTGCCCAGGACTTCTTAGTCTCCTTTTTTGCTAGAACCCTTGTCAGTCTTACAAGTGGCTTTCCCTCCTTGGTTTTCACTTTCTTGAGTTATTGCTGGAAACATTCTAACTCCGTCTATTGTTTCTCTCATCCAAACCCTCTGTGCGATATCCCACCTAGCCTCCGCTAGTGTCTTTTCTGCTTTCTTCATTCTCCTCTAAAATTTCTGTTGCTGTTGTCGTATTGCCATCAGTTCCCAAATTGCTAGCGCCTCAAACTGTGCTGGCCTCGGAGGTGGCTTTAGCTCATTTAAAACCCTCTGCAAATTTTCCAAAATCCCCATATTGAACGTTCCGTGCTCCAGAAATGGCAAACACCCTCCTTTCTCTGTCACTTTGCACCATTGCTTTAGCCAAAGACATGGGGCGACTCCCCCCTCCTCCATTTCGGCATAAGCCGGTGTATCCTCTGGCGGTGTAGGTTCCCCTACACACACGGTAATGTACACATCTCCCCTCAAAGCGCACTTTAAAGCCTTGAAAAACTTCATTTTTGTGTCTTTAATTTTGTTAACAATCGAATCAGGAAGTGACTTTAATTCCCAGAACTCTCTTCGCCCACCTTCTCAACCAATTGCCTCTCACGGATGGCTGCAAATCCGTGCGCGACCCTTCTCAATAACGACCTATCCCAGCGCGGCTCCAATGACATCACACTCACACACACTGTGGCTGACAAAGTCTTGCGGCTTGTCTTCCTCACTCTCGATTCACACAAAAACTAATGCAAGATATTGTGAGCACTATCAAAACTCAAATTTGCCGGTTTACTACAGGAAAGGGTAACACAAACGCTTCAGAACTTTAGCTTAGCCTCGGCCGCTACTCTTTCTTTCTCAGATCCCGCACTCGCAAGAAAAATTTGACACGCAAACTTTACTCTCGACTTGTCAATGGGTTGTCCTAGTGCACTTTAGAACTCCCCAAATCTCCATCAAAGTTTTCATTCACTCACTTCGACTCAAACTCGACTTGGCAATCACGGCCGATTGACCTATTAAACCGCACAAATTACAACATAAACCAAGTGTCTCATACACTTATCAGTATACTCCGGAGTGTTAGACCATGCAGGGTCCGTACATCACCAACAACCACATGGACAATTTTTTAGCACAAAGCGCCACACTCATGTGAAGTTCGCCGACTTCCCTACTCTCATACTGTGGAGTACGCACAATCCTACTAAAACATTACCTGGCCTAAAATTCTCACAAACCTCACAATTCACCTGCAGTATGCATAAGCTGTGCAAGCGCAAACCCTATTTCATTCACACTATCACTAGGACACCAAGAACATACCCAACTCACTTCAGCAAGCTCCGAGATTCCGGGAAAGTCATTCGGGACTTAGAGGCACATCATCTCTCCAATTTGCATCATTTTAAAAAACAATGTTCAAACAGCGGTCCCTCGTCCTGGGGCCCCAAAGGGCCAAACCATCTACCTCTGCTACCAAAACTGATAACGCGTCAGAACCTTGATAAGTAAACTCACAAGGAGACACGTCTAGGCCAATGAACCTTTTGACCACATTTGGAGACTTCCCAGAACGAGATATCCTTTTAGCATCACAATCAATATGTTGATAACTCCTTAAATAATCACAATAACTAATCATTAAGCTAATCAATAACATTCAATATAGCCCAATACAGCGAACGCACCATGACCTTTCAGCCATGAATAACCACACAAACCTAGATATGTGTTAGGATATTTTTTCCCTATTAGTTACAATCTAATATCATATTTATGAGTTTCAACATCAACAAGCACGTCAAAACCACTATAACTTGGCAATCAGAGCAAAATGTTATCAAAGCATAGACCATGAACATTTAGAATGAAGCACGACGTTAATGTGAGTCAACTTTAGCAGAGTAACATTAGTACATTATTCAACGAAGCAAGAATTCAGTTGTTTGTGTATGTGCATCCGATATTAGTGAATTCCATAACTAACTTCGAATTAGCATCAGCATCTTGGGCTTCATGCAAAACAATTTGGCAAACACAAATTTGGAAAAACATCTAGCTATGGCCTCTATCAAAAGAGCAGTTGGTACCTAGAAAGAAAAGGCAAACAGACAATTACAATTATCATCAGATAGTTACCCCTCCAACGTATCAGCAATCAGCGTCAGTCTTCGTCCTCAGGACATCAGTTGATTTAGCATCAGCAAAGATAGGGCAGGGCAAGTCTCAGTAGGGCATAGTTAAGAATAGGGCTCTTACCTCATAAGGAGGAGAAGTCAGTATCAGGCAAGGATTCAATAGAGGATGGTTAAGATATCAGAACAGCAAAGTCTCAAAGAATAATGGCAAAGTATGGCTTAAGGCAGAATGTCAGAATAATGGCAAAGTGTCCCAAATAATGAACGATTTCTCCTCGGGTCACGCTGTTATATCAAAACTGTCGAACTAGCCCTTAATTTCTCATGGGATCAATTTTGGTGCATCATTATCTCTGTCGAATAATTCTCCACGCACCTTACTAGAATTTTCCACAAAACACAGTTCTCATGCAATCGATTGGCTCCTGTGATTGACATCTTCATCGGGTGGAATGGCAGGTAAGAAAAGTTACACTTTACGTTCCAGTCAGTAGTTACATTTTCTTCTCCTAGTCCAGGCGGCCTTGTACCTGTTACAAATTACACTGTTGCATTCGGCAAGAATGTCTCCTTGAGCAAGTCGAATCCCATGAGAAAGAATTTACTACGGCTACACACACTTATCTCTAGCTTCTGGGAAAGTTAATGTTTATGATCTTTGCTTTGATTAAGTCTTATTCAAGTTGCCATATTGTTACATTGATGATGTGTCTGTTGGTATTGAGACTAATGAATATGCTAGTAGGTTGTAACGAATAGGGAATAAATATCTAAAATCTTACTAGATTTGTGTGGTTATACTATGGCTGAGAGGTCATGGTGTGTCTGGTTCCTTATTAAATGTTATTGATTAACTAAATTGATTAGATACTGTGCATATTGATTAGGTCATTGATTCATGTCAGGAGATGCTATTGAGCTGTCTCGTCTTAAGGAGTCCCCAGTCAGGGTTAAAAGATTCATTGGCCTAAAACGAGTCCCTATGTAAGTAAAATTATCAAGGTTGGGACGCGTTATCATGTGTGTAGAGGTTTGCTGATCATAAGTGCCAGTGTGACAAACATTTCAGACATGTGGGGCATGAATATGATATGTCCTTGAATGGTGGTGATTTATTAATATGAGTGTTGTTTTTGGCCCATGGCGGCTGGCATGAATGGCATGGTGTATGGCATGTTAAAGGTACATGAATGGACTGTAAAGTGGTTGGTGTCCTGATCTCCATTAGACATTGATTTAGTATTTGCTCTTTAAGCCCAACACTATTATTTTTAAATTTGTTATTTATTTGAGCTTATAAAACCAATGAAGAAAGGCAATCATCAAAGACAAATACATTTATATCATTGCGGGCTACTGATTTTAAAAATATGTTATAGAGAAGGGCGACATCATAAATAATAATTTCTACCATACCAGATTTACACCCCCTGAAAAGCCTTCAGTAAATGCATTTCAATTCAATTTCAATTTAAACACCCCAAAGCAATATAATGATGTAGGACAGTCTTAGCACATTCATAAATTCGCAATGGTAAAACCGTTCTCAATCAATCTAGGCAGCCAGATAAAATTCTGTATTTTGGAAAAACCAAGCAAATACAGAGTTGGGAAAATATAATGCAGAATAAAACAGCTGAGGGGGGCTCCACTACAAAGTGCCAATAGTATGTCTCGATTGCTTTCAAGGATCAACAGCTTAAAATAGGTTAACTTAAGGTGCACCAGGTTTACATGCATAAAAAATACAACTGGCATATGCTATCCTACTTATAGTGCAATAGAACAAAGTGCCATGTGCCTAACCGCCTGAAATGGTACAAATTTTGCTCTTTGGAAAAATAATCGAGGACCAAAAACAAAACTGGTGAGCTATGATGAAGAAAAACCCTCTTGGGTAGCCCTGCTATAAAGTGCCAAGTATATTTCTCAATACCATCAAGGTTGGGACGTGTTATCAGTTCTGGTAGCAGAGGACGGTTTCGGCCCTTTGGGGCCCTAGGACGAGGGACCATTGTTTTAGGATTGGTTTTGAGATAATGCAAATTGGAGAGATGATGTTCCCCTATGTCCCAAATGACTTTCCCGGAATCTCGGAGCTTGCCGAAGTGAGTTGGGTATGTTCTCGGCATTCTAGTGATAGAGTGAGTGATATAGGGTTGCGGTTGCACAGCTTATGCATATCGCAGGTGAATTGTGAGGTTTGTGAGAATTTCAGGCCAGGTGATGTTTTAGTAGGAGTGTGCGTACTCTGCAGTATGAGAGTAGGGAAGTCGGCGAACTTCACGTGAATGTGGCGCTTTGTGCTAAAAAAAGAAGGAGGCTAGGTGGGATAATGAGCACAGGATGTGGAGAAGGGAAATAATAGACGGAGTTAGGATCTTTCCGGCAATAACTCAGGAAGCCGACACGCAAGGAAGAAAGGTCACTTGTAAAATGGATAAAGGCTCTAGCAATGAAAAGGAAACTAAGAAGTCTTGGGCAGATGTGGATGACTCAGATGATGATGAGTTCCTCAATCAGTTGTTACAAGATCGTCCACCGCTATATGCCATGGATGACAATAGACCAAGTACTAGTGCAGGTCCTGTAAATTCAACACAGAACCAGGGAACAGCGAATGCAGCACAGGTAAATACAGTTACGACACCAGCCCCAGGACAGAATAGTGTTAGTGTGTCTACTGCCCCAGAGATGCGGACACAGTTGCAGCCACCACCAGTCCAGAGGCTTTACCCTGATGTCCCAATACTAGAGACTACTACGAGCTTGATGGTGCCGCCAGATCAAGCCTATACGAGATCAAAGTTAGTGCAGATTGAGCCAACTACACTTTTACTGCCCCAGCCGCAGCAGCAGATGGTCCCGAGTTATACTTCGTTCACAGGACTGCAGTTAGCTACGGCTCAGATAATGAATCAGAACATGGGAGCCAGTATTCCACAGGTCGTGGGAAACAAGCCAGCACCAGCTGCCATATCCTTACCCATTACAGATGGTCCACCAGTGCCATTGAATGCGCAGGCAAAGCCTGGCGTATGTGATCAGGGGGTAATGACCCAGGAAATGACCAGAAGAGGGTTCGTAGGGGGCTCTCAAGGGATGACTCCAGTGGAACGGGCAATAGACAGATCTAGATCACTGTTAGACTTCAGTCCGATTGGGACTTCTCCCAATACCATGCGGCAATCAGGTTTGGGGCTGTTGACTCCGCAGACCTTGAGTGCAAATGTGCTGCAAACATCAGTAATGCAGGCTGGGAATCTTTCTCTGCAAGGGTTAACGGCGCAACAGCTGAATGAATGGTTAGACAAGTTAAATTCACCACAGACCATCCCTGCGACAGCAGAGCGGTCGGAAAGAGAGGAGTACCTGAATTTTGTGAGGTTGGGCATGGAAGCAGCTGAACTAGTTGAAGGAAGCATGAGAGTGAACAGACTAGAGTCGTACACTGAAGCAAAGTTGAGATATTTGTGCCCGAAAATAACTAAAGAAGTGAGCAAAGTGCATCAGAGGTTGGCAAACTTAGCAGACAAATATGGCATAGATTTAGACAATACTAAGCATCTGAAGAGGAGCTACAGGTTAGATTTTGAGCCGAAGGATTTTGATCACATGAGGTCTGCGGGGATGAAGGCACACCTCAAAGAGATACTGCAGAGCGCCCAGGTCTGGGGAGCATTAGAAAAGTGGGAGGGCAGACGGGCGAAGGAAAGAGATAAAAGAAAGAGCGACTGCTCGGAGCAGCAGCTGGTGAAATCAGTGCCAGACACTGGTACAATAAAAGCGTACCCCATGAGAGAGGCAGCTGGAGGGGTTCGTGTCCACGTACCATGGTCCAAAGGTGACATTTTGTCTTTTACAAATGACTTCCCCAGGCTGAGGGAGAAGCCGATAGAGTGGTATCAGCAGACGGACAGGTTTGTGAAACTTGCGAAGTGTCTTTGGGAAGACTTGAACACCCTGTTTGAGATCATTGTTCCTGCTGATTTGTGGCTCGAGTGCAAGAGAAGTGTTAATTGGCCGACAGCAAAACCGGCAAGGGACAGGTTTACCGGAGCACCATCTCCAGATGTAATGAAGTACTATTATAAGGCGATTGAGTTTTTGAAGCAGAAGGTGGCGCCGCAGAATATTGAATGGCAAAAGATTGATCGAACGACACAGGAAGCTAAAGAGTCGATACATGCCTACTATGAGAGGTGGTTGAAAGCGTTCAAGCATTACAGCGGTACAGAGGTTATAGAGGCAAAGGACATGAATCACCTTGTGTTCAGGTTTGTCGAAGGGCTGAGACCAGAGATTAGCCAGATGATTAAGAATCATTTGATCTGTTGGCAAGCAAAGCCAAATGATGAGGTGTTGCAGTACGCGAAATACTGTAGTGACGAGATTGAGTTGAAGCAGAGAAAGTTAAAGGAGAAAGTGATGGTGATGCAAATTAAAGCAGCACAAGCAGGGATGCAGGGAAACGGAGTACAACAGATAGTGAAACAGCCGCAAGGAAACAGGATGTTTCAGGTACCAGCAAGAGGCAGAGGTCGAGGGGGTTTTGTGAACGGTGGTCTGGATTTAAATACCGTTGCAGTTCAAAATGATGTACAGGGAATGAAGGAGTTACCATGTCATGCGTGCGGGGGCGTCGGACACTGGAAACGGGAGTGCCCGATGATGGTGCAGGAGGGTGTTGTTCAACAAAGCAATGATGTCAATGCATTCCAAAATGTTAAAGGACCAAGAATGAGGGGTCCTCATCCAAATTTCCAGAAGAACATGCTTCTGATGCAGGGTCCTCAACCCATGCAACAGGTACAGATTCCGCGTGTACAACCAGTACAGATGCAGCATGTACAACAGCAGATTCCTGTGGTACCTAGACAGCAAATGCAGTTGCCTTTAGCGACAATGGGACAGCAACAGGTGATGCTTCCTCAACAGGTCACAGGTCAAGGAATGAGTCAAAACAGTGCAGTACAACAGTTCCCATTGCGTGGTGAGAATGGAATAAACGATGACTGGTCGGATGACAGCTCGGATAGTGAGGAGTGCAGGCTTGCAGCGTCCCTAGAAGTAGATCAGAGGGGACCTTACGTACAAGGGAAGGTAATGGGTCACAAGGTATCATTTTTGGTTCACACAGGAGCTACACGCTCTACAGTCAGAAGTGCAGAGGTTCCAAAGTTTTCTCTTTCAGGACGTACAATAAAGATAGTAGGAGTGGCAAACCAGCTCCTGACTAACCCGATTACAGATCCGGTTCAGTTTGAGATTGGTACCTTCTAGGGATTGCACAGGTTTGTGGTTTGCGACTCAAGTCCGGTGTCCCTACTGAGAAGAGACCTACTGTGCAAGAAGAGGTGTTCAATCACCTGCTCTAATGAAGGAACTGAGGTGCAGACAAATAGTGATGATGAAGGGGATGATGGTCAGATCTCAGAGCCAGAAACAGAGACCACAGATGAAGAGTACCCCTTGATAAGCTTCTTCCCGATGTTCACAGTGACCGATTTGCCAGCAGATTTGCAGGGGACTGTTACAGAAAAGGTGTGGGACTTGACAGGAAAGGAAGTGGGATTGATAAAAGGAGAAGAACCAGCCAGGGTAGATGTGAAGCCAAATGCTATGTTCCCCCAGGTACCACAATACCACATGGCACAGGATGTCCTCATACAGGTAACGCAGATAATCGCAGACTTTGTGAAGTAAGGGGTCCTGAGAGAAGTGATGAGCAGACCATGTAATTCACCTATAATGGGGTTGAGAAAGCCGTGTGGGAAAGTTCGGATTGTTCAAGACTTGAGAAAGATCAATGACATAGTGGTAAAGTGTTGCCCAATAGTGCCAAATCCAGTGGTGACCATGTTCCAGGTCCCATGCGAGGCAGAGTGATTCACAGTCGTGGACTTGTCTCAAGCGTTCTTCTCTCTGCCTCTTCATGAGGACAGCCAATTTATTTTCAGTTTCAAGTTCCTGAACAAGGTTTACAGTTGGTGTCGAATTCCTCAAGGGTTTTCAGAGTCACCTTCCATCTTTAATCAGATCCTGAAGAAGGATTTGGAGTAATTGGAACTGCCTTTCCAATTGACTCTAGTGCAGTACATTGACGACTTGTTGATCGCTTCCAAAACAAGAGATAACTGCAAGTATGACACTATCGCTTTATTGAACCACTTGGGAAAGAACGGGCATAAAGTGTCCCCAAAGAAGCTGCAGTACTGTCAAAAAGAGGTGAAATATCTAGGTCATCTAATTGAGAAGGGGTCAAGGAAAATATCCAAGGGAAGACTGACTGCCATATTGCAGATGAATCCCCCGACATCCCGGAGAGACGTTAGAATGTTTTTGGGAATGGTGGGCCACTGTTGTCAGTGGACCCCAAATTTCTCAATTATCTCCAAACCGCTGGTGAGACTGACAGTTAAAGAAGTTAAGAATGGCCCAGATACCATAACTATGTCCGAGAAAGAGATGAAGGCGTTCATTGAGCTTGGGGAGTGTATGTGCAGGGCTCCAGCTTTAGGTATGCCTGATTACACGAAGCCTTTTGTCCTGTTTTGTCATGAACGTGATGCTTGTTCTATGTCTGTCTTGACACAGGTCCATGGAGGTGCAAACCGACCAGTAGCATATTTTTCAGCTACTTTGGACCCAGTCGCAGCAGCCTTGCCAGGTTGTCTGCGGGCAGTTGCAGCAGTTGGTCAAAGCCTGACACAGTGTGAAGGCATAGTGATGGCACACCCTTTAACTGTCATGGTCCCACTCTTAGTTGAAAGTTTACTGACCCGAACCAAAACCCAGCACATGACAAATGCCAGATTGACGGAGTATGAAACAATTATATTGGGGTCACCAGTTGTGTCACTGAAAAGATGTACTGTATTGAACCCGGCAACTTTGCTTCCAAATGAGAATACAGAGGTCGATGATGCTGAGGAGGTAGAACATGATTGTCTTGAGGTAACAGAACTGTGCACCAAACCGAGACCTGACATTAAAGATACCCAATTGGAAGAGAATGATTACATTATCTTTGTTGATGGCTCATGCTTGAGTGACTCAGTAGGAGTATTGAGAGCCAGATACGCTCTGTGTACAATCACTGGTATCCTCGAAGTATCATGGCTTGAAAGAGTATACTCTGCCTAAGTGGCTGAATTGGTTGCTCTTACTAGGGCATGCATGCCGCTGACAAACTAAAAGTGACTATCTATACTGACAGCAGGTACGGGTTTGGAATTGTCCATGAATTTGGCCAGCTATAGTCACAGAGGGGTTTCCTGACCTCCTCTGGTTCTCCAGTGAAAAATAGTGAAAGAATTAAGGAGTTGTTGCACGCAATTCAGTTACCTCTTGAAATAGCCGTGGTGAAATGCAGCGCTCATGTGAAATCACAAGATTTTGTGTCAATGGGAAACGGATATGCAGATCAAGTCGCAAGGTTTTGTGCATTGAACTGTATATCGTTCAAGGATCAGTGGGAATTGTTACCTGAAACGTAAAATGAGGCATGCACAGGATAAGCCTTAAGGGTGGTTGACACTTTGGAGGAATTAAAATTGTTGCAGGGTCGTGCAAGCAGAGAGGAAAAACGCTCTTGGCTCAAAATGCAATGTGTACAAAGACCAGATGATTTGTGGGTTTCAGCCAAGGGGAAAATGGTTTTGCCGAACAGTCTTCTGTCACAGTTTGCAAGGTTTTACCATGGACAGGCACATATTGGGAGAGATGCCATGATCAGGTTGTTCAAAATCGATTGGTTCAACCCAAAGTTCAGACAAGCTGCAGAAGTGATTTGTCACAGGTGCATCATCTGTCAACAGATGAATGTGGGGAAATGGACAGTGGTGAATTTGAGCCACATTGGGAGAGCAGGAGTTTCATTTAGCAGAATGCAGTTGGATTTTATTGAGATGCCTGTGTTTGGAGGTCTGAGATGCGTGTTGGTGATTGTGTGTATTTTTGGTCAATGGATTGAAGCCTACCCTACACGTAGAAATGACAGTCTCACAGTAGCAAAGCTGTTGCTTAGGGAATTGATACCACGTTTTGGGTTTCCGATCTCTTTAGAATCAGATAGGGGAAGTCACTTCAACAATGAGGTGGTTAAGCTCTTGTGCGCAGCACTGAATACTGAACAGAAGTTGCATTGCAGTTACCGCCCTGAAGCCTCAGGATTAGTGGAGCAGATGAATGGTACCCTGAAGTCGAGAATGGCAAAAATGTGTGCAGCTACAAATTTGAAGTGGCCTGATGCGTTGCCCTTAGTGCAAATGTCAATGAGAAACACACCCAACAAGAAAATAGGACTGTCTCCTCATGAAATTCTCATGGGCCGAGCAATGAGACTGCCCGCGGTGCCTGCAAATGCTCTTGTGAATATCACAGATGATATGGTGTTGGACTACTGCAAGGGTCTAGCTGACGTGGTCTGCTCTTTCTCTCACCAGGTGGAAGCTACCACATTGCCACCGATTAGTGATCCAGGTCACAATCTGAAAGCTGGTGACTGGGTTGTCATCAAGAAACATGTGAGGAAGTCGTGTTTGGAGCCACGTTGGAAGGGGCCATATCAAGTAATACTGACACCTACTACTGCTGTGAAGTGTGCGGGAATTCCAAACTGGATCCATGCCAGTCACACGAAAAAGGTGACTTCCAACTGATGAGGAAATTGAATTTGTCGAAAATAACCACTCCAGAAAAGGAAGTCTCAGGGCCAGAGAGAAATCAAAGGGGCACTGAGACTGGAGGAGAGCCTGTTGAGGACGGCTTACTCACTCAAACAACAAACGAGACCCAGAGGGGTGACGGTGAGCCTATCTCAACTGAGGCGCCAGGAGGACTGACTCAAAGAGAGGTTCTCCAAGAACAGACGGATATGGGTTTGAAGTTGAGCCCCTGACAGACCCAGAAGGCGAAGGAGTTGAGAAAGAAGAAAGTCAGAGTGCCTGGACTCCTCCTGAGCCGACTGCAGTTCCAACAAAAGGAAGCACCACAGAACAAGAGGAGGGTATTGAGCTGCCACACAGAAAGTCAAACAACAGAGGAACTTTAAAGGGAGATAAGTGGCCAGAATCGCAAATGACAAAAGGAAAGGTGGTCATTGATGATGCAATTGAGGTAGAGGTCGATACAACAAGGAAAGAAGACCTGAGCGAAGGAGAACTGCAAGGTGACCGCAAATTGAAAAGGAAGAGAATAGCAAATAGAAGATACGCAGGTCCTGAATGGGCACATGCAACATCAGCTGAGTGGCAACAAGAGTTCTTGGCATTCTGTTTTGATTGTGAAGTCCCAGGTCAATACTATGGTACCTGAGTTTGGCCACAAGGAAAAGAGACTGTGTTAAATTGAAATTTAAATTGCATTAAAAGAAAACTGAGAAAAGAGATTGAAAAGTTACCGGTTGTGACACTGTTAACCTGAATTGACCTTTTCAGAACTGATTGTGACGAGCTGCTAACCGAATTGACAAAGATCCTGGGAGTGAATGAGAAAGCTGTAAATACTTGCCAAAAAGAGACTTTGCGTAGCTTTGCCGGGAAAAAAATAGAAAAAGAAGAAGTTTTAAACCATCCTCAGTTGGTTGTTTACACTTATAGCACTCTGCTTTCTGATTCTTTACAGATCATGCGTAGCACGGGAGATGATAATGAGGGGAGTAAGCGTTGTAAATATTTGGGTGTTGCTTTAGGTGTTGTATGTGTAATATTCATTACAGCTCTGTTTGTGGAAATGTGATTGGTGGATGAGAATGAGACTAACAATGCTACAATGCCTGAAACTGCTACACTAACACCTTGAGAGAGGTTTGAGCAAGATACGAAGTACTAACACGAAGGGAGAATTGTCTACTAATGTTTTCTATTGCTTGCTGAGTGAGTATGTTGACACCATGGATGTGAAAGCTTGCTATGTGTGTATGCAAGTTCCTGTTTCCGTACAAGAGGGAGTTACCTATCATAGTTTGCCCCTAATCTATGGGATAAGCTGTAGTTTGCAACTGACACGTTTCTATAACCAAGAAGAGGTGCAATATTTCTATTCCAACTACGACCTGGTGTTCTCTTATGTGCCTATTATAGAAGATTTGAATAGTGTAGCTAAATACTACGCCATAAAGTTAGTGAAAGGGTTCTTTGAAGCAAGAGGGGCGATAAGTACATCTTATGCACACCGCAATAATTTGACTTGCTTGCTTACACTTGTAGAGAAAAACTTTCTAGATCACACTGACATAGAAGAAGGGTTCTGAAGGGGAAATTAGAAAAGGGCTTGCAGCAACGATCCTTTATTAATAGTTGGAGTGACAATGGAGTTAGGGAACAAGGGAAATTAGCTTTAGATGCACTACATGTAGGTAAGCTTTGCATAACCCAGCCGAAGTCATATTATGACAATGTGTTTGTGGGAACGAGTGAGTGTAAGCATGTGTTTTTGGTTCAGAGTAAGTGGACTTTATGTTAAATGGACAGGATCCAGCGATCCCTGGGGCCTATTTTATTTTTGGACTTAATGCTTATTACCGTCTTCCAAAGGGATGGTATGGGACATGTTATTTCGGGATAGTTTTCCCAAATATATATCAGTTAGAGGACTTAAAGAAGTTTCCGAAGGTGTCTGAATTACTTCGTACTAGACAAAAGTGAGGGACTGCTGCTGTTGTGGTAGGAGACATATTTGGAGCAATAATTCCTTCAATGGGGGTTATTTTAAACTCCATAAAGATTTGAAAGTTGTCTACTATTGTGGATAACATGCTGACAAATTTCACGGGGGCTATACTCCTGATGGATACTGAACTTGCTGCGGAGAGGGCTATGAATCTTCAAAACAGGCTTGCTTTAGACATTCTTTTAGCGAAAAATGGCAGAGTCTGTAAGATGCTTAATGAGCGTCACTGCTGTGCCTACATACCTGATAACAGTATTGAGATTAGAAGTATGCTTACTAACCTAACAAGAGATAGTGCAGATTTGAAGGAATTTAAAGAGCCAGGAGTTTGGGAAAAGGTTGCTCATGTGGGAAGCTGGTTTAGTAGTATTTGGCATGGGATATTGGGACAATTAATACAGGGAATAGTGATTGTATTGGCTTGTTTATTTGGGCATGCAAAATTAGTAAAAGAATTAGAGAAAAATTGGCAAAACGTAATGTGAGGAGGGAAGAAAAGAAAAGGGAGAAAATGTTCAGAGCAAAATAAGAAAAGGCAAAACCAAGGGAAGAAACTGAGATGACAGAATTTAGAAAATGAAAATTTGTGAAAGAAGGGATCTGTGTGATGACAAGAGTCATCAGAGGAGGGATTGTTGGAGTGTAATTTTTATAATCATTATTAACATGAAAAGCTTGCAAAGTAATGTATAAGGAAGCTGCATAGAAAACGTGATAGAAGTAAAATTAATGTACGCGTTTGAAATGTGCCTACGGGGAGTGTCCACCAATGTATAAAATGATTAATAAACTAGACTAATAATGAATAAGTAATGTGCCCATGTATGATTTTGTACTAGCATTATGAATTATGTATTAAGGCTTTGCTAAGTTAATCACTAGGCCTTAGTTAGCGAGGGTCTGGGCCTAGCTGCCTGGTCTCATATTAAATGTGTTTTTCTAACCTGCAATGTGCTGTCTTCCTGAAGGACATGAAACTGTACTCTCCCAGAAGCTAGAGAAATGTGTGTGTGTAACCGTAGTAAATTCTTTCTCATGAGACCCGACTTGCTCAAGGAGACATTCTTGCTGAACGCAACAGTGTAATTTGCAACATGTACAAGGTCGCCTAAACTGGTAAAGACAATGGAACTACTGCCTGGAGTGACGAGTGTAACTTTTCTTACCTTTCTACTCCCTGAAGACGTCAATCACAGGAGCCAATAAACTGCATTAGAACTGTCTTAGGTGAAAATTCTAGTGAGGTGATCAACGGATTATTGGACAGAGATATCGATGCACCAAACATTGACCAATTGGAAATTAGAGACTTGTCTGGCAAATTCAATTTAACAAGGAGAGATCAGCCATTAGAGGGCCACTCTTGCGGTTACTCTGATATTCTGTTTTAGTTTTGCTGTTTGACACTTTGAACTATCCTTACCTTCCTTGCCTCTTCCAATACATGCTTCTCCTCCTTATGAGGGAAGAGCCTTTTGCCCTACTTTGCTGAGACTTTGCTGTTCTATCCTGGCTGATGGCGAATCGACTGCTGACCTGAGGACGAAGACTGACTCTGTATGCTGACCCATTACGGAGGGTAACTATATGATAATAAATTGTAATTGTCTATTTGCCTTTCCTTTCTAGGTACCACCTGCTCTTTTGACAGAGACTATAGTTAGATGTTTTTCCAAATTTATGTTGCTAAATTGTTTTGCATGAAGTCCAACATGCCGTTGCTAATTAGAGGTTAGTTAAGGATGCCACTAATTGGGTGCAAATAGACAAATGACTGAACCTCTATTTTGTTGAAATATCGTGCTAATGATACTCTGCTGAAAGTTGATTCATGTTGACGTCGGGTTTTGTCCTAATGTTTATGATCTTTGCTTTGATTAAGTCTTATTCAAGTTGCCATATTGTTACATTGATGATGTGTCTGTTGGTATTGAGACTAATGAATATGCTAGTAGGTTGTAATGAATAGGGAATAAATATCTAAAATCTTACTAGATTTGTGTGGTTATTCATGGCTGAAAGGTCATGGTTTCTGGTTCATTATTAAATGTTATTGATTAACTAAATTGATTAGATACTGTGCATATTGATTAGGTCATTGATTCATGTCAGGAGATGCTATTGAGCTGTCTCGTCTTAAGGAGTCCCCAATCAGGGTCAAAAGATTCATTGGCCTAAAACGAGTCCCTATGTAAGTAAAATTATCAAGGTTGGGACGCGTTATCATGTGTGTAAGGTTTGCGATCATAAGTTTGTATACAAGATGGTTGATCACTAGGTGAGTGCCAGTGTGACATACATTTCAGACACGTGGGGCATGAATATGATGTGCCCTTGAATGGTGGTGATTTGTTAATGTGAGTATTGTTTTTGGCCCATGGCGGCTGGCATGAATAGCATGGTGTATGGCATGTTAAAGGTACATGAATGGACTGTAAACTGGTTGGTGTCTTGATCTCCATTAGACATTGATTTAGTATTTGCTCTTTAAGCCCAATACTATTATTTTTTAATTTGTTATTTATTTGAGCTTATACAACCAACGAAGAAAGGCAATCATCAAAGACAAATACATTTATATCATTGCAGCCTACTGATTTTAAAAACATGCTATAGAGAAGGGCGACATCATAAATAATAATTTCTAACATACTGGATTTACACCCCCTGAAAAGCCTTCAGTAAATGCATTTCAATTCAATTTCGATTTAAACACCCAAAAGCAATATCATGATCCAGGACAGTCTTAGCACATTCATAAATTTGCCATGGTAAAACCGTTCTTAATCAATCTAAGCAGCCAGATAAAATTCTGTGTTTTGGAAAAACCAAGCAAGTACAGAGTTGGGGAAATATAATGCAGAATAAAACAGCTGAGGGGGGCTCCACTACAAAGTGCCAATAGTATGTCTCGATTGCTTTCAAGGATCAACAGCCTAAAATAGGTTAACTTAAGGTGCACCAGGCTTACGTGCACTAAAGTGATAAAAAATACAACTGGCATATGCTATCCTACTTATAGTGCAATAGAACAAAGTGCCATGTGCCTAACCGCCTGAAATGGTGCAAATATTGCTCTTTGGAAAAATAATTGAGTACCAAAAACAAAACTGGTGAGATATGATGAAGAAAAACCCTCTCGGGTAGCCCTGCTATAAAGTGCCAAGTACATTTCTCAATACCATTCAAGTAACATCAGGTTGTACCAAGTTTCAATAAAGTGAAACAGCCTTTTACTGACTAAAGTGCTAAAGGAAAGAAGTACAGCTGGCATCCCAATTCTGTTAAAGTGCAATAGAACAAAATGCAATGTGCAGTTGGATCCCCCATTGCGTGGGAACATCCTAACCAACTTCCTAATGGAGCTGACCCACAGCCTAACTAATCCTAGCAAATATTCTGGACTATACAGGGTGAGAAATAGAGTCTGCACTTTTACACAAAAGAATTTACTTGGGAGGAATTTACAGTGTACCAACCAGCTGAGCAAAAATTTGAACTGACTCGAAATGGAATCAAATAGCCGCAAACCTATTATGTTCCCCCCACGTGTTTTGCATAACTTAAAAAATATATATATCTCCTTGACATTTTCTCCCACCATTTCTGCAATGTAGAGACCTAATTAGTCCACCAATTGTGAAGAATCAGGGACCGGGCTATGGTAAATGCAATTGAAATAAAAAAATGTCTTGCCTTACAAATTCTCCGGCACTCTTTTGACATTCCAAAAAGTACTAGACTAGCCTCAGGGATTATAATGTTTTTTATTCCTTCACTTATCACGGAAAATAGCCCCTCCCAAAAATATGCTAGTTTTCGCAAATGTAGAATATATGGAGCCAATGCCCCACCTCATCCCGTAGGCAGTGAAAACATTGATCAGGGACATCCGGATATATTCTCTGCAGGGCATTAGGAGTGTAGTATGCCAACCATCAAGAGAGAAAGGACATTCTTTTAAAATTTTCCGCTGTAAGCGACTTATCCCCCAAATCAGAGATAACTCCTCGATAGTCCTCCACAAGTCTACATTGAGTATTTTGATAAATTCTTTCAAGAAACCCAGGTATAACATCTTGGTTTGAAGTACTAAGGAGCAACCTATACCAGTTGCCTATACCCATAAGCCTGCACTTAACCAATGCACACAAGACCTGATGTGGTTCCTGGCTGAGATCATATGAATTAGAGAATGAAAATGAGTTAGCTGTTGAAAGCTCCACCAAAAGCGGTTACCTTGGCCGCATACTGCCAGATTAACTCATCCCAGGTTTTTAATTTTCCCCTAATAACAAAATCCCCAACCTCCTTAAGACTATGAGATGGCCAGGAAGACAGTGCAGCCCTTGATAAGGACAGGCCAAAATAGTTGCATTCCTGAAGCTGCAGATAATGAAAGCCTGATGGGATCTGGTAATATTTACATAGGGCTGTTATGCTACACCCCAACTCCTGACGTGGCTTGTATCTTGTTTTCTTTGGCAATTTAGCAATTTTTTAAAAGGCTTGCAAACTAATTGCTGATTACTGCACCATTTTCATTAAAAATTAATCATCTAATACTCCCTTGCCTTCAAATAATCATCCTACTTAATCAAGAAGCGCCGCTTGGTACTACATCCGAATATGCAGAAGCACCAGGCCTCCCTGAACCTTTTCAAGCTGCAGGACGGCAGGGTCTTTCTTATTTTAAATAAAACTTCTCAAAAGAGAATCAAGTTCCTGAAAATAACTACTAATAATTTTAATAGGAAGGTTAGAAAACAAAAACAAAAACAAAATAAAGGTAATATCGACATCTTAACTAATGCTACCCCCTCAATAATCATCAAAGGAAGAAGAAGACAATCTATCCAGTAATTCTTGAGCCTACCTCCGCATAGCGATAAAATTCAGCTGAGAAAGATTTACAGTCACATATATGCTTAAATACCTGAATGGGCTCTGAGTCCTGGCCTGTTGATGTAAAAACACAGGAAGTTCTTCCTCTGGTGCATTGAAAAGCAACAGTTCTGTATTGGTCTGCACTCCCTGGTACAAGTTCTTCAAGATAGTGACAAATTTAAAGGGGAAGCCAAATTTCGCGAAACAAGTCAATAAGACATCCCAGTTAACCAGGTTGAATGCCTTCTCACCGTCAACCATAATCACTACCGCAGGCACTTAGTTAGACAAAATAAATCTATTGCATGAAGCAAAAAGTTGGCATTTGCCACCACAATGCGACTAGACATGAACCAGCTCTAGTCTTTATGAATCAGTGCTTGGCCCACTGGAATACTACCTGTGGCCCATACTTTAGTCAGGAGTTTATAGTCTACATTAAGCAGGCTAATGGGTCTATAAGAATGAACATTTGATGGTGATTTACTTTTTTCACAAACTAACTATGATGGATTTCTTAACCCCTCCGCTGCCAGGCCTTTTCCCCTCCTGTCCCGAGCCTTTTTTGGCTATTTGGGGGAGTTCACGCTTAGGCCTTCATAACTTTTTGCCCACATAAGCTATCCACACCAAATTTGAGTCCTTTTTTCCAACATCTTAGGCATTCCAAAGGTACCCAGAGTTTGTGGGAGACCAAGAAATTAGCCAAAATACAACGAAAATGTAATTGTTTAAAACAAAAATGGGAAAAAAGGGCAGCAGAAGACGGCTTGTGGTTTTTTTAGCTGAAAATTGCATCAACAAAGGGATTGTGGTGCTAAAATCGCCATCTTCCAAGCTTTCAGGATCAGGCAGACTTGAATCAGAAAACCACGTTTTTCAACACAAGTTTGGCATTTTACTGGGACATACCCCATTTTTACTATTTTTTCTGTTTTGAGCCTCCTTCCAGTTAGTGACAGAAATGGGTGTGAAGCCAATGCTAGATCCCAGAAAGCTAAACATTTCTGAAAAATAGACAAAATATTAATAAAAAATTAAGCAAGGGGTCGTTTGTGTAGATCCTACAAGGTTTTCCTACAGAAAATAACAGCTGAAATGAAAAAAAAATCAAATTGAGGTGAAAGAAACAGCCTTTTTTTCTCCACGTTTACTCTGTAACTTTTTCGTGCATGTCAGATTTTTTAATGCAATATCTCGTTACATCTGCTGGACTCTTCTGGTTGTGGGGATATATAAGGCTTGTAGGTTCATCAAGAACCCTAGGTACCCAGAGCCAATAAAGGAGCTGCACCTTGCGATGGGTTTTCATTTTATGCCAGGTATCAGCAATTCGTTTGCTGAAATATAAAGAGTGAAAAATAGTTATAAAAAAAAAATTTGTGTTTCCAAAATGGGCACAAGATAAGGTTTTAAAGAGAAGTGCTTATTAGCACATCTCTGAATTCCAGGGTGCCCATGTTAGCATGTGAATTACAGGGCATGTCTCAAATAGTTGTCTTTTTTAAACACTGTCTCACATTTGGAAGGAAAACATGTAGAGAAAGACAAGGGGCAATAACACTTGTTCTGCTATTCTGTGTTCCCCCAAGTCTCCCAATAAAAATGACACCTCACTTGCGTGGGTAAGCCTAATGCCTGTGAGAGGAAACACCCCAAACAGAGGTGTTTTTTTGCAAAGTGCCTAGCTGTGGATTTTGAACTCTAGCTCAGCCAGCACATAATTAAAACCTACCAAACCTGTGCATTTTTTAAAACTAGACACCTAGGGGAATTCTGTTACCCAGAATCCTTTGCAAACCTCAAATTTTGGCTAAGAGAACACTTTTTTCTCACATTTCGGTGACAGAAAGTTCTGGAATCTGAGAGGAGCCACTAATTTCCTGCCACCCAGCGCTCCGCCAAGTCTCCCGATAAAAATGGTACCTCACTTGTGTGGGTAGGCCTAGTGCCGGTGACAGGAAATGCCCCAAAACACAACGTGGCCACATCACATTTTCCCAAACAAAACAAAGCTGTTTTTTGCAAAGTGCCTAGCCGTGGATTTTGGGCTCTAGCTCAGCCGGAACCAAGGGAAACCTACCAAACCTGTGCATTTTTTAAAATTAGACTCCTAGGGGAATCCAAGTTGGGGTGACTTGTGGGGCTCTCACCAAGTTCTGTTACCCAGAATATTTTGCAAAACTCAACACTTGGCTAAAAAAACACTTTTTCCTCAAATTTCGGTGACAAAATGTTCTCGAATCTGAGAGGAACCACAAATTTCCTTCCACCCAGCGTTCCCTCAAGTCTCTTGATAAAAATGGTACCTCACTTGTGTGGGTACGCCCAGTGCCCGTGACAGGAAATGACCTAAAAACAACGTGGACACATCACATTTTACCAAAGAAAACAGAGATGTTTTTTTGCAAAGTGCCTAGCTGTGGATTTTGGCCTCTAGCTCAGCCGGCACCTAGGGAAACCTACCAAACCTGTGCATTTTTGGAAAACTAGACACCTAGGGGAATCTGAGATGGGGTGACTTGTGGGGCTCTCACCAGGTTCTGTTAACCAGTATCCTTTGCAAACCTCAAAATTTGGCTAAAAGAAGCACTTTTTCCTCACATTTCGGTGACAGAAAGTTCTGGAATCTGAGCGCAGCCACAAATTTCCTGCCACCTAGCATTCCCTCAAGTCTCCCAATAAAAATGAAACCTCACTTGTGTGGGCGGCCGAGGTACCTGCAACGGAAAAATGCCAAAAACCTGTAGAGATTGATGGGATAGCACGGCAAGTTGATAAGCACATATTTTTCTTTTATACATCTTTAGGCTGACTCTGCATTAGGGACCCACACAAGTGAGGTATCAATTTACATGGGAGACTGAGGGGAATGATGGGTGGTAGGAAATTTGTGCCGGAGCCGTGATCCTACAAAAAAAAGTGAGTTGAGCAAATTTTGAGGTTTGCAGAAGATAAGAAAATGTTGAGGGATCCAGACAAGCCACACCTCCCTGGACTCCTTGGGGTGTCTAGTTTAAAAAAATGTCTGGGTTTGGTAGGTTTCCCTAGATGAAGGCTGCACCGGGACCAAAAACATAGGTGCCCCCCCAAACACAGGTAGTTTTGCAATAGATCATTTTGATGTGTCCATGTACTTATGTGATGTTCCAAACACTAAAATTGTGAAAAGAAACGCACTTTTGCTAAAAAGACCCCTCACCCACCAACCAAGTTGGTGGCATGCTTCATCATCGGGGTCCCACCCGAGACACCTAGCGGGTCACAGGTGTGCTGCGACGCCTGATTACAGCGGAGCAGGTTCTGTCATTTTTACCACACATACTGGTTCAATTTGGCACAAGGGTGAGTGATGGTTCAGTAGATCAAATTTTATTAACAAGAAATTTCACAAAAATGAAATCCACTGTTAATAACTAAAAAGGCCAAAAAACTGAACCAATGACTCACAGCTCGTGTGCTGTAAAGCCACACAAAGGCGTCAACCGCTTTACAGTCCATTTACACACCTTTCATACATGACATGCACAAGATCATTGAGCTGCCAGCCATGGGCCCAGCACATTACAACATTCGCATCGACAGACAGCGCCACTCAAGGGCCCATCACTTACATACGCCCACACCAGCTGATGGGATTGTGTGGACTGGCGTTTGGCTGGCAGTGTGTTGCAGTAGCCAACAGCAAGTCAATATTTACACCGCCAGCCAAGCGCCACTCCATGCACAATGGCATAACTTTTTTTTCAAAACAAAGAAACCACTAACTAATTAGAAATATGTACAAAACTACAAACACAAAATCTCTAACTAAATACATGACAGAAATGCCAACCATGAAACTGAACACATGAAAATGTAAAACAGGCAGTTTACGCTCACGGTAGTTCCCAGTAATTCTTCAGAGTGTGGTAATTCCTGAAACAGCCACCCACACACAGCACAGGCTTTGAAGGACAATCTGGGCAGCACATTAGAGTCTCCCTCCAGATACCTCTCAGAGCACAGACTCTACATTTCTTAGCTGGAAAGTCTTGATTGGGGAGTGGTAGGAATGTGCTCAGCAAAGTGGTGATCTTACAATCTAGCCACATCCTCCACCACTGCTTCGCTAGGAACTTTGCCTGTTCCACCACAATAAGGATCTCTATCACTGACTCCTGATATTTCACAAATGTCATCTTTCACTCTGGAGACCTACCCTTGAACACAATAAAAGCATTAAAAGTTGCCAAGTGGAACAGGTGAATTGCTAATTTCTTATACCAAACGTAAGACTTACGAACAACAGTATAAGGTTCCAACCTCTGATCAACTCTATCTACACCCCCCATGTGCTTATTATAATCTAAAATGCACACAGGTTTGCACACTTCGGCAACCTGGCCCCAAACGGTCACAGGGGAAGTACCCTCATCATGGATGGTACTTAGCATGTAGACATCCCTCCTGTCTGTAAATTTCAGAGCTAGCAGCTCATCATTCTGCAAGCCACTGCACTATGCCCTCTCAAGCTTTTTACAGACAAGCTCCCTTGGATAGCCTTTCCGGTTACAGCGAATTGTGCCAGTGTCCACTCTAAACAATTCCTTGAACATCTGCACTCTAGTGTAGAAGTTATCTACATACTGTACAATTGGTGACCTTTGTTAAACAGTTGTCTACAAAGTTCCCACACAAGTTTCTCACTAATTCCAAAAGTGGGCGGACAACCAGGGGGATCAATACTTGAATCCCTACCAGTGTAGACCTGGAAATTATAAACATATCTTGTACTACTTTTCAGACAGCATATACAATTTAATTCCATACCGTGCCCTCTTGCTAGGAATGTAGTGCCTAAAAACCAAACGACCCTTGAAGAGGACCAAAGACTTGTCCTCAGCTATTTCTTTGCCTGGAACATAGACCTCTGAAAACTGATCTACAAAATGATCAAGGACAGGCCAAATCTTAAAAAGGCGGTCAGAATCAGGGTGATCTCGTGGCAAGGCTAAAGCATTGTCAACAAAATGCAGCATCCTAAGAAGAAGCAAATACTGATTACGACTCATGGTTGCAGAAAATATAGCCGTTGCCATCAAGGGACTAGTAGACTAATAAGAAGCCAGTGACGGCTTCCTTATCAACCCCATCAAAAAAGTCATACCCAAAAATCTTTTCATCTCTTCCAAATTTATGGGAATCCACTGGGTAGCTCTAGAGTGTGGCCTAATTCTGGCAGTGTTGTCCCTCAACTACTGCTCCGCATACAAATTAGTCTGCTCAACAATCTCTTCCAAAAACACATCATCCATAAACAACTCAAAGAAATTGACAGGCAAAAAGTTTTCCATATTGACTCTACCCCCCGGGAAACCAGAAAAGGTCGGCAACTCTGGCTGCTCCAAGTATGGGGCAACCCAGAGTTCAGGTCTTCCAACGGGAAACCTTTCGGCCCCAGGTTGCTGCACTATTGGCACATCAGTGTCCTCCTCTAAAACAGGCCCTTCATCTGCACTGAGAGTGGCTTCCTCATCAGAAGATTCCTCTCCGACAGAAACTTCACTGCCAGAATCTCTCCCTTCCGCCTCTGCCTCAGATGCAGAGTCAGTCTCATAATCATGATCAGACAATGACTCAAAAAAGCATACCAACAAGTTGCTGAGCAGTCCTCCTGCAGCTAGCCATGATCCTTCTTACGAAAAGTAACTGGACAAATGCACCAATTATGCCTGGTCATTCATGCATGGAAACAATACTCCTTTGAAGTAAATTGTTTTTACTTACCTAAAACATGCAACTACACAAACAGCAGGTCAACCACTGCCAAAACCGCAAGGAGCCACAGCAAAGGAAGCAAAAGCTTTGAACTAGAACAAAAAAGAGAAAGAAACCGTTATAATCACAAATGCAAATACTTTGCCAGTTGACAAACATCCCACCATCAAGCATTTAGAAATTAGCCTATCTGCCCCAAGGGGGGCAGAAATGACCATGAGTAATATGCCCCCATGGGGAGCGACTCTTGCCCAAGAGGCCTTGCCTCCCAAACAAAAAAACACACACACTATCCTTGGTGCCTAAGTGGCGAATGCCCCCCTTGGAGGCAGATGGGCCTAAATAAAATAGGCCGATCTTCCGCCAAGGGGGGCAGAAATGGCCAACAGTTCTATGCCCCCCTTGTAGGGGGTGACCCTTGTCCAAGGAGGTGCCCCCCCACACAAAAATAAACAAAGAAAAAAAATCTCTGGCATTCCAGTGGTTTCTGCCCCCCTTGGGAGCAGATCAGCCTAAAAATAATAGGCCGATCTGCCCCCAAGGGGGGCAGTAATGGCCATAAATTTATATGCCCCCCAAGGGGAGCGACCCTTGTCCAAGGGGCAACTCCCCATACAATAAACACACACACACACATTATCCCTGGTGCCGAAGTGGCTTCTGCCCCCCTTTGGGGTCAGATGGTCCTAAAGAAAATAGGCCGATCTGCCCCCAAGGGGGACAGAAATGGCCAACAGTTATATGCCCCCTTTGCGGGTGACCCTTGCCCACAGGGGAGCCCCCGCACAGAAATAAACAAAGAAAAAAATCCTTGGCGTTACAGTGGTTTCTGCCCCACTTGGGGGCAGATCAGCCTAAAAATAATAGGCTGATCTGCCCCTAAGGGGGGCAGAAATGGCCATAAAATATATGCTCCCGAAAGGGGAGTGACCCTTGCCTAAGGGGCCGCTCCTCGACACATATAACGCCAAATTTACATTTGTAAATAAAATTGCTGGTGTCTAGTGGGTATTCCTGCTGCCCGATCACATCAAAGAGACATCGAGCGAAAGGAAAACCATTTCCTTTCCCTCAATGCCTCTTTGTATGCAACCCCCCGCTCTCTGGAGAAGTAACTCACCTCTTCTCCTAACACCGTACTGGAAGCAAATGGCTTCCAGCTCGACCGGCACCGTCCAATGATGTCAGTGCACGATCGCGTGCTGATGTCATTAGAGGGGGGTGGGGAGTTCAGCTGTTGAACTATGGATGCCTTGGTCCCCCGGGATTTAAAAAGATCTATCTTCTTCACAAATTCCTTTCCGCTGATGCGGACATGCCCAAAAAGATCTGGAACCAGGGCACTTCAGTAGTTGAGAAGCTTCGCTTTTCTATGGCCTTGGACAAGCTGCATTCCCTTACGTGGACATCAGCAAGGTTCACCAAAATTTTACAAGGTTGCTTAATGCTATGATATCATTGAGATGGAACCCTATGAGCCCTTGTGATAGTTAAATCACCCACCAGTTCAGGCATTACTTCCTTGATCAGTGAGTCCACCCACTGAATCATCTGCAGTCCTTTGCAGTCCTCTTGCTCTAATATTTCAGAGATTGGACTGTCTGTTGTAATTCTCCAAATCAACCTTCCTTTCCAAAAAATTTGTATTCAACCTTTCATGAATATTAGCAATTTCATTCACCTGTGAGGCTTTCGGGTCTCTTATTTCTGATAAGATAGCATCCAGCAAGCTTTTAATAGTCTGATCATGTCCAGCATGTCCATCATGTCCAGCATTAAAGTCCCCCTGATCCTTTCACGTATTTCGACCCCTCAGAGTCTACCTGTGTTCCGGGGGAGCCTGTCCTGGTGCTGTACATGCTTCCATGTGCAGGCCTGGGATCGCTTGAGGTGCCTCCTGGTGTGGGGGAGAGGCTTATGATCTGTACCCTGCTGCTGCTTGGGGGATATCCTCAGCGTTTGCCTGCTCATCCAAGGGCTCTGGAAATTCAGTAGAACTTATTGCCTTGCCCCCTGGTTCTCTGCCAGCTGGTATCGTGCCCCTAATAGTTTTCAAAGGCTTTGGGAACAGGGGGTATTGTTTAGATTTTACAGGACTTACAGGTACTTCCCCACTAATATCTGTTGCGGACACACTATTGGCATCTGTGAGCACCAGCATCAACGGAGAGCATCCCAAACCAACCATCTGGGGCTCTGGAGACTCTCTCCAATGCCCTATTACCAAACCTTCATCACCCACCTCTTATCTGCTAGCCTTTTCCAGCCTCTCAAATTCCAGCTGTTCTCTGGTCTTGGATTCCATCCTGAACTGAGCATTACGATTCCCCCGGGCTGCACCAGCTTTAACTTGAATCCCCAATGATTCCACCTTTGGGCTGAAGTAGATGAAATATTTGTGCTACCAGAGGCATTCACAGATTTAAGGTGTTGGTTTTGCATACTGCTTGCAAAGAAAAAAACCTTCTTGCATGATAGTTATTAGCCCAGGAACATCACTGAATTAGCCCTGGCTGGCCAACAAACTCCAAGCAGTACAAAAAGACAAGGTGGTGATGGTGGCAGCCCCCAAACTGCAAACCTCGAAAGGGGGGTATAAGCTTCAATGAGAAAGTGGCATATCAGCTCGTCCTACAGCAAATTGCACATCTAGTCTCAGCTTGATAATTGATGCTTGAGAAAATGGTTTCGTATACTTCATATGAGATGGAAGTTGTAAAGAATGGGGGTTAGCGGTTCTATTACTGTCAGTGGTAAGAGTTTTGAAATGGTGTGGAGCAGAACATTTTATCAGAAAAAGAAACCACAGGAGACTGTTCCACCATGCTAGGGTCACCATCCAACATTGATAAGAATCCTGTCAAGAAAACATGGCTCTCCACTGCTCTCGATCAGTTAGCTGTTGCCAATTTACCTGGTCTTCCTTGCCACTCTACCAGTGTCTTAAACCCAGGCACATTACGTTTACCATTGCGGCCCCCCTGACACGTCCTCCTGTCAGTAGCTGCTGCCACCCCTCAGTGGTGTGTCCTGTCCCATCCCTAATCCATGAGGTGAGCCGCACTCACCTTCATCTTTGTCCGTGGGGCTGCTAAATCCACCATCAGCAAAGAAGCTAGTGGGTAGGGCACTGCCGAGCACTGCCCGCAGTTCAGGGAACAGTTTGTGTAGAGGAAAGTCTTTCAATCCCTGGCTCCTCTAACATAAGCCACAACACAACACAGCTTATGAAGCCATCCCAATTCACATGCACGCCTGCCCCGTCATGTCAGCGTATCGAAATCAGCACAGAGAGCTGCAACTCTTCTCAGCACAGCTGACTGTGGAATCATCAGCAACCCCTATTACCAGCTGCAATCCACCTTGATCGGCCTCAGTCAGCACCCCGGGTCCGACGCACCATCACAATCTCCTCTTGCCGGAATGCCTGCTGTTGCTCCGCGTTCATGACCATGCTGCTTGCGCTTAATGGGTGTGGGGGTCGAGTGCTGAGTGCTCTAATGGCAGAGCCGGCGGGTTACGCCTGCCACCTCTTTGATCCTAACACTACTGGAACTGCTGAAACCAACCAGTGCGAGTATGTACTTAACTAGTGGACGGCATCTGAGGGAACCTATCAAACCAAGACATTTCTAAAAACTAGACAACCAGGATAGTTCAGGGTGGAGTAGCATGTATGAATCCCACGACAGTTTCTTACCACAATTACATTTAAATCTGAAATGTTGGCAAAACAAATTACTTGCACTAAGATTTCTCAAATATTCTCACATTTCTGTTATGGAAAGTCATGGAACATGTAGAGATCCACAAAATTCCTACCACACAGCATTCACACATTCTGCTCTTTCCTCATACGTGGAGAGATGATGATTCTAGCACAGCAAAGCTTTTATTGATGCCAATTTTAGAAAAAACACACTTTCTTACACAGGGATTTTTCCCATTTGCCCCCCAAAATTCCTCAAATCTAACTATATGCTATTTTTGCAGTTCCCTCAAGGAAAATCTACAAACCCTCTACTGTTACAATCTGGAGAATCATGTAAAAAAAGGATTACATTTTCAAGTGGATACTTGTAGAAAAAGTTATGAAGGTTTAAGTGGAACAACCACAAACTTCAAAAAAAAAAACAGCTTAGCAAAGGTGGAAAAGGCTTAGCAGCCAAGACAGTAAGGAGTTTCATAGAGCATCTACATCTCATCAGACTACCCTTCTTTAGCGTTTGGTCATGGTAGGTGCAACTTTATTCAAAGTACATTGTAAGGGCTCCATGCGGGTGTGATAGTTTCAGAGAACATTAGTCCTCGACGACAGGTCCAACAGGCAGACCCACACAGGGTCTAGGTGGGAAATGTCAAAGGTATCTATTTGGACATGGGATAGTTTACAGGTGAGTGCGGCACTGTTCCTAAGACAGGGACAAGGATTCAGACAAACTCAAGACAAAACCTCAACACTAGGTTTCTCGTCCTAATGTTTAGGCTGCTAAAGGTATCTCCATAAATTGGGGAAACCAAGTCTTAATACTTCGTAGAATAAAATAATGGATTCTAAATGTACAATTCAAAAAATGTTTTGTGAAGTCTTTTGGGACTGTTATTTCCCCAGTGTGGATATGTGTGCAGTTGACACTTCCACCTAGGGGACAGACAGCCCTGATGTGCTAGTGCACAGTTTTTCCTTTTTTATTAACCGATAAAAAAAATCTTGTGGAGATATCTCTTACACTACACTCACAACACATAGGCAGATGTGCTGTTCCACAATGGAAGAAAGTTTACTTCAGCTCTTTGCAGGAGAACATTTCTGACCATTTTCAGGGAGGTAGGAGTATGAAAAAGTGTAGGAGTTTGTGGCCATTCACATGCCCGCAAGGCATACTAAGCCTTGTATAAACACTTTTCACCTTTTTTAGAGTGACTTACTCTTGCACAATTGAGTGGAGCTGTTGTTTCAGTTGCGCAGGTGTAAGCAGATTCTTGACCGCGTTGTCACCTTTTTAAAAAGTCTAGAAAATCTAATTTACAAACTCCAACGGCTTTGTAAATCAGATATCTTACATTCTGTTTCATTCTTGCTCGCATAGCACATTACCTGTACCATCAATTTCCCTTCCCTGTTGTGTTCTGTAAAGTAATTGCTTTCATTGAGCACTGGCAACCAGTCATGTTCAATTTCTTTGCCTTACATTCAACACATCAGCATTGGTGCTTTGTACATTTGGGCCATATTTTATTTAATTGCCAATAGAGGCCACAATCAGTATTATTTTTCGCTTCAGGCAATTATCCTTGAAACATTCACTAGGACATAACATATTTTATTTTTTATCTTGTAATGATTTTCAATAGCTTGAATCAAACATGAATATTATGGAATACTGAACAAAGTTAGGAATAGGTGGATACTTAGTCTATTGACAATGCTGATAACCTTGTGCAAAAATGTAAGTCCAAGCAAAACTCTGTTACCACAAACTTGGTAGTGTTCTATGTTCAGCTCCTCTTGTTTAAGTGTTCTCAAGTTTCTCAAGGCTATCTTCAGTAGCCCATCTCTGTGCTTTGCCTTCTGGGGTTTGAAATCTTGATTTATAATAAGCAGGATTACAAGTCCCAGAATTCAGAGCTCAGGGCTGGGTGAGATACTCATGCATGGACTCGGAAAACTAGAGAACTCTGTTATTTTGAATGGTTCACCTGCAAGATGAGTGTTCTCTGTGATGAGTTGTTATGCACCTACAAAAGAGGTTAGCCCTCCATCAAAGTTCGTGATGACACAGAAGTAACTGAGGAGTTTTTAAAAATTTAAAAGGTGTATTCTTATTACAGGGAACCATGTGGTAACATTGGAGCAGCATAATTTAAATGTTAATGCTCCATAATATTAATAATCGTAGGACTCGCTGTGTGTTGTGCTGCGTGTGGGAATGGAAGAAAGCTTGCTGTACCTGGCGGATGGGACCACAGATACTTTCCAAGTTTGTGCAGCTGTATGCTTCTTTGTTTGGTGATGGAAATTAGGGAGTATACCTGCTCCCAAAAGACTGTCTGAATTGAATAGCACATCTCAAGTAAATTGAAGGGACGAAGCTTCTCGAGATTTCTGTTTGATTTTGAGTGTGCATCTCTTTCACTAGTATAACAGATCCTGTCCTGACTTCTTCAGGGAAGACATTTCCTTAACTCTGCTTCTTTTCTAACCCTTGGTTCTCAAGCTTCACTCTTGAACCCCTGTGCCTATTTCCCTTGAGCCTTAATTTGGTTCGACTGATGCTGGCATATTCTGCTTAAAATTTCCCCTTACCACTCTTGAATATTTATTTAGTTTAGGGAAGTTCCTTTATGTAATCATGGAATCAATGCACCTTCTGCTCTATATTCAATATGATTATATTTTCTTTCTTATGTTATATATAATATATACATTTATATTGCACAACCCAACACTTCCAGCACTGGCTGCACCTACGAGGGTGAAACACTTGTAGGGATTGACCCAGAAACACGTGTCCAGAGATGATTTTACAACATAAGGCCTGAAATAATGAAACTGCTTAAAGAATTCACTGTTAGTTGCTGGCTTTGCTTTTTCTTCACCTTTATATATCCTGTTGGGAGTGCGCTTTCACATGAGGACAACTTCGTTTTTGCTATAATTAACTGGCCTGTCCAGCCGGGAAAGCAGCACCACTGCACATCGAAGCAGGTCTCTGTGACTAAAATGGATTGCCACATATGAGCAATCAGGTTGGGATATTTACAGCAAATCTGTCAATTTTACTTTGGATTCGCTTACATAGGTTTTGCACTTTGTCTCATTATTTTGTTTGGCTCCAGCAACCGACTTGGAGCAGAATGAAAAAATTGCAGGGCTACAACGACCAGCATGCACTGTTACTCACTTGAGAGGCCCACTGGGGCAAGGCTGGTATTTGAAGAGACTAATCAGGTGCCTGTAATTAGACAAGCTGAAGCCATGCAATCGTCTTTTCATAAAGAAAGAAAAGCCTGGAACACTTCCAGCACTGGCTGCACCAAGAGTGTGAAACACTTTTATCTTTTTCTCTGCTGATGAAGGGATTGACCCAGAAACACGTGTCCAGAGATGATTTTACAACATAAGGCCTGGAATAATGAAACTGCTTAAAGAATTCACTCTGAGTTGCTGGCTTTGCTTTTTCTTCCCGTTTATATAACCTGTTGGGAGTGCGCTTTCACATGAGGACAACTTTGTTTTTGCTATAATTAACCGGCCTGTCCAGCCGGGAAAGCAGCACCACTGCACATCGAAGCAGGTCTGTGTGACTAAAATGGGCGTTCACATATGAGCAATCAGGTTGGGAAATTTACAGCAAATCTGACAATTTTACTTTGAATTCGCCTACATAGGTTTTGCACTTTTTCTCATTATTTCATTTGGCTCCAGCAACCGACTTGGGGCACAATGAAAAAATTGCAGGACTACCACAACCAGCATGCCCTGATACTCACTTGAGAGGCCCAATGGGGGGAGGCTGGTTTTCAAACAGACTAATCAGGTACCTGTAATTATACAAGCTGAAGCCATGCAATCGGTCTTTTCACAAAGAAAGAAATGCCTGGAACACTTCCAGCATTGGCTGCACCTATGAGGGTGAAACACTTTTATATTTTTCTCTGCTGATGCAGGGATTGACCCAGAAACACATGTCCAGAGATCATTTTACAACATAAGGCCTGGAATATTGAAACTGCTTAAAGAATTCACTGTGAGTTGCTGGCTTTGCTTTTTCTTCCCATTCATATAACCTGTTGGAGTGCACTTTCACATGAGGACAATTTTGTTTTTGCTATAATTAACCAGCCTGTCCATCAGGGAAGGCAGCTCCACTGCACATCGAAGCAGTTCTGTGTGACTAAAATGGATTGTCACATATGAGCAATCAGGTTGGGATATTTACAGCAAATCTGACAATTTTACTTTGGATTCGCCTAAATAGGTTTTGCACTTTGTCTCATTATTTTGTTTGGCTCCAGCAACCGACATGGGGCAGAATGAAAAAATTGCAGGACTACCACAACCAGCATGCATTGTTACTCACTTGAGAGGCCCACTGGGGCGAGGCTGGTATTTAAAGAGACTAATCAGGTGCCTGTAATTAGACAAGCTGAAGCCATGCAATCGTCTTTTCATAAAGAAAGAAATGCCTGGAACACTTCCAGCACTGGCTGCACCAAGAGGGTGAAACACTTTTATATTTTTCTCTGCTGATGAAGGGATTGACCCAGAAACGCGTGTCCAGAGATGATTTTACAACATAAGCCCTGGAATAATGAAACTGCTTAAAGAATTCACTGTGAGTTGCTGGCTTTGCTTTTTCTTCCCGTTTATATAACCGATTGGGAGTGCGCTTTCACTTGAGGACAACTTCGTTTTTGCTATCTATATATATATATATATATCCAAAAACCACATGCTAGTAATCGCACGCTCAGGACTTCAGGAAAGCTAGAAAAAGACTTTAATCACAACGTGTTTCAGCTGTCACGGCAGCCTTGGTCACGTGAGTTACATTGCCAATCAGCCATCATATAAATATCATCAAATCAGTAGCATAGAAACAGGACAAAAAACTGAATGTATATATATATATATATATATGTATATATATATATATATATATATATAAATAGACATCAGATAATTTCTCTTTAAAATGTATATTACATTCGTAATGAAGAAATGCATTTCTTTTAGACATCATCATTTATGAAACAGATTTAACCCCTATATCCGTATAATCACGTAAAGGAGAAAAAAGAGGGAAGAACCATGTATTGAACGTAATATGCATCTAATATTCTATGAAGGCAACAAATACATTTTGATAAAATATTGTATTTTTAGATGCCTATTCATACCTGAAAACATTAATGTTACTTCCGTCCAAAATATACATAATAAAACCCTGATTATTTATCCCAAACATAACATTATCACCTCTGACGGAAACACTGTCTAGACCTGTATTATGCAATATCATATTTAAATTCATCCCGAGCAGGGATAAGCCCATCAAGAAAAATATAAAGAAGTATATACAAAAATATATTACAAATGTGCACAGGAATTTTCTTATCTGTGTATTCATCACCCAATACACCACAGGAGAAATCAATTGAGTGTTGATAGCAGGATTCAAATATTCTCCAATTGACCCCCAACATCCTAAAAAAACATAAATAAAACACATAAATAAAAAACTATATTGTGGCTAATCAACCTCCTAAATCTGAGATAATACCAACTCTAATAAGACCTCTCAAAACTCGCTGCATTTACAATGATAACATGGTTAGATTAAATAAATACTCATTTGATGTTATCCCACGTCCTACTAATTCTCATATAGGTGGGTTTTAAATTTCTCACCAGTGTTCAAACCTTTTGGCATCTTGGTTTCGAATTCTAGAATATACCTGGACTCTTTTTTGCGTAGTACCAACTCTCTATTTCCCCCTCCATGATACGGTGGCACATGTTCAATGCTAAAGTAAGACAGCAGAGCACAATCCGAGTTATGTTCTTCTTCAAAGTGTCTAGCTACAGGATAATGAACATCTTTCAGTGTAATAGCTTGCATATGTTCCAAAATTCGTTTTTTACACTATGTTTTGTGCTACCCACAAACCACCTCTGACAAGGACATTCAAGTATATAATAGTAAAAGGAGTACTACATGTCAGAAATTGATCAATCTTCCTAGCACTACCTGATCTGCATGTAGCATATTCCTTACGCATAGTACTATTGCGACATGCTTTACAATGTCCACAGGGAAAAAATCGCTGTAAATTATGTTGTCTCATTTGGGGAATGGTCGTGAAATCATTCGATCTTAAGATATCACAAAAACTCCACCCTCTTCTATATGAAATCTGAGGTATTTTTTTTATTAAATTCCCGATGGTCGGGTCACTCTTCAAAATATTCCAATTTTTTAAAATAATCTTTTTAATCTGTGTAGTATCTTCATTGTAAATCATAATCAATCTAATCTCATCCGTGTCATCTTCCTTTGTTTTCCTTGTATTGTCAGCTAAGGCCTCTACTCTCTTAACTCCCTTAATTCTTTCCACAGCTCTCCTGATCACCCAATCGGGATATCCCCGTGGTTTAAATCTCAAAATTATATCCTTTGGCTCCCTTTCAAAAGCTTCATCAGCATTACTAATTCTTTTGGCCCTCAATAATTCTCCATACGGGATACTCCACTTCAAACTCTCTGGATGTCCACTAGAAGCATGTAATAAGCTGTTGCCTGCCTTGGTTTTACGGAAAAGTTCGGTACTGATTTTATTATTATTAATCTTAACATTAATATCCAAAAATTCTATTGATGACCTACTCATATTGTATGTTAGCTTTATATTTAAGTCATTGTTATTCAATTTGGCAATAAACTTGGTAACCTCATCCTGAGTCCCTTTCCAAATAATAAATAGATTGTCAATATAACGAAGCCACAAAACAGCCTGGTTAGTTTCTGGATATCTAACTTCATCTTTGAAAATCTCCTCTTCCCACAACCCAAAAACAGCCAGGGAAAACTGGGAGCAAAGCAAGTTCCCATCGCAGTTTCCGAGAATTTGTTTGTACAATATGCAATTAAAAAGAAAAATGTTATTCGTAAGACAATATCTGATGATATCAATGATCATATCAGTATGTGTTAAGTACTTTAACGACCTTGCATGCAGAAAATGCGTGCATGCTTGTATACCTTTATCGTGATCTATAATAGTATAAAGGAAATTAACATCCAATGTTAGTAATTTAAAATCATCTTCCCAATGGATACCTTCCAATTTTCCTAAAAAGTCTTTGGTGTCACGAACATATGATGGCAGATTTACTACAAATTTCCTCTTTTTTTCTCCTTTACGTGATTATACGGATATAGGGGTTAAATCTGTCTAAAATAAATTAATTTCTTAGTTATGAGTGTATTATACATTTTAAGGAGAAATTATCTGATGTCTATTTATATATATATATATATATTCAGTTTTTTGTCCGGTTTCTATGCTACTGAATTGATGATATTTATATAATGGCTGATTGGCAATGTAACTCACGTGACCAAGGCTGCCGTGACAGCCGAAACGTGCTATGATTAAAGTCTTTTTCTACCTTTCCTGAAGTCCTGAGCGTGCGATTACCAGCGTGTGGTTTTTTGATTAATTAAATTACCGGCTTGCTCTTGCCGGGTATCGCACCACCCCTCTTGGGCGCCCGAGCCCGGAACGTGCGTTTGTTTATTGGATATATATATATATATATACATATATATTTGATAAATTGATTGACTGATTTGATTAACTTGTAATTTTACCTAATTTGTTAATAAACCTTCATGGTTTATACACCATCCTCTCTGACGGTCCTGTGGAGCCAAATTGGTTTCACTATAATTGACACTTGATACTGATGCTAGCTTCCTTCACACACTTTCAATTGAAAATCAAAAATCCATATGACCAGTCGAGAAACCTGTACAACGGTTACACCAGAACTATTGAATATGAGAAAGTGTGCCTGATCACCACCATGAAAAACCTGTTGCTTCCTAGCTAAGTAATTGGGAACTAGGTGTTGAAAATTAATATTTTGTTCCCATTTTTCTTGGTCATATCTTTCTATCATCACCCTCATTTTGAGGGAGACTAGCTCACTAATCCCACTTGGTGCAATATGAGGCTGATATTAGAATCTAATGATCAGATGAAGCTGTCACCTGGATGCAGTTCTGCAGTCCAGGTATTGTTGTTTTCAGGAAATATTAGTTAAATTGAAACACCTGAAGTGTCTCTGTAGTATAAGTCCAGAATTCATTATTTTCTTCATTTAAAACAGGCGTGGAGCACTGTGCATTTGATCACATGGGGTAATCTCATCTGGTACCCTTAATGGAAAACATTGTTTAGGTCTTCTTTTGCTTGCAGCATATGCCTTACAAGTTATTAGCTAGTTATAGGCCTGTTTCCTTCTTGAAGGGGGCTAGTACTGGAACTGGTGCTTTATAGCTGCCAGTTTAGCAGGTCCATCCGTGACTAGTTAGTCCAGTGGCATTTTTTCCGTAGAATTCTGAGACTTGTAGTCCTGGTTTTATACTGGATTAAATAAGAATACAAGTCCCAGAATAAAAAATAAAAAAATAGGATTATCCTAATTAATTATGCATGGACCTTGCAAATGAGATAGCTCTGGTACTTTGGGTGTTCAACACAATCATCATTCAGTCCAAAGTGGTTGAATTTTGCTGGATTCCCAACAGTCAGCTAAAATGCACAATCTGTCGGGCACCATGACATACAGTCACCTCATGCCACCACTCCACAGACACCATGCTTGTACTGCTGAGCCTTCATGCGAAAATATAATGCATTCTGGCTGTTGTTGTCTTAGTTTGCTTCCTTTGAACTATTTAGAACACACATTTGATAGCACTGATTTGGAAGGGAAAAATCCAAGATTGGAAACACTGCACATGTGACAAAATGGACTTAAGTGGAGTTATCCTAAATTCATTATACATGACGTGCAAAGCTAAATGCGCCAGGGCAGATTTAATTACAGCTAGTAACATTTCACATTTTCTTGAAAAGTTTTCGAAACGTACTAAGGGGAAAAAGATATCTGCGTCACAGAGGTTCCTAATTGCAGCTGAAAGGCTTCCCGGCTTCCTCATTATCCCAAAGACTCCCTTCAGCTGCCCAATAATTAAGGTCACTCGGAGAAACAAGCCACGCCCCAACCGTTATTACAGGACCTCTGACAGAGAGCAGAGCACATCAAGCCGATGAGAGGATGATTCAGTCTGGCCAGGGTTCCGTTTTTCCGACGCCCGTTCCAGCTGGAGTGAGTTTGCCCCCTGGCGCAGGTGCCTGTCCTATGCTTTTTTTTCCATGCCCCTCCTGGTTCCATGAACAATTTCCCCGAGAAAGTGTTGTGCTGTTTCTCTGCATCGGTCACTGATGAGTCATCAAAAGTGGATGGGTAATTGCGGTTTCTTCTATTTTGGGTTTTTTGCTAGTGAATGTTTTTGTTTTACAGAGGCGAAATAAATAAACTTTCTGGATGAGTCCATGTTACCCGTAACACAAATGTACAGTTTTTGAATTTCCTTTGACATAGGGTGTGACATGGATGGAATCCTGTAATCTCAGTGTTAAAGCCCATCTCCAGTTTCCTTACTACAGGTGTCTTGTGATGCATCTATTCACCTCGAATAAAAAAATACTTAAAAAGTTAACTGTAATAACTTAATACAGATCGCTTATGACATCACAAGGCATGGTGCCAGGGCCAGCAGAAGGGTAAAACGCAGGTTATGGAGCATAATTGCAGACACGTTTTAAACAAGGAAAACCGTGACTGACTTTTGTTTCTTCTGATATGTTCTTTGGAAATGAAAAGCGTTCCGCAGAAACGATATATTTTTTCAACGTTTATTTATTTTTTACCAATCTATACGTCATTAAATCTCTACATGTTTCAACATAGCATTTTTTTTATATCTGTCTTCCATGAAACTTGTCCAAGTATTTTTTGGCTGAAACTACTGCTTTTTGGTGTGGTACGTTTCTCAGTACATGTTTTGCTTTTATTCTTCATGCCAGCAATCAGAGACGTTTTAAGGCATGGACAATGTGGGCGGTAGACCAGGGCCCCATCCTTTCTGGGGCCCGAGATAGAGCCAGCTCATTTCTACAGAGTCCTGCCCTGATCACCCTGAAAAATAATTAAACAGATTGTTTTAAAATTAGTTTTTCTTTAAATTATTTTTAATGTGGGAGAGTTGTGGATTAAATCACAGACATTTTGCAGAGATATATGTTTTTGTTTCATGCACCACCCATAAAAAAGTTATTTTAGATCAAAACAGGACCTCACGTATGAGAAAAGGGATGGGGGGTCACAGATAATATTTACAATAATATTAGTGAGTTGCTGCTGAGTTACAATATTGAAAACACACATTATTATCCCTGACTATTAGATGTAAACATATGTAGAATATGGGCCAGTGTGCCTGTGCACTGCCACTGACCAGTCCACAGAGGATCTGAAAGAGCTGAACTTGTTTAATAAATTCCCAAGCTGCTCCGCAAAGGGGCCCATCAAAATGCATTTGGCACAGGGCCCCTAAAATCCTCAAAATGTCCCTGTCAGCAATGGACACAAAACTACAGACATACCAAGGATTTAAGCAGTTTGTGGGGATGGTGAAAGTGTGACCATGTATTATAAAGAATAAAGGACCCCGATGTATGTTAAAAGCATATTGAAAGTCATCTCCAAGTGACATGGCCTTATGAAGGAACTCAGACTTTGGGCTCATTCCTCAATAAGGTCATGGAACTCCTTGGTGAATTGCAATATCCTTATAGTGTATGGCAGGGGGTACTTTAATCCCATACATAATCATTGTAAGAAGAATGCAGAGACAAGAGCTCTGTAGTTTGCTAAGTTCAAGCATGAGTAGATCATACACTCCAGTTATGGATTTGCCGTCCAGAAAACATAAGGACTGCAGGAACCCAAGTTCAAAGAAAAAAGGAATGGATGAGCACACATGGTGCCAGGAAACTTGAGAGCTCTGACAGTGGGAAACAGACAAGGATCATAAAATAGTTGCCAGATGGTCCTATATCATCAATATGATTGTCAGCTAGTTGTGGCTGTGAGATTAAGTTATCAGGTGACTCTGTGTCACCCAGGCTGTGGGCTATCTTTTTACAAATCATTGTTTTCGGATGTGTTAGCGCTAATGGGTCAGTTGAAATGAACAAAGGCCAGAACTCACAGAATGCTTATGTGTCATATGAAAGCCCACAACTGGAAAATAGTGTTGGTGATGACATGAAGTTATCTAGTAACCTAATTGCGAAGGTAGCATTACATTGGATTCTGTGTCTTTTAAGTTTACTTCTCCCATTGTAGGTTTTGTATTTATTTGTTGCAAAATAGCATGCAAAATGTTTGAAGGTGAATGTGTAGTAATGATGTAATGATCCTTGGGTTTAGATTCAGAATCTATGGAGAGTGGATTCTGGAATGGTGGGGAGAAAGGAGTTGGAAGTTGGAGGATGAGGAGCTTATGCTGGTGGTCTTATCGTCTTACTACTGAATCCTGGATATTACTGAAATAAAGGATTATTTCTACCTATGTACTGTGGAGTTTGTACATATTTTGGCGACGAGGGACTCTGGGCAGGGGACAGAGTATGAAAGGAATCAAGATCCCCAACCCCTGCAAGCAGCCACCGGCTTTACAGAAGCTTCATTTCTACAGCCTGGAAAAGCGTAAAGCATATTACCGGAGAAGCATACATAATTGTGAGTTTTTTGTGTTTTGTATGTGAAGGAGATAATTCTATTTGAATCAAGGACCTCTTCATGTTTTCCTAATATAATAACTTGTTTTTAAAGAAAACAGGTTAATTTGCGGTCCAACATCTTTTCGGTTATTTTGGAAACGGTTGGAGTACAGGCGCATTTTGATCCGACATCTCTTTTTGGTCGTTCCCGTTTCTGATTAGACTCGGGAAACGGTTAGGAGTGCAGGCGCGTGCCGCTCCTCGCGCACAATTGAATATAAACTGGAAGAGCTGGAAGAGGAACAAACGCAGCGCGTGCCACTCCTCGCGCTTGATTTCAAAATAAACAGAGATGGTTACGACGCGCGCAGGGGAGTGAATGCGCGTCGTTGATTAAATATTGGAAACTGTTCACTGGAGCGTGTGTAATGAAAGGGACAGCGCGAGGAGAGTGGATAAATACATTAAAACATTTTCCACATACCTTACGTTGCTCCCTAGTGATTCTTCGTCCTCGGAGCTTGCACATGACATAACAATAGAGGAAGGACTATTAAAGAAAAGAGAAAAGAGACTATGGTGAAGGATTTAGCAAAAGAGACTAAAGGAGAGACAAAAAAAAAAGAAAAAAAGAAATGAACATCGGCAATTAATTATTTTAGATTGTTGTTTTACTTATTTATTTTAAATTGTTATTTTAGTAAATTTTGGTAGTTTGTTATTTTCTATTTTTGCAGGTATGGCTGAACAAAGTATTTCCGCTCCACCCTGTTTTTTACCAGTACCAGGTGAACCATCCATTCCATGGAAGAGATGGAAAAACATCTTTACCACTTACTTATTAGCAATTGGAGGAGATAAATATAATCCTCTTAGGAAACAGGCAATCTTATTGCATCATTTGGGAACTGAAGGCAGGAGAATCTACGACGATTTGCCTGAAGTATCCTTGGGTATTGGTGAGGGACAACCTTTAAATCTTTACGATATGTCCTTGCAGATGTTGGAAAAATATTTCACACCAAAGATTAGTGTTGTATTTGAACGTCATAAGTTCTTTTCACGTGTTCAAGGTTTGGATGAAGATGTAATGACTTATGTGGCTGCATTAAGAGGTTTAGCAGTAACATGCAACTTTCAGGATTTAACTGATTCTCTCATTCGCGACCAAATTGTTAGATGCACTAATAACAAAAAGGTAAAAGAGAGACTACTATCTATTGACCCTTCATTGGAGGAGTCAATACAAATAGCAAGGAGTATGGAGCATACTGAAACTTGGATGAAAGGTATTGAATCTAAAGCACATATGAGAGAATCAGCTAAAGAAAGTACAATAGAGGTGGAACAACTTAAAACAGTAAAACATGAGAAGAGTACTACTAGTAAAGTGGGAGAGAAGAAAAGTTTTAATATACTATGTTATAGGTGTGGGTGTCCGGGACACATTGCTTCTAATCCCATATGTCCTGCACGTACCATGACATGTAGAACATGTGGTAGGTGCGGTAATTTGGCCAAAGTATGTAGAGCAAAGGGTAAGGTGTGGAATAAAAGTGTTAAATCAATAGATAATGTACGAGGAGAACAGGAGAAGAAATTGTTTTAACCATCAACAGCGCCTTGGTGAATAACTTCTGTGATGTTAAATCTGAAGACGGTGTAGATCTAAAATGTGAGAGCCAAGGTGAATTAATGAAGCCCCATTGTGATGTAATACTTAAAACTAAGGCTGTAAAAATGCTGGTTGTCTCTGGGAGTTTATATACTTTGATATCTAAAGATGTTTATGAAGGAATTTTGTTGGAAAAAATTGAAGATCTACAAACCACGGATGTGGAAGCAGTGGGGTATGGTGGTAAAATAATTTACTTTGTGGGAATGAGATGGATGGACATCATATTTAAAGGAAATGGTGTGCACGGAAAGGTATATGTGACTTATCAAGGATCAAACTTAGGATGGAGACATCAGAAAGACTTAAATATTGTTCTCAATCCCAATGCAACTGATCCAGTCATAGTTATAGAAGACTCAAAGGTGGAGTATATGAAAATCCAATGTACTACTGAGGAATGGAAGGAGAAGTTAATGAGCAGGTTTTCAAAAGATTTTACTGAAAAACTTGGGAAGTTGAAAAAATTCACACACCGAATAATTTTAAAGAAGAACGCCATTCCAGTTGTTCACAAAGTGAGATCTATACCGTATATGATGAGAGAACCCCTTCAAAAAGAAATTGATAAATTGTTGCAAGAGAAAATAATTGAACCTATCGAGTCATCGGAGTGGTTGGCACCGATTGTTGTTGCGCCCAAGGAGGGAAACAAAATTTGTTTATGCATAGACTTGAGAAACCTTAATAAGAATATTTGGGTCGACAGGCCACCCTTACCAAATATAACGGAAATGCTAAGCATGATGGGAGGAGGCACGGTATTTAGTGTTTGGACATGTCAGCAGCTTACCATCAAGTTAACCTACATCCAGACTCACGTCCATTGACTTCTTTTGTAACACCTTTAGGTGCCTATCGTTACTGTAGGATGCCGTTTGGATTCGCATCCGCATCTGCTGTTTTTCATCGTATTATGCATAATATTTTTGATGGTTTGAAGAATGTATTGTGTTTCCAAGACAATATTATAATAGTTGGAAGGTCTGTGGAAGAGCATGATGATTTGATTGTGAAAGTGTTGGAGAGGATTGAGAATCATGGACTGACAGTAAAGATGGAGAAATGCCAATTGAGAAAGAACAGCGTGAACTATTTAGGTCATGAAGTATCTGCGGATGGTATAAAGCCAAATAAAAAGTATTGTGAGGGCGATTAATGAAGCTCCAAAACCATCTAACAAAGATCAGCTCAAATCGTTTTTGGGGTTGGCAGAGTACTGTTCGAAATTTGTGCATGATTTTGCTGGAGTGGTAGAGCCCATGAGATTGTTGTTAAAGAAAGGAGCAATGTTTATGTGGACAACAGAATGTGAGTTAGCCTTTGAGAAAATTAAAAGTTCTATTGCGTGTGCACCTACCCTTGGACATTTTGATGTGAAAAGGAAGACTATCTTAATGACTGATGCCAGCAGTGTAGGGTTAGGTGCAGTTCTCATACAAGAGGTGGACAAGGAAGAAAGAGTAATTGGGTTTGCGTCTCGTAGGCTGCGTGGTGCAGAATGTTCGTATTCTGCAATTGAGAAGGAGGCGTTAGCCTGCTACTGGGGTATTAACCATTATAGATATTAGTTATGGGGTCTACCCTTTGTACTTCGTACGGATCATAAACCATTACTTCAGATTTTTTAAAGTGGTCGGGGATTGGAAGGTGGTATGACGCCCAGAATTTCGAGGTGGTTGGTTAATATCATTGATTTTAATTTTGTAGTGGAATATGTGAGAGGTAATAAAAATGTTGTAGCGGACTGCTTGTCACGCATGCCGATCGATGAACATCCTGATGAAACTTCAGTATTAGATAAGACGGAGGCAGAAATATTTTTGATACATAATGAACTTACCATAGACAAAAAAGAGTGGAAGAACGCTGTACTTGAGGATAAAGAGTATAATGAGCTGAAGAAATTCATAAGCGGTTTTGGTAATGTTGGTGATGGTTTACAAAATTTGAAGCAATATTTAATGATAAAAGATGAACTGAGTGTGCATGATCAAAGAATATTTAGACGTGGGAGAGTGGTACCACCAACGAAACTTAGGATGAAGTTAATAAAAATTGTACATGAGGGTCATTTAGGAAGAGGTATGACAAAGAGGAGATTAAGACAATCGTACTGGTGGCCTGGAATGGATAAAGATGTGGAGTGAGTTGTAAGTGAATGTGCAGCGTGTGCTAATAGTGACAAATCTAGGATTGTGAGACAGCCACCTATGGAGTGTGTACAATTCCCTTCGAGACCATGGGAGAAATTAGCTCCAGGGGCCAGATGTAGGAAGAGAGCAATTTGCGACTTGCAAATTGCGAGTCCCTGCGACTCGCAATTTGCAAGTCGCAAATTTGCTATGCAGTACGGTGTCTCAGACACCGTCTGCAACTCGCAATGGGGTCGCAATGACCCACCTCATGAATATTCATGAGGTGGGTCGCAAATTGCGGCCCCATTGCGAGTATAGGCACTCGCTAACATGGAGGCCTGCTGACGTCAGCAGGCCTCCATGTTAGCGACCTGCCTTTTCAATAAAGCATTTTTTTTTTTTTTTTAAATGTAGCCCGTTTTCCCTAAGGGAAAACGAGCTGCATTTAAAAAAAATCCGAAACCTTTTGTTTCGTTTTTTTCAGGGCAGGGAGTGGTCCCTTGGACCACTCCCTGCCCTGAAAAAATGTTTTGGGGTCCAGTCTCAAACTGGAAGGGGTCCCATGGGGACCCCTTCCAATTTGCGAGTGGGTTACCATCCACTTGAAGTGGATGGTAACTGCGACTCCATTTGCGACCGCGTACGCGGTCGCAAATGGAGTTGCATACCACTGCGACTCGCAAATAGGAAGGGAACACCCCTTCCTATTTGCGATTCGGAAATGCATCTTGCGAGTCGGTAACGACTCGCAAAATGCATTTCTGCATAGGAAACACGCATTTGCGAGTCGCAAACGGCAGATTTTGCCGTTTGCAACTCGCAAAGTGTTTCCTACATCTGGCCCTAGATTTCATTGCCCCGGTAGATAAACTTGGAAGAAGAAATAGGTTTTTGGTAGTTTTGGTAGATTACCACAGCAAATGGTTTGTAGTCAGGAGCATGGAACACATAACAACTTGCAATGTTATTGAATTTCTTAAATATACGTTTTTGGAGGAAGGTACATCCAAAGTCTTAGTTACTGACAATGGGGTGCAGTTAGTTTCTGGGAAAATGTTTGAGTTCCTTACAGGATTGGGAATTAAACATGAAAAGGTTGCCTTATTTAGACCACAGGCTAATGGCTTAGTAGAAAGGATTAATTGAATTGTCATGGATAACATTCAATTGTCCTCGGCTAATGGGCAAAATGGAGGGAAGATCTAAATAAGATGATGTGGGCGCATAGGGTGACACCGCATTCTGTGACTGGAGTAGCACCATTTGTTGCTCTCAAAGGGAGAGAGCCAGCAACGAAAGAATCTCCTTGGTGGTTGCATGAAAAGAAACAAGTGTGGGTGGATCGCGAGGAAATGAGAATGAGAGTGAAGGGTCATCAAGAACGCAATAAATTCAATTATGATATGAGAAGAAAAGTGAAGGACGTTGGAATTGAGGTAGGTGATTGGGTAAGAGTAAAGAAGTATGGTATAATAAAGAAGGGAGAGAGTAGATTTGGTGAACCGCAAAAGGTTGTGAAAATATTTAAATCTGTAGCTGACGGGAGAGAATGGAGTATGGGAAAATTGTGCAAAATTGAGTGAGCTTTCACGTGTCCAACAAGTGTTTTCTATGTTATTGACTATATTTCATCTGTCATAACTTATAGTAGTACATGTTTAGAAATTGGGATTTCATTTTGTTTGGATTTATTTATATTTATAAGTTACTGTGATGTATGGGGGGAAGATGGTGTAGTAATGATGTAATGATCCTTGGGTTTAGATTCAGAATCTATGGAGAGTGGATTCTGGAATGGTGGGGAGAAAGGAGTTGGAAGTTGGAGGATGAGGAGCTTATGCTGGGGGTCTTATCGTCTTACTACTGAATACTGGATATTACTGAAATAAAGGAATATTTCTACCTATGTACCGTGGAGTTTGTACAGAATGTCATCGCATGAGGCTGTGTTGAAGTTCTGTTTGTATATGCAAGTCATAACCCCAAGCTACTAGATTACTTTTTCATTTCTAAGGTCTAATGGAACAATTGTGTGAAAAGCTCAGAAGCAGACTAACTTAGAGGTGCAACTATAGTTTAAACATCAACAAGCCATGGCTCTGAATTCTGGTATAGATTAAGTGACCAGATGACTCTATGTAAGTGTTTCGGGTTCTGACTTTTGATTTAACATAGTGTATTCTGGCAGTTGAAATTTTAGTTCATTTTAAGTGAGTCAATTGGACCAGCACACCTAACACCAAAGATATGTAAAAGCAAAGTCCAAGTACTGAAAAGTGGTGTACGGGTGACTTGGAGCTATCTGGTCACAGTAGCTACGGCTCCGGGAGGGTCCTAGATCCCTAGCTATATTGACCTTTCAGAGACAGTAACTGCTTAATCATTCAATCAAACAATACATTTGTAGAGCACACTACCCACCGTGAGGGCTTACTATGCCTAAGGCTACAAGATAGCTTAATGTTAATAATAATGTTATGATCCAGTCATGAGCTTCTGCGTTACCAATCATTATTTTCAGGTGTGTTAGTGCAATTAGATCGACTGAAGTTAATCATGGATACAACTCAGAGTGTATCGAGGACACCAACAGACCAACATCTAAAGAAGGTATGCGCTGCATAGTAAGACACACTTCCGGTGCATTTTCGAATGGGCAACTACAAATATCGAAAGCTGAGCTACAAGCAATTCAGAGCCAGACTGAATGACAAAGACCAGTTGGACTCCGGTCTTGCCGCCTTTGGGGACTCCCTGTCCCAAGATTACAGTGTAGCTTGACGGAGGGTGGAGCCAGGAATGCGAGTGCTTCTTAGAGCGCTGCACAGCCCCGCATCGCCGTCTTGCTGCCATTAGGGACTCCCTATCCCAGGATTGCAGTGCTGCTGAAGGGGGGCGGAGCCAGGAACGCAAGCGCTTCTTAGTGCGTCGGGCAGCCCTACATTCCGGGATGCGTGCGGGACGTGCCCAGGCCAAGGGTGGGCCCGTCTGTGCCCATATGAGACCCCTTGAGGCCGGCCTGGGCCACCCCTCTTTGCTCCGAGGTAGGAACTGTTGAAGGAACACGTTGTTGTCTGGTATTTTTAAGCTTGTGTTACAGTTTATTTTGTGCATGAAATGGGGAAGCAGAAGGCAAAAGGAAACCTTGCAGTGGGCTCAGTGCAAACTAAAATCCCTAGGCTCCATCAAATACCACACACCATCTCTAACTGTGTATCCATCGAAATAGACACTTAGATCGAAGAAGTCAAATCCATGTTGAATAAAAAGGAGAAGAGCCTACGGAAGTGGTTGAACGGTGGTAACGTTGCTCCGTTTTTAATGGTTAGACTTCCTAGCAAAGGAAATACCCCCATAAATGGAGATTCCTCGTCAGCACTGGCATCCCAGGTTGAAGGTATAAATGTAAAGCCTTTGGAAACTAGTCTAGCACATTCAAGTATAGAAGACGCTACGCCAGGTAGCGTGATTGTCCACGACATTCCTTGTACAAATCACTTTTTGCCTCTGGATCTACAGGACCAAATCCGGGACCAAGGATGTTGCTCCTCAAGTTCACGACCCCCAAATCAACATCTTTTTATGGCTTCTCCTCAGAAGGAAGTGGTCTCTCTTATTACTGGCCTAAAAGAAGAAGTGAGGGAGTTTAAGTCATTATTGGTGGAAGTACTAAAATTCTTCATTCCACCAATCTGGTGAGGGATATTGTTTCTACTCAAAAGTAAGAGCCTGCCATTATTAACACCCGCACCTCCTTATTACAAGGAATTGTGATGAACGAAAGTGGTTCTACTCCTTCTGCTAGGTCCGCATATGATGCAAGAGAACCCTCGGTTAAGCCCTCTAGTTCATTGTGCCCAAGGGTTACTCTGGCGTCCCACTTGGGACTCGACCGCGTGTAAAATTGGTATGGGATTCAACTATTGTGCAAAACTCCTGTAAACGATCTGGTAATGGCCATCCAATTTATATGTGTAAGGTACCTCTCTCACCTCCTAATATTCGAGAAGATGAATCATCACTAATAAATAAGGCCATTCATTGGATACGACACACTAGACAATGTGGTTCTATCATCCACTCACATATAATATCGGCTGAGTGTTTTACTGAGAAGGCAGGCCACTGGGATTTCATAAAGCTAACGCTATCTAGTCCAAGCTTAGTAAAGGGCCTGCTCCCCATGGAAGCCCGAAATCCCATGCGAAATGGTTTCAATACCTGTCTTAAAAGCAGTTGGCATGTGAATAGTCCCTTATTGAAGAAAACTCCTTCCATCTTGAATATTAGGACCCTCAATGAGGGATCTGGGTCTTCAGTTCCTCCTGAAGAGATGCCATTTATGACCTACAAGAAGGAATATGATTGTCTGATTGGGAGGTCAAATTTAAGTGAGATAGAACAAATAAACGTTGCTTCGGACATCGATTGACTGCTTCCTTCTACAGTTTCCAGGGATAATATTTTATCCCCCTCCAAGGTTAATTTTCAGCCAGCTGACGATTTAGATTTAGAACATTTTTCTCAGAGGAGTTTGGCCTCCAGTGTCTAATGTTAATATGGTAAAATCAAAACCCATTGAGAGTCACGTAAGAATGTGTACTCTTGAGTTCCCTCAAAAGGGCTCCAGGGATCTCGAGAGTTCAACCTCAGAGTTTATAACATGGAATGTAGCCGGAAGTCGCAACAAATTAGATTATGTTGATTGGGGGGAGTCCACAGATAAATTTTATATTTGTTTGTTTCAGGAAATTTGGGCCACCTCAAGTGTCTATAGACAGGGGTATGGTTCCTTTTGCAAGGAAGCTTGGCCGCCACACGCCGGTAGAGCAGCGGGTTGGCCTTATCACCTGGATAAGAATTTCTGAGGTGGGTAAAATCAAGGAAGTCCATGTGTATTCGGCTGATATATTGGCCCTATCTATACAATTAAAGCAAGGTTTACCGTTGTTGTGTGTTAACGTCTATAATAGACCAGACTTTCCTACCCAAATGTCTAAAACTATTCAGGTGTTGAATGCCCTGGTGTTGGATTGCCTTTCGTCGCATTTTAATATTGTAGCTGGCGATTTTAATGTGTCTCTTGAGCCCAATTTAGCCTTTTCGGAGATTACGGAGCTAGAAGATTCAATATGGAATATTCCTCCTTACTTGTCCCAGAAAACACAGCCTAAATCTTGCATCAGGGCTCTTCAGGTCATAGATTTTATGAAAACTCATGGTCTTCGCCCAGGAAATGGGCATTTTCCTTCAGACAATCCTGTGAAACCCACGTTTTTTAGAGGGTCTTATAGTAGTATACTTGACCTTGTACTTATTGATGTGAGGATATGGTATACTATTAAAGATATTAAGGTGGGTAATCAATATAATGGGGATCATGACCCTCTTTTGGTAACATATCATATGCAGTTTGTTGCCAAAATATGCGTACAACAAAATCATGAAGTGCCCCCTTTTTCAGAGGTGCCTTCTAATAAGCGTGCCTCTTTAGAAATTCTCATAAATTATGGGAAAAAATGTGCGTTTTAGTATCAACCCATCAATTATCTGATGGTTCTTGTCCATATACACTGAATGAGGTTATGGCCCCGCATACAGGCCTTTTTTATGCCCTGAAAGAGTTATTTTTTAGAACTATCAGGGAGAATAAACACCCGGGAGCAGGACCACACCATAGGTGGTTTCGTAAGGTATGTGGAGAGGCCAAGAGTAGTCTCATAAAAGTAATACAATTAAAAGATAGAGCCAGGATAACTTATGCAAGGCGCAAGTATGCATCTGCACTTAAGACTAGCAAAAATCACTGGGAAGAGATATCATGGTAGGATCTATTGCTGGCTGCCAAGGACAGAAACTCAAAACGTTTTTGGTCCTTGGTGGCCAGAAATGGACAAAATGAGAATTTTAGACCTGACTGCCATATTCTCCCCGAAAATTGGATTAGCCACTATACTGAGCTGTATATTATGAGCCTATTTTTCCTGTTGTCAATGATAGTGAATCAATAAATGTGTCTTCCCCTGCAGTTAGTTTTACACCCTTTACTTTAAAGGAAACTGAGAATGCAATTAGGGCCAAAAAATGAGAAAAGGCACCTGGGTTAGATGGTATAACCACGGACATGTTTAAATCAGATCTTGATTATTGGGGTCCTTATGTTAATAGGGTGTCAAACGCTGCTTAGGTAAGTGGCATTTACCACCGGACCTGGAAGGGAGCAATTATTGTACCCATTCATAAAAAAGGGGAGAGGGGTTTCCCGGGAAATTATAGACCAATCAGTCTTTTGGATAATCTACCAAAAAGTTTCTGCTACCAGGTACTGAGAAGGCTTAAGGAATAGATTGAAGAAAATGAAGCACTCAGCCATTTACAGGCGGGCTTTAGGAAGAGAGTAAGCACAGTTGATCAGGTCTTTCGCTTCCTTATGATCAAATGGAAGATGGTGGACCTGGACGCAGGGAAACTCTTTGTCGCTTTTGTAGATCTTAAGTCTGCTCTTGATTTGGGCCCACGTTGTAAACTGTGGGAGGTTTTGAGCAGAGTCGGAGTTCCGGGTCCCCTATTAAATTTGATTAAAGAATTGTACTCCGAAAGTTATGCCAGAATTCGATGGGGGACAAAAGGGGAATTAACGAGTGAGATCCCAATATGAAGAGGGTTGAGACAGGGGTCTGTGTTGGCCCCTACACTCTTCCTATTGTTCATCAATGCTTGTATTCCTTACTCTTTGGACTGTGTTAGTGACGCACCCTGTAAAGAAATGGCTCCCTGTTGCAGTTACCCCCCACTTTTTGCCTGATACTGATGCTGACTTGACTGAGAAGTGTGCTGGGACCCTGCTAACCAGGCCCCAGCACCAGTGTTCTTTCACCTAAAATGTACCATTGATTCCACAATTGGCACACCCTGGCATCCAGATAAGTCCCTTGTAACTGGTACCTCTGGTACCAAGGGCCCTGATGCCAGGGAAGGTCTCTAAGGGCTGCAGCATGTGTTATGCCACCCTGGAGACCCCTCACTCAGCACAGACACACTGCTTACCAGCTTGTGTGTGCTAGTGAGAACAAAATGAGTAAGTCGACATGGCACTCCCCTCAGGGTGCCATGCCAGCCTCTCACTGCCTATGCAGTATAGGTAAGACACCCCTCTAGCAGGCCTTACAGCCCTAAGGCAGGGTGCACTATACCATAGGTGAGGGTACCAGTGCATGAGCACTGTACCCCTACAGTGTCTAAGCAAAACCTTAGACATTGTAAGTGCAGGGTAGCCATAAGAGTATATGGTCTGGGAGTCTGTTTTACACGAACTCCACAGCACCATAATGGCTACACTGAAAACTGGGAAGTTTGGTATCAAACTTCTCAGCACAATAAATGCACACTGATGCCAGTGTACATTTTATTGTACAATACACCACAGAGGGCACCTTAGAGGTGCTCCCTGGAACTTAACCGACTATCTGTGTAGGCTGACTGGTTCCAGCAGCCTGCCACACTAGAGACATGTTGCTGGCCCCATGGGGAGAGTGCCTTTGTCACTCTGAGGCCAGTAACAAAGCCTGCACTGGGTGGAGATGCTAACACCTCCCCCAGGCAGGAGCTGTAACACCTGGCGGTGAGCCTCAAAGGCTCACCCCTTTGTCACAGCACCGCAGGACACTCCAGCTTAGTGGAGTTGCCCGCCCCCTCCGGCCACGGCCCCCACTTTTGGCGGCACGGCTGGAGGAAACAAAGAAAGCAACAAGGAGGAGTCACTGGCCAGTCAGGACAGCCCCTAAGGTGTCCTGAGCTGAGGTGACTCTAACTTTTAGAAATCCTCCATCTTGCAGATGGAGGATTCCCCCAATAGGATTAGGGATGTGACCCCCTCCCCTTGGGAGGAGGCACAAAGAGGGTGTACCCACCCTCAGGGCTAGTAGCCATTGGCTACTAACCCCCCCAGACCTAAACACGCCCTTAAATTTAGTATTTAAGGGCTTCCCTGAACCTAAGATTTTAGATTCCTGCAACTACAAGAAGAAGGACTGCCGAGCTGACAAACCCCTGCAGAGGAAGAACAGAAGACACCAACTGCCTTGGCCCCAGACTTACCGGCCTGTCTCCTGCCAGCCAAAGAAACCTGCTCCAGCGACGCTTTCCAAGGGACCAGCGACCTCTGAATCCTCTGACGACTGCCCTGCTTCGAAAAAGACAAGAAACTCCCGAGGACAGCGGCACTGCTCCAAAAGAACTGCAACTTTGTTACAAGGAGCAGATTTAAAGACCCCTGCAACTCCCCGCAAGAAGCGTGAGACTTGCAACACTGCACCCGGCGACCCCGACTCGACTGGTGGAGAACAACCAACTCAGGGAGGACCCTCCGGCGACTCTACGACTGTGAGTAACCAAAGTTGTCCCCCCTGAGCCCCCACAGCGACGCCTGCAGAGGGAATCCCCAGGCGCCCCCTGACCGCGACTGTCTGAACTCCATTTCCCGACGGCTGGAAAAGACCCTGCACCCGCAGCCCCCAGCCCCTAAAGAAACGGAACTTCTGTGCAGGAGTGACCCCCAGGAGGCCCTCTCCCTTGCCCAGGTGGTGGCTACCCCGAGGAGCCCCCCCCTTGCCTGCCTGCATCGCTAAAGAGACCCCTTGGTCTCCCATTGAAACCTGAAGGAAACCCGACGCGTGTTTGCACACTGCACCCGGCCGCCCCCGCGCTGCTGAGGGTGTACTTTCTGTGCTACTTTGTGTCCCCCCCGGTGCCCTACAAAACCCCCCTGGTCTGCCCTCCGAAGACGCGGGTACTTACCTGCTGGCAGACTGGAACCGGGGCACCCCCTTCTCTCCATTATAGCCTATGTGTCTTGGGCACCTCTTTGACCTTTGCACCTGACCGGCCCTGAGTTGCTGGTGTGATAACTTTGGGGTTGCTCTGAACCCCCAACGGTGGGCTACCTTGGACCTAAAACTGAAACCTGTAAGTGCCTTACTTACCTGTTGAAACTAACAATAACTTACCTCCCCCAGGAACTGTGAAAATTGCACTGTGTCCACTTTTAAAACAGCTTATTGTGTTTTATGTAAAAAGTATACATGCTAAAGTAATGATTCAAAGTTCCTAGAGTACTTACCTGCAATACCGTTCAAAAGTGCTATTACATGTAAAATTTGAACCTGTGGTTCTTAAAATAAACTAAGAAAAGATATTTTTCTATAACAAAACCTATTGGCTGGATTTGTCTCTGAGTGTGTGTACCTCATTTATTGTCTATGTGTATGTACAACAAATGCTTAACACTACTCCTTGGATAAGCCTACTGCTCGACCACACTACCACAAAATAGAGCATTAGTATTATCTCTTTTTACCACTATTTTACCTCTAAGGGGAACCCTTGGACTCTGTGCATGCTATTCCTTACTTTGAAATAGCACATACAGAGCCAACTTCCTACACACCCAAAATAGGCGGGCGAGGGCCCCGTGTTTGTTGTTTGCAGATGATACTTTGCTAATATCCCAAACTGCTTTTGGACTTGCTAACTTGCATGAGCTGCTTTTATTAGATCTTCACATGATCCCCTTGTTACAAGTGCAACATTTAGGGCACTTAAATGGTAGGAATATTTGGCGAGAAACACCTTTTGCAAAGGCTTGCTGTCATTTGAGACTTTCACAGCAGTCAGTGTTTCATCATCCAACCTCATCTTAAAACAAGAAATCGCAGCAACAAAAGCCATGGGTTCTGCTGTCTTGGCTGCCTCATCAGCCAAGGTGTTTCCTGCAACTTGTAGTCCTACACATTGATGGCCCATTTTATGTACTACACGGGTATTAGGTAGAGTCTCTTTTATATCTGCTACCTTCCACCATAGCAGTCTGTGTTTGATGGTGGTCACTTTTGAATCTCTGAACCCATTTTGGTGCCAGTAATACAGATATTAGTTAAAGGACTGGACACAATAATACGAATCACACACAATCAGTGTTAGGAGACCAGACTCTGTGTGTTCAAGTGCCAATAATAGAGCTTAAGCTCTGCCAATTATGCAGTGCAGTCCCCTAAAGTCTGCATGTATGTGTTTTGGGGGTGGAACTTGCCATACCTCACGAATCCACTCACAGCCGCGGAAGCGCTAAAGTATTGTTGCTTTGTGCCTACTGCTGGCTGTGCCAAAACGTCAATGTATAAATTCATTTGATATTGATCAAGAGGCAAAATGTTCATAGGAGTTGAGTATTCAAGTTCATATTAAAGGAACTCTTGTCTGAAGTTTGAATCAAAAACATAATCAACTTCAGTGTCAGTCAGAGTAGTTGCCCATTGATTCCAATGTGGATGTAATTCTTTTGTGTTTGGAACGCTGGATTTCATCACAGCCTCTAAGGCCGGTATTGGGCTCACAACAATTTGTTTCCCCTGGGACAGAGGTCTCTCTTTTATGACAGCCATCTGAACAGCAGTCAGAATTGAGTAATTGCAAAGCATTGTTCAGTTGTTGAATACAAATATGATTTGTATGCTGTAGAGAAGGTATCACCTTCATTTAATGTTAGTAGGTGAACCCAGTGGCACCAGCGATTATTCTTATGACCAAGGTTGTTTCGCTGTCATGTGTGTGTAAGTGTTTTGCTACAAGCATGTCCTGTTGTAATGCTCTAAGAATGTGTATGTTGTTCAGCTGTCCAATATGTACTTGAAAAATCTGGACCTATCAAGTCATAAAGTGGTTTTATGCATTGTGCATAATCTGGAATCTATGTGCTGCCAAAATTGAAAAAGCCCAGTGATGATTGTAGTTTTTTGATGGTATTTGGTGGTTCTAATTGTGCACACTTTTCTAAAAAGTGGGGCGCCAGGCTTGTTCCCTCATCTTATAACGTGTATTCCAAAAACAGGATACTGAGAAAGGCAATGTTTGTTTTCTTAACCCCTTCGCTGCCAGGCCTTTTCCCCCTCTTGTGCCAGGCCTATTTGGAATAGTTCTCGCTTAGGCCCTCATAACTTTTTGTCCACATAAGCGACCCACGTCACATTTGCGTCCTTTTTTTCAAACATCTTAGGGATTCTAGAGGTACCCAGACTTTGTGGGTTCCCCTGAAGGAGGCCAAGAAATGATCCAAAATACAGTGAACATTTCGTTTTTTTCAAAACAATGGGAAAAAGGGGCTGCAGAAGAAGGCTTGTATTTTTTCCCTGAAAACGGCATCAACAAAGGGTTTGCGGTGCTAAAATCACCAGCTTCCCAGCTCTCAGGAACAGGCAGACTTCAATCAGAAAACCCAATTTTTCAACTCTATTTTGGCCTTTTACTGGGACATACCCCATTTTTAAAACAAATTGTACTTTCAGCCTCCTTCCAGTCAGTGACAGAAATGGGTGTGAAACCAATGCTGTATCCCAGAAACCTAAACATTTCTAAAAAGTAAACAACATTCTGAATTCAGCAATGGGTAATTTGTGTAGATCCTACAAGGGTTTCCTGCAGAAAATAACAACTGAAATAAAAGAATATTGAAATTGAGATGAAAAAAACGGCAATTTTTCTCTACGTTTTACTCTCTAACTTTTTCCTGCAATATCAGATTTTTGAAAGCAATATACTGTTAAGTCCACTGGACACTTCTGGTTGTGGGGATATATAGGGCTTGTAGGTTCATCAAGAACCCTAGGTACCCAGAGCCAATAAATGAGCTGCATCTTGCAGTGGGTTTTCATTCTATACCGGGTATACAGCAATTCATTTGCTGAAATATAAAGAGTCAAAAATAGGTATCAAGAAAACCTTTGTATTTCCAAAATGGGCACAAGATAAAGTGTTGAGGAGCAGTGGTTATTTGCACAATTCTGAATTCTGGGGTGCCCATACTAGCATGTGAATTACAGGGCATTTCTCAAATAGGCGTCTTTTTTACACACTGTCTTATATTTGGAAGGAAAAAATGTTCCCCCAAGTCCCCCGATAAAAATGGTACCTCACTTGTGTGAGTAGGCATAGTGCCCGCGACAGGAAATGCTCCAAAACACAACGTGGACACATCACATTTTTCTACAGAAAACAGAGGTGTTTTTTGAAAAGTGTCTACCTGTGGATTTTGGCCTCTAGCTCAGTCGGCACCTAAGGAAATCTACCAAACCTGTGCATTTTTGAAAACTAGAGACCTAGGGGAATCCAGGACTTGTGGGGCTCTCACCAGGTTCTGTTACCCAGAATCCTTTGCAAACCTCAAAATTTGGCTAAAAAAACACTTTTTCCTCACATTTCGGTGACAGAGAGTTCTGGAATCTGAGAGGTGCCAGACATTTCCTTCCACCCAGATTTCCCCATAGTCTCCTGGTAAAAATGATTCCTCACTTGTCTAGGTGGGCCAAGTGTTTGTGACAGGGAAGAGCCAAAAACACGTCGAAATTGAGGGGGAACCAAAGTGGGTCCAAAAGGGAAGTTTGAAAAAAAACATTTTTAGGCTGACAAGTGCAGCAGAAATTTTATCAGTATAGATGAGACAATGCTGGGTGGTAGGAATTTTGTGGATTACTGCAGATTCCGGAAGGTTCCATCACAAAAATGTGGGAAAAATGTGTGCTTTCCAGCAAAGTTGCAGGTTTGCAGGGCATTGTGGGTAAGGAAGTGGTGCGGGGTGCATGTGAAGCACACCACCCTGGAATCAACTAGATCTTTAGTTTTCAGATGTGTCTAGGTCTTGTGGATTTTTCTACATGGCAGCGTCCCAAAGTAAAAAAAAGTGCATCCCTCACCATTACAAGTGGGACGATTTTGAGAGTTACCAAGCTCTCATGGCCCAAATGTAAAACAAAAAACAAAAATATTCAAATGTCCTCTTGCTTGCCATTGGATAAGATGTTTTAGTGTGCGGGGGAAAGCTGAAAGACTGTTAGCCCCTTCAGTTCGGGTGGGGCATAACTAGGCCCATACTGGTTGGTAGCCACCACTGCACTTTTTTCTATTTTTTTTATTCCCTGGCATCTAGTAGACTTTCTGTCCCCCGGGGTGTGGATCGGGGGTAATTGCTCAATCTGCCCACTGTTGGGCAGAACAACTTTGGCCCCATTTATTTGGGGTGGGGGTATGGCCATACCCCAACCTCTTATTTTGAAAATAAAATATTCCCTGGTCTCTGGTGGGCTTTCTGCCCCCCTTGGGGCAGGTGGGCCTTCCAAAATAGGCCAATCTGCCCCCAAGGGGGGCAGTTATGGCCAACAGTAATGTGCCCCCATGGGGAGAGACCCTTGCCCAAGGGGCTGCCCCTCCAAACAAAACACACACACCAATTCATGGTGTCTAGAGGTTTCTGCCCCCTTTGGGGGCAGATTGGCCTAACAAAAATAGGCTGATCTGCCCCCAAAGGGGGCAGAAATGGCCTAAATACAATTTCCCCCCCAAGGGAGCAACCCTTGTCTAAGGAGTCGCTCCCCATACATAAAAACATAAAGTAAATAAAAAAATATATATATCCCTGGTGTATAAAGGTTTCTGCCCCCGGGGGCAGATCAGTTTAATAATATTAGGCCAATCTGCCCCCAGGGGGGCAGAAATGGCCTAGAAATAATTTGCCCCCTGAGGAGCAGCCCTTGCCCAAGGGGCTGCTCCCCTTACTTCAAATAGCCCATAAAAATACATTCCCTGGTGTTTAGTGGTTTGATCCCAAGGCCAATCTGCCCCCCGGGGGCAGAAATGGCCTAATAATAATTCCCCCCCCCGGAGCGACCCTTGCCCAAGGGGTCACTCCCCAAACATAAAAAAAAAACACTAAACAACATTTATCCTGGTGCCTAGGGGGGTTTCTGCCCCCCCTGGGGGCAGATCGGCCGCATAATATTAGGCCGATCTGCCCCCAGGGGGGGCAGAAATGCCAAGAAATAAATTGCCCCCCGAGGAGCGGCCCTTGCCCAAGGAGCCGCTCCCCTTATCAGTAATTGTTCAAATAAAAAAAAAAATCCCTGGTGTCTAGTGGCATTTCTGCTGCCCGATCGCGCAGAAATGCTCAGTGAAGCCTGAAAGGAGAGGAAAGACCATTCCTCTCCTTTCATGCTTCTCTGCCCCTTCCACGTGATAGGAGGAGAAATGCAAAGCAGTTCTCCTCTGATCGGGCGCTGGAAGCTGAGCTTCCTGCGCCGGAGGGAAGGCCTCTGATGAGGTCAGCGCGCTAAAGCGCACTGATGTCATCAGACGCCACGGGAGGGTCACGGGGGCGGGGGTGGAAGGGGAAGCGATTCCCCTTCCATCCCTGCCCAGGGGAGGGGGGTGCCTGGCCATCGGGGGGAGCATTAGCACTCCCCCTGGGGGCCCATAACAGGATGAGGTGATCTCGTCCAAGGCACCGGGGGAACCGGAGCCTTGGACGAGATCATATCGTTCTAGGCACCGAACCGGTTAAAATTTAATTTGTAGCCTATTTCAGCAAAACCCACCACAATGTGGTCCACGCATCTCAGGTGTGTGATCAGATCGTCGTCTGCCAGGTAGATGTCATTTACATAGGACAACGCCTCAGGGTCAATGTCATGTAGTATGGGTCTTACACATGCTCAGAACAGTCCAGGACTGTTCTTATACCCTGGTGGGAGTCAACAACATTTCCTTTGCGAGCCTAGTGCACTGAAGACGGTCAGATCCCTGCTTTCATGCACTATATTTTGGTGGAACAAAACGTTGGAAATATCCAAGGTTGTTTTGTATTTTTTGCGCACTAAATTGTTGATGAGTGCTGTGTTGTGTGCATCTTGTATAGCAAATGTGCGTGTGTAACTGTTTAAAAGTCTGTAGTCTATGACTATTCTATATGAATGGTCTGGCTTTGCTACGGGGAACAAAGAGTTGTTCATTAGTGATAGCAGGGTTCTATCACACCCCGGTACTCAAATTGTGTGCGTATTTCTCTCACTGCTGCTTTAGCTTCATGTTTAATGGGGTACTGTGGTTGTGGGAATTGTGTCGATCTAACTGGTATTATGTGGTAGGGGGAGTCTTTGCCCCATTCTACATGGTTGCGATACAGCGCCCAGGATTGTGCCAATGCCCAATCTACTGCATAAGCGTGTCTTTATTCTTCATGAACAAGGACCTAGAAAGATGGCATAATGACATTTGATAAGATAGTGGTATTTCTAAGTATGCATATTGTCTATAATGCGCTGGTGCATTTGCTGGAGTGTAGTGATGAAATGTATGTGTGTTCCCATCTGCGGCTGGAAAGGTGAGCCAAGAATAAACAATTTCTGAGTAGTGAGCCTAAACGACAAAAGAAACCGATCTTCCCTCATTTGTGAGGCCACTATTTAATAGATGTTTTGTGAGAGGGAGTCTCATGTTTGTTGCAATTAAGACCCTGCTTTGGTCCGCCATTTTTTTAAAGTGGAATTGAATTGTTCAGAGATAGAAGCACTAACTGGGGAATCCTCTTTTAAGAGTTCAAACTTGAACAACCTACAGCATCAAACAGATACAACCTACCTAGCTGGGAAGGATGCGGTGAGTGGATGGCTTCTCCACTGGTTCTGGAGGGAGCATTGTTCCCTGTGATGCAGATCTTGGGGAGTGCAAGGTCACAGTCTCTCACCAGGGTGTCAGACCCACAGGATTTTCAGGGGGCAGGACGCACAACAGCCCATGGAGGCAGGACTGCACACTGTCCGCCGGCGGTGATGGCTGCTCAGTGGTCGCAGTGGCGGTGCTGGTATCAGTGCTGGTGGTGGTGGGGGGAGGCTCCAGCCCATCCCCTGCAGCCTCGGACCGCTGTCCACTGGGGCTCTTGCTGCTGGCTCCTTGCTCCTCTTGGCAGCAGCTAGAGACTGCTCCTTGGCCTTCCTGTTACCAGCTGGGGGTGCCTCCTTGCCCTTCTTTGCAGCAGCTGGGGTGCCTCCTTGCCCTTCTTTGCAGCAGCTGGGGCTGCCTCCTTGCCCTTCCTTGTAGCACTTGATGCAGGCACCCTATCAGTGTGGCTGCCTGGTGCCCGGGATCCTCTCCCACCTGGTGTAGCTGTGGGCACTACTGTGCCCCTGGACTGTGTGGCTGAGGTGCTTGCCTGGGTTCTGACCACCTTGGCCTGACGTGAGGGACGGGGTGGGGGAGGGCTAGAGAAGAGGTCAAAGGTGGAGAGGAAAAGCTTCTTAGGGACATTGGGGTGGGAAGAGGGAGATGGTCTATGAGTGGAGGTAGAGGGAGTGGTTGTAGAAGGTATCTGTGTGCTATGTTTGGGTGCAGGTGCATGGGCTGGATGCTGTTGTGCGGTGGATGGATGTTGGGTGTCTGAGTGCCTGTGTTTGTGTACTTTGGGAGGAGGGGGCACAGACACAGTGGGAGAGGACATAGGGGACGTGTGCATGGATGTGGGGGTGGTGACTGCCAATGAGTGGCGTGTGCTAATAGGTGTGCTGGTGATGGGGGTAGTGGATGAGGATGTAGAACATGCAGGTGTGAGTTTAGACGCAACTGGGAGGGAGGTGGACAACGAGGAGGAGGATGGTGTTTGTGTGAGTGCCTGTGGTGCTTGTGTTTGCCATGTCCACTCTTGTGTGTTGTCCTGGGAGCATGCTCGTGTGACTGTGTGCTTGGGATAGGTTGGGGATGAGGGGAATGTGACTGGGTAGAGGAACTTAGAGGGGGTAGGCTAGTAACAGAGCAGGGGCTGCCATCAGAGAGGAGGCCTGGTCCTGGATTGATCTCTGTTGGGCTGCCATGCCAGTGTGAATGCCCTCCATGAATGCATTTATGTGTTGCAATTGGGCTGCCAGCCCCTGGATGGCATTCACAATGGTTGACTGCCCAACAGAGATGGCTCGTAGGAGGTCAATAGCCTTCTCACTCAGGGCAGCAGGGCTAACTGGGGCAGGGCCTGAGATGCCTGCGGCAAAAGAGGTGCCCACCCTCCTGGGTGAGCGGGCACGGGAAACACGCTGAGGGGCTGCTGGGAGGGTGGTCCTGGTACGGGAGCTGGCGGCTGTACCTGTGGCTTGAGTAGGCACAGAGGTGTCCGCCACCACCAGGGAGCTTCCATCGGAGGAGGAATAGGTGCCAGTACTGTCCCCTCCTGTCTCCGCCGTGGTGCTCCCCTCGCCCACCGTCCCACTGGAGCCCTCAGCGTCGGTGGATTCGCCCTCCTGGGCCCTGTGGTATGCAGCTCCCTCCATTGCCGGTGCCTCAACTTCTCCGCCAGATGATGCTAATGCACATAAGGACAGGGTGACAAAATAAAAAAGGAGGGGGGCGAGACAAGGGATGCACTTGGTCAATTGCGCAAACACCACCAATGTGGGTGTAAATGACACACACACAGGGAACACCCCTACACACTATGCAGTGCACTACCAGTTACAATGCTAGTCACCAGCCCAGGGATAGGGACACCTAATACCACTTGCAGCATACTTGAGACCCATTGACCCCTGCCCAGTACTGGATGCCTATTACCTTGTTGGAGGTATTTTACATCAGGACCCTGCCCAACATGGGACCTACGCTGCAATGTCAGGCCTGGCCTAGGGGCACCCACAGGCGCACATCCCCCACCCGGATACCACCCTACCATGCACAAGTTGTATATCGGGGCACTGTACTCACCCCCTTGTGACTGCTGTGATGCCCCCAAGCGCCCATCCAGCTCCGGATAGGCCACCACCAGTATGAGGGCCATCAGGGGTGTCAGAGTTCGACGGGCACCTCTTCCTCGTTTGGAGGCCATCCCCAGCTGGGCCTCCGCTGTCTTCCATGCCCAGCGTCTCAGGTCCTCCCACTATTTGCGACAGTGGGTGCTCCGCCTTGCCGTAGACCCCCAAGGTCTGCATGTCCTTGGCGATGGCATGCCATATACCCTTTTTCTGATGGGCACTGACCTGCAGGGAAATGGACACAGGAAAATATATTATTCCAACCATCCTGCCCGTTACACTCATGGCCCACCATGCCTCTTCCCATCCCTATTAGCAAAGACATGGCCCACCATACATACAGCACGCTGCCCAGGGCCCATCCACCACCACCCCCCCCCACATGAGGCCATCACACACAGCACTCCATGCATTCACGTCCCATGCATCATACTTACGGTGTGCTCGCCTGTTGGCTGGAGGCCCATACACCATTCGGTACTGGAATAGGACCCCATCCACCAGTCTCTCCAACTCCGGTGAGGTGAAGGCAGGGTCCCTTTCCCCAGTGACACGAGCCATGGTCAGTTCCAGACACAGGTCACAGCAGCACTTGCAGTGTAGATCCTCTCCTGTTGAAGGTCAGGTAGCAAGTGAGTGAAAAGATAGTCATGTCTGCGGCGATGCATACTATCACCACTGGTGTACATCACTATTGGCCACTGTAACCCATAGGGCCCATTGTTAACCAATGAGGAGTTGCACTGCGGTTTTCCACCACCTCCCGCAATGGCACACAATGTCAGCGCAATTAACTCATTTCCATTTGTCCCTCCACACAGGACAGACGGACGCCATTTCAGGTGGGGGGGCAGGCCATGGCTCCTAACTGCATCACAGTACACATACGCGCCATTTGGACATCTCCTACAAAATACTGTTACAATCACGACATGCATTGAAGTGTAGTGGTTCGAAATAAGAGATACTAACCAGCTCCTCACCATTTTTCCCCATAGATTGCAACCGCTGCGGATGAATAGGAGATGGAGACATACCCCCATGTACAGACCCCTGGTGGACTTGGCAACAACGGAGAACAGGCACATTATCCTCACCTATAGACTGGCCAGGGCCACAATCACAGAGCTGTGTGCCCAATTGGAGCCTGACCAGATATCTGCTATCTGTCACCCCACTGTGATCCCCCTCTTGCGCAAGTTCTATCAGTGCTCCATTTCCTGGCAACCGGCTCCTTCCAAGTGGCAGTGGGCTTGGCAGCAGAAATGTCTCAGCCAATGTTCTCGATAGTACTGACCAGAGTGTTGTCTGCCCTGATTAAACACATGCACAGGTACATCGTTTTCCCCCAGGTGGAGGTTATGGCCACAGTGAAAGCTGACTTCTATGCAATGGGACATATCCCCAACATTATTGGGGCAATTGATGGTACACATATAGCATATGCCCCCCCCCACCCCTGGCGAAATGAACAGGTGCTCAGAAATCGAAAGAGCTTTCACTCCAAGAATGTGCAGATGGTGTGCCTGGCGGAACAGTATATCTCCCACGTCAATGCGAAATATCCTGGGTCTGTGCATGATTCCTTTATCCTGAGGAATAGCAGCATCCCATATGTGATGGCTCAACTCCAGAGGCACAGGGTGTGGCTAATAGGTGAGCCCTGGTTCTCACCCAGTGGGTGTTGGTGTATGGGTATGGTGTGGGCCCTAAGAGTTGGAGTGTGGCTAACAGTTGTCCCTCGATATTTGCAGGTGACTGTGGTTACCCCAACCTCTCATGGCTACTGATCCCTGTGAGGAATCCCAGGACAAGGGCAGAGGAACGTTACAATGAGGCACATGGGCGAACAAGAAGAATTATTGAGAGGACCTTCGGCCTCCTAGAAGCCAGGTTTCATTGCCTCTATCTAACAGGTGGATCCATGTACTACTCACCCAAGAAGGTGTGCCAGATCATCGTGGCATGCTGTATGTTGCACAACCTTGCATTACGTTGCCAGGTGCCTTTTCTGCAGGAGGATGATGCTGGAGATGGCCGTGTGGCAGTAGTGGACCCTGTGGACAGTGTGGACAGTGAAGATGAGGGGGCAGAGGATGAGGATGAGGACAACAGAAGTGCAATAATTTGTCAATGCTTACAATGACAGACAGGTAAGAAAATGTAACATCACATTTAATTGACATTTTTGTGTTTGACATTATCACTGGCAGGCTGTTTTTCCCACTTCTATGGCCACTCACTGTAGCCTTTGGCATCTCTGTTTGCAGATATTTGTGCCCCACTATCGCTCCTGGTGTGTTGAATGCAGCCAACTACAGGTCATTCCTATGTTTAAATTTCTGTACAGTTGATTTTCAATGTTTAAACGTTGTAGAACTAATACATACTTAAATCATTTGACTTACTCCATATATTTTTTCAAAGAGTGTTTATTTAAGTGCTAAGAGATAGAAGGGGTTGTGCAATGGGCTGGGGTGATGATGGAAGAAAGTCCATGGGTATAGTTCCAGTCCATTTGTATCACAGGTGCATTGTCCAAGGGGGCATAGGAAGGGGAGCAATGGCAGTTCAAGGTGGACAGGGTGACAGAGTGGGACAAAAGGGTGACAATCAGGAGAGTCTTATTTCCCAGCAGGGGTCTTGGCAATAGTCTCTGGCTTCCGCCTGGATCGCAGGGAACGTTTGCAGAGTGGTTAACTTTCTGCAGGGGGAGGGGTGCTGGTGGCCTGTTAGTCCTGTGGCGGAGCCTCCTGTCCACTAGCGGCAGCAGAGGTGGAGGGCTGTTCATCGGTTTGGCTAGCGGCAGAGGCCCGGTGGGGTGCCACTGCATCCCTTATCGTGTTGGTCATGTCTTCCAGCACCCCTGCAATGGAGACCAGGGTGGTGTTTATGTTCTTCAAGTCCGCCCTGATCCCCAGATACTGTCCCTCCTGGAGCCGCATGTTCTCCTGCAACTTGTCGAGTATCTGGCCCATCATCTCCTGGGAATGGTGGTTTGCTCCCAGGATCACGGAGAGTGCCTCCTGGAGAGTTGGTTCCCTGGGCCTGCCCTATGTCGCACAGCAGTCCTCCCAGCTTCCCTGTTGTCCTTTGCCTCTGTCCCCTGAACCGTGTGCCCACTGCCACTGACCACAGGTCCCTGATCGTCCTGTGTTTGTGGGGTGGCCTGGGATCCCTGTAGTGGTGGACACACTGCTGTCTGACGTGTCTTGGGGACAGAGGTACGGGCCCGCTGGGTGGGTGATGTGGTGGTGTTTCCTGAGGGGGAAGGCTCTGTGGTGGTGTAAGAGTGTGCCCTTGGTAACCGACTGTCCGGAGATCCCTGATGGGCCAGGTTGGTCATCCAGATCCCAGGCAAGCAGAGCTGCTGTCATCACTGTGAGCCTCTTCTGGGGGGGGGGGTTGATGTTGCTGGCACCTCTTCTCCGGTGACATTGGCTGGGGGACCTGTGGGGATGTAAATGCAGTGTTATTGTTTCTGCGTGTGACATCATGTGCATGGGTGTGTTGCCCTCTATGGTTGTTGTTGCCCTGGCAGATTTGCCTTTCAGTGAGTAGCTATTTGTTGGGCTAGGTGATTCTCGCCAGTGTGAATACAGTGGTGATAGGTTTTCATGCAGGTCTGTGAGTAGTGTTCATGCATTGGTGTTACATGCAGGGCTTGGTATTGGGATGAGTGGGTTGTGATGGTGGGGTATGTGGGAGGTGGTGCAGTAATGGGAGTGAGGGAAGGGGTGGGGGTTTGTGATAGCATGCAGGTAGGGGGGTGATAGTAAAGAGTTGACTTACCAGAGTCCAGTCCTCCTCCTACACCTGCCAGGCCCTCAGGATGCATGATTGCCAAGACTCCTGCCATGTTGTTAGTTGTGGGGGTCCACCACCAGTCCTCTGTACAGCTAGTTAGTGTCTTGCTGCTGTGGAACACACTTTTCCCCGTAGGTCGTTCCACCTCTTCCTGATGTCGTCCCTTGTTCTTGGGTGCTGTCCCATGGCATTGACCCTGTCCACGATTCTCCGCGAAAGCTCCATCTCCCTAGGAGTGGATGTCTGCTGCAGTTGTACTCCAAAAAGCTGCGGCTCTACCCGGATGATTTCCTCCACCATGACCCTCAACTCCTCCTCAGAAAATCTGAGGTGTTACTGTGGTGCCATGGGTGTAGTGTGAGTGGTGAGGGTGTGTGGGGTGATGTGTTGGGGTGTGTGATGTAAAGTGCGTGGATGGTGTATAGGTGATGATGTTATGTGGCTCTGGTTGTGTGGGTCCTCTTGCTGTCTTTCTCTGGTATCAATTCTTACTAGTCGTAAAGGGTTGTGGGTAGTGTGGCTGTGTGTTTTATAGTGGTGTGGGTGTGGTGTGTGTATGTGTGTCAGGTGTGTGTAGTTTGAATTGTCCAATGTGGTGCTGTTTTGTTAATGTGTGTGTATTTTGAGCTGGGAGGTATGTACCGACAATGGTTTACCGCCATTGCATGTCCGCCGCGGTGATTCGTGGGTCATAATGCTGTGGGCGTAGTTCTGTTGGCGTAACGGTGTGGGTTTGGATACCACCAGTTTATCACTGACCGTGGGCTGGCAGACTTGTGTGTGTAGCTGTATAGTGACGGATTGGTATGTGTGTGTCATAATATGCTTGGCAGTTATCCTCCACCGCGGTATTATGTTGGCGGCAGATGTCATGGCGGCAAGCGGGATTTACAGCCAATGTCATAATGAGGGCCTCAGACGCCTCAGGGAAGTCATGGTAGAACAGATGGTACCCCCGTCTCTCAGTAATACAAGTTTCATACTGCAAAAACAAACTAAAACAGAATTTTGGTTCAATAGGTTTTATTGAATCAACTGCATTCTACGGAAAAAGGCATGAATTGCAATTATGAGGAAAATGACACACATTGTTGTTACAGTAGTGACCAGGAAAATGAAACACAAGAAGAGTCCCACCATATTGTCACCTTAGCGTGTCTAACATCCCTACCTACAATACAATGTTTCTACATGAGCACAAGTAGCAGTGGTGGCCCTAATCTACCCCTCTGGTCCTGGAAAGGAAGCCCAAACCCCATACTCTTTTTCAGAGGTGAAGAAATGGTCTGTTAGTCTGCTTGGAGTCCTCCTACGTAGATGAACAGGACCGAAAGGGTTTCAACAGAAACTGTGACAGCGTGCAGCATGAGATGGCAAGTTAGCTGGAAGTCCCCTCTAATATCGTTCTGTTTTATAATACCATATCTGTTATTCTAAGAACTGCCCTGATGTGACAACACATATTTTTCTGTGTGGAATAGCCAATGTACTTCTTGGACCGGCTGTGCCCAGTAAATGTCATGTACAGTCTTGGGGTTCAGCACAGGATAATAATGTTGTGCAAATAAATGAATAACACATTCTGCATGTAAGGGCAACTTATAAAAGAATGAAAAATATCTCACTAAAATGAAACTATGGGGCGTGGCCAAGATGGCGGCGTGAGCAGACGCGTTCGTCTGAGCTCTGCCGCCCGGGTCCCAGTAAAGGCTTTGTGGCCCCGTTTTTTGCAGCTTCAGGCCCTCCTGGCCAGTTGAGGGGGATCGAGAGACTGCGGACGCCTCGAGGGAGAGCCGGGTCGCCCTCCGAGGAGAGCTACGGTGGTGTTGGGCCTTGCGGCCTGGGCCGTGCTGGTGATCGGCGGCCGTGGCGTGTGGCAGTTGAGCCGCGTGGGGCTGCTGGGTGCGCGGAGGTGGGCCGGCACCCTCAAGCAACGCGGAGGCTGCCTGGGCTCACGTTGGAGCAGCGGAGGGCGCTGAACCTCGCAGCGGAGGTCCCGACGCCGGGCGGGGGTGCAGCGGGTCTCCGTGGCCCGCGGTGCCCATTTCTTTGCTGGCCCGGTGTGGGCTGGAGGTCCCGGGTGCGAATCGGCGCACCACTGCATATTAGCGCCCCTGCTCCAGGTTGGTGGAACGTGGACAGGCGCTAGAGGGCTGGGCCGCCCATCGGCGGTGCGGTCGGCCCGCGGTGGCCCAGCCCGAGTTCAGAAGGAGCTTGGGGCCTGCAACGGACCTAGGAGCTTTGGGCTGCGGTAGATGCAGAAACTAATGGCCAGAACCTGAAGGACATAAAGTGAAGGAGCTGGCAACTCGACCCACGGTGGGCAGTAGGAAGAGGTTCTAGACGTGAAGGACACGGGCCCAGAGAGGCACTTGGGGCTATGACGTCCTCAAACGAGATCAGTCGGTGAGAGAAATGTTGACCAGATCCCACCCGGTACAAGACAAACAGGCTGAGGGTCCGGTGGGTGGGTGGTCCTCTGAGGTACGTGGGGAGTTGGAGGAGGACGGGGAGGTCCCGGTTATAAAGGGTTTCCTTACCTCACTGTTTGACTCGCTGTGGAGTGACTTGCAGGAACTTCGTAGAGACATTTTCCAAGAGGTTAAAGAGCTACGAGTGGAGGTCACGTCTCTGGGCGAGCGGGTGGCCCAGGTTGAGGATGGCGAGATCTCTCGTGGTGAGGAGTTAGCGGGCATGCAACAAGAGGTCATACGCCTACGTGACCAGCAGGAACTCCTCCAGTCTGCGGTTGAAGACTTGGAAAATAGGTCACAACGACATAACATTCACATTAGGGGTGCACCACTCGGAGCAGAGAAGGAGGACATTAGTGAATTTGTGGTGGCGCTGTTTGACTCTGTGCTTGGCCTGGAGGGTGCCCGGGAAATTACACTAGATAGGGTCCATCGTGCGGGCCGCAGCGGCGGACCTGGGGAGCGCCCACCTGATATCCTGGCATGTGTTCATAATTATGGGCTTAAAGAAAGCATCTTGCAGAGGGCCCATAATCTCCCACAGATTCAGTTTTGAGGGTACATGCTCCAATTATTTCAAGATCTCTCGCTGCGGACTCTGCAGAGGCGACGCAAATTTAGGCCCATCACAGAGCACCTGCGGGCGCACTTGGTGTCTTATTCTTGGGGCCACCTATTCCGCCTCATCTTTCGTTGGGAAGAACAGCTCCGCCAAGTGAAGTCAGCGCCGGAAGCAAGAAAGATCCTTCGTTTGGAGAGAGACACCCAGGAAGAGGGCACATCTATGACTATGGCTGATGGGGATCGACCACGATGGCGGCGTAAGGAGAGAAAGAGGAAACCTCAGTGACCTACAACATCGGAACAGGCGCAGGAGCAGCAATCTGTACTTAGTAGTGTGGCCCCTGGAACACATGCTTAATGGCTGGAGGGCTGGGATGATGGCTCGGAAGAGGGCCGCAACATTTCAGGTCATGTGACTGCTGCGACAGGACCTGGGCGGCAGAGTCGTTAGACGCTACACGACGAACTTGAGTGATTGTGCTACTCCTGTTTAGACTTTGCCTCTTAGGGGATGAGTATAGAGGACTTTGTGGTTATGAGCACCCGTTGTGCGTAATGGTTGTAAGTTGGTGTGCTTCCCCTGGAAATTGTAAACAGGTTGTCCTGGCTGCCGGGCCCCCTGGTGTGGAGTGGCCTTGGGGCTGGTCTTGGCGCGGGCTCCCCTTGTGGGTCCTCCCCATGAGTGATTTTGATGCTGGGTCATATGTCTCTTAAGTGTCTAAGCTTGAATGTTCGTGGTCTTAACAGTCCGGCTAAGAGATTAGCGATCCTGTCGACGCTTGAGCCCTCTGGTAGTCACATTTGCCTCTTACAGGAAACGCATCTATTGGCTAGGGACACATAACGTATGCGCTCAAAGTGGTTTCCTAGACAGTTCTGGTCCTCGTCCTCCACGAAACATGCTGGGGTGGCAATATTGCTCTCGAAGACTTTCTCTGGGGAAATGATAGCAAAGATACATGAGGTACAGGGCAGACTCCAGGCCCTTAGACTATGGGTGGGGGATTTCTGCTTTACCATTGTTTCTTTGTATGCCCCCAATGCGCAGCAAGAATCCTTCCTGAAACAGGCAATTGCCCCGGCGCTTGCGACACCCGATAGTGCTGTTTTAGTGGGAGGTGATTTTAATCTGGTAATGGACAATGAGATGGACAGATCAGGTCACCGCTATGGGCAGACGGGTGCGTTGACGACGGCAGGGTGACAATGGTTGACCGAGTGTGGACTGGAGGGTGTTTGGAGGAGTACTCATCCCTCGCTTGGGGACTACTCCTTTTACTCGCCAGCTACCAAAACATACGCACGGATTGACTTCTTCCTGGCCTCACGAGAATTCGCTTCTCGAGTCCGGGAGACCACAATAGAGCCCAGGGCCCTTACAGATAATGCGCCTATCACGGTGGAGGTCGGGGTGGATATGGGTCGGGTGGGCAAGTCGAGCTTGCGTTTTAGGGACGCGATCTTGCAGAATAGAGAGTCACTACGGCGCGCGATTTCGGATTATCTTAGCCACAATGACGACAGGACAACCAGTTTGGAGGCTTTGTTGGAGGCTCGGTAGGCAGTGGTGCGGGAGGAGGTAATGTCGCTATCAGCAAGAGATAATAGGGCAAGGAGGGAGCAGAGAGTGGCACTAGAACAAAAGGTGGCAGCATTGGAGCGATCTCATAAGACCACGGGGGCACCGAGAATTTAGCGGGAACTGGAGAAAACGAGGCAGCAGTTAAGGCGGTTGGACTGGGACAAGGCGGAGTATGCGATTGCGCGGCTTAAGCATAAATACTACAGCAATAAGTGTGTCAGGCTCTTGGCGCATCGGTTGAGAGCTCAGCGCGCAGCAACAGTGATAAAAATGGTTCGCTCTCCTTCGGGGAGGGAGGCCCACACAGATGATCATATTGCAGAAGCGTTTGCCGAATATTATCGAGTATTGTATACAGCTGATGCTCAGAGCGATGCGAATCCAGACGCATTCCTCGCAGGGATAGCAATTACTCCACTTGGTGAGAGGGAAGAGTCTTCCTTGGATCAGCCTATCAGAGTGGAAGAGGTTATCTCAGAAATATCAAGGCTAAAGGTGGGGAAGTCTCCTGGCCCTGATGGTTTCACGGCGCTCTTTTATGAGACTTTCTGCGCGGAGCTTGCACCGCTTTTGCGCGTCTCTTTAACTCCTTTCAGGAGTCAGGGGTTCTTGTGCCCAGTATGTCCGAAGCGACCATTGCGGTGATACCCAAGCAGGGGAAGGACCCTGAGGAGTGTGCTTCATACAGACCAATCTCGCTTTTGAACATAGATGCTACGCTCCTTACCGGAATACTGGCCCACCGCCTTAATCCCTTTATGCCGGGCCTTATAGATCCAGACCAGGCGGGCTTTATACCCCATTGTCAGTGTAGTGATAATACGAAGCAACTGCTACATCTGATAGATAGAACTAACAGATCTCGTAGGGAGACGCTGCTCCTCTCTATTGACGCAGAGAAGGCGTTTGACTGGGTCCATTGACCTTACTTGTTCCGAGTCTTGGAGTGTTCTGGAATGGGACCGGGCTTCAGGAGGTGGGTTTCGTGCATTTATCGCTCTCCTAAGTCTGCAGTCCGGGTTAATGGTCCAGTCTCTTTGCCGTTCCCGATTGGACGGGGGACTCGGCAGAGGTGCCCTCTTTCCCCCCTTTTGTTTGTGCTTTATATGGAGCCCTTTGTGCAGCGTCTACGCGACAGCCCCTTGGTCTCTGGGGTTAAATTTGGAGGGGATCCTCATCTTATCACGCTGTATGCAGATGATGTGATTCTTACCATGGCTGAACCCACGACCTCACTGCCTGAACTAATGGTGATAATGGAGGAGTTTAGCCGGGTCTCTGGGTTCCGGGTAAATATGCAGAAATCTCAAGTACTCAGTTTGTCTATGAACCCGGAACGTGAGCAAGAGTTGAAGACTCGATATCCGTTTCTTTGGTCTTCATCACGTCTCCCGTACTTGGGTATTGATTTGGCGCCTCCGGTTACGAAGACAGTGAGCTTGAATTATGCGACATTAGTCCGGGAGGTGCAGCGCGATTTTGAGAACTGGGTGAAACATAAACTTTCCTGGCTGGGCAGGGTAGCATTGGTGAAGATGACCACATTGCTGCGCATATTGTACGTCTTCCAGGGGCTCCCTCTGGCTCCCCCGCCTCGTGCGATAGCGACTCTCCAGTTGGCAATCCTCAAGTTCATCTGGGATGGCCACCCTGCACGGCTCCCTAGAAGACTTTTACATCGCTCTAGAGCGGAAGGGGGGTTGGCGGTCCCCTGCCTTCTACGATATTATCAGGCAGCACAGTTGCGCTTTCTCCTGGAGTGGACCCGTCCACTTACTGAGAAACATTGGTGTTTCATGGATCAGGCGGTAGCGGGATCGTACATTTGGAAGGAACCTTGGCTTCGACGCCGATATAGGGCGAGGGGCCTATATTCCTCCCCAATTACGGGAGTGACATTACGTGTCTTGGACGCAGTGGCGTGTCGAGCGGTGCTTACGTCGTTCCCGTCCCCTATGACCCCAATAGGGGCGAACCCCGATTTTGAGCCTGGGCTGGGCCTGGAGGGCTTGCGCCGATGGTATGATGGGGGCTGTAAAAGGGTGGGGAGTCTGTTTGATGCACAGGGAGTAGTTTCTTTCGATCAGATGAGGGAAACGTATGGCCTGACAGAGACAGATAGGTTGATGTACTACCAAGTGAGGCATTGGGCTCTTCAGCCGGCGAACAAAGCACTGATGGATAGGCCGCTCACGCAGTTCGAAAAATGGCTGTTGACAAAGAAGGATGACAGGCGAGTCCTTTCAGAACTGTATAGACTCTTACATGGAGGGGAATGCCTGGCTAAGTCTAAGGGGCAACTTAGATGGGAGAGGGAGCTGGAGAGGGAGTTCTCTGATGAGGAATGGGACAATATATATTATAGAGCACATCATACAGCTTTCAATGCAGCAGGGACTGAGACGGCGTATAAAGTGGCTTCCAATTGGTACTACACTCCAGCTAGGATACATCCATGGGTCCCCACCAAGCCTAGCGTTTGCTGGAGGGGGTGTGGTAATACGGGTATGCTGGTACATCTGCTCTGGCACTGCCCCAAACTTCAGAGATATTGGATGAGCATCCTAGAAGATATTAATAAAGTGTTACAGACCGAGCTCCCTAGGTTTCCATCGTATGCACTTCTAGGCCTGCCCAACCCTCTCCCCTTTCCGCTACGATCCCTAAAAGGGCGACAGATGGCGCTGGCACTTAATGCGGCTGTGCAGTCGATACTAGCTTTGTGGGGGACTGACAGGGTACCGACGTATGCAACCTGGCTTCAGAAACTCTGGTTTATTTTTGCAATGGGGAAGCTTACTCTGGTTTCTCTGCAGAGAGTGGGTGACGTAGCTAAGTTATGGAAGCCGTTTCTTAAGATACTATCAACAGAGTTCACGGAGCTGACATGCCCGACTTATTTGAGGGTTCTGGGACTGACTGATGCTTCTTAGAAGATGCTTGGCCTGTTGGCTGTGCGTGACCTCGCATGATGCTATCCTGTAAAGAGGGGGGGAGTCCCGGAGGTGAGGAGTGACATATTCAATGGGGGAGGCACAGTTTTTCTGTTATTAATTTTTTACATGTTCTGTTTGCTTAGGTATGAAGCTCTGAGGTCATTAGATCATTGTCTTTACCTACCTTGTTCTTCTTAATGTTTGGAAGTGGGCGAAAAGGGAGATTTCTCTTGGCAATAAGATAGTAATCATGTGCATGCTCTCTTGGATAGCAGATTGAAACGCTGTAACTAGGTGGTTGACTTGCTGGCGACTCAAACAATGTGCTTCGTACTTTTGTATGTTAAAACCAATAAAAAGATTTGATCCATAAAATGAAACTATGCTAAAATGATAAAAGGAATAAAAGCGGAATGTAACTATATGAGAGGGCACAGGCCTCAGGCCCAGGGCTAAAGAATGTGCCCTTGTAAATGCTAAAATAACCTCACAACAGAATTATGTGGTAGCTTGTCCAGTCTACTGCAACATTGTTTACACGGGTCTCCTCAGGATCCTCATCACTGGTTGCAAAGGTTAACCAGACCGCTAGACTATGCCTGAATCTCTGCATGCATATCTATATCTAACCCGCAGTGAATGCTCTCCACTGGATCCCAGTTGAAGTTAGGATTAAGTTCAAGATCATCTGCACCAACCACAAGGCATAGTAGGGCAACATTTCAAAGTAACAGCAGCAGCTGGATCTTCATAAGGCTCCTACCAGAAGCATTTGTTCAGTGCCTACTCATCTGATTAACCACCAATACCAAAAGAGGATTATACATGGAGGCATATTTCGGGGAGTCCAAGGGCTAAGAATTTGGAATTCTCTCTGCCACAGTCTGAGAACTAAACCCAAACATATGGTCAGGAACCTCTTGAAAACTGAGCTATTCAGACTTATCTGTAATTGAAAAATGCTTCACTACAAAGACGCGGTTGAAGAGATTCGGGTTAGGCAACCCCCATCTGATCATTGTCCATCCATTCCTTTCCTCTAATTTAAGTATCTGTAGAACCTAAGTGTACACTCTGAAGTGACCTAATAATGGGTACTCATTGCACTCTTTAAAATTCCAAAATAAACTATTAAATAAATGGCATGCAGTATGTTGGGCATTTATAATTTACCAGTGTAAGCTGTGTGACTTTAAAGTGCAATGGTGATGGTGCTTGCAGCACTCGGGCTCGGGCAAGTGTCCTATATTTGTCAGGACCGTTCCAGTTTTTAACGATTTGTCTATGCACTTTTCAGTAAATTTACTAAGTGTTCTGGTTTTCAGAAAGGGTTGACTGAACACAAAGAAAGGTAAATATTAATGTTTCCCATTGAAGGATTAGTTAGTAGCTCCTAGCAGAAAGCTATTTGAACACAGCTGACGCTGTTAAAAAATGACATTTAATTAACCAAACTGCATGTTGTGTGCTCTTGTATGTGTGCTGTGTGTCAATTCAGTCATTTCGTGTTCTCGGATCAATGCAAAACTGTAGTCCTATTTTTATGTTTGTGAATGCCCCAGTTTTTATTTTCAAAATCTAATTGCCATGCTTGTAAGACATAGATTCAAATTCTGCTTCACCGGACTTGGTGAGCTGAGTAAAAATAATGTCTTATTTAAGTACCAAGTGACAACATTGTTTGGAGCGTCCACTTTCTCAATAGTCAGTACTAAGAGATTAGTGACAGTCTACATCGGTGTAAAAATATGTGAAGATCTGTGGATATATTTTTAAATTTCATACATCAACGGCACAAAAATTAGGAAAATTATCAAACAACACTAAGGCGGTCATTCCAACCCTGGCGGTCGGTGTTAAAGCGGCGGCAAAACCGCTAACAGGCTGGCGGTAAAAAAAATGCAATTCCGACCCTGCCGGAAACCGCCAACAGAGACCGCCACTTCAACACACCGACGCCACGGCGGGACAAACAAACAGTGCGGTGGTCACCGCCAACAGACAGGCGGGAGACAATGTACAACCCACCAATCCGCCACCTTTTCCGGGGCAGTAGCCCCGCTGATAAAAACACGGCGGAAACAGCCATTTAAAACGGAAAACGCACACCTCCATACACCCCACGAGGAATCTGGACAGCATGGAACCCGAACTCCACATCCTCCCAGCGATTGTCTTCCTGCTCCTCTACCAGGAGCACAAACGCCAGCGCAGAAGACAACGGTGAGTACTGCACCTACAACACAGGGGAGGGGGGAGGAAAAAAATTACGGGGACACACATATGCGACACACCCACCCTCACCCTCACCCACTACAACACACACATCAATGCATAGCAACACATCACAGTTACCCCCCCAAACCCCCCGGAAGAATGCAAAGACAAAAGGAAATGATTATAAACATTGGAATATATTGTATGACTGACTATAAAATATATCACACATCTAAAATTTATATACATAAATTGTCCAGTCCGATATGTGTATCAGGCATTGTTCGTGGGCCACTGGGCCCAAATCACATGGGCAAAGCCCACACAGGATACCTGACTCCAACGGAGAGAACACTGCAGGGGCATCAGATCCCAAAACTACAGGCACCTCAGGGGGAAGGGAAGGGGGGGGCACCTCAGCCAGATGAGTCCACGACGCCAGATCCACGAGGTGCCTCCATGGCCACTGTTCCATCCTGGGGAGTGCAAAGCCACAGTCTCTCAAGTCTATACAGTGGGTGGCTTGCCCACTGTTACATCCTGGGGAGTGCAAAGCCACAGTCTCTCAAGTCTCTACAGTGGGTGGCTTGCCCACTGTGCCATCCTGGGGAGTGCAAAGCCACAGTCTCTCAAGTCTCTACAGTGGGTGGCTTGCCCACTGTGCCATCCTGGGGAGTGCAAAGCCACAGTCTCTCAAGTCTATACAGTGGGTGGCTTGCCCACTGTTCCATCCTGGGGAGTGCAAAGCCACAGTCTCTCAAGTCTCTACAGTGGGTGGCTTGCCCACTGTGCCATCCTGGGGAGTGCAAAGCCACAGTCTCTCAAGTCTCTACAGTGGGTGGCTTGCCCATTGTTACATCCTGGGGAGTGCAAAGCCACAGTCTCTCAAGTCTATACAGTGGGTGGCTTGCCCACTGTTACATCCTGGGGAGTGCAAAGCCACAGTCTCTCAAGTCAATATCAGTCTCCACTGGTACTGGAGGGGGACTAGTGCCCAGAGTGCTTCGTGCAGCCCTGCCCGACACAGATGCGGGCCTGCCCCTTCCGCCAATGGGCCAGCAGTGCTTGAGATGAAGGGCCCAGTTCAGCGGTGCTTGAGATGAAGGGCCCAGCGGAGCAGTGCTTGAGACGGCGGTGCCCAGCGGAGCGGTGCTTGAGACGGCGGTGCCCAGCGGAGCGGTGCTTGAGATGAAGGGCCCAGCGGAGCAGTGCTTGAGATGAAGGGCCCAGTTCAGCGGTGCTTGAGATGAAGGGCCCAGTTCAGCGGTGCTTGAGATGAAGGGCCCAGCGGAGCAGTGCTTGAGATGAAGGGCCCAGTTCAGCGGTGCTAGAGACGGCGGTGCCCAGCGGAGCGGTGCTTGAGATGAAGGGCCCAGCGGAGCGGTGCTTGAGACTGCGGTGCCCAGTGGAGCGGTGCTTGAGATGAAGGGCCCAGCGGAGCGGTGCTTGAGATGAAGGGCCCAGCGCAGCGGTGCTTGAGATGAAGGGCCCAGTTCAGCGGTGCATCGAATGAGTGCCCAGTTCAGCGGATCAGCCCATGGCGTGGAGGTCATTCGCCACCTGACCTGTGGCTGGCTGCGCCTTCCTGCCCACCTGGGATGGGCCTGGTGGGGCCCTCCTGGGCTGCAGTACCGGGCCTGTTGGTGTCCTCGTGCCCACCTGGGATGGGGCATGCGGGGCCCTCCTGCACAGCTGGGCTGCTGGCGGTCTTGTCGGGCGTGCTGCCCTTCCCAGCCTTCCCTGGTCGCCTGTGGCCCTTCCCCACCTTTGGCGGTGTGCCAGGTGGCACCACACTCCCTGCCGGAGCCATGGTAGGGATTTTGGTCCCAGGTGTTTTAGGCCTCTCGCGCCGGCCACTGACAATCTTCGCATGTTTTTGCGGCGGGGGCTGCTCGTGCCTTGGCTCCCTACTGAGCTGGCTGCCCTTGAGGGTGGGAGACTCCACAGTCCATGGCAGACTGTCTTCACAGGGCCCGCTTTTGTGGTGGCTGAGGTGCTGACTGGAGTCTTTTTAGATGGACGGGGTGGGGGAGTTGTTGGAAAGAGGTCAAGTTTGGAAAGGAAAATAAGTTTAGGAAGAGAGGGACGGGTAGGTGTAGTAGGTATGGGAGTGGAGGAAGAGGTTGTGGTTGTAGGAGTTTGAAGTCTGCTGTCTTTGGGTGCAGGTGCTGTCGTGAGGTGGATGGCTGTTGGGTGGGTGGCTGCCGGCGTTTATGTAGCTTGGAAGAGGGGGTGACAGACACACTGGGAGAGGACACAGGGGACGTGTGAATGGTAGTGGGGGTGGTGACTGCACGTGTGCGGGGGGTTCTGGTGGGTGTGCTGGTGATGGACGTAGTGGCTGAAGATGTTGTGCATGCAGGTGTGAGTGGAGACGTGACAGGGAGGGAGGAGCGAGACGAGGAGGAGGGGGACACAGTGGAGGCAGTGGGTGTTGGTATGTCTGCATGTGGATGTTGCTTGTGTGAATGCCTGTGTGATGTGTGGTGCTTATGTCTGTCTGAGCTTCCCTTGGGTGTTGAGGTGTGTGGAGGCTGGTCTGATGGTGTGTCTGGGATAGGCAGAGGTACAGGGGATTGGGTATGGGTGGAGGAAGTTGGAGGGGGGAGGCTAGAGACAGGGACAATTGCTGCCATCAGTGCTGAGGCCAGAGTGTTGAACGATCGCTGATGGGCAGCCTGACCCGAATGAATGCCCTCCAGGTATGCATTACTCTGGTGCACCTCCCTTTCTACACCCTGGATGGCATTCAAAAGGGTAGACTGCCCAACAGTGAGCATCCTCAGGAGGTCAATGACCTCCTCCCTGAGGGCTGCAGGAATGACTGGGGCAGGGCCTGAGGTGCCTGGGGCGAAGGAGATGCCCACCTTCCTGGGTGAGCGGGCACGGGGCAAATGCTGAGGGGCTGCTGGGAGGGCGGTGCTGGTGCTCTGGGTGGCGGCTGTACCTGTTGTTGCGGGGGGCACGGATGTTGCCGCCACCACAAGGGAGCTCCCTTCAGAGGACGACTTGCTGTCACTGACATCCGCACGAGTCCCCGCTGTGGAGCTCCCCTCGCCCTCCGTCTCACTGGTGAATTCCGAGTCAGTTGCATAGCCCGCCATGGCCATGTGAGATGCAGCTCCCTCGTGCTCCGATGCCACTTCTCCTTCGCCTGATGATGCTAATGCACAAATGAACAGGAAGACAACAAAAAAGGGGGGTGGGGAAAAATAAAGAAATGTTGAGTGCATGCATTGGCGACACCGTTGGCGGACAGGACAGACACAGAAGCCCCCTGCACTACGCCGCACACTTGGGGTCGACTACGCAATCCGTGGGACATGGCCTACAAGCCTATGGGCGACCTCTGCTCACATACATGACACAGGGCAATGAATAGCTGTACTTAGCACCCTACAGAGGTGGGGGGCGGGGGCACAGGGCCATGCCTTACGGAGGGGCCTAGCCTACAGATATCGCCCTGGCCTAGGGATACCCACAGCCCTCCTCCCCCACCCAGACACCTCCACTGTGTGCAAAGTCACCAGGATTTGAGTGTACTCACCCCCTTGTGTCTGCTGTGATGTCCTCACGTGCCCATCCAAATCGGGGTAGGCCACCGCCAGGATCCGGGACATCAGGGGGGTCAAAGTACGACTGGCACCCCTCCCACGTTGGGAGGCCATCCCCAGCTGAGCCTCCGCCGTCTTCCTGCTCCAGCGTCGGAAATCCTCCCATCTCTTCCTGCAGTGGGTGCCCTGTCTGTGGTGGACCCCCAGGGTCCGGACGTCCTTGGCGATGGCACGCCAAATAACGATTTTCTGGTGTGCGCTGACCTATGTGACATGTACAGGGAGAGAAGAATAATCATCACCTTCTGCATGCTCGATGTGAGTGGCCCCCCCATCCCTACTCTTGCCATGTGGCACATGCTCTCATCTGTCATTTGATGCATGCCTCAATCGCTCCCCTCACCACCATCTTTCATCCACCCGACTCAACACAGGCCTTGTTCACAAAGCATGGTCCCAGTGTACTTACCTGTTGGTCTGGAGGACCGTAGAGTAGCGCATACTGGGGGAGGACCCCATCCACGAGTTTCTCCAACTCCTGAGCAGTGAAGGCAGGGGCCCTTTCCCCAGTCGCATGAGCCATTGTCTCTTCCAGACCGTGGTCACAGCAGCACTTGCAGTGTAGGTCCTCTCCTGTGGAAGATCAGGTATCGAGTGATTAAGCAGATAGAAAATGGCGGTCACGCCCGCGGCAGTGCGTACCGCCAGCGCACATCGTCATTGGCTCCTGAGACCCATAGGGTTCAATGTTAACCAATGCAGCTTTGCGCCACGGTCTTCGACCGCCTATAGCCACGGTGTCCCACGCCAGCGCATTGACCTCACATCCCATTGTCGCACTTCACAGGTCAGGCAGCCGCCATTTCAAGGGCCCACATGCCTTATTTTCTACTGCGTCACACATACATAGGCCTTGCATCGACACTCATACAAGCCATTCAATGCATTGGGAATCGTGTTATGTGCAAGCTGTGGTTACGTACCTGTGGGTTGATTGACTCTGTGCTCGCTGTTGTCCTTCATAGGCACCGTCCGCTGGGACATGCGAGGAGATGGAGAAATCTTCCCGTGTACAGACCGCTGGTGGACCTGTCGACAATGGAGGAAAGACATGTCATACTGACATACAGGCTTGACCGAGCCACTATACAGGAACTGTGTGCCCAGCTGGAGCCAGACCTGATGTCACCAATCCGCCAACCCACAGGGATCCCCCCTCTAGTGCAGGTGCTGTCAGTGCTCCATTTCCTAGCAAGTGGGTCATTTCAAACAACAGTGGCCATATCATCAGGGATGTCCCAGCCCATGTTTTCCAAGGTGTTGTCCAGAGTGTTGTCTGCCCTGCTCAAACACATGCGGAGCTACATCGTCTTCCCTAAGGTGGGGGATTTGGCTACAGTGAAGGCTGATTTCTATGCCCTTGGACATATACCTAACATCATTGGTGCCATTGATGGGATACATGTTGCTTTGGTCCCCCCCAGCAGGAGTGAACAGGTGTACAGGAACAGGAAGAGTTATCATTCCATGAATGTCCAGATGGTGTGTTTGGCTGACCAGTACATCTCCCATGTTAATGCCAAGTTCCCTGGGTCAGTGCATGACGCGTACATCATGCGGAATAGCAGCATCCCTTACGTGATGGGTCAACTCCAGAGGCACCGTGTGTGGCTATTAGGAGACTCTGGTTACCCCAACCTCTCATGGCTACTGACCCCAGTGAGGAATCCCAGGACAAGGGCAGAGGACCGGTACAATGAGGCCCATGGGAGAACTAGGAGGGTGATCGAGCGGACCTTCGGCCTCCTGAAGGCCAGGTTTAGGTGCCTCCATATGACTGGTGGATCCCTAATGTACTCACCAAAGAAGGTGTGGCAGATCATCGTGGCCTGCTGTATGCTTCACAACCTGGCTTTGCGACGCCGGTGCCTTTTCTGCAGGAGGATGGTCCAGATGGTGGTGTTGTAGCAGCTGTGGAGCCTGTGGAGAGTGAAGAGGAGGAAGGCGAAGAGGACGACATAGAGAACAGGAACACAGTAATACAGCAGTATTTTCAATGACACACAGGTAAGAATCCACACCGGCATATTACATATACTTAACCCCTACTACCTCTCTACTGTCTGACCTTTTCCCCCAGTGTATGGTAACTAAGTTGTGACTTTCCCTTCCGATTTCAGAGATGTGGGCCCCACTGCGTGAAATCTGCTTTATTTCCCCATGGACTACAGCTGTGTGACATTGGTATGTTAGCATCACAATGTGAATATGCCATTTGGCACGGTAATGTCTAATACATTTGTACAAAATCACAGCCAGACTCCATATTGTTTTATGCAATAAGTGTGTTTATTACAGTGATCTAAATTGGTGGGTGGTTGCAAATCGTTGAGGTGTGATGGTGGAGGATTTTCCATGGCAGAATCCAGACTATCAGTATCACAGGTGCATTGTCCAGATGCCTGTGGAAAGTGGAGCAGGGGCAGTGTAAGGTTGGACAGGGTGTCAATGTGGGACAGTGGGATGACAATCAGGGAGGTATCCTTTGCTGGCAGGGGTCTTGGCATCTTACTCTGTCTTCTTCCTGGATCTCAGGGCCCGCTTGTCGGGTGGTTCTCCTTCTGCAGGGGGTGGGTTTCTGGTGGCCTGTTGGTCTTGTGTCGGGGCCTCCTGTCCACTAGCGCCGGCGGAGGTGGTAGGCAGTTCTTGGTCCATGCTAGTGTCAGGGGCCCTTTGTGGTGCAACAGTGTCCCGCAATGGGGTGACTACCTGATTCAGAGCCACTACGATGGTGCCCATGGCGGTACTGATGTTTCTTAGTTCTTCCCTGAACCCCATATACTGTTGCTCCTGCAGAAGCTGGATCTCCTGAAACCCTGCCAGGACCATCGCCATCGTCTCCTGGGAGTGGTGGTATGCTCCCATGATGGAGGAGAGGGCCTCATGGAGAGTGGGTTCCCTGGGCCTGCCCCCCCCGTCGCACAGCAGCCCTCCCAGTTCCCCTGTTTCCCTGTGCCTCTGTCCCCTGGACCGTGTGCCCACTACCACTGCCCCCAGGTCCCTGTTGTTGTTGGGGTGGTGGGTTAACCTGGGTGCCCTGTAGTGGTGGACACACCGCTGATTGACGTGTCCTGGGGACAGAGATATGGGCCCGCTGTGTGGGTGCTGTGCTGGTGTTCTCAGAGGGGGGAAGGTCTGCTGTGGCCTGTGGCTGTCTGAGGGGAACCGACTGTCCAGAGGTCCCCGATGGGCCGGGCTGGTCATCTAGATCCAGGGAGACAGAGCTGCTGTCATCACTGTGGGCCTCTTCTGGGGGTGGTGTGGACATTTGTGGACCCTCCTGCGCGATGACGTGGCGTTCGGGTCCTGCAGGGGTATAAAAGTATGATTATTGCTTCTGTGTGTGCCATAGCGTGCAATGGGTGGGTGCCCGTGTACCCCTGTGCTTGCATTCCTGTGTGGGGACTTTTGTGACGGTGGTTTGGGGGGGGGATGGGTATGTGCAGTGGGCATGCTTAGGTGATGGGTATCCATGCTTTGTGGTCGCATGCATGGCTTGGTGTTGGGATGGGTGGGTTGTGAGGGTGAGACATTTGCAAGGAGTAGGTGTGATGGGGGTGGGGGTGAGGGTGGGGTTATGAGTTGGCATGCTGGTGAGGTGGGGGGCATGAAGTAGTTAAGATTTGACTTACCAGAGTCCATTCCTCCGCCTACTCCTGCGAGGCCCTCAGGATGCAGGATCGCCAAGACCTGCTCCTCCCATGTTGTAAATTCTGGGGGAGGAGGTGGGGGTCTGCCGCCAGTCCGCTGCACCGCGATGTTGTGCCTGGATACCATGGAACGCACCTTCCCCCGTAGGTCGTTCCACCGCTTCCTGATGTCGTCCCGATTTCTTGGGAGCTGTCCCACAGCGTTGACCCTCTCCACTATTCTGCTCCATAGCTCCATCTTCCTGGCAATGGTGGTGTGCTGCACCTGTGTCCCGAACAGCTGTGGCTCTACCCGTACAATTTCCTCCACCATGACCCTGAGTTCAGCCTCAGAAAACCTGGGGTGTCTTTGCAGTGCCATGGGATGGTTTGGGTGATGTGTGGGGTGGATTGTGTGGTGCTAAGTGTGGTGATGTGTATTGGTGTGTAGTTTGAAGTGCATGGTAATATTGCTGGGTGACAGTGAATTGCGCGTCTGGGTGCTCGGGTCTCTTATCTCTGTGCGTGTTCACAAATCTCTAGGAGTGGGGGTTTGTGGGTGATGTGGGTGTGTGTTTTATATTGTGTTGGGTGTGTGGAAGTGGTGTTTGTATGTGTATCAGGTGTGTGTATTTCGATTTATCCAATGTGGCTGTTTTTTGTAAAAGTGTGTGTATTTTGAGCGCGGCGGTGTGTACCGCCAATGGAATACCGCGGTTGAAAGACCGCCGCGTGGATTCGTGTGTCGTGATAGTGTGGGGGTTTGGTCTACGCCAGTTTCTCGCTGGCATTTGGTGTGGCGGACTTTAGTGGATGTCTGTATTTTGGCGGTTTGCCTGTTGTGGGTCAGAATGACCGTGGCGGTTTACCGCGGCCGCGGCGGTGTTATGGCGGTCTTCTGCACGGCGGTAAGCGCCTTTTACCGCCGAGGTTGGAATGACCCCCTAAATGTGTTTGTTTTACTGGTTAATGGAATATTTATAAATCAAGCTTATTGTTCTCTGAGTCCCTCACGTGCATATTGTTTCTGCTACAATTTGAGTCCTGCTTTCAAGGTGTCCATCTCTCATCTGCCTGTTTCAAGATGCAGTATATGTGCACCTTCGCTCCTCTTTTCTTATCACTACCCCTGGAAATGTCTAACTACTTACCCGTAATCATCATTTGGACTTGTTTTACTTGTCCCATTTATCACTGTCCCTCCCCCTCCTACTGGAGCCTACATAAGCAATCCTTATCCAGAATTCCACCTGATCTACCAAGCCCTCCATGTGAAAGCCAGCAATTCGGGAGGGTGGGAATGGATGAGGAAAACAGGACCAGGAGTAATGAAGATTACCCCTAACTAATGAGACAATACCCCAGGTCCGCCTTGTCCTCATCCACTTCATCACTATTGAGGAATACCAAAGCAGTGCTCCCCGGTTTTCATGTGTGAAAAAACAAGAAATCAAAACTCAGAGACCAATATAAGAATGAAGCATCCCAAAGTAATTTATACAGAATATCAGAGTAGGCAGTTTAAGAATCCAAGGGCCAGATTTAAGAGAAAATGACGGTGCATGTTGCTTTGTCAAATTTGGCAGCACCGTGTGCCTTCATTTTCAAAAAGTAGGGATGCTTCGTATTTACCAGAATACAGTGCACCCCTGGGTTTCCCCTGCGTCGACGCTATATATGCTGCCATGCTCCAATGCAGCAACCTTTGCACTATAGTGCAAGGATGGCTGTGTTGAGGGGAAGATTGTTTTTGTGCAGGAAGGAACACCTTTCTGCATGAAAACAATCTTAAATGGTGATTTGCTCTTTCTGTGTGTACTGCAGAATGCAGCACACATAGCAAGAGCAAAAAACGAGTAAAAATTAAGACATTTCTCCTTGTTGCGACATTCTAACACCACCCCTGGGGTGGCATTAGATTTTGGCGCTGCTTCAGGTTTACAAAAACCCGCAAATCTGGGGAGTGTAAAAATGTTATGGGTGTTGCTGTGGCACACCCACAGAAACACCCATTGTACGCCCCTTCCATGCAATGTGCTGCGTGAGAAGGTGCGGTATTTACAAGGTGGCGTTAAGCCACAAAAAGTGGCTTATCACCACCTTGTAAATACGGTGCAGTGCAGAGCGCCAACGGAGCTTCACCAAAAGTGATGCTCCGGTGGCAGTAGGGGGTCTTAAATATGCTCCCAAGAATGCAAACCCACCCAACCACAGTTAGTATCCTCACATAAAACATTCTGCAAACAGTAATGTTTAACAAAAGTATTGAGTGGCCCATTTAACTGCACAACAAATCTCAGCAATTGACCCCTTCTTCAACTCTATCCTTGTTGCAGGAACTGTCTGAGTGAATGTACCTTGAATCCCAGCGAGAGGCGGAGTAGTAGACATTTAGTATTTCAAGGAACTCAATTGTTTGATACACTACTAATGGGTAAAGAAGAAGACGTATGCCCTCAGATAGATGACCCAAAAGAAACAAACAAAGAATCAGTCTTATGAAAGGATTGCATCCTATCCAGATAGACTAAAAGAGCTTTCTTAACATCCATCATGTACCACTTCATTTCCAATTCTGAATCCCCATTGGCGCATAAGGCTGGGCGTATCACTTTATGATCACTATAAAACTGGGATGCTACCTTGGGAACAAAAGAAGAATTCACATGAAGAACTACACTGTCTTCAGAAAATGACAAAACAGCTCCCTTGCTATTAGAGCCCTCAGTTTTCCAATCCACTTTGCGGAAATGATGGCCACCAGAAATACTACCTTTAAGGTCAAGAATTTGGTATCCACTGATTAAAAAGGCTCAAAAGGATGGGAGACCAATGCCTTCAGAACCAGTGGCAAATATCCCACCATGTGCATAATGGTAATATCATCGGCCTTGATAGAGAAAAACTGTGCAATAACTGTGCAATCAAATCCTCTGCATCAGCCAAATTGGCCCAAGAATACCCGAATGCTCTAACAGACACCCACTTGAACTGCAAAATGGAAACTGACAAACGCGTTTCAAAACCCTCCCACACAAACTGCAGAAAAACTATTCAAGTGACATTCCAGAGGTGAAAGTTGGAGAGTCTCATACCACCTATGAAAACTGCCCCAATGCCTCTCATAGGACTTCAACGTTTACGGTTTCCATTACTCCTGAATAGCTTTTGCTAAGTGAGGTGGCAGACCTTTCCGTTGTAACTCCTGAGTCTCAACTTCCATACTGAGAAGTGCAACCTCTGTAGCAACAAGAAAGGAGAGGCTCTGAGAGGGGGAGGGATAACAAGGAATCGTTCTCAGACCCTGGCCCAACAAGAGATTGAGCCTGGGAAATCGTGAGTGCCTGAGCCGGAATGGGACCACTACTACCATCACTCTGGTCTCCCCCAGCAACCAATTTAACAATCACAGGTACAGGAAGAAATGCATACAACAGCTGTTCCAGCCAAGGCATAGTCAAAGCGTCCAAGCCACAAGCACTCTCCAGTGATCCGCAGTAGCAAAATCTGGAAACCTGTGCATTGTGCCGGGAAGCAAATAGGTCTAGAAAGGGCGCACTAAATCTCTCGCACAGCTGAAGAAAGGCCACTCTGGTCAAAGCCATCTCTTGGGAAGAGGGGAATAATTCAGCTGAAAGCATCTGGCACCCCAGCATCCACTCCTCTGATATGGACTGCCATCAGAGCCTGCAAGTGAACGTCCTCCCACTGAAAAAACGAGTAGGTACAGCATTTATTAAAAGAAAATCAGGTCCCCCCCAATTGTTCAGATAAGCAACCATTACCAGATTATCCAATCTGACCAACACATTGCAACACACAAGATGTTGCTAGAAACCCATTATTGCCCTGCACACAGCCATGAGTTTACTCCAAATGGAGGAACGTCTGCTTTCCTGCAGAGTACATCTTCCCTGCAGTAACTACTCCTGTAGAGTGGCTGCCCAACCAAAGGGGCTGCCATCTATTGTGAGAGCCAATGGAAGGTCCTGCTGAAGACCTATACCTCTAGAAATAGAGACTGTCAGAGCCCTCCATCTTAGACCACGTCTGCAGTTACTGGAAACGAAAACTTGAAGTCTTCTGTCTTCGGGGTCCTAAACGAATGCAGATGATACCATGGAGGGCAAAGATGAAAGCAAGCCCAGGGGACTGTGAAGACTGCTGCTGCCATGTGTCCTAAGAGTTTCAACCACTGTCGCACAGGGAGGTAGTGGAAGCCCATCACTTATAGGGACAGAGACCTCAGAACAGCAGCTTTGGTCTCTGGAAGAAACACTCTGTTTAGATCCATGTGAAACCTGGCTCAGATGAAAGCCAGGTCTTTTGCAGGAGTCAACTAGCACTTCCCTCTGCTGAAAAGAAATCTATGGACCTGAACACGAGAGCACTCCAGTGCCAAATCCAGGAGTAAAAGCTCCATCGTAGGAGTGTGAAAAAGCCAGTCATCTAAGTATGGGTACAGGTGAATCCCTTACAGATAAAAAAGGTGCCACCAATGGAACCACCACTTTTGTAAACACCTGAGCTGCAGACATGGGTCCATAGGGCAATACTTGGAACTGAAAGTGCCTCTCTTTGATGCAAACCTTGACATACTGCTAGTGCAGAGAATACATTGGGACATGATAGTAGACATCCTGCAGATCCAATGTACACATGAGCTGCCCTTTGATTACTAATGGAATTGTCCACTGCAGAGTCTACATCTTGAAAGGCAGAGTCTAAATGAATTTGTTTAGGACCATCAGATCCAATAACGTGCAAAAGCCCCCTGTTGATTTTTCCACTAGAAACACAAGGGAGTAAAATCACTTGCCCCACTCTTTTTAAGGAATTTCTGAGATCGCTACCTTATGGAGAGGGGATTTGACATCTTTACAAAGGGCCAGTCTTTTCACCTTCTTTTAGGGCCATGAAGTTGGTCAGACGCCAGAGTCCTTTGGGACAGAAACACTTTTTCTCAAATTATCGACAGTGGCCATGCATCAGAAGTATACACCTTCCACTCTGGAAGAAAGTGTTGGATCCTGTCTGTGACCGCAGACTTCTGGCCATTTGCCATATAGTTAGGAAAGAGGTGTTGAGGAAGATTTTGTATTTTTGTTCCTTCTGCTTCTGGGCTGAAATCTCCCCAGGGAGTGATGTGATTGTCTATGAGAGGGTGGATGAAAAGAAGTTTTAGGTTTTAAAGCCTGCTTGTCAGAAGAAGGAGAGTTTTTTTCCCTGAACAGCTTGTGGAGCCTTTCCTCCAGTTCAACCCAAAACAATTGATTGCCCTGAAAATGAAGTCTGGAAGCAGAAGCCTTCTGAGCTGTATCTGTACACCAGTCTTTTAATACTAGATTTCACCTAGAAGCAAGACATGCTTCCCCATATAAAGCTGTGGCCCTCTCCACATCAAAGGATATGTCCGACATATACTCCACTTGCCACTCTATTTGTTCTAAAAGGCCAGAACAATCTGAAGCATCATCCGTGGATCCGAATACAGTTTTAATGTCAGAAATCAATGTCTAGGCCACATAAGTTCCATACGTGCCTGCCCTAAGGAGCAAATGAGAGCCTGAATAGGCCTTCTTTAAGGCAGCATCAGCCATTTCATCAATGGCGTCTCTGATAACTGCATCCTGCACCAGCAAAGTCCTCTCCACCAAACTAGCCATAAAAGAGTCAATACAGATAGAGTATGCAAGATTGTGGTGCATATCCTGGAGTGGATATAACTTGGCCATGGACCATAGTAGTATTATCTTACCTGGGACCATCCACTCCCTCTTTAGGAACTGTGTAATATAAGGATGCACTGGGACGACTAGAGGAGCAGCATTTTGAAATTGTCTAAGGAGGGAACTAGAAGACGTTTCCAGAAACTCCTCCTCCGGTAATCCCATATTAGATTTTAAATGCCTAATCAACAGGTCTTTTGCAATATATTTCCCTTTATGCTCCTCTATGCTGGGAGCATCTTCCTCGTAATCAGAGGTTTGTCACAATCCCTTATATCGGCCCTGGACCATATCAGCACTTCTCCCTGATAAGTCTTGCCTCATCACTCTTCCTGCGCCCCTTGGGGAGGGGGGAGAAGAAGATGAAGCAGAGGAGGAAGAGGACTCCACATGCCGCCTCTTCCTCAAATGCTTCCACATCATAGGCTATCACAGATACTTACAATAATCTACAAATAGGCTTGCAGCTGTAAAGTCACAATTCATATACAACTACTGTGCAGACTTAACCCAGTCCCAGCCCTTAAACTCCCTTCTCTTCCCCATACTGGGAGACTAGAAACCGACTGGTGCATGTGCATCAGCCCCAGCAGTCACGTATTCTCCAAAAGACCCGGAAGAACTCCAGACTCCGAGTCCATAATGCACAAACCTGCATTACTCATTATTGCGTGTATTCTGTGAACACATGCTTGCGTCTCCCTTCAAGCCAGGCAGGCAGGGAGGTGTGCATTCGCTCTGGCCAATTCCCCCCCACCCACATGAATGCCAGCTAGAAAACAGCACCAGATCACCCAAGCCCCATGGGAGCAACTCTTGTCCTTTTCACACTGCCGGCTGGACAGAAAAAGGAACAGGTAGAATGCTTGGTAAATACTACTTATTTAGGCTCCAACAGGAAGGGGATGGGCAGTATTTATGGGCATTCCGCTGTCCTTCTTTCTGTAAGGCGAGATAGGGTTAACTCAATAGTGATGAACCGGATGAGGACAAGGGGGACCTGAGGGGTAATGCGTGCTTCCTTCAATTCTAGGGGATACAAATCTCTGGATGGCTGAGTGACTAGAGCCAAGCGACTTCCTGGAAAGACTCATTATATTAGTGTCCACTGCACACACAGTCTGCAACTGAGAAGCTATAAAGGTAATGAGTGTCACAGTGTCTGCAGTGTTGAAAGGTTATATTGATAGCTCTTGCTACAGCTCAGACTCCAACCCCCAAGTTATTGTTCCTTACTTTTTTGCACACATTTTATCTAGTTCTGGAAACTCAGTCAGAGATGGAAAATCTTAGAGTTATTCTCTGAATTCCAAATGTCTGTGGAAATTTTACAAAACGTCCCACATCATCTAGGAACTACGAAATATACAGAAAATGTGCGTTCACTAGCCTATTATGTCTATGTGTTTACCACACTGAGGTGCCAACTGACTGGTATGCCTAAGAAAAAGTTAAACACATATTTTCTTCCAGCCACTTTCACCAAGGGTCCAAAATCCCTGCTCCTTCGTTTCCCCTTTTGTGCTCCTTCTTCTTTCAACTGGTAAGGTCAGTCAGTGGATGACATGTCTGATTCTGACTGTTGTCCTATCAAGCAAAATATTTACCTTTATATTGGGCAACAATGACAATTATCATTTGTGCCCTGTGACAGCTCTATTTGTAATACAGTGTACATAACTGATAAACAAATAAGACGATGCAGGGCCTCTAGGTCATCAGGGGCACCGCAGCGGCAGTGATAATATCGGGCCCTCAGTGCAAGGTTTGCAGTCTTGGAGCGCCTGGAGTGGGGGCACAGGTTACTCCTCCATAGATTATACAGTCTCCCTTTATTTTTATTATTTTTTTATGGACCGGGGGCAGTGCAAAAGGTCCGCCAACAGGGATCCTTGGTCCCAATGAAGTCTTATGGGGACCCCAGCAGCCAGAATGGTGTCACAGTCCCTGTCACGTCGTGGAGGGGATTGGGTTCAGCATGCTCTGGGCCCTTGGTAGGATCAGGGGTGTCTCAGCACCCAGGTAGCCGGCCAAGGTAGAGGGTGCTCCACTTTGTGTCCCATGGCCTTACTGTTGCTATCACAGGTGTTTTAATTAAAATTATTAATGAGAGTTCTTGTATTTTGAGTAATAGATTTGTGTAGAAAATGTAATAATGTTGAAAAATAATGCATGCATTTGAAAATGTGATCATGATGAGTGGCCACCAATGTTCACGAATTATACTTATTAATAGTTTATTAATATGAAATGTTGAGAATATGTTAGATTAATGTAGTAATATGTCATATTAAGAGTTATGCATTATGTATACGCTTTAATAATTGTAGGCCTTAACTTGGTGAAGGTCTTGGCCTAGTTGCCCAGCCTCATGTCAAGCTGTATTTCTTAGCGTTTAATAAACGGCTGTTCAGAGAATTAAACTGTAATTTTCCACTGTACTGTTTAAATGTGCTCGTAGCTAAAAGTTTTTCACATGAGAACCGAATGCTAGAAGATGCTGTTCCTGCTAAATGCAATATTATGAGTGTAATGTGTGTAAAACTGACTTTCTCAGGAGGAGAACAATGAAGACACTGACTGGATTATAAGCTGCAACAATATAGTTACCTGACGAGCCAGATGATGAGGACATTGCAAGAGACGCCAATCAGCGACATGTGAACGGAGTAGTGGTAGAATTCATAGATTTTAAGTTTTAGTTTTATTGGACAAATTATGAACATGCAATCCCTTGTCCAATAGGGACTTGGGAAATAGCTTTAAGGAATCTAACTTTGCAGGACTGCACTGAGAAGAAACCAGCATTGCGCCTTTTGTTTTTTGCCAAGCCATTCTCTCTATTCTTCTTGAGGGTTTACCTCTGTTATTTCGAGTTGCTTAAAGACTTTGGGGGTTATTCTAACTTTGGAGGAGTGTTAATCCGTCCCAAAAGTGACGGTAAAGTGACGGATATACCACCAGCCGTATTACGAGTTCCATAGGATATAATGGACTCGTAATACGGCTGGTGGTAAATCCGTCACTTTTCCGTCACTTTTGGGACGGATTAACACCTCCTCCAAAGTTAGAATAACCCCCTTTGTGTTTCTGAACTTTGATGCTGAATCCTGATGCCTTGCTGACTGAACTGTTGTCCTGATGATGAAGACTATCTGAGCTTGCCGATCCAATTGAGGAGGGGTATTATTATATCCATGTGTTTGTTATGCCTATTTGCTTTTTCTTTCTAGGTACCAACCGCACTGTTTGATAGAGCCATAGTTAGATGGTTTCCAAAGTTGTGTTTACTAAATTGTTTTGCATTAAGCCCAACATGCTGATGTTAATCTTATGTTAGCTAAGGATTCTCACTACTGAATATCTGTCAATAGGGAATAACGTTTGAAGAATTTCTTTGCTGAATCTAAATGTATGTGATATCGTTTGCGCAATTGTTCTTGTTATTGTTTTGTACTGCAACCTTAGAATGTGTAATAGTTCAAGCTTTGATTAGATTGCATTTCTTTCGCAGATTTGGACAGCCAGTGTTGTTTCTGTATGGGTATCATTTGGTTTTGAGATTATCTTACATGACTTTAGCATTGTTAATATAGGGAAATAAATATTCTACGTTTACCAAAGGTGTGGTTATTCATGACTGAGAGGTTATGGTGTGTGACAATTACTGACTCCATTGATTATTAATACTATTGATTATCATTGATTGTTGAAGTTATTAATTACTGATTACTAATCTGCATGTACCGGATCTAGGGAGGGAACATCTTAAATATGAGTCAAAAGGTTCATCGACCTATTTCTGGCCCCTTGTAAGTTTACTTATTAAGGTCAGATGCTATCCAGCATTGTGCAAGGCTGTGGGGCCACTCCTCTGAGTGATGTCTCCAGGGATAAGGGTATCGAGCCTATTCCTGTCGGCCACATCCGGCAGGATGCCAGAAATTGAGCCTGTGGCTCCTCAACTCGCCGCAGGCCCAGATGTCAGCCCAAGGACCGCAGAGTCCGCTAGGGCACTTGAATCCCTCCGGCGAGCCTCTCTGCCCAACGATGGCTCACCCCATTTGTCAGGGGGAAGTGGGGAGGGAGTACTTGTGCCCCCAGTAGCTCATCGGCTTTGCCACCGTCCTGAGGCACACACCGGCACGCAGAGCTCTTCTAGTAAGCGGCCATTCTTGCCGTGGCCAGACCACGCCCCACCCCCGGGTTGAAATTTTGATGCAGTGAAGTCGGAGAACGACAATGTTGTAAATTTCATTGCGTCAGTTCTGTGAGACTTTTCTCCTGGGAAAACCTACCTTATGTACATTATACCTGGCGCAGGTATAATGTGCTGCAACGGTTTACAAACTGACACATTGGGCCCAATGCGTCAGTTTCTACATATGAAGCACAGCTTAGCACCAACATTGCATCAAAAAATGATGCAATGGTGGCACAAAGACCTTGAATATGAGGCCAAGTGTTTGTGATGCATGTTTTCATGTCCACAAATACACCTACACATTCGGTCAAGCAAGCCTGCATGAGAAAAAAAAGATTGAGAGGGATAGGATCCACCATTTCTTGTGGTAAATATTATTCAGAAAAAGGTTGAGCCACTGGTAAAATAGGAATTCAGAATGGAAAAACAATGGCATCTACCTTGTTGCGTTAAGAATCTGTGTGGGGCTGGGTGGATCCTAAATGGTAAAGTGCATGTGTAAGCTAAAATCACTTTCGGAAACAGCCACCTATTTAGTAAATCAATAATGACAGAAGGACAGGATATTAATGAACATGGTAGACCGTCCGCAACCACTCTCTTCTCTAACTACTGCCATGGTGTGCTATATCTTAGATATGGTGCACACATGGTGGCATTAGGGGGCACTAAGGGGCGCAATAAAAGTGGCAATGCACTGGGTGCAGAGCCACTTTTCTCAAATCAGGGCCTATACCTGCAAAGGTTGTCATGGCTCATTAGCCTCTGTGCTTGCAGACTCCTTCTCTAACACATCATCACTCCCTTCCTGAAGCCTTATTATTTGTGGTTACCTGCTCTGCAGAATCCATGTAGTCATTTTCCAAGGACTCAGGCATTTGACAGAGTGGCACCCAGTGGCTCAGCAAGATAATTGCATATTGAGAATGTCCAACTTGTGTGAAAGTGCTTCTAAACTATGGAGCCGTCATGGACCAGGGCAGCGGCAACCAACTTTTGGCATCTGTGAAAAAACATCCTGCGTGTACAGAAGAGCAATGTATCACCATTAGAAATGTGGAGATTGACAATGGAAGGCAGAGAAGCAATCTACATAGAAGGAGTTTTTTTTCTGGTTCTCCTGTTATTCTCTTGTGAATGAAATTAAGAATGACTCGCAGAATTGTGCTTCACAAATGTACTTTGCACAAATCATAAAAATGATGGAACTTCATTGGCTCGCCTTGCACCATTTTCAAAACAAGCTGCATCTTTTACAAAGCTATTGTGACCAGCATACCCTTGTTTTTCTTATAGACGAGTTCCCAATCTCTGGTGGTTCTTGGCACACCCACAGTCAGCATCAGACTGCAGACGATTAAGAAATGTAGAAAAAACATCCAGCAGGATTTTCCCATCTATGCACTCAGGAGTTTGAACAACATCTCCATATCCATTAGGACCATCTCAACTCTGCTCCAATTTAGGAAAGTGTTGAAGACTCGCATCCATAAAGAAAAGCACATCACAATGCAGTAACTGTTCACAATCCAGCATCCTCTCCTATTACTTGTTGTCTGTATTCTTGACTTTCATCTTGTACAGTGCTCTATTGCCTTTTGTCTAGGTTTACTTTGTTTACCATACACAAAGGTTCCTGGCTTCCTGTTCCAGGACATTAACCCTCAGCCTAGATCACTTTCTGCACTTACTGCTTCTAGACCTCCGCTCTTGTTACATTAAGCCCTTGTTACTTTAAGCCTTGTGTCCTACACTTGTTTGGCCATTCTTGGAGCATCTTCGTCAATTAAATGTTTCTTGTGTATTCTTTCTTTCCTTTAAAATCTCCGGATCAGCAAGTCTCAAGTACTGACTTTGCTTAGTCCTAGCCTACCCAAGTACTACACCATATCACTAATAAGCCACTAAACCCTATGAGGTTTATAATAACAATGCTTCAGAATCCTCTAATTGCTAACTTGTAGGACACTTCTAGATACGTTTTGCACTACATAGTAAATCCATGGGGAGAGGGTGGGGATGAAGTATGCGCAGCTCGCAAACCAAAGGAAGAAAGAAGCAAGCAAATTATTGTGACAATAAAGGCACCAAAAGTAAACAATGGACAGCCTCTAAGCCTATTATAAGCCTACAAAAGGTATTTTTGCAAACAGACAGCTTGTTTGTTTGCTAAACAAGACCTAAAAAGAGTAGGACGCACTAGTCTGTGCTAAAGGTAAAAAAATGGACGATTCTTGTAATAGGATTTTAATCCCTGTTTCACTTTTCCACGGGCACTAGTCTTTACAAAGCTGCCCCTACTTCTAGCGCAAGGAGGCATGCCTGAAATTACATTAACTGGCCAGTCTAGGATTTCACCTTGTATGACGTAACTTTCTGTGATGAGTTTCAATAATACCAAAGTGTGAGATTTCAGAATTGAATCATTCTGACGTAAGATTTCCCAAACATTTGTCAAAAGCATCTCATCACGCTTGAGGGTTGTATAGGTGCGTCCTTTAGAAACAATTTACTTTTAAACTGAATTGAGTAATCTGCACGAAAGTCCACTGTTATTTTCTCTTCCTAGGCTTCCCCCTGATAAAATGATTCCTTGAGCGTCAGAAGGGGGATTTTACAGTGCTACTCAAAGACATGTATGTTTCATTATAGAGCATGTGACCCATGATTGACAGCAAGACAAAATAAAATCCTATGTATTCTCATGCCCCATCAGCAGTTTCGTTGTGACCACCTTTACATGCGGTAGGGAAGGGAAGGGAAGAGAACTGCTCGCCTTGGTTACTAGCGGCTCAACAGAGAGATCCTTGCACAGCATAAAGTGAGTGTGCACTCACTCTTATTTTGTATTTGGTCTGGCATTGCCAAATAAAACAATAACTAATCTTTTGTGTATTCACAAACGAATAATAACTTATAGAGGAAATATTCACTGTCTCTCATCAGAAAAATTAATAAGACCTAGATTCATAAAGGTGAATGATGGTATGCACACTGATCTCTGTAGCAGGCACATCGACATACTTAACTATCTAACTACCTTGTGACTGGTTGCGAGATGATGCTTGCCTACGAAACAAGTAACACATTTTCAGCAGTGTTGTAGCAAACTTGAGGGGGTCTCCCTGCAAAGCATTTGGAGAATACCCATGCTCCACCCATAAAATGCCTGGGGCAAAGTAACACAAAGCAACGATTTGCGCTGCCTTGCATTATTTCATAATTATCAAGCCATTCTGCCATGCAAGGTGGCATTGCTTAGGTTTTGCGTCACCCTTGTGCTCCTCTGTGTGGCGAAGGGTGATGCAAAACCCTTGATAAATATGTCCCTCAATATTTTGAGCGTGTTTTAAGTTTCTGCAAAGTAGATCTAACCAGCAAGGCTCAGCACCTAAACTTCCAACCTATCTAAAGTTCTATGCTGTCCTCCAAGTCAATGTACACAACATATCAATCAATATATATGAATAAAACCTATTATAGTCTATTGCTTATGGCCCCCATGTCTCCTCTAGCAAAGTTCAAGCTCACAACCAATCAAAGCTTGATGCCCACTCCAGATACAATTTATGGATCAGTCGTAGCAAACATAATGGTGATGGATGAAATGCTCAGTCACTTGTGATTGCCCAGGGCCACATTCAACTCCATTATTTTTCAACAACCATGTCATTTTAGATAAAGGTCGGCAAAATGGAAATGAATAATAACCTACATCATTAACCCCTTCGCTGCCAGGCCTTTTCCCCCTCAGGTGCCAAGCCTTTTTTTGGCTATTTGGGGCAGTTCACGCTTAGGCCCTCATAACTTTTTGTTCATATAAGCTACCAACGCCAAATTTGCGTCCTTTTTTTCCAACATCCTAGGGATTCTAGAGGTACCCAGACTTTGTGGGTTCCCCAGAAGGAGGCCAAGAAATTAGCCAAAATACAGTGAAAATTTCGTTTTTTTCCAAAAAATCAGAAAAAGGTACTGCAGAAGAAGGCTTGTGGTTTTTTTCCCTGATAATGGCATCAACAAAGGGTTTGAGGTGCTAAAATCACCAGCTTCCTATCTTTCAGGAACAGGCAGACTTGAATCAGAAAACCCAATTTTTCAACACAATTTTGGCATTTTACTGGGACATACCCCATTTTTACGATTTTCTGTGCTTTCAGCCTCTTTCCAGTCAGTGACTGAAATGGGCATGAAACCAATGCTGGAACCCAGAAACCGCAACATTTCTGAAAAGTAGGCAAAATTCTAAATCCAGCAAGGGGTAATTTGTGTAGATCCTACAAGGGTTTCCTACAGAAAATAACAACTGAAAAAACAAAATATTGAAATTGAGGTGAAAAAATCTGCAGTTTTTCTCTACGTTTTACTCTGTAACTTTTTCCTGCGATGTCAGATTTTTTAAAGCAATATACCGTTACGTCTGCTGGACTCTTCTGGTTGCGGGCATATATAGGGCTTGTAGGTTCATCAAGAACCCTAGGTACCCAGAGCCAATAAATGAGCTGCACCCTGCAGTGCGTTTTCATTCTATACTGGGTATCCAGCAATTCATTTACTGAAATATAAAGAGTGAAAAATAGCTATCAAGAAAACCTTTATATTTCCAAAAAGGGCACAAGATAAGGTGTTGAGGAGCAGTGGTTATATGCACATCTCTGAATTCCGGGGTGACCATACTAGCATGTGAGTTACAGGGCATTTCTCAAATAGATGTCTTTTTAACACACTCTCTTATATTTGGAAGGAAAAAATGTAGAGAAAGACAAGGGGCAATAACACTTTTTTTGCTAATCTATGTTCCCCCAAGTCTCCCGATAAAAATGATACCTCACTTGTGTGGGTAGGCCTAGCGCCCGCGACAGGAAACGCCCCAAAACGCAAAGTGGACACATCACATTTTTTTTTAAGAAAACAGAGGTGTTTTTTGCAAAGTGCCTACCTGTAGATTTTGGCCTCTAGCTCAGCCGCCACCTAGGGAAACCTACCAAACCTGTGCATTTTTTAAAACTAGACACCTGAGGGAATCAAAGATGGGGTGACTTTTGGGGCTCTGACCAGGTTCTGTTACCCAGAATCCTTTGCAAACCTCAAACTTTGCCTAAAAAAACACATTTTCCTCAAATTTTGGTGACAGAAAGTTCTGGAATCTGAGAGGAGCCACAAATTTCCTTCCACCCAGCGTTCCCCCAAGTCTCCCGATAAAAATGATACCTCACTTGTGTGGGTAGGCCTAGCGCCCGCTACAGGAAATGCCCCAAAACGCAACGTGGGCACATCACATTTTTTTAAAGAAAACAGAGGTGGTTTTTTTCAAAGTGACTACCTGTAGATTTTGGCCTCTAGCTCAGCCGGCACCTACGGAAACCTACCAAACCTGTGCATTTTTATAAACTAGAGACCTAGGGGAATCCAAGATGGGGTGACTTGTGGGGCTCTGACCAGGTTCTGTTACCCAGAATCCTTTGCAAACCTCAAAATTTGGCTAAAAAAACATATTTTCCTCACATTTTGGTGACAGAAAGTTCTGAAATCAGAGAGGAGCCACAAATTTCCTTCCACGCAGTGTTCCCCCAAGTCTCCCGATAAAAATGATACCTCACTTGTGTGGGTAGGTCTATCGCCCGCGACAGGAAATGCCCCAAAACGCAACGTGGACCCATCACATTTTTTGAAAGAAAACAGAGGTGTTTTTTGCAAAGTGACTACCTGTAGATTTTGGCCTCTTGCTCAGCCGGCACCTACGGAAACCTACCAAACCTGTGCATTTTTGAAAACTAGAGACCTAGGGGAATCCAAGATGGGGTGACTTGTGGGGCTCTGACCAGGTTCTGTTACCCAGAATCCCTTGCAAACCTCAAAATTTGGCTAAAAAAACATATTTTCCTCACATTTTGGTGACAGAAAGTTCTGAAATCAGAGAGGAGCCACAAATTTCCTTCCACGCAGTGTTCCCCCAAGTCTCCCGATAAAAATGATACCTCACTTGTGTGGGTAGGTCTATCGCCCGCGACAGGAAATGCCCCAAAACGCAACGTGGACCCATCACATTTTTTGAAAGAAAACAGAGGTGTTTTTTGCAAAGTGACTACCTGTAGATTTTGGCCTCTTGCTCAGCCGGCACCTACGGAAACCTACCAAACCTGTGCATTTTTGAAAACTAGAGACCTAGGGGAATCCAAGATGGGGTGACTTGTGGGGCTCTGACCAGGTTCTGTTACCCAGAATCCTTTGCAAACCTCAAAATTTGGCTAAAAAAACATATTTTCCTCACATTTTGGTGACAGAAAGTTCTGAAATCAGAGAGGAGCCACAAATTTCCTTCCACGCAGTGTTCCCCCAAGTCTCCCGATAAAAATGATACCTCACTTGTGTGGGTAGGTCTATCGCCCGCGACAGGAAATGCCCCAAAACGCAACGTGGACCCATCACATTTTTTTAAAGAAAACAGAGGTGTTTTTTGCAAAGTGACTACCTGTAGATTTTGGCCTCTTGCTCAGCCGGCACCTACGGAAACCTACCAAACCTGTGCATTTTTGAAAACTAGAGACCTAGGGGAATCCAAGATGGGGTGACTTGTGGGGCTCTGACCAGGTTCTGTTACCCAGAATCCTTTGCAAACCTCAAAATTTGGCTAAAAAAACATATTTTCCTCACATTTTGGTGACAGAAAGTTCTGAAATCAGAGAGGAGCCACAAATTTCCTTCCACCCAGTGTTCCCCCAAGTCTCCCGATAAAAATGATACCTCACTTGTGTGGGTAGGCCTATCGCCTGCGACAGGAAATGCCCCAAAACGCAACGTGGACCCATCACATTTTTTTAAAGAAAACAGAGGTGTTTTTTGCAAAGTGCCTACCTGTAGATTTTGGCCTCTAGCTCAGCCGGCACTCAGGGAAACCTACCAAACCTGTGCATTTTTTAAAACTAGAGACCTAGGGGAATCCAAGATGGGGTGACTTGTGGGGCTCTGACCAGGTTCTGTTACCCAGAATCCTTTGCAAACCTCAAAATTTGGCTAAAAAAACACGTTTTCCTCACATTTTGGTGACAGAAAGTTCTGGAATCAGAGAGGAGCCACAAATTTCCTTCCACCCAGCGTTCCCCAAGTCTCTTGCTAAAAATGATACCTCACTTGTGTGGGTAGGCCTAGCGCCTGTGACAGGAAATGCCCCAAAACACAACGTGGACACATCACATTTTTTGAAAGAAAACAGAGGTGTTTTTTGCAAAGTGCCTACCTGTAGATTTTGGCCTCTAGCTCAGCCGGCACCGAGGGAAACCTACCGAACCTGTGCATTTTTGAAAACTAGAGACCTAGGGGAATCCAAGATGGGGTGACTTGTCGGGCTCTGACCAGGTTCTGTTACCCAGAATCCTTTGCAAACCTCAAAATTTGGCTAAAAAAACATATTTTCCTCACATTTCGGTAACAGAAAGTTCTGGAATCTGAGAGGAGCCACAAATTTCCTTCCACCCAGCGTTCCCCCAAGTCTCCCGATACAAATGATACCTCACTTGTGTGGGTAGGCCTAGTGCCCGTGACAGGAAATGCCCCAAAACACAACGTGGACACATCACATTTTTCGAAAGGAAACAGAGGTGTTTTTTGCAAAGTGCCTACCTGTAGATTTTGGCCTCTAGCTCAGCCGGCACCTAGGGAAACCTACCAAACCTGTGCATTTTTGAAAACTAGAGACCTAGGGGAATCCAAGATGGGGTGACTTGTGGGGCTCTGACCAGGTTCTGTTACCAGAATCCTTTGCAAACCTCAAAATCTGGCTAAAAAAACACATTTTCCTCACATTTCGGTGACAGAAAGTTCTGGAATCTGAGAGGAGCCACAAATTTCCTTCCACCCAGCGTTCCCCCAAGTCTCCCGATAAAAATGATACCTCACTTGTGTGGGTAGGCCTAGCGCCCGCGACAGGAAATGGCCCAAAACACAACGTGGACACATCACATTTTTTCATAGAAAACAGTGCCTACCTGTGGATTTTGGCCTCTAGCTCAGCCGGCACCTGGGGAAACCTAGCAAACCAGTGCATTTTTGAAAACTAGAAACCCAGGGGAATCCAAGATGGGTTGACTTGTGGGGCTCTGACCAGGTTCTGTTACCCAGAATCCTTTGCAAACCTCAAAATTTGGTTAAAAAAACACGTTTTCTTCACATTTCGGTGACAGAAAGTTCTGGAATCTGAGAGGAGCCACAAATTTCCTTCCATCCAGCATTCCCCCAATTCTCCCGATAAAAATGATACCTCACTTGTGTGGGTAGGCTTAGCGCCCGCGATAGGAAATGGCCCAAAACACAACGTGGACACATCACATTTTTTCATAGAAAACAGTGCCTACCTGTGGATTTTGGCCTCTAGCTCAGCTGGCACCTGGGGAAACCTAGCAAACCAGCGCATTTATTAAAACTAGAAACCCAGGGGAATCCAAGATGGGGTGACTTGTGGGGCTCTGACCAGGTTCTGTTACCCAGAATCCTTTGCAAACCTCACAATTTGGCTAAAAAAACAAGTTTTCCTCACATTTCGGTGACAGAAAGTTCTGGAATCTGAGAGGAGCCACACATTTCCTTCCCCCCAGCGTTCCCCCAAGGCTCCCGATAAAAATGATACCTCACTTGTGTGGGTAGGCTGAGCGCCCGCGACAGGAAATGGCCCAAAACACAACGTGAACACATCACATTTTTTCATAGAAAACAGTGCCTACCTGTGGATTTTGGCCTCTAGCTCAGCCGGCCCCAGGGGGGGCAGAAATGGCCTAAAATAAATTTGTCCCCCAACCCCTCCCCCCCGGGAGCTACCCTTGCCTACGGGGTCGCTCCCTCTGCGTGACATTGGCGCCAAAAAAAAATCCCTGGTGCCTAGTGATTTCTGCCCCCTAGGGGGCAGATTGACCTAAAATCGGCCAATCTGCCCCCAAGGTGGGCAGAAATGGTCTAAATACAATTTGCCCCCCAGGGGAGCGACCCTTGCCTAATGGGTCGCTCCCCATCTCTAAAAAAACAAACAAACAAAAAAAACACAAACAAAAAATTTGCCCTGGCGCCTAGAGGTTTCTGCCCCCCCGGAGGGCAGATCGGCCTAATAACAATAGGCCGATCTGCCCCTGGGGGGGCAGAAATGGCCTAAAATAAATTTGACCCCCCCCCCCCCGGGGAGCGACCCTTGCCTATAAGGTTGCTCCCCTTGCGTGACAGCGCAAAAAAAAGATCCCTGGTGCCTAGTGGTTTCAAGGGGGGCAGATTGACCTATAATCGGCCGATCTGCCCCCAAAGCGGGCAGAAATGGCCTAAATACAATTTGCCCCTCCAGGGGAGCGACCCTTGCCTAAGGGGACGCTCCCCATCTGTAAAACAACAACAACAACAACAAAAATCCCAGGTGCCTAACAATGGCCTAAAATAAATTTGCCCACCAGGGGAACGAACCTTGCCTAAGGGGTCGCTCCCCTTACGTGAAAAAAAAAAAAAACTCCCTGGTGTCTCCTCGTTTCTACCCCCCTTGGGGGCAGATTGGCCTCATAAAAATAAGCCGATCTGCCCCCAAGGGGGGCAGAAATGGCCTAAATATAATTTGCCCCCTATGGGAGTGACCCTTGCCTAAGGGGTCGCTCCCCACACCTAAAACACAAAAGAAAAAAAAAAAAAAAACATAAGTATCCCTTGTGTCTAGAGGTTTCTGCCCGCCCTGGGGGCAGATCGGCCTAATAATAGGCCGATCTGCCCCCAGGGGGGGCAGAAAAGGACGTAAAAAAAATGCCCCCCTGGGAGCGACCCTTGCCCAAGGGGTCGCTCCCTTATGTCACTTTCAAACAAAAAAACAAAACATCCCTGGTGTCTAGTGGGGTTTCAAAAGCCGGATTTCAAGCAATCCAGCTTTTGAAACCCTGGGAGAGACTTCAAAGGGAAGGAAATACATTTCCTTCCCTTTGAAGCCTCTCCTTGCCTCCCCCACGTGATCGAAAGAGAAATGCTGAGCATTTCTCTTTCGATCGGGATGGGGGAGGCTCTGTGATTGTCAGCGCGCGATCACGTGCTGGCGTCACGGGGGGTGGGGGTGTCGGGGGTTGAAGGGGAAGGGATTCCCCTTTCAGCCCTGATCTGGGGGGTGGGGGGGCGGCCCTCGGGGGAGCGCTAGTGCTTCTCCTGAGGGCAGTATGCAGGACGTAATGGTTATGTCCATGGCTCCACACGGGCGCTGCCATGGACGTAACCATTACGTCCATGGCGGGGAAGGGGTCAATAGGGAACAGCATATTGTGAACTGATAAGTGTGCCCCCCTCCAGAAGAGACATTAGCAACACTAGACCGGTTTCAGACTATTTAGGCCTCTTCAGTTTGATGCAGCTTGAGTCTGTGGCAGAGTTGACCCATAGCTGTGCATACGCTCTATGACGAGTATGCCAAGAAATGTAGGTCCTGTGCTCACTGGCCTACTTGGAACCAAGATGCACCTTACTGAAGAGACCCAAATATGCAGAAACTGACCTGGTGTTGCTTTTGTTTGGTTCAGAGGAAATCTGGCCTGGCAGTTCAGTCTGGACTGTTTCTATTAGAGGAGGACCAAAGTTAATTTGCACATGGCAGGTTCCTCTCTGTGTTGGTGTTGGAGCGTAGTTTTATATTCAAATATTAACATGAAAAGCTTGCAAAATAATGTGTAATGAAGCTGCATAGAAAACGTGACAGACTAATATTTACATATGCGTTTGAAATGTGCCCACGGGGAGTGGCCACCAATGTATACGATGATAAATGAAATTGACTAATAATGAATTAACAATGTACTAACATATGATTTTGTATTAGCTTTGAAAGTTATATGTTAAGATTTTGCTAAATCAGTCACTAGGCCTTAGTTAGCAAGGGTCTGGGCCTAGCTGCCTGGTCTCATATTAAATGTGTTTTTCTAACGTGCAATGTGCTGTCTTCCTAAAGGACATAAAACTGTACTTTTCCAGAAGCTAGAGAAGTGTGTGTAACCGTAGTAGATTCCTCCTCATGAGACCCGACTTGCTCAGGGAGACATTCTTGCCGAATGCAACAGTGTAATTCGCAACAGGTACAAGGTTGCCTGAACTGGTAAAAACAATGGAACTGCTGACTGGAGCAACGCGTGTAACTTTTCCTACCTGACATTCTACCCGATGAAGACGTAAATCACAGGAACCAATAAGCTGCATGAGAACTGCCTTCGGTGAAAATTCTAGTAAGGTGATCAACGGATCACTGGACAGAGATAGTGGCGCACAAAATATTGACCAATGGAAATTGGAGACTTGTCTGGCAAATTCAATTTAACGACGAGTCACAAGGAGAAATCAGCCATTGCGTGCCTTTATCCTGCCACTCTTACTCAGCCATTTTGCGCCTTTACTGAGGCATTAGAGGGACACCCCCGCTGTTACTCTGACATTCCGGTTTAGTCTTTGCTGTTCTGATACTTTAAACCATCCTCACTCTTCTTGCCTTGCCCGATATTTACTTCTCCTCCTTATGGGGGAAGTGTTCCTTATTGCCCTGACTTGCTGAGACTTTGCTGCTTACCCCAGCTGATGGCGAACCAACTGATGTCCTGAGGACGAAGAATGACTCTGTATGCTGATCCATTACATATGATGAATTGTAATTGTCTGTTTGCCTTTTCTTTCTAGGTACCAACTGCTCTTTTGATAGAGTCCATAGTTAGAGGTTTTCTAAATTTGTGTTATAAAATTGTTCTGCATGAAGCCCAACATGCGGATGCTAATTCGAGGTTAGTTAAGGAATTCACTAAAACGAAGGCAAATAGACAAATTACTGAATTTCTGCTTTGTGAACAAATGCGCTAATGGTACTCTGCTAAAGTTGATTCATGTTGACGTCGTGCTTTGTTCTAATGTTCATGATCTTTGCTTTGATGAAGTCTTATTCAAGTTGTCATATTGTGACTTTGTTGATGTGTTTTCTGGTATTGAGACTAATAAACTTGCTAGTAGAGTGTAACAGATAGGGAATAAATATCGTAATCTTACCAAGTTCATATGGTTATTCATGGCTGAAAGGTCATGGTTTGTTTTCAATTTTATTAATGCTATTAACTAATTTGATTGATTTGTTATTGTGAATATTGAGGAGGTTATTGATCTACTGATTGAAATGCTGAATAGATATCTCATTTTAGGGTGTCTCCAATCAGGGTAAAAATGTTCATTGGCCTAAAACGAGTCCCCGGGTAAGTTAAATTATTAAAAGCGGTACGCGTTATCATTGGTATGGTGAACAATTAAAAGATAGACTGGTAGACTGAAAGTGGCCCAAATACTTAACAGTGTCTGAGAATAATTCAAGCATTATGCTTATCACTTTTTTGTTTTATAATTGGGTCAGCCTTCAGAAACTCTGGTGAAGCGCTTTATGTTTTTTAACCAAAACTGAACTGCTGACCAACCACCTTTCTCTCCCTTAGCAATTGTGCAATACAAATTAATTAGGCTACAGAGAAACTAAATATTTAAAACTAATGTATGTCTCACAGACTGGCCTAGTGAATAGTAAGCCCTTTCTATTTTGTGGTCAGTCCATTTCATCAGTACCAATTTGGCATTGTTTTGTCAGAAAAGGGTTATGACAGATGTTGCTCCTGTTGTTTGCTTGCTGGTGTGAATGTGACAGGAAGGCAAAGTTTACTACGGATGATTGGGCATGGCAGAATTTCCCTGCATTTCATCTTTCTCAATTTTAGGGAAACTCCTTTACCCATCCATAAATTTGATGTAATTGTATACTAACATTCCACCCCACCACACCAAATACTCCCATTTCAAAAACAACATTAAAGTTTCCTATGCAGGTAAATGGGCTTGACTGTTGTGATTGTACTGATAGATAAGGGGGCACAGAAAATGGTCCTACTTTGACCAGAGGAAAAGCGAGAGAAAAGTAGATAATGGAGTAAAAAGAAGAAACAGAAAGATCAAAAAGTGAAAAAGAACCTGCACAAGTGAGATAAACAAAGAAGAGGTATATGATGGAGGAAGAATAGGTGGCTGTGGTATTCTGAAAACCTGGCATTCAGCTTCACCGGTTATAGCCTCAAAAGAAATAATTTGAGAGGGGCACCACTCCTATAAGTTGTGTGAAATAGGTGGCCTTATTCGAAGTAAGCAGATGACATAGCTGCTACAAACTTTGACTCATCCGCTCATTCTAAATACCCATAACAACTTTACTAACATTGATCTCTAACCCGTTAGTCCACCCCTAAACATGTCCCACTCCTAATGATTCTACAGCCCTAGTCAACCTTCAACCTTATAATGCACTAAAACTCCACTCTTTATAACATTTGAGGTCAACTCATGCAATTTTCTACTCTACCTGCCAGCACCAGGCCCAGGCTGATACGTACTCCATATTCTATCGTCCTTCGAATCATGTCTTTCTACACAGCCCTCTACTAACCATTCTTTCTCTCCCTGCCATTTCCTGACCTCTGTCTTTGCATCAGCCCTTAGCTGCTAGCATCCAACATTCAACTTTTGTATACAACATAATACCCACCATGCCTGTTCCCAAAGCGAACACACACTTTCTTGCACTAGGGTTGGTGGTGGGTCATTCAGTGCAACAAAGGGATGTTATAATCCCTTCATGCATGTGGCCTAAGTAGTGATGCAATCAATGGTGGCTGCTGTCAATGGAAAGTGGTGAAGCAGAGCAGGGCAGTATAAAAAAAAAAAAAAAAAAAAAAAAAGAGTACTTACCTGCAGCAACTGGCCACTGCCTCGGTACTCATCTGCTCTTGGGCTGGTGCACACTGCACAGGCTCCAGATTCCCCTACAGCAATCCAGACGATGCTCTCATGCTTGTAATACTATTACTCAGCATGAGAGAAGCACCAGGATTGGTCTGAGTGGGCTGGCTTGTTGCCTGCTCAAGGACAGGGGCCCTGTGCCTGTTCTCCACCTGGCTATGCAACACAGTAAGGTAATGACATTTGAGCCCTCCCCCCCCCGAAAGTACATGGAGGGCACCATCTCCAGAATCAGTAAAGAGCTCCCATGCCAGATATTGAGCTGAGGGCCCCCCTGGAGCTCGGGCCCCCTGATATCGCAGGGGCTGCAGGGGCCTTTGTTATATCACTGGCGCAACCCAGCTAGGGTTGGAGAAATCCAAGTGTGCATGTGTAAGACAGTCAGCCAAACCGCCATACGCACCCACAGTGCCCACCACTCCTCCCTGCTACTTGCTGTCAGGGTGGCCCTGCCCTAAGATTCAGTTGGTTCAGTGGAAAATAAAATGATAATAAAATTGTTTTATTACCATTTATTTTTCACCCTTGCACCTACTGGCTCTCAGCAGTGGGGTGACGCTCCTCTGCCCTAATGGGGGAGCCGCCGCAGGGTGAAAGGCTGCACAGCTGCTACGTCATCTGCGCCTCACTTCCCTTGCTGGGCCCTCCCAATCGTCCAGGGCAGAGAGGGGCTTGCCGCCCTTTCTCCTTGGGGTCCTGCATTTTATTGATATATATAAGCTAAACACTGGATACCTGTGTAGGCTCGAGATGATTGTTCCTGATTTATGCGCAGAATGTGTCCCCGGAGTCTCGCACATTGGAAAATCACAGCAAGGACCATGACTCAGTCGAATTCGCTGCACGAGGAGTGCTCTGGGACACGATGTTTTGGAGCGGACGCACTTGGACGCCTTGTTTGCTTTGTATTTTTCCGCCTCCAGGAAGTTGTTTATTGCTCTTGCCTCACCACGGTGAGGTTTCACTGTTATTGTTAATATTTCGGCAAGAACCCAATCCTTTCATATGGTCCAGAAGGGTTAAGTAGCTTAATCACTTCTGGCTAGACATCAGGCTGTGGCACGAAAATAGCCTGCGCTGTATCATTATTTTCCACTTCCTGAAGGATTTAATTTTGAACTCCACCTCAGTCGCTTTCAGCAATACTTCTGAGTAAATGTTCAGAATTAAACCCCTTTTCACGATCATCACCTGCCACTTCCTGACCAATGTGGTCAGGGCATGCGAATTAGGAGCCAGATTTGCTGTCATACTGGTCGCAAAAAGTGGTTACAAATTGGGCACCAACTTTTTGCAACTAGTTCTTGATTATACAAGGCAACTTACGTACTATGAGGTCGCTTTGTAAAATCACCTGTTGCAGGGCACGCAAGAACTATAAGCCGATTAATATTAAGTAAGCTTTTTGCAAATAGCTAATTTCAGTTGCAAACCATTGATATTTGCATATCGAATTGCAATGCAGAAATGTGGAATGAATGCACGTTAGTAAGGGTTGCACAAGCATTTTACAAGTGAAAAAAAAGCTTTTAAACTTGTAAAATGAGTTTTGTACATAAGAAAAAAAAACATTTTGTGGTTGCAGACCCTGTCATTTTGTGAACAAAGGGTTTGAAATAGCAAAATTTATATTTCTTGCCAGCAGTCCTTAAATATATGGGAAATACATCTCTCAATCTAGGCATGTCAGATGTTCCACTAGCTCTGGTTTTTGAATACATACAGCTGTGCATTGAAGGACTTGTACCTTTACCTTGTCAATGGGACACTTACAACTACACGCAAAGACCTGTGAGATAAAAATGAGCTGGCTGAACACCTTGTACTAATGGCCAACCCAGTGCTGTATGAGGTGTTGCTGACGCTATTTGAAGAAAATACACATAAACCTATTTCTCACAAATGCTGCAACTACCACACTCATCTGCTGTTGACAGCCCATGCAGCACTTCTAACCTACTTCCAAGCCTCACACATGGAACCCCGAGTTCCCTTCCACATAGGTCATCCTTTGAGCCACAGCCTTTCAATCATACCCCCGGATGAAGGCCAAGATGCAGATCGGGGAAGCATTTTATGTCTCCACGGGGTATCGAAAACCTGTATAAATACCATTACAATGCAGTACCATACAAGGCTCCGATGGTTTGAGTGAGAAAATTGTTCAAGTCCTAGTTTTCTTATATCTTTCCTCAAAATGCATTGTAGTTGGAGCGGTCCTTGTTTTCTTTTTATGATGAGGCCCCACTTATAAACAATGCTCCGATATTCACAAACAGGTATTTTTTCACATTTTTCTACTAATTTCAAACAATAGTAGACAGGCATTCACCTGTGCAATGTTCTAAATAGTAACATGTTTCAGGATCCTGGTGGATGAGATATGAATTCAATCATTTTCAATCATCACTTTTTTTGTTTTGCTGAGTGAATCTACTTCAGTGTGGGCGGATGGTGTATGCCCTGATGTGAGTCCGCTGTTTAATTGTGTCATACGACTCAAGCTGCACCTCATGATGAGACCCAGGAAGGCCAAACCTAGACTGGGGTTCTTGTGCCCTTATTCAGAGAGGATGTGGTCTCACAGTTCAGGCTGAACGGTACATATTAAAGCTGGACCAAGACTGATTTGCACATGGTTAGTCCCTGTCTGTAATGGCACAAAGAACAAAAACAAACTACAAGGAATACTAGAGTGACTGAGATTAAATCACCCATCACTACTTTATTTCTATGTTTTTAGGATTTCAGGATAACCACATCTGAGATTCTCATTTAGATTATAGATTAAATGTATGTGAATGTACCTTTTGTGGATATCCTGAAAATATGAACAAGGTGTAGAGTTGAGTATTTTGATACTTTGCAAAAATAGTCTAAAAGCATGACTGCCACATGAGATAACGATCTCCATTGGGAACTAGTTGTCATAATAATGGGACTATTGAGGTTGGTTGATGAAGGCCATCCAGCAGGGCGGCTGCAATATAACTCGTCTTCTCAGCAGGTATGCAGTTGTTGACAGGAAGGTCTTGATTCAACGATGACACTAACGTAGGGCAATACTAGGCAAAAGACTAGTATACAAACCCTGTGAGGTGGCTGGTACGGACATCACAGGCTCAAGAATTGTCACTCGCTGTAGCTGTTCAACATGTACATGACATTTAGTAAACATCATCAAACACAACAACCAGCTTCTTCAAATGCACACGCAGGATGACTCGGTGAACTTCCTAGGAATTTCAAGGGACCTAAGCTAAGGACAGTAGTGTATTAAATGTTAGAGTATGTGTTTAAATTAATACAAATCAGAAGATTTGCTACCTCGTGAAATTAGCTTGTGGCACATAAGTTTCCAAGTGCCTCTGGTATTCGGCTGCCTCACTCCCATTCAATAGTGTTCAGAAAACCAACAGCAAACACTGGAAAAAATGCTCGAAACAGCCCTGCTCCCTTAATCTACTCGCACAATCTCCCTCATTCGATCAATTTGTTCTCTCTCTCTCGCTTCCTTTCTCATTGCTTTCTCTCTACTGTTGTATCCCTCTCTCTTTCTTGAAACCCCACTATTGTAATTAACCTCGGGTATCTTGGGAAAGTGGGTTTTCTGAAAACAACTACTGATGCTGGAGGGTTCAGGCGGCGTCAGGCAAGTCACATGTTGGAAAGTCTAGCACCATTGCCAGTTGATATCTACTCCAGGAAGCAAAGAAAAGGCAAAAGCTTATAAGGTAATAGTTTTTTTGTGACTAGGGTAGTACTGTGCCTGACTGGAAGATCACATGAGCAAAGGAGTATGTGGGTAGACATTCCCAGTAGGTTTAGTCTTTCGAGTCTAGAGTTGAAAGCTGGTCTTCCTAACCTAAGAATGCTTAACCTATGGGTTAGAGAGAGTGTTTGTCCTTTACAGGTTAGCATCAAGAAGACATACAGGGAAGAATGTCCTAGTGGGAATATCAGTTTAAATGAGCACAATGTATCGATTAAGAAATCAATATGTAATGTGTAAAAAAAGAGCAGGTAAACCAATTGAAGAGGAGACCGTATTTTGTAGTAAAGAACTAGAATTGAAAGATCATGCTATGTCTTTCTGAGACGGAAGGAAGAATAGAAAGAGGGTACTACATAGATAAGCAAGAGTTGTATAGAGGAAAGAGGCTAGACAGATAAAGGAATTGAACAATAGACTACATAGTACCAGTATTTAAATCCTGATTGGGTAGAGTCTCATGCTTTCAGGAGGCCTGTTGCCATTTTGGTCTTCCCAGTCATGTTACGTGGCATGTCTTTTTAACAGGACTGTATTATATTGGATTGTATTGGCATTTGCATATCACTTTCTTACACATTACAAGACCCAAAGACTTTTCGAGTGGGTGAGTAAGCGCCTACTCCATTTGTTGTGCTTGACTGTTACAGCGTGTTTTCACTGTGTATGTGGGGGAGAATTTTTGTGTAGTGCATGAGGCGTGAAAGTGTGATCAATCATACTGGGGAAATCTCATAACTTAATTTAAGCCTAGCATTTAGCGAAGATATTCAGGTTGGACAGAAGTGGTAATACATATTTCTTCCACGCTTATAATATCAGGGTCACTGTCTTCAGGGACTTCCTGGCATGATCTGATATGACAGCAGAATGAATGTTTCTCAATAGTTTGCACTGATGAGGGCCTGGATTCACCTCATCTCTGAGGGACCATGCGTCTGCTTGAAGCCAGAAATACCACAGTAAATGGCCAATGGGTACACCGAGAGGTAGTGAGGGCATAAACCACAGAAATACCAGACACCACTGTAGTAGGTCTGGCAAGGACATCCACTGTGGGTTCAGGAAGCCCTGACCCATGCCACATTTTTAGGACTTCCAAATACTATTATTCACAGTGTTCACCGCAGGGACATCACAAGTGTAAATAAATCTCCTGAGACACGCGAGAGTGGGTGAGTGAGGGACATTTATGTAAGGCCTCTGCAAAGCTACTTGCCCCTGCTCTCTGAGGAAAGGTGTTTAATACAATCGCCTATTGCATGTGGTATAGGTTCAATACATCTATGAAAGTATTGCTACTAATTTCTTAAGGCACACATACACTTGAAGCACGCATTGCATGCGCTTATTTGAAAACAATGCCAGAGGAATATCAACGAGTGATATGAAAGCAACATTTTTGTTGCCCTTTCAGGCATCTCTGTTGTTAAAATACAGCTATTACAGCGGGGCTTTAAAACACGTCTGTAAAGTGCACTGAAAGGAGAGTTTTAAGAACAATTCATATACACAAGGCATCCATTAATTTAAAAAATGTGCATGTCTAAAACCTGCTCGAATCAAGTAAAACAACAGCTGTTACTTAAAATATCACCCCGTTTAACTAGGCTGCCAGAAGACAATTAACTTTACACGCACATTAGGTGTTGAGTAGTTTGTTCCTGTCGACGATGCAACAGTGGGATCCCAAAAGGTAAGTGTAGTTGCCATGTAAATCAGCACTGACACACTTTTGGTTGTGACCGGAGTTCACCCCGACCCTCGTCGTCTTCCATCTTCAGAGGGAACCTATAAAAGCACGTGTTTATTTCAAAAAGAAGGTGAGCTGACTTGGGGGGCAAATGGCTTTGAATGTTTGTGGGCCTCAACAGCCCTCTTTCCTTCGCAAATAGAACGTTTCACTGTAAGATGTCAAGTGCTGGCCACCGTTCCTGAGTATTCGCAAAGTGACGCATGAAATACTTGAAATAATCTCACCACTCGTAATTACTTCATTATTTTGCAAACCATGCCAACCCAATTTGGACCCAGCAGTATGAAAGTCAGTCCTGACCCTGATGCAATGGGAACAATCCAGCCCAAACTGCCAAGCCAGATCCTCTTTGAATCAGAACACAAACAACCAGGACCAGCTTTGCTCTTTTTATAAGCTCATCAGCCTAGTATTGATTGGTTCCAGTGACATAGTCTGCACAGGATCCACTTCTGGGCATACCTGTCCCACTTAAGGCTACATGATAAACTATATATATATATAGTGATGGATGGAATGCTTGTATTAATATCAGCCAATGATAATTACTTTAGATGCATCCCAGGCCATTGTTATTTGATGCACCATGCCACCTCAGTTTGGACCCAGCAATATGCAAATCTGTCCTGACCCTGTTCCAGTAGGAACAGTCCAGCCTGAATTGCCAAGCCAGATCCTCCCTGAAACAGAACACGAGCAACTCAGGGCCCGCTTTGCCTTTGTTAAAGGCTCATCAGCCAGGTGTAACTTGTTTCAATGGACACAGTGTGCACAGGACCCATATCTGAGCATACCAGTCCCCAGTGGTGGCTAGTTTTGAAAGTGATGGGATGTGAAAGTTCTTTCCAGCTTTCACACTGTGATAGAACAAAGCAAGTGACATCCACAGACCCCAACGACCCAATGTCTGAATTGCACAGTGAAAACAGAAAACCTGGGACCAATCCCAGCTTCCCCTTTGACCAAAGTGTGTGGTCCTGTGCAAATTCTGTTTTAAAAAGCCTCTATTTTCTTCATTATCTCATTTATAGCTCATTGAAATACAAGTGTTCATGATGTTCACAGTAACAAAACTTATTGTGCTTGATTTGATAGAATGTACTATTGCTTCATGTATAATAATAATCAAGGCCATATATACGGTGACCATGACAAGGGACTTGTTTTCTCACTAATGGCACTGTCGTCAGAGTAGGCGCAGGAATGTTTTTACATTCATGAATACTTCTACCAATTAAAAAAAATACTTTATTTCATTTTGAAGAGTTTGTAATATTTTAACATCATGTCAGCAGCATGTTTTTTACATGCAAAGGAAGCATTTAAATGCCACAGATCGTGCAGGGGTTTTAGAGCAAAGACTGACCATTGGCTCAGCTCTCTGTGCTGATTTGTTGGCTCACTTTCTGTCACTAGGGCCTCTTATCTAGAGTCCCTCTCCACCCATCAGACACAGAAGAAGCAGGTACATGCTCTCATTCACACACACTCAGAAACAGTCATGCATATCAGCACCATACACGAGTGCAAGGCTGTGGGTGACATTGATCTGTTAACCACTTAATATCACAGAGCAGTGTCACCCATAGCATTGCACTTTATACAACTGTCAGAGAGAAAAGGGCCTGCCTTGCAGCAGAATAATTAAGGGCTTAATGGCACACCATCATGAGACTAGTCCGATCATGGACAGCCACCTTGATGAAAATGCTCTCGAACCCCACATTAAGGATTGAGAAAAAAGAGCACACACATGGCAAGACACAAAACACTCACCAACAGCATAAGCGCATCTGCTAGCCCAATGATTAACCTATACCACCACATGTGCACCACAGCAATTCCAGAAGAGCAGTGACTCCTACCGAGCCCGTCCCAGATAAAACCAGTTTCAAATACACCTGATGGGAGGCTGCAAACAATGCCATCCCCTCCTACATTTGCCATTGCTGGCTCATCGTGCTCACAGCTCTTTATGCTCGCAAGTGGACTACATGACTACATACTGAGGGCCACTGGATTAGGGCCCAAAGGCAGGCAAAATGAATAGCACTTAAAACTAGACCACACCTTGCACCTGTCGTAACTGCCCCAGCTTGTATTTCATGGGCAAGGGGACTGCACAACCGTGCATGCCAATTTACATCATCACCAAGAAAATGATCAGGAGCCTATCTGTGAAGCAGCCAGCCTGTTTTAAGCAGCAAGTTTGTTCCCACTTCTCCTCCCATAAATGATGGGGCCGCACCTATCATGCTCGCTTACACCAATTGCTCCTGCCAGTCCCACTTAGGGCAACATACTAAAGTGATGGAAGGAATGCCTTAATCTCTGCCACTGGTAATTATTCTGGGCCGCATCCAAGTCCATTGTTATTTTGCACACCATCCTTCCTCAGTTTGGGTCCAGCTATATGCAAATCAGCCCTGCCCCTGTTCCAGTGGGAACATTCCAGTTTGAAGTGCCAAGCTAGGTCCTCCCAGAACCAGAACACAAGCAATCTAGGACCAATTTTGCCCTTGTCCTGGGGTCATCAGCCATTTGGAGCTTGGTTCCAGTGACAGTGTCAACGTGGCCCACTTCTGGGCATACTCGTCTCACTTAAGGCATGGTTAGCAGTCATGATTCTTGGTTCGGACAAAAACAGTTTTTGTCATCAGACTACACCATGCTGTATATTGGGCTTACCACAATAAGGAAACTGGTTCAGTCACTTAAAACACAGATCCCATTCATTGGAAAGTGGCCGGTTTCCAGAAAGATTTATAAACCCAGTCTCTATGCCTGTGGGAAACAGAACACTGAATCAGCAACTTAGAAGACTTCTCAAGAGTACAGCTGACATAAAAAACAATGTATATATCTGAAATCATGGTAAATGATATAGATACAAAGAAAACATTTTAAAATGCTCTCTAGGTGTGAAGGACAGTAAACAAAATCTATTAAAGATGATTTGAGGCCTCAATTGAAGCACTAGCAGATGACAACAAAAAAGAAAGGGCCTTATTTACAAGAAATTACGCACAACTGTGCTTGTATGTGACAATCTGGATGTGCATGGATACACATCCGAAATTATGTATTCACACACAGTTGCTCTGTGTGGGTAAGTCATGGGACATGCTTGTTGAAATGTTGTAATTGTACTCACCCTAAATTAAGGATTTGTTCCTGACACATTTATGTCTGCCCCTCCCAGTCTTCGACATGCATTGTTTGTTTGTCACATGAATGTTGACCTGTTGCTACTATCCTTGCTTATCCCAGCCACATGTATTGTGATTTTAACAGCTGTCAATTTGTGCATGCTCCATGTAGCATAACATGCTTCGGAGCTTCAGGACCTGCTTGCTAGTCAACATAGATATCAGTCACCTCACTTATGTTTCAGTCAGTGTCTGTCACAAATCCACACTTATCCGTTTGGGAAGCAGCCAGTGTATTAGCTTCACACATTGCAACATGTTCATACTTCTGACCCACATATGTCATGTGCATTGCTGAACAATATCTGGAGATAGCTGATATGACACCATTGCCAACCTGACAGGTACTTGAACATAGGAGACACACATAGTCACACATGTCTTAATGTACTGCTTGCAGAGATAAAGGCTTGTGCCTGTCATGACCTGTGCAGACATGCTACCAGCTAGACAGTGAATAATGATGAAGACCATACAGTAAGTAACAACATTTAATGAAACTATTACTATCAGCCTAAATTTCCTAAACTAACTAACCTACCTATACTAACCTAAGCTACACTATCTTATGATAAATTATACCTACAACTAACTTAGCTTATCTCAACTGATCCTATACATTTAATGTCACATGACAAACATCAATCCCCCCCTTTAAATACATCTGTAGACAAGGACAACAGGAACTACAGCTAAACATTAACTAACTGAACATTTAGCCTAAACAAATAAAAAAAAATATTATATATTATATAATATATATATATTGAACACACATACCCAAAACAACACCTAACCTCTTGAAACACCAAAGAAAAAGAGAAACCCCCAAAGCCCCTGCCCCTAATAAGAACCACTATGTATTAACAGTAATCTGCACTACACTAACTAATCTAACTCCAACTATGTAAAAAACTATATAGAAGAGGAAGGGAAGTAGTGTCCATCCGGACCATTGTCCTTCCAGTGCCTCATCACTGCAGCTATGATCATCCTCAGTGTTTGCATCATTTGTTCAGTTTTATGTTACAGGCTGGAAATCTGGTATTTTTGGTCTGCAAGCTTTGTATGGAATTCCTGCCCATAGGTTGGCTCAATAAATGGAGAAACAGCCTGGGAAGTAGTTGGTGCACTTGTAGTTGCAGCTGAAGGTGATGGTCCAACCCCTGAAGACCCTGCCCTGTCTGCGTCCTGAGACCTGCCTGCTTTGTGGGTGCTGGAAACAGATGGTCTAATGGGTGGTCCTCCTTGTAGAAATGCCTTCCAGAAGCCTGATGCTTTCTCCCTCTTGTAGAGCCGCCCGATCCTCCAGAAGCCATTCTGCACCAGGTGGATGTGGCAGTAGCATTCCCCCAGCTTCTCAAACTCCTGCTTCTGGGATGGGGTCATGTTGGAAGCTGAAACATGAATGGGACATGTCAGCCAAATGTAAATTAGGCAAACGAACAATAGGCATGCAGTGGAAACACCATCTGCAGTTGTCACACGTTGGCCAGCTCAAATCACAATGACATATTTAAGGGCAAGGTTAATACACATCTGCACAACAGCCATCATCTCCATATTGCTTATGTCCAAGGTATCAAGGCTAGCTAATGCCGCACAATACCCATGAACCATTTTTGAACAACTTCAAAGGACCATGTCACCATTGACTATGTTCGCCATAAGCATCAGTTATGTGACCATGGTAGGTCACGCTCATCATGTTGGATTGCTCATCCATTTGCTCAGATGAGTTTGGTACATGCCAACAGATCTAAGGGCAATGTTCCTCCTGCATGCGCCATTGCCCTTAGATTTGTTGGCATGAACCAAACTCATCTGAGCAAGGACTGCAAGTTAAATGTAGTCTCACAACAGCTTGCGCCTTGTATGGCAAGGACAGATGTCTGGACATACTCCTACATGTAAAATGGATGCAATAGGTATCATATGTGATCATCGAGGTTGGAGCATTCACCCATGTCACACAGAGGAGCATGACACTTCTCTCACATCCACTAAGGTCACTACCTGGTGAGCTGTGCCATGACTTCATGCATTGTCTCATAGTTGCTTGATGTGTCCCAATATGCTGCCCAATGCTTGTATATGTGTCCAAATATCTGGTCAGCATGTTGCACACCAGCTGTCAGCACCGCCATCTCATATGTGGGTGCATGCATGCCTCACAACTTATCTGCACCAGGATATTGGAACAGCACTGGCTACAGCTGTACATTGTGTGAAGCTGTTTGCATTACATCATGAACACTATTCAGACCACCACTATCTGATGATGTTTTATGTGATGGCATGTCGTATAACAGTGTTGTACAGACATCCCTCACGCCAAACCACACGTCAAGATCTGCGAGTATGACATGGGTTGGCAATGTTGGGAAATAGGACAGAGAGTAAGGGGAATTACACCACATGGGTGGGCAAATCTATGGCAATTTCAAGTGTTGTATGTTGACCACTGTCGTGCTAATCTTCATTTGTCTTCTTAATGGTGCATTTCTGCCGTCGACATGGGTGCTGTTTGGAGCAGACACACTACTCACAGCTCTGCCCTTTGTCATAACTTGGTGAAGAGGCCCTATGGCTTAAAAACAGGTACTTGCAGTTGCAAAACAGGAGTCAGCCACATAAATTGTGTACTAGTCCACAGTTTCATCAACCTCGATTCCCAGGTGGTCCGGAAGGTCCTGTTCTTTGGAGATAGTGTCTGCCCAGCGATGTTTTAATTGGTGGGCTGTGTGCTCAATCTCAAAGACACGAGTCATGTGGAACAGGAACTTCCCCCACCACAGCTTCCTTGCCTCCCTTCTGCATCCCTGGATGTCTGTTCCCTCCATGGCCACCATTTTAGGGAGCTAGTATGTGTCGAGCCAGATCAGTCCTCCCAACTCATTGGCACTGAGGTGACGAGCACTTCCTGACATGTCCCAAACCAAACCCACAGTACCCTTAACAAAGAAAAAAGAACCCCAAAATACCCCCAACTACCACAACAGATGATTCTATCCCAAAGACAAACACCTGACAATACAATCACAAAAAAATAGTATATACAAATAGACAGGACAAAACAGATGTCAGGGACAATACAGAGACAGAAGGCAGCACAAAACCCACCTCTACCAGCCCTCCTCAACTCACAGCCTCTCTCCAACACAGACAAAAATAATGTGACTGTAAGAAAGTGAAAGTAACTTTGCAGTTCCTGGTCTGCAGCATGGCAGATCCATTACCTCCCTTCCTGTAGTGATGCAGCACGTTTTTGCCAATGCATTGCTTTTTTTGAAGCTATGCACCAATGTTTGGATGTGTCATGGTGCGTGACGACACATCATTAGGCTGTTCTGACACGTTGCTTGTGATGCATCATTTTTTGCAGACGCAATGGGTTAAAAAAACATGCATTGGGACAATGGGTCAATTTTTGTTGATGCAATGACTAATATGTGTAAAGATGTATGGTGCCATGTGAAAACATTATTACAGTCATGTGGATTCTTATGTTGCCTGTGAATAGCTGTGTTCCAAATACTCCTCTCTTTCCATGTGTCCACTGTTTGTATTGTAAGTGTACATGGGTGAGAGTACATGCCTTACAAGGATTAGGCAATGCACTGGCTATATTTCCTATGGCTCATGGATAACACCTTCAGAGGGTTGCCTCATGTGCCAACAATGTGTTGGCACCTCAGTCCATTGCTTAGTTGACCCCCAGGGATGCAATGGACTAGTATTGTAGTGTGGTCTGCGCACCAACATGTGGGACTGCGTACACATCAAACAATATGTGCTGAGTCCAAAAGTGCAGACAGAAGGCTGTCACGTGGGGAACTTGCGGGGGAAGGGTGTGGAGGTTACAGTTCGTGGTGCAGGCAAGTGCTGTGATACTTACAGTTTCATTATCAAGCCGCTAGCATCACAGCATCACTTTTGCTGACACTCCTGTGGCACTGCCTTGCTCCATATTTCCAAGGTGGTGTTAGGCCACTTTTCATGGCTTGATGCCACCTCGTAAATTTGGAGCAGGACACAGCACCACCAGAGCGTCGCAAAAGAGTGACGCTCCATTGGTGCAAGGGGCTTGCAAATCTGACCCTTAGCATACACGTGTATGGATATGTGAATGGTACGATTTGTTCATGTTTTCTTCTCCCCCCCCCCCATCCAGGGGCCTCCCATCAGGGGGACAGATGGGCAGTTTGTCACAGGATATGGTTTCTGCACCTGGCACCACATTTGCCATACATCGGGCAGTCAGAACCGCCTGCCCTATTATCTACTAGGGACTTATAGGTGGTGCGATTCAGCCTTGCACTATCATCCACTAGGGACTTATAAGTAGTGTGATTCATCCTTGCCCTATTATCTACTAGGGAGTTACAGGTAGTGTGATTCCACCTTGCCCTATTATCTACTAGGGACTTATAGGTAGTGGGGTGGTTCAACCTTGCCCTATTATCTATTAGCATTGAACAAAGATTTCATGTTTCAACTTCTACAACTCATTGGATATCTGAACGTCATGAGTATATCAAATCTAAAACTCATTATAAACATTCAAACAGCCATGTATATAAATAATACAAGTACATTGGAACAATTTTTAAGTTTTCAATTTCTGAAGGCACAGAATCTAAATTTCCAACTTTTCCTGTGAAATCATTATTGTTATTAATTGCTTAGAACATGGAACTTCCAGCCTTCAATCTCTAAATGCACAGAATTAAAATTTCCAACTGGTATTATGAGATCATTATTGTTATTGATTGCTTAAAACAGAGCTTCCAGCCAAAACGTGTGGTGGATTGTTGCTTCTTCAGGGCTGACAACAAAAAGTAAAACAAAATACAGAGATCACTTATCTTGACATAAAAAAACATCTAATTATCTCATACATAATATTCACACAGAGCACAATATTGTTACAGAGTCAATATCTTTTTTTTGATAATCCACCTCTATTCAGGTTTTCCTCTAAGATTCCTTTCCCTAATATTGTATAACAGGCCGTGTTCTTCCTTGAGCTGTTAGTGAAAACATGGCTATCAAATTATTAGTAGCCTCATGATTTTTTATCCAAGATAGCAAATTAGCAAAAAGCATGAGCATATCAAATCTAACAATCTCCCAATGCTATGTGAAATGCTTCTGTGTTGCCATTATCCCGAGTTTGATACTCAGGCTTATTCTCGTATCAACTTCCCTATCTCCTACCAAATCCCCAGATTGGTATCTAATTTGTCATTCCCTGCTCAAAATGCTACCCATATCTCATCATATCCATCGCCAAAAGTCAAATTACTTCCTCACCTTAAATAATTATCACTTGAGATATCTCACCAAGCACAATTGCAACATCCAATATCGAACTCAGTGTTTCTCTCAAGAACTCAACATCTCTATGATACAAGAACAAAAAAAGATGAAAAGTACATACACTGAAATAAAAGAAAATGTGAAACAACATTTTATAAAATTACCCTATTACTGTCAAAAACAAGTTATATCTGAGATAAACGTCACTTATATTCCACACTACGACCCCCTAATACTTAAATAACTTGTTAAGATATCTGAAACCCAGTTCTGCTTCCCACCAAGTGACCTTACCCATTTGCAGCCTTTTATCTAACTCTTCAATACTTAGCCCATCACCTGCATCTCTTCCCTTTCTCTTTTTGTGCGCAAATCAAATATCCACATAATAGATTATCTATTACTATGTCTGGACATTTGTCCCTATGTCTGGACATCTGTCCCTATGTTCATGGAACATTAATGGGGTTGCGCATAAGTTTGCCTCGGCAGACCTTCTAAACATTTTTAACAGTCACAATGTAATTGCCCTTCAGGAAACCTGGGCTGAGCACAGCTGTCCACTGCCAGGGTTCTTAGAAATATGGAAATCTGCCCACAGAACGAGCAAGAATGGCCACGTTAAGGGTGGTTTGGCCATTTACGTGACTGTTAAACTGGATGGGAGTATACTGCCTCTGGTTTGGGAGGATAATTGGATCCAGGGGACTGCCATAAGGAATGGGCCTGCGCAGCAGACCCTTATTATAATTAATGTTTATATTGCCCCCGGAACCAAGGGAAAAAGGGGCAGGTTGTCTTGACTAATGCAGATTGTAGGCAATTTAGTTTGGGACTACCCATGAGCTAGTTATCTTATAACCGGTGATTTCAACACGAACCTGTTTCAGGATACAATGGAGGCTCTTGAGGGTCCAGATTGTGGTAACTGCCAGTTAATTCCCGAACAATCAAGGCCCCAGGGTTGTCTGCACTGCCCATTGGGAGAGTACTTAGTAATGCATCTTAACAGTATAGGCTTTAAAGTTTTGAATGGTCGTTTGCGTGGTGATGCCCCCCCACGGTGGACAAGGTCTGATGGTCAATCTCGCTCCTACTTAGATTACACCATCTGTAACATTGAACTGTTTCCCCTTATTGAAAGGTTTTTGATTTCCCCACAGAGTGAGAGCGACCATTGTACACAAATTGTATTTATTAAATCAAGATTCCCTGTTCATGATGTCATGCGGGCCATGGGTGGTGGCGTTTATTTTGAATCACTAAAGCGCATAAAATGGAATGCTTCTATTGGCGGCACAGTATTGATTGAATGTATTAATTTTTTTAATTCTGAGGGATCGGGTTGGGTGTCCCTGATTAATTAATGGGTTAAACTTTCTTGCCTTCTATGGTCAAAGTTCCACCAATCCCCGTGCAATTGTGCTCCGCCTAGGCCTTTTGTTGTCTCCAAGGAAACCAAGAATTTAAAGAAAGCACGGAATAGGCTAGCGAGGGCAATCAAGAAAAACCCTTATTCTGAGTGTTTATTCATTGACTATAAACAACTGAGGAAACATTTTAGGAAGGCTGTTTATGACGACTATCAGACCTATCTCAGTCAGTTTTGGGCTAAACTTTTAAGCGCAAGCAAAAATTCAAACTCCACGAAATTTTGGTCCCTTATTAATAACATAAATAGTAATCAAACGGGCACGGGCGTTGCTGACATTTTAGAAGGAACGTGGGCGCCTTACTTGACCACCCATTTTTCCGACAGCAGGCAGGATGGGGCATTGTGGGATGAGGGCGCCCATAGTCCTACTCCTGCTTTGTTTAAAACGTGTCCCTTGCAGGGAGTAAGGAAGTCCTTCCAATTACGCCTCCCACATATTATCTTGAGGGCTAAGCAATTTGGAGCCCCCGGTCCTAATGGTCTTCCACAGGCATTATTCAAACAGGACCCTCACCTTTGGGCCAATCATTTTGCACATTTGTTCGAACATTGCCTCTTAACTTTAACAATACCTGAGTCCTGGCATGGTGCCATGCTTCATCCCTTATATAAAAATGGCTCAAGCTCAGATCCTGCCAATTTTAGGATGATAGCCCTGCTGGACAACGAGGCTAAGTTCTATGCCAGCCTCTTGCTGCAGGATCTTCGTGCCTGGGTTGAATCGAAGGCCTTAATTCCTATAGTCCAAACGGGGTTATCTGCTGGCTCAGGCACTTCAAACAATTTACTAGCACTTTCTATTTTGATTGACAGGGCGATCTCATCAGGCTTGATACTGAATTGCTGTTTTGTGGACTTCAAGGCAGCATTCGATCGGACCCCCCCCGAGTGCCCTTTGGGCCAAATTACAAAGCTGGGGTATCCCCCCAGTACTCTTGGGTGCTATTATATTACTTCATACTAACACCTGGGTCTGTATTAAGCTTGGTGATGGGCACTCCCTATCCAGGAGAATTCCTACCACCCGTGGTGTGAAACAGGGTTGTGTACTTGCTCCTCTTCTTTTTAACCTGTTTATTGCAGATTTATCAACATCTCTTGACGCCGTCAACTCTCATCCCCCTGAGATTGGTGGCCTCAGGCTTAGTCACCTGCTTTATGCTGATAATCTTGCTTTGTTCAGCTGTACTAAGATCGGTCTTCAACGGTTGCTTAACCAACTTGAGACGTACACCTCCGCAAACCAACTAGAAGTTAACCTGTTTAAAACTAAAGTGGTCCCCTTTGGGAGGAAAAAACATTTGGGTTTCAGCTGGTACTATAAGAACCGTAAACTTGTCTCCGACCAGTCTCACAAATATCTGGGGGTACATTTTGACTCCAGGGGTAGTTTTCTTAAACATAAGAAGGAAATTGAACTTAAAGCTGTGGCCTTGCAGGTGGCCTTTTCCAAATTAGCTTAAGTTTTTAAGGGGCCATCCCTTCTTCCCCTAATGGAAGTCATGAGAGCAAAGATCACCTGTTCATTGGCCTATGGTCAAGAAATTCTGTTGGGCAAAGGCTCTTGCCTATTAAATAGGTTGGTTAATAAAATCTATAAGAGAGTCTTTCATGTTCCGCACCTGGTTTCACCCGCCCAGGTACGGTTGGAGTTCGGGCTTCCGGATTTGGTGGCAGTTGACGCGGGTGCCTTCTTGAAGCTGTGTTATAAACTGCGTCAGGCCTCTGATGGCCCCTTGGAGGCAGTCCTGTGGCAAGAAATTCGTGAGTTGAAACCGAAGTGCACCAATTCCCAATTTTTGGTTGAATGTAAACGGCGATTGGATGCCGGTGATCTTTGGGAAAGCAATCCCCCCTACTCCTTGTTTAAATCAGAGATTAAAAGGCTTATTCAACTGTATTCTTATCACTCTGACTGTTCCATTCTTGCCCATCGGAAGCATGCCTGGGCAGTAATTGGCTCTTTTAAGCCAGGTATGTCCTCCAGTTTTTTCTCTTGCACATACGGGTTTTGGTTAAAAGAGGCCTTTTTGGCTCTAAGGATGGGTGATTGTTTTTTTTTAAATCATCTGCCCCAATGGCAGCTATTCCCTGGGGACAGTGTGACATGTAGAGGCTGCAGCAACGCAGAGGAAAACATTGACCATGTAGTTTGTCTGCGTCCAGCTTTATTAAAGGAGCATAGACTCTTGCTTCGGAGCAAATGGAACGAATTGGGAATCCACTCTTGTCGACAGGCTATTATTCAGTCTCTGGACCCAGGTAATCCAATGTTAAATGTGTTACTGACTAAATTTATCAAAATTGCTCTATCTAAATTTAATGGCACTGCGAGCAATGAACACGTTTAGTTGGAATTCTTCCTTGCTCTTGCCATTTTGCCCGTTATTGGTTAGGATGAGGAGCTCTAACAGTTATGACGATGTTTAGTGCAATTACTACCTAAGGCACCATGCACTTTAGGGCTGTGTCCTATGTATATTGCCTTGTGTTTTATGTGGGGCTCCGGGTCGGGTAGTTTGTATTCTGTTTTTTCATTCCTTTTTGGGATAAATGTTTTTTAATATGTTGCATTCGTAATTTATGGTGTGCTTTTGGTTTGAACCCAGTCTCTGAGGTATTTTACTATTTTTGATTGTTTTTTGATTTGCTTAATTGTATTGGATTTTATTATCTGTACAATAAACTACTACTACTACTACTACTAATAGATTATCCCCCTATAAATATTGGCTCCATAATGTCACCCAAATGTAACCTACCTTATTATAAGCATAAGGGTCTGTCTTTCCTTATTTCTTTGCGTTTTCAGATTCCTCAAACATTCACATTACTTGGCACCTGTTCCTCATCACCTAAAAATGATTAGCACAAAAATAAGACCATTATATAGCTACAGCTATTTACAATGATGACCCAGTCTTCACTAGACTACTCGTTTTCTCACCAGTTAAAACATGAAACAGACTCCCAGATGTTCTCGCACTATTAGTTTCTTCTCAAAGAACACCAATGTTTAGCACCTGCCCCGTATTCTGGACCACAACCATGCTTCTTATAAAACCTTAGAACAAAATGTAAGCATCACAAAGGAGCATTAACAGGTGAATTCTGCCTCCACGAGGTCTGACCCTTATCGTACCCAGACATCACGTCAAGCTGCTATAATTCCCAAGCGTTTGCAATTCGATCCATTTGAACACTGGTTTTTGCTAAAGTTCTTTCTCGTTAGTTACGTTATAAAATACACGCAAAGCACAAAGAGGTTTACCCAAACTTTAACTCACTTTCAAACACGGTTACACTGCACAACAGGCTTCAATCCATACCCAATATTGATGCTCTACCGCACATCTGGTGAGCAAACTCTGTGTGCTTTTCGAATTCCCTTTAAATACAAAAGTTTTAATTGGGCATTAATCATAATCCCCCAGCAAGTGCTCCATTCAAAATTTGAAAAAACTAGAACATTTTTCAAAGGAAACCCTGAAACGAATTACCCCATCCATTTCCTCCTCACTGAATTCAAGCATTGTCCACTTTATTTTATAAATTACTTAAATGTTTAATTTTAATCCGGGTATCATCTATCCATAAACCAGATTTAGGTGGTCATTCTGACCCTGGCGGTCTTTGACCGCCAGGGCGGAGGACCGCGGGAGCACCGCCGACAGGCCGGCGGTGCTCCAATGGGGATTCCGACCGCGGCGGTAAAGCCGCGGTCGGACCGGCACCACTGGCGGGGTCCCGCCAGTGTACCGCGGCCCCATTGAATCCTCCGCGGCGGCGCAGCTTGCTGCACCGCCGCGGGGATTCCGACCCCCCCTACCGCCATCCAGATCCCGGCGGTCGGACCGCCGAGATCCGGATGGCGGTAGGGGGGGTCGCGGGGCCCCTGGGGGCCCCTGCAGTGCCCATGCCACTGGCATGGGCATTGCAGGGGCCCCCGTAAGAGGGCCCCTACATGTATTTCACTGTCTGCTGCGCAGACAGTGAAATACGCGACGGGTGCAACTGCACCCGTCGCACAGCTTCCACTCCGCCGGCTCGATTCCGAGCCGGCTTCATCGTGGAAGCCTCTTTCCCGCTGGGCTGGCTGGCGGTCTGAAGGCGACCGCCCGCCAGCCCAGCGGGAAAGTCAGAATTACCGCCGCGGTCTTTCGACCGCGGAACGGTAACCTGACGGCGGGACTTTGGCGGGCGGCCTCCGCCGCCCGCCAAGGTCAGAATGAGGGCCTTAATGTCTATAGAATACCAGCAATACAAAACCAAAATATAACACAATTGTATTTTCTCCTATTTCATCATTCAAAAATCAACACCCCTCCTACCAGGTTGCTTCAACCCTCAGTTTCCCTGTTGTGCTATATAAACCCTATGGTTACATACACTTAGGGCCTCATTCTGACTTAGGCGGGCGGCGGAGGCTGCCCGCCAAAGTACCGCCGTCAGAATACCGCTGCGCGGTCAAAATACCGCCGCGGTAATTCTGAGTTTCACGCTGGGCTGGCGGGCGACCGCCAGAAGGCCGCCCGCCAGCCCAGTGGGAAACCCCCTTCCACGAGGATGCCGGCTCCGAATGGAGCCGGCGGAGTGGAAAGGGTGCGACGGGTGCAGTTGCACCCGTCGCGATTTTCAGTGTCTGCTATGCAGACACTGAAAATCTTGGTGGGGCCCTGATAGGGGGCCCCTGCAGTGCCCATGCCATTGGCATGGGCACTGCAGGGGCCCCCAGGGGCCCCACGACACCCGTTACCGCCAACCAGGTTCTGGCGGTCAAAACCGCCAGAACCAGGCTGGTGGTAAGGGGGTCGGAATCCCCATGGCGGCGCTGCCTGCAGCGCCGCCATGGAGGATTCCTCAGGCCAGGGGAAAACCGGCGGGAAAACCGGCGGGAAACCGCCGGTTTCCCTTTTCTGACCGCGGCTTTACCGCCGCGGTCAGAATAGGCCTGGATGCACCGCCAGCCTGTTGGCGGTGCATCCGCGGTCCCCGGCCCTGGCGGTCCATGACCGCCAGGGTCGTAATGACCCCCTTAGTCTCAGATAACCTCTCTACAATACAGACTTGATACCTATAATAATACGCCAATACAAACCCAAAATATAAAACAAGTTTATTTATACCTCTCTCATTCCTCAAAATCGAACCCTCACCTACCAGGTTGCTGAAACACCAATTGCGCTGTTGGGCTAGGTGGTCCCTGTGCTCCAGCACACCTGAAACCGCCTGTCCTCATCTTTGTCATGCTTCTCGACCATAGCATACTCCTACAGTAAATATAGCATTACCAAAGCTTTTACTAATATACATAATGCAACAAATACCAGGCACAGGGTTCATTCCATCCTATGCTCTAAACATTTCATTACTAAACTGTAACAAACTGTCTCCCAATCCCCACCAGTTTCAATAGAATCTTTAATCAAACAAAACATTTTAATTACAAAATTGCTCACACAGTCCAATTAAATAAGTTCCTCATTATCCTTTGTCTACCTCAGATCAATTGTTGGAGAGACTCGAACCCACACGGGTCTCCTGTTATGACTATGGGCCTGATTCTAACTTTGGAGGACGGTGTTAAACCGTCCCAAAAGTGGCGGATATACCACCTACCGTATTACGAGTTCCATAGGATATAATGGACTCGTAATACGGTCGGTGGTATATCCGCCACTTTTGGGACGGTTTAACACCGTCCTCCAAAGTTAGAATCAGGCCCTATATCTCTTTTCCGGTAGAACTACACATTGTGCACGTTAGCCGATGTCAAAATCTGATTATGTTTCCTTCAGAAACAACTGCTCATACATCTTTTTCCATGGTGTATACTGCCCATCTTCTCAGAAAAGGTTGACTCTCCACTATACATATAGGCCCTCATTCTGACCTTGGCGGGCGGCGGAGGCCGCCCGCCAAAGTCCCGCCGTCAGGTTACCGTTCCGCGGTCGAAAGACCGCGGCGGTAATTCTGACTTTCCCGCTGGGCTGGCGGGCGGTCGCCTTCAGACCGCCAGCCAGCCCAGCGGGAAAGAGGCTTCCACGATGAAGCCGGCTCGGAATCGAGCCGGCGGAGTGGAAGCTGTGCGACGGGTGCAGTTGCACCCGTCGCGTATTTCACTGTCTGCACAGCAGACAGTGAAATACATGTAGGGGCCCTCTTATGGGGGCCCCTGCAATGCCCATGCCAGTGGCATGGGCACTGCAGGGGCCCCCAGGGGCCCCGCGACCCCCCCTACCGCCATCCGGATCTCGGCGGTCCGACCGCCACGGTATGGGGCCACGGTATGGGGCCACGGTATACTGGCGGGACCCCGCCAGTGGTGCCGGTCCGACCGCGGCTTTACCGCCGCGGTCGGAATCCCCATTGGAGCACCGCCGGCCTGTCGGCGGTGCTCCCGCGGTCCTCCGCCCTGGCGGTCAAAGACCGCCAGGGTCAGAATGACCACCATAGTTATGCCAACACTATTGTGTTTAGAATTCTACTTAGTTCCTAGCAAAATGGCTAGTAACCCACAATATCCTTCAAATCCTGATTTAAGAAAAGTGGCACTGCATCCAGTGCAGAACCATTTTTCTTGCGCCCCTTACAGCCCCCCTAACGCCACCGTTGTAGTATTTGACTACTATTTGCAGACCTTGGCATATAGTGTTGCCATGATGCATGGTTTCCCATTCAGAACAACAGTTCAATGGCAGAAATGACTCTTTTCATTTATACATGTTTGTTTGGCAGGCAAGGCAAACAATACACACCACACTTTTCGGAGCTCGGTGCATCGTGTCTGGTACTTAGAGGATGACAACAGTGTTCATACTAGGTTGACAACTCTTGGGGCCTACTCATGGTTTCCTAGATGTAGATTCTTTAGGAAATGGGACTGTGCCAAACACTCAGAGAGATATGTTGTATATGAACATTTACCCTCATGTTTGGCAGTCATGCCTTAATCCATATCTAGTCAGTTGAAGAAATGCTGAGCAATGTGGGCACGTCACCATGCACCGGCATGTCATCCTCCTCCTCTTCCCGGGGAGACTCCTGCTCTTCATCCCAGGGAACATTTCCTTTGACACAAATATTGTGCAAAATGGCACATGCCAGGATCATCTTGCAGATCATGGGAGGGGAATGCAACAGTCACCCACCAGATACATCCAGGCAGCTAAAGCGGGCCTTTGGCAAGCCATTGGTCCTCTCCGCAATGTTCCTGGTCCGAACATGTGCCTGGTTATAGGCCCTCTCTGCGTCAGTTTCTGGATTGCCAAAAGGTGTCATTACCCATGGCTGGATGCCATAACCTTGGTTAGATGAAATGTTAGAGAAAAACATGTCATTGCTATGGTTAAATGCATTTGCATTCATCCTGCACTTGTGTGTCATGTGTATTTGTCATACACTTCTCCCAATTATGATCACATGATATATACATCATGGCAGTGTATTGCCATTTGCAGGGCCCTGTACACAGACTGTATGTGAGGTCCAGTGCAGTGAGTAGGCTGCTACATCATACTAATCAACTTCCTGGCAGGCATAACTGTACTGCACGGTTGGATGGTGTCTGATTCCATCACTCTGGTCCACTCAATGTTTTGTGTTGCCACTACATGTGTGGTGGGACAGATTGTGGCTGTGAATTGTTTTTGTGTGTCCAGCTTAGGTTGGTGGTGACATGCCAGAGATGGCTGGCACAGACACATGTATAGTTCCAGGCTCCTCTCAAGATGTTGTTATTGCCTCATATTACATTTGCCCATGCCTTTGATTGTCCTACATTGTCCATGACAGTTGACATGATGCTATCCACACAGTATGCCCTCACACATCCCAACTGAGTGACATGATGTGACAACTGCCATTTCCCTATTTATGTTTGCATGTCATGGTGTTGTAATTGTGTACACGTGAGACAGGTTTGTACAGTGTTTGTGCACATGACATGTATCCTGCAGATTTGTGTGTGGTCATGTGTAGGACAGCTACACAACTTCATGCACTGTACTGCGTCTCTTAGTAGGGGAACTGGTACACATTACTCGGGTCCTCATGCCAATTTGGGTCCATAGGACTGAACTTACACAGAAGTTGCCTTGCAAGCACACATTCACACTTGCACAGGGGTTGTAGGTGTACTTCTTAGCTTTCAATATGGAATTTGTGTGTGTAGGTGTACCTTTCGGCCAGGTCTGCTGCCTCAGTAACATGGCGAGTGATGTCTGTGTGTAGCACTGAACTTCACACATTGGAGATGTGAGTTATTTAACATTGCATTAGTCATTTGGACAGCTACATGTCACCTGGTCATGGATGTCGTTTTTTTATCTAGCAAATAGGGCCCCATTTATGAAACCTTTGGGACAGGGTAGCCCATCAATTCTGTTGATGTGCTGCCATGCATCACTAGGAAAGGCCAGGTATGTACCCTATCTACAAGATATGGCACCATTCTTGCCTCTTCTCATGCACTGATGCACAAATTGATGCCTGGCACCAAGGCTGGCATCTTTGCACCATGGTGCAAGGGCACCTGCATTGTGTAGATGATTGTTTTTGTGCAGGAAGGAACTCCTTCCTGCATATAAACCATCACAAGAGGTATTTGCCTCTTTATATGTGTGCTGCAGAATACGGCAGACATAGGAAGAGGAAGATACGAGGAGTGATGTAGATATTCTTCCCCGTTGCATCACTGTTACGCCACCCCTGATGGCATGAAACAGTGCTACATTTCCAGACTTGTAAATCTGTGATTATATCAGTTGGTTTTGTATTCCATGTGTGTTTCATGGGTATATCCCACAAAATAGCCATGGAACGGCCCTTTCACTTAGTGTTGTGCAAGCAAGTTTTCCATATTTACAAGGCCATGATAAGCCACACAAGGTGGCTTTGCATGGCCTTGAAAGTATGGCCTGGCACACTGTGCCAGCGGAGAACCATACAGATCTTGCTCTGGTGACACAAAGGGGCAAAGAGCCTGGTAAATGAGGCCCTTAAGCTCTGCTGTATGAGGCATGATACGGCTGATGTCCCATGAGTGTTGCATGTAACCACCCCCAAGTGTAGATGGTACACCTCCCTTGCACACATAGATGTAGAGCAGGTTCCTCATTGCCATGCATGGCTGTGTGCCTTTACATCATGCAATGTATGCAAAACTGTGTTGAGATGTTTTCACCTGTATGTCAGGGTGATTTGCATTAGATATGCGTACAGTAGCAGAGAGCATGTTTGTGTGACAGGCCTCATCGTGCACTTCCTATCTGTGCAGGCAGAGAGTGAACTGTGTATTGTGTTCCCCTTATCTATTTGTTCTTGTGTCTGTTAGGTACTTGCTATCTGCTTACCTACAGCAGGCCATTCCCGTATTGTTCATCCTGAAACCTCTGACTCATAATGGTGTTGCAGAAGATGTCAAAGCCATGAATACTGTGTGGGTATTTGGCCAGTACATTGAGTATTAAGCCGTGATGATCCACGAAGACCAAGCAATTGTGTAGAAGCCCTGTTTGATTTCCTGCTGCGATTGCTGGGTGTTGCGGAAGAGGATGTGTTGGGATGTGATGCGGATGATTGCATCCAGACAAAGAGCAGGAATTCAGACAGGGAGGGCTGCAATACTCCACCCACTCGTGCTGCTGTGGTCTGGAAGGATCCAGAAGCAAGGAGGTGAAGCACAACCAGAAGCTTGGTCAGTGGTGAGATGTTGGTAGACTGCTCAACTGTTGGCTCCAGATGCGGCGCAATGAGGTGGAGCAGCTGTACAATTGGCTCCCATCGCAGCCAGTAGAAGGTGACGACTTCCTCCCACTGGCGGTAGACACACTCCCTTCTTCTACTCTGCCTCTGTAATCTAGGTGGAGGTGCTATATGTTGTGGTGATGATGTTGGGGGTTGTGCTGGTCTCCTCGGTGCCCCAAGTTGTAACAGGAGTAGGTCCATGGTATTCTCTAAGTTGCCAGGGTGTTTTGTGAGTGTTCTCCTTGTGTACCTGAGCCTGGCAGTCATTTTAAAGCCTGATCTGACAAGGCGTTAAATTTTTAACGCTACGCAGAGTTAGAACAACTTTTCCTAGGTGCACATCATTTTTTGAAATGCTTGTAAACACAGCGCTAGCGGGCTAGCACCATTTTTAGGAGGGAACATATACCTTGCATATCATTGCTGGTATCTGATGCAGCCAGATCTAACGTTGATAAAAAATTACGCTAGCCCAGTAAAAGTGATGCCACTTTGTAAATCTGAAGTTGATTTTGCACCTCCCCAGCATAACAAAAAAATTACGCTATGGCAGTGCAAACTCCTTGTAGATGAGGCCCAAAGTGTCTGGCATATTGCTTCTTCTTTTGGACATAAAACGGATTTTCCAAAAGCTTCAGCCTTCCCATTAAAATTCAGTTATCGATTTTTGTACATCCCTGTTCATCAGTTAATTTAATTAAATCAAATCTCATAATTTGTGTATTTGCTTAATGTATCTTGTTTCTGTATATTTGTGTATTGTTTTGAGCTACAAATATTATAGACTGCCAGGCTGTGGTCCCCTGCTTTCAATTGTGATTCAGTGCAGGACACAGAAATCAAAAGGATAATGACCTCTGCTCTAGAACATGCCTTATGGTGAGAAGTTAGTCTCATATCCTGTGAGGCTCAAGTCTGTGCACTCTCAAGTGCATTCTTCTTTGCTTGCTACATCATTTATGACAAATGTTGAGTTTGGATGGCTGCGCCTTCCGATCAAATCTTCTGTTTGTCATCTGCCTCAAACATGAATGGAGTCTTAATTTAACAAAATGAACTGTTCATTTTGATTCACAAATTTTATCTAACTCCTTCATTTACTAATTTCAAGGGCTGCGTGATGAGTAGATATTAAAAACAAGCATTGACAAAGCCAATAGGTCTCGCCTATGCAAGAGCTATTGGCTTGGCAATGTGTTTTACCAGTATGGCTAACGTTAGAGGTGTGGAATGCCATAGAGTGGAGTTGGTGGATTAGAGTGGGGTGATTGGAATAGGGTGGAGTGAGGTGGATTGGAGTGGGGTGGTTTGCATTAAAGTGGGTGTGGATTGGAGTGGGGTGAATTGGATTGATTGTGGTGTATTAGATGTGGTGGGGTGGACTGGAGTGAACTGAAATGGTGTGCAGTCGATGGGACTGGGGTAGGGTGGATGGGAGTGAGGTCGATTGCTTTGGGGTTGATTGAGTTGGACAGGATTGGATCAGGGTGGATTGGATTGGATTGTGGTTGGGGTGGGTGGATTAGGGTGGATTGAATTGGGTTGGATTGGATTGTAGTTGGGGTGGATGGATTTGGTGGGGTGGATTGGATTTGAGTGGGATGTATTGTGGTGGATTGGAGCGGAGTAAATTGCATTGATGTGGGTTGGATTGAATTGAAGTGGGGTGGATTAGACTGCAGTGGGGTGGATTGGATTTGAGTGGGGTGGATTAAGGTGGACTGGATTGGACTGGAGTGTTGTGGTTTAAGGTGAATGGAATTGGAGTGGATGGACTGGAGTGGGGTGGATCGGGTTTTGTTGTAGTGCATTGGATTAGTGTGGGGTGGATTGGATTAGAATGGGGTGGAATAGATTTGAGTGGTTGTATTGGGTTGGACTGGATTGAAGTGGGTTGGATTGGTGTAGGGAAGATTGGATTGGAGTGGGGTGGACCGGGCTCAAGTTGGGTGGATTGGATGAGAGTTGGGTGGATTGTTGTGGACTGGATTGGACTTGGGTGGGATGGATTCAGGTAGAGTGGGGTGGGGTGGATTGGACTGGTGTGAGGTTGATCGGATTGGAGTGGGCTAGTTTGGAGTAGACTGTATTGGAATTGTGTGGGGTGGATTGGAGTGGGGTGGGGTGGGGTGAAATAGGATGGAGTTTCATAGATTGGAGTGGATGAGGTTGATTGGATTGGAGTGGGACAGATTGCAGTGAGACAGATTGGAGGGGAGCACATTGGATTGGGATAGATTGGAATAGGTCAGATTGGATTGGGGCAGATTGAAGTGCGGCAGATTGGAGTGGGGTAAATGTGAATGGAACAGATTGCTTTGGATTGGAATGGGGCAGATTGGAGAGGTGCAGATTATTTTGGATTGGAATGAGGCAGATTGGAGCCACATAAATTGTTTTGGATCGGAGTTGGGTAGATTGGAGACAGGTCAAAGTTTAAGAATGGATTAGGGCAATTTGTTTTGATTTTGAAGTGAAGCAGATTCTGTTAGATTATAGTGGGGCAGATTGGAGTGAGGCAGATTGTTTTAGATTGGAGGTGGCAGATTGGATTGGGGAGGGACGATCTTAGAGTGGCAGATTGTTTTGGATTGGAGTGAAGCAGATTGTTTTTGATTGGAGTGGGCTAGATTGGAGTCACAAATATTGTTTTGGATTGGAGTGGGGCAGATTGGAGAGAGATTCATTGTTTTGGAATGGATTGGAGCGGATGGGAGTGCTGCAGATTGGTTTTGGATTGGAGTGGGGTGGATTGTGGTGGATTTGATTGGAGTGGGGTGGATTGGATTGGATTGGAGTTGGGTGGATCGGATTGAGGTGAGGTAGAATGAATTGGATTGGGGTAGATTAGGTTGAGGTATAATGGAGTGGGGTGGATTGCAGTGGGTCAGTTTGTTTTGGAATGGAATGGAGCATATTGTAGTGGGCAATTGGAGTGGGCAGAATGGAGTGGGGCAGGTTGGTGTGGGCAGATTGTTTTGGATTCCACTGGGTTAGATTGGAGTGGAGCAGATTGGATTTGGGGGGGTTGTTTTGGATTGGAGTGGGGCAGATTGGAGCAGGCAGATTGTTTTAGATTGGTGTGGGGCAGATTGTTTTAGATTGGGTTGGGGTGGATTGGACTGGGACAGATTGGAATAGGACAGATTGGAGTGGGGTGGATTGGAGTTGGGGGATTGGAGTGTGGCAGATTTTGGATTGGAGTGGGGGAAATTGGAGTGCGGCACATTGTTTTGGATTGGAGTGGGGCAGATTGGAAAGGGGCAGATTGGTTTGGATTGGAGTGGGGCAGACTGGCTTTACATAGATTGTTTTGCATCGGAGTGGGGCAGATTGGAGAGGGGTTGAATGTTTTCGAATGGAGTGGTGCAGATTGGTTTAGATTGGAGTGGGCATATATTTTTTAGAGGGGTGTGGGGCAGATTGCACTATATTGAGGTGGGGCAGATTGGACGGGGCAGATTTTTTTAGACTGTAGTGGGCAAATAGGAGTGGAGAAGATTGTTTTGAATTGGAGTGAGGCAGATTGGAGCAGGGCACATTGTCTTGTATTGGCATGGGGCAGACTGGAGTGGGGCTGATTGTTTTGGATTGGAGCGGGGCAGATTGTGTTGATTTGAGGGGGAAGATTGTTTTGCATTGGAGTAGGGCAGATTTTTTTTTATTGGAGTGGGGGAGATTGGAACGGAGCAGATAAAAGTAGGGCAGTTTGGACTGGGACACATTGTTTTGGATAGGAGTGAGGCAGATTGTTTTGGATTGGAGTGGGCACATTGCTTTGGGATTGGAGTGGGGCAGATTAGAGTGGGGAAGACTTGAGTGGGACAGACTGTTTTGGATGGTTGTGGGGGAGATTGTTGTGGGGCAGACTGTTTAAGATTTGAGCAGACAGGAGCGGGGCAGATCGTTTTGAATTGGAGTGGGGCAGATCACTTATGACTGGAGCGGGGAAGATTGTTTTGAATTGGAGTGGGGCAGAGTGTTTTGGATTGAAGTGGGGCAGATGGGACAGGTTGGAGTGGGAGGTGAGACGATAGGAGTGTTGTGGATTCAGGTGAGTAGGTTGGTCTGGAGTGGGGTGATTTGGAGTGGGTGGTTACTATTTGTCTGAGGTCAATTGCATTGAGTGAGGTGGATTGGATTCAGTGGGGTGGATTGGTGTAGATTGGCATGGATTGGAGTGGGCCGGATTGGATTGGAGTGTACTGCATGATTATGTGTTAATGCATAGTTTCAGAAATTACACATAAGAAAGGAGCAATCTCACGCAGCAATATTTAGAACAAGATTATTGCCATCTTTTGAGAACAGCACCCACGAGCAAAAAGAAAAGAAAACGTTGCAAGTTTGTTTGTAATGCTGGGCACATTTTTGTCAGTCACACGCCTTCTGTTCGCAGAGCACTAGAAGTTAAAAAGAAGTACCTCAATCATGGCACAGCGGGCGGGCACTGATTAAGGTGAATCAATCACTGCTAGATCCCTGCTCCACAGACAGGGATGACAATGATGCTTGGCCTGTAGTGACAAATTACGAGGCTATAAAGAAGAGTGCCACACAAGCCAACAAATGTCCCAGACAATCTCAATAGACATTAATGTTAAAGTATTTTACTATTCAGGATAGTTCTCGAGCTATCCATGGTGTTTAACTGTCATCAAATAACATTGGCCAGTTGTTTCCTAACACGGGGATTCTGCTGAACACAACCGTGGAACACTGTTCTACTGGTGCACAAACTAGGAAAACAGACATTGCTTAAAACTTTATCTTTAACATAAAGTTTGAACAGTTAGGACTGGTGACATTATGCTACACCACTTTCTGCTCTAGAATTCGAAGCAAAAGCACACATGCTGGTGTTGGGGGGCCGCTAAGGGGTGCAAGAAAATTTGCACTGCATTATATGAACACCACTTTTCTTAATTGTGGGCCTAAGTTTCAGTCTCAGACCATGTGTCCTAAATGCTGGTCAATAAGGAACAGATTAAAAATAGAACGCTTTAAGACTTGGACATGACTGAAGCAGTTTTAGACCATAGGTAGAAGGCTCATCTGAATAAGAAGCATGTTTGTACCCTTTCCTCATATCAGGGTACTGGTAAAACCATATCATCATGAATGTTGTTACTAAATTGGATTATTGATTGACTGGGGTGTAAACTTTAGTCAAACTGCAACCACAATCCTACTCTCGATAAGTGTCAAGACGACCATAAATTAACCTGTGCTCACTCTCTGGTGAGCTTGGCTCAAAGCAGTAAGGCTTAGCTTAGAGGCAGTGTGTAAAGCATTTGTCCAACATTTCAAACAGTGAAACAGTGAAAACACTACACCAAATTAATCCACACATGTTTAGAAAAATAATTAAGATTGAACAAACAAAACAAGACTAAAACATCAAAAATCTAATAAGTAGAACTTGAGTTCAGAATTTTTAAAGATGAAACTGTAAAATAGAGCTTAGAAGCAATGAGTGCCAATTTGGGCTATCTGGTCATGCTGGAACGGGACTAAGTGAAAAGTTCAGGCTGTCTGCAATGGAGCGTGGGCCAGCTACAAAGACTCAGTTAGGTCCGTTGAACAAAGGTACCTTAATCCTTGTTGCTGACCTCTGCGATGATTCCAAACAAAACAGTAGAGATGATGCATCGAGATTCTCAAGGCAATAGTGGTGATGTGTTGGTTTCGAATTGTGGCAGAGTTAGGGAGCAAGTTCCTGCTGTGTCAACATCGAGGATCCAGGTGCTGAGGCTTGTGATGCAAAGACCGGAGCCAAGGATGCGTTGGGCAGTCGAGACATCGGTTCTGTTGAACACAGAGGCTGCGATGCAGAGTTTTGGCATCAGTATTGAGACTGCACTCAACAGGGATGCGAGGACCTGGTGCCGGGAATAGCACTGCAGTGGCAATTCCAAAGGTAATACGCTGGTTCTGCTTCACGCATCAGCGGTGATGCTCTGATTCTGCTACCACAGCAAAGGATGGATTTGTTCTGCTAGAGCAAACACCTTAGGCTCATTTCCAAGGGTCCAGGACTGTGGTGGCACCACTTGGCAGATCGGAAACACGGATAGCAGGAGCAGAATGGTTAGAAGTCTTTTATGTCCCTGAGACATCAGATCACAAGGACAGCCAGCTAGCCCTTAGAGTCACTTCGGGTTCAATTGATGCAGATCTAGTCCTTCTCACCCAACCAGGGTAACAGCAGGCAGCAGGGCAGCACAGCATGGTAGTCGTCCAGCAAAGCATCCGTCCAGCAGAGTGGCAGTCCTTCACCAGCACAGTAGTCCTTCTTCCTGGCAGAGTCCTGAAGTGTATTGAGTTGGTGGAGTCAGAGGTTTGGACTTATACTCAGTTAGGCCTTGGAAGTTGGGGAGACTTCAAAGATATGCCTTTGAAGTGCATAGAGATCTTGCCCTTCCTGCCCTGTTTCCAGCCTTGCTACAGGGGGTAATGTCGCCCTTTGTGTGAGGACAGGACACAGCCTATTCAGGTGTAAGTGAGGCTGTGACCAGCTCCTCGCTCCCATCCTGTCAGAATGGCTCATCAAGGCCCATCAAGTCACACGTAAGTTCTCTTTGTGTGTGGCTGTCTAAGGGGAATGCACAAAGCCCAGATGTCACCCACCCCAGACAAGTATTCAGAGACAGGCGGGAGGCACCGAATGGCTACAGTAAGAAATTGCTAACATCAAATGTGAAATTTTCAGAATTGCAAATATAGTTTAACACCTGACTTCACCATAAGTTGTGATTTTAAATTCTGATTCCAGAGACACCAAATTCAAAAGGTTTATCTCTTCCATATTCCCTCAGGGTGGCATATGTATAAAACAGGTAGGTTTGGGCCTGGCAAAAAGGTTATTTTATCAGGTCAACATTGTAGTTTAAAACTGCACACAAATCTGGAATGGCAGGCCTGAGACATGGTTAGAGGGCTACGTAAATGGGTGGTACAATCAGTGCTGCAGGCTCACAAGTGGAATTTAATTTACAGGTCGGGCACATGTAGTGCACTTTATTATGGACTTATAAGTAAATTATATATGCCAGTTGGGTATAAGCCAATTTTACCATGTTTAGGGGAGAGAGTGAAAGCCCTTTAGCACTGGTTTGCAATGGTAAAGTTACCAGAATCCTAAAGCCAGCAACAATGAGGTCAGAAAAGTGGAGAGGATAGGAGGAAGACCTTTCTACGGCTGTTAGATGTAACAAATGTCAAAAAGTGATGTAGGATATACATATACCTAGTAGACTTCACTGGATCAGATACCAAAGGCTTAGACTCTAAATGTAGACTTGTTGCACCTTGCCTTGGGGACACCTTGCTGGTAAATGTACTTTCTCTAAATTACTGGAAAATCACTAACCTCTTTGTACCTTGTCTTAACTTCGACAATGACTGTACTAGGAAAGATAAATCTTTGCCTCTCTGTAGAGTTGGAGCACTGTTTTTCACTTTCATTTGTGTCTTTGTCCTACAGAGTTGGGATATTTGAACACAAAGCTTAGTAACAGTTCTTAATAGGAAACAGATGGGAGCACCCTGCCTCACACTCCAGCATGCAGTCGGCCCCATTGCATCATGGTAAATGCAGTACAAATTCGGTTTTACTTCATAATGTAGTCTGTAGTTTTCCACCTTAGTAGGTGCAGCTAGTGCTGTATATCTCTGGACACATGTTTCAGGGTTTAGCCTGTCATCAGCAGAAAGCAGCTTTGTCTGTGGGGTTGCTGGAAATGCTGCGAAAAGTCTTCTCAGGTTTCTGTACCACTCACTGGCACGCAGGTGCTTCAACCAGAGCTCGTCAACTCGCTGGCTCAAAGGGAGCCTTCTTAAACAGGAAACAGATGTGAGCACCCTGCCTCACACTCCAGCATGCAGTCAGCCCCATTGCATCATGGTAAATGCCGTAGAAATTTGTTTTTACGAATAGTGCTTAATAATTCAAAGTTTTCAAATTTTCAAGGATATATGTGGGCCATTGAGGCACAATTTTGCTGCCATTTGACCCTCAACATGTTTTGAAATTCCATTGGTTAAATGGAAACCCACAATATTGTGTTCTTCAAGTTCCTTAGACAGAGATCAGGTGTGAAGAGTGATGCAGTTGCAGACACTGGGCAAATGCAGTGACCTGGAACATCAGAACGGGTATCTCATTCAAGATTAACAAAGGGGACATAACAGGAAATCATAATAGTCTATTCTTAAAGGGCACAGTCCAAGTTTAAATGTCTGTTTACCATATCAGTAGACTGTTAATAGCTTGGGATGAAGTTGTATTGGTGTAAGTTGAACAGTGTCCTGGGGCAGTGGCTCTCTGAGACAATACATCTGTTGGTTAAAACCCCGAGTGGCAGCACTGTCTGTTTATGTTGCATGCATTACCACACCAGTGGGGCTCTTGCTAGACATTATGTGCACTGTGATGCGCATCTGTGCTTTATTCTCCTGCATGATTCTTTGATCTTCCTTTCTCTACTTAATAGCCTTTTCCCCTCAGAGCATACTACTCCTTTTCTCTGGAATCAGCTCCAGACCCCTTACTTCTTCCCACTTGCATGCCTCCTTTCACTTGACCCTCCACCTATGGACTACTGTCTCGTGGATCAAGTTTCTTGATCCAAGTTAATCCTGTTTTCCAGGACATCCAGCTCAAACGTCCATGTTAAGGGACTGTCTATGATAGCTTCCCTGTTGAACCAGCACCAATGCCCACTTCTTCTGTCTTGTAATATCATTTCTGGCATTTAGGAAGCTGCTACTCTCAGTGGCTTTCACCACCACTGCTTCAGAACAACTCTTATTCTAATTGCTGGCTTGGAAGCTGTACCTTCTGTGGCACTGCGTGTCCAATAATTCTGGTTAAACACTTCAAAGCTTATAGTACCTGTTGGCTTGGATATTACATTTTCTGAGAGAAAATGCACCTCTCATCATCCCTCAGTGGACATCTTAGAATCAAAATATACCAGGTGGTTTAGGAAGCTGCTACTTTGACTGGAATGGGCCTCCTGTGGTTTCTACATAGTCTATGACTTAATGAACTCTTATTTCACTGAGAAGTTTTGAGTAGCTTTGTATTCCAGTGGGTTGCACCCTCACTGCTCTTAGGTAGCCCAGAGGCTCATTGCTCTTGTTGAGAATTGGAAACTGCATCTACCAATTGTCTTTGTTTGTTGTCTTTGACCATTTTGGCATGATGCAGTATTTGCCTGATAAAATGGGCATGTTTGTGCATCTTGGGCCAGGTGAATGAAAATTATTTTCATACGGTTTGCAAATGCAAAATGTTTTTGTACAATGTACTGAACTGATTTTGACAGTTGTAAACAAATTTATGACTTACAAAACGGGTTTGGACCCATACTGAACCACAATTAGTAATGGTGTGAAAGTGGCAGCAAACCAATGTTCAGTCATCAACACTCAATGTAGGAGGTAACTGGTGATAACCAATTCACAAAGGTAATTTGTCCCCTTCAGACCCATTTGCCTTTGGGAATCATGTCAGCAGCTCCTGGAGAAGTAGGCAGTCGTCCGTTAGACAAGATTTTTTTTTTTTCAAAAACAGCACTAGCTCCTTTAAGGAACTGACTGTTCTTTTAAATGTTTTCCCTTTTGGGGTAGAAAATGCTGGGATGATGGCCTATCAATGGTTTGAGACCTAATTTTGTGGTAACAAACCACTGATCAGTTAAGGACACCTCTGTAGAGGTGGTAACTAATTCGCAAAGGGGAAGGGGTTTCCTTCAGACTCCTTCCCCTTCGGGACGCATGTCAGTAGAATCAGGAGAAACATTCAATGTTGCATTGGACCAATGACTGCTCCTCCTAATGTTTTCCTAAAAATGAAAACTTGTATTTCTTGTTTTAAAACAGCACTGGTTCCTTCTTATAGAAATTAAAGCACAGGTATGATGGCCTGCAACTTGTGTAGTAGCCGATCAAGAAGGTCACAAATTGTGATGTGACTTAAAAGTACATAGGTCGCATTGCAAAATTAAAGACTAGTCACAAAGTGACAGTGTGAAATTTGCGACCATTTTCTGCGACCAGTCTAATAGTACATCTGGCCCATTAAGGTTCATTAAGTATACTAATTTAGCATGTGTGCACTTGTCCTAAAAATGCATACTAATATGTAAAAATAAGTATAATAAGTGCTGGATATGACACAGTCTTCTGGGAGGACCTCATACAGGTTTGAAGCTTCGCATGCATGATACCCAGCAAATTCTGACCTATACCAGACTTTGAACCCACAAACTACCAATCAATCAATCACTCAAGTGGATTTACATAGCGCAACTAATTACCTGAGAGCGTGTCCAGGTGCTTGAGGGTCAGGATGGTTCAGGTGACTCAGTTAAACAGCCAACTCTTGAGTGCTCTCTGGAAGTTTAGCAGAGAGGAGTACGTCAGTAGCTGCAGAGGGAAGTCATTCCATGATTTTGCCTCCAGGTGGAAGAAGGAGCGTCTTCTGCTGTTGCTTCGGTGGATATGGGGGTGCAGGCATGTGACAGGGAGGTAGAATGTAGTTCTCTGGTAGGGTAGTGGAAGTTCAGGTGATGGTTGATTTAGGCTAGTCCTTACATGTGCAGTGCTTTGTAGGCATGGATCATCAGCTTGAGATGGCATCTCTTCTGTATTGGGAGCCAGTGGAGTTTTCTGAGGTGGGGCTCATGTAGATCCATTTGGAGAGGTCAAGTATGAGTCTAGCAGCGGAGTTCCATATGGTCTGGAGTCTCTGCAGAAGGTGTGTATTGATACCAGCATAGTGTGTTGTCATAGACTAATCAGCTGGTGATTAGTGCCTGAGTGTCGGTATGCCTGGTGTTCAGGGGAGTCATTTGAAGACTTTTTGTAATGTGGAGTGTACAAAAGCAGGCAGAGGCAACTGCGCTGATCTGGGACTACATGGATAGTTTGCTGTCCAGGATTATGCAGAGGTTTCTGGTGTGGTCAGTCGGTTTGGGTGATGGTCCTGGTTCCAAAGGCCACCAGGGGTCGTGGTGTTGTTGCTGAAGATCAGCACTTCGGTGTTGTACATGTTAAGTTTCAGGCAGTTGTGCTTCATTCAGTTGGCAACGCTAGTTTTGCACTTGTGGAAATTGGCTCTTGTGTCGAGGGATTTTCTGAGATCCGGGGGATGGTCTGTATAAGATGTGATGTTTAGCCAGTGGGATCTGCCGATGTTTGCCATGGGGGTCATGTACGTGTTGAAGAGGGTGGGACTGACTGAGGATCCTTGAGGGACACCGCAGATGATGTCCTTGTGTTCGGAAGAGAATGGCGGCAGGTGGACATGGAAATGGACATTCTGCGTTCTTCCAGAGAGGAAGGTGATGAGCCACCTAAGGGTGTTTCCTTGGAAATCAGTGTGGTGCAGTCTTCAGATCAGATGTGATGAGATACAGTGTCAAAGGTTGCTGAGAGGTTGAGAAGGATCAGGGCTACTGTTTCTCCCAGGTCGTGGAGGGCTCTGATGTCATCGGTGCCTGCTATCAAGGCAGTCTCTGTGTTGTGGTTGGCACAGAATACAGAGTGGGAGGTGTCTAAGAGACGGTTCTGTTCCAGAAATTTTGTGAACAGTTGGTTGATGGCTTTTTTCAGGGCTATGGCAGAGAAAGGGAGAAGGAAGAGTTTTTGAGTTTGCACGGCCAGCAAGTGGCTTCTGCATGTTTCTAGTCTTCAGGAAAGGTGTCTGTGGCCAGTGAGGAGTTGAGGAGGGCACTGAGCTTGCTGCTAATCCTGAGGCTTCCAAAGTTGAAAATGTGGTGAATGCAGAGGTCCATGGGGGCTCCTGACTGAACGGAGATCATGGTGGTGGTTGTGACCTGTGGTGTGAGCTGGGGTAAGTCAGTGGTTTGTCTTGATTTCGGGGAGTGCATGAAGGTGAAGGAAATCTGAGGATTTGGGTTGGAGTTTAGGTGGTGGTGATCTTGTTGTGGACAAAGTCAGCGAGACTGTCACTTAGTTCTTGGGGGCAGATGATGCTGTTTTCAGTGGCTGCAAGGTTGGCAAAATCTCTGACAATGTTGAAGATCTCTTTGTTGTGTTTGGAACTGGATTCGATACAGTAAGCTAGGGTTTTCCTCTTTGTCTCTCTCAATAGCTAGTGGTAGAGGTTGAGGGAAGCCTTGAAGGTGGTCTTGTCTGAGGTGTCCTTACTTGTGCATCATCTTCTTTCCAGTTCCAGGACTACTGTTCACAGTTCCCTGCCTGCTTGGTGGATCTTCTGTGTCTGATGGTCTTGATTGGACAAATGATGTTGGCGCAGTTGGTGATCCAGGAGTTGACGTTTTTGACAACTTGGTCAAGGTTTGATGCAGGGTTAGGGCATTACGTATTGAGGACAGCGGTGGGGGGTGCTGAGTGGTTCGGCGGGGGAGGTGCGGGGTCTGTTCAAGTGCACAATGGAGTGGTTGGTCCAGGTGACTGTGGTAATGTGGCTGTACTTGAACCTTTTGCTGAAGGTGAAGTTTGGGTCCAGCATGTGTTCTGCATTGTGGGTGAGGTCGGTGATGAGCTGGGTGAGTCCAATGTTATTCATCACAAAGTTCCAGCTTCTTATCCAATCACAAGAATATGGTAACCATGGTAATCTGAACACAAGTGACCAACTCTCTTACATCCCTCTACTTCCCTTCAATTCATGCTGAAGCACAGCTACAGGTTAAACTGATTGTAGAGCCGAGCCACATCTCATGAATGACATAAAAATGCTTCCAAATAGCCCACTTACTAAACACATACACTTTACCAACCATGCAATACTATTGGAGTTGATGTGCATTCAATCAACTCAAAGTTCACTAGGGCTTTGTCCGGAGTATGATGCGTTATACAAATACTACAATATAGCACCTTGGAGTTTTGTCAGAGAATGTTGTTGATATTTAGTGGAGTTTGAGCACTTTGCTGCACGCTTGACTGCAACACTGGTTGTTCTACCGGAATATCAATGTAAATTAATTAGGCCATTCTTCTGTCCATGTGAGTGTGGGTAATAGGGACTGAAGGCTCTGGGTTATTCCCCTGGCAGTACCAAATATGTGAAGTCTTGCAACATTCTTATCTAAATAATGCATGAGCTTTATATAATGCTTTATGCTTTATATAATGGTTTGGATCTGTGCTGTGATTGACAGTGGGGTTTATATCTTACAGATTTCCACCTGGCCTGATTTATCCCTACTTGTGTTTTCACTCATGATTTTGGTTCCTGCCGAACTAATGCATGAGCATCAGCACTTTAGCACTGGGAGTCTTCCAAATAGTCTACGTGGGTGTGTGTTAATTTGATCATGGTGCACTTCTTGGGCAGAACAGTTTCTTTTAGTCTTTTATTCATGACCTCTCATGACTATGGAAAGGACCAAAAACAAATTAATTACTTAAGGCCTGATTTAGATCTCGATGGAGGGGTTACTCTATTACAATGGTGATGGTATCCTGTCTGCTGAAATCTAAATCCCATAGGAAGCAACGGGAATTAGATTTCGGCGAACAGGATATCTGTCACCGTTGTGACGGACTAACCCCTCTACCGAGATCTAAATCAAGTCCTTAATCTGTGGATCAATGGGCACCATTCATTACTTATTTCAGAGGGATAACCCAATACAAACATAGAATAATGACTGCATTCCATCTCGATAAAGGGATCTTTAAAAAGTCACCATACCCGAGATGTGCAACTAAAAAATCAAAGATCAGATGAGCTGAGAAAGATCATATGAGCTGTGCATCAAATGACTAACTCGCGTACTAGCCATTAGAATTCGTAACAAAAACAAGAAAAAGTTCCTTGCTTACTCTCCTGCTTTGTATCTGTAATGAGTATTTCTGCCCTGCGAGCAAATGTCCTTGGGAATTATCTTCAGGAAGGATGACATGAGCACATGGCAGAAACTGTGCTGAAGTCCCAGACGAACTGCCATCCAGGGACTGGTAAAAGTACAGTCAGCAGACGGAAGACATCTGTTGCTTTGCGTGATGTATTCTAGTCTAGTCAAATATTGTTATTCATACCGGAGTGTGGGGCTTTCATTGTCTGAGGCATGACAGAAGAATTATATATGTGGTGTAGCAGACAGGTAAGCCAGGAATCAAAATGGTAGAGCAGTTTTTCATTAACAGGTTCATAGATGGTACTAACAGTGAAAGGTCAAAGATAGTCTGCTTTACATTATTAGAAACTGACAGTGTGGAGTGAATATAGATAAGGGATATTGCTGCAGATTCAAGGATTGTCCCCACAATATCATACTTGCCACTTTTTAATCTTGGCCAGCAGACCATAAAGTAACACCAAGACATGTTAATCAGGTGAGATATCCTGGGAGTTCAATATTATCTAAAATGACATCAAACGGTGTGCACAATGGATTTTTCTTTCTTAAAACTGCCCTTAAAGAACACATGTGTATATCGTTAGCATTCACCATATGAAATCATGTTGAGGTGATCACCTGTCTTTGATGCGATCCCATCATTTCAGGTCATGGGTGGCATGTGTGGCGCAAAGTGAACAGGTGCATCGTAGTGTTATCTGTAAAGGCCTCAATTCTACTGAAGTGTAGGGGCATTTCATTAAATCCCTTACATTAAGGTTAATGCTACATCAAGTGTGACTACTCGATCAGCTATTATATTCTTATATATCACATTGAATTCACTGTAAGTAAGGGACATGCAGATGAAATAAAGTAAGAATAATGAATATACATTGAAAAGTGGATTCAAACATTACAAATCAATATAATGTATACAATATGCATGGGCAAAGCCAGTAGATCCGCCAGCCCTTTGGTTTTGTCAATGCTTGTTTCGTTTTTGTTGAAGTTTATTGTGTGGAAAACTGTTGGACCCTTGTCATTCTAAAAATGAACATGGTTAAAGGCAAAAATAATTTTAAACAACACACATTGCCAGTACTTAGCACTCTTTGGTGTGTGGATGTGCACATTGAGAAAGGGCAGAATGCTGTCACTCAGAGTGAAGCTAGTCAATGGCTGTAGTGGGTTCACTCACTGCCCCATACTGTTTGCTCAATAGGGCATGAGAAAAAAAATGTGACTAACAAAATAACAGACCAATTGAAGAGAGGACTGATTAAAAGCCCTTATAAGCAAGTAAGAAATAAAAGTACATATCATTTCATGTATGTATATATATATATATATATATATATATATATATATATATATATATATATATATACTTGTTCCCTGTGTGGTGCCTAACTGTATCACTGCGACTCTGCTAACCAGAACCTCAGTGTTTATGCTCTCTCTTTGCTTTAAAATTGTCACTGCAGGCTAGTGACTAATTTTACCAATTATCATTGGCACACTGGAACACCCTTATAATTCCCTTGTATATGGTACCTAGGTACCCAGGGTATTGGGGTTCCAGGAGATCCCTATGGGCTGCAGCATTTCTTTTGCCACCCATAGGGAGCTCAGACAAATCTTACACAGGACTGCCACTGCAGCCTGAGTGAAATAACGTCCACATTATTTCACAGCCATTTTACATTGCACTTAAGTAACTTATAAGTCACCTATATGTCTAACCCTCACTTGGTGAAGGTTAGGTGCAAAGTCACTTAGTGTATGGACACCCTGGCACTAGCCAAGGTGCCCCCACATTGTTCAGGGCAAATTCCCGAGACTTTGTGAGTGCGGGGACACCATTACACGTGTGCACTATATATAGGTCACTACCTATATGTTGCGTCACAATGGTAACTCCGAACATGGCCATGTAACATGTTTAGGATCATGGAATTGTCCCCCCAATACCATTCTGGTATTGGGGGGACAATTCCATGTATCCCCGGGTCTCTAGCACAGAACCCGGGTACTGCCAAACTGCCTTTCCGGGGTCTCCACTGCAGCTGCTGCTGCTGCCAACCCCTCAGACAGGTTTCTGCCCCACTGGGGCCTGGGCAGCCCAGTCCCCGGAAGGCTGAACAAAGGATTTCCTCTGAGAGAGGGTGTTACACCCTCTCCCTTTGGAAATAGGTGTGAAGGGCTGGGGAAGAGTAGCCTCCCCAGCCTCCGGAAATGCTTTGATGGGCACAGATGGTGCCCATCTCTGCATAAGCCAGTCTACACCGGTTCAGGGATCCACCAGCCTCTGGCGTGAAACTGGACAAAGGAAAGGGGAGTGACCACTCCCTTGACCTGCACCTCCCAGGGGAGGTGCCCAGAGCTCCTCCAGTGTGTCCCAGACCTCTGCCATCTTGGATTCAGAGGTGTTGGGGCACAATTAACAGCTCTGAGTGGCCAGTGCCAGCAGGTGACGTAAGAGACCCCTCCTGATAGGTGCTTACCTCTTTCAGTAGCCAAGCCTCCTTTCTCAGTAGCCAACCCTCCTTTTCTGGCTATTTAGGGTCTCTCCTCTGGGCTATTCCTCAGATAACTAGTGCAAGAGCTCACCAGAGCTCCTCTGCGCTTCCCTCTTCGACTTCTGCCAAGGATCGACTGCTGACTGCTCCAGGACACCTGCAAAACCACAACAAAGTAGCAAGACGACTACCAGCAACTTTGTAGCGCCTCATCCTGCCGGCTTTCTTGACTGTTTCCTGTTGGTGCATGCTCTGAGGGCTGTCTGCCTTTACCCTGCACTGGAAGCCAAGAAGAAATCTCCCGTGGGTCGACGGAATCTTCCCCCTGCCAACGCAGGCACCAAACTTCTGCATCGCCGGCCCTCTGGGTCCCCTCTCATCCTGACGAGCGTGGTCCCTGGACCACAGGAGCTGGGTCCAAGTGTCTCCCACAGTCCAGTGGCCCTCCTGTCCAAAGTTGGTGGAGGTAAGTCCTTGCCTCCCCACGCCAGACAGCAAACCTGTGTACTGAGTGATTTGCAGCTGCTCCAGCTTCTGTACACTTTTCCAATGATTCCTACGTCGTGAGCACTTCGTCCTGCAGTGCCCAACTTGCTGAGTTGGACTCCGACGTCGTGGGACCCTCCTTTGTGACTCTGAGTCGACCGCTGTCATCAGGTTTTCTAAGTGCCTGTTCCGGTACTTCTGCAGGTGCTGCCGACTTCTGTGGGGGCTCTCTGAGTTGCTGAGCACCCCCTCTGTCTCCTCCTCCAAGGGGCGACATCCTGGTCCTTCCTGGTCCCCAGCAGCACCCAAAATCCTCAACCGCAACTCTTGCAGCTAGCAGGGCTTGTTTGTGGTCTTTCTGCCTGGAAATACTTCTGCAACCTCCAGCACGACGTGGGCCATCTTCCGTCCAAAGGAGAAGTTCCTAGCCCTTTTCGTTGTTGCAGAATCTTTGGCTTCTTCCACCCGGGGGCAGCCCTTTTGCACCTTCATCCAGGGTTCGTTGGTTCCTGCCCCCCCTGGACACTTTTGTGACTCTTGGACTTGGTCCCCTTCCTTTACAGGTCCTCAGGTCCATTAATACGTCTTCAGTGTTTTGCTGGTTCTTGTGGTTCTTGCAGAATCCCCTATCATGACTATTCTGTCTTTCTGGGGTAGTAGGGTAACTTTACTCCTACTTTTCAGGGTCTTAGGGTGGGGTATTTTGGAAACCCATACTGTTTTCTCACAGTCCCAGCAACCCTGTACAATCTCCCATAGGCCTGGGGTTCATTCGTGATTCGCATTCCACTTTTGGAGTATATGGTTTGTGTTGCCCCTAGGCCTATGTCTACCTATTGCATCCTATTGTGATTCTATTGTGATTCTACATTGTTTGCACTACTTTCATACTGTTACTTACCTGTTTTGGGTTTGTGGTCATATAATTTCTGTACATCACTTACCTCCTAAGTGAGGGTATCCTCTGAGATACGTTTGATATATTGTCACTGAAATAAAAACCTTTCTTTTTAGTAACTCTGAGAATTGTGTTTTCTTATGATATTGTGTTATATGATATAAGTGGTATAGTAGGAGCTTTGCGTTTCTCCCAGTTAAGGCTAAGCGGCTTTGCCATAGCTACCTCTATCAGCCTAAGCTCCTAGAAACACCTCTATTCTACTAATAAGGGATAACTGGACCTGGCACAGGGTGTAAGTACCACAAGGTACACACTGTAAGCCAGGCCAGCCTCCTACAATATATAAATATCATTCAAATTCCAATGCGATACCATGAACGAACCTTGCATCATCGCCGTACTCTGTGAACTCCAAAATATTCCTTTATTGTGTAAACATCAATGGCAAATGTCGGCTGTATTTCGACCTAACAGTCTTGCTCACGGTTGGCGAGTCCTACTTTTGTGTCTATTTCATACTGACTATCCAGACTGCCTATTATGAAGCATTATGGATCCTATAGCTTCAAACTAAAAAGTTTGGTCAAAATGACAAAACACCCTTGTATTGCGTGGGCCGCATGTCATAACAAAAGTCTTAGAATAATTTACTTTCAAATCAAGATCCGACATAAATGTATAAAAAAGGTCCAATAAACCCTGTAAACCATTTGCAGTACGAGCAATTAAAACGGCATCATCAGCATATAATAAAACTGGGAGCAGTCTCTGGCCCATCTTTGGAACATCCTTGCCATGTTTTACCAATAAATCATAAAGCCCATTTATATATATCAGAAAAAGAAAAGGCGCTAGGATAAATCCCTGTCTTACGCCCCTTGTAGACGGAATGGGAGAAGTTCTCTGGCCAGATGAGCCAACCTGAACTGAAACCATTAAATCTGTATGTAGGCGTTTAATAAGCTCCAAAAGGGTCATATCGCAACCTAAGTCTCCCAAAATTTGCCATAACTTCGACCTATTGACCAAATCAAAAGCACTAGTTAAGTCAATAAATGCCATGTGAATGGACTCCTTTTTGGCAATCACATATTTCCTAAGTATCAAATTCAAATTTAAAACTTGCTCAACTGTGCCTAAACCAAATTGAATTGGGGATAAAATCTGTGCCTCGGACACCCAATCTTCTAAACGAGATAAGATCACACTTCCCAAAATCTTAGCCATCGAATCAATAAGAGAAATTGGTCTGTAACAGAGAGGATCTTGTCTGTTTCCTTTTTTGAAGATGGGAATGATAGTAGCCGATTTCCATGAAGTAGGTACGTTACTATTTATAACACTTCTCAACACATTAGTAACTAAAGGGCCCCAAAAGATCAATTTCTGATTTAAAAAGATCAACAGGAACCCCATCAGGGCCAGGAGCCTTTCCCTGCCTTAACCGGTTAATGGCATCTAGGACCTCATGAAGGTCAAAATTAATATCTAGGGCCTTAACATTGGAGTCTGAAATAGGGTGTGCAGTAAAGTTATCCTCCTTATACATGTTCTCGTTGTCATTGTTTTCTGGACAAAATACTTTCCTAAAATTGGTCACCCATACATCCTCTGCAATAACGCAATCATCAGCCTTGGTGTTATTATCTGTAAAATATGGGTGATTTACCACTTTCCAGAATTTAGAAGTGTCCTTCAGCTCAGAGGCAGCCAGAAGTTCATCCCAAGCCTTGGACCTAATTTCTGATTTCCTTTTTTCAAGAGCCGCCTTGTATTTGGCTCTGGCTAATTTAACTAATTGACAAGAAGGGGGAACTACTTTAAGAGCTTCTTTAAGTTTTTTGTGAGCCGAAGAGCACACAGAATCAAACCATCTGTGAACAACTGGGCCCTTCAAGGGCCTATCCACCACCAAGGCTTGCGAGATATCAGTACTTAAAAGTTCAAATTAATGGACTATATGTTCATGATCTAGCTGCTGGGACAGACACATATTAATAGAATCAAACCTAGTTCTTATAATTTCCCGATTAAATAATTTTGGATTTATTTTGTCCCATTTTAAGCGTAATCCGCAATTTGAGTTATAAACAGTACTAGCTCTCAAACTTTTATTCTTAGGAATCTGATTAATATTTAAGTCCAGTTTAATGCTAAAGGGGTTGTGGTCACTGGCACAGTGAGTCGTGATCTTAAATTCTTTAATTAGATGATAGTCTGAGGAGCCGATAAGTATAAAATCAATGATGCTCCCCTTCGGAGTCCCTGTAAAGGTTGGCACATTACAGGCATCAGCAGCCAGTTTCTCCATAACATGTACCAAATCAAACTTGCATAAAAAGTAGTTTAAATCATCTCCTTCAGCAGAATGAGTAAAATGGGTTGATGACTCTCTGCCCTCATTGGGAAAGGCACACAAATCAGAAAGTTCCTTACAACACAAAGGAGTGTTGAAATCACCAACCCATAGTACAATTAGATCATTTACATGCAAATCATTTGTTGGATCAATATAATCTGAGACATTCTCCAGGCATCCCTTAAGAAGACCCCTAGGGATATTGTTATAAAAGTTTATAATCAAAATACCCTTTCGTCCTCTAATAGATACTAGAACAACCATAAAATAAGGAGAAGTCCAAATTAGAGACACATTCAATAAAGTGAGATGTAAGGATACAAGAACTAAAAGGCCACCATGTGCTCTCCCCATTGAAGAGGATATAGCTGGCTGACAAAAAGAAGTAAATCCATCCAGGAGGAATGTGCCCTTAGACCAAGTCTCCTGTAGACAGATTATGTCGAAAGAAGAAATAAAACTCATCCAATCCGAGTTGTCAGTTTTGGACCGAAGCCCCGCTATATTCCAACTAATCAGGGTTAGTGATCTAAACTCAGAACATGGTGCTAAGTCTCCAGTATTTTTAGGGGTTAACATATCAAATACAAACTTTCCTGCATCCCAGATAAAATCATCATAATCATTCCCAGCCATTAATCTCACCATATTATTAGGGCAAGGAATATCCATGGCCATCAGTCAATCGTTCTCGTCTAGATAGTCGAGAGCCGAAAAACGATTACTAGTGGGCACGTTTACCTGCAAATGGGACCTTACTGGGACAGAGGTGGGGTTTCTTAAGTCAGCAGTGGAGCAATGTGATAAAAGAGAGGGGTCATAAAAATGACACAGAGAATGTATTTGAATCCTATTAGGCGACCTATGGCATTGGTCAGAATTAGCCAAAAAGTAGTCCACCGAACAGGGGTTTGCAAAATTTAGAACAACATAATCTCCCTCCTCCATTTTCTTAGAATATCCAACCCTCTTCACTCTACGCGCCATAAGAATCTTATCGTTATAGTGAATATTTGATTTAATATTAGAATTCAACCAATGACCAGCCTTCCTGATTAATGATTGGGTGTCTTCTATTTTAGAACTCTCCAAAGAGGGAACATTTGATAAAACCAATACATACGGATTACAATCTGGAGGTAGGTGCAGAGAATCTGCATGATTTACAGATTTATTATGACCTGAAACATGTAACCTAGAGGAACAAACTTCTGTGGTTCTTCCCTGAGCAGAATTCTTTACTGAGTTATCTTGACCAGAAACAATCTGCGGATTGGCCAAGGGAATATTGGCTCCTTGGGGTAACAAAGTAGGTAAGGGATTGGTTTGATGTACCGGATCGTGGCTATGAAGTTTTCCCAAGCTTAATAATCCTGGGTTAAGAGATTGGGATAAAGTACTAGTCACATCGTTACAAAAACAGTCAAGCTTTCTATTAATCATTGTGATAAGTTTTGCCTCTAGGGTTGCGCAAAAGGATTTAAGTATAGAATCTATAATGCTAGTAAAATCTTTAGGGGCACCTTTCTTCAACGAGCAATCAAAAGTGGGAACCAAGTCATCTGGATCCTTAGCACTTGGTTCGGGAGGGATGTATGTTCTCTTTTTAGAGCCCAGATCCTTTTTTGTGTTCTTAGACTTTTTCCCAGCTCTCCTCTTCTTCAATGGAGGGGAATCAGCCTGGGAGCAGGAGTATTCCAGGGATAAACTAACAATTGGGATAGGAGAATTGTTTGAATCTGTAAGAGGAATTGCATCATGCCCCAACTGTGTAATATTAGAGGAAGAAGCCAGTAATAAAGGCCCGGTTCTTGAATTAGTATTTATATGAACAACAGGCTCAAGTGGGGGCGGCTGAGCAGATTTTTGGACTGGCCCAATCCTTTCCTCTACTTGTTCTAATTCAGATTCGATAGCCCCAATTACAGAAGATAGATAACTAGTAATGGAGGGTTGGACTGAAGAGCCCTTCCCACAGTCCCCCTGCTGCAGACTGATTTTCCTTTTCCCCATGATAAATAAAATTCACATAAGAACCCTTATAGAACAGTAGTAAAACCTTCTATCGTAGGCGTAAATATCACAGGTCTAAGAACTCCTGAAAAGGTTAAGATGTACCAAGGGCAAAATAACCTGGCCCAGCCCCCGCGAACGCTAACTACTCCACGGGCAACACAGTGGACATAAGCACACCCTAACAAAAAATGGTTCCTCACCAGGGGAAAACAAAATCTAAAAATGATGTAATAAATTAAGAAAAAGACTCCCTGATAAGTTACAAATCCTCTAAATAACTGTAAGATGCACAAAATCTAGCCCGGACGATGGCAGGCGAGGGGGCTTCCCGCCAACCAGCAGCGAACAAGCAGTCCAGTTAAAAGTTATAATAAGTTTAGAGGGGCTGCAAATTCCTTGTCCCCAGCTCCAGATGGCCAGAAAAAATCAGGGAGTCCAGCGCAACAAGCAATATTCCCCTCTCAACCCTTAATACTTGATACATGAGACCTCCTGGTCTGCAGGCCTCAGAGGGGGGGCCCGGCCTGGCCTCAGCCGGTCACGGACGGGCACAGGGCACGCAATCCAAATTTCAAGGGGCTTTCAGGACCCGCCCCCAAGCAGCTCCGGTCTCAAAATGTTAGCGCGTCCCGGGGCAACGGGCGCGCAATCCAAATTTAAAGGGGCTTTCAGGGCCCGCCCCCAAGAAGCTCTGGTCTCAAAATGTTAGCGCGTCCCGTGGCAATGGGTGCACGATCCAAATTTAAAGGGGCTTTCAAGGCCCGCCCCCCAGCAGCTCCGGTCTCAAAATGTTAGCGCGTCCCGTGGCAACAGGCACGCAATCCAAATTTAAAGGGGCTTTCAGGGCCCGCCCCCAAGCAGCTCCGGTCTCAAAATGTTAGCGCGTCATATTTTAAATAAGGTAAAGAATTTTTGTTATTTAGGCATATATATGAGTTCCTCTTTGTCTTCGAACACTCCCCTTAATTTTAAGTTCCAACAAATGACAAGGAATAATGAAGCGATTTTTCACTTTACTCGCAAATTAGGTCACAGACCTCTTGTTCAGATGAAAACACTTTATAACTCCAAGTGCGTTGCAGCAGTCTTATATGGGGCAGGTGTTTGGGGCTATAACAAAATATCCTCCCTCCAAAGTGCTGAAAATAAATTCCTGCGTAGACTACTGATGGTACCAAAGCGCATAGCAAACATCATCAGTCATGAGGAAATTGGTCAATGTTTTCTGGAGGACAGGGTTTCCATTGCCCCATTATTGCTCTGGATTAAATGTTGGCTGAATCCAGCGGCAAAACTTGTTCAAGATTGTATTTCTGACTGTTTACAGTTGGACAAATCAAATAGGATCCCCTGGCTTGCGTTTTTGCGAAAATCTTTTGAGAAGTTAGGGCTCAGGTATATGTTTGAAGAACCCCAACTGTTAACTATAAATTCTAAGTCTGTTTTGAAATCAACTTATTTTGGGCATACATCAGATCTGAGATTTTATAGCTCCCTGAAATTGAAATCTTTTTAACCTTATATTCGGATTGCTATGGCTCCATGTCTGGAACCTTATCTGATCTGGTTTTCATGTTCTAAAATTAGCTCTCTTTTAACCTTTTTTTAGATTTATTCTGATTCATTTTAAGGTAGCCGTTCCTAAACAATGTATTTGGCAAAAGGATTTACCACCCTGCCTTTGTGATTATAAATCAAAGCAGAGTACTTCCCATTTTTTTATTTTCTGTTCTCTATATGCTATTCCCAGAAAGGCTTTTATTTTACCCATCTTATGTCATCTAAGACCCATTCATTATAAGGATGCTTTATTACACTTTCAGAGATTGACAGATATTCAAACCTGTCATCATGTACAAACTTTTGTTAAAGCTTCTTTATATATTAGGAAAAGGATTACTTCGATCTAATCCCTATACGTTTGCGAGAGATTCTTGCATAACATTATAAGGTAGTTGTTAATAGTTGCTGTTCCGAAATAACATCTGCAAATTCTGTATTCTTTGTGATCTCAAAATTGTGTCCAGTACATTTATTCGCCAACTGTCAAGGGGTTTCTGGATTGGTCATTTATATGTTGTTTTTAGATAATGTTTTTATGGTATTTAAATGTGTTTTATACTATTTATAGATTTGTTATATGTGTCTTTTGTATGCACTTTTATGGCAACCGCTGAATAAAGTTCTTTGACTGACAGACTGACAAAACACCCATCACCCTTGACAGACTCTAGTACTAATGGTCACAATTCTTCAAAATAACGAGCTCTGGCAATTGCACAAATCTAGACTCCAAATTGTCACTTTCATGTCATCATTGTCCATCGTTCCTCATAATAACATAATGTATGTCACATTCAGTAAAAAAGAAACTTTCATTTCCCTTCAAATCTCTCCAATACTTGCCAGTTTGACACAATGACATCATATTTAACAGCCCAATCAATTTTAAGCAACAACCTGTCTTAATGTCATATAGTATTCCAAAATATGAATACAATGTCTGATTTCTACTGTAAATTAACATGAAGCTCCTCATCATTATTCAGACCAAAAGGAGCCTTGATGCGTAGTCGATAATGTATCTTGATTCTAATTGTCGGGGTTTACTTGTTCTATCACCTCCCCTTTCATGTTTAGGTTCATGGACTATGCCATAATATCACAGTGACTTCCAATGCCTCATTTGAAGTGTTTGTAAATGTTTCACCACTGCATTACTGTGGTCAACATGGTTAATAGCTCTAATGTACTCCAATAGACCTTTTCCTGAGCATGCATACAGTACTTCTAATGTACTCAAACCACAATGGCATTCTATGACATAGATCACATATTTCATATCACAAGTAATTCTGTGTCTAGTCTGTACTTCCACTTGATCCTTATTAAAATATATTTTTGTGGTTCGGCTAGGCCCTGGGGCCACCCGTACTGTGCACGGCTGAAGGCCATGGCATAATGTATACAAATGGGGCAGTCCCCTGTTGGGGGAGGAGGGGGGGTAGAAATGGCACAAAGAAATTGAAGAGATTTTTTCTGGGATTTTTAACACCTGCTCAGAGCAGGCATTAAAAGGAGGCTCCCATTGGTTTGAATGGGTCTCTGGGTGCTTTGCAGGATTAGCATCAACATTTTTAATGCTAATCCTGCAAAGCGCCGAACTAGTGTAAAAAATTCTGATGCTAGTTCCTTAACTACTGCCATGGTGCACCATATATTAAATGCGGTGAACACATGGTGGTGTTAGGTGGGCACTAATGGGCACCTAGTGTAGCATAAATCTGCCTCTTAGTTTCTTGAACTAACTCTAACTGTAGGAGCAGAATTCCTATGGTTTGTTACATTTGAAATGTGGAGCTATCTATAATCTCCTTGTAACCTTTGTTTTTTAAACTAAACATGTGTGTGTGTATATGCACATAGATTTATGCATAGACATATATATACCTATATATACACATATATGTATGCATTCATAAATATATATATCTTACCTACTGGTGGTCGACAGTAGGTAGTTATATTTAGGACCTAGTTTCTATGTCAAAAGCGTTTTTTGACTTGCCTATAACTTTGGCGTTGTTTGACGAATCTCCAAGAAATTTTCCAAAAAAGGTGCCTTGCTGTGTCTTATTGTGCATGGTTAGTTATGAATTGATTTGTCAAGATTGGGCTGAGAAAAAAGAGGGGGGTCAAAAGAAGTGTGTTTCTAATGTTAATTCCCATGGGGGTTTGAACATGACTACAGTCCAAACCTCTGGACAGAATTACACCAAATTCGGCAGAAAGGTAGCTCGCGGTCCAGAAAGCTTGCTTTTTGTGATTTGGTGTAAATCCGTTCAGTAGTTTTAGAGATATTAAAGGGAAAAGAAATATACATATATAGGGACCCAGAGGTTCCGCGGATCCTAGAGATCTCGTGCTGAGATCTGATTAGCCGCCAGCACTTCAACCAGGAACCTTTGGTAGCCATTTTGAGACTTGGCTTCATCTGAGTCCCAAAGAAAACGTAAAAAAAAAGTTAAGAGGCAGGGTAGAAATATCCTCATCCCCTAGCTTTGGTGCTGAGTTCCCACTGGAACACTGCCAGGCCCCAAAAAAAAGAGTTTTCTTTCATTTTTGGCAAAATTCATGGAGGATCACCAAATCTGCAAAGTTGTTTTTAAACAAACAAGCGCATCCACTCACACTTGTTCTCAATGTAGTCCATGGGTGGGCAAGGTCCCTCAGGAAAGATGGCTATTAAAAAAAGGAGGGGGTACATGGGACCCTTCTCCTATGGCTGTTTTCGTCCCAGGGACCACCATCTCCCAGAAGCTTTATTAGTTATGGGACGGAGCTGCATGGGCCCGCCTTCTTTTCGGCTCATTGAGCCCTAGGGACCACCACCTCCCTGGGACTTTTCTAATAAAAAAGGAGGGAGGCGCCAATCCCCCTTCTAGGACATTATCATGTACTGGGGACCATCACCTTCTCGGGGCTAAAGAAAAAAGGGTTGAGGGGATCGCACAGAGCCCCTCTACCTGTCCCGGGGACCACCACCTCCCCAGGGCCAAGTACAAAATTGAAATAAGGGTGAGGGGCTGCGCAGCCTCCCTCCCAAGCCAAATATGTCCCCTGGACCACCACCTCCCGGGGCTATGCTACCCCCTCCTGGAGCATTTAATGCCCTGGGGAATCCCCACCTCCCAGGGTGGGCTCCTGCTATCTCACGAGGGGGCCTCCCTCAGATGGGCATGGAAACAGATGAAAGGATTTCTCGGGCATTCAGAGAGCTGCATTTCTAGCAGCTCCATGTGTGCAGGAGCAATGCCAACTCCCGCAGGAGGCAGGGAGTCGGCTTGGATAGCGAGGTCCTTCAGGCTCCCCTCCATGGCGCTCAACGAATCTCTCTCTCTCTCTCTCTCTCTGTCTCCACAATGGGATGGAAAAGAGAGAGAAAGAGATTGGTTTGGCAATGGTCTCTCCATACAATTTCTTCAAAGCCTCACACTAGCAAGATGCTTGGTTTGAAAGTTATAGTTTCATTTTGATGCACAGCAGAACAGAGTCACTTGTGGTAACACTCTCCTGGTATCTCACGGTAGTACATCTATAAATTTACTAGTGTTTTGAATGTTAAACATTATTTATGATGTAAAATGTTCGTCTTTTTCCCCAAAAAAATCTTTTGGTTGAATGTCATACTTATGTGTGTATACTGCTGCCTAAGGAGTCACCTGTAGCCTAATGGTTAACTGCTCAGACCCTCAATCTGAAGGTTAAGGGATCCAGTTTAGGTGTGCCAGTGGTCATTTACCTGCTTTAATTTCATTTCAACTTTAAATATTGAAGCTACATTCTGAAAGGTGATATCACTCTTTTTACTTGACAAATACATTTTTCTTTTCATTTTGTCCAGAAATATCTCATTTTAAGTATCATTCATCAAAGCCTAAAACAAATTCTCTCTCTCTCTCTCAATTTCTGTCTCTCAATTTCTTTCTCTAAAAGCCTCTCTTTCTTTCTCTCTCTCAATCTCTACCTTTCTAACTTTCTCTCTCTCTGTCTCTCTCTCTCTCTCTCTCTCTCTCTCACTCTCTCTTACATCCCGTAATGGGATAGAAGAGAGAGAATGAGAGATTGTTATTGCAATGGTCTCTCCATACAATGACTTTGAAGCACTACTAAGATATTAGGTTTGAACACTATAACTATGATTGGATGCACTGTATAACAGAGTCACCACTGGCCTACTGGTAAAGCTTTTGGACAGTTACTCAGTAGGTTGAAGGTTCAAATTCTGGTATTTCATGACAATATGTCTGTTTACTTATTTGTGTTTTGAATGTTAAACATTTCAAGTGATGGAACGTTTACATCTTTTTCCCATCACAATCTTTGGGTTGAATATTGCACTTGTGTCTCGACACTGCATGGTCTAGTAGTAAAGCTCTCAACCCTGCTGCGCATAGCTAAAGACCAACCATAGCAGGGGTTTGGTGCTTATAATTGGCTGGCCTAAAGAGCCAGGTCACAGGCCAGAACCTGTGGCCAACTCCAGCAGCGCATTGCCGAAGGAAGTGTCCAGCAGTGGTTGTATTAATGTAAAGCTATTAAAAATTACTTTCAGTTAAAAAAAACATAGAAATTTACTGAAAAAAACAAAGGTTACAATAACATTATAGTATAGAAATAGAATTTAAAAAAAACATAGAAATATACCGAAAAACCCTAAAGGTTATGGGGACGTTATAGTCAGATTCTGAAACATAGAAATTCAGCAGTTATAGTTATCTCAAGTAATTATAACTTGTGCCCTAAAGTAATTATAACTCGCCCCCAGCCGTGCACTGCTATTTACCCCACATATTACAATACTCATGACATCTTTGATAGCATCATTGATAATACCAATGTAATATTTGCAATAAAATTATTGAGTAGAAAACAGTGCATAGTGGGGGCGCGAGCTGCAATTACCTTAGGCCAGAGTTGACTGCCTTTGTGACGTGCCGGGCCAGGCCACAGGCCAGGACCGGAGGCTAGTTATTCACCACACGTGGCCCAAGCCGTGGGTTAGCTGCAGGACCTGGCTGCAGGCTAGGCACTGGGGCACCCCTCTGCCGCACACGGCCATGCGTGGATTAACATATGCTAATTATTTTTATTTTATTAAACTATAAAGAAAACAAAGGTTATAGGGATGCTATAGTTAGGAAATAGAATGTAAAATGTGAACCGAACTATGATGTCCCTGTAACATTTTTTTTTGTGTGAATATAGTTTAGTTAGGTTTGCTTCTCCATAGACAAGGCATTTTTTGGTTTGCTAATAACTTTGGTCCCAAAATCTCAAAATTCCCATGCATTTTCCATAGACTTCTTCAACATTGCTGAACTGAATGCACTAAATTTGGCAGGAATCTACCATCTTGGGCCGCAGATTGTGCTTTTTGTGATTTGGTGTTTATTTGCTCTGTGGTGTTTGAAAAACTAGGGGAGGCGAAAACTTGAAAGGGTACAAGTCCCTAGAACGGGACAATGCTGTACAACTACTGAGCCCTATTTAGGGGATAAGTAATGGAGACATCCTCATGATTTGACCCCCAGGTGGCATACTACTGGTGACTGAGATTACCAAATGGGGTAGAGACATAAGCCTTGGCCCCTAATGAGTTGCTAGTTCTGGGTGCAGTGGAGGGAGGCTGTGGGGGTCATCTCAGTAGGTGGAAGGGAAAACCAAGAAGTGGAAAGCGGTGGTTCCACGCACAGAAGCGACCCTGGCAGGTGGCTTCCATCGCACCTCCAAGCGTGTTGGCTCTCACGATGACAGGGGCCAAAGCAACTCATACTTCCCAACAAATAAAACTGGACAAATATGCCTTCTCAAAGAGATGATGGGGGGATACCAGCATGAGGGCAGAGGGAGTCTGAAGGATGCCTCTCCCAGGGTGGAGAGGTTAACTTTAGGGACATAATGGAGGCAATACATTGGGTCTGTGGGACCATGGAGACAAAGATCGACTCGGTCACCATAGATGTTATGATGGTTTAAGCAGACTTCTGAAAAATGGGGGAATAGGTAAAGGAAGCTGAAGACTCAATTGCTGCCATCAAGGCTGAGATTCGGGCCCCCTGAGTGAAGGTCCTTTGGGTTAGCGTGGAGGTGATGGGAGCAAGACTGGAGGACTTCAAGGACACTCTAGGTGAAATAACATCAGAGTCCCAGGGAGGATGAAAGGCCCAAGTGCAAACCTCGTCCTCAAATACCTTATACTTAACAAGCTCAAGCCACAAGGTCTTCCTAAATTCTTCTCCAATTAATGCGTACACATGGTCCTTGGCCTCCCCGCTGAGGCCGGGCACAGAGCCACTTACCATCATGGCCCACATCTTTAATCACAGAGATCATGATGTGATCCTCCAGGCGGTACGCCGAGATCCGCCTCTCAAGTACGAAAATACAACCATCCTCTTCTTTCCTGACTGTACCCTTAGGGTCCTATGGCTTCACCACAGCTTTGAAGTGGAACAGACACTCTAAAACCAAGACCTATTCAATGATGTTCCCAGCCAAATTGAGAGTGTTAGCGGAAGGAAAAACTTGGCACTTTTGGTCTCCAAAGGAGGCCTGGAACTGGTTTTAAGGTGAAAGGCTGACAGGGTGGTGCCGGAAACACAGAATAGATCCCAGCAACTATGATCTGAGATGACGGGGTCAGATTGGAAGCCCTTAGCCTAAGAGGGGAAACTCCCCAGAATTCATCGCAGGGGGAGACTCACAGGACATGTTACTGAGAGAGAGAGAGACCCAGAGGGTCACCTTTGATGCTCCAGGCTGAGGCCCTAGACTGCCAATGTAAGCCACAGACATGAACAGAGGCAATACAATAGGGCATCTAGAGAAATAGAGAAAACCATCTGGCTCGTGAAATACTTGTCGGCCACAGGCTTGTCAGATGGATAATGGTGTACAGTAAGACACGGAAGGGATTTGGTGATGTGAGGTTCCCTGGTCTGTTTTTCTAGACTACTGTTGGGGTGTCAGGCACTCTGCAATGTTAAGGGTGTGGGAAGTTTTAAGTCCACTATGCAGGGATGCAGGGAGGGGGATTGCAAGGAAACTGTTTCATGTTGAATTGGTTGTAGTTCTTTCTAGTTTGTCTGGATGCACTGTTGATTCACGATGAGCACTATAGCCCTGTATGCCGACCCAAATGAGCCCTAAGATTTAGGAAGGAAAGGGATGGGACCTTACAGGCCCTAATCCCTGGTAGACTGCATTCAGAATGGTCAAGGAGACCTCCGTAAAGATAATGTCCTGGAATGTCAATCGGATCGAAGACAAAAGTAAGAGGGGGTGGTGCTGCAATATCTTAAACGCCATGTGCGTGACATAGTTATGTTGCAAGAGAAACGCATGATGGGCAACACATGCTGAGTATTTGACAGAAAAGGTTACAAGATGGTGGCCCATGCAGGCTAAATGTCGTACGCAAAAGGGGTGGGGATTTTTACTGACGTGAACATTCTCTTTTACGGTCCAACGCACTTGAGCAGAATCATGTGGGAGGTATGTGGCACTATTGGGAGATGTGAGGGGCAAATGCTCAATATATGTTCTGTATATGTGCCACCACGACTGCATACCTACACATTCTCTGATTTGAGTACCATGCTACCACAACTACCAGACAGAATGCTGCGTTCATGGGTGACTTTAATCTAGCGATCAGTGGTGAGCGTGACCGATGGCCTCCCCGATCCCCATGGATGACCCAAAACCCACTGTCAGACATTTTAACCCGTATGCGGATGGTCACTATGTAGCAACCCCACAACCCTAGGGCACAGCAATATACTTTCCACTCAGTTGCACATGGAAGCCTCTCCCACATTGATTACTTTATCACACAGCACCAACAGGTACATTATTCAGATGTTAGACACTTAGCAATGGGGATATCTGATCATTCCCCAGTCTGGGTGGTGTATGCCTCAAGCTCTAGTGACTCGGAAACGACCCAACCAATCAATCCCTCGTACCTGAATCAGTACATTATACAAGAGGGTCTCATTGACAGCACAGACAACTAATTTAAAGAGAGCCTGGCTTCAGTCGACTCGGCACAAACTCTCTGGTATGTTTACAAAACTGTGATGAGAGGCCAGGCAATAGCCTTTATTTTGGGTTTCAAAGGAGACAAGAGGGCCATATTGGATCAGCTCAAATACGACATACTGTACCCAGAAGCAACTTCTAATGACAGTAGAGGGACCAGAAGTACTTTACATTTTAGTCCTAAAACAAAGGGAATATGACAATCTGGAAACAGAAGCTGCTCGTGTGATACACAACGCCACAACCTATCACCTTTATGAAGTAGGAAATAAAATGGGAAAGCTCCTGGCATGGGTTGACAAGTGAGATCACTCCTGGTGCCTGGTCCTAAAGATCAGGACAGGAGATGGGGAACTAGTCAGGGAGAGAAATCACATAGCAGAAGCATTCGCACAGTACTACACCCAGCTATATTCCCTGGCTGTAACTACAACGGCCGACGACGCCCAGACTTTTCTACAAGATAACCACCTGCTACACTTGGCAGGGACAGATCGGGGCACATAGGAAGCAGAGATTACCGAAGGGGAATTGTGGGGGCAGTGAGGAAGTTTTGCTTCGGAAAATCCATGGCCCGAATAGAATCTCAATTGAACTATATAAAATGCTCACAACTAAGCTAGCCTCCCATCTACTAAACATGTGTAAAGAGAATAAACAGTCAAGATCTCTACCACAAGATCAGAGAATGGCCACCGTAGTGATCATACACAAGGAGGGGAAACCGCCTGAGTTATGCGCGTCCTATAGGCCAATTTTAAATGCAGAAGTTAATATATGGCTAATGAGTTTGCCGCCAGCCTACATAAAGTGATCCAGTCTCTGATTCACCGGATCAATTGGGGCATATTTATGGAAAAGTGATTCATAATTCATGATGCGCCACTTGTATAGCTCCCCATTGCGTCCATTTAATGACACCATAATTTATTAGAGCTTTATTTACAATATGGCACACCATGGCGGTCATGTCCACTTCAGCGTCTTAATTTATGGTGCAAATGTGGTGCTTTGCTGGATTAGTGCCATACATTATAGTGCTAATACAGCAAAACACAGGGAGGCCCATTGTTTTTAAATGTTTGAATGGGAGGGTCATCCTAACACATGCCTTAGGCAGGCGTTAATAATAACGCTAAAAAAGGCGCAGTGAAATCTAGTAAATTTCACTGCACCATTTTTCTGGGCCTCCCTATGTGGGAATGCCCCCCTTGCATACATTATGCCTGGCACAGGCATAATGTGGTGCAAGGGTTTACAAAGTGGCGCAATGCTTGCATTTCTCTACTTTGTAAATATGGCGCATGGGAAATGCCACATTAACGTCACATTTGTGTCCAAAAAAATGACACAAATCTGGCACAAGGTGGCGCTAGGGGCATCACAAATATTCTCCTAAATCTTCAGCGCCTCCACGGCGTGTTGGGGCAAATGGCCAACGTACTACAGCACGCCCTGGTACCATCACTGGATGCCAAATTGGAATTTGACACAATTGAAAAGGACTACATGTTTGAAGTGCTGGCTAAATTGAGTTTCGGCTCCAACTTCACACAATGGGTATGACTCCTGTCACGATGACACAGGTCAAAGTTAATGGTGAACGCTCCTGAGTGTTCAGACTCCAGAGAGGTGCCAGACCGGGCTGCCTTATTTTTACTTTGGTCATGGAGCATCAGGATCCACTGGTCAGAGGACTGCAGTAGGAGAGACAATGCGAGGACAAAATATCACTTTATGAAGATGACGTGCTTCTTTATGTGACTGACCCGGAGCTAACGCTGGCCAGATGAATGCAGATTATTACAAATTTGGGCAAGTATCCAGGCTGCATGATAAACTGGCACAAATCCCTGATATATCCACTTAAGAGTAACATCCTGAGGCTGCCTCCTGACGTTGGGGCAACAGTGACAACAATGGGCTTCAGTTACTTGGGAATATACATCACTCCTGACACTGAGCTGCTTTTAAAGAGCAGCCTGTCCCTACTATTAGAGAGACTGCGGCAGGATGTGTGAGATTGCAGAACACTGCCTCTCTCGCTACTGGGGAGAGCAGCGCTTTTTGAAATGATATATTTGCCACTCTTTTTGTATGCATTACAGAACATCCCCCAAAAAGATACCCAAATCTTACTTCAAAGTGAATGAGGGGTTGGTATGATCACTACTATGTAATGGAGGCCCAGCACAAATAGTGCTACCAAAATTAAAGAGAGGTTGGTACAATGGAGGCATAGCTTTACTGGACATTCAGAAATACCACTGGACAGTGCAGTTGAGCATGAGTAACAACTAGGTCCTTCTCCCGCAGATGGAACCAGCATTCCGCATGGATAGGTATGTGCCGGGAACGCTGGGATACTTGAATGCCCAAAATGGTGGTGGCAGGGTAATGGACTGGCCCAAACTTACCTGGACTGTAAAGCAACTATTGAAGACAGTTATGACACACCTGAGGTGGAAAAACATGGTTACACAGGCGACTCAACTCTGGGATGCTGCGAGTTTGGGTACATTGAGGAAGCATCCCAGCTTTGACAAGTCAGACCTCATGGGAATGTCCATGGTAGGTGATGTCTGGACCAGAAAGATGTCACCCCCTGGCCTGACTTACACTCAGAATATCAACTAGCACCCTCCGAGACACATACATTTTCAGGTGCATCATGCGCTTAGAGCTTTTTTGTGATGGGAGACTGACCTTGCAGAATCTTCCCCAGTGGAGGTCATACTATTTGATGAGCTCATGCCCCACAAGGCCACATCACTGACAAAAAGAAATCTACTGAACCACACACCAGATGTTCTGCAATGCTTACAGTGTTAATGGGATCAGGAGGTGGGGGGGGTCTCGAAGATGGAGAATGAGAGGAGGCCCTCGTAGTCCCCAAGGAGGTGGCCATCCGATCAGGCTTCAGGCTGGCCCAATTACGGATCGTACTTTGCTCCTACTATGCCCACTCAATGATGACAAAGATGGGGAGAATGGCAGACACACACTATTTATTCACCTATGGTAAGACGGGCACCTTTTTAATATCTTCTGGAAATGCCCAGTAACCAGGAAATTCTGGTCTAAAGTGGTGCGGTGCTCGGGGGAATAGGTGGAGTGGGCAAATATAGCAAAGTTAATGGGGGCCGGTCAAGCCCCGAGCTGGGTTCATGAAAGCTGGACATGGACTGGTGCATGTTGGCAGAAAAGGTAGTGTATGAAGGTAGACTGTCCTGTGAACTGGGAGAACATTTGGAAGGGCTGGAACTCCTACAGGGGTCTGATCAAAGGGGACTTGGACATTGCAGATGAAGATGCTGAACATCTGAGGGGGTCTCCCGGAGCAAGGAATAATGGGTAGGGCAATGACAAGGGGCATAGTGGAGCTGGGACTGACGCTTAAAATTCTTTTGAGATGTACGACAGTGCAAAGTTTAAAGGTTGATGTTATATGTCAAAAAAAAGATTTGTTAACAAAGATACTCACTATTGGTTCCAAAATTAATTCCCTACTGTGAAAAGCTTTTATCTGTATCACTGAACCTGCATTGAGAAATTAAATTGGTATGAGTAGAAAAGTGGGTACTGTAAACAGTGTTTAGTTTGTGGAGAGAGTTTATTCTGTACCACACTGTTTGCAGACAAAGAAACTCTCATGGGAAATACACTACAGACTATTTTAAAAAGTATCTACTAAGAACATTGTACACTCCATGAAACAGTTGTTAAAAAGACACTGTACGCTTAAAATAACAAAGGTTTTAAGGTGCTAAAGATCATATTACCTACAGCATTCATGCTATGGTGAAAGATTCACAGATGGTCAATATTCTGAAGCAAAGGAAACACAGATACATATGTCAGTAGATGGTGCACACAGACCTTTATGTTATGTAGAAATAGTCACACTGAGACAATTCTGTCTAATAACACAATGCTTACTATACTTATATAATATCTACTGTATAGGATCTTTGCTTTATTGGAAACTTTTTTCTGCAGAACCAAAAACGTTTGTGTCACATTCTGGACACAAGTTATCATCTGTCATCTGCACACAGAGTTACTCTTGAATACAAAGATTTATAATGTGCTCAATACTATTGCATACCTATGATGCATTACAAACGAATGCATTTTGTAAACAGTAAAACTCATTAGTTGGACACAGGCTGTACGAAATGAGGTGGAAAAGTAATATGGCAGTTACCCGCCACTTTGTAAATTATAAAGCAAAAAAACACACTAATTGGATGATGTCAATAGTGATGTCATCAATGATGCCCTTTGATATGGCATTAGTGATATCATAAATGATGCCTTAGAACATGCCATCACTGATTTATTATGTGAGGTCATAAAAGAAGTGGATGGCAGTCGCACAGGTTATAGTTAGGTCTGCTAACTATAAATGGTGAATTTCTGTGTTTTTCAGTTCAAAACGTTAATGTTGTCACTGACATATTCACCTAACAATAATGTTACTTTAACCTTTGGTTGTATGTATTACACTGTGGCAATTGCCATTGTGTATTTATATTTAGGACGAGTTTCTATTGTAAAAGGATGAATCTTCATGAAACTTTCCACCAAAAAGGTTAAGCCAATTCACCTTCTTTCTTGAAAGTTTCAGGGTGATCCATCAAGCGAGAGCTGAGAAAAAGGGGGTTGTTTTCGTCATGCAATTTCCCACAGGATTTTTGAGCAGCCGTACAGCCAAATTGGATGAAAAGATTCACACCACATTTGGCAAAATGCTAGCTCTTGATCCATAAAAGCATGGCTTTTATGATTGGGTGTCAATCTGTTTAGTAGCTTTTGAGAAATTAAGGTTCAAAATGTATGTACGTATAGAGATGCTGTACCTTCATGTCACTGCCACCAAGGACCTCTGTCCTGCAGGCTCAAAACACGCAATCTGTTGAGCCCTTCACAAGTAGAAGAAAATGGTATGTAGAATCAGTTGGTATTGTTAAGTATGATAATGAAATATTTGTTTTACTTTTTAAAAAAAACAGAACTTTACTCAAATAAAATAAAGCTAAGGTAGCATTATAGTAAGCTATGGTAATAATGTTTTATTTAAATTACAAAAAAACTTGGAAATTAATTGAAAAAAACAAGTGTTAAAGAGATATTATAGTTAGGTGAAAATGTCAGTTAAACTGTAAACTAATAATCACTGAAATTCACCAGTTTTAATTAACTGAAGAAAATATAACTCACCCCCTTGCCATGCACAGTGTTGTCATCAAGGATGTAATTTCAGATGTCATTAATGTTATCAATGATGTCATAGAACATTTCATGAGTGAGCTAGTATATGAGGTCGTAAGTAGTGCTTGGCAAGGGCCATTGGCATCAATGTGAAGCAGAGCTTAACCAACCTAGGTGCTCTATGTGTGGTACATTTCTGCAGGGGGAGGGAGGTCACACCATAGTTTTTTTTCCACAAAAAATTATTTGGTAGAGGAAACGCCCCTCTCTCCCGTATTTGTTAAAGGTGCTTTTTGCTGTCTGACTTACTTTTTCTATCCTGGGCACTTTCCTTGTTACCTAGTCTTAAGGTACAGTTACACACTGTTTGGTGCTCTAAGAGGTCTCCTATTGAAATTTACACTCCAGTCCCCTACCTCACCAGTAAGTAGGAGTTTGCAGTGCGTAATTTATAAAAGAATGAGTGACAGTACCCAAAGCTCAGCTCAGGACCCCTGGCCAGGCTCTGCAGTCTGCAATGCAACTTATGCCTCTTTAATCGACTACCAAACACTCGATGTCCTTTTGTCTCTTGCCAGTCCCTGCTTTATCTCTTTATGATCGTTTTTCAGTCTTTCTCTTTCTCCTTCTTTCCCCTTTGTGCATTATTCCCTAGTTTGCTCTCGGGAAATGTCCCATGAGGAAAAATAAATGCCGGCCCCCAAAAATGAGTGCTGGCGGTCCTCATTAACAAACATCTGCTCAAATTAATCACTGGAAGTCTGTTTCAGGGTCAATGGTGGAGTAAGTGATCAAACTTTGATGCCATCTGAGGCCACGAGGTGTACGCTGTCACCCACTTCCACTACCCCTGGTCTTTTGGTAAACCAGCATCCTCGATAACACCCACAATGCGTGCGTTGCTAGTCCAACCCTGCCTTTCTGGCATCAGCTTATGTAAAATTCTTTATAATACAAATGAGTGATCCCATTCACCTATCTACCGCACTCTGGCCCTCCCCCCTCTTTCTAAAAAGTTTGAGCGACTATAAACTTTCATGATGTTTCCAGATTTAGATCCTGTCTTTCTCAAGTTTGACACGTTGTTTATTTTTGTACTGCGTGTTCTCGTTATTTCTCCGCTCTGGTGTTTATCTTCTTTGAAGGGTATTTATTTCCAGATGGTTTTGAAAATACCACAGTTCTTTTTTTGTAAGCTCGCATCTGTATGCAAGCATGGTAATTTAGCCAGATATGTCAATATTCTAATTTTGCACACTGTTTTCATAAAACAATTATGCGAAGCTCGAATAGAAGTACACCACTGGCTCCCTTGCCCAAGTGTAAAAGAACTTCTATTCACGCACCTCCCCACTCATTAAACAACATAGCGAGTGACCTTGATATGCAAGTGCTGCCTGCACCCATCTCTTTATTTTTAATATAGTTCCAACCTTCTCTCTTTTGGCTCTGCATTAACTTCACATGGTTCATTACTTACATAATGAACATCAGGGTTAGCCACTTCTCTGCCTGTTGCAGCACTTTAGAATGCGCTTAGCCCCTCATTTAGGGTCAGATTTTAGGGAAAATGGCAGTGCGTGTTGCTGCACCAAGTTTGGCAGCGTTGCGCACCGTCATTTACACAACATAGGGACGCGCCCCTGAGTTTCCCCCTATGCTGGTGCTGAATTTGCTGCTGTGCGCCAAAGCAGCAACCCTTGCACCATTGTGCAAGGATGGCTGCTTTGAGGGGGAGATTGTTTTTGTGCAGGAAGGAACAAAAACAATTTTAAATAGTGATTTGCTCTTTCTGTGTGTGCTGCAAAATGCAGCACACACAGAAAGAGCAAACAATGAGGAGAAATTAAGGCATTTCTCCTCGTTGCGCCCTGCTAACACCACCTCTAGGGTGGCATTCGATTTTGGTGCTGCCTCAGGTTTGCGAAAAACTTGTAAATCTTTGAAAGTGTCAAAATGCAGTGGGTGTTGCCCTGGCATGCCCACAGCAACACCCATTAGACGCTCCTTCGATGCAAAGTGCTGCATATGAAGGAGCCATATTTACAAGGTTGCACTAAAAGACAAAAAGAGGCTTAACCCCACCTTCTAAATACGTGGCAGTGCATAGCGCCACGGAGTGTGACTAAAAGTGATGCTCCTGTGGCATAGGGGCTCTTAAATATGCCCCGACGAGACAAATGGTTTATACGGGAAGAAAACACATCAGATTATTGCACAGTTGTGGTGTTAAGCAGTTTATGATTTATTGCCCAATTTCATTTTTTCATACTCCAAATAGGGGATACCATGCGATTTTGATTTTGGCGATCAGTAAAAACATTCCAATTTGTTTTTTGTGCATATGTTCCTTTTGAGAAAATCATGTAGATAAAAACCTAGATCGAATTGAATTTGCAGTAGTTTAGTTTTGCCTTGGGATCGTGGCCACAGCTAAAAGTGGTGTCACTGGTGCAGTGGCACTGGGGCCCAGAGGAAGGATCGGGGCCCAGCCCATTCTGCACTGGCTGCAGTTAGAATGCAGGCCACCCTCTGTGGAGTCTGGGACCAACACAGGCCCATGTTTAAGAAAAAGTGGCGTATCAGAGCTGATGTGCCACTTTTTCTGCACCCCCCCACAGCACCAAACAACACCGTGGTTGCGCTGTAATTATAATATGGCACAACATGGCAGTTGTTAGCACACTAGCATCAAAAGTTTGGACGCTATTGTGGGGCTTTGCTACACTAGCCTCAAAAATGTTGATGCTAGTGTAGCAAAGTGCAAGAAGGCTCATAGGTTTCCTACGGGAGCGTCATTTTAACGCCTGCTCTGAGCAGGCATTAAAAATTATGCCAAAAATAGCACAGTGAAATCTGTTAAATTTCACTGCACCATTTTTGTGGGCCTCCTCGCACCAGAATGCCACCCTTGCAAACATTATGCCTGGTGTGTTTTTCCTAAAACTGCATTAGCGCTGGATGCGTCATTGTCCTTTTGTGAACTAATATTTTTAGCCACACTCTAAGAGCATGGCAAAAAATCATCGCCAAAGTTGGTAATGTCCATGGTGAACAACATGAAGAAATGGCAGAGCCAATAGTTTCAAAGGCAAGACCTATTTGCTTTGCCAATGCTTGTTAGGTATTGGTGCAATGCCCCTGTGGTTTTGAGCAAATCAGTCAATCTCCTCATGCATAAAAAAAATGACATTTAGCAAAAGACCCTATCATATAAAGGAAACAATTTTACCCATGTCCATGGCTTTGTGAAAATAAATACAAGCAGATAACATGTTGTCACAAGTAAAGCAGATAACATCTGTTTTCACAAAAAAACACCAATTTCAAAGGAGAAATGTGATTCTTTGAAGTGCGATTGGCATTATAAAACATAACTACAAACAGCAAGAGGTTCAACATGGACAACATGGAAGAAGAAAAAAATAAAAGTAATCCTCAATCACAGCACGAACAGTGGCAGGACAGCAATCAAGCTGAAGCAATCAGTGCTAGTACAGGCTCCAGATGAAAGATTAGGAAATGAAGCCAAAACTCATTGGCTATTTAGAAAGGAGCAGGTAAGAGTGACAATGAAGCTATTGAATGTTAAGCAATCGGTGGGCTGTGAGCCCCCTACAATATACAGTATTTGAGAACATACATCGAATACGCAGTCAGAGATGAGATCTAACAAATTAGAGTAAAGGGATAAGGAAGAGAGACAGAAAAAAGATAGCAAAGAGAGAAGGTAAGAGTAAGACAGAGATCAAAGAGTATTAGAGCTAGAGAGGAAAGAGGGAAAGACTGGTGGAATGAGGAAGTTGTGGACATGTAGCTGACATTAGTGCAGCAAAAGCAGTGACACCTGGCTCCAGGGGTGTGAGGAGCCGATTGCACTACAAATATGGCTGTCTTTTATTACTGACCTAGGATGCAGGGGGCTCAATTTTCCTTTCTTGTAGTTTGACCAACCCTTTCTACACAACTGCATGTGGCTCTGAATTTCATGTGATGTTACTGATATTTCTTGAATGCACGTACACCAGTCAGTTTCTTGGTGCTATGATAACAGGAACTGATTAGGCTACTCAATGAGCTTTGGTGATATGCTTGTCTAAAGAGCCATGTTTTAGTAAGACTCTGAATTTCATATAGCTGGGAGCTAATCTGATATCGAGAGGGAAGGAGTTCCAGATGTAGGGATCAATTAGTGAAAATATGGAGCCATCCATTCTCTTCTTTTTGACCTTGGGAATTGTCAGCTAATTCATATGAGTGGATCTTAGATCTCAATTCCATTATGGGTTTTGAAGATGATGCAGCCAGTTTTAACAATAGCCCTTTGTTCCACTGGGAGCCAGTAGAATTTTGTAATCAAAGGGGTTATGTGGCAGTGTCTTGTTGTCAGAAGATTATCTGAGCTGCCTGGTTCTGGACCATTTGGAGCCTGCGATTGAGGCATTTTGGGAGGCCCAAGTAGAAGGAGTTGGCATAATATACTCTGGAGATGACTAGGGCAATTATAACTTGAACAAGATCCTCAACGGTGAGGAATTTACCAATTTTCCTGATTCTATGGAGTAGCAGAAAATAGTAAGAAGTTCCAACGCCTATTTGGCTTTCATAGAGAGTTCCTCATTAATGACGGCCCCTAGGTTCTTTACTGATTTCTTGGGTGAGGGAGGAATGCCCTTATCAGGAGGCCAGAATGAGTGTTCCAAAAGTCAGACTTGCTTCTGGTGATAAAAACCTTCATTTTGTCTGAATTTAATTTTAAGTGACTGCTGTTCATCCAGTCATGGATGAACCTCAATGTATTTTGGAAGGCCTCCTTTGATTCAAGGGAGTTGGTAAGGAGCAGTTGCATGTCATCTGAATTAACTCTACACCTATGTTTTTGCACTCTATATTTAAAACTTCCTTAGCTTCCATCCATTAACTCCTCCCTTGAGCTGATTGTTGCTTGTTCTACAGTCAGATCTCAACTGGCATATGCGCCCCTTTTCTTGCTGCATTTACAACACTGCACTATCTGGTCCAGGGGTCTCCAGGCAGTTCTGTATTAGAAGCTACTTATGATAAATGAAAATAATCCTGAGCTAGTAATATTATTAGTGTGGCAACTGTAACAGCGTCCAAGAAGATTACAATTGTGGGCAGTCAAAGCAAGATTACCAGCAGCGACCACCTTGTTGCATTAGGCAGGATTGGCAGCAATTATGTCCAAAAGCCTTTATGAATTTGGAATGCCTAACTGTGGTTAGTTCATGACAGTTTTAGCAATGCTCCTGGCCCCGAATTAATATTAATAGTAATAATGCTCCTGAATGATGCATGATTGAACCATAAAATATTAACATTTTGGGATACATATATTAATGTAATCAAGCATAAGATTCTAGCTGCATATTGGAGAGATACTGACAAGTAGGTGGAGAGCTTCCAGTAGCTCAGAAGTTACTCGTTGGAGAAGCCAGATCTAATTTGGTCCTTCATTCTTCATTTTTATATAGCTCTTTAAGACCTTACATGTTTTTTCCTAGGATTTCTGGCGCAGACATTGCACAAAAAAACATAATTACTCGCTCTTTCTCCATTCAAGGAGGTGGCCACATTCTGGTAAAGAATTGTCACCCGAGGAGCAAACTTAAACTAATATGTGAGGTTTTAATCCCTGGAAGTGATAGACAGTAACAGCAACCCATCAGTGTAATAGAAATACACACCATGGCCAGGGACATATTGTGGTTCAAGTGTTGCCAAGGAACAAAGCCTATTTGTTATGCAGAGCCAGAAGATCTTCGGAACATCATAGAGCTTCAGTGGGCCCACCAAGTGGAATATCATAAAATTCCCAGAGAAACCAATCCATAACTCTATTCACCCTCATGTTATTTGTTTAGGGACAATGTGGGGGCATGTCAGCCTCCCCTCTGGAGATGGAGGAGGTCAGACATTTTAAGAGCTAGAGTGTTGACTGTGGCTGTCAGTGCTGCGGGTTCCGGCAGCAGCACCACTGTCCATATTTAGATTTGCCTTTCCAACTATGTTTTCATTGCAGGGCTACTGACATAAAAATGTCGGCAGAAAGGCAGGGAAAGGGCCACAGGAGGGGCCCAAAAGATGAAAACAGTATTGTCCTGGGCATTGTCCTGGCACACCTGTCAGCCTTGTCGGTGGGCACACTCTCTGCAATGCATGACACAGTGCATGGGGGCCAGTGTGCCCGACTTGCTGACAGTCAAACCCAATGCCGGCTGCACTGACTGCATTTCCAACCCCGTGGGATGTCGTGATGCTGCAGTCTGGAGACTGCCAGCTTGATGTCATTCTCCTGACCACCTTCAGGGGGGTTTGGTGGTCCAACCGTCAGATTCATAATCAGACCTATTGTCAACAAAAGTATTGAGTTTATATGCTTGGTTAGTAAATTGCAAACATTGCAAAAAAACATGGACTAGAATATCATCATAAAAATGTAAAAATATCTATCTATCTATCTGTCTATCTATATCGATATGTAAGCTTAAACTACACAAATTTTAAAAATTTGAAAGTTTTAGTTATAACTTTCATCTACATCTTATCCACCACCTTCAAATTATTATATGTAGCAGACCTCGTTAGTTAGTGTTGTCTGGTTACTGAGCTGAAAAGAGTATGCAATGAGGTCTGACATTATTTTCTAACTTTTAATTAAAAGGTGTTTCACATCATAGAGTCCAGTGTCGTGAGTGGAGAGTTGTTATGTGGAGAATCATACGGTACAGTGGATGAAAGTGTTGTAAAGTATATTGGTATAGACTGGATTATTGTAGACTGGAATCAAGTAGAGTGGAGTCTAGTAGAATACCGTACAATGTAGTTAAGTGTTAATAGTGTAGTGGCATGATGTCTCATATCCTGGAGTCAAGTATTACAGACTGGAGCAGCGAGTTGTACAGTGTAACGGCCTGTTGAACAGCATAGTAGGGTGTTCTACACTGTCATAGAGTGGAGCAGGACATTTTAGAGTGGAGTATGGTGAAGTAAAAGATCACAGAGTGGAGTATCGCCAAGTGGAGTGTTGAAGAGTACAGTGAAGGAGTGTGTCGTAAAGTGGAGTGCTGTGTCCTTATAATCAACTGGTATATCATAGGTAGACGTTGGGTGGCGTATTGTTGAGTGTCATACAATGTAGTACAATGGAGCAGAGTGGATGGGCATAGACTGGGAGTAGACAGTTATAGAATGGCATAGAGTGTAGTACGGTATTGTAGAGTGGAATTGCATACTGTGGAGTAGATTGTCGGACAATGGAGGAGCATAGAGTGAAGTATAGTACAGGGGCATACCGTGGGATAAAGAATAGTAGGGTGGACTATAGGTGACAGGAGTACACTGGAGGGGGGTAGTGTAAAGTTGAGTAAAGTTTCAAGGTGTGGAGTGTTGTAAACTATAGCTGCGTGGAGTACAGTAGACTGGAGTGGACTACCATACAGTTGAGTAAAGTTTCATAAATTGAAGTGCAGTGATGTACATTAGAGGGTTCTGGGGTGTCAGACAGTATTGACAAGTGATGCAAACTACAGTACAGTGTAGTGGCATACAGTCAACTTGATCTTGTAGAGTGGAGTGGAATGGTGTACATTACAGTGCTGTAGTGTGTGATACAGTGGATTGGGATACAGGTTTCTAGAGTACAATGGCATTGAGTGGAGTAGAGTGGAATGCCATAGACTGGAGTGGAGTAGAGTGGAATATTGGGTCAGAGTAGAGTGCACTAAAGTGGGGTACAGTGTCATGCAAAGAGCTGCTTACAGTGTTGTATAGTGCACTAGAGTATCATAGAGAATAGTGGAGTAGAGTGTTGTACAGTAGCACACAGTATAGTTCAGTGTTGTACAGTGGAGTGAAAGGAAAGGGTATAGATAGCAGTAAAGTGTCAGAGAGTGGCATACAGTGTAGTAGAGTGTTGTAGATTTGAGTTGCATAGAGTTCAGTAATGTGTGAAACAGTGGATATGCATAGAGTGGATTATTGTATAGTAGCATAGAGAAAAGTGAAGTCTCATACAGCAGAGTAGAGTTGAGTGGAGTGGTGTAATGTAGTGTAGAGAATAGTACAACAGAGTGTATTGGTGGTTCGCAGAGTAGAGTGGCATGGGGTGAAGTGCACTGGCGTAGCATAGGTCATAAAGTGTTATAAATTGGAGTTGTGTTTGTATAGGAGAGTGGAGTGCTAGTTCTTATTGAAAAGTGTTGTATGGTGGAATAGAGTGTTGTACATTGGAGTGTACAGGCATTGAGTAGAGTATAGAGTTGGACAGTGGAGTGTGCATGGATAGAGTGCAGTAGAATGTTGAAGAGTGCCATGAATTGTGGTAGACGTTTGTAGAGTGGCATTAGATAGTGTAGGAGAGTGTGTCATACAATGGAGTTTCGAAGAGTAGAGTGGCATACATTGTAGTGGGAGTAGTGGATTACAGTAAAGTGGAGTAGCATACAGTGGAATAGCATACAGTGCAATATTGTACAGTGAAGTACAGTGGTGCTCAGTGGAGTGGCGTAGAGGGTGGTAGGATACAGTGGATTAGCATAGAAAGGCGTGGCATACATTGAAATGGCATAGCGTAGAATTGAGGAAGCTGTTACAAACTGGAATGGAATCTCATACAGTAGAGTGGACTGCTGTGTTGTACAGTGCTGGAAACTGTTGTAGAGTGAAGTGGAGTGTTGTACAATAAGTGTAGGGCATAGAGTTGAGTCCAAATTTCGACAGTGGAGAGTTTGGGCATTGAATGGAATGGAGTCTAGTCAAGTGGCACAGACTGTAGTAGAGTTTTGTGGAGTAGAGTTATATAGAGTGTGTTAGACTTTTCATCCTTGGCGTGGTCTCCCTTAACTTTTTGCCTCTCTTCCCCAGGTTGTTGAGGTGTGCTGGACTCTGCTTTTGCTGTTTTTGTTACTCTGGGCACTTTACCACTGCTAACCATTGCTAAAGTGCAAGTGCTCTTTTACAAAATGTGTATGTAATTGGCTTATCCATGATTGCCATATTTAGTTTACTAGTAAGTCCCTAGTAAAGTGCACTAGAGGTGTCAGCGCCTGTAAATCAAATGCTACTAGTGGGCCTGCAGCACTGGTTGTGCCACCCACATGAGTAGCTCTGTAATCATGTGTCAGACCTGCCACTGCAGTGTCTGTGTGTGCAGTTTTAACTGTAAATTCGACTTGGCACTTGCCAGGCCCAAACCTTCCCTTTTCTTACATGTAAGGCACCCTAAGGTAGGCCCTAGGTAGCCCCAAGGGCAGGGTGCAGTGTATGGTTAAGGTAGGACATATAGGCCCTCATTCCGAGCCTGGCGGGCGGCGGAGGCCGCCCGCCAGGCTTCCCCCCTCCGAAATACCGCTCCGCGGTCGTAAGACCGCGGAGGGTATTCCGAGTTTTCCCCTGGGCTGGCGGGCGGTCTTCACAAGACCGCCCGCCAGCCCAGGGGAAAACTCCCTTCCCACGATGACGCCGGCTCGTAATAGAGCCGGCGGAGTGGGAAGGTGCGACGGGTGCAGTTGCACCCGTCGCGTATTTCAGTGTCTGCTTTGCAGACACTGAAATACTTTTAGGGTCCCTCTTACGGGGGCCCCTGCCGTGCCCATGCCATAGGCATGGGCACGGCAGGGGCCCCCAGGGGCCCCGCGACTCCCCCTCCCGCCATCCGGTTCCCGGCGGGAGAACCGCCAGGAACTGGATGGCGGGAGGGGGAGTCGGAATCCCCATGCCGGCGCAGCATGCTGCGCCGGCTTGGAGGATTCCTTTGGGGCAGCGGGAAACCGGCGGGAGACCGCCGGTTTCCCTTCTCTGACCGCGGCTGAGCCGCCGCGGTCAGAATGCCCCGCGGGGCACCGCCGGCCTGTCGGCGGTGCCACCGCGTCCCACGGCCCTGGCGGACTTGTTCCGCCAGGGTCGTAATGACCCCCATAGTAATGTGTTTTATATGTCCGGACAGTGAAATATTGCTAAATTCGTTTTTCACTGTTGCAAGGCCTGTCCCTCTCATAGGTTAACGTGGGGGCTACCTTTAAAACTGATTAAAGTGTTGATTACCTTTCGGAGCGGATGGACATGTGGAGTTTGGGGTCTCTGAGCTCACACTTTAAAAATACATCTTTTAGTAAAGTTGATTTTAAGATTGTGTGTTTGAAAATGCCACTTTTAGAAAGTGAGCATTTTCTTGCTTATAGCATTTATGTGACTCTGCCTTGTTTGTGGATTCCCTGTCTGTGTCAGTTCGACAGTTGGGCTGGTTGCACCTCACACTAGACAGTGACACAAAAGGAGCTGGGGTGTAGTCTGCATTGCCTGATGAGCCATCTTTGCTAGGAGGGAGGGGAAGAGTGGTCACTTACACCTGAAAGGGCTGTGTCTGTCCTCACACAATGAAGTCTCCGACCCCCTGGTCAGTATCTGGGCCCTGGCCTGGGCAAGGTAGGATTTCACATTCAAAAGAGACTTTACTTTGAAGTAGGCCTACTTTAAAGGAGAAATTGGGTATAAGAAGGGCACCCAAAGACACAGACTTTAGATCACTTCTGGACATCAAGAGGAACTTCTGCCTGGAGAAGAGCTGAAGAGCTGAGGAGAAGTGCTGCCCTGCCTGTGACTGTGCTTTGTGGAGCTATCCTGCAGTTGCTGCTTCTGCCAGAGTAAGAGGGCAAAGACTGGACTTTGTGTGCCTTCCATCTTGTGAAGAAATCTCCAAGGGCTTGATTTAGAGCTTGCCTCCTGTTGTTTGAAGTCTCAGGGACAGCAAAGACTTCTCTCTGCCAGCACCTGGGGTCTCTGGAGAGACTCCTGGTCTGACAAGTGGTGCCCTATCCAGTCCCTGGGCCCTTGAAAGGCAAGCTGGTGGAAATCCAATGAAATTGACTTCGGACCGACGCCGCTGATGAATCCGGTGACGCCGACTGCAACCGACTCCGTGATCTTCGCTGGAACGCGACGACCTTCGCAGGCCAGACGCCGCTGCAGCCCTGCTGAAGTCCGTGACTTCATGGAAGTCGCTGCACCACGTTGTAATCGACGCCGCTCGAAGTACGCGGATTCAACGTTTCGCACAGACGCTGCGATCCCCAACTTCGCTCATCAACTTGTTTTCACTCTTCACCAAAGGTACTGTACTTGGGGGTCTACGTGACTCCATGTCAGGTGCCACTGGTGTTGGCTTGTTGGGAATGACTCTGTCACGATGCCGTGTTAACACCTCAACAAAGCATTTTGTGTTTCTAAGCGCTATTTTTGAGTTTAATCTTTAAAAATTCATAACTTGACTTGTGTATGTCGGATTTTTGTTGTTTTGGTCTTGTCTTGTTTTGTTTAGATAAATATTTCCTATTTTTCTAAACTGGTGTTGTGTCATTTTGTAGTGTTCTCATTAAGTTACTGTGTGTGTTGGTACAAATACTTTACACCTAGCACTCTGAAGTTAAGCCTACTGCTCTGCCAAGCTATCAAGGGGGTAAGCAGGGGTTAGCTGAGGGTGTTTCTCTTTTACCCTGACTAGAGTGAGGGTCCTTGCTTGAACAGGGGGTAACCTGACTGTCAACCAAAGACCCCATTTCTAACAGAGTGGAAGAGAGTACAGTGGAGTGGCATAGAGTGGAGTAGCACATAGTTGAGTGGCATAATGTAGGACAGCATAGAGTGGAGTAGCGTAGACTGGAGTGCTATACAGTGACGTAGATTACAATAGTGCACAGTGTAGTAGCATACAGTGGAGTTGTATAAAATGTAATAGCGCATTATGTAGTGACATATAGCGGAGTGGCTTACAGTGAAGTGGTTTAGACCATAGTGATGTATTGTGAGATGGTGTGGAGTGTAATAGCTTAAAGTTGAGGGGCAAAGATTGAAGTTGCATACAGTGTAATAGCATAGAAAGGAGTGTTACACATTGGAAAAGCATAGAGTGGAGTTCAGATGAGTTGCTTAGAGTAGAATAGCATAAAGTGGAATAGTGTAAAGTATAATAGTGTAGAGTGGCATAGCGTGCAGTGATGTGGTGTAAACTGTGAATTGCACAATGGAGTGGGGTATGGTGAAACAGCATATAGGGGAGTGGCATAGAGTGTAGTGATGTGGCTGGAGTTTGATTAACTAGTGTACAATGGAGCGGTGTAGAATGGAGTGGTGTACACTGGAGGGGAGTCGAAAGCAGTAAAATAGAGTGGAGTTGCACTCAGTGGAATAGCATAGAGTGGAGGGGTGTACACTGGAATAGAGTATAGTGGAGTAGCAAACAGTGGCGTACTGTGAAGTGGTAAAGACTGGAGTGGGGTATGCAGTAACGGGGTAGAGTGTAATAATATACAGTGGAAAGTGTCCAATGGAATCGCATATAATGGAGTGGGGCCGAGCAAATTGGAATACACAGAAGTGGCATAGAGTGGAGTACCATAGAGTGGACTCTTGTACAGTGGAAAGAAGACATAGAGTGGAGTGGCATAGAGTGGAATGGCATATAGCAGAGTGGCTAGAGTGGCCTGGCATACAGAAGCATGTGAAATTAAGCAACAATGTAGATTATGGTGTGCATACTGAGGCAAACTAGTGAATTGTGCTGCCTTGCCTTTCTCCAGATTTAACAATCAAATCAGGGCCACGCATGGTGGCCTTGCATTTATTTGTAAATCTGACATAAGAATTGCAATGCCTATGCAACACCATGAGTGACGCAAGGGTACAGAAACCCATTAATACAGCTAGGCCTTAGTTATATTTTGCAATTCAAACAAGAGCAACCCAAACGTCCAAGCGAACCTGGGTAGCAAGTATTAACCTAGAACATTTGTTCGCATGGACCTTATTTTAAAATAAAATGTGACAAAGCAGGAAATCCTGTAAGGAATGAGTTAGTTAAGATTTGTGTCATGGTATACCATGATAACGTTGCATCATAACATGGTACAGGGTGATGAAAAGCCAGTATATAATTGGGTAATGGCTGACTTTAGAGAATGAAAAGGCAGTTATTTTGGTTTTACTACACTTTGGCTGTGTTCAGTGTTAGGGCCTTACATATAGGTAAATAGTAGGTCCCTACCCATTACCACTTTATTTAAGAGGTAATAGGTAGGGAAATGCATTTATATATATATTTTTTTTTTTTTTTATACTTTTACAGCCATATATCACGGCACCTTCTCTAAATGTTGTGAAATTCCACAGAAGTACCGCTGTGACAGATATCACTAAGTTTAAAGGTTTTATAACTTAACAAATACTTACCCTACTTTACTGCAGTACCCAAAAAATGTCATCTCTGCACCATAATGTATAATCCTGACAAATTTTATGTAAACCCTTTCAGCCATTTTTACTCTACGTCAAATACAATCGTCTATGGAACATGCATTGGTGAAAAAATGCATTTTGACATCCCCTTTTATCTTTGCACTCCCATAAGGATTCAGCTAACAAATGTACATCATCTCAAAATGTAGAAAAGGATATATGTCTGGAAAGTTTTGTGGTGATCGGTCAAATGGGTGTAAAGTTATTAGGGAGCTAATATCTGCAGAATTCCTACCTTTGGGATTACAAACTATTATTACAGAGTCATAATCAGGTTTAATGTGATTTGTTTCTTTTTATCTATTGTATTTGTTATGTATTTGCTTATTGGTATGCATCATGTGACCATATGTGTTATTTATGTAGTAAAGTAATGTAGTAATTCTGAAACTTTACATTCGCAGTTTACTTTATTTTTTGGACTTCCTTGATATTTTTTGTAGGATTGAGCTACATATTAAGCCCAAAGTGAATGGCAGCTAGTCAATGTTGCTGTTCTAAAAATTAAGATTCTTTTTTTTTCTTAATAACCAATTACCATGCCCGCCATATAGTAGTTTGTGTAACTCACTGCTAAGTCACTTTTTGATTTTGTTGCACAGGAATACATAAAAATATCTTTTTGTTTGGATTTGTTGGGCACAGTTTTATTTTGTGAGACACCGAGCATTCAAAGAAAATGTATACATTGGTCTTTTAGTTGTTTACGTAGTAAATCTGAAACTTTACATTTGCAGTCTAGTTAATTCTTCGGACTTCCTGGCTACTTCTAGTAGGATTGTGCTACATATGAAGGTCAAAGTGAATTAAACATAATCTTTGTCATTATCATAAAAATGTAGATTATTATTTTTTTCCTATTGGCCTAATACAATGTCCTCCAAATAGTAGTTTGTGTGGCTCACTGCTAGGACAAATTTTCATTTTGTTGCATAAGGGTGCATAAAAAGGATGTTTTTTGTTTGGCTTGCTAGCTCACTTTTTTGTGAGCCAAAGAGCATGCAAAGAAAAGAAACTTAAGTAGATTAAGACATATTCTATTTAATATGTATTTCTTTATAGGTTTCAATTAGTATGTAACCATAAATGAGTCTTTCAGTTGTTCATGTAGGTCATCTGATACTTTACATATGTAGTCTAGTTTAATTTTTGGACTTCCTTGCTACTTTTAGTAAGATAGTTCTATATATAAAGGCCAAAGTGACTAAAAGGCAGTCATTGTCATTATCATAAAAAAATGGATTATTATTTTTTTCATAGTGGCTTAATACCATCTCCTCCAAATACTAGTTTGTGTGGCTCACTTCTAGGTCAGTTTTTAATTTTGTTGAACAGGGGTGCCTAAGAAAGATGGATTTTGTGTGGCTTCTTGGGTCAGTTTTATTTTGTGAGCCAGAGAGCATGCAAAGCTAGTTTTATTTTCTGGACTTCCTTGTTACATTTAGTAAGGCTGTGCTATAGATGAAGGCCAAAGTGAATGAAAGACAGTCATTGTCATTATCATAAAAATGTATCTCTTCATGTTGCATGCCCCACCTTCTGTGCATGTTATTGTTTGTTCCACCCATTCTCTATGTTGTTGCTTGCCCCGTCTGCCTTCCATGTTGTTGCTAGCCCTTCCAGCTCCCCCTGTTGTTGCTTGCCCCTTCCCACTGTCCCTTTTGTTATTTGCCCCCCATGCTCTCGATATCTTGTTGCTTGCCTCATCCTGCTGTCTATCTTTTTGCTTGCCCTTTCCAGCCCTCCTTCCATTGCACCTTTTCCACAACCTCACCCATCATAACAAAAAGAAGAAGTGCTTTGAATTGGCCAGCACATCATAGTGTTTTTTTAAAACTGTCATCCCTTCCTCCCTCTAGTTGCTGTTGCTTCCCCCTACTCCTCCTTGTCGTTGCTTGCACTCACTCACTCACCATAACAAAAAAAAGCTTGTGAGGAGGAGATTACTGGCTGCATCATAGCCTTTTTTTCCACCATACCCTACATCATAGGTCTTCAATCTGTGAGGCCCAACTCCCAGTGGGGGCGTGGAGTCATGGGAAGGGTGGCACACATTTCCCAGCCTCACTTCTTCCTGGAATCCAAAACATTTGCTCTTCGCTTTCGAACACAACTGTCCCAGGACTGTTAATTCTGATAATTAAAATGCTTCGGCTGGAGTGTCATTCAGGGAGTGTCCTGTGCTGTGAAGCCAAAGCTGGACAGAGAGCCAAACACCTTTCTGCCAGGGTGCCTGCTTGCCTGAAAGAAAGTCATATGTGTGCTACGAGTTCATCTTCAAACATAAAGGGTAGTCTGCAAATGTAAAGGAAGCTTGGGAGCCTGTACTGGCTTTAATTGATCAAATCACTGGAAGCTTTGTGATGACAAAGATTTATTCGTTTTGAGTGGTAGTGCAAAGAGTTAACAACTGAGTTGTGAAGTGTGTGCTTTTAGTTATAACTGTATTTACTTAGCACTTACTACCCCTGAGAAGATGTTGAAGGGACAGTTATGTAAAAAGAAATAGTATTATGTACAGTCTGGTTATTACTAAAATGTATACATCGGAAGAACCACTTTACCGTAAAACTTTTTCACATTTTGTAGCAGTTTATCTTATACTGTGTGTAATGCAAGTATAAAATAATGACTTACATATTCACAGTGCTTTCTGTCACAGGCTGTGACCTTGTAGCACTAAAAATATACAAATCACTATTTTCCACTGCACCAACTGCAAGGTTAATGCAGTGCATTAACTAGTATAGATTTCATAATACACCATAATGCATTTCCCACTGAGTAACAACTTTTTTAATGTATTTTTCTTTTAAGATGCACGTTTTTATATGTAGCTACCTGGCAGTAAAGTAAAAGACCTAAAAACTGAAGCCAACAACAGCAGAAAACCAGGAGAAAATAAGTGTCTGTTTTCATAAAAATAAAAACCTTTTTAGAAAAACATGTGTGAAAGAAGATTAAGGGACCACTTCCTCCAATGGAATTAAAGAAAGCATCTTATTTGGACCTTACAGTTCAACATTAATAATTGTAAATGGTATGTTTTAATTATGATCAATAATATTCATCAACCTCCAGTTCGATGCAACTGTAAAAGCCAAGCCGTCAGCATCCCTTGAATTATAGAGCCTCATTTATTAGGAAATGGAGCAGCGCAGTGCCGCAAGCAATATTGCTGCGCCAAGCTGTGTCATTTACAAAACACAGGAATGCACAGTATTTTCAGGAATACAGCGCATCCTTGTGTGTTCCTTATTGCTGTCGCTAAAATTAGCTACCTAGCGCAAATGCAGGAAGGTGTCCCTTCCTGCACATAAACAACCAATAATGTCGATCTGTTACGTCTATGTATGCTGTAGGATGCAGCACACATAAAAGTAGCAAATCATCATTATTTAATAATTGTTTATGTGAAGGAAGGGACACTTTCCTGCACATAAACAATCATTAATTGTGTTTTGCTCTTTCTATGTGTGCTGCAGAATACAGCACACACAGAAAAACAAAAACAGGGAGAAATAAAAGCATTTCTGCTCATTGCGCCACCCTAATGCCACCCCTTGGGTGGCGTTAGTTTTTGGCACTGCCTCAGGTTTATGGTTTCTCGTAAATCTGGGGCAGTGTCAAAAGAAATGGGTGTTGCAGGGCAATTTCTGGGGCAACACCCATTGCACGCCTTTCTGCTGCAGAAAACTACGTCTGGGGGCCCATATTTACAATGCGGCATTAAGCAGTGCAAAGTGGATTAGCGCTGCCTTGTAAATATAGAAAAGAGCGCAGCGCCACAAGAGCATTGCTGACAGCGACACTCCGGGGGCACCAGAGGCTTGCAAATGAGCCCCACAGGATGGCTTTCCTCGGATGCCGTGTACTAAAATTGCAGCCCATGCATTACAACATTATAGGCATGGCCACTGGAATTATGCGATTCTGTGGCTGTGGCAATTGTCACACAATTATAGATATGCCACATAATCTATGATTTGCCACATAATCTGCTAATTTTAACATAAACAACATTTTGATTATAGCTTAAACAGTTCAAAAGTTACTAAAAAGCAACTACATGTGTTACCATGCAGTAGAAGGCCCTTGGCAAAGCTGGACTGGTCGCCTTTTTGTTGCTTATTGCTATATTTGGGTGTTAAACTGGTACTAATGAGATGCAACCACTAATTGACTGTCTCTCTGGGGAAAAACAGGCACACCCATCACATTAGTTCTGAAAGGTGTTATCATCCACATAAGTTTTGTTAAAATATGTTTTGTTAGTGAAAAATAAAGTACCTTTGTGCATTTTTAGGTAGTTATTTTTGGAGACTTTTTTGTTTGAGCTGTGTGGTAGGTCTCTGACACTCAACCACTATCACCTACTAACCTTTGGTTTGTTAAACACTGTTTACTATTTCCCGCTGTAAAAATGATGTGCGGTTGCAATTGGGGGCGTTTATGGTTGGTGATGGTTATCCATGATGAGGAGTATCAGGTTAGATACTTTTTTCAAGACGGGTTGCTTACACCTAAATAATTTTGACAGGGGGGTCTCAGCATCAAAAGGTTTGAAGACCTTCCCTAACTCTGACATGCCTCTCGCCCCAAGCTCCCGCCACCAATTAAAAAAAGCTCCATGGCATGGCCACTGCTGGCTGCCTCACAGCACTTTTTTTTTACATTCAGTCATGCTGCACAAGCAACCGCGCTGCTGTGAGGTACGGCTAATATCACTGACAAAAACAATAGTCGCATAGGCAAGACGTATCGGCTTCGCTAATGCTTGTTCATTATTGGAGAAATACTCTAGGAGGCAAAATTATATTTTCCAGGGTAAGTTTAAAATCTTTGTGCCCATTTTAAGTACAGCGTGTTTACCTTTGCTAAAGGGGTGAAGGGAAAATAATATTTACAAACATTTTGACAAAATCTGCTCATATTCAGGATCTTAAAAAAAAAAATGAGGGTTGCTTTTTGAGTGATGGACCACCGGAAACATCTCCGCAGATCTATCCACCTTTCTCAAAAACAGGGAGAATTAATACCACAGGAAAGCCGGGGATGGATATTACTGTTCTAATATTTAAACAAATATTTTTCGGTTTCCTGGTTTATTTTTCTCTTTTTTCATTACAGCCTTCTGAAAGCTCCAGGTTCTGAGAGCTGCTAATGACAGACATTGCAGGCGAAGGCAGATCTAACGAGGACTTTATGGCTGACTTTGAAATCACTTTTGTCGAGGAGTCTAAAAAAAAAAGTTTATTCTGAATAAGTGACCTGAATGCTAACAGAAGCTGAGCCTGAATTTGTATTCAGGCGGGATGAATAGCTTCCCTCCAAATGAGACAGTGCAGTTTAATTAGGTCTAGTAGTTAACTCGGAATAAAGTCAACGCAGTGCTTGCGCTTTTGGAATCGCATTTTCCGTCCCCGCGGGACCCCTCAGAGGAGCTCTGACAACCTTACAAAAAACCAGACGCCGGCGCTTTCAGGAATTACAAAAGCGCGTCTTGCAGATAAAAGAGTGGACCTCCAGCGTCGGACTCTTCTACTCCACAATTCCGTCTTGGCTCTTACACACCATTTTCGGAATCTGATCTCCTCTTCAGATAAATAAAAATACTGTTCTGTCCCTAGCGAGAAAAATTTTTTGTAAAATAACTTTTATCAGAGCTTCTATGCCGCGGGATATATGGGCGCTATGACATGCTATTCCACTCAAACAAAAATTGTTAGGTATAGCAATAGTGATATAGCGCCCAGAGGCCTCGTTAAGAAAGCCCCGGTAATTAAAACGGGCGGTACTGGTGTTACCGGAAAGACCCTATTTTTACCAACCCGAACCCCGCTATCGTCTATCATGGGTTATGGATCAGGAATGCAGAATAACATGTTGGGCCCGGGAATACCGGGGTATTTACTGTGGGAATTTTCCAAAAATTACCAGCGGAAAAGTTTATGGACATTTTTTTCATTTTTCCAGGTGTGTTTCTACATTGGTAAACTTGGACACTGGATGGGCGGGACTCTTTAGAAACCTGCTTTTTATCACAGTGGTCGAAAATATTGTACATCGCAGGTTAATATGTACTTCCTTACGCAACATTTTTATTGTGCATAGTAAATAAAACCGTAACAACACATATTTGTGAGCATAAAAAAATAAATGAATATAAAATAGTGAGGGAAAATATTCTCATCAGAGACTTTAAATTACGTATAAACACTAATGATTTACAGTAGTGTCTAAAGTTTGTGAAATTACTTTTTATACAACACCATACCAACATTTATAAAATTAAGATATTACAAACAACTTTACACCTGTCTCGAACAGTTCTCTGTGTACACAGAAACGTAGACTGGCCATACTTAAAAAAGAGTACACCTGAGACGATATACAGTAACCTCATTATGTGCATTTGAGTCCAATTTGGTCCATAAAACGTATAGTGCTCCAATCAATCGCGGATTTCATTCACTTTAGGTGATGTGGTTGATACTGCAAACTGAATCAATTCATCTCACGCTGCTTACCAATGACAAGCCATGGTCTTCAAGGTAACAGTGAGAATAGCGCAGTGGAGGTGGGCTCAGTGTTACTTGCAGGAGCGCACGTAGAACTGCTGGACATTTCTTACCTTTTCTTGTTTTGCCAGCAGTGAAGTTACCTCAGCCGTGAAGGTGGCGTGGAGGGAAGGCGGGCTAGCACTGAGTAGGATTTTATGTTTAGGGTGATGTGTAAGGGGTGGGTGTTTCTTAATTTAGATGAACCTTGAGTGGACAATATTGTGCCTAATGGGAGATTATTCTTGAGGGAGAGGGTTAACTGAGAAACTTCTATCACTTCTGCTTAAAATTAGTTATCAGGTTTTGCAAGAGGTCTGTGATATCATTGTATCTTTACTTCTGCTGTGGAAGGGTGCTGTGCTAGCTACATACTTGGGCAGTGATTACAGACCCTCATCCAAGGCACTGGGAGCAGGTAATGCTCCCTAGGCAACGCATCATTCTCCACTAGATCCTCTGGAGGTACAGGTTGTTTAGGAGGATAGGAATGGGTAGGTGGTATGGGTCATCTGAGCTCAGAAGGCCATCCCGTGCTGAAAGCAGGATGGTTTCTTTAATGTGTTAGTATTTTATGAGATATAAGTATTGGTCAATGATCTAAGTTTAAAAGCTTTGTTGAAAAAGGACTCATGGTCTGGCATCAGTTTTCTAGTAGGAAAGTTGAGGATTTTTTGAATAATGTGAACAGTGCCGAGTTTTGAGAGCTGATGTTGATATGGGTGTTGGTAGCAGCAATATGTCTGGAAGATCTCTGGTGTTCTATCCTGCAGGAGACACTGGCCCTAATTTAGGAAACCTGGTGCTTCATGCCAGGAAGCGCAATTTTTCTTGCGGACCATCGCACCCCCCTAACTCCACCATGTGTGCACTGTATTTAACATATGGCACACTATGGCACAGGGTAGGGACAATAGCCTCATAATTTTTGACACTATTGCTGTACTTTGCAGGATTAGCTCCAAAAATGTTGTGCTAATACTGGAAAGTACAAGCCTATTAAAAATAATGGTGTGCCTCCTTTTAACACCTGTTCTGTGCATGTGTTAAAAATGCTGCGAAAAATGGCACAATGAATCTTATAGACTCCACTGCGCCATTTTTCAGGGCCCCCAATGAGTGAATGCCCCCCTTGCATATATTATGTCTGGCGCAGGCATAATGTTCACGAGGGTTTACACAGCGGCGCAATGTGTGCATTGCACCACTTTGTAAATATGGTGCAGCGTTTTTGCCACACTATTGCCACATTAGTGTAAAAAGAATGACGCTAATATGACGATAGTTGGCGCTAGGCCCTTCTCAAATTTGGGCCATTGTGTTTGAGCTAATGATGGACTGTTCCTTTTAGGGAAGTAACTGTCACAATTGCATCTTGTGTCCTATGTGCAGTGGGTATTACTCGCTGTCCTCATGGTATTCGTTCCCCAGTGGAGCCTTCCTGTGTCAAGTACTCCATGGATCCCCGATCCCAGGAAGCCTGAATCATTGACCCTCCTGTTCTGTTGCTACGTAACGTCTAGTTTGGACCTGCAGATATCAAGTTTCTACTTAGGATAATCATGTTTTCACTTTGAACCATTGAATTTTACTATCAGCACTTTGGGTTCTGTTGTACTTATTATTGTTGTCAAATGCCGTTTGCACCTGCTAGACTTCATATGCATTTGCTGTAGCACATGATTCTACCCAGGTTCAATGGAATATTCCACCCTTCCACTTGTGGCACATGCTCTTTTGGAAGACTCTTTACTTCCTGTACAAATATCCCCTCTGAACCTGTATCGAGACTTGGCTCATTCCTGGCCCAAGTTAAGCAATGTCCCTGCACTCATCTCCCGAGTTGCCTTGACCCTTCAGCATACCTGTCCTGCATAAGCAAAGTGCTTGCATTCACCTCCCGAGTTGGCCAGACCCTTCAGCATTCCAGTCCTGCACAAGCAACGCCCACCACTCTCCTCCTGAGTCGCTCAGATCTTCAGCCCACCAGTCCTGCACATGTGTCTTATCTGCACTCAGCTTATGAGCTGCCTGGCACTACCAGCGCTCTAGTCTTCCAAGCCTTCCTGATGATTCTGTGATCCTGGTGTCTGCAACACCTCCAGTGTCTCCATTCATGAGTTATAATTCCGTCTCCACTTGAGCTTCTTGCACCGAGCCGCTTACCATCTTCAAACTCTTGTAAAAGTACTAGACAAGGCTAAGTGCTTCTCCTTCAGGTTAGTGTGCACTAATCCTTTAAAGTAGTTGAGCAGGCCTGAGTTTCACCATCTCCAAAGACTATAGACTCCTCCTGTTCCTGCTCCATGAACTGTTTTCTCCAGTGCTCTCTGCTTGCCTACCCTCTTTCCCTACCTTTGTGCTTGAACTGTTTGGCTCATGGACTAGACGTCTAATTTTGTATTTAACCTCTGAACCAAATGTAACCTTGTTTCTAGTATATCTTGGGAGTGACCAAACTCCAAACTATTTACACAGTGTAACTTTGTTTCTAGTATATCTTGGAGTGTCCCCGACTCCAACCTATGTACCGAGTGTAACCTTGTTTCTAGAATTTATTGGGAGTGTCCGCGACTACAACCATGGGAGTGTCAGTAACTCCAAATCTATGTGCTGAGTGTAGACTTGTTTTCTAGTATACCTTGGGAGTGTCAGTAACTCCTAACCTATGTAACAAGTGTATCCTTGTTTCTAGCATACCTGGAAACTTGGTAACTGTATACCCCTGCATAGAATGCAACTTTATTTATAGCATACCTTGGGAGTGTCAGCAACACTAACCTATGTTCCAAGTGTTATTTTGAAAGTGCCAGTAACTCCAGTCTGTGTTCTGAGTTACCCTGGGAGTGTCATAGGCCCCAATCAGTATTTCATGTTCTTTCTCAAGAGTCTCAGAGGAATCTCATTCAAGTACCTGGTTATTATGCTCGTATGCTGTGATTTTGAAGAAACCTGTAGTTAATGATGCAGTGGATTGTAAATTATGTAGAGGCTTGCTAGAGTATTGTTAATTGCCTCTTCTTGTTGTCCCAAGTGTATTGCATCTTCACCATTACAGAGTTACTGGTCTTGTAAACATCCACCTTTGCATACCCAAACGTTCCCCGGAGTGCCACATCATGTTAAGAAGACTTATATCATCGCTGAGCAGAACCAGTACAGCAAGTTTCTTTTTCTTATTTTGTCCCTTCTCCTCTTCCCTGTTAGGAAGCCAGGGGATAGTAGTGTACCATCCCTGGGTCCTGCGTCTTCCTGAGAGGGAGTGTAGGACCAGCATTGGCTCCAGTGACGTCTCCCCAGTTGGAACCAGGTGAGTGCCTGATAGTAATAAAGCACATTTGCATACAGCAGATCCTTGTGCATAGTGGCTCAAATGAACCAGTGAACAGTGAAATGGAATGCAGTTGCTGCATTGAGGCCAGAGTTAAACTTAAGTCAAAATTGCCTACTCATCACCACTTATTTGTTGTCTAAGGAGACACTACATGGCACAAGTAAACCCAGCGTTAGACCTTTAGCTTGTTGTGCTGTAGTGGGATAAGCTGCCATACATGATAAAGCACAACAAGGTAAAAACATACCTAAATTTACTTTCGTTCTTGTTCAGAGACAGTGAGGCCTGGCATTTGGGCTATCGCTGTTGGGAAGAGTTAAGAACAGTGTGCAAAAGATGGGTCCTTGTGTACAACGACACAAATGTGCTAAAGAGCAAAGGAATGGAAAGCTGCCCGAGTAAATATCAGGAGGTAAGACTGACTGAAGCATTTTCATCCATCACATTTATTCTAACAGGGAGATCATTCACCTTTATCTTTTTGTAATGTTTCTCTAGTATTTAAAGAGCCGGTATGCCCGTAAATTTTCCAAACATAAAAATTGGTTGCCCTTTGACTTGTTTCTTAAAAGGTCTCCAGACTAAGGTTTGGTGCAAAGAAGAAACGTTTGAAAGATGAAGCAACCTTAGGGTAATGGGGGAAACCATAATATTTTCAGGAAGTTTGTGAGGTCACCATAGAAACCACCCCTTTCTTTAGTGAAGAGGTCCGGAAGGGATATAGGTATATGGACAGATAATGTGAGTTAACTTTTAGGGACATTTACGGGAGCAAATTCCAAAGGGTGATCAAGTCTCAACATGTCTCTTATTAGTAAGAGGTGTGCAAAATTTGCGTAGTTTGCTTTTACAAAATTACTTAAAATGTTGGCAGAATTATGGCAAAATATTTACCCAAAATGCTGCAAAATAACATTGCATTTAGGCGTTCATTTTGAAAATGAGGATATATTTCAGGCTAAAAAAATAGTGCAAAAAAAACAAATGCATCGTGAACAGCAGCTCGTGCTCTGTCTTCGTTGTAAAATTTTTTACAACGAACACTGCATTTGCAGAAAATATCTACACATAAAAAAATCTCAAGTGAGTGACCTACCAAGTGCTGCATTTTCTTTGCATTTTCAAACGTTTGTTTTTTCAGTTGGACTTTTAAATGCATGTCTGCAATTACAGCAGTGCATTTAAGGAAAACAATATTTTATAAAGGTAATCATTTCTCTTTAATGAAAAGATTTTTCTCAAAATTTAGTATAACAGATTGGGCACCACCAGAGCAAGAGTCATTCACACAATGGGAGTGCAAGTGTTTGTGGAGAAGAGGTCACTTATGTTCCAAAATGGCCGAAGCAACAATTTGCACATGGGATACACTTGCTAGAATAATATGGTGGGACTCTGGCAAGGAGGTGCAGTGGGCATGGGTGCGAAGGATAACTAAGCACTAGGAGCGAGGGGGTCTGACCAGGGGATAAAGGTGCACGGGCATGTGTCTATGGGCCATTAGCACGTGGCAAAGGGTTATGAGATAAAAACAGTGGCAGAGACATGAATGCACAGTGACATAGGAAAGGTAGCATAGATGGCTTAGCAAAGGAGTCACAGGCATGGGCAAGAAGGCATGTGTCACTGGGGATGACCTGGGGCAGCTTACTGACAAAATTCCAGTGTAAGGGGGAGTACACCAAGGGTGTGTCCTTGCTCCAGCTCGGTTCTCTTTATATATCAATGACATTGTTTATTCTTTACTCGAGGTGGAGGCAGACGCACCACTCTTAGGCACACATAAAGTTCCCGTCTTGTTATTTGCAGATGATACCCTTTTGATATCTAAGACCCCAAGTGGTTTACGGAAACTCCGCACATGTTTTAAGGATTTCTGTTCTGCTGGAGGCTTGGAAATCAACACCTCCACAACCAAAATGATGATGTTTAAGCCTCATAGATATTTTAAAGGGAAGGTTATACTTGGAGGTATTCCACTTGAGAAGGTGAAATTGTTTAGCTATCTTGGCCCAATGCTATCTGAGAATATGTCTTGGAAGCCACACATTGCTAAGCAGGTGTTGAAACAAAAACAAATCACAGGGGTTTTGATGAAGGATGTTGGCCTTTCTTAGACTAAGCTGATACGTCCAGCACTCCAGATCTATGAAGCCAAGGCTGTGTGCACTGCTATCCATGGTGCAGAACTATGGGGCCATGCCAAAGCCCAAGATATATCAACTGTTGAGGATATCTTCTTATGAAAGCTTGTATCTCTTCCTTTGAGTACTCCACTGCTTCCTCTTTTTAAGGACTTGGGCATTAAAAGTATATGTTACAAGGCCCGCTTATGCCCTTTCTTGTACTGAAGGTGGCGTTGAATTACACCAGAGCTTTCCTCTTACACTGCAGCCCTGCAGGCTGTAATGGAAACTGCATCCCTCAGCATCCTTTCGCTCAGATACATCAGAGTCACTATACACACTTGGGTTCAGCGAACTCTGGGATTCTCTAACTACTGCTCCCTTCCCGTGTGGACGACAATTCGGAGTCATCACAGGGCACCAACTGTTAGGGTCCCTGTTCAAGGGTACTTTACCACACACCTTGGCTCGCATTGAGCACTGGGTCATTCAACTGCAACAATACCAGATGGAAGTGTTGTACTGGTTGAGATCAGGAAGCCCAGCAGATTTCCTATCATGCCTCTCTATGCCGGAGGAAATGCTTATCACAGATGATGATATCCAAATGGAGGAATATGTGAAGCTGGTGAGCCTAAGCTCTTGCCCACAAGTGATAAGCCTGCAAGAAATATTCCACACCACGGCAAAGGACAGTGTTTTTCAGAAAGTTGTCAACACCCTACAAGAATTCACATGGAGGATGTTCCTGAAAGATGCCAATCAGTAGGCAGACCCTGAGAGAAATTGGCTAGCACAACTATGGAAGATGAGGCACTTGCTGAGCTTCACACCTGACATCTTAGCGCTTAGAAGACATTGTCCAGTAATACCCGCAGCTCTGACTCAACACATTTCTGAGCTTGCCCATAGCGGCAACAATGCACAGCCAAGAAGAAACACAACCTCATAGAGAAGGAATGGTTCACTGGCCTAGAAGGGAGCGTGAAAAACCTAGTCAAATAGAGCATGGCATGTCAGATGACAGGGGGTCCATAAAGCCCCACTCCCCTAGCCACCGAAGGAAGCTGTGACACCCCATGGGAAAAGGTCAGCCTAGACTTTGGGAGTTTACCAGATGAGTGAACCGAGCTGGTAATGGTGGGCAACCATTCAAAATACTCCCTTGTGGAAGTAATCAAATCCATGACATTTTAAGTAAGTTGTCCCACCCTTAGAGAAAATATTTGCACAATTTGGGATCCCAAAGGAAATTCGGCCTTACAATGGCCTGCTTTCCAAAGCTCTGTCAGTTCTTAATGCCTTGGCATCTGGCAAAATCGAATAACCCCCTCAATGGCTGCAGGCCAATGGGTATGTGGATCACTTCATTTGCACCTTGATTAAGATGCAATGGCTAGCTGACCAAGAAAATTCCAATTTAGACACCAGGCTCAGGGAATGCTGCAGCAGCCCTCGTTGCATAGCAATAGTACACCATAGGCATTGATGTTAAACGACATTGACGAGACCCTATCCCCACTCACCCAGAATGGGTACCCCCAGAGTATGATGCTGAAAGCACTCAGAGGTGTTGAAGATGGGGCAATGAGCTAGCAAGCCAAAGGCAGATAGCCCACTGTGCTATTACACGATCACCAGCCAGGTTGTAAGTTCCACAAGCCTTATGAGCCAGATGTATGGGTAGTGAAAGAAGTCCAGGGAACTATGGTGACAGCTTGTTGAGTGAGAGAAACCATAAGAAGGTACATCTCCTGGTTTAAGCAAGTAAGCAGTAACCCCGCAACAGAGCCCAGTGAAGAGAACTGGAGCTGGGGACATCCATGACCTTGGAACGTGGGGCACCCAAATGTAACAACACACAGAGAGGGAACGTGGCACAAGAGACAGTGATAGCTCAGTAGCCCGGCCTCAGCCACTGATCCTGACTGAGCCTGGAGTACGAAACAGCGTGTCTGGAGCCAACAGTGTGACTTGAGGCCAAACCCCATGCCCAGCCAAAGACTGAAGGATTTTTTTTGTTCACAGCTATGCTTTGCCACCACAGTGTCTGAACTGGTGAAGTAGGCTAAAGTTAGGGGTGATGTAGTGAGCCATACGGCTCCTACATGGAGACCCCTGACACCACCATAAAAAAGCACGTGACCCTTGGCATGGCCCAAGGGAATAAATAAAAAAAGAGCTCAACACCTTTCTGGGTCTTTGGCTCGTAATCATAAGTGTGTGTGTGACTCATGCCGTTGCCTGCTCCTCAGGGCCTGTGCATTACTCGAAGCCTACACACCACTGCCTAGTACATAATTTGTACTGAAAGCATACTGGAAACCTACCCTTCCAGTACAGAAAACCTGTGGGAGATAAATGTCCAAACATTCCACACACTGTATGCCACACATGCAATGTATAGAATTTTGGGAGAAATTCAAACATTTCTCCATGTTAGTGCCTGCTTCAGGGAACTATTATTTGTTGATACAAAGTCATGTTTGCTATTTTAGTAGATCAAACCTTACATCAAAAACTATGGTTACTTATCAATATCCACCCAAGCTACACCTAAGTAATGCCCACTTGATGCAAAGTTTGCAAAACAACACATTAGCTATTTGGGCTGAAAAAAGGGCACCTTTTTAGCAAAAATACCTTTATACTTAAAAATAAATATCTTTGCAAGAATTTGATTTAGTTTGCTTTGCCTTACTATGCATGACTTTTCCCGGTGCAAACCTTTAGCAAATCTAACTCACCTTAAGATTCTGTTAAACATACTCAACTATCAAATTAAAATAAGCTGTTTGTTTAATGAGTAACATTCTTATAGCAGTAATTTATTCTTTCTCGCTCACTACCAGTCAGGGACCTTACTTATTGCCTACCTTGCCCATGCCTTAAAAAGTCTCTGCTCACATTCTGTTAGAGATATGTGGGCTGAAATTGTTGCCCACCGCTCACTAGCAGAGCAGTATATGTTAGTGCTTCGAATTAAGGGCAGGCCCTGAATCACTTTCAGCGTGATTTACACTGCAGGATCTTTGACAGCCAGCCATCAGGCAGGCGGCTCAAGTCAGGCTATGTATGGCTGCATTTAGCATGGGGACTATCAAGCCCACTGTTAGTGTGTGTGCGAGGTCTTCCATGTGGGTGATAAGAAGGGAACCAGTGCCTAACTATAACCAGAAGATGAGTGGGGGAGAACGATCAGAGCAAGGTGAAAAAGGAAAGGAATACAGGCCCTCATTTACGAGGCCCTAGCAGCACACTGCGCCATCAGAGCATCATTTTTTTTAAGGTCCGTTGGCGCAGTGTACCGGCCCATATTTACAAAGCTATGCAAAGCCACCGTGCATGGCTTTTCATGGCCTTGTAAATATGGACCCCTTCAGGCATAACACTGTGTGAAACAAGCGTTCCACAGGTGTTGCTGTGGGTGTTACCATGAAAAAACCTATGAACTCCAACGGAATCTGAGGCGTTACCAGATTTACAAGTCCGGGAATGCGTCAGATTCCTACGTCACCTCAGAGGTAGCGTTAAACTGGGGCAACTGAGAAAATGACCATTATTCTCCTTGTTTGTTCCTCTTTCTATGTTTGCTGCATTCTCCAGCACCCCTAGAACAAGCAATAAAGAGAGTAAGAGCTACTGGCATTGTAAATGCCTAATTGGACTTTTCTAGCTATATAAATTGGTCAATCCTGCCTTATAATTTGGTCCATTCCTGCCATATAATTCCAGTGGCCCTGCATATAGCTAAATTACTTCCATTTACCTTCTTCCTCTATCAGCAGCTTGAAATTCTGCACTTTGTGCTTCTGGAAAAGCCGACACTGATCATCTGAAATACAAGTGAAGTTTGAATGTGACTTATTGTACTGCAATGACTCCACATCGCATTCTGTCAACAAAGTAGGTTGAAATATTCCACTATCAGTGAAGCGGAGCCTTCTGTGTACCTGACAGAAATAGAAAGTCCAGTACACTATGGAATTAAAGAGTATGCATGGTTAAGGTCATTCCCCGAGGAAGCCCGCAGCTTGCGGTGAAGTCATACTTCAAGGACTTATTGCAAAGCTGTTCACACAACACTTTAATGACCTGAACAGAAAATATGTTTACAGATGTCTTGCGAGTGATATTTAACAATCAGGGTAACGCCATTAAGTGCTAGGGCATAAGCATGGTTAATTTCCCTATTGTTCCATGAGACGTTTCTGGAATATTATTTTCTTATAGTGTAACTCCTGCTTCCGATGCGTTGCCACTCCCTAACGCATTGGTGCCCTTGTTTTCTTTTCGCCCGCTTTGGATAATCTGTTACCTGCTCACTCTCCAAAAGAACCATCCTCACAAGTGCACGCTCAACCGGTACCGCCCTGCAACGTATGAGCCAGTCATTCAACACCACTGGAAGCACCAGAGGAGGAAATCGAAAAAGTAGCGAGTCGTGGTTCCCTGTCTTAGGATGGCCAGTGTAGTTCATTGTAATACAGTACCGGGCATCATTACTCTAAAATATAGTAAATTACGGAGCCAGAATTAATTACCGACATACATAAACAGCGGTAGGTTTTTATAACATGAAAAATATAGGGGGTCATTCTGACCCCGGCGGGCGGCGGGAACCGCCCGCCTGGAGGGAACCGCCAGAATACCGCTGCGCGGTCAAAAGACCGCCGCGGGTATTCTGGGTTTCCCACTGGGCTGGCGGGCGACCGCCAAAAGGCCGCCCGCCAGCCCAGTGGGAAACACCCCTCCATGAGGATGCCGGCTCCGAATGGAGGATGTGCGACGGGTGCAGTAGCACCCGTCGCGAATTTCAGTGTCTGCTGAGCAGACACTGAAATTCAAAATGGGGCCCTCCCACGACACCCCTCACCGCCATCCTGTTCCTGGCGGGCGGAACCGCCAGGAACAGGATGGCGGTGAGGGGGTCGGAATCCCCATGGCGGCGCAGCAAGCTGCGCCGCCATGGCGGATTCCCATGGGCAGCGGAAAGTCGGCGGTACACCGCCGACTTTCCGTTTCTGGCCGCGGCTGTCAGAATGCCCGGCGGAGCACCGCCAGCCTGTTGGCGGTGCTACCGCCGGCCCCGTCGGTCCTTGACCGCCGGGGTCAGAATGACCCCCATAATCCTTTTTATAGTTGTGTTAAATATCTAACACATTTCATGGTGTACATTGTATGTACGCTTTAGTGGCGGTAGTGTTAGAGAATCAAAATTACCCTTTGGTAGCCCTAGCAATCACATGACATATCGAAATGTGCTCTCTTTCAGCGATAGCGTCATGTGGACGCGTCAAAACCACTCTTGTATGCCTAGTATAATCTGCAGCCAGTCGCTCCATTAATGTGCAACCATGATGTTTATGTTATTATTTTTGGGATAATCTGATCCTGATTCGTCTGACACATCACTCAGTAGTGTGCTCAGCATATGTGCAGCGACTCTTGCGGGTCCACGAAGGAGGGAGACAAAAGAAAAAGTAGATTCTAGACACTAAAGTATACGGCCACTCGTGCACTAATCCATGTAATAGGGCCTGTCCCCACGGCAGTAACAAATCAGCCTCAAGGCAGGACAAACGTAAAGCAATTACCAATAACATCAATGGATTTTTGAAAGGCAGGCCCACGAATGGGTGAAAGTGGTGAAAAGTGGTGACCGTGAGGTGGGCGTGGTGAAAGTCACAGAAGAGATTATAACATGTCAGAAAGCAAGGAAAATGCTGTTAATGATGGTTTCTGTGTAGGAAGGGGTCCCTTACCCATAAACAATCATCCCTGCAACGCAGGCCCAAGGGTTCCTGTGTTGTTGATAGGCAGCAATGTGTGCACCAGTGCAGGGGACAAGGACAGAAATATGCCATATCTTATAGGTACGCCACAGTCCTGCCCTTTTATTTTGACGCATGGCAGCACAGCAAATAGGCTTGCTACGCTGCCCTGCACCAAAACTTAGGAAATGAGGCCCACAGTTTTTTATGTGTGCACCAGACTGCAATGGTGTAATGTGCCCACACCTTCTATACTGTTAGTCCTGGTGTTTCAATTTTTGGCAATTTTTTCAGCATGCACGCATGAGGATGCTTACCCTTCGTAATATGCTAACAATGGCATAATGATAATAATTATTTACATATTTGTGTCATCCACATTACCAAGGTGCTTGCCTAGTATAAGGCTGGCTCAGGTATAAAGGTGCTAATTCTTGGAAAATTGAGGCCATTCTAGGCACAGTGATGCCCATTGTCATATAATTATTGTCCAGATAGAATTAAGGTAATTATTAGTACATTATGGGCATCCAGGTCATACACGCCTAACACTGCCATCCTGAATCTGCATAAAGATTGTAATTGTTGTCAGAATTTGGACATCAATGGCATGAGAATGCTTATCCTTTGTAAAATGCTAGCCAGGTCGTACCAGTGGCAATTATTGGTAAATTGCTGACAACTATTGCATGATAGTGCCTACTCCTTGTATAATGATTTCCTGGGCACATTGTTGGCAATTCTGTTGAAATTGTGGGTATCCTATGGAAAATGCTCTTTACCTTTCTATAAATGTGGTCCTGACATGATGGCAATTCGTGGTACAATGTAAGCATCATGACACAACACTGCCATCCTAGCCTTGTCTTAATGATTGCGATTTGTGGCATAATTTAGACATCCATGGATTGATAATGAGCATCCCTAGTACAATCCTGAACTTGACGCAATGATGGTGAATCTTGGCATATTAAGGGCATCAGTGCACAATGGTGCTCTTCCTACGCTAGTCCTAACACAATCATGGTAAACCATGGCACCCTCTGGACATTCGTGGCAAAGAGTGCCCATTCCTAGACTCTGACATATTGGTGATAATTAATGTTATGTGGGCTTTCGTAGCATGATGATACACACCATAAAATGCTGGCTGTGGTATAGTAGTGGTTAATTCTGGCAAATTTTGGGCATCCTTGGCATAGCACTGTAAAAAATGGAATACAGAATGTACCTATTTGTAGCTGTACTAGGAGAGAGTAAGGAACAAAAATGAAAAACAAAAGTTCTAGCATCACTAAGGTATTAATTTGGAGAATCTACTTTGTTTTAAAATAATGAATAGTTTGTATTTTAAGACAAAGGGGGTTATTACAACTTTGGAGGAGGTGTTAATCCGTCCCAAAAGTGAGTGTAAAGTGACGGATATACCACCAGCCGTATTACGAGTTCCATAGGATATAATAGACTCGTAATACGGCTGGTGGTATATCCGTCACTTTACCGTCACTTTTGGGACGGATTAACACCTCCTCCAAAGTTGTAATAACCCCCCAAATGTCTAAATGTATTATTTAGTTCAATAAAAAGGGATGCACAAGAAAAACTCACCTTCCATTTTGCTGTGAACGGCTTGGGCTTAAACTGGAGTTGAACTATCACAGTGTGGAAAGATTTTGGTAGAAAATCTTGTGCTGTCAAATGAGGTGCAGTACATACAAGTTCATTGCCATGGAAGTATTTACCAAATGCTAAAAGTTCATTGCAGTCTGGCTTTTCCTAATCTTCCCTTGAATGAAATAATTGTGCCAGGATGACATTTGGTGGTACTGGGGATAGCAAGTTGAGGGCACCCCCAAAATCAAGAAGACAGGATATTGAGCAGGCCAAGAGATCTAGGACCTGATTTATAGTAGGTGGACAGTGTAGTCCATTGAAAATGTGATGGTGTACTCTGTCCACCAAAGTGATAATTTGTTCACACCATGCCCGCCAAAGTCCCGCCGTCAGATTACCGTTCCGCGGTCGAAAGACCGCCGCGGTAATTCTGACTTTCCCGCTGGGCTGGCGGGCGGTCGCCTTCAGACCGCCCGCCAGCCCAGCGGGAAAGAGGCTTCCACGATGAAGCCGGCTCGGAATCGAGCCGGCGGAGTGGAAGCTGTGCGACGGGTGCAGTTGCACCCGTCGCGTATTTCACTGTCTGCGCAGCAGACAGTGAAATACATGTAGGGGCCCTCTTACGGGGGCCCCTGCAATGCCCATGCCAGTGGCATGGGCACTGCAGGGGCCCCCAGGGGCCCCGCGACCCCCCCTACCGCCATCCGGATCCCGGCGGTCGGACCGCCGGGATCTGGATGGCGGTAGGGGGGGTCGGAATCCCCGCGGCGGTGCAGCAAGCTGCGCCGCCGTGGAGGATTCAATGGGGCGGCGGTACACTGGCGGGAGCCCGCCAGTGGTGCCGGTCCGACCGCGGCTTTACCGCCGCGGTCGGAATCCCCATTGGAGCACCGCCGGCCTGTCGGCGGTGCTCCCGCGGTCCTCCGCCCTGGCGTTCAAAGACCGCCAGGGTCAGAATGACCACCTAAGTATTCCATCAACCCACCTCTGCTTGTCTGAAGAAAGTCAAAATTTGGGCCAGAGTTCACACCTCAAAATCCTCTCAGACACACAAAGGCTCTCAAAAGTGGACGAGTACCTGTAGGGCAAGCCCTAGTCAGGTCGGACATCAGATTAGGTGGAGGGGTACCCTGCTGAGGCAAGGGTGAGAGATGCATCACTTGGCAGGTTGCAGCCCTGAGACTGCATGAGTGAATTGGCTTACCTTGTGGTACCCTGCAGTCCTCATTCCTCTGTATTAGTTTTTGTTGACACCAGTGGACCTTGTTCTTTCTGGTTTACATAAAGAGGCTGTTGGTAAATGGGTTATTGGTAGGGCAGGTAGGTACCTACACCTAGCAACAAGCCACTAACCTCCACATAGGTACAGTTAGGTCTCAGTAAATTAATCCCAGCTCAACCCTTGGTAGCTTGGCAACGAGCGTCAAGGCTTAACTTAGGAGACAAAGTGTAAAGCATTCAAATATCACAAAACAGTAATTAAATAAAACACAGGAAACAGTTTAAAAATCCAAAACCAATTTATAAAAATAGTTTATATTTTTATCTTTAAAATGACACAAAAACGATTAAAATCGGTTCAGGTGAACCGGAGATTTGAATTTTTAAAGAATTATTACTTTTCTAGCACTTAGAAACAAAAAGCGCCAATCGGGTCATCTGGTTGCACCTCGACCGGGGCAAAGTCAAACTTTCAGGCCGACCGCGATGGAGCCCTGCTCGGCTACAGGTCGCGGGAGGCCTCGGTTAAAAAGTTACCTTCTGACTTAGTCTTTATTTTGAAGTTTTTCTTCACCGGGACGAACCTGCCAGTTGAATCCGACCTCCTGGAGCCCTTGTCCGGATACGCGATGTGGGTTTCCTCGGTGGAGACTTTTACCTTCGGACTTAGTCGTTTTTTCGAGATGAAAATCCTTCGACCGGGGTAAACCTGGATCTTGATCCGACGTCCATGGAGCCCTTCTCGGATACGATGGCTGGGAGGTCCCGGTCAACTTTTTACGTTCGGACTTAGTCTCTTTTTTGGATGTTTTTCTTTACCGGGACGAACCACGAAGTCAGGCCGGGTCGCGGTTGAGGCAAGCCGGCTAGAATTTCCGCGGCGGGTCGGTCCCTCTCTGGAGCTTTTTTCCCAAAATTCTCAAATCTTTTCCAAACTTCTGGGGCTTCACCCAGATGTTCTTTTAAGGTTCTTTTGGGGTCCACAGCTCACCCCAAGGGTCCAGAAGTTCTGTGATGGTCCTTGGGGGGTGCGGACTTCAACTCCCAGAATGCACCTGGCGCAAACTCCTTTTTGGCCACTGGACAGTGGTCAGCTGGTCGCTTTCTTCAGGAGTTGGTGCAGGGGACTCTGGTTTAGCAATTTTTCACCTGTAGCAAACAGGGAGTCCCTCCTTGAACCAGTTGAAGCCAGGCAAAGTCCTTCTTGTGGTGAAGCCCAAGTGCGCAGCTGGTGCAGTCCTTCTGAGTGCAGGTTCCAGGTGCAGGCCAGGGGTCCAGCAGGGCAGTCCTTCTTCTTCTTTAGTTCCTTTCTTGTTGAATTCTGGAGGGGATCTGCGGTGTGGGGGCAGGTCTGCCAGTTTTATCCTTGCTCCTGGGTGAAAAGCAGGGGGGCCCTGGTTCTCCAATCAGGTACAGGGTCGTCCCCCTGTGATGACCACTTCCTGGGAAGTGTGGCAAAAATCCATCCAAAAGGCAACAGTCTCTAAAAATCCAACATGGCTGAATCTGATTTTTGGAGGTTACATCTGGCTGAGCCCACCCACTGGTGTGGCTAAAAATCATAAACACACCCCTCTCCTGCCCTCTCCTAATCTAATCAAGGGGGCACCTAGCTGTCTGGGGTTGCAGGATGTGGGGGTGTTGCTGGGTGCTGCAAATGTCCTTCTCTGCCTTTGAAGACCAGTTTGGCAGCCCTCCCCCTTCCTGCCTCACCATCTGCTGAGGGGAGATTCTCTCCCCCAAGCACATTCCTTTGTGTGAAGCCAGGCCACTTCACACCTAATCAAGGCAGCCTGGCAGAAGCTGCTGCAGGCTGGCCAATCAGAGCACAGCAGCAAAAACAATGCATAGCTGAAATTGGCAACTTTTTAGGTAAAGTCTAAACTTTTTACCTGAACAAGTTATATTAAATCCCACAACTGGAAGTTGTGGGATTTATTACAACAATTAATTTGATACCAAATTCTTGGTATGTAACATTTAAGGAGACTTTAAAATTTAAAATAAAGTCTGCCCATTCTAGCCTATGAAGGCCATTTACTTCAATGAGGGAAAAACGAATTTGGCTGTTTTTACCTCACCAGGGCTTATAAATCTATTTTTATAAAGTCCCTGCTTATAGTTACATGGCACCCAGCCCTAGGGGCGCATAGGGCACACCTTAGGGGTGACTTATATGTAAAAATAAGGTAGTTTAAGACTTTGGAAGTACCTTTAATTCCAAAGTCGAATTTGCATATAATTTTAATTTAAAAGCAGCCAGCAAGGCATGCCTGCCTTTAAAATGACACTGGGCACCTCAGCAGTGCACCTAGGTGTGCACCACCTATGCTGTGGTCCCTAAACCTACATGCCCTACCATATACTAGGGACTTATAGGTAGGTTAACGTAGCCAATTATAATTAGCCTAATTTGCATATCCATTTTACACAGAGCACAGGCCCTGGGACTGGTTAGCAGTACCCAGGGCACCATCAGAGTCAGGAAAACACCAGCAAAAAGTGGAAAATGGGGGCAAAAAGTTATGGGGCCTCTGCAATCAGCCCTGTTTTCTCACAGAGGCATACTGATGACCTTGTAGAATTTCCTCCCAAAACATATTTTTCTTTAATTATTAGCAGTAAATGACATATCACATTAAAAGGAGATAATGTGGTGAAAGGAGACTACCCCTGCTTCCATATTTCCAGCCAAGACAGCAGCATGGCACCGACTTGGTATTTCTCAATTTACTCAATCAGCTCAGCTCTTCTCTGACATAGCAGACTTGTGAAAAAATATTTTTTATATATGCCTTCATAAATTAATTTCCTTTCAAAGCTCATTTGTCTGGTCTATTCAACTCTACACCACCTCCACCCATTACCCTTGCACTTACCTGTAGCCAGAGGCCTTTGAACTAAAGAAAAGCCATCAATAGGCATCATGTCATGTCCAGCAGAGTGTCTTGATTGAGTCTCATGGGTTCTGCAGCTTTGATCTCCTCGGGGCAAGAAGAGATTTTGTCTGCCTTGCTCATTCAAGAACTTTTGTCATGCGTCGAACAGGCACATTACAGGAAAGAAATCAGACTACCCCTTACTACTTTAAGACTGGTCATTATGTCTAGGGCTAGTATTACTGATTTCTGGGTGCTTGGTTACATCCTGCTGACCCTTCACTTTGTGGAGATTTGACTGACAATCTTCCTTTATCATTATTAGAAGATGCAATGGGCAGCCTCTAGCTTAAATGAGTAATAACGTCTTCATCTCTGTGGCAGCTGCAATCAGGAAAGAAGCCAAGCTGGTTACATTCCACTAACAATATAATGATAACCAATGAAAGGTCTATATTTCTGCTTCTCTTTTGTTTTAAGGTGAGCTCAATCAACCTAGTGCTTTCATGGTTCCCTAATCATGAGTGCGTCTTGGCTCTTGTACAGGTGGATGTATGCCCACAACAAAGGAATGAGAGTTCCTTAATTACTAGAATAAACAATCTTCATATGACCATGAATAATGGTGGATCAGCAGTTTTTCCGCTTTCAACACTGACGCCAATCCCATTGCTCCTGTATGTCTGTCTCAAGCTGTGATGGGGGAGGTCTCCTTCTTACACAACCACTTTAAATGTCTCTATCTGCCTCATTTGACATCACTGTGTTGATATCTTAAACGATGTGTACAGAAGGTCTCTTCCCTTAAGTCTCACAGTAATTGTTTAATGTGCACGTGTGCTCAGTGGACTTGACGACAACAAAGGCTCAAGTGAATGAATGGTTGGAAAGGTAGGCAATGCCAAGACTCTCGGAGAAGGAGAAAGAATACCTAGATGAGGTTAGACCAGTGGAAGAGGTATGGTAGATATTCAGCAGGAGCAAGAAAGGGAAGGCAGCGGGCCTGATGGGTTGCAAAATGAGTTTTAGCAGAGTCTAGAGGAAATAAGTCCAGTGTTGACCCAGCTTTTTGTGGGAATTTTTCAAGAACGAGCTCCTCTCTCGAAATCTTGGGAAGATGCAGTGATAAAGTTCATTTTAAAACCGGAAAAAGATCTTTTAATGTATGAATCATATAGGCCGATTTTGCTGCTAAATAATGATTATAAATTGCTTGCAAATTTCTGGCAAAGAGGTTGAGTAAGATCATTGGAGGATTGATAGTAGAGGACCAGAAAGGTTTTCTAAAAGGGAGATTTATGCCAGATCTAACTCACAAGCTAATAGGGTCCATTAGATTTGACAGGTCCTGCTTGGTGTAATAACGTTGGATGCCACCAAGGCTTTTGATCAGGTAAATGACTATTTTTGAATGCCCTTATATGCCATTACAATTTGGGAAACAAATTTTGCAGAGCAATACGGGGAATTTACAAGACACCCTCAGCCAGAATCTTGGATGGAAACTGAATGGGAACCTAATAGCAAGTTTTAAGATAGCAAGAGGGACTAGATGGGGTGCCCACTCTCCCCTTTATTATTTAATCTATCGAGCCCTTTGCAGAAAATATTAGGAGAGAACAAATGATTAAGCCTTTTACATATGGTGGCTAGGTAAAGAAAATATCACTGTATGCTGATGATGTGATGGTCTATACAAGCGATCTAGCTACTACCCTAGTTAGGTTAGATCAAGTGATAGCTGCGTTTGGAAAAGTCCCAGGTTATGAGGTAAATCTGTCTAAAACAGAGATTATGGCGGAGAATATGGAGGGAGGGCATGATTTGATAAAAATAGAATTTAAATATCTGGGTATTAAGGTTTGTGGTTCCTTGGAGAACATTTCTGAAATAAAATTCAATAGGGCTATGAAAGAGACAAACAGATTGTTATTAAGTTGGTCTCACCTGCCATTAACATTGTTTGGAAGAGCCAACTTGATGCCCATCCTACTGAAATTTCCCTTTGTACGTTAAAAAGACTTGGCTGCAAAAAGTGCATAGGAAAGTAAATTTCTATATTTCTGCATTTGAGGGGTCTAGAATGGCAAGTAGGAAGCTGAGGAGGAAATATGATAAAGGAGGCATTGCACTTCCAGACTTCCAGTTATGTGCTTTGGCCTTCCAACTAAAAAGTGCAAAAGCTTTGTTGTCTGATAAGGATGGCCCTGAGCAAGTTCATTTAAGGGGAACTCTGATAAATGAGGTGGAAGGTCGAAATTCATGTGTAAATCTGGTGACTTGAAGTTTTTGAAAAAGATGAGGTTGAAAGTCCTACAGGTGGCCGCCCGGCTGTGGGCGCAGATAGGCAAGAAACTAATTTGTTGTATTATAGTAAATATGCTCCTGTGTGTGAATCTCCCTGGAGCTGTGGAATTCCTTAAAGATAAATTAGCTATAGCCCTAGGAGAGGCAGGTATTACAGAGTCAGGATAGATACTCCAAAATGGGAAACTTGGTTCATGAGAAGAATTCCAAACAAGAACACTGGGTGCGGTATCCAAATTTAAGTTCTATCAAAAACAAAAGTTTGGAGAAATCCATGGGAGAAGAAGAAACCTACAGAAATGAGCTGGAGGGGCTGTTGATCAATGGGTCTCACCCAGAAGATTGAAGTGGCGGCCTGGTATGGGCTTTTTCTGGAAATCTTGGATGGAGATCTTGTGCCCCCCATTATCTTCTATGGAGATACTATGCTGAATGCAAGGATCAATTGATTATGGCAAGTATCCTTTCAATTTCTTTACAGTGAGGTAAAACCTTTGCATCTTAGAAGAAACCACCTTTTCTCCCATCACAGGGCCTTCTTGTCACCAAAGAGGTTGTCAAAATTGAGGGGTGCAGAGAACATGCACTGTGAGAAATGTGATCTACTGAAAGCTGACAACCTTCATATGTTCGTGCTCTACCCTATTATTCAGGAGTGCTGAGGAGAGGTCAGTAAGGTGTTAAATGAAGTTTTTCACACTCGTATGGAGGTAAGCCCAGAGCTAATTTGTTTTGGGTTGGTCGCCTGATGCGCGACTTCCTTAGGGTTACAATAGCAAACTGTTGTTTTTGTTTGTCCTTTTGGGCAGAAGAGAAATATGCAAAAAAAATGTATCTTCAGCTGATCCATCTAAGGCAGAATGGTTGAATTCAGTGATTTATGTTTGTAAGATAGACCTAAACCAATCCCACACCAAAAAAGTAGAAAAACTGTGGGCCCGTTGGTGGTATGGCTAGATGAGGAATGCATGTGTAAACCCAATAGACCAAAAAAGAGTGCCTTGGTACAGGATGGTTCAGTGTAAAGGTTCAATGATTATAGCCGCTCTGGCTCAAGACCAGGTGACGGGTAGGTTGTACCCGTAAGTCAGCATCCCTCCCTTCCCTAGCTGAGAATCCTTCATCTCCCCAGGTCCGCCGTATACCAGTGGAGGAAGAACTTGGAGGTCAGTTTGGAAGTGTACAAGGCAAATGAGGACAAAAGTAAAAAAAATACAGCATGATGAACCAAGGCGTCTCCTGGCATAGGGCCTCTGAGAACCTGTACAGCCCGAACCATGAGTATGTTTAGCCATGAGGCTTTCATTATTAGTGTGTTAGTCTACTTTGGGTTGAACAGGAAGAGTTGTGCCTTGAAGTGTTCCCATGCTGCAGAACACATGGAAGATTTACTATCTTTTTACCAAAGTTTCTGCCCTACATTATGTGAAAGAGAGAGAACAGTATAGCACCATACCAATTAATGCATGCCAACTTTTTCCCCTCTCCCTGCACTGGCACACTTTAGGATGATACCAATGCACACTTTCTTGCACCGTGGTCAAGAGTGTATGTATGTGATATCAAGCATAGTTTTTGTATTGTAAGTGCACCCTTCCAATATCAGGTAGTATGCTTATACATAGTCAGTGCAGCACACAGGGAAAGCTGGAAACGTTTAGAGAACTAAAAAAGTTCTCCAAGTTAATGCCATCATCAAAAGGGGTTATTATTTTGTGCAAATATCTGAGTACAAATATTAGTATATGGAGCTTTGCATCGAAAACCATGGGTAGTTCCATGGGAATGGCCATGTATTACCCATTGAAAATCTACCTGACGCAAAGGAGTGCAAAGAACTGCTGGAGCTATTCTGCGTTAGTTTAGGGCTGTTTCCCCATAGAAAATATTTCTCAAAGCTTTAAAAAGTTGTGATTTTGTGGTGCACAGCCCTGTCTACAAATGTTGACAGATATGGTTCTTCAACAAAAACCACAGAGAGTTGCATGGAAATGCCTTTGTACCATGCATGGCATGACCCTTGACGCCAAGCAACACAACACAGTGCCAGCGCTACTTTGTGCTACCTCAGGGCTACATCTCAGTACAAAAATAGTTTGGGCTGGAAAGTAAATCCCAAATCAACAGTTTATTCTGCTTTGCATGCTTTGTGATTAAAACCCTGCATAAATGTTTAGCTAATCTGCTCTTTAATTTTTGTGAGTGCAACGTGCTAAAATGTCACACGTGCTTGCAGACAGTCACAGCAATTTGTTTTCAACTAAATTTTATTATTTGCATCAGTACACATTTAGGGCCTGATGTATGAAAAGTTAGCGCCGCCTTTGCCTCATTTTTTAACGCAAAAGCGGCGCAAACTTAGAAAATATAACGGCGCTATCTTTTCATAAATCAGGCACTTAGCGTCCTGCTGGTGCAGCGGTACTTCCCAAAAATACAGGGCCATATTTATACTTTTTGACGCAAAACTGCGCTATCGCAGTTTTGCGCCAAAAAGATTAGCGCCGGCTAGCGCCATTCTGAAGCGCCATGCGGGCGCCGTATTTATTGAATGGCGTTAGCCGGCGCTAGCAGACCGGCGCTGCCTGGTGTGCGTGGAAAAAAACCACGTACACCAGGCAGCGCCGGCGTTGGGGAAAATGGCGTTAGGGCGTCTTAAAATGGGGCAAGTCAGGTTGAGGCAAAAAAATCGCCTCCACCCGATTTGCGCCATTTTTAACGACGCCCAGACGCCATTTACATGACTCCTGTCTTAGTAAAGACAGGAGTCATGCCCCCTTGCTCAATGGCCATGCCCAGGGGACTTATGTCCCCTGGGCATGTTCATTGGGCATTGTGGCATGTAGGGGGCACAAATCAGGCCCCCCTATGCCAAAAAAATAAATAAAAAATGAAAAAAATGATACTTACCTGAACTTACCTGAATGTCCCTGGGATGGGTCCCTCCATCCTTGGGTGTCCTCCTGGGGTGGGCAAGGGTGGCAGGGGGGGTCCCTGGGGGCATGGGAGGGCAGCTGTGGGCTCATTTTGAGCCCACAGGTCCCTTAACGCCTGCCCTGACCCAGGCGTTAAAAAGAGGCGCAAATGCGGGGTTTTTTGCCCCACCCACTCCCGGGCGTGATTTTTGCCCGGGAGTATAAATACGACGCATTTGCGTCGCAGTCATTTTTTTGAGACGGGAACGCCTACCTTGCATCTCATTAACGCAAGGAAGGCGTTCACGCAAAAAAATGACGCTCATTCCTCATACTTTGGCACTAGACGCATCTAACGCCAAAGTATAAATATGGCGTTAGTTTTGCGACGAATTTGCGTCGAAAAAAAACTACGCAAATTCGGCGCAAACGGAGTATAAATATGCCCCACAATGTTTTCAAATATTTTTATTCACTTCACTTTTATTCCTGGAGGTGCTCATTTCAATGCTTATGCTTCAGAAACAAACAAAAAATAATATATTAGGTCTTCATTCAGGCTTTGGTGAAAGGGAGAAAGATAGTTGTTACCAAGCAGTAGGACTTGGGCGGCGGTTGTAGACCAGGTTTGTGGTGGGAGAATACAGCAGGAAAGGGCAGTGCTGGTCTAGACTGAAGCATAGCTGCTCGCACGTCTCAGAATTAGAAGAACGATCTTAGTTGTTGCATGTCAGATTTGAGGAGTACGGCAGAACTATGCTTGTGTCCAAGTACTGAAAAAGCAGTGTTTAAGCACTGAATGCCAGGACGGAGGTGTGTGGCATTGCTCATGGGGGTCCCAGCATAGCAAGAGTAATGGGTGCCGTGTGCGTGAAAGGATCTAGGCATGTTGTAGACATAGACATCAATTAGGGGTGACAAGTGAGCGAAGCAGTGAGCCCTGCCATAACCCTTGTGACCACTGGCACTGCTTTTGCTGCCTCACAGGTGACAAAATCGGCGCCAAGAAGTAGAACACAGGTACAGTTTGCTTTTTTAAGCATCTTTTTCTGCCAATTTCTTCTTACACTAGCCATGAATATTAGTCTTCTATTGACTATTAGTGCAATAAAAATGGAACACCAGGCGCTTGAATTGGACGTAAAATGAAATGAGAGAGAAGTGAAAAATTGTTGTCTACATGCTTGCTTAGGGGCAAGAGTGTGTTTGTGTTAGATAGAGGATGTGTATCTGTGAGCATGTGTGTCTGCATGAATGAGCATGTGGTGTGTGAGCACATGTGAGTGCTAGGTGCAGGTTCTGGGTTAGAATGAGTCGGGCTGAATGTCAGTAGGTGAGTATAAGTGACTCAGAGTGAATAAGAATGAGTGAGTGCTAAGAGTAACTGCATGTGACGGAGAGTGGGTGAATGAGAATTAATGAATAAGGGTCAGCATGCAAGAGTTGTAAGGGAGTGTGAGTGAGCTTAAGTGACAAATGAGTGAGAATGGGAATCAGTGATCGTGTTTAACTGTTAGTGAGAACGAGTGAGTCAGAGGAAGAATGAGTTAGTAAGAGTAAGTGCAAGTGAGTGTGTGAGTGAGTGAATATGAGTGAGTGAGAATTAAAATGAACGCGAATGAGTATAAATAAAAGAGAATACATAAGCCAGTGTGAGTGACAATATATCAGAGTGAATGATAATGAGGAAGTGAGAGGAAGAGGAGGTGCAAGTGAGTGACTAACACAGTGAGTAAGAATGAGTGAGCTTGAATAAGTGAGAATGCGTGAGTGAAAATGAAGAAGAGTGTGAGTAGGTGAGAATGGTAGTAAGTGGGTTAAAGTGAGTGGATGTGAAAATATGGTGCTATGCTTGTGACTTTGAAGATGACCCATGCATATTAGGGGGAGTTCTTGTCTTGCAGAAGTGTTATGGTATACCTCTGTTGCTGGAATAGTGGAGGCAGGTCTTCCACCGACAGGCACCTGTGATAAAATACAAGCACTGGAATACTGGATGGAATTCTTAGAATAATTAACATCTGTGGTTGGAACACTGGAGGTATATCTTGGTATAAAGGGCATCCATCGAGAAAATGTTCATGCTGATTTTATGAAATTCTTGACATAGAGGTCACGGTATTGAAATGCTGGGATATTGGAGGTAATTCTTATCATAACTGAGGACAACCATGGCATATGGGAGGAGGCAACAGCAAGAAAACGCTGGCTCTGACATGCTGGACATATTTCTTTACATAGAGGTTACCCATGTGATATAGATGGCATTAAGGGTAAATTGTGACACTGGTATATTGTATGTAATTATGGCATAAGGGGACACCCCTGCCATATGGGGGGGGGGCATCGATGAGAAAATGCAGGCCCTGGCACAATTAAGATAATTTTTGAAATATGGGAACATCCATCGCACATTTCGAAAAAATGGAGGCCACTCCGGGGAAGATTCAGGTTTCTTTGGCCTGGCACACCATAAAATAACTTGAATATTCATTGAGAGCCCATGATTTGTAGTATGTATGTGAAAATTGTCATTTAACCTGTACAATCTGTACTCTTTTTTCAAAATTGGCATGGGGAATCACGCCTTTGCCTCAAATGTCTCTTGAAAAGGACTGCCTTGATCACTACATTTCATGTCAAGCATTATGCCCTACCACGTTGAATGATCATTTCACAGTGCCCTAATATAGGTGATATGTAAAACAGACATTTGTCTGTGTTACATTGTTGCATTACACATGCAGTCAATGTGGAACTTAAGTGATGTCAATTGTTGTGGTATTATCAAGATTAAGGTCATGTGACATTACGTATTGTGACAATTCAGGGTTAAAGTTCACATTACGTCACTCACTTCTGCTACCCCTGGCAATGTGATGAATCAACATCAATGAACACCCATGTACATAGTACAAAACTTGGGCTTTCCTTTTGACAACTCTTAGCCCTCAACTCGATAGGATATCTTAATCCTACTCATTGATTCTCAAATATCTAAATAAGATCTCCTGCTCCCTATCTATTACCACAAAACTGTAATTCAGTGTTATACAGGCTGCTATTGCTTCTTGTCTGGACTCCTTACATAGAAGTCCTACTAAATATCTCTTTGCACAACTTTAGCTCAACCAGAATATGGCTCAAAGCTCACTGTTGCCTACCTCTCATAACAACTTTTTCTTATCGTCTTCATAATCTCTACTGGCTCCAAGTTTGATAATGTGGCAAGCACAATAAATTCAAATGCACGTCATCACGTCATTCACAAATCTGGCCATGCTTTTCTTCATTTCTGCTTTCAGAGATACATTCCAAGGCACTGCGCTCTGCCATATCTCACACTTTTAAGTTTTTGAACATTAATAAAAAAAAATTCAAAATACTATTCTGTTTTCTTTCTCGCTCCCAAAAGCTGAAACAGCATTCTCTTGGCATTATGGGGCGCATTTCTCTCCCTACATTTCCGCAGACAGCTTAAAACTTGGCTGGTTACCCATTCATTCCCCATGTAAGTGTTACTGTCCTCTCTTCTAAGCCCTTAGCCAGGATACCCCAAGGGGTTGTTGTTTGTTTTATATGTACTTTATCCTATACTTTCTCATTATACTTCAGGGATTAAGGGTATAGTGCCTTAGGAGAGCGACAGTCGGTGGCAGAGAAGAGGCAATTCAAAGCCTCTTATGGGAGTTAGGAGGTGCAAGCAGGGCCAGACTGGGGAACCAAAAGCGGCACAATTAAAAATGATTAAACTAGCTTGTTCCCATCTCTCTCTCTCTTTCTTATTCTCTATCTCGCTCTCTCTCCCTCTCTCTCTCTCTTGAACCCTCCTCATGCCTGCTGAAATTGAACTCTGGAGCTAGGGAAAGGGAAGAAGGCATCAGTGGCAGCCGTAGGCTTTCAAATCTAGCCTCCAAGGAACCCAGTCCTTGGGAAAATGCCTGGTGGAATAAAAAGTCTGTCCAGCCGTGGGTTCAAGGTGAGAGTTAAGACATGGTTACCAAGGGTGAATATGCTAAGCAAGTTAGAGAGTAAGAGAAAGGCACAGAAGAACAGGGTATATAACCTGCATTGAACTTCTGCCTTGTACACATGCCAAATGCATGGTAGGTGGTAGCGATTGGTCCTTTGTTGAGAATTGGCTACACACATCACAAGTGTTGAGGAACACATTCATGGATGTGTGGTAGTTAAGGGAGGGTTATAGCTTCTGAGTGCATGAGGGACTGTGATGTAGTTGGTAGTTGATTAGGGTGTCCTTTGATGCAGTTTGAGACTGTCTAATAAGGAGTGATGGGGACAGTGCAAGTCTCTTTTAGGCAAAACAGTAGGTTGTCAGGAGGATGGATAGCAAAGTGAATGGCGAGAGATACCTCATGAGGTGAATCACAAGAAGCCACCGAAGCACTTTGGATTGCTCAGGTAGGAAGAACACAGTGGGCATAGCACAGCTCAGATGAAGCACAAGGAGCAGAGGGAAAAGATTTTTCTGCTGAACCGCAAGTAAAGGGCAGTTTTCAAAAGGACTAGACTAGCAGTGAGGGATGGGGGGATAAGGCCAGGAGGAGGAGAGGAGTGGCAGTGGATGGGTGGGACTGGAGGGAAGGAGGCTACCAGAATCACAGAGGGTTGCACTGGATGGGAAGTTAAGAACTAACTGGAGGAGAGGAGGTTTTTTTGAGGATTCAGACAGCTAACGCATAATCTCAAATTACAAGGTGGAGAATTATAATGAAGTGGGTGGAAAAGAGTCATTCAGGGCAATCCCTGAAGATGTCAGGGGTTAAGAACACCACACGAGAAGTATATGGGAGGCCATGTCTCACTCGGATGAGGAGAAGGGTGGTGTCCCTCCTACTAATCTTTATAATTTGTGGCATACATGAAGAAGCTGATGAGAGACCAATCCAAAGGTGGCATCAGAAATGCTTTCCTGAAGTCTGACAATGAGGAAAAGTAAGAGGACTCAAGAAAGTCAAATCAAGCTTGGGGGTTAATGGATAGGAAATGAGGTTTTGATTGTGGAAGAAAGAGAAGAGAGGGAAATGAAAGAGAAGGAAGCAAAAGAATAAGTGTAATGATTAGCTTAATGAGACCACAAACGGAAAATTTACAAGGTAACAGATAAAGAAAGTAGACTATGCCCAATGTAGAAAGTGGCAAATAATAACAATGGCTGACATTTGGATGGAGAATACAATGAGACGGGATATAAGGCACACATTGTATATAGGAAGAGAGGACAGATCACACTTATTGTGTGCAGGAAGAGCATTTTACTTATGGAGCTTAATAAGGTCTTAGGGAAGTGATTTGGATAGGGGCAGGATGACAAAGGTGAAGTACTAGAAATTCACCAGTGTATGAGTGTTGTTGGCTAAGAATATCACCTAAAATATGTTAGAAATATTTATTGCTAGTTTTGGTTGGTATAGTGTACAGGAGGGCTGGACTTGTTTTAGGGCAGACAGGCTAAGCAGGGGCTGTGAAGATTGTATGCTTGTAAATTCCTGCGAACTAGTAGGATCAGAAGAGTTTTGGATGATAAATACATCCAAGAAGTGAACAAGAGCCCATGGGTCTGGAAGGTTGGCCACATGGTCAATATAAGAAGTTAGGGTATTAGTCGTGAAGATTGTGAGTCCTGAGCACATAACAGATATACAAGGTTCTTCTTACTGGAAACCAAGTACCCCGTTGTAGCACTTGATTCTCCCAGGGTAGCAAAGCAGAGCAGTCCAAGGCCTACTCAGGGGAGGTGGTGTGAGCTAGTAATCATCATTCACTGACATGCAACAACAACACTCAATGCATCATTGTTCAGTGAGTGCTTTTTCTTTGAAAAATCAAAAGTACATGTGTTACACACACTCCTAAATACTACACACTACATTACAAGCATATGCATCAGGTAGATGAAAATACATGTGGTGACGCTTTTACTGCTCAACTCAACCCGAGTGGGTCATGACATCCATAATCACAAACCCCCACCCTATCCTATACCAGATGCAACAATAGAAAGAGGTGACATTATAGATAAGGCAGGTGTATCAGCTTTGTCACGAGGCCAACACATTAAGACACAATCACATAGTAGGGCTCACCGATTTAGGTCAATGGATTTCAGAGTAATAGAATAATTCAACCATAATCAATATATGCCTTACAATGTTCATCAATATTCATTGCTACAAATGTGTTAGAGTCTTTACTGTCTTCAGGCTGCAAGACTTGAAGATGTCATTGGTGGGGCCCCAATCTCTCCTTGGGGACAAAGAAGCAAACAAGCTAGAAGCAAGCTCTCACATGGCATTATGGGGTGCTCCTTTCTAGCAAAGCAACTATTTCATGGGCGGCTTTCCTGCTTTTCTTTTATCATGTTCTTTTCAATTTAGGTTGCCCTGCCCATTGAGCGCCACAGTGAAGGCGCAACTGGAGAGGGCAGTGAGGGTAGCCAACTTCAGACTTCCCCACTGGCTACTTACAACGGCACATCTCACATGTGGTCTGCCGGAGCTTCCACTATTGCTGCTTCAACCTCTCCGCATGAAGAACTGCACTTTTGGTCCATGGAGGGAGCACTATGTTAGTTGTTGCATACCTGAGAGCAATGAGGCCACCATCTCTGCCCCCGTGTCAGGTGGGAACAGAGGTGGTAGTCCTCACTGCGCTGGGGTCTCTGACCACCCGGCAGTCGTAGGCAGAGAGCACACTGGCTCTTCTTCCTTCTGCCCTGGAATATGGGGTCCTCAGTATAGCATTTTCCTTTCATAGGCTGAGGGAGATGGGGTCCCTGTGGCCATATGAGCCTCTTGATAGTGGGCCCTAAAGAAATGTTCATTGCTTCGACACTCTGGCCCACTGTGAGGGGTTTGAAGAGGAGGTCAGGCGGAGCACCACATGCTCAGCTGCTCATGCTCAGGTCAAAGGTAAAATCTTCCCAGGCTCATATCTCAGACCCCATTAGGCAGAATTCCATGATCACTGGCTCACTGTACTCCTGGTAACGAGCTCTTAGCCACCAGAAGCAATTGCAACATGCCTTCTGGGCCCTTATAGGTACACATTGCGGGAAGCTGGTTTTACTGGCTCCCTGATTCAAACTTCTCCTCTCCTTACTCCTTGTGCTTGTCTCCTGGTGATACGGCCTTTTCGTGTAACTCCTCTGCTCCCAACCAGAAGAACACCCTTCCAGCCACACTCCTCCACCCCAGAGTTCCCTGGCTGACTTGCAGGGCACTTTATGTGGTAGCGAAGTTTAGATCTTGCTTCAACTGGTCCGCAAGAGGCACAAGTGGGTCAGCGCCACTGACCCTGGAGAGACTTGTCTAGTCCTGGGGTCCTTATCAGGGCTTCTCATTCCAGCTGTGGGTGATTCTGATGTTGTTGCCTTTTAGGTCCAGGGTCTTGTTCTCTGTCTCCACCCTGTGCCAAGGTTCATAAATGTGGACCGACAGTTCTGGATGTCTGTCCTTTGTCCAATCCAAGGATGCCTCATAATCCCTACACCTCTACCCCGACCCTCCAGCAATCCAATAAGGCAACATTTTTCTTCCTGTGCCCACCCAGTGGTGTGGCCATGAAATTGAATAGCACCTCTCTCTGGTCACTCTAAACCAGATGTGGAAGCAGCGTCTCTCCAACTGGACCTAGTGCCTGACTGTCTGAGGGACAAAGAAAGACGGACAGCCCAGGTGTTAAATACATCTACCAGTGACAGCGTAGGTCTATTTAAAGTTAATCAATTCATCATTCTTTCAAGAGAACGAAAACTCCTCCCCACACAAAAGGAGCTTTATCCCTGTCCCGGAAGCATTTCACAACTCACTACAGGAGAGCCATCCAGTTGCCAGGTGACAGATGAATACTTAAGAATGGCATCTAAAGGCTTTAGGCAGGAAAGTGATAATGTTTTAAAGTGCCTTTTTGCTTGATAGGTAGATAAAATTCTATTTTAACAATAGCATACACACCAATAGACCAGATTCAGACGGGAGTCTCTGATTTCTGAAGTCAAAAATAGTTTTATTTTGGTTGTCTCCTGCATAAAAATTGCCTCTCCTTCTTAAGAAGTCAAGGGGGAACATAGATTCTCCTGATTATTATTTTTTTAAATCTCCCACTTGCCTCTTTTAAAATGCAGACATGCATGCATTAAAATGGATTTTGTATAACTATTAAAATGATCTTTGGATTATTTTTCTAGCTGCTATTAATCCAAATTCACCATTTATTAAATAAAACATTGTAACCCAGTGTTTACGCATGGTAGCTGCCAGCCTTGCTACAGTGATCATGGTGTTTTCAGGTTATTTCACCTTTTACATGTCCTACTTATAAACAGCACCCACTGAGCCTTAATGGGCAATAAGCACTGCTTAGCTGTCTCTTATTATTAATATTGAAAAGGAAGGTATAGGCCTATCAAAAAGGGCTACTTTGAAAGGTTAAATTTGCAATTTAAAACTGCCACAGACAGGCTACTTTTGTGTAATTACCTGGCATGCACATGCATGGTAGTCTCTAATGTGCAGTGTGCCCACCTGTGGACACACGTCTGCACACATGTTCAGCTATAACCAGCCCAGTGCCCCTCCCCTTACCTGGGCATCAATGCTATTATCTTAAAAGGCAGGCATTAGAGTCAAACAAGCTCCAGCCAAATACATAAAATTACAGTGATAGAGACCAGGTAATGAAACTCACCGACAGAACGGGTCAAAAAACGATTGATAAAAAGCAAAAAATCCTGGCAAACTAAATAGGCAGAACTCATTTTCAACAGTCAAGAAGCAATTAAGAGAAGAGGCTCAGTAGTAAGAGTGTTTAAAGCTTTTCTTATGTGACTAAAGTCATGTTTAGTTCCGAATGATTAACCTACCCATAGTTTGCAGAATTTACGGCTGTTTTAACTTCTATGTCCTGGTTTATTATCCCCAAGCGTGCAGTATTTCCTCACAAGTTGTAGTTTGTACTGAGAACTGGTTTGCCTTTTTACACACAATAAAACTGTTTTCCTTGGAACATTGAAGCTGGATGGTTGCTTGTAATAATATTTTCCTCAAAACAACTCAAAAGGGGTACAAAAGTCCTGATGCATGTACAGCGCAACCTGTTTCATTGAAGTAAACCACATTTCCACCTATGTCGAATACTTTGGGCCTGATTACGAGTCTGGTGATCTCAAGACTGCCAGGCTCGTGGTGGTGGTCAGACCGCCGTGGCTGTGACAGTCCGACTGCCACATTATGACCCTGGCCGTCCGACTTCCAGGGGACCTCCGTCTCTGCCAGGATCTCTGATCCTGATGGGATGATAACAGTTTTGGTTGTGATCAGCCAGAGCGGCCTGAAGTCAGTGCCGCCCTGCTGATTACAACCTTGTTCTCCATTAGCCTTTTCATGCGGTCTGACCTCCATGATAAGGCTGGTGGAGAAGAAGAGGTGGGGGGGAACTACAGGAGGGGCCTCCTGCACTGCCCATGCCTAGCACCCTTGAAATGCGCACAGTCTTCTGTGGGCGGTAACCATGGATCCCGCCCATCAGCCCAGTGGGAAAGTTGTAATGGGGCCAGTGGGGAGACCACCAGCACCGTCTTCCTGCTTTGCTAAGCATATGAATCTGAAATAATCTAATGCTAAAGGAGAAAAAGTCCTTTACCGGTAATTATAGTTCCTAAGTATTGGTCTTTTTTTCAGATTCACATGCCCCCATCCTCCCCCATGTTTATGATGCTAATGCTGATCTCCTTCTTTGAGCTATTAAAATCTGCCAGCTGGAAACTTTGAAGTGAGTTTTGAGCTCTAAACCTCTCCCACTCATTGGCTGGACTCCCGGTCACATAATGTGCTGCATTTATTCTAAGGCATTTTCAGTATATATTTTTGCTATATTTCGATACTGCTGTCTTAACAGTGACCACTGAGGATTCCCAGTATGACATCTGGGATACATTCCAGCATGCCACTCTTTAAAATACCCAGTTCTGTAAAGTTAGCTGATTATGCAATAATATGTTATGTTATGTCAAATGACCTGTGGTTGTCCGGGGGAGCCATTTAAAAGCTTTCCTGAGCCATTTGATTGTGTGGTAGCAGGTAGAGGTGTTTGAGTTGACTGGATTTGGTGTACAATTGAGCAACGCCGCCTCTGATGATTACCTCTCTTGGGAAGCAAAGCCATGGGCACTGGTTCACCAAAATGCCAGGGGTAGTGTAAGTGACATCATAAACCCTTTGACTTTAATGATTTCACAGGAAGTGATGTCACATGACCTTACCCCTCCTGTCATCACAATAATTGCACCTACACTTACACTAACTCACTCATTCTCACCCTATTCTTCACTCTTACTCTGACCCACCTATACATTTGCACTCGCTCTCCTTCACACACATGCACTATCCCACACACTAACATAAAGGCTCACACATACACACACTCTCACCAGAACTCTCACTCTCCCACATGCACACTTATAAAATATACTGATAAGTATTTTATTTCACTTACCTAAGATGCCAGTGGAGGTTCCGTTCCAGATCCTGCTGTTACACTTTTTTATTACATTAATAGAGAATGCTAAATTATGAATCACTATTAATGTAATACAAAATTAGCGAAAAATGAGGCTGGAGCCCGATGCTGGTAATGCGAGCTACTCCTGTGTTATTGGTGCAAAATTTGCCACCTCTGAGGCCAGAGGTCGCAAAGGCAGTGCCAGGGGTCGCACAGGGCTAGCCAAGGGTCGCAGTTGCGACCCCTGGCGACCCCTACATGATGTCCATGAGCAAAGCCCATTAAAGAAATAAAGTTTTTCGTCTAACCCGTCCACTCGGCCCACAGGTTTTCAGCACTTTCGCTTCACCTTACTTTTATTGCAAAATGACTACAGCCACCTAAACTCATCCATTACTGTAGCTTTCTCCTGAACTCAAAGCTCATTGAGCCCGGCTTAGCTGAAAGAAATTTGTTTCACAGTCCATGCTTCGAAAACTCATCCACTGTGTCATCTATCAGCCGTCTAAGTAGTTGCAAGCCCAGCGGCCTTCTAAAGCCCTCGATTCTCTGTTTTGGTGTATGGTCATTGACAAATGACACCCCTTGATTTTACTTGCTGTTGGTTGAAAGTTTATTTCTTGTAGATCTCAGTAAAACAAAGGAAGCGATCATGACTTGCATAAAAGATTGGGTTTTTTGTCTACTTCAGAGTTTTTCACAGTGAAATTAAAAAAGAAACTCTGGGGGTGTTTAACTTTATACTGATGAAAAGATTCAGGCTGTTTGTTGTAACTGGAATTTATTTGGTACAATGGAAAGATAATTAGCACTTGACACTTCTCTCTCTAGGGAGTGGAATTTACATGCTGTGATGTACAAGGATATATTTCAGGGCTGGTTTGAATGACATGAAATGGAAATGAGGCAAATTGTAAATAAGGAAGTAGATGGCGTCATTCGTTCTTTGGTTCAATTATCTGGTTCGTAGGAAATCTTGTTTGGGAAATTGCTTTGTTCCAGGGAGACATTTTCTGATCAGCCATGTTTGTTCATATTTGGATATTTAACATTTGGGAGCTACACCAAGGGCGCTTCAAATTTCAACATGCAGCTCTGCTCGGAATTGCAGAAAAAAAAGTTCACACTTGAAAACATGTCTAGAACATTTCACAAAAAAAAATTGCAAGCTGTGTATAGTTATTCATTGATTTTAATGACATGAAGCATGAACAACTAGCAAAGTTAGGAAAAAGCCAAGATTACTTACTGGTAGTGATCTTCATTCCCCTGCATTGGATCGTTCATAGATTCACACGCTTGAATCATTCCCTTCTTGTCAGAATGAAAATTGCCAGTAGTTTAAAACAGCAATAAATAGTATTCAAATGGCCAATTGCCCCAAAGCAACTGTGTTTAGGAACGTATACACTTCAGTTAAAATGACACAAATTTCAGCCAATGAGGTGAACGTGTTGAGAACTCTAGCCCTTCTATACACCACCATTGCTCGAATTTCTACATCATGTCATGTGTAGAAGTCATAGGAACTTGCTGTCCACTTTTACCATTGGACTTTTATTAGATTTGACCTTTTCATCAATGTTCCGGCGCTGAATTATTAATTATATTCATAATAAACTACACTAATTTGAGCTCTCTTTGGATTTATTACTTTCCAACTGTCATCATTGTAGACAAGGAAGAGATTCTTTCAAAAAAGTGTTCTTGCTGACAACGAAAAATGTACCCTGACTTGGAGAGTTCGAAATTATCATAATTAACACTAGCATGAAAACATGAGATTTCAAAACAATTACAAATAAAGCTTGTCTACAAAAAAATGACATGAAGACCTATTTTTCTCTAAATAAATTAGCATGAAACGGCATTATGCAAGTACACAGCCATTTTGAAGAGGACTGACTCCAGCTTCGTGATCCCCAGCTTCCCTCATCAACTCTACTCCATCCATTTCAATTCTGTCCCTCCCTCGCATTTTGTCAACTTTCTTTTCACTTTTCTTTCTCCTTACCGTGCCCCGGGCCTCTTGTTTTTCATTTTTTCCCTCTGTCTGCTTAGCTTGTATTTGCTGTTACCCGACTCTCCCAAGTTAATACAGAAGCAGGCAGCGATCCCCAGGACTCCCACTCCTAACAATGGTGGCGAGAGGGAGTTGGAAGTGGTGGTAGGAGCTAGATGGCAACTCTTGTGTTTTTAGTGCAGCACAACTTACCATCATGTTGGTGGCAAATGGGAGACTGAGCGATGACTACACTTTTGCTGAAAGGTATCACACAGACTAATCAGTGGGTGGTGCCCGACATCACCGGCCTTGTCTTGATTAAGGTACCATCACCAATAGGTAACTGCTGTTTAAAATGCTTTAATGTTGTTTGTATTGCTTTGCAGGAGGTGTTATAGTGGCAAGTGATGTTATACATATAGGTATACATATATATTCACTAAAAAACAAATGAATTGTAACTTAGAAATTAACTGAAAATAACAAAAGTTGAAGGGACATTATAGTTAGGTGAAATTGTCAATTAAAACATGCAATTTTAATCATTGTTATCAATGATGTCATTTCAGATGTTGCAGTGATGTTACTAATGATGTCATAGAACATGTCATGAGTGATGTAATAAGTGAGATAATTAGCAGTGCGTGGTGAGGGATATTATCAATGCAGTCAGTGAACATGTCATGAGTGATGTAATATTTGAGGGTAGAAACAGCTAATGGCATGCAAGTTCCTTTACGAAAATGGAAAAAATCAAGAATTTATTACAGCAAAAAAAAAATTCACCTGCCCCATCTGTAGCAGATCCATCCCTTTTCCATTATTATTATTATTATTATTATTATTATTATTATTGTTACTATTATTATTATTATCATTTTTAGGTTGAGCATAGCAGCGCGCAAGCACTGCTTTTCTGACGTGTTGGTATGTATCTGGGCTTTTAACAACGCCCACCTCACGCCCATCACTATCACTCGCTCGTGGGCTTGCCTTCAAAAATCCTTTGATGACATTGGTAAATGGTTTAACTTTGTCCTCCTTGGGGAGGTTTTGTTACCGCCCTGGCCCTTGCCCCTGTTACATAGCTAATTGCACTTTTGCCAATAAGTTTGACTGCGAACGAACTTCCTTTTCCTTTCGTGTGTCTCTTCACGCTGATGCTTATGGGGCTATGGTGCTTATGTGAAACTGTTTTACTTTTCATTTTCAGTTTATGTGGCAAGAAAAGTCCAGTTAGGAGTTAACAGTGCTCATAGCTCTAACTCGAGCAAATGCGAGACTCATTGCATTTCAAATGCCTGTTATTATTATTATTAGTTATTATTATTATTATTATTAGATTTGCTGTATTTTATACTGTACTTTCTATTAACAGCATGCTTCACCTGCTTAACCTCAGAGAAGACGATGAACTCTGAATTAGACCAATCACAAAGACATTGTTAAATTGCTCCCCCTCATTGTTCTCTCTCTAGTCTGCTGTCTAATTGATTTGAGCTCCCTTACCAGCTAATCGTAATGCAAGCTTCCAGTCCAGCGCCCTGCAATCAGAGTTGGAAAATTATTGTGCATTACTTTTACCACTCCCCTTTATGACATCTTTTGCTAAGCATAATGACCATTCAAGTTGCAGCAGGAGGTTAGCTTTTGTAAAATCATCACGTAGTTTGACTCTCTGTGGGGCTTAGATTGTAGAAAAAGTGCACACTACCTATCTTAAGCCTTCCATTGTTATAATTTATTCTCTGCACTATGTTTGTTTTTGGCCAGGACAGGGTAGATGGTGTGGCATCTTAGCATTTTTTGTAACCTCACACTTAACAGTTTATTCTTGCTTACACCACATCTGCTTCCTTGATAATTATTGATGGTGGAAATAGATAATAGTGTAATCGATCTCACAACTTGGGGGAAGATGGCTAGGGTACTGATGACTGGTTGGGAGGTGGGAATGATGGAACATAACAGAGAAACAAACACAGCATTCAGCAAGTCCAAGAGTGCAGTACTTCAGTCATGGAAGGAAGGTGACAGTCAAGTTAATCTACTTAGTTTTGTCAGTCAACAATCCTTCAAGTTAATTATAATTAACCAGGCTGGAATCCAAAATGGCAATGATGCTAAAAAAATGAGAGTAAAAATTAAACAAATATATACTGTATACAAATGGAGCAACAACATTCTTCAGGCATTGTGGCCCTCATTACAACCCTGGCGGTCGGTGTTAAAGCGGCGGTAATACCGCCAACACGCCGATGGGAAAAAAAATGTAATCACGACTGTGGCGGAAACCACCAACATAGACAGCCACTTTAACACACCGGCATCCACGGCGGTACAAACAACGCGGCGGTCACCGCCAACAGACAGGCGGAAGACAATGTACCGCCCACACTATTATGAGAGGCCAATCCGCCACCTTTTCCGGGGCGGAACCAACGCAAACAAAAACACAGCGGAAACAGGACTTGGAAGGGAAAACACTCACCTCTCCACACCCCAGGAGGAACCAGGACGCCATGGATCCAGAACTCCAAATACTCCCTGCAATGGTATTCCTGCTCCTCTATCAGGAGCAACAAAGACGGCAGCGACGACCACGGTGAGTACTGCACCTACAACACAGGGGAGGGGGGAGGGAAAAGAGAGTGACACACACACGCAACACCCCCACCCCCACCCTCACCCACAACAACATACACACAAATACATGCTGCAACATTACATTTACACCCCCCTTTCAAGAACGCAAGGACAAAAGGAAATGAGTTGAGCGATTGTAATCATGAAAAAAAAGTAGTCAAAACTTGAAATACAGTATATACAATTATGTACACCAACTACACAAGTCCAGATAGTGCACCAATAATTGTCTGTGGACCACTGGGCCCAAAATGCATGGGCGAGGCCCACATTCGATACCAGACTTCAAATGGAAAGAACACTGCAGGGGCATCAGATCGAAATGAAACAGGCACCTCAGGAGGAAGGGAAGGGAGGGCACCTCAGCAGGATGAGTGCACGACGCCACTTCTCCATGAGGGGGCTCCATGCCCACTGCTTTATCCTGGGGAGTGCAAAGCCACAGTCTCTCAAGTCTCTCCAGAGGGTGGGTTGCCCACTGCTTAATCCTGGGGAGTGCAAAGCCACAGTCTCTCAAGTCTCCCAAATGGGTGGATTGCCCACTGCTTCATCCTGGGGAGTGGAAAGCCACAGTCTTTCAAGTATCTCCAGTGGGTGGGTTGCCCACTGCTTTATCCTGGGGAGTGGAAAGCCACAGTCTCTCAAGTCTCTCCAGTGGGTGGGTTGCCCACTGCTTTATTCTGGGGAGTGCAACGCCACAGTCACTCAGGTGGATGCCTTTCTCCACTGGTTCTGGAGGGGGCTTTGTGCCCAGAGTGCTTCATCCTGCCAAGGACTGAGGTAGTGGATGTGATACTCCACTGGTTCTGGAGGGGGCTTTGTGCGCAGAGTGCTTCATCCTGCCAAGGACTGAGGTAGTGGATGTGATACTCCACTGGTTCTGGAGGGGGCTTGGTGCCCAAAGTGCTTCATCCTGCCAAGGACCGAGGTAGTGGATGTGAATCTCCACTGGTTCTTGAGGGGGCTTAGTGCCCAGAGTGCTTCATCCTGCCAAGGACTGAGGTAGTGGATGTGATATTCTACTGGTTCTGGAGGGAGCTTTGTGCCCAGAGTGCTTCATCCTGCCAAGGACAGAGGTAGTGGATGCCTTTCTCCACTGGTTCTGGAGGGGGCTTTGTGCCCAGAGTGCTTCATCCTACCAAGGACTGAGGTACTGGATGCCTTTCTCCACTGAAGGTGTTGCATCATGGAAGCCTCCCAGGCTCCTGGAACTGACCACCAGGCTCGGTCGACTGACCACTGGGGATGGCAGCCATGTCTGTGGTGGTGCCACTGGCTCAGGTTGTCGCGGGCCGCTGGCGATGCTTGCGGCAGTGTCAGTAGTGGCGGTGCTGGCGGCGGCCTCTGTGGCATCGGTGCTGGCGGCGGACTCTGTGGCAGCGGTGATTGCGGTGTCCTCTGTGGCATAGGTGCTGGCGGCAGCCTCTGTGGCATCAGTGCTGGCGGCGGACTCTGTGGCATCGGTGCTGGTGGCAGACTCTGTGGTGACAGTGCTGGTGACGGACTCTGTGGCGGCAGTGCTGGTGGCGGGCTCTGTGGTGGCTGTGCTGGTGGTGGGCTCAGTGACTGCGGTGCATGTGGCGGTGCAGGTGGCGGTCTTCTCCGCTGTACCGGTTGGCGTTGATGTGGGCAGAAAGTGTGACACTGGTCCCATAGTCGGTGCCACCATGCCCTCCTCTGACCTGCCCTTGATTTTCTGGCCCTTCCCCACCTTGGATGGTGGCGCAGCTGTCTTGCTACTATCCCCTTTTGGTTTCCCTAAGCCCTTGGTGGCACGTGTTTTCGCCTTCTCCCTCCGGGTTGTGGGCAACTCTTTTACTTTCGCAGGTGGCGGAATGTCCTTGCCTTCGCTCCATGGCAAACTGGCTGCCTTGATGCTTGGCGCACTCCAAAAGCCCGCTGCTGCTGGGACCAATGTGCCCGGTGATGTGGTGGCTGAGGTGCTGGGTTGGGACCTGGAAAGCCTGGCCCTAGGGGACGGATGGGGGGGGGAGGTGTAGGGAAGAGGTCAATGTTAGCCAGGAAAATTGTTTTACACACACTGTTGATGGGTAGATGGAGTGGGTTTGGGAGTGGAGGAAGAGGTAGTGGTTGTAGGAGGTGTACGTTTGCTGAATTGGGGTGAAGGTTCATGGGCTGGAGGCTGTTGTGAGGTGAATGGCTGTTGGGTGGGTGTGTGCCTGCATTTGTGTACTTTGGGAGGAGGGCTCACATACACACTGGTAGAGGACACAGGGGACATGTGAATGGTAGTGGGGGTGGTGATTGCACATGAGCGGTGTGTGGTGATGGGCGTGCTGGTGATGGAGGTAGTGACTGAAGATGTAGTGCATGCAGGTGTGAGTGGAGATGAGACAGGGAGGGAGGAGGAGGAGGACGTGGAGGAGAGGGACACAGTGGAGGCAGTGGATGTTGGTATGTCTGCATGGGAATGATGCTTGTGTGAGTGCCTGTGGGATGTGTGGTGCTTATGTTTGCCTGAGCCACCCTTATGTGATGAGGTGTGTGCATGCTGGTCTGATGGTGTGCTTGGGATAGGCTGAGGTACAGGGGATTGGGTCTGGGTGGAGGAAGTTGGAAGGGGGAGGCTGGACACAGGGACAATGGCTGCCATCACTGCTGAGGCCAGAGCCTGAAATGCTCTCTGTTGGGCTGCCTGGCCAGAATAAATGCCCTCCAGGTATCGATTTGTTTGTTGCAAATGCCTCTCTACACCCTGGATGGCATTCAGAATGGTAGATTGCCCAACAGTGAGGGATCTCGGGAGGTCAATAGCCTCCTCACTGAGGGCAGCAGGGCTGAATGGGACAGGGCCTGAGGTGCCTGGGGCAAAGGAGATGCCCACCCTCCTGGGTGAGCGGCCACGGGACACACGCTGAAGGACTTCTGGGAGGGCAGTGCTGGTAAGGGGGGTGGCAGCTGTACCTGTTGATGTGGGTGGCACAGAGGGGCCCGCCACCGCAAGGGAGTTCCCATCAGAGGAGGAGTCGCTGTTGCTGCTGTCACCTCCTGTCCCCGCTGTGGAGCTCCCCTCGCCCTCCGTCCCACTGGTGGCTTCAGACTCCGTTGTCTCGCCCTCCAGGGCCAAGTGGGATGCAGCTCCCTCCTGCTCCGGTGCCACTGCTCCTCCGCCTGATGATGCTATTGCATACAAGAACAGGGAGACCACAAAAAGGGTGGGGGAAAGAAAGAAGAAATACATGTTCAGTGCATGCAATACCACTACCGTTGGCGGACACTACAGACACAGCAGCCCTCTGCGCTACGCCATGCACTTAGAGTTCCTAGATTAATCACATGCCCATGTGGTACAAGGCCTATGCCCGATTGCTGCACACATGGAAGTCACAGGAACCTGACTAGGTGTAGATGGCTCTTACCACTGGTGGGGTTGGGGTGCCACATAGCCTGCCTCACAAAGGGTCCTTGCCTACAAAGCTCGCCCTGGCCTAGGGTAACCCACTGCCCACCTCCCCCACCCAGACACCTCGTAATGCACGCAGAATCATTTGGATGTGACGCTACCAACTCCGGATACGCCACCGCCAGGATCCGGAACATTCGACGGGTACCCATCCCAAGTTGAGAGGCCATCCCCAGCTGGGCCTCCGCCGTCTTCTTGCTCCAGCGGCAAATGTCCTCCCATCTTTTCCGGCAGTGGGTGCTCCATCTGTGGTGGACCCCCAGGGTCCGGACGTCCTTGGCGATGGCACGCCAAATATCCTTCTTCTGGTGGGCGCTGACCTTGAGGAATAGTACAGGGGAAACGGAAAAACTTTAACTGTCCGGACCGTCACAGTCATTGGCCCACGTTCCCACCCTTGCCCTGATGCACATACACTCACTGTCCGCACATGCTGGCTTCAGTCCCCCCATCCCATGTATCTTCCATCCACACCACTCCAAACAGGCATTGCCCATGCAACATGCTCACAGTGTACTCACCTGTTTGTCTGGAGGACAGTAGAGTAGCGTGTACTGGGGGAGGACCCCATCCACTAACTTCTCCAACTCCTCCGAAGTGAAGGCAGGGACCCTTTCCCCAGACACATGAGCCATCATTGCAGTGAGTGAACAGACAGAAAATGGCAGTCACGTCCGCGCGGTGCGTACCGTCATTGCCTTCTGGGACCCATAGGGTCCAATGTTAACCAATGCAGGATTGCGCTGCGGTCTTCGACCACTTACCGCGACGGTGTAGAACGCCAGCGCAGTTACCTCATATCCCCTTGTCCCACCTTACAGGTCAGGCAGCCGCCGTTTCAGGGGGCCACATGGCATTAATATTAACTGCGTCACACCTATCTAGGCCTTACATACACACAGTAACAGTCACATTGCGGATTTACAAATGTTTGCAAATGACATTTAGTAATACCTCAGTGTTGGCTGACTCTCTGCTTGCTGTTCTCCTCCATAGGGCACGTCCGCTGGGGCAGGTGGTGAGGTGGCAACATCCTCCGGTGTACAGACCGCTGGTGGACCTGTCGACAATGGAAGAGAGACACGTAATAGTCACCTACAGACTTGATCGTGCAACAATCCTAGAACTGTGTGCCCAGTTGGAGCCAGACCTGATGTCAGTTGTCCGCCATCCCACAGGGATACCCCCTCCAGTGCAGGTCCTGTCAGTACTCCATTTCCAGGCAAGTGGGTCTTTTCAAACAACAGTGGCCATTGCATCAGGGTTGTCCCAGCCTATGTTCTCAAATGTGTTGTCCAGAGTGTGTGCTTAAACACATGCGCAGCTACATCGTTTTCCCTCAGGTGGAGGATTTGCCTACGGTGAAAGGTGACTTCTATGCCCTGGAACATATCCCCAACATCATAGGTGCCATTGATGGGACACATGTGGCCTTGGTACCCCCCTGCAGGAGTGAACAGGTGTACAGAAACCGGAAGAGCTACCATTCAATGAATGTGCAGATGGTGTGTTTGGCCGACCAGTACATCTCCCATGTAAATGCCACGTTTCCTGGCTCTGTGCATGACACTTACATTCTGAGGAATAGCAGCATCCCTTATGTGATGGGGCAACTCCAGAGGCAACGTGTGTGGCTAAGAGGTGAGGACAAGGACCCTATACCCTGTGAATAGTTGTCTGGGTCAGGGGTTGTCCCTAAGGGTTAGTGTGTGTCTAACAGTTGTCCTTCGACATTTGCAGGTGACTTTGGTTACCCCAACCTGTCATGGCTACTGACCCCAGTGATGAATCCCAGGACAAGGGCAGAGGAATGCTACAATGAGGCACATGGGCGAACTAGGATAGTGATCGAAAGGACCTTCGGCCTCCTGAAGGCCAGGTTCCGGTACCTCCATATGACAGGTGGTTCTCTCTACTACTCACCAAAGAAGGTGTTCCAGATCATCGTGGCCTGCTGTATGCTGCACAACCTGGCTTTGCGATGACAGGTGCCTTTTCTGCAGGAGGATGGTCCAGAAGGAGGTCTTTTGGCAGCTATGGAGCCTGTGGACAGTGAAGAAGAGGAGGCAGAAGAGGATATCGACAACAGAAACAACGTTATCCAGCAATACTTCCAGTGAGACACAGGTAAGAAGATGTCACTGCCTCACACCTCTCGTGCAATTGTTAGACCTATCATATGTCTGTCACTTTCACTCAGTGTATGGACCTTGACTTGTCACTTTGCCTTTCCATTTCATAGATGTGGGTCCCACTGTGTGACCTCTGCTATATTACCTAATGGACTAGAGTTGTGTTACATCGGTATGTTGACAATACAATCGACATTGCTATAGTCTATAGTCTATAGTTATTGCAAATACACATTTGTGAAAGCACAGACTGACTCCAGCTTGTTTTGTGATTCAAGGGTGTTTATTTCAGTGCAAAATAGTGGAGGGGGTTGTAAAATGGGAGGGATGATGGTGGAGGATTGTCCATGGCGGAGCCCAGTCTATTTGTTTCACAGGTGCATTGTCCAAAGGGGCATAGGAAGTGGAGCTAGGGCAGTTGATGGATGGAAAGGGTGACGAAGTGGGACAGAAGAATGACATTCAGGGGGGTCTCATTTCCTGGCGGGGGTCTTGGCATTGTTCTCTGTCTTTGTCCTGGATCTCAGGGACTGTTTGCGGGGTGGTTCTCCTTCTGCAGGGGGTGGGGTGCTGGTGTTGTGGTCCTGTGGCGGTGTCTCCTGTCCACTAGCGCCGGCGGAGGTGGTGGGCTGTTCATCATCCAGGCTAGTGTCAGGGGCCCCTTGTTGTGCCACAGTGTCCCTCCTGGTGTTCACAAGGTCCTTCAGCACCCCTACAATGGTGACCAGGGTGGTGTTGATGGACTTAAGTTCCTCCCTGATCCCCAGATACTGTTCCTCCTGCAGCCGCTGGGTCTCCTGAAACTTGGCCAGTACCGTTGCCATAGTCTCCTGGGAATGATGGTACACTCCCATGATGTTGGAGAGGGCCTCGTGGTGAGTGGGTTCCCTGGGCCTGTCCTGCCCCTGTCGCACAGCAGTCCTCCCATTTCCCCTGTTTTCCTGTGCCTCTGCCCCCTGAACTGTGTGCCCACTGCCACTGCCCCAGGTCCCTGATTTTCTTGGGTTGGTGAGTTTGCCTTGGTTCCCTGTAGTGATGGACACACTGCTGCTTGACGTGTCCTGGGGACAGGGGTATGGGCCCGCTGGGTGGGTGCTGTGCTGGTGTTTCCTGAGGGGGGAGGCTCTGTGGTGGCTTGTGCCAGTGTCAGGGGAACCGACTGTCCCGAGGTCCCAGATGGGCCGGGCTGGTCATCTTGATCCAGTTGGACAGAGCTGCTGTCATCACTGTGGCCTCTTCTGTGGGGGGAGTGGACATGTCTGGAACCTCCTGTCCGGTGACGTTTGGTAGGGGTCCTGCAGGGGTGTAAAGGCATGATTATTGTATCTGTGTGTGCCATCGTGTGCAATGGGTGGGTGACCCTGTACTCCAGTGCTTGCATTCTTGTGTAGGACCTTGTGTGATAATTGGTTTGGGGTCTGTGTGGGTATCTGTAGTGGACATGCTTTGGTGATGGGTGTCCATGCTTTAGTGTTGCATGCAGGGCTTGGTGTTGGGATGTGTGGTTTGTGATAGTGGGACATTTGTGAGGTGTTGGAGTAATGGGGGTGAGGGTGGTGTATGTGATAGCATGCAGGTAGGGTGGGGGATGTAATAGTTAAGATTTGACTTACCAGAGTCCATTCCTCCTGCTACTCCTGCGATGCCTTCAGGATGCAGTATAGCCAGGACCTGCTCCTCCCATGTTAGTTGTGGGGGAGGAGGTGGTGGTCTGCCGCCAGTCCTCTGAACTGCAATCTGGTGTCCTGCAACCACGGAACGCACCTTCCCCCCTAGGTCGTTCCACCTCTTCCTGATGTCATCCCGTGTTCTTGGATGCTGTCCCACTGCGTTGACCCTGTCTACGATTCTGCGCCATAGCTCCATCTTCCTAGCTATGGAGGTGTGATCCGAATAGCTGTGGCTCTACACAGACAATTTCCTCTACCATGACCCTGAGCTCCTCCTCAGAGAACCTGGGGTGTCTTTGCGGTGCCATGGTGTGGTGTGGGTGATGTGTGAGGTGGTGTGTGTTGTGATGTGTGAGGGGATGTGTTTGTGTGTGTTGTCTGAGGTGCGTGGATGTTGTGTGAGTGATGGTGTTGTGTGCCTGTGGATGCTGGTGTTGTTGATGGTGATATCTCTCTCTGGGCTTCTTTCTCAATTGTTGTCGCAGGTGTTTGTGGGTGATGTGGGTATGTATTTGATATTGTATTGAGTGTGTGGGAGTGGTGTGTGTATGTGTATCAGGTGTGTGTATTTCGAATTGTCCAATGTGGTTGTGTTTGTAAGTGTGTGTGTATTTTGAGCGCTGCGGTGTGTACCGCCAATGGAATACCGCAGTTGAATGACCGCCACGTGGATTCGTGTGTCGTGATAGTGTGGGCGTATTCCTGTTGGTGTGACGGTGGAGGTTTTGTTATCGCCAGTTTCTCACTGACCTTTGGTGTGGCGGACTTGTGTGGGTGTCTGGTTTTTGGCGGATTCCGGGCTGTGGGTCGTAATAGCTGTAGCAGTATTCCGTCACCGCTGCGGTGTGTTGGCGGTCTTCTGCACGGCGGTAAGCGGGATTGAGGAGGGCCTGTGTGTATTAGGAGCAGGGATGAAACAAATAGCAGAAGTGCCATGGAGATTCTATTTCCTTGTGGAGGAGAAGGTCTGTACAGTGAGAAAATAAACATCCACTATTTGAGAGTCAAAATAAACATGGTGTAGTGCACATGCTAGCCTACAGTTAAGTACGGAACAATCTAGTACCACTAATCCCAGACAACTAGCTGTAAGTATCCTAAAGGATTTTGTACTTAAGAAATGATAAAGCCTAGCTGTGCTTATTATCATCATGCCCATTACAAAACATAAGATTTGATGGTCTGCATTATTATAATTAATTCACCACTTTCTATTTCCAGTCCACAGGAGTAGGCCTCTTTGAGTCCTCTTGTTTCCTATGGAAGTAGATTGCTTTGGTCCTTCTTTAACATGTTGTTGTTGAGACTCGCATATTTGATTTCTTGCAGATTTTATTTCTTCCAAAAAGAGACAGCTAGTGTTGAACACAAAAATAAAAGGAGTTTTAGTTTTATCCTAGTCTAGATGAACTGAAATGTTTCAGAAGAACTAAGAGATGATTGAGTGCCTTTAGCAGAATGCTAATCAAGTAACACTCCCAGAGTTGTTGACCATATGAAGACCAAGCACGAAATGTCAAGTTTACCTTGGGTGAGTTCCTCGTGGATCCTCATTTGGCATTCACTTAAGAAAGTTACCTGTTCCAAGTGTGGTAACTCTACCTATGTGTTTCTCTTTTTCCCTTGGAAGTGACATACATAGGCTGAGTAGTCATTTGCTTCTTGACTTACAACTGAACATGGCAATGCAAGGTTAGGCATGTGAGCCAGGCATCTACTTTTTTAGGAAATGCTCTGGACTGATTGAGATACTATTGATTGCTCACTGCAAAGTCCACATTTGACTCTAAGGTTGAATTAGTTTTGTCAGTATTTTCCACCACTCAGTCTCCAGGCCAAAATGGTTGCATCCTCCTTGATAGTTTATCTGTGCATTGCACACTGATCCACTGAAGTTTATTTACATTCGCTGTGCACCAAATGTACAAATATTTTTTTTAAACCTTTCTTTATAGCAAACACTTGTGTTATGTTGTGGAAAGTAGAGCTCTTTCCCAATTTCATTGAGGCCTTCCTGAGGATGTTCACTCACTATACTTGTGATGCCTGAGAAATTCCTCTTGTGTATGATTATGTCTTGTGGAGCCTTATAATTTGTGGTTATGAAATGTTTAATTATTTTAATCATTGTCAGTCTATCCATGTTTGGGGAGAGAGACTGGCCCTTCCGACAGTAAAAAAAAAGTTTCAGATTTGCACTAAACACCTACTCAGATGACACACTGATTACAGAATATGGAAGATACTTTAATGCCAGCCTTCTGAGTTCAGACCACTGTTTCTTCTTTCCAAACCAATACATCAACAGCACTTGATCCAAATAGACTTCTGCTTGGACATCCAAGCCACCTGTACCATCTTCTCCTACATCCTGGTGGTGGACATCATCTGTTTAAGAGTTGCCTGCACCTGTGCACTTGAATTAAGTCCTGGAATGTTCTTAAACCAACCTGTTACAGATGCTGGAAGTGAATATGATGCTGTTAGTGCTGTAGATTGAATTTGTGTCAGTTGTGTTACTACAGCTGAATATAGATTTGATAAAAAGTTGTTGTGGCAGTTTTTTTGTTTGTGAATATATCACCAATTCAGCTGTCCTCTGGGTAGTAGGTAGGTTGCTTGAATGTGTTTGGGTGACTACTATGTCCCTTTTTACTTGGTATAGCCCAAGGGTGCTGCAGATGATGACTTGACACTAAGAGTGAAAGGGATCCTTTGAATCACGATCACATCATCTTCTTCTTACTCACCGCCTGTCTGTTCAATAGCATCTTCTGTCTCAGCATCAGCTATCCTTTTGAGGTGTTTTTCTGGCACAATTGCATGTTGGTTTTTCAGATAGGTCACTTGGCCCCCTGTACCGTAAAGCCTATCTAATTTCCAAAATACACTGGTTTGGGGCAAGTTGTGCAATGTATGATTTGGTTCATAAGTGGTCAAACTGTAAAGGAATTCACCAGCGCGAATGAGAGATTCTTTATAGAGCCAAACCTTTAAGACCTTGTTGTGGACGAACTAGGTGGTTGAGTTTGTCTTTTTTACGAAGGCAGGCTGAGGCTGCGGTCAGGATGGCGGTTCCAGCTGGGCATGAAGTTCTTGAAAAGATTGAAGCAAGTTGTGCTGGTTTTAATAGAAGAATTGGAGCAGGTTGAAGAGGAGTAATTCTCAGTTCCTCTGTGTCATTGTCTCCATGAACAAACACTGGTTAATCTTCCTCCATTCCAAGGGTTTTGACAACCTTTCTTTTCTTTTTTCCTATATGGCGGGGCTCGAGGTCCAATTCATGTCACAAGCATCTGATAGGGCTTGGAGAAGACAGAGGAGTGATACTTCTTTTCTTGGAGGAAATAATGAAGAAGATTTGCCCAGTGGAACAGCAGTCACAAGATCTTGCTCTTCTGCATCAACCTCAACTTCCTATTCTGCTCCTACCACCTGAAGATCATGTATAGCAGATTCTAGTTACTGTTGTATTCTCTTTGAAGATTTTGTTTGCTGCTGGGACAATTCAGTTTCAGATTCAATTAATGCTCTCAGCCATGACAGCCGTCATTGCAGCACAGTAGGTATGCCATGTTACAGGCAAAAGGATGAGTTTTTGATATCAGGGGTACCAACAGACATTTTCTCGTCACATGCAACTTTCAAGACAGAGTCTGATTCCATGGAGCCATCTTCTTTATTTATTTACTGCTGGTCAGCAGTATGAGCAGAAGCCCATAGTAGAGACATCTCTGGTGTCAGGTAATTTATAGACTTTTTTCCATTTTAGTCAGTGTACTCTTGTGCACATGCAGGCCATAACAAATAAAACGAAAGAGAGTGAGACTTAGCGATTCCTTTCAGTGCAATAAATGTCATCATCTCATCAAAACAATATTTAAAAAATCTATTAAACTTTTTAAAAACCTAGGGCCAGATGTAGGAAGCCATTAGCACCTCGCAAACGGCGAAAAACTCCATTTGCGAGGCGCTAATGCCCTCAAGCTATGCAGAAACACATATTGTGAGTCGGTACCGACTCGCAAAATGTGCTTCAGACTCGCAAATAGGAAGGGGTGTTCCCTTCCTATTTGCGAGTCGCACCGCGATGTAGAGTTGATTTGTGACCGCCGAAAGCGGTCGCAAATCAACTCGCAGTTACCATCCACTTGAAGTGGATGGTAACTCATTCGCAAACGGGAAGGGGTCCCCGTGGGACCCCTTTCCCTTTGTGAATGCTCACAATAATATTTTTTCAGAGAAGGCAGTGGTCCTATGGACCACTGCCTACTCTGAAAAAAACTGAAACTAAAAGGTTTCGGTATTTTTTCTATTTGCAGCTCGTTTCCTTTAAGACAAACAGGCTGCAAAGAGAAAAAATAAAACTACTTTATTGAAAAGCAGTCACGGACATGGAAGTCTGCTTTCTCCAGCAGGCCACCATCCCCGTGAGTGCCTAGACTCACTATGGGGTCGCAAACTGCCACCCCATAGCGAGTCGCAGAAGGTGTCTGAGACACTGTTCTGCATTTCCTTTTGCGAGGTGCACATTGCGAGTCGCTGGGACAATTTGCACCTCGCAAAAGGAAACCTACCTACATCTGGCCCCTAGTGTCTCTTGACTCCACTTTGAGTCTCTATGGCAGGCAGTTATTGGCAGACAAAACGGTAAAATGAATTAATAACTAGTTGGTGTCTATCCAGGGCGTATGGGACCCTTTTGAGAGCCAGGGGAAGGCAGGCAGAAAATGTAATTAATTAATTAATTAATTCAATTCAATTTTTATTTCTTATGATATGAAACTACACAGGAGGTCCACACAAAATACACATAATTTAAGAAAGACCAAAGTAAAAAATTTAAATTTTCTAGACGGCAAACTAAATTAATACAAAGATAAGAAACACTTAAAATAGTTACAAATTCTGATACAAAACATTTCCTTTGGTGGAATGAAGAGAGCATGCAATAGCTCTGAAGCAGTACATAAAGGGAGAGTGAGACAAATAGGGTGCAACTGCCTATGACAATGTTGCAATAAAGCTGGACAGGTAAATACAACATGTTTCAAATCTTGGGCACTGTTATGGCAAAGGTTACAAATAGCAGAAGAACCGAACTATCTAGCCTGTCATATATTAAGAGGAACCTGCTCCTGTTGAAGCAGGAGCCAGAATCTTCTCACCCATGAGGCAGGTTCCAGCTAAGGTAGGACTGCGTTACCTTCACCCTTATGGTATCGGATATCATTTGAAAATTCTGCCTGTGTACACAAGCCTGTCTTTCTAAGCGGAAACTCGCTGCCCAAGTTGCTTTCTTAATTGTAGATTTGAGCAATGCTGGAGAGAACGTAAAAATTGTAGAGGAATTTAATTGTAAGAGGTCTACAGTCTACATAAAATTCTTGCAGATAGTATATTTTGTTCTGTGGCTGGCCAAGATTTCCTTTTTAAACAATGACCATATGTAGTCATCGCCGCTCGTCATCAAGCTAACCATCCAGCGAATTACCACTGCCAATTCTTGGAAGAAGGTGCTGCGCAAGCCCAGCTCATGCCTTAATGTTGCAGTTGAGAAGCAAAACAGCAAATGGGTACTGCAGACTACTACAATCAGCCACAAGCACAAATAAATATATCAGGAAAATGTATTAGGAAAAAACAAACCATGTACACAGCTGACATGTGCTCCACACACACACGCACAATGGCTCCACAAAATGGTGGTAAGTCACCACAGAGCCAACAAAAAAGGAGGCATGGAGAACACAGACAAAATAGCTGCCTGTGACATATACACATACACACACACACACACACACTCTGGCTCTACAAAATGGTGGTCACTATATGGCCAGCAAAAAAGGAGGCATGAAGAACAAAAACAAAATGGTTGCATATGACACACACACATGCCCACTGGTACCACAAAATGGTGGTGGCCACATAGCCTGATAGAAGATGACACAGAGAAGAAAGACAAAATGGCAGCCCATGACACACGCATACACGCACACATGCACATACACATGCATGGGCTTTGCAAAATTGTGGTTGTCCACATGGCCAGCAACATAGGAGGCATGGGAAACACAGAGCATATGGCTGCCTTACCCTGATTGGAGCCCCGTCTTTCTTCTCCACCAACAAAAGCTTGCAGGATTGAATGGAAAGCACTGCACAAATATACTCCCACAATGTAGCCCACGGATCCGTGGTCCTTTATTACATCACCAGTAAAGCAGCAACAGTAATGTAAAAGAAAATATAATCAATATAAAAAATGTAACATAAGCAGAGACAAATGCAAACATTTAGAAAAAAGCTCTAAAATGCCCCCAACAGAAACACCTCTCTGCAACAATTACCCCTGCAAAATACTTTCAAAAGGAAGAAACACATTAATCAACAATCTCACACAAACACACGCAAGATGGTGAGTAAGCACACGGGGCTAAACAAAGTGAAAATCTGGATACATTATCCTGAATTCCTGGAGCAACTCCGACCCTAGCAACCAACAGGCAAACAAAACATAACCTACATTTACATTAATACAAGGCCATCCACAAGTCTCTAAGATAATACAGCTACGGCCAGATGTAGGAAGATTCCAAATTGCGAGTTGCAATTTGCGAGTCCCAGCGACTCACAAATTGCAACTCGCAATTTGGAATGCAGAAAGGTGTCTCAGACACCTTCTGCGAGTTGCTATGGGGTCGCAAAGACCCACCTCATTAATATTAATGAGGTGGGTCGCAATTTGCGACCCCATAGCGATTCAGGGCACTCACAGGGATGGTGGCCTGCTGGAGACAGCAGACCACCATGTCCGTGACTGCTTTTAAATAAAGCAGTTTTTTATTTTTTCAAAGTGTAGCCCGTTTTCCTTAAAGGAAAACGAGCTGCACTTCGAAAAAAAAACGAAACCTTTAGTTTCGGTATTTTTCAGGGCAGGTAGTGGTCCCTTGGACCACTGCCTGCTCTGATTTATTTTTTTTTTTTCCAGACACAAAGGGGAAGGGGTCCAATGGGGGCCCCTTCCCGTTTGCGCCTGGGTTACCATCCACTTCAAGTGGATGGTAACTGTGCTTTCATTTGCGACCGCAATCGCGGTCGCAAATGAAAATGCATAGCATTGCGAGTCGCAAATAGGAAGGGAACACCCCTTCCTATTTGTGAGTCGGAAATGCATTTTGCGAGTCGGATCCGACTCGCAAAATGCATTTCTACATAGCAAAGAGGCTTTTGCGACTCGCAAACGGCGATTTTCGCCGTTTGCGACTCGCAAAACCCTTGCTACATCTGGCCCCAAATGTCTCTAGCACTGCAAAAATGTGAATGTAAAAAATGCAAAAATTATATTTACAACATCGAAACCCAATGCCCAAACAGTAAAACAGCACAGTATAATGAGACATCTGGACACAATTCACAAAAACACAAGAAAAAGGAGGAACTATTATTACCCAAGGTCTCCACTATCCAAAATGTCCATTATCCAAACATCTAAAATGAAAAAGGGAACAAAAATAGTGGTGTGTTCCAAGACAAACATTTTCCAGAACTGTACTGAACATTTTTTATTTAAAACACAAAGTAAAAAAGCCGATTTTGAAGACAAAGATAGAATGATGCTTTCACCATAAAGCCCCAAATACAAAATGTCCAAGGGCAAGGCACAGAGAAGAATCTTCAGAACAGGAAGAGGAAGTTGACAATGTACGGACAGCAGCCTTATTCTCTATTGTACTCCCTCTGTAAACCGAACAAAATAATAACGATAATAAAGATGCATTTTGTACTTAGAAAGTTATGGAATGGTCTGCTTGAGTAAAATAGTTAACTCAAACGACCTTTTAAGGTACTCTACTGATGCCACATTACAGAAGTGCCGCTCACTTTCAGGTCCATCATGTTGTCTCCATACTTCGATCGCATTGTTCCCATACTCCTTATCTGAATTACATCAGGTTATGGCAGAGTAACAATAATTATTGCCAGGCCTAATAGTTACAACCCTACAGTGTGTATATTGCTTGAACCACAAACGCAAAATCTCTTGCTGTGACATCTGCAGATTTTCCATCAAAAACACTTATCAGGGAAAGGAATTAGTGAATGCCCTTAATTGCACAAACCTTGTACGCAGAATCAGAGGCTACTATGGGGGACCAGGACTAGTCCTCAGACACTGCATGTATTCCTATATAGATGGATGTCCAGTGTACACCTCTCTGTGTGGGTGAAAACCCTGCAGAGTATGACTCCCATTAACTAGATGAAGACACAAGAGGAACTAGGATGAGGGACCGCACTGCTACACCATCCTCATATAGGCCCACATATGGACATGATAACCACTGTAGCAATAGACGCTTGCACTGCGACTGATCTATGACAAAAATGCCTTTAGAACTTTCTAGGCAGGTTACAGCAGATAATGGAGTCTATTCAAAAACCTGTTCCTGACCCCCAGTATTATATGCCTTCTCCCCTTTAACAGCTGCTAACAGCATCCCATCAACGTCCACCCCCATCGCAGGAACAGCCTCTACCCTCTCCTCAACACTCTGCACTAGTTTCCCTACACCACAGCCATAGGAAAAAGAATGATGAAGATAAACAGGATGAGGAAGAAAAAAGTTGGGGCTGAAGAAGATTGAGAGATTCCTGCCCAAGATCGACAGAAGCATCATAGAAAGAATGATGGTTGCTCAGACTATGTGGCACTTCAAGAGGTACTGTAAATGGCAAATTATCTGGGCATGCTTGGACGCTACAACCACCTGATATGGGATGACATCTCATTGCTGCTAGACATGATTCCAGAAAACAGGTGCAGTGAGGCAAGGTTAATAACCAAAGAAGGAGCAAATGTGTCCATGGCTATTATAGACATCTGCTTGCAGGTATCCATTGCGAGGTTTTGCTAACTCATTTTAGTATCTATCCTAAAAAGACAGCAATGTCTAAAGTCTACGTTGTTCTGTGTAGTGGTGCTAGACAAGACTCTCTACATGCTTTTTGACTTAGAAAGTATGTCGATGAGCCCAGCAGAAAATGAAAAAGGGCACTGGCACTGCCCCTGTGTCCTCAGAGCCCTTAAGAGTAGACATTCCTCTGGGTATCATTTCGATGCTACAAGAGATCACAGTCATACAGGGACATCTTCCTTCATTAGGCCGGTCATGGCAGAAAATACTACTTATAGCGCCAATCCAATTTCAAGCAAAGATAATCCTCAAGCACGAGGTAACAATGACAGCCTTTCCAAAACTCCTCAGGGAAAGGTTGGAGTTGTTCGATCATGCTCATAAAAAATCTCGAGTGTGCTTCAGTAACTAATGCTCTCTGCACCAGTAACCCCCTTTCAGGCTCAGGGTGGAAGAATCACATATTTTGCCTCAGATTTTAGAAAGAGCGTAAACTACACAGAACTCGTACAATGTAACAATGTGTCTGATCCCAAGGAAGACACAGAGAAACCAAACCAAGGGAAAACCCATAAGACGTCGAGGACTTGTCTCGAGTTATCACGACACATTTTGGTACTAAGCATATTTTAGGAACCACTGCCGGCATAAAGTTGGTTCCCAAAACAAGAGTATCATCGAGGATCATAGGATTTATTTGAGGAAGTGCTGCCGTGGATTTGACTCAAATTTTCTAAAGCACAGAATGAGGGGAATTTTTAACTGACGGGGTAGTCGAGTCTTGATTTTGCAAAGGACTTTCTTTACTTTCTTTTTCCTGCTTCTATCACATTTTGTGAAAAGAAAATTGAACTTTTTGGCTAACTTATGCTCATAAATAAAACCTTTGAATTGAACATAATGAATGTTATTTCAAGACTAAAGTAACTCCCAAAACGTTGCCTGAATAGCTGAGTCTGAAATTAGAGTGATTATCTGATTTTTAGATGTACTAATTCGTACAAAGATTTGGTATGCTGAAAGTGGAACGTTTAGGTGAGCTCATGACCAGTAATAAGGTGTTAATCGTGTGTCCTGTTTTATAGCATTTTACCAGAATTAAATAAAGGGAAATAACTGAGAATGAGATACGAGAACTGTCGCTCTATACTGTATTCTATTATATGAATTCAGTTGATTGTATTATGAGTTTTTTCAGACCTTGTTACCAGAGCTGTACATTTATTTTAAGTAGAAAGATCAGTTACTGGTTTTATGATTACTTACTGGAAGGACAGAAAAGCTTTCAAACCAGTTTTTCGCACATGTCACATTTCCCTTTCTCCTGCTGCATCCAGGGATCAATGAAGTCAGACGTGCATTTAGAATGGACAAGTAGGAAAAGACCATCGGCGCTTATTTACTGGGACTCCTGCGGAAGGAATCTTGTAAGTATACTGAATCGCGAGAGAAGCACAGGCATTAGTGGATGGCTGTATCAACTTGCTCCATCAGTGGGTTTCACACTGTCATCATCATACCAACGACTCCACTCCCGTTCCTCTGAGCATTCTTGGGGAGATTCCTAGAAACTGCCAGCGTGATAAAGAGCAATGATTTAAGCATGTAAATCTATGAAAGATACATCTGATGGAGAACTGGAGTTGTAGGTAAGTAACTAATATGTTCTTCCTACTCTGACTGCTCCTTGTCATAGTCCTTACTAATGGTGTGGATCTTGCCTAAGAGACATGAATTTCAAAAGTAATATTTGTGAAATGGAAGCTCTACACATTCTTTCATGGCGCCTGTCCCAGGAAATGGATTTTCCCTAAAATCCTTGGCGTACCTCTAGGAACAGCTGGATTGAACGTGATGGCAGAGAGGTCAGTTTGGCTGGCATTATGTTTGTGAAGATGGTCAGTGCAGTCACTATTAGCAATCAATAATCTTGAGATTTATACCACACACTTCTTGCTAATCCCCTTACTAGTGAGGGACACCAACCCATAAACAATGGAGTCAAGACTGGATGATACTCAGTACAGTATGCTTCAGATGGATTCATGGTATGTTCTGCATGACTGTTCCATACAGACCTGTATTGTATAGTACTGTGCAATACTGTATAATACAACCCACTAGCTCTTCGTCTGTGCCAATGATCGGATTGTACAAAGGCTCTAACCCTTATCACTAGTAGGCTAGAGGGCACAGGGAAGGGCCAATCATCCACACAAAAATGCAATGAAGTTCATCAGAAATGCAGGAGCACCGCCAGTGGAGCAGCACTGCAATTTGGGAGGGGTGATCCTGGAATGAGAAACACAAAAACCGACAAAGGGCATGTGGAGAGCCAGGTTTAGCATGATTTTGGCTGAGCTTCTACAGGAAGAACGAATTTTAAAAACGTCAGTTTTAAGTGGCTATGTTTAAGAAAATGTACACGTTCTTTGGATCACATGCCAAACTACAGCTGTTTGGGAGTTGGTACAGGAATGTAGTGTCGGACACATCATACACAGACTGACTCTGCATGCCAGATGACAGTTACATTCTTCTTCCAGTGAAATAGGGTTTTCTGTTGCCCAGGGGCATGCTTTCCACAGCCTCCCTCTGTCTGAGACAATGGTAGAGATTTCGAATGCACAGCCTCCACACATAAACCTTATTAGTCTTCCAACAGGAGGAGGACATTCTTGGCTTGGAACAGCTCAGCAGGTGTACTGTTTTGGTAGGATTGAAGTGGTGCTTTTTATATGATCCTTATGCAGCGGGCCAGGGCTTCTATTTCTGCCTGGAGCTGATTGCATCTTTATCTTAAACACTGGTGTCAACTGCTCTTGTATGTCCTGGTTTCTATGAATATGGCCTTCTTTTTTAAACACTTGTGCCACTTTTTCCTTCTACTCAGTTGGTTGCAAAAAATTACTTCTGAAAAACGATTTGCAGGCATTGTAACAGAGTGAATCTGGCAGTGGGAACCCCAAATCTGGCAGTGGGAGCCCCGAACCTACAAGTTGACCATGCATTTAAGAATATATTCTGCATCTCCCTATAGGTGACCTTCACAGCAGGTAGGCTGACCAATATTGATAAGGTCGTCTTCCTGAGCGCCCAATAGAAGACAGAACCATCAAGGGTTGTACCTCACAAACAACCACAACTGGCAACACCCCCTAATGTTTGTGGCAAGAAAGAATGCACTTACATTTCCTAAAACATTTTCCCATCCCAAGAAAAGTGACACAGTGCTAGCAGTAGCCGTATTGAAGCGCAAAGAGGACAGTAAGGATGCTGTTTATAAATTTCATATTCTAGCTAATCCTAACTAGAGGAGGAAATGGGAATGGGAGAACTTACCACCAATTGTGCTCCCAAAATTACTCAATGGGCTGGGTCTGGGGTTCCCTTGACCCTATATAAGCAGTGTCCTTCAGACTCACTCTGGAGAAGCTGTGGACCTGGCTGGTATGCTTCTACTTTGCTGATTTCTGCTTTTATGGCAGGTATTTGGGGCAAGGGAGAGAGAGGGGAGACAGCTGATTTCTACATCTGAAGACATGGAGTTAAGCACCTGTACGCTAGGCCCGTAGGTGAATTTGGCAGTGTGCTGCACGATGGATTAAACATCTTCCTGTCTGTACCTCTGTCCTTACATGGTGATGATAGGATATTCCTAGAGAGGCAAGCATAACATGGATCCTTTTGCCTATCTTCCTCTATCACAGTCTTTCCTCTGGAAAGATTATGGCCCTCATTGCAACCCTGGCAGTCAAAGACCACCAGGGCTGTTTTGGAGTTTGTACCGCCAACAGGCTGGCTGTACAAACTTGGGCATTACGACCACGGCGGAAGCGCCACGGTCGCACTGCTGGGACCGGCAGTTTCCCGCCACTTTTGTCCCGGCAGTTTCCCGCCACTTTTGTCCCGGCTGTAGTAATCCCCCAGGGCAGCGCTGCTTGCAGCGCTGCACACTGGATTACGAGTCCCCCTCCCGCCAGCCTTTTCATGGCGGTATGAACCGCCATGAAAAGGCTGGCGGAAAGGGGAGTCGTGGGGCCCCTGGGGGTCCCTGCACTTCCCATGCACTGATCCTGCACTGGCATGGGCAGTGCAGGGGGCCCCTGCCATGGCTCCATGGAGCTTTTCACTGTCTGCATAGCAGACAGTGAAAAGCACGACGGGTGCAACTGCACCCGTCGCACAGCCGCAACACCGCCAGCTCCATTTGGAGCCGGCTCCCGTGTTGCGGCTGAGATCCCTGCTGGGCCGGCGGGCGGAAACCAGGTTTCCGCCCGCCTGCCCTGCGGGGATCTCAAAATAGACCCTGCGGGAGTGCGGCTGCATTGGCGGCCGCCTGGCGGTTTCAACTTGCCGCCCGCCAAAGTTGAAATGAGGGCCTATGTCTATGTTACTCTTACTTGACTTTTTACAACTCATAATACATGAGGGAAAGTTAATCATAGCCATAAGGCTGAAAAATGTTAGAAAAGTATTGGATGACATAGCAAAACACAAGTGCCTAAATCTCCACCACAGAATTGTTATTATAACCTCTTGACCCACACAGATGTTGTGTAGGCTTTGAACATATCTAAATACAGTCGATAATAAATGCATTCAATTATCAATTTACTACTTGTAAAGTGTTTTAGATTCACAGGTCTCACACATTGTACTTAACACGCAATGTATTGCTATGGTCATCAGCAATCACTGCTGGTGAAAATAATCATTTGGCTGCCTAAAGTGAAATACTGTATAACACCACCACAGTGACACTGTGTAGAGTATTTTTTAATTGTTATAAAATTAGAGAGAGAATGTCCGATTTTATTAAGTGTCACCAAAGTCACCTGTTACAATGGTGCACAATGTTAATATGGTCTACAAAATATCATCAGACAAAAATATCATCAAAACGTATTGTGGTGACAAGAATATCGGGGTATAGAATATTGCCAGTGAGAACATTATTTTTAAGTGTTTAATGTTTTCTTGTTAATATAATTGCATGCAATATTGTTTTGGTAATATTTTGCAATTCTTTATGTTAATTTTAATTGACTATTTTTAGTAGTTGTGTTGGTGTTTTCATAGGATTTTTAAAGGGTTGTTTTAAAGTTCGTTTACTTTTTTAACTGTTTGTGGGTCAATGAGTTTGTGGAGGAGTAGAGTGGGAAGATATTTGAATATATTTTACATTTTTGTACATTTGTTACAATATGTAAAATTGAATTGATTAGATAGATGCATACTTATGTGCAGCATTTAATTGTTACATTATCGAATGTATGTGAATATACCATGTTATTTATAATCTGTTAAGCATATTGAGTTATGTTATTTTTACATAATTATTTTATGTTTATTCATTTTTTTGTTTTAATTAGATAATTACATTACAACACATGTAATTATTTCATTGATTTAATGAATTTATGTTCTTAGCTGTTACATGTTATTACTAGTTACTATTTCTTTAAATTATTGTTGTTGTTTATTGAATTCATTATAAAATCATTTCACTTTTTTGGGGCATTGTTGAGATTGTAGGGGAGTGTAATGAGAAGTTTTTTATTGTAAATGTTTTTTGTTCTTTGTGAAATAGTTTTTAATTGGTAATTCTTTCAAAGGTAACATTTTAAAATAGCTTAAGTAATTCAGCAGGATTTTTGAATGTTTATAGAACCTGATTTCATTTTAAAAAACAGTTTAACTATTTATGAATATGTTTTTGATAGTTCCAAACTGTAACACTTTCCCTCAATTTGAGTAGAAATAGTACATTTTATCCATCTACAATGGCATATTGTCCCTACAAATTGTTAGATGGAAGAGAGAGTGCTATTTTTAATGTATGTATATATATATATATATATATATATATATATATATATATATATAACATTTCTTTGATATTTCTTTTGATTAATTGAAATGTTATATTATTTTTCTGGATTGTATTGGCTTGTTTCTCTTTTGTTTTAATTTGTATGTTTGTTACTTTCAACACAGCTTTTAAAATATTTTTTCCTTTTAGTTGCAAACTTGCATTTTTATTAACTGTTTATTTTTTATTTTGGTATTTTTTAATGTTCTTATTTTTATTGTATTATTTTGTCATTTTTGTTTTTTATATTTTTGCTGTGGTTTAGATTATGGTTTAATTTTGTTGTAATTTAATATTTATTGTGTTTAGTAATTTGCTTAATAATATTAATTTTAAGTATCTGATCGTAAATGTAAATTTAATTATTTAGTAATTACACAATATTTCTTTAATTTGTATTATATATATGTTTCATATATTTTTGTATAAATGTTTTGCTTAATATTAGTATTTGTTTTAACTTTTGTAACAATAATAGTATTCAGTTATATATCATTATATATTTATTTCTTTATTTAAAATTATTTTGAAGTGTTATATTTGTTAGAACAAACTTATTACTTTTATTTTTAGATAGATAGATAGAAAGATTGATTTTCCCCAGTTCCTTTTTGGCTACAAACAACAATGGGGTATCCCTGTATTATTTCACCAGCATCTTCTGGAGTTTTCAACAAGAAAACCACATACCTGAATTCTGCAGCAACAATGGTTACTTTATTCACTAAAGCTGCAAAAATCGACATGTTTTAGTGACAGTCTTTATCACAGGTTAGTGAATGAGCCAAAAAATCACAGTTGTTGGACGAAAAGGTCTGATGGTGTTAAAAAACATCCCAGGAGTAGAATGTAGAATTTCCAACAGAAGGAATGAGGAAAAAAGTATTGACTCAGGAAGAGTACCAGGGAGAAAACTAGAATAGTTTCTAAGAGAGTGGAACTATTGAAGAACTCCAACTGTGTTGCGACACAGTGTGTATCACAATTTTGTTCTTCTTTTTACATGATCAGGGCAGGAACAACATGTTGCGTCATGGTGGCATGGTCTAATCCAAAGCAAACCTTGAGACCATCCATCCATTTTGGACAGGAAGAGACCTCACTTGAACTCAGAATGTGTTTCCCGTAAAAGTATTCAAGAAACACCCTCTTCCCTTTTTTGCTAGCAGGAGCTACTGCACCTGAAGAGCTATCAAGAGACAGACGCAACAAGGCCCTCGGACTGGAGGTGAGTACCATACACCTTCTGCCTCATTAAATGGACTGGGATTGCAAGCCAGCATGGCAGTCTCACTTCTCGCCTTGGCACAAAAATGGGGTAGTTGCACTGTCTTTTATTTTAATGTGATCATAATTGCCTTAACGTGGATTAATGTATTATTTTTTATGGTTGAATTGTACATATTGTACATGCCATATGAAATGAGGTATTATCCTCACACAATTTCCCATAGGAATTTTGAGCAATGCTACTGTCAAAATGGCTGAACAGAATGACACCAAATTTGGCAGAAAGCTAGAGCATGATCCAGAAAGCATGCTTTTTTATTTGGTGTGAATGGTAGAAAATGTATAGAGATATCAGGCGCTGAGATAGCAGGGCGCTGAACCTTTCCGATGGTACTGTGAAGTAATGAAGTCAATGAGATCAAAACATGCAATCTGATTGCCTGTCTGCTACAAGTAGGGGAAGTTGCTACTGCCATTTATTGACTCAGGGACTTGGTGTCCATGCCATAGAAACAAAAAGAAAAAAGGAGTAAAGTAGTCTTATGGGGTACCCTGGCACTCTATCCCTTGTAGGAAGTGTCAGGTTATTACATTTTACAGCTGTACTGTGGTATTACTGCGAGGCTCAGCACAGACCCCATGCAATTTCACAGAAGTACGACAGTAATGCAAAGAAAGTAAGAGGGAGTCGGCCAGCATGGGAATTGGATATGGTAAATATTACTTGACGTTAAAAAACATAGAAATTCGAGATGTGGGCACAACTTATAGTTATTTCAGTAAACTATAACTAGTGAATTTCACATATACATATAATGAATTAATTCCCATGTTACAGTTATCAGGGTGTAGAGCACAACACTGAGTGTAGGAACCCAATAATCTCAATTCATCACACCACTCTCAAAATCCCTGAAAGTACACATTGCTCACTCTCAGTGTTATTTCTCAATTCATATTTAAGGTTGCCAAACAATCCACAGCTTGGCAACATGTTTCAACTGAGACCAACCTTGTTCACAGACTAACAAGCAGCCCATCATGCCCACCATATAGATGAAGCAATGAATAAAAGTAGAAATTGGACCATTCAATGCACACTAGCCTGTAATTCAGGAAGGATAATTAAACTCACTGCAAGAACATATTATCTACATTGCATGTTGTAACCCCTTAACTATATCTTCATTAAAGTTACAATTGAGTTGAATTATGTGAATTCTCGTTTATTCAGCTGCTGGTTTGTCACAATAGAATTACATAATACATTTTCAATCTGCTACATTTTCAGTAATTGATCTTAGGCCCATCTTCACACACTGAGGAGCAGATTTAAGAAAAACGGCACTGCACCCAGTGCAGCGCCACTTTTCTTGCACCCCTTAGCGCCCCCTAACACCACCATGTGTGCACAATATTTTTAAAAAAGTTGCACCAAGGCGCAGGGTAGGGGTCAATAGTGTCAAAACTTTTGGCTCTATTGATGTACTGCTCAGGGTTAGTTCCAAAATGTTGGCGCTAACCCTGAACAGTACATAGGGACCTACTGTAACCAATGATGCGCCGCCCCCTTTTAACCCCTGCTCTGAGCATGTGTAAAAAATGCCCAAAAAATGGCGCAAAGAAATCTTTTAGATTTCTTTGTGCCATTTTCTAGGCCCTCCACACGGGGGCACAGGCATAATGTGGCGCAAGGGATTACAAAGTGGCGAAATACATTGCGCCACTTTGTAAATATGGTGCCGCGAATTTGCCCTTGTTAGGCCACATTAGAGAAAAAAAAAATGATGCTAATGTGGCGCAAGCAGGCTTTAAACCTTCCTAAATCTGGGCCTGAGTGACATATTTGAACAGTAACTTCTTGCCCGGTAGTAACATATTAACAACAAGTTGTATTCCCCTGTCAGTATCCCCCCAATAATGTTACAGTATTATTACAACTTATTTTTTCCTCTTGTATTCAAACAGCGGATTCGTCAGCTAACAGTATCCGGCCTCTGTAGGCTGAATACGGGTGGGATCCAGTTCTCGAGTTACCTGCAATGTTTCATACTTTCAAGGTGAGAGTTTGTCAGCTACATGTGCAAGCCAAAATGGAGGGCATCTCGGTTGGTGCACACATGTCACTTTTAAATTGATTCTGGCTTCTAGGGAAGGTCGGGAAGGGTCAGTTTGAAATGTGGGTGAGGTTATGTGATTTTGGTTTTGCACACTTGACGATTATTGCTACTGCACACAGAATGGCTATGAGAAGTTCTTAGGCATATTTGGGAAGGCCAGCAGGTAGACCGTTACACTGCCTAGGTGCAATAGGACAATGCACTGATTTGCTATTCTGAAATCTTTTTTTCATAAGTTTCCGGATGTTGTAGTTATTGGGTACAAAATGGAGAAGGTCTTGGGACTCTTCCTTGTAACAGGAGGCTGTGGCATCAGCTGGTCTATCTGGAGTTTCCATGGTCAGTTTGGAGTGCAGAACTTCCTTTCCCAGCAGTCAAGAGGCGTATGGCTAAATAGGTGCTGAACTTTAAGTGATGGACATTGCACCGGAGTTGATAGCTGAAATGTTTAATGTTGCAATGTTGAATGACTATTTAGAACACAGTGAGCTCGATTAAATATGGGGGTACTCTTGTTTACAATTAATTTACTGTTTGTTTCAGTGACATTCACAATGGGAATGTTTAAACTTTAAAACATGGAAGCTCAGAAATCTGTCGAAATGGAAATTCACTCTTTTTTGGTCACCTTTAGCTAATAGGGTAACTAAAGGTTCAAATAGTTTATGTATCTGTTGTGTTTCCCTCTATAGAGCCAAGACATCTAGGTGTTGGCATGCTCTATAGATAATCAAACCACGAAAAACACACTGGATCCTTAAAGGGCCCTTGAAAACACGATTCACACTGCTTGGATATAATACACCAATTCTTTTGCAACTATTACATTGCTGTCATATTATTTAGCATTAGTTAAGGTCGAAGGTATGCGTTGATGGGACATGATATTTATCACATTTATTCCATAACTACTCGATTCAGCCATAGCAAACTGGTTCCTTATAGATGGATCCAGTGCACATTAGAGAACCCGTTTTACATGTACTACTGCAAACTGCTGCTAATCTAACAACCAGCGCAGCCTCGGGAATCCAACACCGGAGGGGCCCGTGGGAAGCAGGAGCAACGCTCTAGTCTTCCTGCGGGCTCTTTCAGGAAGGAAGTGACAGCGCGGGACCAGGATTGGGGCAACAGGTAGGTGGGGTTGGGCCTACTGGGTGGGGATAAAAGGGGTGTGGGGTGGAGGGACCGGCCTCTTTCCGCGCAGCCCATCGCGCGGTTAGTTTTGCCGGTCCCCGGGGGCATTTCTTAGGAAACTCAGGCAAGTGTGGGGGGGACAGGGTTTTTAGGCCTTTTTGTGTGCAGCGGCAGCACGCGTGTAAACGCGTGGGCGGTTCAGCAAGGCGAGGGCGGCGGCGCTCCATTGTTTGAGCTGCTGCCCTCAAGGAGCACGTGTGCGTTGCCGGGCCACGTCCGCGGCGCCACGGCAACCACTGATTTTGTTTCTTGCATGTGCTCGGAGGCGCGCTGGGCCCAGCACCCCGGCAATTCGCTTTGGGCATTTTTTCCCCATCGGTGGTGCAGCTGGAATTACGCGCTGACCGCGTAAAGTGAGTTATTTAAAAAAAAAAACATTTATTATTATACATTTCTTATTAATGAAGGATATCAAAAAATTATTAAAAAAAAGAAAAGAAAATAATACCCAACTCATTTCCCTTGGGGGCAGGGCAAGGGCCTAATAGGGGGACCCAACTAGCCACGCGTAAGCGGCGGCGCGTTTGCTCGCGAGCAGGCCACGAGGCCTGGTAGATCCCTTGACAAGCCTTTCCCGGCCATAGTTGAGGGGGAAGACAGACAAGGCCAGCAGGATTTCCCGCCCTGGCACCATGGCTACCAGCCACGACGCAGAGGCGGTACAGGCCGCACTTCGCATACTCGGCGAAGCTGGCTGGGCTGACCTCCTCAGGCCTGGGGTCCTGGACCAGGCCTGGGTGGGGATGGTGCGTCTGACGCACACCGTGTCCGGCCGGGTAGCGGCGGTAGTAGCTGCATGCACATCCCCGGAGAGGGCCAAAAAGCCCAAAAAGCCCAAAGAAGCAGCTGTGGGTCAGGCACGGGGCGCAACCTCCCCCTCCAGGCATTTGGGAGACAGGGAGGGCCCCTCAAGCGACCCAGAGCCTTTAGTAGCAGAGACAGCACCAGATCAGCAGACGGGGGCCTTTGAGTTACACCAGGAACAGAATTTGGCAGAAGGGGCCCCAGTGCAAGAAGTAGTGATACAGGAGCTCCCCGCCCCTATTATAGAGGTGACACCCATGGACCTGTCGCTACCCAAGGACGGTGCCAACTCGGCTGGGGTCAGCAATGCAACAAAAAAGAAAGGGAAAGGACCCAGACAAACAGGTGGGTAGGGCAAGGCCAACAAGGAACAGCCCAAGGAAGCTGGGGAGGGAGGGGGGCCCGAGTTTTTCCCAGGCCCTGGGCAGAGTGGCCCCAGGGCAGGCAGGCTGGATGTGGGCGAAGCATGGGACTTAGAGGCCAGGATCCGGGAGCAACGCCGCATAGTGGCGGAAACAGAGGACAGGTGGGCCCAATTGTGCATGGAGCAGGAGATGGCCGCGCCATACGGCCGGCAGCTAAAGAGGCCAGCGATAAACATAGGGAACATAGGTAACATGCCACAAGAAGCTGGCAAGGGTAGCTGGGTTTGGGTTCCGAGCGGTAGGGGTCAGGAGGCTGGTGCGGCCTGTGGGTTAGGTAGCGCGATGGGTGTCAGTGGCGCACACGGCCACGCAGGGCGCGGGAGGTCAGTGCCAACACAAGAGGTCGGCAGAAAGAAGGCGATGCCAACGGGGCACAACACGGCCCCTGCACGTTGGTCCGAAGCGCTGGAGGCGTCTTCGGCGGTCTTCTCTACTCCGCAGGATCGAGGACAACACAGAGATGGTGGGCGCCATGAGGGTCAGGATGAGATCACAGCGAACTACACGATGATGAGTGGGAGTGTGGATAAGAGGATGGATGTGGGCGAAGAAGATGTTCTTGAACTTGACTATGAAGAGGAGCTGGATGATTGGGAAGAAGGGGAGATTAGGGAGACAGAGGTACACAGCATGAGGGGGAGGGGAAGAGGACGCAGGAGCGGCACAACCCCTCTTTCCGCTTCTATTTTTCAGGATCACGATACCAGCGGAGGTTTACATGAAAGAAGGCAAGAACAAGCACCTGGCCGAGGGGCCCGGAAGATTTTGCGATCTTTGGGAACACAAGCAAGAGGTAAAGGGCAATGGTGGTCGGTTTGGGGGGATGGCGCAAGGGTGGGGGACGTTCCAGTTTGTAGATCCGTTGAGGTAGGTGACGGTTCGATACTTGACCCATTACCAACTAAAGACACACAGGGCAGTGAGACAGGTAGAGAGCCACAAGGTAGAGCTTCAACTGAAGGGGAGAGCGGGGACAAGGTGACAGGAGAGAAGTCAGGGACGGAGGAGAAAGAAGGGGGTGATCACAAAAAGAGGCTTCCCTACATGGGTTTGGCTATGCCATTGGGCTCACACGTAGCGGAAAAAACGAAGGCTGGAATATGGAGACATGAGTATGTAGATGTTTTTAAACTCCTACATAGGGACATACAAGCCAAGGAAGGTTCCAAGGAGGAAGAGTGGGAATTGGCCCGAAGGTGCAAATTAATATGGATAATTGGACATCCGCGTTTTTGATTTTTGCAAGCATCTATTGTGAGAAATACCCTGACAGGGCCATAGCGCTATTTAAATATATGGACATCATTCGGAAAGCACAAATGCACTTGGGGGGGTTTGCCTGGTTGAGTTATGATGAGGAGTTCAGAGCCCGAGTGAGTATCAACCCTGAGAAGCCGTGGGGAGACGTAGTCCCAGAGTTATGGATGCAGTGGATGGCGTTGTCGCAATCCGCGGCATCCACCCACACGGCCAGTGGTTTGCCAGTGGTTTATAAGCCGTTTCAAGTACGTCCCGCCCCGGGAGGGGCGGGCGTGGGACAGAGAACAACTTCTAACACGACGGGAGCTTGCTGGAACTTTAACAAAGGGTTCTGCTCCAGACATCCTTGCAAATTTAAACATGATTGCTCCAAATGCAGGGGCCGTCACCCAGTCACGCAATGTTTTTCGCTTTCCAGTCCAGCCGAACAATGGAGAGCAACAAAAGGCAGAGGGACTCAGGGTGCTCCTGCTCCAAAGGGGGGCTACGCCAGTTAGCCTAGACTTCATTCTACCATGGCTGCACAAATACCCGGATAGGGCAGCTGCGATTAAGTTAGCAGAGGGTTTCAGGGTCAGCTACCAAGGTCTACGGAGGAGGCGCTGGGCAGACAATTTGCAGTCTGCAAAAGAACTACCACAGGTGGTGAGGAAAAAGCTGGATAAGGAATTGTCCTTGGGCAGAATTGCGGGGCCATTTTATGAGTGGCCGAGCAAAAATTTGATGATATCCCCACTGGGAGTCGTGCCGAAGAAGGCCCCGAGTGAGTTCAGGCTGATACATCACCTGTCATGGCCGGAGGGCACATCTGTTAACGATTTCATTGCGGCAGAGGACACCAGAGTAGTTTATGCATCGGTGGATGATGCCATAAAATTGGTCAGGGCTTGTGGTTACGGGGCATAACTGGCAAAATGCGACATACAATCAGCCTTCAGACTATTGCCGATACACCCTGGGGATTTTGAGTTGCTGGGGATGCAGTTTGAAGGGGCAATCTACGTGGACAGGGTCCTGCCCATGGGTTGCGCGATTTCATGCGCTCTGTTCGAAGCCTTTAGCACCTTCATGCAGTGGGTTTTTGTCAAGATCAGTGGGCATTATGCGGTGACCCATTAATTGGATGATTTCCTGTTTGTGGGGAAAAAGGATTCCGGGGATTGCGGGAAGGCTTTAGCAACTTTTCAGGACATGGCACACCAGATGGAGGTCCCGCTGGCACCCGAAAAGACTGAAGGCCCCTCATCGGTTCTCACCTTCCTGGGCATCAAGTTAGATTCCATTACACTGATAGCTAGATTACCGGCACAAAAAGTAAAAGACATGCTGGATTTCTTGGGTACAGTGAAGGAGGCACGGAAAATCGATTTGCGAATAGCTCAGAAGTTGTTGGGGGTACCTGAATTTTGCTTGTAGGGCAGTCAGAGGAGGGAGGGCTTTTTGCAGGAGATTGGGGCTGGCTATGTCAGGAGCGGTGATGCCACATCACAGAATAAGAGTTTTAACGGGCCTTCGAGAAGATGTTAGGGTATGGGAAGCATTCCTGAGACATTTCAATGAGGTATCCATGTTTTTCTGTGAGGAAGAGACAGTATGGCAGGTACAGATATTTTCAGATGCGGTTTTGGGATCTTTTGGGACGGCAGGTGGTGCGCAGAGGCGTGGCCAGCATCGTGGTTGCAGCAAGGGAGGAGTATTGCCTTCTTGGAATTTGTTCCCCTTCTGGTAGCCATGGCAGTATGGGGGCAGGAGTTAGCAAATAGGACAGTTTTGTTCAGAATCGACAATATGACAGTCGTGGAGCTGGTTAACAGACAGAAGGCAAGGGACCTGAGGGTTTTGTGCTTGTTGCGCCGTTTTATGCTGCAGTGTTTATCTTTGAATGTGATCTTTAAAGCTGTCCATATACCAGGAGTTTTCAATGAGATTGCGGATTCCCTGTCTCGTTCACAGTGGCAGCATTTTCGCAACCTGGCGCCAGGAGCAGAACAGACCAAGACAGCGGTACCGGCAGACATTTGGGAGTGGGGGACATGATGATCATGGGGCTGGTGGAGATGTCTTTAGCGGAATCCACTCGGCGAAGTTACTGGCTGGCCTGTTTGGATTTTCAATCCTTTGAGCGGTTTGCGGGAAATTTTGGGGAGCAGAGGGGAAAGCAGCTAGAGCATCGTGCTTTGCGCTTCGTGCTGTACATGATACAGAAAGGTTTATCAGCGGCAACTATCAGGGGGAAACTGGCAGGTGTATCATTTTACGGGAAATAGTTTTTTAATCACGACCAGGCTAGAAATGATTTGTTGGGGAGGATGTTAAAAGGTTGGGGCAGGATTAGAACAGCAGAGGGTAGAACGGCCAGAGAACCCATCGATTTTGAGTTGTTATTGGAATTGTTGCATGTACTGCCGGTGTGCTGCGCAGACGGATACGAGTTAGCACTGTTTCGCTTATGTATGGTGTGGATGTTTTTTGGAGCATTTCGTGTGTCGGAGTTGTTGGGTGTTGGGGCAGCAGTTGGGATACGCTACAGCGAGGTGTGCGTACATGGTGATCGATTGGGCATCGGGCTTAGATGATCTAAAACTGACCAGCTAGGCAGGGAAAAGTGGGTATGGTTGGATAAAGGGGGCAACAGGTTGGCTTGCCCAGTGACGGAATGGAGGAATTTTCAAGCCTCATGGATGTCGTGCAGGGACGCCGGGGTTTTTGTGCACAGGTCAGGGGCCAAGCTCACCAGTTTTCAGCTTTTATGTGTGCTGAGGATGGCGCTGGGACGGGCGGGCCGCCGGCCCATGGATTTTGGTACACATTCGTTCAGAATTGGGGCAGCTACGGCCGCGGCGCATTTGGGTTGGGATTGGGCAAAGATCAGGGCGATAGGCCGCTGGAAATCCAGGTGTTGTGAACGATATGTGAGGCCCTGAGAGGCGAGGAATGACAGCTGAAGGGTTTGAAAGGGGAGTAGAGGGGGGGGGGTTTACATAATAAACACACATGTTACAGTTATTTTTCCATTGCAGGAGATGCGTTTGGTCCATCGTAGGGCAAGATGGTGACATGGCTGGTAGGCCATTCATTTATCCACTGGGCATCGAAGTTCGCCGAGAAACAGATATATGGTCGGGCCCTGGAACTGTCCAGCAGGCGGCACGAGGTGTTATGGTGGGGAAAGAGCGGCATGCAATGGGGTAACCTGCTTCCTTTCATCACATCTAACTTATTGAACTGGGGATGTCCAGATTTATTAATCATCCACTTGGGGGAGAATGATCTGGTGAAATTGTCGGGACTAACGCTCCTGCAACACATGCAGAGAGACTTGGAGATTATCAAACAAAAACTGCATGGTACATGCTTGGTGTGGGACGAATTTGTTCCCCGTAGAGTGTGGAGAGGGGCAGTCAAATATGGAGCCATGGAGCGGGCTCGCAGGAAGCTTAACAGAGCGATGAGGGTTTTTTGCTGGGCACAGGGGATAAAAATACTGAAACATGAGGACATTACAGAACAGGATGTAGCGTTATTCAGAGACGACGGTGTTCACCTGTCCACACTAGAGAATGCATACTATCTGACGGATCTGAGACTGTTGGTTGAGGAGTTGTGGGGAGAGAACTTGTGGATCAGGAATAAGGAATGAGGAGTCCTGGTTGCAGTAGCGTGGTTTTGGGGGGGGAAGAGTGGGGGGGGGGCAGCAAAACGACAAATGGGTTTGTGCTGGTTGGCAGTAGATGGGGGAGGGTGGTGAGTCAGATGCGGGCTTGGCCACCCTTCCAGGGAATAAACAAGCAGGTGAAGGCTCTGAGTAGGGGTACGCACGAACCAAATGGGGCATGAAAGGAAAACTGGAGTGCGTAGGGGAATGGAAACTAAATAAGGATTTGGAGGGGAAGGATGAGCGAGGATATGTTAAAGGGAGGGCGTTATTAAAGTTATGGTTTACGTTTAAAAGTTAAGGTTATGTTGCTTATGCAATCCTGTCCTAATAAATGACCTTTTACACTAAAACAGCTGTCACTGAATTATTTCCTGATGAAGGGGCCCGCGGGAAGCAGGAGCAACGCTCTAGCCTTCCCGCGGGCTCTTTCGGGAAGGAAGTGACAGCGCAGGACCAGGATTGGGGCAACAGGTAGATGGGGTGGGCCTACTGGGTGGGGATAAAAGGGGGTGTGGGGGGGAGGGACCGGCCTTTTTCCGCGCAGCCCATCGCGCGGTTAGTTTGGCCTCCCACCCACCCGGCAAGTAGAAGAGAGATTGGAAGGATGGAAGTTAGAGTTGAACATCAAAGGGGGGGAGGGAAATCCTCAGTTAGGGCAGGTTGCAGGAGTGAGGGGGCAGTAGATGGGGAGGGTGGTGAGTCAGATGCGGGCTTTGCCACCCTTCCAGGGAATAAACAAGCAGGTGAAGGCTCTGAATGGGGGTACGCACGAACCAAATGGGGCATGAAAGGAAAAGGGGAGTGCGTAGGGGAATGGAAACGAAATAAGGGTTTGGAGGGGAAGGATGAGCGAGGAGATGTTAAAGGGAGGGCATTATTAATGAAACGGTTTACGTTTAAATTTTAAGGTTATGTTGCTTATGCAATCCTGACCTAATAAATGACCTTTTACACTAAAACAGCTGTCACTGAATTATTTCCCGAAGATTTAATAACACTAACGACTTCGTCTGAAGCCATCTATGCGGTATTCCTTCTTTCAGCACGGTTACAATGTAACGTGTGCCTAGCACAACCCACATCTCGTTTAATCCATATTGACGGTGAAGTGAATGATTGCACAATAGATGGTGTTTCCTAAGCGTGAAACCAAATGAATGTCTACTCGCTTAACAGCCATGAATTAAGATGCCCGGATTTGTTAGGGGCGAGTGCAAAGCGCTCAGTCCCCTGTAATAATCTCTCTTTGGGCTTCCAATCACGCCCACGTCACGTCAGTCACTTTCATTGGTTCATGGGCTTGCCTTTTAAAATCCGCTTGCTTTCATTTGTGAAAGGCATGCATACCTCATGCCTTTTCTGGTGTTTAGCCCACCTACACAGCACCGGTAAACTACTAAAAACATACGATGCTCGATGTTTTCAGCATGGTTTCCGGACTACTCTATCTGTTTATTTTCCACACAGGGCGATCTGTTTTTCCGTTTTCAATTTCAGCACCATGTTGCTGCATTTTATATAGTGCGATTGTGCTGCGTTTTTTTTTTCTTTTCATTTGTGTGGCAAGAAAAGTCAGATTAGGAGTTTACAATGCTAATAGCTCTAACTCGAGCAAATGCGAGAACCGTTGAATTGAAAATGCTCGTTTTTTTTGTTACTTTGCTTGAGCGCCTTGTAGTACATAGAAAAGAACATTATAATAATTGTTATTGATTATTTGAATCGTTCTTATTCGTTTTGATAATACTACTACCACTACTACTAATAATATGAATAATAAAGAGCGGATTGGAAAGAATTAAGGCACTTTACAAGTAAATTAAGGATAGAGCTTTTTGTGATGCAGCAGCTTCGCAAACTTTGTACTCATATCTATGAGGCCACGCAGTCACTTTAGATATGCAGTAAGGCAAGGAAGTGCAAATCCCTGCGTTGCCTTACACTGCGGAAGAGAGGCATTCCATGGGCGTTGCCGTGGGTGTTCCCACGCAACAAACATGGATTTTGATGCATCCCTAGATTTATAAGACCTTGAAAGCCTGGGGATGCACCAGAAGTTTATGCCTCCCCAAGGAAGGCACAGTGAGGAGAAATATCTTTATTTCCACTCGTTTTTTGCCCCTTAGTATCAATGGTTCCACGTTTTTCACTGCTCGTGCCCACTTGAGTATTTATTATAAGTTATCTAAAAGATGATTGACTTGCCTTGTGGTTTATTCCTCTTCTATTGTAGTGGTATTTTCCGCTTTTTGTGTTGTGGAAGTCAATGTGGAAGAAGCCTAGAAGCGGTGGCAAAAACCTGAGGGCACTTCATATTGCAAGTAAAAACTAAAAAAAAAAGAAGTGCATTGTCTCTTTTGCAGAAGCTAAGATGTCCTTTTGACCTTGCCCCCCCACACCTTTGTATTTAAGTGGCATTGTACAACCATTCAATGTACCTAGAAATCAGCTGCACTTAATGGAGTCAGGTCACACTAACACAATAATAATTGGGGCACTGTATTTTGCTCAGTTGTCTTGGAAACCCCAAAGTGAGGCTTTCTTTGCTACCGCTGGTCCTTGGCTAATTATTATGTTCAATGCAAGGTTACATGTATTTTTCTGTGGTGCTACAATGGTCCAGTCTCTCTGCACGCCTTTGGAACAAATGTGCTGCTGGGAGGATTGGATTATGAGTATAGATGTAAACTGTCTCTTTCAAAGGGCAAGGGGTGATGCGTGTTATAACCTTTCTTTCATTTTCTGAAGTATTCACTCATCAATATCTCCACAAAAGTGTCTAAAGCACAGCATGACACTGGTCTCCATTCCAAGCACAAACGGAATAAATTAGATATTTTAAGACCAACAAAAACTCATCCACACGTTTCGAAGTACAAATATGAATACTTCATAACATAGGACAGACACACAAAACCTTTTAAAGATTTTGGTACTGGAGAATATTACATTTGACACAAGTAATAATAGACAGCACGTAACTAACGAGAAGATAAAATCATAGATGGTGGATGATTTTTAAGATTCATAGCACTGGAATAAAGATACCCACTGAAAAATATAATGTTACAAAGTACAACTGGTAAACTGCAAAAATATCGAGCATGCAAAATACTGACCTCACAATAACATTTACGATACAAATATTGATAAATACCAAAGCACTCTAGCACTAACATTTAGACCATATTTTGCCCACGCTCTACAGTTTTGAATTGTTTTTGGCTAGGATTGTGTAACTTTTGGCTTGCATTATATTTGGGGGTTGACAATATCGCATCAGTTTGTGCTCTTGAAATAGATATTTTTCACAGAGTAGAAGAATGTCAACACATTCATCAAAAATATGCCTTGCATTATTACCACAGAAATCTTGGTGGTCTACGTTTCATGTGGGGATAGCTTCACCCTTTACATCTCTCTATAGTACAGAATCAGGTATCCTTTTTATGGTCTAGCTTAACAGCAAAGCTGTTTGTTGCCAGACAATTTTGTAATGTGAGCATCACTAGAAAGGGGCTTTGGCTCTGCCCACATGTTGGAGTCCATGTTTCGATTGGGCAGAAGTTGTATACTTCCACGAAAAAAGTGCTTGCTCTCCACAAAGCTATGAACATTTTGTTTATTTATTCAGCTGTCTGAGCTTGAACTTTCAGGAGGGCACACATGACATTATAGTGTTATTACTGTGTCTTAAATGACCAGATGATTAGTGGTGTTTTTTTCTGGCAACAGCACAGATGGGAGGAAGAAGTCATTAACCTACATAGATGTTTAGGTGTTGCTTTACAGTGCAACTGTCATCTGGCCTTTTAACCTACATCAACATTATTCTACAGTTCTTTGCTTCCATACAAATATATATCCATTCCCATGCTATCTACTTATAATGCTTCACATTACCATATAGAATTACTTTACAGTCAGACCTATTGTTTGATACGTATGGTTGCTTTGAATTTCCTGAGGGACTATTCTGTGTTTCCACCCTTAGCCATCCAAGCTCTGATTTAAATAAGCTTCCGAGTGTGTTACTGATTAACTTTAAGTAAATGCAGAGACTCTTGGATGGTTCATTAAAAGCTTCTTTATGGGTTTATTACAATTTTAAATTACAGTGCCCTTCTGGAGCCCTTTCTCCAACATCATCTTCTTTGTCAACTCAATATATATAGACAAGTATCAAGACAAGAGTAGGTATCAAGCATTTATGTTTGTTTTAATTTATTGTTGGTTTACTAAAACACTGCATGTTGGCAATCGGGCTCATTGGAGTGTTTTAGGAGCATGAAAGGCAGTCGGATAGCCAGCTCGACAGGTCATGTGGATTAGCAGCGCATTTGGATAGTACTGTGTGTCAGCTTCCTGCTTGTTGGAGTGGTCCTGTAATTTACATGGACAACAAACTGAAGAGCCAATGCATGGAGAGATCCTTGAGTCCTAGGTTAGCATGTGTTAAAACAGAGTCTGAAAAACATATTTTACAAAATCAGAGACTACAGATTGTAGACTACTACAACCTCGAACATACATAATTGCCTCACTACAAAATACCTCAAACTTGATCACAAATATGCTATAACTTGAGCAGGAATAATAATCGTGGCCAGTCCTAAAAAGTGGAAAGGGATTTTGCTGATTTTTGGAATTAAACACAGGTTGCTACGTTTGTATGGATTATGGGGGTTATTACAATTTTAGAGGAGGTGTTAATCCGTCCCAAAAGTGACGGTAAAGTGACGGATATACCACCAGCCGTATTACGAGTCCATTATATCCTATGGGACTCGTAATACGGCTGGTGGTATATCCAGCACTTTACCGTCACTTTTGGGATGGATTAACACCTCCTCCAAAGTTGTAATAACCCCCTATATGTGTAAATTGGAGATTTTGGAGTCTAAGGTTTTGGAAAGACGTTTTTGCAGTCCATCTTTACAAATGAAGCCATGTCCTAGCACATTCCCTAAGTGCGTTAAAGGCTGTAAACATTGTCAAGTAGTGGTATCTGCGAGCTGACTGGGAGGCTGTTGTGATGCGGATGTTCCCTTGGTGTTAGAGAAGTAGCCACACTCAAAGTCATAAAGGCGTGTCTTTAAGCATCAGTGGACCTTACAGATGCTAGCCGCTAGTCCTAGATGTGTTTGGTTTGCAGCAAAGCAGCAATAGCTCTCTACACGCAGACATGTGCCTCTAAATATCCTATGTTTGGAGACGCTGGTGGAGAATAGGTTCAGGTTAACCATTTGTGGTCACAGACTAGACTGGTTACTGATGCAAGAATTTAGAAACTCATCCCGGTTTACAGCCACACAGGTTTTATGGATTATGCAGAAGTTCTTAAAATTAAATATTTCCATTCTGTAGAATAGTATGTTTTTCAGTGCTGTGCTAAGGCAGGGAGGAATTTCACATACAAATGAACTACAAATGGGATTACGTACTTGTTCGTGTTTTAATAGCGTCTTTCTGAGTGTCATTGTTAAATGCCACTGTAGAAGCGCTGGAAGGAAGATACAAGAGCGAAGACGAGTATGAAATTATGATAAATGTGCTGCAGGTAAAGGACACCTCTCAACAGTCATAAGCATTCATATATTTGCATGAGGGTAAGAGAGGAAATAGCACACTTAGGCTGCATCATTTTCAACAAAAGAGAGAGTATATGGTTCGACTTGGTAACTGAGGTAATTTTCATTTTACAGACCATTTAGCCAGAGCAAACTTAACTCAGTGTTCCGCATTTGCCAGTTGGTGGTGGTTCCCAACCCTGTCCTCCAAATTGTGGTGGAACTGCTTGCCATTGGTATAAATCTGACAGCTATGTTGCGTGCCTTAAGTAAGACAACCAATACGGCTATTTAAGCATTTTAAAAAGTCTATTTTGGTGATCTGCAGATCATGTTGGATGTTCAGTAAAGAACAGATCCAAGTTTGATTTGATTGCTGCTATTTTGTGGAAAGAACATAAACCAATTTAACTCTGTTTATCCATTGCCTGCAGAAGTATCCATGCTACCCACCAGCATTATGATACGTTGTGTAGAAAGGTGCTGCAAGGTCCACCGGAATTAGAGCTCACATTTTTCTATAGTTTCACGTATTGAGGTTTAGTTTTATTTCTGTCACCCTCTTGTGTCATAAAGCCAGACTGCGGGAACACTTGAAGGTTACTGGATCCTTCATGGCAAACACTTCGGACACTTCTACTACTTCTAGTACATTTGCTCTGCAAAGGTAAGCCAAAATTGGTCCTCTGTTCGACAGGGTCGCAGGGCCAGCTATAGGTTTTAAGAGTAGGGTAATGATTATATATTTGTCACTTGAGCAACCTTTTTCTTTGGGAACAGTGATGGTGTGCCACACTGGTCTGTAAAAGCGTTAGTTTTTGTTGTAGAATAATTCTAATATCCACCTCTAGAATAGAAGTTAACTTGCAGATTCACTTGAGGGGACAAGGGGTACAGACAGATGGAGTAGCTGTTGCAGTGCTTGCAAACAGTTGGGGCCAGATCTCAATATTGTTGCCAAAAAAGTGAGATTGTTTATGGGGAGACCAGTCAAGAGGGAGTTACAGTAGTCTACTCTGGAGAACACAAGTGTATGTGCAGGAGATTTTAGATCTTGATCTGGAATGTGAGAGTGGATTTCTCATGAAAGATGTAGTTGATAGCACACATTTTTTGCCATGGTGCTAATTTCAGAATGCAAGTTGACCCTTTTGTGTAGGATGACTCCTAGAGATTTGGCACTGTCAACTATAGTGTGTTCACTGTTAAGGGTGTTGTGAGAGTCTCTCCAGGATTGCAGCAGAAGCATTGTTTTCAAAGGGGAGATTAGGAGAAATTCAGGTTTTTAGGGGTTTAGCTTTAGGTGAAGAGAGGTCAAGCAGTTATAAACAGAGTTTAGGATGATGACGAGATGTGAGATATTGTTTTGTGAAGAGACCTTTAGACTCTGCTGTTTGTCGCCTCCACATTTATGATATTAGATCCCTGCCTTCCTAAGGAGAAGTCAAAATGTCTTGATGTTTAGGTTGAAAAGGGTCAGAGCAAGGATTCAGCCCCTGGGGACCCCTGGTTTAACTGCAGTCAGTGAAGAGTGATAGGCAATTTTACCATCTGCAACTCGCCCAGGAGGAATGAAGCAAACCATTTAAGGACCATGCCATCAATGGCCATTTGATTTTAAGTGTGACTTGAAGCGTGTGGTGGTTGACCATGCAGAAGGCTGATGATAGATCAAGAAGAATCAAGAGGCAGGAGTTGTCTGAGTCTAGAATTCGAAGAATTCAAAGAACATCATCAGCCATTTAACAAAGCTGTTTCTGTGCCGAAGCCCTGATTGACAACATATTGGAATTTGTCTAGAGTTTGTTGTTTTTTATGTGTTTGGTGAGCTGCTCCATTGTACGTCTTTCAGTGGTTTTTAAGAGGTGAGGCAATTTGGAGATTGTTGTTGAGGTAGTTGTTGAGGTCATTAGTATCTGCAAATGGTTTTCTGAGGAGATGATAATCTTAAGTAAGTCTTCCTGTGTAATGGTATTAAATAGTTGCCAAGCATCCTTGGATTTGCACACAAGGGTAGAGGTGGGATGGACATCCTGATGTAGAAGCAGTTGAACTTTGGAGTCAAAGAACACTAGACACTCCTATGCGTTTGATATTGGGCCTTCAAATTTAAGTGATGTGGGCATGGGTGAGGGTTGTTAGCAGTTTTGACCAGATAGAAGAGTTGCTTTGGTCGGTTCTCTGCCGGGATCTGAACTGACTGGGTTTCGCTAAAAAGATGAGTTTTTGTACAGGGACATACCATTTCTGAGGCAACTGAAAATAGTGGCGGAGGGCAATGGTCTCCATTTCTTCTCTAAGATTCTTAAGGCTTTCCTTATCTCATTAGGGGCCTTGTTCAACCAAGGTGCTGATGGTTTAGGTGTTTTGCTTTACTTTGGAGCGGAGCTATTAAGAGCCGTGGGATGTCAAGTCATCTACATTTGTGGTGGAGCCGATGATGGGTATTATTGTCTGAGCAGTGTTGCTAAGAGAATTGATGTTTATGTTCCTAGTGTCTCGAAACCAGGGATTTGTTCCTTTTGACTGATCCATTATCACAGTTTGAGAGAGATGCAGGGTCAAGGGAATAAAGGAACTCTACCGAGATGGGATAGTTCACTGAGAGCATGTCTTCTTTGGACATCATTAGGTCTAGTACAAATCCTTTAGTGTGTGCTCGGTTTAAGAAATGTTTTATCAAATCATTGTTTAGGAGAGTGGAGGCGAAGTGCTTCACTGCAGACCCTTCATTGGTGCTGCCCCAGTGTTGATTGAAATCTTCTAGAATGGTCACTTTGCCGCTTTGGGTATTTCAGTCCGCTCTGAAGTACATGCATTCCTCGACAAAGGCCATGTTACCACTTGGTGGGTGGTAGACAATATATATTCTGAAAGGAGAAGTGTGTTGAGCACATAGCTCCAGAGTAAGGCATGGAAATGTGGAGAAAGAGCCTATTAGTATATCCTTGTATAGCATTGAATCTCTGTAAGTGGCTGCGATATTGCCCCCGACTCTGCTTACTCTGTCCTTTCCAATGATGGAGTCGTTTGGAGGAAGATCAAAAGTGCTGTGGGCAGTGTCGTTGAATGTAAGATGTAAAGATTAGGAGGTTAAGATTGTATTTAGAGATAGCGTAGGGGATTTCCAGTTTGTGCTTCATAGCAGAATTACAGTTCTGAAGCATGGAGCGTAGAGATGAGGTAATTCATTTGGTTTAAGGGGTGTCAGTGGTTTGGTTATGTAGGGATATTTTTTCTGAAAGCAGGTGTCTGCTTTGGACGTGGTTGGTTTTTCACTGTTGTGATCACCTAGGAAAAAGAGCCTGAGATCTGACATTTACACACCAAAATATGTTTTGGTCTAAAATTTTACACAGAAAACAGTTGCACCATGTAAATTGTTAGAGAAGTATCCAAAACATGTCTAAATAAGAGCAAAATGAACATTTTGAATACACATTTGATTTCTCTCTTTATCAATAAGTCCAATTTATATATGAAATTCCAAAAACTGTTACTGAAGCCACTGGGCAATTGGATTTATGTAGGCCTGGACGGAGTTCGCGTAGCCGAACTCTGCAAAGTCACAGAAAAACTGTTGCACTACGCGGAGCTCCGCTAGCGGGCAGAGTTTCTTGCTGCACCCGTTCGTGTGACATTTAACGTCACTGGCAACACGAAGTACTTCCTCATGTTGGAATTCTCACACAAACGGCACCACGCGCTTTGCATAGACAAAGCTATCTTGTTTTTTTTGCTTGTTATGGTGCTGGGGCCTAGCTATATCCTCTCCATATCTCTTCCATCCACCACTTTTAAAAACATATTTTCCCCTAGTTTCTTTTTATTATATTACCTTTTCTCTTTCTCTACTTCCCTAATTTAACTTTGCTCCTAATTTTTGTTTTTTTTGTTTTTGCGACTGTTTTACTTTTTCATTTTTTTGCTTTATTTTTGTTTTTCCCCTTCCTTTTTCCTAATCCTTCCTTATCTCTCCCCCTCCCCAAGTCCCCAACATCATGGCCAGGCCCCCAACTGCAAGCCCCAGCAGCCTTCCTTGCAAGCAGTGTCAGCGTGAAAGGGTGCACCCCACCCAATATTTTCCAAGGTGGAGGTGGCTGCCTTACTATTCTACACGCAGTGCCACCTACCCTCCACCTTGGCAGCAGGTGGCAGTCCCGGGTCTGGGTACTGCCTCCAGGAGCACCAGCAATGCTGGGAGAGGGTGTGCCGGGCTGGGGTCTGCAGCTCTGGGATCCGGCGCACCCTGCAGCAGCTGATGCACCGGTGGGCCGACATCCTAGATCAGGAGAAGGACCTTTTCGGCATTGAGGTTGCAGGGCTCAGTGAGTAATAGTTGAATATTAGTTGTTTTCTATGCTAATAGTTTCTTCCCAAATAGCAAGCATGATGCTGGTCACACGCAGGTAAGTTAACTTTATGTTACAAATATAATATTATGTGATCGTCATTTAGACAGGTTCTCAGCGCTACCTAATTGTACTTGTTTTTGGCGGTGAGCGGCTGATTAAGAAGTAATGCAGAGACTCCTCCTGTGCCCTGCCTAAGAAAGATAGTCAATGTTAATATATTACTATTAGTGAGTTTGCATGTTCTCTCACTTTTCTGTGCCTTTATTTTTTGCAGCTTCAACAGTGGCAACTGCCAAGCAAAGTCACAGTGATGTGTAGAAGTTTTGCATTCATCCAATCTATGCTTCGAGAGATTGAGAGTGAGATGAGAACTGTAGAAATCATTTATTGCAATTTATTAGTAATTCCAAAATGTAGTTTAGGTAATTTGGAATAGGGTTAGGAAATTTGGAATAGAATGGCTTATGAAACTAATATAATTATTATACAGGCGCTCTGAACCTCTGATGTAGAAATGTTACTGCGTTTGCCTTTTCCTTTCACAAAATTAATATTCTTGGAGAGATTATTTACTAACAGTACCACCAATCTTTTCTTTTTTTTTTCTTACATCATCCAGCATCCAGTGGTAGGAGGAGGGCTGGTGGGGACGAGGTGGGTGAGGCAGCTGAAGGTGGCCCCTCCACAAGTACTGGGGCAGATGGCTCTCCTGGTCCCAGTAAGTCATCCTGTTGTTGTTAATATTTATTTCACCAAATTTTACTGTTACCTTTTTTTCTGTGCCTGTCTCCTAATTTATTTCCAACTCCACTTTGATTTATATGTTTCGTAAATTCTTCTTATTCCTGCATTATTCTATTTACTCTTTTCCTATTTTCAAATTTCTTTACTTCAAACTGTCTGGCTATTCTAGTCTGTCTGTAGCTTCCTTTCTTCCACTTTGTCAGTGAGCTTTCCCTCTTCCCTTCTGTATCTTATCTTGTGGAGTGGTGATAAGGCTCAGAAAACACATGTACTGGGATTGCATGCCCGTGTAAGGTATCCTACACATGTTTAATGAGAAGGATTCATTTCTCTTGCTCCAGGCTCCAGCTCAATCAGTAAAGAAAAAAACGTAGTTTTTTAACATGGTCATGTAATTGTTTGAGCCCTCCAATATTGTGTATACATTATTAGGATACTAGCTGTTGATGACAGTGCACCATGGTTGGAAGTATGAAGAGGATGGCCCCATTGCATTAGCCAACCAATATCATATGACCTTTACTGACCAATTCTTGCACCCTCTTATTTCTCAAGAAAAACTCAGGGGCATATTTATACTCTGTTTGCACCGAATTAGCGTTACTTTTTTGTACTCTAATTCAGTGCAAAACTAACTCCATATTTATACTTTGGCACTAGACCCGTCTAGCGCCAAATTTATAGAGTTAAAGTCATTTTTTGGAAGTGGAAACCTACCATGCCTTAATGAGATGCAAGGTAGGCGTTCCTGTGCAAAAAATGACTCCATGGCCTTAAAGCCATATTTATACTCCCATGCAAAAATGGTGCACGGGAGGGAGGAGCGGTCAAAAAATGGTGCAGGGCTTGCTTTGCCCCATTATTTAACGCCTGGGTCAGGGCAGGTGTTAGGGGGCCTGTGGGCCTATTTCCATGGTGGAACACCATGGAATAGGCCCACAGTTGCCCTCCCCTGGCCCCAGGGACACCCTCTCACACCAGAGAGACTGCAGAGGATGGGGGACCCCATCCCAGCTATGTACAGGTAAGTATTGCATTTCATTTTTTTAAGTGCCATAGGGGACCCTGAAATGGACCCCCCTACCTGGCACTGGTCACAATGGCCATGCCCAGGGGACCCTGGTCCCCTGTGCTGGCCATTGGGGTGGTGGGCATGACACCTGTCTTTTGTAAGACAGGAGTCATGTGGTATGGATGGTTTTGCATCAGACAATGACTCTAGGCAGGTTAGAGTCATTTTTTAAAACTCTAACATGCCTAATGTCATTTTTTGGTGCAAACCCCCCTTTTTCCATGGCTGGTGCACAGAAAGGGTGCAAGCCGGTGCTAAACCTTTTGGTGCAAAACTGCATTAGTGCAGTTTTGCACCAAAAAATATAAATCAGGGCCTCAGATTCATCAGTGGATAGTTCTGCCACTCCATTACCAATTTTTTATGACTACCTTGCTTTTAAAAAATTGCCAACCAACAAAATGCCCACTTGATATTTCGATAGAAGAGAATCTGTAACCAAAATACAGTGATGTATTGCGGTTGTATTTTGCTATTACAAAAAAAATAGGAGGAGGCATTTATGGTGTCTAAATTGTGTAATGTTTTTTTCTAGCCGCACTGACCACCAGTGCCCGGGCCAGCAGCAACACCGCCAGTGCCAATGCAGCTGCTGGAGAGGATGAGGGGGGAGTCTCTGTGGCAGCAGTGGCGGGCGGTGATAAGTCCTATTGCTTATTTATTGGCAATTAGTAATATAGCCACTACAAGGGTGTACTAGTGTTGTTCACTCACTCACCCGTCTACACCCTGCTTTTGAAGATGCAGCGAGAGTTAAGTAGATATTGGCCTTTTCTATTTGTAGCTCAGAAGACTAAGGTTTATAAAATAAACTTGAACTATGACGTGTTTTGGAAAATTGACAGAAGGATGGGAATAGAATGGATGGATGAAATATAATATGAGTGAAAGTATTTGTGTGGATTAAAGGGTGCATAATAATAATCATATAGATGGGCGATGAGGAGGTTGATTGGATTCATGGGTGGGTGAAAGATGGATGAAAGGGCATACAGGTGAAGAATGCCAGCCCAGGTGGGTGAAAGGGAATGGGTGAAAGGATTCCATGCCTGGATGGGTGAACAGTCTCCTCAGGTGGGTTAGATCTCTCGGTTGGGTGAATGGGTGAAAGGATGCATGGGTGGTTATTGGGTAAATGGATGTTGGTGAAAGGTTAGTAGAGAGCCATGTTTAGAATTTGGATGGTTTTAAATGGAGAAGGGCTGGATGAGAAAATGTTAAGCTTAGCTTAGATTGGTGTGTATCAAAGCCAAGTGTGAAGAATAAGGGTACTAGAAGAACACATTTGCAATGATGACTAGATAAATGCTTGGAATGAAGAAACAAGGGATCTCTTCTGGATAGCTGCATTCTTCTCACCAACTTTACTTCCTTGGAATGGTTTTTAACAAAGGTCTGATGCAAAGGCTTGGATGGCATTTCAGAATATTCTCTTGATGCACAGTATTTTTCAAGCCAGGCAAGTAATATGTATCCCAGCATCCACTTACCATCACCTCCCTCCCTTGCTATGGCCTATCACCAGTGCCACCCATGATGACCTAACAGCTGCATGGTTCAATTCGGCAGAATCGTAACTGCAATGTTGGTTGTGCAATGTGCGTCTGTCAGCTTAAGTTAAACTCATGTGTCAAACACTTTTCAAAGCATGACAATGCAAAAACAAGGTGTGTTTCCCTTTCCTCCTAGTGTCCACTGTGTCAGTCACTTCAGATTACTTCACTCCTTTAATCTTTCTAAAGTTCTGTCCTATACTTCTCTATTATTTGAAAAATCCAAGCTTTGCTTGTACCACAGTTTTCAAGCCAAGTGATAACTATAATTCATTATGGCTTCCATAATGGATTTACTTCTGTTCTAATTTTTTCTTTTCAACATTTACCAACCGCAGTGAGTCACTCTACTAGCCAAACCTTAGGCACTCGATGAGATGAGGAATTGATTGATCTGTAAAGTGTGTACTCTACCTTCTCATCCTAATCCCCTCTACCTTACCCTGCAGTTGAGTACTTTAAGAAGATTCCTTTCCTTACTGCCAAGAAAATTTATTATTTTGGATAAAAGGTAGTGTGGTGAAGGAGGGACATGAGGACAGTGAGTGAAGTGGTCCAAATGTAAGTGCTTTGATTTTTCTGAATGGGATAGTCTGTGATGATGTCAACGTGCCAAATACAATCTATATCCCATTTCTTAGTCCTTTCCCTGTACTGCAGTGGATCACTTTTCCCACTGCCTACTTACGTCAGCCAGGATGTCTGCATTATTGATTTTACTATACTATGTGGTGTGTTTCTTTCTTAGTATTCAATGGCCTTAAAGTCCAGGTACAAAGAAGAACAGTGCCATTGAAATAAAATAATTTTCTAGTAAAGGTGCCCCAGCTGCAGACAGTAATGAGAACAACTAGGGCGCCAGCTGAGCTAGCAATGCCACCATTAATTTAGCAAAACAGGAGAGAGAGGAATACTTGTACTCCATAGTGCATATTATGGCTGTGACAGTTATCACCTTAAAATTGAATGTCCTGAGGTCACCACCAAACATACTGCTACTGTGCCACTACATTACATGATTTTAAACAAGTGTTTTGCTCAGATAATTGTTTACAATTTCTCTTTTTCTTTCTTGATACAGCTATTCCTGCTGGTTCACCATCACAGCAGGAAATAGCAGCCCGGCTGTGGCGGCCAAAGCTGGAGGCCATAATAGGCTGAGTACAAGCAACTGGTGATCCTTGAGAAACAGGAGGATGAGGTGTATTACACAGGGTCCAAGCCAGGCTCAGTGCCTCAAGCCCAGCAACACCTCTGCCACTGTGCCAGGGCAGCTGCCCGCCGTCGTATCATCCCTGCTGCCCCCCTCGGAGACTGTGTTCCAATGCCCATCCTTTGAAGGCTGGTGCAGTTAGAGGCCTGTCAGGCACGTTTGGAGGTGCTCCTCAGAAGAATCCTGGCCCGCCTTTAGTGCCCTCCTCTGCCCCTTTTTTAACCTTTTATTGTGGTGGGTGGGACTTGATGTAGATAGAGAGGATGGGAATGGGGTTTTGCTGGACTTTTTTTTAAAAAAAAATTCAAGTCAACATGGACAAATGGACATTTTTTGTTTGGGACATTGGTTGGGGAAAGGGACATTTGTTTGGAGGTAGAGGTGGGCTAATTATGGGTGGAAGGGGTGCGTATTCTTTTTGTTAAGGACAGGGTAAAATAAATAGTTATTTACAGTTCTTTATGACTAAAATCTTTTTTGGGGTGTTCTACTTCCCACTCCTGCCTCTACGGAGCATGTTTTTAAAATCTGCAGAAAGTGTATTCTTCTTAGCACAGCATGTTTTACAAGTCTGCTGATAGTGTTAAACATTTATTTATGCAGTTAGGTAGACTTGTCCTAATACTCTTCTAGTCTCTGTAGTGCATTCTGAGAAATATAGGTGTGGGGCAGAGAGATTTGCCATTGCCAATTACATTGCCTAAACTAAAGGTATAGTAATGCTCCATAATTCTCTTACCTGAATGGATGAAGCGAGGGCTGCCTGGTTTCTCAAGGTACTATGGTGGTGTAGTAGTAGCATGCTAGTGCACTAATAGTGAAGACATCGGAAACGAGGTCCCACTCCATCTAGGTGAACTCAAATGATGATCCTGCACACTGAGTTGACGTTGCTTCTACCACATCCACCCCATGAAGTGTGTGATTAATCAATGATGTAAATTTATAAGTAAGACCTCAATCAATCACACAGCCCAGGGGAACAGGGTTCTGGATTTGATGAATGGATGGGAAAGGGATTTTGGGAAAGGTGTGACAAAGAGACAAACACTGCACAAACAAAGTATTCATCTGGGAAATGATCAGCAGCCTTATATGGGAGGAATAGAAAAACATGAGTATGTATGACACAAATAACTTAACATTCTGTCAGCCCCAGTGAGACCCAGATTGTATTTATCTAAAAATGTTCGGTCTCCTACATTTGCAAAAAAGTACATATAATTAATCTTGGGGTGAAGCTAACATACACAGGCCCTCATTACAACCCTGGCGGTAAAGTCCGCTGACCGCCGTGCCAACATACCGTGTCCGCAGTGCAAATCTACTACGGGTAAACAATACAGACACCCACACAGGTCCGCCACACCAAAGGTCAGTGATAAACTGCTGGTACCAAAACCCACACCGTCACGCCAACAGGAATACGCCCACACTATCACATCAATGTGTGTGCGCTGTGTACCGCCAATGGTTTTCTGCAGTCATTCAACGGCGGTAAACCATTGGCGGTACACACCGCTGCGCTCAAAATACACACACACTTACAAAACTACACCACATTGGACAATTCAAACTGCACACACCTGACACACAGACACACACCACACCCACACACCCAATCCAATATAAAACACACACACATTACCCACAATCCCTTACAATGAAAGAAGAAGCAGAGAGACAGAAAAGCAAAGACCACGCCAGCATCCAGAGGCACACAACACCATCACTCATACACCATCCACGCACAAAACACCACACACCCCAAAACATCACCCCACACATCTCATCACACATCACCTCACACCACATCAAGACACCCCAGGTTTTCTGAGGAGGAGCTCAGGGTCATGGTGGAGGAAATCATCCGGGTAGAGCCACAGCTATTCGGATCACAGGTGCAGCAGACATCCATTGCTAGGAAGATGGAGCTATGGCAGAGAATTATCGACAGGGTCAACGCAGTGGGACAGCATCCAAGAACACAGGATGACATCAGGAAGAGGTGGAACGACCTACGTACGGGGGAAGGTACGTTCCGTGGTATCCAGACACCAGGTAGCCGTACAGAGGACTGGTGTGGACCCCCACCTCCTCCCCCACAACTAACAACATGGGAGGAGCAAGTCTTGGCAATTATGCATCCTGAGGGCCTCGCAGGAGTAGCAGGAAGACTGGACTCTGGTAAGTCAAATCTTTACTACTATATCCCCCACCCTACCTGCATGCCATCACAAACTCCTACCCCTACCCTCACACCCATCACTCCACCACCTCACATATACCCCACTATCACAACCCACTCATCCCAATACCAAGCCCTGCATGTTACACCAATGCATGGACACCCATCATAGACCTGCATGGACACCCATCACCAAAGCAGGTCGAAGAGAGAGACTCACCCAGGGAACACAATCACCATTCACACAAGGGCCAAGGTGATATTGCAAGCACAGCAATAGAGGGAAACCCACCCATTGCACAAGATGGCACACACAGATAAAATAACAATGCATTTACACCTCAACAGGACCCCTACCCAACGTCACCGGACAGGAGGTGCCAGCCATATCCAGTTCCCCCACAGAAAAGGCCCACAGTGATGACAGCAGCTCTGCACGCCTGGATCAAGATGACCAGGCCGGCCCATCAGGGACCTCTGGACAGTCGGTTCCCCTGCCACAGTCCCAAGCCACCACAGAACGTCCCCCCTCAGGAAACACCCACCCAGCGGGCCCATGCCACTGTCCCCAGGACACGTCAATCAGCAGTGTCCACCGCTAGAGGGACCCCAGGCAAACCCACTAACCCAAGCAAATCAGGAACCTTCAGTCAGTGGCAGTGGGCACACGGTTCAGAGGACAGAGGCACAAGACAACAGGGAAGCTGGGAGGACTGCGGTGCGACAGGGGGAGGACAGGCCCAGGGAACCCACTCTCCATGAGGCACTCTCAAATATCATGGGAGCATACCACCATTCCCAGGAGACCATGGGCACGGTACAGGCCGAGTTTCAGGAGATCCAGCGGCTGCAGGAAGGACAGTACCTGGGGATCAGGGAGGACTTGAAGTCCATTAACACCACCCTGGTCACCATTGCAGGGAAGCTGGCAGACATGGCTAACACCATGATACCACCGGGTCCCTGACACCAGCCCAACCGATGAAGAGCCTTCCATGTCCGAGGGCACTAGTGGACAGGAGGCCCCGCCACAGGACCAACAGGCCACCAGCACCCCAACCCCTGGAGAAGGAGAACCATCCCGCAAACGGTCCCTGTGATCCAGGCATAAGGCAGCGAACATTGCCAAGACCCCCGCCAAGAAATAAGACTCTCCTGATTGTCACCCTTCTGTCCCACTCAGTTACCCTGTCCACCTTGGAGTGCTATTGCTCCCCTTCCTATGCCCCCTAGGACAATGCACCTGTGCTACCAAGAGACTGGACTCTACTATGGACCTTCCCCGAACATCACCCCAGCCCCTTCCACATACCCCTATACACATTAGCCCATAAATAAACACCCTTGAATCACAAACCAATCTGGAGTCAGTCTGTTCTTTCACAAATTTATAATTACAACATGATCCACAAATATCAATGTAAATGTTCATTTGCTCCTACCAATGTATGACAGATGTTGGGCAGCAGTAAATATAGCAGAAGGCAGAATGAGGTACCCAGATCTGTGAAATGGAAAGCCAAAGTGAACTGTCAGTGTCCACAGACAGAGGTTAAGAGGCTGACTTATACAATGTCCTACAGTAGTCAGATATGAGATGAGCAGTGCCAGTCTCTTACCTGTGTGTCACTGGAAGTACTGCATGATGATGTTGGTTCGGTTGTCAGTATCTTCTTCTTCTGCCTCCTCTTCTTCACTGTCCACAGGCTCCACAGCTGCCACAAGACCATTATCAGGCCCATCCTCCTGCAGAAAAGGCCCCTGGCATCGCAATGCCAGGTTATGCAACATGCAGCATGCCACAATTATCTGGCACACCTTCTTCGGTGAGTAGTATAGGGAGCCACCTGTTAGATGGAGGCACCGGAATCTGGCCTTCAGGAGGCCGAACGTCCTCTCAATAATACACCTAGTTTGCCCATGTGACTCATTGTAGCGTTTCTCTGCCCTTGTCCTGGCATTCCTCACTGCGGTCAGCAGCCATGAGAGGCTGGGGTAACCAGAGTCACCTGTAAATGTCGAGGGATATCTGTTAGACACACACTAACCCTTAGTGACTACCCCATACCCAGACACCTATTCATACTGTGTGGGGACCTTGGGCTCACCTATTAGCCACACCCGGTGCCTCTGGAGTTGGCCCATCACATAAGGGATACTGCTATTCCTCAAAATGTAAGCGCCATGCACAGAGCCAGGATAATTGGCATTCACATGAGAGATGTACTGGTCTGCCAAACACACCATCTGCACATTCATAGAATGGTAGCTTTTTCGATTTATGTACACTTGTTCATTTCTGCGGGGGGGACAAATGCCACATGTGTACCATCAATGGCACCAATGATGTTGGGGATATGTCCCAGGGCATAAAAGTCAGCTTTCACTGTGGACAAATCCTCCACCTGGGGGGAAACGATGTAGCTCTGCATGTGTTTCAGCAGGGCTCACAACACTCTGGTCAACATGTTAGAAAACATTGGCTGAGACATCCCTGATGCCATGGCCACTGTAGTTTGAAAGGAGCCACTTGCCAGGAAATGGAGCACTGACAGGACCTGCACTAAAGGGGGTATTCCTGTGGGATGGCGGATAGCTGACATCAGGTCTGGCTCCAATTGTGCACACAGTTCTTGGATTGTGGAATGATCAAGTCTGTAGGTGATAATGATGTGTCTGTCGTCCATTGTCGACAGGTCCACCAGGGGTCTGTACACTGGAGTATGATGCCATCTCATAATCTGCCCCAGCGGATGTGCCCTATGGAGAAGAATGGTGAGCAGAAGGTCATGTACCACATAGGTTGCACAAGTGTTTTTGCAGTAATGTGAGTAAATCTGTGTGTGGCGTTGTTTGTCCGTATTTCTGCCAAAATGTGCTGTGACGCAGTTAGGTGCCATGCCATGTGCCCCCCTGAAATGGCGGCTGCCTGACCTGTAAGGAGGGACAAGGGAAAATGAGGTAACTGCACCAGCGTTGTGCAGCGTCGCGGTAGGCGGTCGAAGACCACCACGGAATTTAGCATTGGTTATCATTGGGCCCTATCGGTCCCAGGAGCTGATGATGATGTTAACTCACTTGATACCTGACCTTCAACCGGAGAGGACCTACACTGCAAGTGCTGCGGTGACCTCAGTCGGGAAGCGACAATGGCTGATGTATCTGGGGAAAGGACCCCTGCCTTCACCGCAAAGGGGTTGGACAAACTGGTGGATGGGGTCCTTCCCCAGTATACGCTACTCTACGGTCCTCCAGAAAAACAAGTGAGTACCCTGTGAGCATGATGCATAGGCTATGCCTGTTTGGAGTGGTATGGATGGAAGATACATGTGGAGGGCGGCTGAGGCCTGCATGTGAGGATAGTGATTGTATGTGTGTCAGGGCATGGGTGGGAACTGGTGGGCAATGAGTATGAACGGCCCGGGCGGGAGAGTCATTTCCTTTCATCCTGTACCTTTCCTCTAGGTCAGCGCCAACCAGAAGAAGGGTATTTGGCATGCCATCGCCGAGGAAGTGCAGACCCTGGGGGTCTATCATAGACGGAGCACCCACTGCTGCAAGAGATGGGAGGACCTTCACCGCTGGAGCAAGAAGATGGCGGAGGCACAGCTGGGGCAGGCCTCCCAACGTGGAAGGGGTGTCTGTCGCACCATGACCCCAGTGATGTTCCGGATCCTGGCGGTGGCATGTCCGGAGTTGGATGGGCGCTTGAGGGCATCCCAGCAGCCACAAGGCGGTGAATACAGTGTCATTCAGCTGACTCTTCGTGCTTTACGAAGTGTCTGGGTGGGGGATGTGGGCTGTGGGTTCCCCTAGGCCAGGGCGAACTTGGTAGGGTAGGTCCCTTGTTAGGCAGGCTCTGAGGCACTCCAACACCAATAGTGTTAGTGGGCATCTACAACTAGTCAGGATCCTGTGGGTTCCAGGTGTGCAGCAAATGGTGTTAGGCATAGTACCCCATGGGCAGGTGATTTTCCTACAAACTGCTAGTGCATGGCTTCCTGCATAGGGCTGCTCCCTGTGTGTTGTGTCCTCCAACGGTAGTGGTGTTGCTGGCATTGACCATGTGTCTCCTCTGTCTTTCCACCCCTTCTTGTTTTGTCACCCTGTCCTTGTATGCATTAGCAACATCTGGCAGAGGAGCAGAGGCACCAGCGACAGAGGGAGCTGCATCCCACATAGCCCATGAGGGTGAATCTACGGAGTCTGAATGCACCAGTGGGACGAAGGGCGAGGGGTGCTCCACAACGGGACAGGAGGGGACACCAGCGACAGCGACTCCTCCTCTGATGGGAGCTCCCTTGCGGTGGCGGGCACCTCTGTGCCCACCGCAACAACAGGTACAGCCGCCACCCCCCCCCCCCACCAGCACCTCCCTCCCAGCAGCCCCTCAGTGTGTTTCCTGTGCCTGCTCACTCAGGAGGGTGGGCATCTCCTTCACCCCAGGTACCTCAGGCCCTGCCCCAGTCAGCCCTGCTGCCCTCAGTGTGGAGGCTATTGACCTCCTGAGATACCTCACAGTTGGGCAGTCAACCATTGTGAATGCCATCCAGGGTGTCGAGAGGCATTTGCAGCAAACAAATGCATACCTGGAGGGCATTAATTCAGGCTTGGCGGCCCAACAGAGAGCATTTCAGGCTCTGGCCTCAGCACTGATGGCAGCCATTGTCCCTGTGTCCATTCTCCCCCTCCAATTTCCACTATTCAGACCCAATCCCCTCTACTTCAGCCTATCCCAAGCACACCGTCAGACCAGCATGCACACACATCAACACACAAAAGTGGCTCAGGAAAACATAAGCACCACACATCCCACAAGCACTCACACAAGCACCCCACCCATGCAGACACACCAACATCCACTGCCTCCACTGTGTCCCCCTCCTCCACGTCCTCTACCTCCCTTCCAGTCTCGTCTCCACTCACACCTGCATGCACTACATCCTCAGCCACTACCTCCATCACCACCACGCCCATCACTACACACCATTCACGTGCAATCACCACCCCACTACCATTCACACGTCCCCTGTGTCCTCTCCCAGTGTGTCTGTGAGCCCTCCTCCCAAAGTACACAAACGCAGGCACACACCCACTCAATAGCCATCCACCTCACAACAGCCTCCAACCCATGCACCTTAACCCAAACTCAGCAGACGTACACCTCCTACAACCACTACCTCTTCCTCCACTTCCAAACCCCCTCCATCTTCCCTTCCCAGTGTGTCAAAAAAACTTTTCCTAGATAACTGGATCCTCTTCCCTACATCTCTCCCCGTCCTTCCCGTAGGCGCCAGGAAGTTTAGATCCCAGCCCAGCACCTCAGCCACCAAATCTGGATCTGCTGTGGTCCTTGCTGCTCTAGTACTTTCAAAGGGGGTACTTGTCAGAGCTGCCAGTGTGCCACTGACAGAAAAAAAGGACCACGCTATTCTACCACCTGCAAAGCTCAAAAAGGGACCGGCTTCCAGCAGGGGACAGTCACACCACCCACCCAGCAAGGCCTCGCACAAACACCGAGTGGACAGTGCCAAGGTCCTTGCAGTGACTGTCAAGATGGGAAAGGGCCACAAGCCAAAGGGCACATCACCTCTGGGCACGATGTCACCTGGTGAAGGGCTGGTGACCACCAAATCATCAGGGATGGCAGCCACATGCACCATAGTCACCACCGCCGCTCTGACCGTCACCTGCACCGCCGCTGCCACAACATCAGTCTGCAGCATCCTCCCCAAGGATCAGCCATCCGAGGCTGCCGGAGACGGTATGGTGTCTCCATCCACCGCAACAGTCACTTGAACCATGGCCAGCACTGGCAGCATCTCCGCCGCAGCCACCGCCACCTGCACCACCATCAGCACTGCCGCATGCACAGCCGATGCCACTCTGTCGGACGCCAGCCCCATCCCCAGTGTGCAGTCATCAGAGTCTGCAGGTGATGCCATTAGACACGCCACTTGAGACACCACCTCCAGCACTGACACGAACCAGCAGTTGGCAGCCTAAGTCGCCGCAGGATGGAGTGTGGGTCTGCCTCCATGAAGTATCATGCTACCTGTTCCAGGTACATCGAATGGCTGAGACACCCAGGTGAGACGAAGTCAGCTGCCAAACCCCAGCTGCAGCATCACTGGGCACAAAGCCCTCTCCAGAACCAGTGGAGAAAAGAATCCACTAACCCAGTCCTTGGCAGAATGAAGCACTCTGGGCACAAAGCCCCCTCCAGAACCAGTGGAGACAAGCATCCACTAACCCAGTCCTTGGCAGGATGAAGCACTCTGGGCACAAAGCCCCCTCCAGAACCAGTGGAGAAAAGCATCCACTAACCCAGTCCTTGGCAGGATGAAGTACTCTGGGCACCAAGCCCCCTCCAGAACCAGTGGAGAAAAGTATCCACTAACACAGTCCTTGGCAGGATGAAGCACTCTGGGCACCAAGCCCCCACCAGCACCAGTGGAACATGCTTGAGAGTCTGTGGCTTTGCACTCCCCAGGACCAAGCAGTGGGCAACCCACCCACTTGAGAGACTTGAGAGACTGTGGCTGCCCACCCACTTGAGAGACTATGGCTTTGCACTCCCCAGGACCAAGCAGTGGGCAAATCCCCCACTTGAGAGACTTGAGAGACTGTGGCTTTGAACTCCCCAGGACCAAGCAGTGGGCAAATCAACCACTAAAGAGACTTGAGAGACTGTGGCTTTGCACTCCCCAGGACCAAGCAGTGGGCAACCCACCCACTAGAGAGACTTGAGAGTCTGTGGCTTTGCACTCCCCAGGACCAAGCAGTGGGCATGGAGCCCCCTCGAGGAGCAGTGGCGTCGTACCATCATCCGGCTGATGTGCCCCCCTCTCCTTCTCCCTGAGGTGCCTGTTTTTTTTTTTGACCTGATGCCCCTGCAGTGTTCTTTCCGTTTTGAGGCAGGTGTCATGTGTGGGCTTCGCCCATGCTTTTTGGAACCTCAGGTCCACGGGCATTTCATGGGACAGTGTACGTACTTGTCTACTTGCTGTAAATATTTGTGTATACTGATTATTTGCTGTTCTCTTGGCCTATCTGATTGTTTGAATATTACACTAGTTAAACTCATTTTGTTTTGTCCTTGCGTTCTTCCAGAGGGTGACGGGGTGTATCTGTGATGTTTTTGGATATATGTGTGTGTGTGTTGTGGGTGGGGGTGGTGGAGTTGCATTTTGCGTGTGTGTGTCACTCTCTTTTCCCTCTTCCCCTCTACTGCGTGCTAGGTGCAGTACCCACCGCCGTCATCCCCGTCGCCGCCTTCTTTCCACTTCGTGGTGTATTAATAGATACAGCAACATGGGCAGGACATGTAACTCGGGCTTCATGGCGTCCTGGTTCTTCGTTGAGTGTGGAGAGGTGAGTGTTTTCCCTTCTGTATACTGTTTCCTCTGTGCTTTTGATGGCATTGGTACCGCCCCGGAAAAGCTGGCCGATTGATGCCTTGTAATGGTGTGGGCGGTACATTGTGTTCTGCCTGTCTGATGGCGGTGACCGCCGAGGTGTTTGTTGCTACCGCCGTGGCAGTCGGAGTGTTAAAGTGGCTGTCTGTGTTGGCAGTTTCCGCCATGGTCATGATTCAATTTTTTCAACCGCTGGCCTGTTAGCGGTATTCCCGCCACTTTAACACCGACTGCCAGGGTTGTAATGAGGGCCACAGCTCTAAAAAAAGGAATTTGGAAAGAAAAATGATACTACTCTGTTTGCCAACTTCGGTGGTGCATCTGCAATCTTCTTGGATTGTCCCATCAATCTTCTTGGGTGCCTGCCTGAAGCGGTCCGATAAGGTAAGCATGAGTGTTACGGTGCAATAGAAGAGAAGGCCTGTGGATTGTAAAACAGATATGATTATCATATTGAAGAATCAAGAAGGATGGAATGGAAGGTAAGCTTCATGATCAGTAGTGTACCAAGAAGACTCAGAGGTGGCAGAGCAAGAGCAAAGACCTTTGCGATCATCCACCAACAATCACAGACAAGTGTCAGCATGTATCAGGATGATCAAACTCGCAACTGTCATGCTCATCATAACATTTAGCCTAGAGCACTGCATAATGTGACAGTATTATCCATCATATGCCTGTCTCCTCCAGTTTTCTACAATATGCCCCCCACCCAACCACATACTTTCAAGTTTGAGCCAGCCAACCGGAACACATAGCAGCATTGCATTTCACAAATCAAGTAATTGACGCAGCTCTCACCACCAGTCCACAGATTGGAGTAGGCCTCTTAGACTCATCCTCACATCACCCATGTTGATTTCCATGAAGTTGATAACTTCTTTCTTCTGGCAGTTGTTTGAGTTGTGAAATCATGCTCTGATTCCTTTCATCATCCTCCAAATGCAAATTAAAGATTACTATGTCCAACTGCTCCCAAGAGTCATAGGGGGTCATTCTGACCCTGGCGGCCACCACCGACCACGGGAGCACCGCCAACAGGCTGGCGGTGCTCCAACGAGCATTCTGACCGCGGCGGTTCAGCCGCGGTCAGAAGCGGAAAGTCAGCGGTCTCCCGCTGACTTTCCGCTGCTCGTTTGAATCCTCCATGGCTGCGGAGCGCGCTCCGCAGCCATGAGGATTCTGACCCCCCCTACCGCCATCCTGTTCATGGCGGGAAAGCCGCCATGAACAGGATGGCGGTAGGGGGGGTCGCGGGGCCCCTGGGGGCCCCTGCCGTGCCCATGCCAATGGTATGGGCACGGCAGGGGCCCCCGTAAGAGGGCCCCGCAAAGTATTTCAGTGTCTGCCTTGCAGACACTGAAATACGCGACGGGTGCCACTGCACCCGTCGCACCTTCCCACTCCGCCGGCTCGATTACGAGCCGGCATCCTCGTGGGAAGGGAGTTTTTCCCTGGGCTGGCGGGCGGTCTTTTGGAGACCGCCCGCCAGCCCTGGGAAAAACTCATAATACCCTCCGCGGTCTTCTGACCACGGAGCGGTATAATGGGGGCGGAATTCTGGCGGGCGGCCTCCGCCGCCCGCCAGAATCAGAATCACCCCCATAGTCTCTCGACCCAATTGAGATAAAGCGACCTGTAAATGTTTAACAAGAAGAGAAACACTGAATATTTTTTTGTCTGGGCTAGAATTATGTTTGTTAGCTAAATGGACTAGTTGGATTTTCTTTGACAAATGTGAACTAGAAAGCAAAGTACCGGAAAACAAAGAACAAAGCTGTGTGAAAGCACAGGCAAACAAATTTCAGTAAGTGTCAAAGGGGAAGGGACGACATAGCAGTGGTGGGAAGCTCCTTCTTATCACTGGCCGCTTTCTTGGTAGCAGCTTTCTTTGGGGCCATCTTGAAGCTGTCACTTGCCAGTAGCACTCAACTTCACAAGATGAAGAGATGTCAGTGTGGTCATGAGGTCACGCGTCACGTCGAGCACAGGTCTTCTATCTGGCAGTACTGTGGGTAACGTCTCTTTCTTTTATGCACCTAAAAGGAAACATGCAAGAAGAATTAGTGAAACATGGCATTGTTGTTGCAGTTGCATTAGTAGTAGAAACAAACAAAATCACAGAAAGTTACTTTGATAATAAAGAATCTGGCTTGCCATGTAGCCAGGGTGTCTGCTCAGCGTGTGTTCAGTGCAGCTGGTGCAGTTGTGACAGTGAGAAGGACCAGTCTCTACACCCAAAACGTAGAGAGATTGACAATGATCAAAATGAATCAGCACTTTATACCACCAAATTACAGCAAATCTGAAGTACAACAGGAGGTGGATGAGGGTGATGATTGGTCAGAGTCAGGTCATGGTAGTATTTTAGCTGACCATCTTCTGGGTGAACCACCTGAGTTGAGGATGAACTCTACGTCCCTGATTAGTTCTGGGGCACCATAAAACTTTCTACTTTGTACTATGAACTGCTTCGACAAAACTTTTTAGGCAGCTTTCCCTTGTACCAACATGCCATTGGGTGGTTGCGTTTGTACTTCCCCGCCTTCCTAAATAAAGCAGTAATAGTAGCCTGGATTTTTTTCTCTGCTCATGCCATTGATGCAGGCGACATAGAAGGTGGTGATAGGCTCAATGAGTGTCTCAGGGGGACCCCCACTGTAGGTTCTTGCCTTGGTGTTTCGACCTGACTCTGAGACTTCCTGTGCCTTTACTGCTGAGGACTGGGCTGATTTGTGTAACAAAAGTTTGACATTCTTCATCACCTTCAACTTCCACCACGATCAGATCAGGTTTCCTGTTTTCAACACCTTCACTATCACAACTTGCAGGCGTTTCCTTTTGGCCGCTAAGGTGCACCTCCCAGCGGATTGCGTGGTGTTTTCTCAAATCGGTTGTTTGGCCTCGGTTCCATAGTTTGAACCAAGCTTACCCCGACTAACACTTGCTCAGAAAATGCAGCATATGTCAATGTTTGGCTCCTTTTCACTAACTGTAAAGAAGTCCTGCACTGCGGAGGTCAACTTTCTAACAGTGGTGCCACTGCTAATGTCTGAAGAAGTGGCGGTAGGTGGATATTGTTTTGATGATATTTGCCTCTCTGCAGTGCTTTCTTCTTCTGAGGTGGCGGTGGATGTAGGTCAAACCCGGGGCCCTGTAATTACGGAATCTGGTGGAGGTGGATGTAGTGGTATCGGTGCCACATCTCCCGGAGCAGGTTGAGAAGATGGGGTGATGTTTAACTCCACTGGGGCTGGGCTAACATCCATGATGACTGGCTCATCGTCAGACTCGTCATCCTCCTCTTCTTTATCCATAACTTCAGGGCTTTCAGGAACCTTCCTTTTCACTCCTTCATCTCCTGGCGTGTCTCAGGCACAGGTTGCATCGAAGTGGAGTCTTGGTCATCAGAAGGGGGGCTGGAGGAAGAAGATAGCGGCGATCCGCACAAAGGTGGATCTTGTGAAAGAGGGGTTTCTTCAGCTTCCTCTGCAGATCCTGATGTGCTCCTACTTCAGGAAGAACTGCTATTGCTGGCTGCGGCTGTTGTTGTTCACTGGCCTGAGTTTTTGGCAATGATTGGGTGCTATTTTGAGAAAGAGATAAGGCCAATTAAACGTCACTGCTCGTCGTTGTTCCTGTGATTAGAGAGGCTGCCTCTGTGCCAGACATGGGCTTGGGCCTAGTTTGGAATGGGGCCACTGATGCGGGAGTGCTGCTCCCTGCTTGCTCCCCAGAGGCTGGTGAGGCAGGCAAATGTCTTTGCCCAAAAAAGGTCTGGGGCGACATACCAGTGGTGGGATGCTCGTTCTTATCACTGGCCGCTTTCCTGATTGCAGCTTTCTTTGGGGCCATCCTGAAGCTGTCACTTGCCAGTAGCACTTAGCTTCACAAGATGAAGAGATGTCCGTGTGGTCATGAGTGTGGTCACGCGTCACGTGGAGCACAGGCCGTCTATCTGGCAGTACTTTGGGTAATGTCTCTTTCTTTTCATGCACCTAAAAGGAAACATGCAAGAAGGATCAGTGAAACACGGCATTGTTGTTGCAGGTGCATTAGCAGTAGAAACAAACAATATTACAGAAAGTTACTTTAACTTATAAATAATTATGGAATACAGTGTATCCATTCGTAAAAAGAATACACCAACATTAACTTTCATTATCATGTACAGTCATGAAGGATGAAAAAGAACAACAACTACAACATACAGAAAGTAACTGTTAGCTTTGTCTGCATCAAGTTGGCATGTGGCACTCAGGGAGGTGCTGGTGACAAATGGAATAATAATCCTTGAATAATGTAATGTTATGGAATGTAGTGGAACTGTATGCCTATGACACACATGAGGTTAATGGGGAAAACAGGGGGGAAAAAAACAACAAAAAAAACATTTTTAATATGTAACTTATTTGTTTTAGAAAAGAAAAGCAATAAAAAGTTAAAAAATATTTAAATATTATAATAATTATTATTATTATTAGAATGATATTATGAATTTAAATAAAATAAAGTTTGTGAAAAAAAATTGGAAAAAGGATATTTATAAAAAATAGATTTCAATTGCTGATATACTAGGGGAAGGGTTGACTTGCACGAAAAACCATACGAATTTGGGAGGCAAGGAGTGATGGGGGTGTAAAATGCAAATAAAAGTATATAATATAATATAACAAACTGCTCATACAGAACATTTCGTAATAAGCATTGACCTACTAGGCCTGAATAACACACAAAATGCATCAAAAATAAAGGGGATATGGAGGATTAAAGGTCCAGTGTATACCCTCCAATGACAGTTACTACTACTGAAATACACTGTTCCTAGGTCACAAGGGAAGACAGGACGAGTACTCTGGAGTCCTATTTAATAGGAGCAAGAGTCCTCACACACCCAAATGGGTGTCATGCTTCATCATCGGACAAGCTCCTCGTCAGACCGGCGCTGCAATGTCTGACGGGCACCACCCTTCCGGGGGGCTCTTTGCCGGAGATCTTTTCTCGATGATGCCACTCTATCCCGCAAATGAGTAGGGAGAAAGAAAATGGGGAGAGTTCAAAGAAAGAAAAATAAAATTGGCTCAGGACCCTTAATGAGTACTTAACTTTATTCTATCTATGTGGGGTGAAGGCCAAGGTTAAAATATAGATCAGGAGAGTGAGATAGAGATAATGCTCTGTCACTCTCTAACTGTATATCTAATAGCGGTGGGTCAGACAATTATGGGACCTACCTCAAAATCGGGTCGACATGTTTCGCGTCTTCGTGGTCCATGTGGATCCAATGACGCTTCTTCAGGACCTAGTATAAAAGACTTCTCTAACTACAAGCTAAATTGGCTATCATATATCAGAGCTGACAGTCAAACAAAAAATTATCGTCAGTCACTTACTTAAGTCTATTGTGACCCTTAGTGTAATTCCTATTCGTCACCCTAGAAAAGATTAAAGCGTGAATTGTATCTCAAAAATATTCTTGATTCAATTGTAGCAGAATGTACGATAAATTGTGTGGCACACGGTGATCGTGCTGATGGTGACACACTCATGCCAAATAAACAGAGATATGCTTACCCTCCCACATTGAGTTAGGGCTTTATGGGTTCACGCGGGCCATTGGTCAGGTTCAGTTAACACACTGCTAGCGGTAAGGAAAAAATAGATAAATGAGTGAGTCAGGGAGCATATGTAAATTAGCACAGAAGTGTCAGGAATTCTACCCTTACAAACAAGGTAACAAACTCCACTTTTATGGATGGTGGGGGCAGTCCATCGATGCTTATCAGGCGTTTAAAAAATGTTAAAAGCCTAGTATCTGGCCCATCAGGTAGTCAATGCAGGATATGTGGGATTTCTATGGCAAAAAAACCTTTACTATGTACCTGCTTATGATATCTCTAGTTAGAAAATGATCCACGCAGCAAACAGGTCAACAAAAGTGAGTGTATTATGACTTAACTTAGTATTACAATAGAAAAAAGCCGAAATCACTTAATTTATCAAACAGGGACGGAGGTAAAATCTCCAGAGCAGCTACGTGGCGTTTTAGGTAGTCAAAATGTCACCAGTTCGATCGATAAGCGAGCGTAACCCAGTGCCGTGAGAGTGTTCAAACAAGTCAACGCGACGGAACACTTACTGTAAAGAGCCTGGCAGTGGGCGGCTACACCTACCCCTGGACGCGCTCCCGGAAGTAAAAGGGAAGCGCGAACCCGGGGGTAGAAATCCCATCGAGCCCGGAAATCGATGGGGGCGTCTGGCGCGTCCGTTGCTAAGTGACGGCAGTGCGTCTCGCGCCCGAAAATAATTGGTAATGGAAATAAATGACGGGCTTACGACGAGGTTCATTCGTACATGCAAAGACGGCGGCCATCTTAAAGTTAAGGAACTTGCAAACAGCCAACTATGGCATCTATCTCCATACACTGTGATGGAAATGGAGGGAGGGATCAAAGACTGACTCGTCGAATCTCATCATGTGGCATTTGTCTGTTATATTAAATAAGATGTTATCGGAGGTCATATTTTGTATAAAGCAAACAATCAATTAGTCTATAAACAACTCACATGTCTGGAGGGGCACCATGGCTATTCTGGGTCCTGATACCTAGATCAGGAGGAGAGACTAGTCCAAGGGATATCATCATTCAGTCCCTTGCGGTGGGTTCCAAGTTTAAAAACCCATCGTTGTTCTAATTCAAAGAGAGACCCTGTCCCCTGCTGGGTACTTGTCTGTAATACAACCCACCACATGTCATCAGGGCTATGTTGTAACTCAATGTAATGCATGCTAAGCTTTGTCGAAATTCGACCGCAACGGATGTTGCTGCAGTGTTCATTGATTCTTAGTTTAACTGCTCTCGTGGTCATCCCTACATATTGTAGGCCACAAGGGCAAGTGATCAAATATACACAGTTTCTAGTATTGCAGTTGGTATGTTTGAGTAGCCGCCAGTTTCCAATGGGTGCTAAATCTAGTGTGTCTATTTGTTTTGTAAGTGGGCATACGTTGCAATTTCCACAGGGGTAGTGGCCCCTAACTGGTGGTAACTCCCAGAGGGTCCCTTGTTTACTAGGCGCAGCCTGGGGTTTAGGTCGCGTGTGGATCAGAATATCCTTTAAATTAGTGGTCCTTTTGAAGGCAAATAACGGTTTTGAGACATTCTCACCACCACTACAGAGGATATCCCATCTTTTGTTAATGATTTTCTTGATGGTATTGGACAATGGTGTAAAGGTGGTAACACACGTAAGTTTATTTGCTGTGTCTCTGGTGGCCGTATGCAGTAGTGAATCTCTGTCACTGTACTTAGCTCGCTTGTAGGCAGTATTAACCACTTTAGTTGGGTAATGACGGTCACATAATTTATGCTTCAATTCTTGAGCTTGTGTGTCAAACGAGCAGATGTTGCTGCAATTGCGGCGTAACCGCAGGAACTGGCCAAAAGGCAAATTGTCTCTGAGTGTTTTAGGGTGGTAGCTATCGTATAGTAATAAGCTATTACGATCTGTAGTTTTCTGATAATTGCAAGTCTTCAGTTTGCCTCTATCAATGCTGATCTCCAGATCCAGGAAAGGGATCATAGTGGTTGAGACCGAGGAGGTGAAATGCAAAAAAGGGTCCAAACTGTTGACCCAAGTCGTAAAGGCTGTTACCTTGTCGATGGGGCCCTGCCAGATGACCAGAATGTCGTCTATATAACGACGCCACATTCTGATGTTGCTCCTATTAAATAGGACTCCAGAGTACTCGTCCTGTCTTCCCTTGTGACCTAGGAACAGTGTATTTCAGTAGTAGTAACACACAAAATGGTCACCAGCCACATGGTCAAACAACAACCAGCAAGGAGGCATGGCCACCACAACAAAGAAGAACACATGCAGGACTACTGGCTGCGTAAACAAAATGGCCACTAGCCATATCAAACAACAAGCGGGATAAACAGAAAACAAAAAACACATATAGGTGTAGGACTAAAATGTTGGCTATCCAAAAAGGGGCACCTTTGGCCACATGGCATGGGAAACAAGGACACATTGGGGGTCATTCTGACTTTGGCGGGCGGCGGAGGCCGCCCGCCAAAGTCCCGCCGTCAGAATACCGCTGCGCGGTCAGAAGACCGCCGCAGTAATTCTGAGTTTCCCGCTGGGCTGGCGGGCGACCGCCAGAAGGCCGCCCGCCAGCCCAGCGGGAAACCCCCTTCCATGAGGATGCCGGCTCCGAATGGAGCCGGCGGAGTGGAAGGGGTGCGACGGGTGCAGTTGCACCCGTCGCGATTTTCAGTGTCTGCTTGGCAGACACTGAAAATCTTGGTGGGGCCCTGTTAGGGGGCCCCTGCAGTGCCCATGCCAGAGGGTCCCCTACATGCCTCAATGCCCAATGACCATGCCCAGGGGACATAAGTCCCCTGGGCATGGCCATTGGGCAAGGGGGCATGACTCCTGTCTTTACTAAGACAGGAGTCATGTAAATGGCGTCTGGGCGTCGTTAAAAATGGCGCAAATCGGGTGGAGGCGATTTTTGGGCGTCAACCTGACTTGCACCATTTTAAGACGCCCTAACGCCATTTTCCCCAACGCCGGCGCTGCCTGGTGTACGTGTTTTTTTTCCACGCACACCAGGCAGCGCCGGTTAACGCCATTCAATAAATACGGCGCCCGCATGGCGCTTCAGAATGGCGTTAGCCGGCGCAAAACTTTTTGACGCTAAACTGCGTTAGCGCAGTTTAGTGTCAAAAAGTATAAATACGGGCCGCAGTTCCCACGCAGGGAGGCTGCAAGAAATGGTGCAGTGAAATCTACAAGATTTTACTGCAACATTTTTTCCGTCATTTTTAACACCTACTCGGGCAGGCGTTAAAGTGACGGGCCCATAGTAAACTATGGGCCTCCCTAGTGCTTTGCTGCACTAGCGCCATAATTTATGGTGCCAATCCAGCAAAGCGCCACAATAACATCATAAATTATGATGCTATTGTCCTAACGACTGCCATAGTGCGCCATATTGTAAACACAACACAACCATAGCTAGGTGGGGGAGTGCAATTAAAGTGGCGCATCCGGACTGATGCACCACTTTCTTATAGATCTGGCACTTAATTCTGTAAAGCCTCCCCACTGCTGCAAAATCATTCTTGGTCTGTCCTGCATCATTCTGTTTTGGATATTCAAAAATAAAGACTATTTATTGTAAACTGACTACAATGTAAGACAGACCAGTAGTCTTGCTTCATTGTCCATGATGGTAGCCTATTTACCACATCCACAGAGAACTAATCTGGGACAGGCATGGGACCAGAGGGATTGAACATCGCAGACCAACAATAGGCATCACTTTTAAAAAATGATGTTGCCCTTCGAGGCTTCACAATGGAAAGAAAAAATCATATTCACTTAGGGAAGTCTTCCCTGCTGCAGAACACTTTAAGCAAAAACAAAAAGCAAAGCACCCGGGTTGAAATATAGAACAACATTATTTTTTTAAATCAATGCGGCTACATAGTTTATGCCTTTTTCAGTGATATAAATCTAGGCATGTGTGAAAAACTCTTTTCCACTGGCGGAGTTTGCTGAATTTGGCAACTCTGCATTCTGCTCGGAATGCAGAGTTACCAATAGATTCCACTCTTCACAAAGTAGCAGATTTTTATTCTGTTTTTCTCCTGTTGGAGCGCGCTTTCTGTCATTTCGCAAGTGCGGGAAGTGAGACGAGAGACTTCCGCTCTCTCGCGAGCAAAAACAGGATTTTTATCAAGTTAGCGTTGCACCGGCGACTTTTGGCACGCTTTTTTTTATGTAAGCAAGGGAGCGCGATCGACTGCTGCTGCAACCAGGCAAAGCTGAAGCAGCTAAGATCTACAAGTTCAAGTGAAAAATCTTCTCTAATTGACAGTTTGCATTGATATTGTTGTGCGAGGAGTACTTTTTTTGTGGTATTTTTTTTTCAACAACAGGAAGTGCCCCAGAGACTCAAGCTTCCTGTTCCTGTCCAACAGACTCCTCCCACTGCTTTGTCCATCTCCTGGTCACTTTTCACTTGGATTTTGAGCTGGAAGGATCATTTTTTGTTCTCTCCTGGATATATCTTTGGGTTTAAGGAATGTGTTGTATTTGAGATTTCACAAGTAATTTAAAAAACACTTGTATAAGGGTGTTGTACAACTTGTTTGTTTGATAGGGTGCATGCACCAGAATTTATCTGTACTTTTATTTGGTTTCTTAAATTTATTGTTGTTAGTGACCTGCATTCGAGGCCTAGTTATAGTTTTACTTGTAATTTTTGTTCAACCAAGGAAAACTATTTAGCAGTTCACTACGTTTCTCCATGTTTTGCTTTGTAAATTTGCAATATTCATTAAATTGAATGTTAATTTTAAGTGGCGTAGCCTGCTAATGGAATAGGCCTTCCAGCTATAGGCCCTGTACTAGTCATGGGTGCATGATGAAAAAAACTATTGTTTGTGGTGTCTGTGGAACTGAAATACCATGGATGGCATTGGATTGAAGGTGACAACATTTTGTTTGGTGGCAGTTCACATTTTCTTTTATGCAAACAGTGTATGGTGGTGTTATAGTACTTGATGGCCTTTGTATGATGTGTTTTGTTGTTGTAAAATATTTAGCTTTTACTTTTTGGAATTACTAATAGTGACTAAGGGCCAGATGTAGTAAGCATTTTGCATGGTGCAAACTGCGAAAATCGCAGTTTGCGCCATGCAAAATGCTCATTGTGAGGCTCATTCACATTTTGCGAGTCGGTATCGACTCGCAAAATGTGAATGCGACTCGCAAATAGGAAGGGGTGTCCCCTTCCTATTTGCGACTCGCATCACGATGCTGAATTGCTTTGTGACTGCGAATGCGGTCGCAAAGCAATTCGCAGTTACCACCAGTGTCACACTGGTGGTAACCCATTGGCAAAAGGGAAGGGGTCCCCATAGGACCCCTTCCCCTTTGTGAATGTTGCCAAAAATGTTTTTGGACCACTGCCTACTCTGAAAAAACGAAACCAAATGGTTTAGTTATTTTTTTTGTAATGCATCTCGTTTTCCTTTAAGGAAAACGGGCTGCATTACAAAAAAAAAAAAAAACTGCTTTATTTAAAAAGCAGTCACAGACATGGAGGTCTGCTGTCTTCAGCAGGCCACCATTCCTGTGAGTGCAGGAACTCGCTATGGGGTCGCAAAATGCAGCCCACCTCATTAATATTAATGAGGTGGGTCTTTGCGACCCCATAGCGATTCGCAAACGGTGTCTGAGACACCGTTCTGCATCAGAATTTGCGATTCGGAAATTGCGAGTCGCACCGACTCGCAATTTCCGAATCGCAAATTCGGAAATTGCTACATCTGGCCCTATATGCTGTTTTTTACCTCCTGTACCAATTCCTCCGTTGTCTGGCCAGTGCGAGAGAGTGTTTGTCATAGGCCACAATGGGGGTCATTCTGACCCTGGCGGTAGACTACCGCCAGGCCAACGACCGCGGATGCACCGCCAACAGGCTGGCGGTGCATCCATGGGCATTCTGACCGCGGCGGTACCGCCGCGGTCAGAAACGGAAAACCGGCGGTGTCCCGCCGGTTTCCCGCTGCCCTGGGGAATCCTCCATGGCGGCGCTGCAGGCAGCGCCGCCATGGGGATTCCGACCCCCTTACCACCAGCTTGGCTCTGGCGGTTTTGACCGCCAGAACTTGGCTGGCGGTAACGGGTGTCGCAGGGCCCCTGGGGGCCCCTGCAGTGCCCATGCCACTGGCATGGGCACTGCAGGGGACCCTCCATCCTTGGGTGTCCTCCTGGGGTGGGCAAGGGTGGCAGGGGGGGTCCCTGGGGGCATGGGAGGGCAGCTGTGGGCTCATTTTGAGCCCACAGGTCCCTTAACGCCTGCCCTGACCCAGGCGCTAAAATCCGGCGCAAATGCGGGGTTTTTTGCCCCGCCCACTCCCGGGCGTGATTTTTGCCCGGGAGTATAAATACGACGCATTTGCGTCGCAGTCATTTTTTTAGACGGGAACGCCTACCTTGCATCTCATTAACGCAAGGAAGGCGTTTACGCAAAAAAATGACGCTCTTTCCTCATACTTTGGCGCTAGACGCGTCTAACGCCAAAGTATAAATATGGCGTTAGTTTTGCGCCGAATTTGCGTAAAAAAAAACTACGCAATTTTGGCGCAAACGGAGTATAAATATGCCCCTAAATGTTTTTTGCCTTAAAAAGAAACTCTACCACCATGCATCGTCCTGCCCTCCCCAGAGTTCTTGGCAATAAAAAGAAAACCACATTGTAATGTTGATAAGATCCACCTATTACCATCGTACTTGTTCTCAAAAGGATGTTGCATTATGGAAAAGTATTCATAAAAGCACAGGTTAAATCATCGTGAACATATCCTAATATCTACTAATCCCAGCCACCTCACTATTTCCTGAGTATGAGGAAAATGTATCTGGGTTGATGTTAACCAAGCAATAAAGCAAACTCCTGCAGCAAGTCAAAATGCTTTTAAACAATGCACATACATAGGCTGGCTTTATATAAATGTAAAGACTGCCCATGCTTACGGTCATAAAGAAAATGAAACTCCAGCTTTATGCTGAGAAAATTATAGCAAGTCACTAGGATTCTAATTTTCGCCACAGCACTTTAATGTAATAAACTAATGCTTTCTGGAAGTTGGAGTCTTGCTTTGCTTAATTTGAACCAGTTGACTTAAGGCACCAAATTACAAGGGTTGTGAGAGAAAAGCCGCATGAGGTATAAAGTAGCAATTGGGTTTCAGAGTAGCATGAGTGAGCGCGTCTGGCCTTATTTGGTCTTTGGTCATTTATTTATAAGGGAACACGTTAGAGGTGCAATGGACCTTTTGACTCACCTTAAGAGTGATCCACCATGGACACAAATTTTGCTCATGATCTAACCATCAACAATATAATCTGTTTAATTAATCAATCATCAGAAACATTGAGTCAGTAATTTTTCAAGCCATGACCTATGTGGCCATGAATAACCACACCTTTTAGTAAAGTTAGAAAGTTTATTCCCTAGATTAACAATGCTAATATCATGTAAATTAAATTTAGAACCAAATGATAGAGATATACAAACAACACAGGCTGACCAAAGCGACGGAAGAATCTCAACTTAACCAAGGCATTTATCATTAAACATTCAAGAGTTACCGTACAAATTAATAACAACAATAACTGAACAATAGAGATGGCATACATCTAGAGTCAACAGATTACTAAAATCAATTATTTGTTAATAACATTTGTTAACCAATAAATGCAGGGAGGATTTATTTTATATAGGACTGGCGCTCACGGCAAATCCACCACATATAGTTTCTACAAGGGAAAGAAAATCCTATGTCACGGTGCTCTCGGAAGGAGGATCTTCCCCAAAACCTCCAAATTTCTCAAGGAGAGAAAGAAACAACAGTCAAGATATCCAAGGCACACGTGAAAGTAAAGGATTTGTGTCCATGTTTCTGTGATATGTACAATCTTCTTTGAATTCCAGAGTTGTTCAAACTTCAATAGCTAACAGCAAACAGTCTACAGTCTGATATATCCAATCTTCTTTTATTTTAAAGTTGTTCCAATTTCAATTCATAAAGCTTTATTCGGCACATATAAATGACCATAAAAGCATAAACAAAGAAGAGAAGAAAAGAAAAAAAAGACAACAATACATATTTACAAAGACATTGCAATTAAAACTTACAGTTATTAATTATAGTTGATGGCTCATTGGGTAATACATATGGTCATTCATAAATATATAGAATGAATAATAAAATACATTAAAAACTCATACTTTTCCTGGAATTGATGCACTGATTTAAAAAGGTGGCGGTATAAAAACAAATATCTGCCGATTGCAGATTAAAAACTAAAGCCATGGCATGTTTAACTGTACGTGTTCCGTATTTAACAAACAGAGGTTTCAAAAGTACTATACGAAAACATGTATACAGTTTACAGAACAGCAGAAAGTGCACAGTGCTCTGTGTAGATACATTATCGCACCTACATGGCCCAATCGGGTGTTTCTTAATGTTTTGATGGGCTACTAAACAATGTGCCATCCCAAATCTTAGTCTAGTTAGCACAAATTTATGTGAATTCCTAGTCACCATAGTTAGGTAAAACGGAAAACCCTCCATTAGGTTGTATCTATTATAAAAAATGACGGAGGACAATGATCCGGCTATAATTGCTCGTTTCCTTTCTGCATAAGTTAGAAATATACTTTTCATTTCTGATTTGGAGATCGTGGTTGCTGCACTAGGATTATTTAAAATATTTAAATTAAAAATGTCTGAAAAACAGACAACAACATATTTAACCCAGGGAATATCTCAATATTTATCCAAACGTAGGCAATCCTCAACAATAGTTCTGTTAAATAGCTTCTCATCGCCAAGCCAAAAAGACCGCCAAATCATCAATGGTTTAAGTGATATCAAATCAGTTAAATAATTAATGGCTAATTCGCGATGGCTTAATTCAGTTGAGGCAGAGATGGGCAAAAACAGAAGCTTTTTTAAAAACATATTTTCCTCCAACTGCAAGTTGTAGGTACAGCTATATCCCCATACTCCTGCCCCATACAGAGCAATAGTCACACACCTAGCTTGGTAAATCTTGAGCATATCCCTGGTTCGACGATCCCCAACTTTTGCAGCAAATCTATAAATACCATAAGCATTTTTTGCCATTTTATTCCGGATGTTATTAAATTCATTGTTCCATTTCCTGTCGTTAGAGAAAGTAATACCTAGGTAACAAAATGTATCCACCTGTTGCACCTTTTCGCCGTATATAAAAAAGGCGTTTAACGTTTTGGCTTTAGCTCCGCAGGTCATGGTATACGTTTTTCCCTTATTAATTACTAGTTTTCTATCTTTAATAAAAGAGGAAAAACTATCCATTAGTCGTTGTAATCCGACAGGTGTTCGAGAAAGTAAAACAGCATCGTCGGCATATAATAACACCGGCACCGGAACACCATTGATCTGAGGAGCATCAGCATTAACCTTTTTTAAAATATCATCAATTCCATTAATAAATAAAATAAATAAAAGAGGTGCCAAAACACAACCCTGTCTAATTCCACGTGTAACACAGATTTTTGGAGTACATTCTCCTCTGGTTCCAAAACGTACGTTGGTTTTCAATTTCTCGTATAACCTAGCGAGGAAAAAGATTATGCCTTCTGGAGCTCCCAAATTTAACAAAGTTGGCCATAAAATGGAATGATCTACCATATCGAATGCGCTGCTCAGGTCAGCAAAACAAAGATACAGGGAACCGGGTTTTGCTTCAGTATACTTCCCGATCAGTAGATCAAGATTGATGCACTGGTCGAGCGTACCTCGTCCCTTCCTAAAACCATACTGGCTGTCAGCCAGTATGCTATCCTGCTCAGCCCATTCCTCTAATCTTACTAACATCACTCTACTCATAACCTTGACTGAAGAGTCAAGGAGAGAGATCAGGCGGTAATTCTTAGCATCAGATCTACTTCCCTTTTTATGAATTGGCACAATGATTGATTCACCCCAAGTTACAGGGGCCTCAGCACACACGGCAACGTTAAAAACAGTGGTTAAAAGGGGGCCCCAGACATCTGGCGCAGCTTTATAAACGTCTATAGGTACCCCGTCCGGGCCCTGGGCTTTCCCTCCTTTGCTAGCCCATATACCATATTTGACCTCACTAACGGATATATCCAAAGGCAGAGTAGGCCACTTATTGGGAATAGGATCATTGTCTTTATCAGAATCAAAAATGCTGGAGAAATGTGCAATCCACCCCTCACTAGAAACATTAGAAGTCAACTGTGGTATTTTTTCATCCCTTAAAAAAGGCGAGTTGACCGTGGCCCAAAATAATGTACAATTTGATAATTCAGCAGCTTGGTTGAGGGAATCCCAAGCCTGTTGCTGCAGTTCGCCCTTCCTTTGTTTGAGCGCACATTTATATTCCATTCTTAATTTATTTACCAGTTTTTTGTCCCTTGGCCTCGCTGCTAAAGCCTGCTTGAGGCCAGTTAGTGCGGAGGTGCAAAGGTGATTAAACCATCTCGGTCTGTTCCTACTTTGCCTTCTATTGCGACTAATAAACTTGGCATTAATAGCTTTATTAATTTGATTAAAACAATATAAAACCCTCTCAGAGTCAGAACTATTTTCTAAAATAGAAGCAATGTCCAGCAGGCTCTCATTAATTATGGAGCTAGATAAATCATCGGCTCTTTCACCAATCCATCTTAGCCTTACACCGTTAGTCCTATGTGGTTCTATATTAGAAATAATAATTCCCACATCCACCGAACTACCGGCCCAAAGGGTAGTGTCCAAAATAATACGGTTGTGGTCACTTAGGGTAGTTACTTCAATTCTTGGTGGATCACAGTAAGAACTAATATTAGAAGATGTGATCACATGGTCAATAACCGAACTGGTGTGCCAATTTTTAAAAGTGGGAATGGGTAAACCTTTAACATCTTTACAGCACTCCACTATTTCCAGGTCATAACAGCCCATGAACTTATGCAGTGCTTCCCCATAACTATTATGTCCAAAATGCGGAACATCCCAGCCGGCACTGTTAGTAACCCCACAAACCCTTTGTGTAGACAAATCGCACAAAGTAGTATTGAAGTCCCCTACCCAGATGAAGTCAAATACAACATACTGTTCCAGACATAGATTTTCGACAGCGCCGGCTAAGTCTGTTACTACTTTGACCCGGGTAGCATCAAAAATGTTATTATAATAGTTAATCAATAAAACATTATGGTCTTTGTCATCCGCAAGCCAGAGGATCTGCACAAGGTCCCCTACAGGTATATACTTTTTAACCACAATGGGACGACGGATCGTTACAAGTATAAGGAGACCGCCTTTCGCTCTACCTATACCACCTCCCAATGCCGGTAAATTGTAAGAAACAAATCCCTCATAGTTAACATCATCTTTACACCATGTTTCTTGAAGACATAAAATATCGTGGGCATTAACAAATGTTAACCATCCTGGATCCCTCTCCTTCGATTTCAGCCCTGCCACATTCCAACAAACAATAGTAATAGTATCCTTACCCCTAACACAATTACTATCAGGCACCATACCATTGTTTCGTCCCCAATTCGCATTCTGGTTTAAATTGCTTATGTCCCCACAATCGAGCGGTGCCCTTATATCCACCGCCAATTCAATTGCTATGTTGTTGGGCGTCTCTTGGGCCATGGTATTGTCTATACCAATATCCACACAGGGCATAATAATCACCTGGGGTAAGAACTGCCCTCCCTCATTAAGTCAATCATTTGCATCCAGAGATCTTAGGGGTTGAAACCGGTTTTGCATTGAGATATCAGGGTATAGCCTGTGTGTAGCAGGGCGTAATCTACTTCCTCTACTCCCATAAGGGGCATTATTATGATGGCTGTAAAAGAAAGCAAGCGAGCGGGCACACACATTATTATCAGTAAATGGTAATGAGGCAGCTCTTAATAATACAGTGGCAGCATGTTGAGGGTGTTTAAAATTTATAATGACACAGTCACCACTAAAACTTTTCTTAGAGCTCCCTATCCAATTTACCCTTCTGGTGGTCAAAACTTGATCTGAGAATTCAGTTGGAAATCCACAATGCCTGTGCATCCAGGAAACGGTTTTATTTTTTAAAGACTCGTGAGTTTCCTGATGATTCCCCTTTGCAACAGGGGGAACATTAGCTAAAACTACCACATATGGTGCGCAGTCAGGAGGGAGATTAATGGCGCGCCTTCGCCTTACCTCAGTCCAATCCTCTTTTCTATCAGGTATTAAAACAACCTGGCTATCATTACAGGCTAAGGACTGTGCTGTCGGGTAGTTCTGTACAACACTCCTACTAATATCTAAAGCTGTAACATCACCGGGAGGAGCAGCCTGAGTATCATGATTACTTATTGTTATTGGGACTGACACACTATCTGCTTCCACCAGTGTTTTTTTTAGGAGATCGCCTAATCTATTAACCTCCGCGGTTAGCTGATCAATTTTTACCATAAGAGGTTTGACAATACCCTTAATCTTTAAGTCAATAATGCTTACTAGATTTTTTATTTTTTCTGCATCTAGTTTAACGTTGTCGATATTTGCCGTATTATCCTCATCCTTATCTGGATTCTTGAGGGGGCTAACTAATCTTTTTTTTGCGGGCCGAGCAGCCCCACGCTTAGTCTGGATCTTTCTACATGCTCTAACCACTCTAGGGAGTGGGGTAGGTGGATGTTGCACTATGGGATCAGTAGAAACCTCTGGATCGGCTAAGGTAGAGGTATTCTGCATAATCATTTCCCTATCAGGAACACCAGAATTAGCGCAGACACTGCTACTGTCATCCAGAGCCAATGGAACAGGTGAAAGTTGCACACTGGATAATGGGGGGGGGCTGCTAAGCCCTAGGGATTGTCTCCTCTCGCAATTAATTTTACTAACAATCTTCACTAAATCATTATCCAATGTCTGGGGTATAGAGGGGACTTTTTGCTTTGACATGCTTAACAGTCACAAGTTGAGTCACCGTGGAGACGGCAGCACTGCCGCCCTTCCCGGGGGACAGAGCAGCTGAGAGGGAAAGGGAAACGTGGCTCAGCTCCCGCGCATGCGCCGTCTAATCAAATACATATATGTATGTATAGTTTGGCCCAACCACTTTTCGTGAGCAGGCAAGCACAGGGCGGGAAATGAATGGAAAGTTCCAACCCCTGCGCCACGTACCACCTACCAAGAGGACGAATTTTCGTATGGAAAATATATGGGGATTAGTGGGAGATTCAAGTAGGAACACAACGGGGCGGGCAAAGGCGGATTTGTATAGGTAGTTGACCACTAACTAGGTAGAGGCCTAGAGCTTTGGGGGAAAGCTACCCCAACACAGTGTAGATAGGCTGAGTTTGTCCTTCGGGCAGTCAAATGCAGAGTGATTATCTGGGACCACAGTTTAAAATAAGTGTCAGAGGGGTGGCCCTGCCCTGCCTCTTCCTGGCAATGACGGGCAAGGACGGGCCCGCCCTTGGCCCGGGCTTCGCCCGGGCGCCGCCCGCGCGCGTCCCGCGCAGCGGGAGCGCACACGCAGTTTTAAAGGGCTCCTGCCCTGATCGAAAGGCAGCTCACAGCTGCTGCCCGTCACCTCCTCCGGCACCTGCAAGTTTCGGCGCGTCCCGCGGAGCGGGAGCGCACACGCAGTTTTAAAGGGCTCCTGCCCTGATCGAAAGGCAGCTCACAGCTGCTGCCCGTCACCTCCTCCGGCACCTGCAAGTTTCGGCGCGTCCCGCGGAGCGGGAGCGCACACGCAGTTTTAAAGGGCTCCTGCCCTGATCGAAAGGCAGCTCACAGCTGCTGCCCGTCACCTCCTCCGGCACCTGCAAGTTTCGGCGCGTCCCGCGGAGCGGGAGCGCACACGCAGTTTTAAAGGGCTCCTGCCCTGATCAAAAGGCAGCTCACAGCTGCTGCCCGTCACCTCCTCCGGCACCTGCAAGTTTCGGCGCGTCCAAAGTTGTTCCAAATTTCAATAACCAACAGCAAACATTCTACAGCCAACACGTGTTGCGTTTTGTGAGAATATTCGCAGTGACTTCCTCAGGGCTGTAAGTAAAACAATTGTTCTTGCTTATATATTTATGTACTAAAGCGAAAGCCAGAAAGAGAAGACATCAGAAACTGCTCTGCTCCTCGACTGGGACTGGAACTACTAACCACTCCTGCTAAGTGTAGTCAGGGTAAACTGAAAATCCATAAAGTATTTTCTCCCGTCGCCATTAGTCAGAATATTGTGTGTGTTAACAGTAGAACCAATAAACATTAATTCCCAAATCTATGATATAATTAAACAGTCTAGTCTTTCACACGTAGATGATTGGCTCCTCTTCTCCCGGTCCCATCACCAGTTTCGTCAAGTAACTTTTTAGTTGCAATCATAACTCCAGTCAGTGATGCCATTGTCAAGTCCTGGGAACATTTGCTTCTCACGCATCAATAATACATTTGTATCCGTAGATAGTACACTACCTTACAGCAGACTGGTCTCACAAGAAAGTTTAAGACATCAACTTGTTTAACATTGCAACATTAGAAATCTATTTGGTCAGCACTGTGTGAACAATGATTAAGTGTTAATTCTCTGCTTTTACAAAACATTTACAAACATTTATTTATGGCATGAAGCTTAACATGAGGCCTTGTCGACTAGGCCCATAATTTCATAATTACTCTATAGTATATTTAAACAAATACATTTTGTTAATACATTAATATGATCCACTAACACATTTTAGTCTAAATGTCCACATTATTTTAACAATTAATGTCAATTCTTTATTAATGTCGTACATGTTATGATGGCCACTTAGGCCACTCGATTTTCTCTATGTTAGCATAATTCATGTAAATTCTTAGCTATTAATCAATGCAGATTTATTAGTAATGAATTCAGCTTTCACACATTCTACCCACTGTATAGTCCTTTGACACCTTGTCAGGCATAGAAAGAGCCATATAAGTGCAATACGGTACCCCCCCCCCACACATACACACACACAGACAGAGCTAATGATACACATGAACCTTCCCATTAAGTCCTTGCACACAGCTCTGATTGTTCATCACATTTGTTCCCAGGACCACAAAACAATCATCTTCATGCTATACTTGTGGTCCTTTGGCCAACTCTGCATCTAAAGTAATGTTGGATACTAGCAGGAGACCTGTTGTAGAAAAGGGTGGCTGACATTTTGTAGATCATGTATATCCTGCAAACGTTTACACACCCCATTACAACTGAGGACTCAGACTCTTCACTAGTCCATTTATGCTGCGAAGTACTCTGAGAAACAAAAAGGCCATATATTACTGGACCATCAGACCTCCAAGTAGGACTCTGGGAATGAAAGTCCATCAGTGCCTAAATTCACATTAAATTAAAGGGAGGAGTGGCAATTTCTTCCCATGCTGCAACACTTCCTGAAACAAAACCAGCAAAAACAAAGATCCTGTTAATATTAGGAGTGGGCACAACTCAGGTAATTTTGTGTAGCGAAATTACCAGAGATTATCACACAATCATGGGAAATTAAGAAGAATAATGCAAAATGCATCTTGTACTTCGAAATTTACCCAAACAATCTGTTCGGGCAAAACTTCAAATAAAAAATGTAAGTTTCGAGTTGATTTTCAGTGGCTTGTGTTTAAAACACTGACACTTGCGTTCATTTGTAGTTTTGTGCACAACAATTACCAGAATAGTACATCTCATGTTAAAATTCTCCCCAAAGTTACTCAATGTGGTGAAGTCACCAAATCTCAGTAATTCTGTGTAATTACTCTAGGATAAATAAACTTTCTCCCAGGCCTATTTATTAACAGCCTCCATATCCATATACGCACCTAGAAATGACTGAATCTCTCACAAAAAATCTCCCTTTCCTTTTCAAAATATTTTAGTAGAAAGAACATATTTAATGTAGATTAATTCCAATTACAATGGCCATCAAATGTTACATCTCATATTGTTAAATGTTTCACAAATACTTCAGAAACAGAGACAAAACCTGTTTTAAAAGCTCATCTACTTGAAATACTGTTCTCACCCCGTTAGCTAAAACTCTTGCTCTCTCTCTCTCTCTCATGTCATGGTTATTGCAAAACTTTATTCTTGAAGAAGCAGCCAAGCCCTTGTGAATCTAAAATCAATAAATAAATATTGTGATATTTATCTATTAGCTTGTTCCTCATGGGAACAGTCCAGCCCGAACTGCCAGGCCAGGTCCTCCCTGGACCGGAAACAAGCATCTTGAGACTGGTTTCAGGGTTTCACCCTTCATCAGCCAGGCTAGCTTGAATCCAGAGGCATAGTGAGCATGGGACCCACGTCTGGGCATACCCGGCGCACTTATGGCGCAAAAGCAAAGCAAAACACAAATGATGGACGGAATGCGGAACTACTCAAACATTCACCCCCAGTCACAGATCTGGGTTTAATCCATCGTTCTTTTGCTCACCATTCCACCCCAGTTTAGACCCCTCCATATGCAAATCAGTCTTGACCCTGTTCCTCATGGGAACAGTCCAGCCTGAACTGCCAGGCATTGTCCTCCCTGGACCGGAAACAAGCATCCTGGGACTGGTTTCAGGGTTTCACCCTTCATCAGCCAGGCTAGCTTGAATCCAGTGGCATAGTGAGCACGGGACCCACGTCTGGGCATACCTGGTGCACTCATGGCAGCAAAGCAAAACACAAATGATGGACGGAATGTGGAACTAATCAAACATTCACCCCCAGTCACAGATCTGGGTTTAATCCATTGTTCTTTTGCTCACAATGCCACCCCAGTTTAGACCCCGCCATATGCAAATCAGTCTTGACCCTGTTCCTCATGGGAACAGTCCAGCCCGAACTGCCAGGCCAGGTCCTCCTTGGACCGGAAACAAGCATCCTGGGACCGGTTTCAGGGTTTCACCCTTCATCAGCCAGGCTAGCTTGAATCCAGTGGCATAGTGAGCACGGGACCCACGTCTGGGCATACCTGGTGCACTCATGGCAGCAAAAGCAAAGCAAAACACAAATGATGGACGGAATGTGGAACTAATCAAACATTCACCCCCAGTCACAGATCTGGGTTTAATCCATTGTTCTTTTGCTCACAATGCCACCCCAGTTTAGACCCCGCCATATGCAAATCAGTCTTGACCCTGTTCCTCATAGGAACAGTCCAGCCCGAACTGCCAGGCCAGGTCCTCCTTGGACCGGAAACAAGCATCCTGGGACCGGTTTCAGGGTTTCACCCTTCATCAGCCAGGCTAGCTTGAATCCAGTGGCATAGTGAGCACGGGACCCACGTCTGGGCATACCCGGCACACTTATAGCGGCAAAAGCAAAGCAAAACACAAATGATGGACGGAATGCAGAACTAATCAAACATTCACCCCCAGTCACAGATCTGGGTTTAATCCATCGTTCTTTTGCTCACCATGCCACCCCAGTTTAGACCCAGCCATATGCAAATCAGTCTTGACCTTGTTCCTCATGGGAACAGTCCAGCCCCAACTGCCAGGCCAGGTCCTCCCTGGACCGGAAACAGGCACATTTCTGTCCTTTCCTGGTGGGCAGACCAGTGCAGCAAGGTACTTGGCTGTGCTGCCCCGTGCCACCTGTCATGTAAATGAGGCTTTTTGTGCATCACATGCGAGGAAAACACGCAGTGTAGCACAGTCAGGCAGCTTGCTGTGCATGCGCTGTCATGTAGAAAGTGCAGGGGTGCGTGCTATGCACCGAAATGCAAGGCATCCCTGCACTTTCCTCAGCGATGGTGCACAAACCGCTGCCTAGCTCCAATGCAGGCATCTTTTCACGATATAGCTACTTGGTGTCACTTGGGCATATGCATACCAGTCTTGAATGGAAATCCTCTAAATGGACTGATTGTGTCACAGCACAAACAACTTATCTGAGAGGGGTTAGATGTGGGCAATGTGAGGCATACACACATAGGGACATGGCAACAGACATGTCTATTGTATCCTGCATGAAACTAAATTGCATGCAGCTGACATGGTGGGCAGGGGAGTGCCTGCAGGAGTCCTCTGTCATGGAAGGGACCACATGAACTCATCACAAATTAGCAATTGGAGGGTGGGTGATGGACTGGACCATATGTGTACAAACTAATGATTATGTGTGAGCATAGTGGGACACTGGAACTGCTTTTCATGGTAGGTGCTGACTCTTCATGGCAACACTGCATATGGTCTGAATGGGGAGTCTGTACATGGAGAAGTGTGGCACAATGGTTAGAGCGGAAGACCCAGAAGCAGAAATCTGGCTCAAGACCAGGGTTCAAGTCCCGCTTCGGCAGGTCTTGGGCTCAATTCCCTTGGACCAGATAATTCTCGCCTCGGTGCCTAATCTAATTAATGGGTCCAACTCTGGGCAATAGCTTGCTTAATCTCCACAATGGCCCCAACAGCGCTTGGATGCCTGGCTTCACCCTGGGGGTGCCCAGGAGTGGGCACCTCATAGGGAAAAGCCAGGAGGGATTCCATAGCGGTATGAGTACAGCACCTTGAGACCCTAACGGGTGAGTAGTGTGCTATACAAGTGCAAAGTTTACAGTTTACATACTGATAAGGCAGAAATGGACATGTATACTGCATGGTATCTACACAAATACACATGCACTGCTGGGTCTGACTGGGCAACGCTTTTGGCACACCTGGGAAGGGATGGCAGCTAAACCCATTGGGGGACCACAACCTGCATGTCATGTGAACCAGGGGATCATGTGGCACATACCAGGAACAGGAATGAGGCAACAATGGCTCATGGTGCCACATGTTCAATTTGGACGAGGTCAAACAGGGATTTGACAAAGAGATACCAAGAGACACCTAAGCACAACAAATCATGGCACCCATGGAGGAACTTAGGCTGGAGTGGGTGGGCCTACCGATGGAGGATTCAGTTGTAGAGATTTACCACTAATTAGTACACCACTAACAATGTGGGGCTAGGCCCCAACAAAACAACATGTAGTCCCAATGGATATGGACATGCATGATCAACCTGTCATAGTCATGTGAGAATGAATTTATGAGTTGGGTAGGATCACTGTGTACTACTTAGCAGTGTACATGGACTTAAAAATGGGTAATCTGAGGAGGTCTGAACACATACAATGGCGTGGGCCTGAGTCATATGATGTGTGACACTCTGCAGATCAATAATTCACAGCAGAATGTAATTGGGGATGTAAGTGAGCCAAATTACACAGACGTACAGAAGCCCTACCCCTCACGGCTGGCGCACAGTGCCTGTCAGAAGAATCCCTTAAAAATGTAAATCTAGGAAAACCGTGCATCAATACCCATGACAAACATGTGTACGAAACACATCACTGTCCAACTCATGGCCCCATTTATGAGGAAATGATGCAACGTGGTGCTGCAAACCAGCTTGCTGTGCTGCCCTGTATTGTTTAGAAAGTGCATGGATATATGGAAGTTACCAAAATGCAACACATACCTGTACTTTTCTCCAGGATGGTGTACTGCCTGCTTCCTAGCTCCAAAACAGGCACCTTTGCACCATGATGTAGGGGGGCCTGTGTTGCAGGGATGCATGCTCATGTGCTGAAAGCGATATGTTCTTGAACATGAACAATCATAAATGTCGACTTCCACTTACTATGTGTGTTGCTGAATGCTGCCAACATTGAAATATGAAAAAATTGTAATTACAATTGTAATTGTATTTATATAGCACTTTCTACCCCTGACGAGGCATCAATGTGCTTTTTAGCAAGTAGTACGCTACTCCGGAACCCAAAAGGATTAATGGTGGACTAGTATAGGGAAATATAGTGTAGTATAGTATAGGGAAAATTGATTTGAGCACAGGATATGTGAGTTCGTTGGTAGGTTTGAATAGAATAATGTATGGATAGAGGAGGGAAGACTCGAGAAGAGTTAATTGGGAGTTTATAGTAATAGGATGAGTCTTGGGATGAGTAAAGGTGAGATGGAGGAGGGAAGAGTTTGTAGAAAGGGGATAGGGAGATCATAGTAATAGAACAGGTTTTGGATGAGTCAAAGGCGAGATAAGTGAGGGAGAATTTAGTAGGGTTGTTTGGGAGATCATAGTAGTAAACTGAGGTTCGGGTGAGCCAAGAGCGGAAGAGGAAGGAAGAGCTTAGGCGGTGTTATTTTGGCGATCATAGTAGTAGAATGGGTTTGGGATGAGTCTGAGAGTGGGGATGAAGGATAGATTAATAGAGATGTAGGGAGACACAGTAAAGCTTCTGAGAGAGAATGTTTGGTTTTCCCTCTTGTACAGTAGGAATAAAGTAATACATAAATAGATACATAAATACACAGTAAGGGAATATATGTGTAAGGAATATAATAATGGATTTAATATTTTGAGATTTAAAGTTGTGTTGTATTAACACAGACTTTCAAGATTAGCAATATTTGAGGTTAATTTATTTGTGTACTTTTCCAACATTATTTTATCTTTCCTTAATTTTTAATACCGAAATGCTTGCTGATAGTTAAGAAAACATTTGCTCATTGTGATAGCTAAAGTGAAAGTATCTAACCTAACAACTTATCTCGGTACTAGTCAATGACCTATGACCATGTTAAGCATATAATAATATACACATATTTATGTACACATATACGTATACACATACACTGTATACATACTTGTACGTACATGTATGCACATATATAGATATTCACACACACACATATATACATTTAACCATGAGTAAATATACATTTGTTAAATAGGCTTAAAGAGTATGTACATATTTTATTATTATAAAAATAGTAATTATACATATTTCTTAAAGAAATACATATATATATATATATATATATTATGTATATATATATATATATATACACATAATCAGATCATAAATGTTTACCAACACCGGCCTAAGCAGTCCATTGCTGTTTGGATATGGTGGTTAAGAAGGAAAGAGCGATCTCTTGAATAGCTTTCTAAAGACAAGTTATCCGTGAATATTATATTTGGGGGTAATGAATTCCATAGTTTGGCCGCTTGAACAGAGAAGGATGTACTACCTATAGTATTTTTGTATGATGGTGTTTTAAGGCAGGGTGCTAATCTTGAGTGGAGGTTTCTTTGTTAAATGTATTTGGTGATTTTATTCCTAAAGAAAAGTGGCCCTGTTCCATGCATTGGTTTGTGTGTGATACAAAGCAGCTTGTAGGTGGATCTTCTGGCAACTGGTAACCAATGTATTGCCTTCAAGGCAGGGGAGATGTGGGCTTGTGGCTTTACATGTAGTAGTAGTCTGGCAGACGAGTTCTGAATGCGTTGTAGTTGTTTCAAAGTAGATAGATATGATCCATGGTAAAGGCCATTGGCGTGATCTAGTTTAGACAGTACAAGAGAGATAATAGCCTTGATCTTATATTGAAATCCGAGGTGGGGAAGGTGCGTCGCAGAGTTTTCAAGGGGATGAATCTTGATCGTGCTAATTTGTCCACTTAGGCACTCATTGTTAACTTAGCGCCAATGGTAATTACAAGGATTTTAACTTTCTTAGATACTTAAGGAGGTGTTCCCAGATTGTCAGGCCAGGTGCACAGAGGGTCATAATTTTTCCAGTCGCCACATGTAAGTATTTCTGTTTTGGAAGCATTCAGTTTGAGATGGCTCCAAATCAACCACTAATCAATTGCTCTGAGGAAACTGCAGATTTGTGTGTCTCCAATGTCTTTGGGGCATTACAATTTAAGGAGTATTTGTGTATCATCTGCATAGCTGTAGCACGTGAGTTGAAATTCATTGATCAATTCTGGTAATGACATCGTGTAGATATTGAAAAGCATAAGTGAGATGATTGATCCTTGAGGGACCCCTGCTTTTGTGAAGTAGGGTTTGGACAAGAAAGGTGGAAAATAGATGACATTTCTTCTGTTTTGAAGGTAGGATGTAATCCAGTCAAGAGCAGTTCCTTCTACTCAGGCTTTATGGAGTCTTTGAATTACACTGTAATGGTCAACAGTGTCAAAGGCAGCTGAGAGGTCCAAGAGAAGTAGTGCAGCAACTCAATTGCGGCCGACTGTGTTTAAGATCATCCCAGATGGCGATAAGTACAGATTCAGTGCCTCTTCCTGGGTGAAATCCAGGGTGGTAGTTTGAAAGTATGGAGTTATCTTCAATGAATTGTGACATCTGGGTGAATGCTGCTCTTTCTATCAGTATTCCCAGGAACTGTCCATTTGTATTCAGCCTGCAGTTGTTGGGGTCTTGTGGGTCCAGGTTTATTGTCTTTAATAACAGGCATACATATGCCTTTTTAAGGTCTTCAGGAAAGGTTCCAATAGTTAAATTATTATTAATTAATTTTCTTACAGATGTGGCAGCAGACGTAGATATAAGAATTGTCTTCAAGATGTCTGCTGGACAAGGGGCTACCCAAAGGCCTGCTTGCTTTAACCAAATCCATAAATTCAAGCTGTGATGTTTGTTTGAAGAAGTGTAGATACTGGGGAATGGCTTATTCTTGGAGGGGATTTTAGGAAACAAGTTGGTGCTGGTGATTTTCCTTTATTTTAAATCAGAGTCCAATGTGTCTACCTTAGTTGTGTAATGGTTTGCCAGTTTGTCAGTGAATTCCTGAGTAATGGGATAAGTTCCTTCCATGCATTTAGTTTTTCGTAACTCATTGAGAGTTTTATAAAATTCTTTACTAGCAGATTTAGCATTTTGAATTCAGTCTGAGTAGTACCTTTTTTTAGCTTTTTTGATTGATTAGTATACTCTGTTAAGTTTCTGTAGGTAAAGTTTGTCTTGAATGCTGTTTGTTTAGACTCACATTTGCTGCAGCCCACTGATTTGTTATTTTATCTTTTTTAGTTCTGTATTTCTTAAAGGTGTTGGTCTTCTTTTGTCCTATTTAGTTTTTTGAGTGGTATTAGGACATTGAAAGCTTCCGGTAGCAAATCAAAGTTTTGGAACAGAATTTATTGTGTCTAGATCTGTGTGGCTGTTAGTTGTGTTTCTATGTCTTCAAAATTGAGTTTGTTCCATGGTCAGTTGATGGATGGATGTAAGGTGGTCTAGGTGGTGTTTTATGTTAGAAAGTTACCAAATGATGTTTTGACCATGTGACTGGTGTGATGCTTTGAACTGTAACTAGTTCTGGGTTTGCAAAAATGACATCTAGGATGTGTCCAGCAATATCTGTGGGATTGTGTACAATCTGATGTAGTTTCAGTGTGACTAGGCCAGTGGTGATAGTGATATTTTTGGATCTGGCATATTGGGTTTGTCAAACCAAATGTTTAGGTCCCAAGAATGCAGAGATTAGAGTATAATGCTATAAGATTTGAAACTGTGTCTAGAAATGTGTCTGGGTATATTGAACTGCTAGGCGGAGGTCTGTAAAAAAGTGGAAAGTTCCAAGAGGAAGTTGGTTCTGGGTTGCATCTGGAGATGAGGGCCTCACAACCTTGTATGGAAATGTTTTTTGTTTTCTTGAGACATATTGCTTGTTTGAATATAATAGCTAGTCCACCTCCTCTTTTGCCTATACGGTTTTGTGTGATGGTTTGTGGCCTGGAGGAATGGCTTCATACAAAACTGGGGCCATGTCATCTCCCAACCATGATTCTGTTATGAATAGTAAGTCAGGTTGTGTGTCAGTGAGCAGATCATAGATGTGATGCTTGTTTTTTAGAGTGATTGAGCATTTATGAGCAGGCAGTTTAGAAAATGTGTTTTGGTGGTGGTGTCATTTTGTTTTGGAGAAGGGTGAGCAGTATATTCTGAGCTTACAGCAGGTGTGTTATTTGTTGTGAAAACTGTATAAGGGTCACCATAGTGTTGTTTTTCTATATTGTGTTCCTTGTCCAGGAGGCTTTGGAGGCATGTTCTTGGGTCTCTATGTGTTGGTGTTGGGCTTGGTGTCTGAGAGTGACATGATGAGTTTATTTCTTTTTGTAGAGTAGCCTTATTGTGTAATAGAGAAGGGGATTCAAAGGTGTGAAGATGGCATGCTTTTCGTTTTGTTTGCTTCTGTTTAGGGTGGAAGGAGTATGAGTTAGGGTTGGTGGAGGAGCATGCGGATCATAATCTAAGGCTCTAAATTATGCAATGGATGGGCGGTGGGTGAATGAATGTTGCTGTGTTGGGGTGTATATGGTAGATGTTTGTGAAGAGTGAAAATTTTGGAGTAGAGATTGGTCAGGATGTGTATTATTTCCATAGTCACGAGGGTGGGAGTGGGTGTGACAGAAAGTATTATGAAAGTTTGTGTTAATCTGATGTGCTGATGTTTGTGGTGTGTTTAGTTTTTGTGGAGTAGTGAGAAGAGATATTGATGTAGTGGTTTTCTGTGAAAGATTTGCATGTGAGTTACTGCTGGTGAGTGTTGTTTGAATAGTACAGGGGGTGGTGATGTGTTTTTTGATAAGAGTGTGGGGTGTGTTGGAGGGTATGGACCAGAATTAAGAGTGTGTTAGATTTGATCGCTGGAAGAGGTAATATGTGTGGTGAAGTGGAGTGTAAGGATTGTATGGTTTGTGTAATTGTTAAAAAGATGAGGAGGGTGTTGGTAGATGTTGTGATGGAAGGCTGAGTATAGGTGTTGTCATGATAGAAAGGGGTCTGGTAGAAGCAAATAAGGATACTGCTAGTGTTTCGTATGCAGGGAGTTTGTGTCTGTATGAATAAAAGTTTTGAATGTGGCTTTGTGTTGTTGGGCAATGTCTGGAAGTTTTATGGTAATGGACAGAGTTGTGTGTGATGTGAGAATGAAGGTGTCTTAATGTTGTAGTTGTGGTGGATATGTGTATAGGTGTGGTATGTGGGATTTTGTGGTTGTCGTTGAGACATTGAAATCTGTATGTGGTTTGTTGGTGTGGCATGAGTTGGATGCCTTTGCTGATATTGTGTTTTGATGTCAGAGGATGTGGAAGGATTAAGGTAATTGCTGAAAACTGAAAGTTGGGCTACATTTCTGTCCCTAGGTCCTACTAGTCCTGAACACGCCCAAACTGGCAACTGCCCTTGTCCTCTTCACCCTTAGCCTCAATGCCCAGAATGAGACACCCTGAGCCCGTGCCAAAGATCTTGTCTGTGTCAAAATACCTGGATCGGTCCTCAATTGGAAACTTCCACTATTGACCTCTCACATGTGGACTGTAACTGTGACCAATCTTTCCTAATGGCAATGTGGTCCTCCTCCTCACTAAAGCACTCCTCTTCAACACATTCACCATGACGTTCAACCACATGGACTCTGTCTGGACATCCATATACACCCACTGGGGTTGTTGTCCCATGAACTGGTCCTGTCTACCTACAAATTATCTCCACATGTAAAAAAATCACATAGCCAAACCTGTCTGTTGTATGCGTATTTGAGTCAGGACTAAGTTGAACATGGTGCATTGTGTGAGGCAAGTACACTGACTACTTACCAAAGGGATATGTGTTGATTGCAGTCCAAGACAAAGCCACATAGACTGAGTGAACATGCTTGAGGAGTATTTTGATAAACAAACAGTTCTAGCATCTCAAAAACATGCATTGCAACAAGTAACATGCAGTCATTGTGACAGCTGATGTAACTCACACCACAAGTGGGTGATCTACACAAGGATATTATCAACAAGTCAACATTAATGTGGCAACCTAATGATGCAAGTTTAAGTCTGTGAGGGGGAGGCACAAGTGTGTAACAAAGCCATGAGTTAGGGTGGTGGCAAAACAACAACATTCAACCAATGCATTCACCGTGATTTCCCACTACTGATCAAATGGACAGGAATACCTATTTTTGGAATGTGTATCACTTAACATCAGGATTGGCACTTACAATCATCAATGCTATTTGTAGATGACTTACAAGATCCAACATGACACTGACCTACACCTTGTCACACATATCGACATACTACTTGCAAAGCCAACGGCACGTCCCTAACAGAACCAGTACAGACATGCTAAATCCTAGTCAGAAACCATGATGGAGACCATAATGTAGGAAACAACAAATTTAATAAGACTAATAATATTAAACTAAAACTACCTAAACTACCTAAGCTAACTCTCCTAACCTAACCTACAGTACTCTCTCCAATTCCATCAACAACTAGCAACTTATCCTAACTTATCCTATACCTTTAACGACACATGACAAACATCAACTCCCTAACCCCATTAAAACACATCTGCAGACAAGGACAACAGCAATTATACCTATAAAGAAACTAAATAAACATCTAGGCCTAAACAAATCTATATATTTTTTTTATTTTGTAAACGTTTTTGGGTATTTTTTCATTTATAACACACACCTAAAACATTATCCCCCCCAAAACCACCCAAAAACTTAAAACCCCCAACTCTAATAAAAACTACTATGTCCTACAACTAAGCTACACTACACTAACTTACATAACACTAACTATATAAAAATCCCAACAAACAAATGACTATATACAAGGGGAAGGAAGGTAAGTCTAAATTGGTTCAGCCAGCTACTCAGGGCAGTCGGTTGCCTTGAATGCATGGAGCATCCCCATTATTTGCTCCTGGTTATGTTCCAGGCTGGACAAATTGAGTTTTGTCTCTGCCACCTCCTGGCGAATGTCCTGGTCAAAATCAGTCCACTGGGCTAGTGGTGGAGGCTGTGCTGGGGCTTGGGAAATCAGTGGTGCGGTGGAGGTTGATGGACCTGCCCCTGCAGGCCCACCCCTGTTGGTGGCCTGATCCTGCCCATGGCGGTGTTGGGTGGAGCTGTCCGGTTCACTTGTCGGTGCCCCTTGGGGGAAGGCATTCCATGACCCTGATGTACTTTCCCTCTCGTATAGCTTGCAAAAGATCTACTTCACCTGGTGGATGAGATTGTAACTGTCTTTGCTTTGACTGTTAGTTAGATGGCATGTCTAATAACATTATGAGCCTGATAGGGAAGGGCACATATCTGGACACATTGCTACATGGAATCTTAATGTGGCAGGTATAATATATGAGTATGGAGGGTGGATAATACACTCACATCACATAGAAATGCATGAAACTACTCCCATATCCATTCATGTCATTACATGGTGGGCTGTGCATGGTTCGTAGCTTACTCCCTGAGTAACTTCATGGGTCCCATTATGCAGGCCATTGCCTGTACATATGTGTCCAAAATTCATGTCACTTTGCTGTCACCTTGCTGCACGCCAGCATTCAGCACAGCCATTTGATTGGTGGGTGCATGCATGCATGCCCTACATCACATCTGCACAAGAATCATGGAACAGCTATGGCACATGCAGATCATTGTATGAATCTGTTTGCATTACATCCTGCAGACTATCAGGGCAGCACTATCTGAAGATGATTTGGGAGTTGGCATGGCATGGCATTTTACACTGTTGTATGGACATCCCTGTAGTCTAACACACATTTCCAGATCTCTGAGGCTGACAGGGGATAGCAATGTTGACACATGCAACCTAAAGTATGTGGCATCACAACTCATGAGAGGGCAAATCAACAGCAATTCCAAGTGTGCTATGTTATTATGTTGACCACAGTCATGCTTATCATAAGGCCCATATCACATGGTTCTCAGTCCTGGGAATACATGATTTCCTATGGTGTTCCTGTGGCACACACAGAAGTAACAGGTTTTGTGAATATCACATTGCCAACCTGCATAGATGTGTATAACCCTGTACCTCTGGCACATGTTCCTGCTGTCAGCACTGTCTTTTGATGCATACACCATGGTTCTCAGTTACTAGGCCATACCTGCACACTGCCACTGGAGCATTATTTTTATAGATACTCCGGTGGCACAGTGTGGCAGCCCACATTTACAAGGCCATGCCAAGCCACTCAGCGTGGCCTTTTTAAATATGGGCCTCTTTCACGCAAGAAACTGCATGAAAGGGGCGATCCACGGTTGTTGTTGTGGGAGTTCCCACGCAACACTCATGGAATGTTAATGAATCTGAAGCATCCCCAGATTCCCCAATTCATATTACTACGCAAACTCTGAGGTTGCATAGAAGTGAGGCAACATGGAGAACTGTGTTTCTTTTTCCCTTTTTCCCCCCTTCTATGTATGCTTCAGAATGAACGCACAGAGAAAGAGGTAGACACCTCTTATGATAGTTTCTGTGCAGGAAGGTGTCCATTCATGTACAAAAACAATCATCCCCACAACACAGGCATCGTTGCTCCATGGTGGAAGAGTGCCTACTTTGGTGTTAGGCCCTAATTTGTACGCCATCACAGGGGGAGAGAACAGAAATGTGCTGTATCTCATAGATACGCAGCATTTCTGCTCTTTCCCCTTGATGCATTGCGGCACTACAAGACACCTGCTGCACTGGCCAGCACTATGGGTCTTGTAAATATGCACAATGTGTGGGCTAGCCAGACACATTAGACATCAATTGCACCGTGAGTGACAACAGTCTATCTAGCATCTGAAAAGCTTTTCTCTGGTATACAGTGCAATGCCATGTTCACTCATGAGTCCCCTACCACATATGTTCACAGATCCTGGCACTGTGGTCATTTCTCTTCACCCATACCAGCAAATTGGAAGGCTATCAGCAATTGCAGTTGGCTCTTCCTTGATATAAGTCAAATGCAAATGCACATCCAGGGGTGAAACTCGCCCTTACTGTTCTTAAACATGCGTAGTATATGGAGTTTGACTTTGTATACATGCACTTTAAACATGGCATTGCACATAGCATACAACATCACACACAATCCTTGCACTAGCCATTACACATACAGTGTGACACTCAATGGTAGCATCGGGGTCATGGAAGCTGTCCACCTCTCCTCTGGCGTAGGGCTCGGGTTCACCTGCAAGAAATGACACGAGACACAGCACTGTGAATGTTGAACAATGAACACTGTTGTCAGATATTGCACATTACACATGACTTGCAAATGACCGTAAAAGCCTTATGGTTCTGAAAGCTCAATCAGACCACTGGACATGTCTCAATGTTACAAACTGGTAGGCCAAGCTGAAGGGTACACATGTGTGATGGTACTATACATATGCCTCACAAGTACATTGTTTAAGGCTTTCAAATTAGTTAATATCCCAAACTTTTTCAAGGAAAGCTGAGTGTAATGGCACTCAGCAACTACATGACTGATTGGATACACTCAGCCATGATTCCCAATACTCCTGCCTCACTCTTATCATCACATGTCCATGTCTCCGCAACATACAACAGTAGTTAAACATCCTTGTCCCCTCATTTGACAGATATTCTTAGATGTCATTGCTGCATGGCCAAAGACAATGCACATACATGTTTTCTCCATTCCCATACTATGTTTATGTTTCTGGTACAGACATGTGTGACATATACATGTGTTTGGCATTCCACATGTTATGACTATGTACAGAGTCGCATACATTCTGCCTCAACAACATGAGACATGATCCATTAAAGTGTCTCAAAATTGGATCCCTGATGCTAGGGACATCACCCAGGGCGACACATGTTGACATGTGCCCCGGCAAAATGCCATGTTTTGGAAATGTGCACACATTCTGAGGTTGCCCACAGTACATGAGCTGACGTGCACTGTGGTGCTAACAGGAAAGTTCTCAACAGGTATGCTTGGGACACTGCTCAGTGTAAGTGCAGGACCGCCCAGTATTATGATACCTTTGTGTCCTGCTTTGCCTCTGGCATCTCTTATTTGGGGTGTGATGGCATGTGAGACCTGACATATGTCGACCACTGAAACAATGGGCCACAGTTACCAGGCCAAGTGTCAGTCTGCAACACCACAGCAACATGACTGGTGAGTTTCTGTGACACCGTGTGCTAAGCCCTAAGCGCACGTCATCTCAGGGGGAGTGCCATATTGGTCCAATGTGAATGAAGTACCCCATTTATCCATGTGTTTTCACTTCCTATGTGTGCTGCTGTCTACAGCACACATAGACAACGGATATCACCGTTGATAATTGTGTATGGGCAGGAAGGAGTCCCTTCCTGCACATGTACACTCGTCCCTGGCAACCATGTACAATTGCACCATGACACATGGGTGCCTACATTGGTGATCATAAGCATTTTGGGGGTGCAGGAATGGCCCTATGTCATGATAACAGCGCATTGCTACACTTGTCAGTGATGTTGTTTGGCACAGCAACACAACTTTCTCCCCTGCCCTGGCCCTAACTGAGTAAAGGAGGCACCATAGGCATCAGACCTCCAAATGCAAATGCAAATGCAATACAGGAATCCTTCACAAAGATTGTGTACTTACCAACAGTTTCACCAACCTCGAGCCCAAGGTAGTACAGAAGGTCACGCTCTTGTGCCATGATTTCTGCCCACTGATGCTTCAGCTGGTGGGCCGTCCACTCCACTCTAAAAATCTGCTGCATGTGGACCTGGAGTTTCCCCCAGGGCAGCTTCCGTGCCTCCTCCTGTAGCCCTGTATCGCTCGGCCGCCATGGCCAGCATGTTCAGGAGGTAGTGGCTGACCAGCCATAGAAACCATCCCAGCTCTTCCACATTCATCCCCTGGGCCCTTCCCTTCCCCAACATGTCCTCACCCAAACCCAAAATGCCCCAATAACTGAAATGAAACCCCAAACTACCCACAACTACCTCAACAGACTAAACTACCCCAAGGACAAACACCCAACAATACACACTTAAAACAACACAATAGACAAATCAACAGGACAAAATAGACATCAGGGACACAACAGAGCCAGAAGACAGCACAAAAGACTCCTCCACCAGCACTCCTCAAAACAGCTTCTCCCAAGCACAGACATAAAGACTGTGAGTGTAGGAGAAAGTGAAAGTAACTTTGCAGTTCCTGGTTTGCAACTTGGCTGACCCATTGCATCAATTCCTGGGCTGGTAGGGCACATTTTCGGACAACGTCTCTTTTTTTTTTTTACGCTGCAAGCCTATGTGTGGATTTTGGAGGATGCACGATGAAGCACCATGAGGAAGTTCTGACAGTGCATGTCATGTATCACTTTTTGGCATACACAATGGCTGGAAAATGCATGCATTAGGACAAAGCTTTGATTTTTATTGATGCAATGACTCAAATATATGTAGATTCGTATGGTGTCATGTGGAAATAATTTTTCTAGTCATATGGGTTGCTGTGTTCACACTCTCTTCTCTTTCCATGTGTCCAATGTATGTATAGAAAATGTACATGGGCGAAAGTACATGCATTGCAAGGATCAGACCACATATACGCCACATTTCCTGTGCTTCGTGGACACTACATATTCAGAGGGTTGCCCTATGCGCCAACTATGTGTTGACACTTGAGTCAATTGCTTAGTTTACCCCCTGGGCTGCCATGGACTAGCCCTGGAAAATTTGGCCACACACCCACATTTAGAACAGTGCAGACGTCGGCCGACATGTAGTGTACCCCAAAGTGCAGACAGCAAGCTGTCAAGCAAATGAGGTGGGGGGACAGTATGTGGTGCAGGCAAGTGTTGCGATGCTTAGGGGCAGACTTAAGAAAAGTGGCAACGCATACAATGCAGCACCACTTTTCTTGCGCCCCTTAGGACCGGATTTTGTTTCAGCACCTAGCACCACCTTAGACATACAGCGGACAGTCAAAACCTCCCTGCCCTATTGTCTACTAGGGACTTATAGGTAATTTGATTCAACCTTGCCATGTTCTCTACTAGGGACTTAGAGGTATTTGGAGTCACCCTTGCCCTGCTAGAGACTTAGAGGTATTTCGAGTCAACCTTGCCCTATGATTTACTAGGGACTTATAGGAGTCTGTTGTTGGCAGTTGTGCTTGTGCTAACGTACCATATGCCTTTTATTCAGAGTAGTAGCCCTATGCCTGGTTAGCAGACACAGGTTACAGCAAGGGTAATTCAACACCATTTTCAGTGACTCAAAGTTTGTTGTATATGCAAACTGGATGACTTTCTCACACTTTGACTGGGCAGGTAATTTGGCTACTCACTGGTTGTGAGGCTATGTGTTATCTTACATATGTACACTCTTTCTTGTTATCAAGCTCTTCTGACATTCTGTGAGTCATTCACGCATGTACCACACACATGAATAGTTTTTGTAATCCCAGCAATGTTGATACTATCAAAGTTACATTTTATGCTTGCTCCCCATCTTCCCAATACTCATCGTACAGCTCTTCCTGCTCCTCATTTTCATTGGGCCATGGAAGATTATGGCCTGCACATGTATTCTGCAATATGCAGCACAGTAGTATTGGTTTAGTTGCTATTGGTGAGGAGTAATGTAAATCTTCCCAAAACCTATCCTGACTCCAGGAGTAATACTCGTGAACTCTGGGAGTCACTTCCACAATGCAGCAGGTCCTGTTTATGCCATGATTTGGACTCTGCTGGGCTTCCATGTGGGTTTCTTTGTGGGGAGTAGTGACGCACAAATACAGACTATGGCCCTTGTTACAACCCTGGTGGGCGGCAGTATTTTGGAGAAAGGTAGTGCCAATAGATTGGTGGTACCTCTCCCCAAAATGTGACATTGGAGGTTTGGCTCAAGCCAAACCGCCAATGTACCACTCCGTCCACCAGGGCTGTAACAGCCGCCGGGCTGCAGACTTGAGTCTCCAGCCAGGGGGCCATCACTGTCTCAGCCACGGGATTATGACCCCACCTACCGCCATGGTTTTTGTGGCTTTCTTACCGCCATGAAAACCATGGCAGTAGGCACTATCAGTGGCAGGGAATTTCTTCCCTGACACTGATAGGGGTCTCCCCCTACCTCCTCCCCAGAGTCCTTCCCCACACTCCTCCTTCCCCTCCTGAGCCCCCCACGACATACATGCACATTCACGTACCAACATACACACGCATACACACTCATACCCACATTCACCCATGCATGCATACATACATTCACACACACATCCACACATACTTACATACATCCATGCATCCACACATTCAGACAACACAACATACACGCACACTCACACCCATTCATGCACACATGCATTCCACACGCCACACACCCTCATGCACGCACACACAAACATACACCCACACCCCCACACCACACCCCCACACCCTCCCCTGGCGGAGCACCCAACTTACCTGCTTGCAGGAGGACCTCCGGCAGGAGATGGGATGTGGCGCTGCTGCGAGCACCAGCAACTGCCAACAGAACACCGCCAGGCTGTATCATGGGTCATGATGCGGTCTGCGGCGGTCTTTTGGCGTGGTACCGCCATCCGCTGCCATAACCGTCACGGGAATTCCGCCAGCCTTCTGGCAGAATTCTGGCTACAGTCATAATATGGTGGACTGTAGGTAGCCGCAGTGACGGTGTTTTGGCGGCCGTCACCGTGGCGGTCATTACCGCCAATGACATAATGAGGGTCTATATCTTTTGTCAGATACACAGTGAGTAAGGGTAGTTTGGGGGAATGGTCTTTACAGCTAATCGTCTGCATACATATACAAGCCATTCTGTGTCCTGATGTACTCAACCCTATTGCTAACAGCAGGAGACATGCAATTACATTCATTGGCATACATGCAAGATGATTACTGATTTGTCTGATACTGAGTTACACATACAGATACAATGTCCTCTGTGTTACACTTATTATTTGTCATACATGTGAGTGCATAATATGTGGATGTTGTGAGTTGTCAGCAGTGTCATGAATCTTACATCCATTGATTTGACACATATTTCACACTGATCAACTATTGCTGACAATTATCTACAGACCTTGGCATACAGTGTTGCCCTGCTGCAGCCCTTAGTGATTCCTATCTATCTGTTTTCCTTTTGGAACAACAGTTCAATGGCAAATATGAGTGTTTTCAGTTAAGCATGTTAGTTTGGCAGACAAGTCAAACATTACACACCATACTTTTCAGACCTCAATGCATTGTGTCTGGTACGTAGAGGATGATGACAGTGTTCACACTAGATTGATGACCCTTTAGGCCTACTCATGGTTTCATGAATGTTGTTTATTTTGGAAATGGGACTGTGACAAACTCCAGGACATATATTGTACATGAATATCCATTAAGATGTTTTACAGTCATGCCTTACTCCACGTTTTCACGAAAAGAAATGCTGCACCATGTTGGCACGTCACCATGCACCAGCATCAGTGTTCTGTATGTCTAGATGATTTTGGTTCTCATCCTCATCCTCTTACCGGGGAGCCTCCTGCTCCTCATCCCACAGGACACTGGGTTTTACACAGATATTGTGCAAAATGGCACATACCAGGATCATCTTGCAGACCATAGGTAGGGAATACACCAGTCGCCCCACCTGATACATCAAGGCAGTGAACGCAGGCTTTTAGTAAGCCAAAGGTTCCCTCCACAATGTTCCTGGTCCGAACATATGCCTCGTTACAGGCCCCTCTCAGCGTCTGTTTGTGGGTTTGCTAAAGGTGTCATCACCCATTGCTGGATGCTGTAACCTTGGTCAGTTGAAAAGTTAAAGGATTAAAAAGTGTCATTGCTTTGGATTAGTGCCTTTTCATACATCCTGCCCATGTATGTCATCTGTATTGGAATTGTCATGCACTTCTCCCAATTGTGAACCCATGATCTGTCAATCATGCAAGTGTAGTGCCATTTCCAGAGGCCAGTTCACTCACTGTATGTGGTGTCAAATTCAGTATATGGGAAGGTACATCATACAATTCAACTTCCTGAATGACCTATTTGTGCAGAGGGTTTTGATAGTGGCTGATTTCTATCGCTCTTGTCCACTCAATGTTTTGTGTTTTCCAGTACATGTGTTGTGAGACAGAATAGGGCTGTGAATCTTTTTTGTTGGGCCAGCCTAGGTTGTTGATGATATGCCAGACATGGTTGACACAGACACATGTATGGGCTATGCTCCTCCCCATATTCTGGTATTGGCCTACATTACATTTCGCCATTCCTTAGCTTGTCCTACATTGTCCATGACAGTTGCCCTCACACACCCCAATCGAGTGACATGATGTGACTTCCTTTTTCCAATCCATGGTTGGATGTCATGGTGGTGTAACGTTGTGTACATATGTGATGGAGTTGTGCCCAGTTTGTGCACATAACAGATGTATCCTGCAGATTTGTATGTGGCCATCTAGGGTCCAGCAATACAACTTCCTGCACTGTAGTACGCCTCTAAGAAGGGGAACTGGTACACATTGTCTCCTGACAATTTGGGGTCCATGCACTTACACAAAAGTTGCCTAGGGAGTACACATTCACACTTGCAGCAAGGGTTGTAGGTGTTCCACTTAGCTTTCAGGATGGAATTTGTGTATGCTGGAGTACCTTCCAGCCAGGGCAGCTGCCCCCAAAGCAGGGTGAGTGATGTTTGTGTGTAGCATTACACTTCACACATGAGATGTGAGTTTTGTGACATAGCATTGTACATTTCTACAGTTACATGTCACCTGCACATGAGCCATGGTTTGTCACCTAGCACCTAGGTCCTCATTTACGAAGCCCATGGCACAGGGCACTGCAGCAAATGCCTTGCTGTGCTGCCATGAGCCACTGGGGAAGGGCAGGAAAGCACAATATCTACAAGATGTGGCATCTTTCTGTCCTCTCCCCCTGCATTGACTCACAAATTGCTGCCTAGCACCAATGCAGATAGACTTGCACCATGGTGCAGAGATACCCGCATTGTGGGGATGATTGTTTTTTGCAGGAAGGCACACCTTTCTGCACAAAAAACCATCACAGGAGGTGTTTCCATCTTGCTATGTGTGCTGCAGAATGCGGCACACATAGGAAGAAGAAAATACAGGGAGTGATAAAGATATTTCTCCCCATTGCATCACCCTGGTGCCCCTCCCCCTGAGATGGCATAGAATTTTGATACATTCCCAGCCTTATAAATCTGTAAATACATAAGAAACCATCCCATTCCATGGGTGTTGCCTGGGTATACTCCAAGCAACACCCTTAGAACTCCCCTTTCACGCAGTGTTACACGTGTAAATTGTCAAGATTTACAAGGCCATGCAAAGCCACTCAAGGTGGCTTTGCATGGCCTTGTAAATGTAGACTTGCACACTGTGCCAGCAAAGCATCCATAAAATGTTGCTCTGTTGGAAAAGAGTGGTGCAAGGGCCTGGTAACTGATGTATGGGCCATGACACAGCTGATGCCCCATGTGTGTTGTATGTGACCACCCCCAGTATAAATGTTACACCTCCCTTGCACACAGAGATGTAGAGCAGATTTCTTTCTGCCATGCATGGCTGTGTGCCTTACATCATGTAAAGTGCAATAGTGGCTTGAGATTTCTTCACCTGCATGTCATAATGATCTGCATTAGTATGTGTATGGAAGCAAGACGCATGTATGTGTGACAGGCCTCATCGTGCATTCCCTATCTGTGCAGGAAGATAGATGTCTGTGTATTTTGTCCCCATATCCATTTCTTATTGTGTCTGTTAGTTACTTGCTGTTCGCTTACCTAAAAGCAGGCCATTTCCATATTGTCCATCCTGAAATCGCTGGTTGATGATGGACTGGAGGAAGATTTAAGCATCATGGATGCCGCACGGGTATTTGGACAGCACATTGATGCACAACCCACAATGGTCCATGATTGCCTGCACATTCGAGTGGGTGTGTTTCCTGTTTCAGTATAAATATTCAGTTGCACATGGGTGCATTTCATGGCTCAAAGCACATGGGGAAACCCAGCAGTGGCAAAGAAGCCCTATTTAATTCCCTGCTGCAATTGCTGGGTGTTGGGGAAGAAGATGTGGGAGGGTGGGAGGCGGATGATTGCATCTAGGACAGAGGGCAGAAACGCAGACAGGGATGACTGTGATGCTCCACCCACTCATGCTGCAGTGGTCTGAAAGGATCCAGACACAAGCAGATGAAGCACAATCAGGAGCTTGGTCAGCAGTGGGATGGTGGTTGCCCTCTCAACCGTTGTCTGCAGTTGGGGCGCAATGAGGTGGAGCAGTTGCATGATGGACTCCCTGCGCAGCCGGTTGAAGGTGATAACCTTCTCCTCCCTGAGGGCAATCTGGGATGACTGCTGGTGGTAGATGCGCTCTTTTCTCTTGTGCTCCCTCTGTGGTGCAGGTAGTGGTGACTGTGGTGGTGCAGGTGGATGTGGTGATAAAGGTGAGATTTGCGGTGGTCTCCTGGTGCCCCAAGTTGTAGCCAGAGTAGATTAATTGTGTACTCTAGGTTGCCAGAGTGTTTTGGATGTGTTCTCCTTATATACTTGTGCCTGAGTCATTTTAACACCTGGTCTAACCAGGCTTTAAAATTTGATGTTAATCAAAATCACCACAACTTTCTTAGGGGTGCGTCATTTTTCAGAAGGCTTGTAAATACGGCACTAGCGGCCAGTGTCATTTTTTAAGAGGAAACGCCTAGCTTGCATATCATTGTCAGTATCTGACGCAGCCAAGTCCGGCGCTGTTAAAAAATGATGCCAGCAGGGAAAAGTGACGCTAGAGGCCTCTAGCATCACTTTGTAAATCTGGAGTTATTTTAGTGCCATGCAGCATCACAAAAATGACACTAGGTCAGCACTAAATCCTTAAATGAGGCCCTTAGTTTTACTACTGAAGCAAAAACAAAGCAGTAAGGGCACAGGGAAGAGGGAGACAGGGTAGACAACAGGTGAAGAGGATGAATGGGATATGAAAAGGAACCATGGAAAAACAAGTGGAAAATGAGGAAGTTGGGAGGGGGAAATTAACTAATTTCAAAAATTGCTGATGAGAAGAACGAAAGATAATCTCCGTGAACAACATTTTTTTTAATAAAAAAAGAAACATCACACAGTGAAAGGACATGAGAAAGTAAAGCGAGCAAAGGGAAAAAGTGTCAATACTCACCTTGCAACAAAATTAGCAAAACCTTTTTTGAAGATTTATGTTGCTTACACCTTTGAAAGATCACATAAAAGTCATTTTTAAATAAAATACTTTCTATGAATGAGGAGGAAAACAAAAGGAGTCTATCATTTTTGTTATGTACAGTTGCCATGAAGATCAAACCTTCTAGTTCACATTAATGAAACTCTTCCCTTCCAGGAACTCAATCGCCATGCACAAATATCCAGTGTATGACCAAATCGTTTTGGAAAAGGTATGAAACAGCTTTCTTAGTCAGCTGAGGCTATATTACAGTGTATGCTAATATGAAAAATGCAGATGGGGTAAGTCTGGCATTGCATTTAACCACATGGAAATTTAGGAGTTGTGCTTTTTTCATACAAGATTATGGTATGAGTTGTGAATTAAATAGCCCTAAGTTGTGGTTGTGAGTGTGTTGATGATTAAGTAATGATTTCAGAAGAAGACTTGCATTGGAAGGGCATCATGATCATCTTCTAGGGAGAAGAAGGCAACAGTGGGACAGAGGAGCAAGAGATTGAAAGAGGTCTGTGGTGTGTGCTGCAGTGGAGCTGTTATCCACTGACGGGGAATTAAAATGAAGCCAGCTCAAGCGAACCTTACTGTCAGCAGGGACAACACTAGGAAGCTCTGGATATTTTAAAAAAATGCTCAGGAGGAGACAGACTGGAACGATTTGCAATCACTATGTCAAATGAATCATGCAGCCCATTAATCTATCCAAACATTATCAAATCCTTAAAGAGTATATACCAATGGCAACAGCAAAAATTGAGAAAGTCCTGTAGGATTTACTGGATGAAATAAAAGACATTCAAAACATTTGTAACAGAAATGAGACTAACAGCGACCAAAGCTCTCATCCAGATTACAAGTGTGAGGGAAGGACAGTGTAAGAACCAGGAGCTCATGCAAAATAAATGAAAAAGAAGTGTGTGAATCATGGAAATAGGTCACAGAGTGACAACCCATCTTTAAGAAATGTCCAGGAATGGGTAAAAGAGGATGATAAAAGAGAATATCTGCATGTACTATCCTATCAGACTTTGGACAGGACAGAGCCCGTAGATCTAAAATCTGTGAGCTCACATGTTTTGGAAAGATTCTGTAAGGATAGGAGAAGCAAGGGCTAATCTAGTAACGTTCTCTTAATTCCATGTACATTTGGCTTATCTGTAGATATCAAGGATGGGCTGACCAAGATGATTACCTTACCAAAGAATGCAGTTCTTCTTTAAAAAAAAACTTACCATTATGGATATAGAAGAGGGCATACTGTGTCTATTGTGAACTATTTCGTAACTAACTGTTGCTGGTTTCCATGAAGTCATTTATATTGCCTAAAGAAAATGGAACCCTGACTGTCCAAACCCTTTAAATACTATGGACATCACAAACGAGAATCTTTCTGCAATGCATGCAACCTTAGTTCATGTAGCCGAAGTAATGGCATTTGAACCAAAGTTGGGTATTCTTTGAGTTACTGTGAGGACTTGTGAAGTATTATATGGTGTGGTTTGGTGACCTCTCCAAGTAATACAGAGGGTCATTACAACATTGGTGGTATAAGGCGCTTACCGCCGTGCAGAAGAACGCCAACACACCGCCGCGACCGCGGTAGACCGCCACAGCTATTATGACACACATCATGGAATCCGCCGAAATTCAGACACCCACACAACACCGCCACACCAAAGGTCAGCGATAAACTGGCGGAAACAAATCCTCCACCTCCACGCCAACAGAAACACGCCCATGCTATTACGACCCACGAATCCATGCGGCGGTCTTTCAACCGCAGTATTCCATTGGCGGTACACACCGCCGCGCTCAAAATACACACACATCTCCAAAACACAGCCACATTGGACAATTCAAAATACACACACCTGATACACATACACACACCACTCCCACACACCCAACATAAAACACACACCCACATCACACACAAACCCCTACAACCAGAAATTCCGAGGGAAGGCCAGAGAGACAGCACAGCTATTGACAACCCCATCACACAGAGGCACACAACACCATCACCCACACAACATCTACGCACAAAACAACACATACCACTACACTCACCACACTCATCAACACATACACCACCCCACACATCACACAGAACACCCCATGTTACGCCAAAGACACCCACGCTTCTCCGAGGAGGAGCTCAGGGTCATGGTGGAGGAAATCCTACGGGTAGAGCCACAGCTATTTGGCTCACAGGTACAGCACACATCAATAGCCAGGAAGATGGAGCTATGGCGCAGAATAGTGGACAGGGTCAACGCCGTGGGACAGCACCCAAGAAATAGGGAGGACATCAGGAAGAGGTGGAACGACCTACGGGGGACGGTGCGTTCAACGGTCTCCAGGCACAACATTGCGGTGCAGCGGACTGCCGGCGGACCCCCACCTTCTCCCCCACAACTAACAACATGGGAGGAGCAAGTCCTGACCATCTTGCATCCTGAGGGCCTCGGAGGAGTCGGTGGAGGATGGGACACTGGTAAGTCAAACTATCACATCCCCCACCCTACCTGCATGCTATCACACACCCCCACCCTCACACCCTCCCCTATCACCCCAAATCCTAACCAATCTACACATGACACCAAGCACCCATCCCAACACTAAGCCCTGCATGGCACAACTAAGCATGGGCACCCCTCACCAAAGCATGCCCACTGCACATACCCAGAACACCCCCCCAACCATCATCACACAAGCCCCTACACAGGAATGCCTGCACTGGGGATCACGCACACCCAACCATTGCACACCATTACACACACACATGCAATAATCATGTGCTTATACCCCTGCAGGAACCCGAAGGAACGTCACCACACCAGAGGGTCCAGACAACACCACTCCACCCCCAGAAGAGGCCCACAGTGACGACAGCAGCTCTGCCCCACTGGATCCGGATGACCAGCCCGGACCATCGTGGGCCTCAGGACAGTCTTTTCCCCTTGCCTAGCCACAGCCCAACACCGAGCTGCCACCCTCTGGTAACACCAGCACAGCACCCACCCAGCGGGCCCAAACCTCCCTACCCAGGACAGGTCAATCAGCGGTGTGTGTCCACCACTACAGGGCACCCAGAATAACCCACCACCCCAACAACAACAGGGACCTGGGGGCAGTGGTAGTGGGCACACGGTCCAGGGGACGCAGGCACAGGAACACCGGGGAACTGGGAGGGCTGCTGTGTGACAGAGGGAGGACAGGCCAAGGGAACCAACACTCCACAAGGCCCTATCCTCCATCATGGGAGCATACCACCACTCCCAGGAGACAATGGCCACGGTCCTGGACAAGTTGCAGGAGACCCTGTATTTGGGGTTCAGGGAGGAGCTCAGGACCATCAGCTCCGCCATGGGCACCATCGTAGGGGTGCTGACGGACATTCAAAAGACCTTGAGGGACACCGTGGCACTCCAAGGGGCTCCTGACACTAGCCAGGACGACGAACTGCCCACCACCTCCGCCGGAGCTAGTGGACAGGACGCCCCGCCACAGGACCAACACACCAGCACCCCATCCCCTGCAGACGGACAACCACCACGCAAGTGGTCCCTGAGATCCAGGAACAGGCTAGAGCAAGATGGCAAGACCCCCGCCAGGAAATAAGACCACCCTGATTGTCCCCCCACTGTCCCACTTTGTCATCCCTGTCCAGATTGGAACTGCCCCAGCTCCACTTCCAATGCCCAGATGGGCAGTGCACCTGTGAGATGAATAGACTGGACTCTGCCATGGACATTCCTCCACCATCACCCATCACCATTTAACAACCTTCCTTGTTTTGTTTAGCACTTAAATAAACACCCTTGAAAGCCAAAAATATCTTGAGTCAGTCTATGATTTGGAACTTTGTATTATCAATTACAGTGTCATAATGGGTTACCCATTGTAAGGCTAACATACCAATGTCACACATCACAAGCCCTTGAAGGATGCAAGCAGTTGACACGTAGGTTACCACACTTGTGAAACTGAAATGGAAGGGTACAACTCAATTAACAAATAGTTAGTGAAATGTAGGTACAGGATAGAGGTAGCCGTGTGAAAGTTAATGTAATTTTAAACCAGAAAATGTTCTCACCTGTGTGTCACTGGAAATATTGCTGTATGACTGACTCCCTGTTGTCGTTTTCTTCTTCCTCAGCTTCATCCTCATCACTGTACACTGGCTCCACAGGCTCCACAGCTGCCACAACACCGTCATCTGGATCATCCTCCTGCAGAAAAGGCACCTGCCGTCGCAATGCCAAATTATGGAGCATGGAGCAGGCGATGATGATGTCCACACCTTCTTCGGTGAGTAGAATAGGGATCCACCTGTCATATGGAGGCACCTGAACCTGGCCTTAAGAAGGCCGAAGGTGCGTTCGATTACCCTCCTAGTCCGCCCATAGGCCTCATTGTACCGTTCCTCTGCCCTGGTCCTGGGATTCCTCACTGGGGTCAATAGCCACGAAAGGTTGGGGTAACCAGAGTCCCCCAATGGCCCATCATATCAGGGATGCTGCTATTCCGCAGGATGTATGCGTCATGCACAGAGCCAGGGAACATAGCATTTACCTGCGAGATGTACTGGTCTGCCAAACAGACCATCTGGACATTCATGGAATGATAACTCTTCCAGTTTCTGTACACCTGTTCACTTCTGCGGGGGGGACCAGAGCTACATGGGTCCCATCAATGGCACCTATGACGTTGGGGATATGTCCAAGGGCATAGAAGTCACCTTTCACTGTAGGCAAATAATCCACCTCAGGCAAAATGATGTATCTCCTTACGTGTTTCAGCAGGGCAGACAACACTCTGGACAGCATGTTGGAAAACATAGGCTGGGACATCCCTGATGCCATGGCCACTGTTGTCTGAAATGACCCACTTGCAAGGAAATGGAGCACTGACAGCACCTGTACGTCAGGGGGAATTCCAGTCGGATGGCGGATTGGTGACATCAGGTCTGCCTCCAACTGGGTACATAGTTCCTGGATTGTGGCACGGTCAAACCGGTATGTGAAGATGATGTGTCTTTCTTCCATTGTCAACAGGTCCACCAGCGGTCGGTACACCGGAGGGTTCCGCCATCTTCTCATATGTCCCAGCTGACGGTGCCTAAGAAGGACAACAGCGAAGAACGAGTCACTATTCCTCCAGGTATATACCCACAGTTACACACAAGACTACACCAGACAAAAAACCCTTCCTGTATGTGTGTTGAGTTTAGGCCTAGCTATATGTGACGCAGTAGTAAATGAAGCCAGGTGGGCCCCTGAAATGGCGGCTGCCTGACCTCTAAACTGGGACAATGGGATTGTGGGGTAACTGCGCTGCCATTGCACACGGTCACGGTAGGCGGTCGTAGACCGCGGCGCAATGCTGCATTGGTTAATATTGGACCCTATGGGTCCCAGGAGCCAATGAACAGGTGCGCTGGCGTTGATGATGCGCACCGCCGCGGACGTCACCGCCGCGGACGTCACTGCCATTTACTATCTGTTCAATCACTAGATACCTGACCTTCGACAGGAGAGGACCTACACTGCTAGTGCTGCTGTGACCTCGGTCTGGAAGCGACGATGGCTGCTGCGTCTGGGGAAAGGGCCCCTGCCTTTACTGCACAGGAGTTGGAGTAACTTGTGGATGGGGTCCTCCCCCAGTATACGCTACTCTACTGTCCTCCAGACCAACAGGTTAGTACCAAGGGAGCATGTTGTATGGGCTAGGCCTGGGTGGAGAGGGCTGTGTGGAAGAGGGAAGGGGGCAGAGTACATAGAACTGTCATGCATGGGAATGAATGGGCCACATGGCCAGAGTAGGGAGGGGGCCACTCACATTGACGGTGCAGTTGGTAATGACTCTTCCTCTTTCCTTGTGCATGTCATGTAGGTCAGGGCCCACCAGAAGAGGGACATTTGGCGTGCCATCGCCAAGGAGGTCCGGACCCTGGGGGCCCACCAGAGACGGGGCACCCACTGCCGTAAGAGATGGGAGGACATCTGCTGCTGCAGCAAGAAGACGGCGGAGGCTCAGCTGGGGATGGCCTCCCAACGTGGGAGGGGTGCCCTTCGCACCATGGCCCCCCTGATGTTCCGGGTCCTGGCGGTGGCCTACCCGGAGTTGGATGGGCGCTTGAGGGCATCACAGCAGACACAAGGGGGTGAGTACAACCTCATTCAGCGGAGTTTGCGTGCAGTATAGGTGTCTGGGTGGGGGAGGTGGGCTGTGGGTGTCCCTAGGCCAGGGAGAGTTAGGTAGGCAAGGCCCCTCCGTTATGTAGGCCATGTGGCACTGAATGAACCCCACCTCAGCAGAGTGCCAAGTTGAGGTATAGTTGCCCCTGTGGCATCAATGTGCGCAGATTCCCACCATTGCCATGTAGGCCATGTCCCAGAAATTGCATGTGCAGAGGGCAGGAGAACAGCGTAATGCAGGGGGCTGCTGCGTCTGTCTTGCCCGCCAACGGTAGCGGTATGCCATGCACTAAGGGGGTCATTCCGACCCTGGCGGTCATAGACCGCCAGGGCCGGGGACCGCGGATGCATCGCCAACAGGCTGGCGGTGCATCCAGGCCAATTCTGACCGCGGCGGTAAAGCCGCGGTCAGAAAAGGGAAACCGGCGGTTTCCCGCCGGTTTTCCCCTGGCCTGAGGAATACTCCATGGCGGCACTGCAGGCAGCGCTGCCATGGGGATTCCGACCCCCTTCCCGCCAGCCTGGTTCTGGCGGTTTTGACCGCCAGAACCTTGCTGGCGGGAACGGGTGTCGTGGGGCCCCCTAACAGGGCCGCACAAAGATTTTCAGTGTCTGCATAGCAGACACTGAAAATCGCGACGGGTGCAACTGCACCCGTCGCACCCGTTCCACTCCGCCGGCTCCATTCGGAGCCGGCATCCTCGTGGAAGGGGTTTTCCCGCTGGGCGGGCGGGCGGCCATCTGGCGGTCGCCTGCCAGCCCAGCGGGAAACTCAGAATGACCGCCGCGGTCATTTGACCGCGGTGCGGTCATTCGGCGGCTCCCGCCAGGCGTGCGGTTACCGCCGCCGGCGGGAGTCAGAATGACCCCCTAAGTCTTGTTGTTCTGTCTCCCCCCCTTTTCCTGCTCTCCCTGTCCTTTTGTACATCAGCATCATCAGGCGGAGGTACAGTGGCACCGGAGCACGAGGGAGCTGCATCCCACATGGCCATGGAGGGCCACACCACAGACTCTGAATGCACCAGTGGGACGGAGGGCGAGGGGAGCTTCACGTCGGCCACCGGATCACAAACCAGCGACACGGACTCGTCCGCCGATGGGAGCTCCCCTGTGGTGGCGGCACCACCTGTGCGCCCCACTTCTACAGGTATAGCCGCCAACCCCCCCTACCAGCACCACCCTCCCAGCAGCCCCTCAGCCTTCGCCCCGTGCCCACTCACCCAGGAGGGTGGGCATCACCTTCGCCCCAGGCACCTCAGGCCCTGCCCCAGTCACCCCTGCTGCCCTCAGTGAGGAGGCCATTGACCTCCTCAGGTCACTCACTGTTGAGCAGTATACCACTGTGAATGCCATCCAGGGTGTAGAAAGGGAGTTGCAACACGGTAATGCATTCCTGGAGGGCATTCATTCTGGTCTGGCTGTCCTTCAGCGAACCCTGCAATCTCTGGCCTCAGCACTGATGGCAGCCATTGTCCCTGTGTCCAGCCTCCCCCCTCCAACTTCCTCCACCCAGACCCAATCTCCTGTACCCCAGCCCATCCCAAGCACACCTACAGACCAGCATGTAGACAAGTCAACACACACACCACAGGCACTCATGCAAGCCTCACCCACATACAGACACAGCAACATCCACTGTCTCCACTGTGTCCCCCTCCTCCTCTTCTCCCTCCTCCCTCCCAGTCTCGTCTACACACACACCTGCATGCACAACATCTACAGGTACTAGGACTCGCACCAGGACACCCAGCACCACAAGCCGCTCACCTGCACTCACCACCTCCACTGCCATTTACACGTCCCCTGTGTCCTCTCCCAATGTGTCTGTGACGCCCCCTCCCAAAGTACCCAAACGCCGGCAATCACTCACCCAACATCCATCCACCTCACAACAGCCTCCAGTACCTGCACCTGCACCCAAAACACCTAAAGTGACACCTCCTACAACCACCTCCTTTTCCTCCACTCCCAGACCCCCTCCAACTACCCATCCCAGTGTTCGTCAGAAACTGTCCCTCTGTCAAATAGACCTTTTTGCCGCCCCTCCAATTCATCAGTCCTGTCGTAGCGCCTCAGCCAAAAAGCCTCCAGTACCAGTGGTGCGTGTTCCAGGTTTTGGGAGTGCACCGCCCACCAGGGCAGGCAGTAGGACCCAGAGCCAAGGCAGTGGCAGCCCACCCCCTGTAAAGGCTCTGAAAATAGAGAGTGGACGACGGGACCGTCTTAAGACTCCTGGTGGGACAACAAGTGACATGGGATCGGAGGCGATTGGTGAGTCAGCTGTAACTCCAACAAAGGTGTGGAAGGTCCAGAGGAAGTCTGCCCAGCCTGTTGTGAGTGTCACGGCGGAGAAGTGCGCCATCATATCCGGCGGTCCAGACACAACCGCTAGCACCGTCGTCACTGGTCCAGAGACCACCGCCAGAGTCACAGCCCAGGAGGGCACAAGTATCCTCACTGGTCCAGAGACCACCGCCAGAGTCACAGCCCAGGAGGGCACAAGTATCCTCACTGGTCCAGAGACCACCGCCAGAGTCACAGCCCAGGAGGGCACAAGTATCGTCAGTGGTCCAGAGACCACCGCCAGAGTCACAGCCCAGGAGGGCCCAAGTATCGTCAGTGGTCCAGAGACCACCGCCAGAGTCACAGCCCAGGAGGGCCCAAGTATCGTCACTGGTCCAGAGACCACCACCACTGTCACAGCCCAGGAGGGGCCAGGATGCCACAGCCCCGCTGGGCAATGATGGAACGTCATGCGACACACCAATGCCCATTGTAGAGATCGTCATGCCACACACCAATGCCCATTGTAGAGATCGTCATGCCACACACCAATGTCCGTATCTGTACCGCCATGGCAAAGCACCGCTGAACAGGGCAAGGACCGCCATGGCAAAGCACCGCTGAACAGTCCTGAAACGCCATGGCAAAGCACAGCTGAACAGGGCAAAAACCGCTATGGCAAAGCACCGCTGAACAGTCCTGATTCGCCATGGCAAAGCACCGCTGAACAGTCCTGAAACTCCATGGCAAAGCACCGCTGAACAGGGCAAAGACCGCCATGGCAAAGCACCGCGGAACAGTCCTGAAACGCCATGGCAAAGCACCGCTGAACAGGGCAAAGACCGCCATGGCAAAGCACCGCTGAACAGGGCATGCACCGTCTAGGAATGAATGGACCGCCACATCAGGCATCCTTATCCCATGTGCAGCTGGGACAGTAACAGGACAGGTACTTTCACGTGGAGACTCATCCAGTCTGGGCACCAGTCCCCCTCCAGAACCAGTGGAGACCTGCATCTACTTGAGAGACTGTGGCTTTGCACTCCCCAGGATGGCACAGTGGGAAAACCACCCACTGTAGTGACTTGAGAGACTGTGGCTTTGCACTCCCCAGGATGGCACAGTGGGCAAACCACCCACTGTAGTGACTTGAGAGACTGTGGCTTTGCACTCCCCAGGATGGCACAGTGGGCAAACCACCCACTGTAGTGACTTGAGAGACTGTGGCTTAGCACTCCCCAGGATGGCACAGTGGCCAAACCACCCACTGTAGTGACTTGTGAGACTGTGGCTTTGCACTCCCCAGGATACATCAATGGGCATGGAGCCCCGTCGTGGATCTGGCTTCGCATTCATGTGACTGAGGGCCCCCCCCTTCCCTTCTCCCTGAGGTGCCTGTAGTGTTTCTATCTGATGCCCCGGCAGTGTTCTCTCCGATTTTGGTCAGGTATCTATTGTGGGCCTCGTCCATGCTTTTTTGGACTGTTGGTGCACGGACATTGTTGTGTACATATCTGCACTACTTCTCGGATTGTATGTGTAAATAAGAGTGATTTTGAGATATGTATATCTGTATATTTTTGTATGACATGTATATTGGCACATTACAATGTTTGCCCGATTTTCGCATTGTCTTTGCATTCTTCCGGGGGGATTGTGGGTTGTTACTGTGATTTTTGTGACTTGATTGGTGTGTATGTTGTGATATGCGAGGGTGGGGGTGTTTGGTGGGTGTCCCCCTAACTTTTGCCTCCCCCTCCCCCATGTCGTAGGTGCAGTACTCACCAGTATCTTCTGCGCCTACGTAGCTGTTGGTCGTAAAGGAGCAGGAAAACAAGGGCAGGTAGGATTTGTAATTCGGGCTCCATGGTGTCCTTCTTCCTCGTGGGATGTGTTGAGGTGAGCGTTTTCCCATTGCAAAAGCTGTTTCCGCCGTGTTTTTATCCGTGGTGCGTCCGCCCCGGAAAAGGTGGCGGATTGGCGGGTTGTAATAGTGTGGGCGGTACATTGTCTCCCTGTCAACACCAGGACAGTGCGCGCTCTACGGGCATCTAGAATGCAACAACCCAACACTCGCAAGATAATGTAATTTATGCATTGTGATGATATGTTATTGTTTAACCTTTTGCATTGCAGAATTCCATCCAAAAGATTCATTTTTAAGGTGCTTATAAATACTGTACATTTGCAATGTATTGCTGTAGACATTCAGAGTGTGTTAGGGTGTGGTCCCTTTCCAGGGCCTTCTAGAGACTTTCCCTGCAACATGCCTGGGCGTGGTTCTAGGCTGGGCCAAGACTCTATAAAAGAGAGTCAGCCCAACTTCCAGTGCTCACTATTCAGAGGTCTCGGTGCAGAGCAGCAGCTTCTTCCTGATCTACTGTCCCGGCGGCCTATTTGGATTTTCCAGTCTTCTGCACTCATCTCTCATTGGTGATCACTGTTTCCAAGCGGTAAGACGGTGTTTGGACATTTCCCAACACCGCAATTGAGAATTTTCATATTCTTGATTTTAATTCTTAAATGAATAACAGATTTCTTGTGTGCTGCCATTTTTTTACATTTCTATGGTGGTTTGCAAATAGGGAGGACGCGCAATTTATTCCATAAAGATTTGACTTCGTTATTACATTGTTGTTCATTGCGCGCTGATATTTCTTGACATTTACATGATGTTTTACGAGTTGGCAAGACGTGCAACTCGTTTCATGAGCATTTAACTTTGTTGTTCATTGCGCGCTACCTTTTCTTGACATTTACATGGTGGCATTCGAATCGGCGAAACGCGCGATTCACTTCTCGTGTGTAATTCATGCTGTTCATTGTGCGCTACCATTTTCTGGCATTTACATGTTGGCATTCGAATCGGCAACACGCGCGATTCTTTCCTTGAGTGTTTTTTCATGTTATTCATTGTGCGCTACCATTTCTTGGCATTTACATGGTGGCATTTGAATCGACAAGACGCGCGATTCTTTCCCTGAGTGCTTTTCATGTTGTTCATTGTGCGCTACCATTGCTTGGCATTTGTATGGTGGCATTTGAATCAGCAAGACGCGCAATTCTTTCCTCGTGTATAAATAATGTAAATTACTGTGCGCTACTATTCTAAGACATTTTCTTGGTAGCATTTCAAGTTGACACGTTGCGTGATTTATTCCTTGAATCTACGTTGTGTGATTTCATGGTGCACAATCCTTTATGGTGTTTAATACTCATATAAAAATCTGCAATGTGCGCAATTCACTTCCCAATGTTTTTTCTGAGATGAACACAACAATACCAGAGTTCTAGATGTAATGCTGTGTGTTCCTGATATATATTCTTAAAAGGAGATTCATATGGTTGTTTAGAAATTGCTCAGTGTGTTTCCTGATTCTCATGCTAAAGAAAGTACTCGAATCTGAAAGTCCTATTTAACTTTTCCTGTTTCCTCCTCAGGCATTCGGTCATCTAAAGCCTAGTCAGTTTTAGGACTATTTTAGGGTTGTTCATGTTTTTTCGGAAAAGACGAAGCTTAGAGTTGTAGCATGGTACTGATTTCATGAGATATAATTTTGATGTTGTGTTTTAACCTTTTGCTTCCTACAGGTCTCCTTCCCAGCTGTTCCCGTCCTAATCCCCTTTTCCCCACTTGGACTCTCTTAGACTCTGTGATAAATCTAATCAGAGTATTGGAGCTGTCTTGTGGTGGAAGTGTTGGGAACGTGCACAGACGCCGAGGATCTGGTGACTCTGACACTCCCGCCTGTCTGTTGGCGGTAACCGCCGCGCTGCTTGTATGTAGCGCCGTGGCGGTCTGTGTGTTAAAGTGGCTGTCTTTGTTGGCGGTTTCCGCCAGGGTCATGATTCCCTTTTTTTTCCGCCGGCCTGTTGGCGGTTTTACCGCTGATTTAACACCGACCGCCAGGGTTGTAATGAGGGCCAAAGTCACAAAACCAGTTTGGGATGAGTAAGGCTTGTTGTCTAAACCTTACCTCGACCTTGGGTAGCTGTGGCTTCAAGCTGTCAAACTTTATAAAAGGAAGAAGTGCAAAGCATTTAGAAGTAGCAATACAACAAAATAAGAAAATCACCCAACACAAAAGAAATCCTACAGCAATTTACAAAATATAGATCTTAAGTTTATGAATTTTTAGACACCAAAATCAACAAAAGCCATAGAAGGGTTCTGGAGGAATTAATTTTTTATGAAAATCGCAAATCACTGTTCTTCACTTGAAAATGTGAACAAGAATTGGTAATCGCAAGTTTGAAAAATTTGTAAAACTTGTAAAAGTTGTGAGTGGCTGCTCTGGTCCAATTTTGGGTACCAACTCTAACATAGAGAAGGTCAGAATGGCCAATAAGGAGTAGCAGGACAGTTATCTTGCCACCAAACTAGTCTCAAGTCGAGTTCCAGGCTCTATATGCGAATTGCCATAGACTTTAATGGTGTGGTCCTGATGGAAGGGATACATGATGCTGAGGATACTGTAAGATGCTGATGATGCTGTGCGTCTGATGGGGCTCTTCCTGGGGCTACTCTGGATAGGATTACTTTGGTCACAGAGCTCAGAGCCCCTACTAGTACACTTTGGTCCGGCAAAACTCCAGTTGCCACTGGACTTCTGGTCTCCAGTCAAAGCAAAACCAGTGATTCCCTATGGTGAAGGCTAGTGTCCGTCTTGGGTGACCAAACTGTGCTACAATGACCTTTCCAGGTCCAGCAGACTTGGTGCAACTTTTGAGCATCAGTACTTGGTCGTTCTGGCTGCATGTCGGCAGTCAGTGGCAGTTAAGGGATTGTGGCTATTGACTGGCCAGAATAGGCTACTTCAGCTTTTGTGGCCCTGGTGCTGTAACATGAAGTCAGCCAACTGACTCTTGCACTTCAGCTCCTCCGACTGGGGCTCTGGAGCAACTTTCCCACAAGCCAGACACCACAGACACAGTCCTCTCTCTTGCTACCCCAAGGCTCAGCAGCTGCAGTCAAGTGGTTATTGCAGTCTCTCTTGTTTTATTGGTGTGCGATGACTTTTAATTGTTTGCGTACACTGTATTGATATACATTAAATTCATTAACATTTATCAAGGCATATATTCATCAACATCATGCAACTATATAACTTCTCACAGTGCCACCTTATGTCCAATGAGGGGAGTCACAAGGGCAATTTTATAGTTTCTAGAGCGAAGCAGTGTATAAATAGCCTGTTTTTTAGTTACTCAGGAAAGAACATTTGCAAATCTAGGGTACTCTATGGTAATCTGTGCACAATACCTTGTGAAACAGACTCCACTAAGAGTGCACTAATCATTGCTGAACTAAGGATAGGGAAGAGGGGATTTGATTGTTCACATTTGTTGCGGTTCTGAAGAAAATCAAGTATAGGCTCTTGTTCGCCCTAAATGTTAGCCATTTACTTTTTGCTTACATGTATGACACTCACCTGTGGTAACATTTTACTTACTTTTACTGTAACAATCTTAAATCTTTTGTGGTCTAACTTAACATGATACTTGTAAAATACAAAAATGTGATTGTCTGCAACCTTCTGAAACAATGGGAGGATCCAAACAGGGGCTCTGACAGTCTGAGGTAGTCCCCATATTAATTCATTGTTTTGAACTAGATCCATGGGACGGTTGGCGAGACCACAATCTTTTTTCCCTACTCTGAACAGGTTTGAGGACTAAGAGGAATCTAACAGTGGAGTAAAAGGGGGAATCCTTTGGCTCACATAAAAGCCACAATGAGGATGTGGAGCAATACTGCATCAAAGGCAATTATGACCCCTCTTGTAGCACCATTCACACCTATTAATATGACCCTGGAATTGTGTCTGGCAGAAGATTAGAATGTTTCTCCAGTTGGAGTTTAGGGCAGTGCTAAATGAATGGCAAATAATCGGCAACAAACAAATTCAATCTTTTCAAAGATGTAAAGCAGATTAAAGCAACACCTATGACCTACCGATTACACACAAAGCTCTATAGCAAAAACATTAACCACATGGCATTGCAAGTCTTAGCTCCTAATGGTAGCTGAGTTCACATAGATCTATGCAGCGAGTGTCAAAGCCACTCGAGACATCATACCAATAACAAATGCGGTTTGTGGTCAATGTTCCTGTTGTGGCCAATTAATAGCAAACAGAATATCACAGGCTCTATTCTTGTTGCTGCCAACTCACCAATTCATTCTTCAAGAGTGAACAAAACAAGTGCCTAGTGGCATAATTAAAATTGTGCTCCGTCAGCTGAAGCAAGATTGTGGGGAGGAGGCACTGGGGGTTGGCATTAAACCTGCTCCTGGAATAGTAATCCTTACAAATGTACTTTATACACCTCCTCCACTGGCACCATCGTACCTCATAAATAACACCGATAAGGCACTGCGTAACAGATCTAAGGTGTGGAGTCAAGTTGTCAATAGAGACAGGGACAGAAAAAGAAAGTAAGGGAGGCAGGGAATGAGGAAAAATGCATTGGCAATGCCAGTACATCTAGTCTTGCAAGAAGGTTTCATGGTAATTTTTTATTGCAAGCATATGCCAAAAAAATAAATAGAAAATAAAATAAAACATGCAGCCACTTAAAATTGTACGCCATGTTTGTGCGGTAAAAATGTCAAATTAAAAAACATCCACTCATGTTGCTGTCTAACAGGTGTTTTTTCCAAATATTACGCCTTTCAGTTGAGCCATGCATTTTATTGTTATTTATAAAGCAGGCAAGAATAAAGAACCAAATAATCTGGCACTCAAATTTCAAGGAGTTATAATATTACAGTGTCTCTTAAGGAGTTTATAACAGCAACTTTAAAATGTAGACAGCAAATCACTGTCTAATTGGGAAAATGAAATGGAGGCAAAACAAAAAGCTGGTAAAGTTAATATATATATATAAAAAATGAAATACACAATCAAACCAGATTTGTAACTGAATTAAGAATAATTATTATTAGGTAGATGTGAACAATGTGCACTAGCTTTGCACAATCACATGGGATCAACGGAGCCAATGAATAAAGTGGGCTAACTTTCTGCCATGTGCTTTGTGCTTGGATAGGTGGAAGCAGAATGTTAATTAAAACTGAACAGATCAATGGATGAACCCCACTGGCTAAAAGCACAGCTATGAATGAATTCTATATATGATTATTTTGGAAATACAATGGTCTAGTGAGACGGCTGTATCTTGAGGTAGGGAGAGATCAAAAGAAGAAGAAATGAAAAAAGGAATTGGAAAGAAGGGTAAAGGAAGGAATAGACAAGGGACAGTGAAAGAAGGGAAGAAAGAAAGGGGGAATTAATTACTGCTGGTAATGAGAAGGAGAGACGTCTGAACAAAAGGAAAGACAGAATAAATCAAAAAGAAGAAGGGAAGGAAGGAAGGAAAAGGCTAAAGAAAAAGCAAGCAAAATAGAAAGAAAAATAATGAAAAACAGGAGAGGAAGTCTGGAGGAAAGGAATTAATTGACAATAAAGAAAGGAAGGAGGAAAGCATGAAGACAAAGAATGTAGTAAAGGACAATGGGAAGGGGGTGGAAAGGAGATAGAGAAGAGGAACTGAAAATGAGGACAAAAAGGAAAATGAAAGGAATAGGAAATAAAGGAGAGTGAAATAAAAAAGGCAAAAATAAACATAAGCAAAAGAAACCTCACAGCACTGCTCTGAGCAGGTTAACTGCCATTGCTTCATGTTGCTAAACAGGTGCTGTTGGACCTGGCTCTTTTTGCAGGGTTACCCCCAAACATTTTGCCTTCTTCCTTATATTTTTTCTGACCTGTTTTTGTTGGCTTTAGGACTCTGGGCACTTTACCACTGCTAGCCAGTGCTAAAGTGCATATGCTCTCCGTCTAAAATGTATTGGTGATTGGTTTCTCCATGATTGGCATATTCTATTTACTAGTAAGTCCCTAGTACAGTGCACAGTGTGATCAAAAACTACTAGTGGGCCGGCAGCACTAATTGTGCCACCACATGAGTAGCCCTGTAAATATGTATTGGGCCTGCTACTGCAGTGTCTGTGTGTGCAGTTAGAAGTGAATGCATCGCTTTGCTTTTCCGGCGCCTCACCTCCCCTGTGGCCCGCATCATCTTTGTTTTTGACACTTCCCAGGTACTCTGTGCTAAAAAGATACATCCATTGATTCCCATGGATTAAGTCTTGCTTAAACTTTAAAGAAAGGAATATTTCGACTTCTTATTTTGATTTTTGTCATTTTGGTCTTGTTTTACTAAGATAAATATTGGCTGTTTTCTAAACTGGTGTGGAGTCCTTTTGTGGTGTTTTCACTGTGTTACTGTGTGCGGTACAAATACCTTACACATTGCCTCTGAGATAAGCCTAACTGCTTGAGCCAACCAACCAAGGGGGTGAGCAGGGGTTATCTTAGCACTGTGACTCCCTTACCCTTCCCAGAGTGAGGGTCCCTACTTGGAGAGGGTGTAAATCACTGCCAACGAAAGACCCCATTTCTAACAAGTGCAAATTGACAGAAGAGTAAATAGAGTACATTATTGCAACTTAGTTGAAGAGTAACAGGTTTCAGCATTAGTATTGTACAAACAGACTCTTTACACTTTACCCACACACACTCCCCAATATGATGTCTGCTTGTGTTTATTTTTGTGCCATCTATGTAGATTTTATTCTGATATTTTTTAGAATTGCTGATGTCTGTAATGAGCCCCTGTAGAACCTGAAAAGTGGTGTGACTTGGAGTCCCCCATGTAACCTCTGTTTGATCTGATAATGTGCTGTAATTGAATTTGTTGGATGATTTTGTTGAGCCATAACTAGAACCATTTTAGTGATGTCTCCTGTAGTTTTGTGCTCTTTGTAGTAGCATTGTGTAGATTACTAGAGCATTGCCAGGTCATAGTTTTTGTCAGTCAGGATGATTCGAATTTCTCTTTATTCAGCATTTTATTAACTTGTTTTCAAAATGATCGGTTCCAAGAACATTGAGTAGGATAATACTCCTTGAACCATTCACCAATATTTAACTGTTAAACCAACCCACCCTGACAATACAGCCTCCCCAAAGTATAGATCAAGCAGGATACGCATGCCATGCCACCAAACAGAATAGTGCGCATCCTTCCACCCTATCCCCACTTAAAATGAAGTTCACAAAAATGTATCAAACAGCATGGAGATTGGGCAAGGGGTTGGTGTCCAACTAGACAGTCTGATGCATAGCACTCTGGTACCAGACTTGAAGCTGCTAGAGGTTTGAGTGGAAATTCTATTTGTAACCTGATGCACTTAGTTTAGATTGGTGATGTTGAGTTTAATACTGCCCATGTGGATCTCACTGGGCATTGTTGCTCATTGCTTCCAGAAAAAACATGTAAAGTCCACTGAACATGCAGAATTGTATATTCTCTGGCAGAACACCTCCAAAATGTGGAAGGATTAACAGGTGGAAACAGTTTCATGCTGCTGCAAACCTGGTAAACCCCCATGTACAGTGTCCCATTTCATGTCCCATATTGTTGAGGTGTGGAGTGCAGCATCAGTTACTCTGTTTAGCTCTTTCGCTGTGTGTGTCTAGAATGGTGCTGAATGTCCTCCTGCATGTCCCCTTCTAATGACATTAGATCCAGAGGCCCCAAACTGTTTTGCAGAACCAGACTGAACAGTGTGGATGATCCTATTCCACTATGCTTCACCTCAGCCTTCAACCTCTAGTGCCCGTGATGGGAGTAGTGTATCCTATCCCTCTCCAGCTGACGGAGCAGAGTTTTAATTATGCCACCAGGTACTTTTTTTGTTCACTCTTGAAGAATGAATTGGTGAGTTGGCAGCAACAAGACTATAGCCTGTGATATTCTGATTGCTATCAATTGGCCACAATAGAAACATTGACCACAAGCCGCATTTGTTATTGGTATGATGTCTTGAGTGGCTGTGACACTCGCTGCATAGATCTATGTGAACCCAGTTACTGTCAGGAACTAAGACATGCAATGTCATGTGGTTAAGGTTTTTGCTACAGAGTTTTATGTGAAATCAGTAGGTCATTGATGAAAATTACCCTTAAATATCCCACAGGTTTAGCATTAGGAGTGGACAATAATTCCTGCTTCACTGTGGAGTTGGCAGAATTTTGATCACGCTGCGTTATGTTAGGAGTTCCGGCCAAGTTCTGCCAACCACCGTGTGGTGGAGTTTTTCCTGGCGTGTGGCTCGCCAACAGTAAGTTAGTGAGTGAAAGTTTGCATCCTCCAGAGTGAATTTTGGGCACTACAGGGGCACCTGGTGAGATTTTCTCACGTTGGACGGTTCCAAGTGGTTGGGATCATTCACAGTGAGAAAGCTGCCACTCGAGTAGAAAACCTATTTGAGCAGCTGCAAAATCAACTCGAGCAGCAGCTCCCTTTGAGGAGCTGAGTGGTGCCGACCATGCTGATATTTCAGCATGGAATGAGCTTTTGATGCTAGAAATGTGTGAACAGGACAATGTGCTGATTTCCTCCCGTTCCCAGAACTCTGAGGAATCTTGCTGAGTTTTCACGTACGACTGCGGAATTTCACAGAGTAAAACTCCACGAGTTCCGCCCACTCCTATTTGACATGCATCTGCAGAAGACTTTGTTCAAATAAGATAGCACAGTGGCTTCAAGAGTATTTTTATGAAGATCCTCTTTAGGGCTGCAGGCTTATGCTCCAAATTAGGTTACTGATTCTGCACCTATTGCAGACATCTGCAGGTAAAAAGGCTTGCAAAGCCACCTCAAACTTCTCTGATCAATAAAATGAGTACTACTCAAACACAATGCTCTTCCCTGAGAAGCACTGTCCAATGGCATAAACACACTCCATTGCAACAGGGCCCATTTTGAGACGCACTGCCCCATTCTGTGCATGAAGACAACATCCCCATCCCTGCACTGCCCTTCCTGTTCGAGTAGCAGTGCCCTATCATATCACAGCTTCTCTCATTGTAAAAGAAAGTGGTTAACCCACCTCTGCTAGGCTTTAAGGCAGATACCTTCTCCAGATTTGGTGGTGATGTAGGCAGTTTATTTGCTAAACAGGGTATAGCAGGTGTCTTCTCTGGACCAGGGTGTGAGGCAGGTGTCTTCTTCGGTCAACTGGTGGTGGCTGGCTTTTCTGGGATCGAGTGAGGCAAGTCGCTCCTCTGGTGCATTAGTTGTGGCGAGTTCTTATCTGGGCCAGATGCCAGAAATGACATTTCCTACACATCGGACAAGCAAGAGTTTCTACTTCTATGGTATTCTAGATCCTACATTTTATTCATAATACTAATGGTTTGCTTCTGAAGAGTACAAGTCTGATAATACGATAGACCAAATGATGCCCAGTGACTGCCGAAGCGTGCCCTATGAGGTTAATGTGTGCCTAAAGATGTCAGGTGAGTACCACATCTAGATGCGTGCCCCTGGTGCTATGTTTTTGTAGAGTTCTGTAGTAAGGGGTGCTTTGTCTGAAGATGCCAAGTCAGTGAAATATCTCCAGGACTTCCCTGGGCCGCTAAGATTGGAGCTAGATGCTGTGTTTGGAGGTGCTATCTCTGAAAATGACAATTCCTGTGCCAGATCAAGGTGCGGGCCTGGGACCCTGAGGTTAGAGTAGGGTGCTGTAATTATGGGTGCTAAGCTTGAAGATGCAAAACATATGCCTGTTGTGATATGCATTTTACAGAGGTATGCAGCTTGTTATGCCTGAAGGTGCCAGGCTTAAATCATATTTGCTCAGTGAAGTGATTAAAAGGTTACAGGCAGCACAGTACAAAAGTTACAAATAACTAAAAGAGACAAGGCTAATGAAAGGGGCAGAGACTAAGAGAGACAGTTAGACTTGGATACAAAGGCAAAGTTTGCTAGGATAAAAAGTGAATGAACATCAACGGAGAGTGTGTGGAAGGGAGAAAGAAAAAGGGGGGACAGAGAGGGGACACAGGTACAAATAAAGAGCGAAAAGGGAAACGTATCTGTGATGCAAAAAGAAGAAAAAATATTGAGGGAAGAAGAAACACAGTAAGGACTAAAGAGACCGAGCAACAATGACAGACAAAATGACAGAGTATGGATGAAGCAAGAGAAAAGGATGACAGTTCCTAAAATGACAGCCAGGTTATAGGCAAAACTGAGCTCTATATATGAGGATTGGCCTGTAAGGTACTAGATAAAACATAAACGTGCATGTGCACCCACACACATGCACACACCGACACATGCATTACCTCTCTTCATACCTATGTCTGTCCCGTTCTCATTTTGTTTCCTTTTCCCACTCTCACCTCACCCACCCCAAATTACGCTCTTATCTCTTGCACTCTGAGATCATCTGCTTTCCTTTTGTTTTCTCCCAGTTTCCTCTCAACAGTTAATCCAGCTATGCTATTTGGTCTACTCATGCATCAGGCTCTGAGGATAGTACCCAGCCGGGCCACTCTTTTAATATAATAGGATGAACCATGAGATAAAACTATAAATTGATGAACTTCAGCCATGTTAAAATTTGGGCAAAACACAGATGAGTGGAACCAAGCTGCATATCTAGTCTGGGGTTCCATGTAAACTGGGGGAAAAATTTTAAAAATGAGGGAAATAGTTTGTTAATTGACCAGAAGAGTTTCAATTTACTTTTACCAATGACTTTCTATATGAAGTGTCATTGCTTCTTGGCTTTCCGCAGAGTATTCTGGAAGCATTGAAGGAGCGACCACCTGTACGTTGCCCCCACCAGCAGCAGGAGCTGCAAACTTTTAAAAATGAATAGATGATTATTGTTGTTTTATTTCTAAAGGGGAAGGGCCATGGAATTGACGAGAAGTGAGGGGAGTGCATAGAGCACTCCCCTCAGTGTGCATGTATGTTTGGCTGCTTGGCTGCTCGTCTCGGGCCAGCCAAACACACATGCGCAAAAGGGCTCTCTTCAATCTGGCACTGCGTTGTCGGGTTGGAGAGGGCAGGCCCAGGCTCCAAGTCTGTGTTGGAGTGCCTAGCCAGGGTGCTCTGAGCAGTGTCATGATTGGCCTCAGGGAAGGCTGGGAGCCTTCAGTGCAGCGGAATGCAGCAGAGAGCGGAGGCGAGGTTCAGGTCCCTTTTTTCTTTTTTTTTGTTGCCCCCGCCACTGCACTTTTCCAAGTCACCACAGGCGACTGAGTGAGTATAAGTCATTCATTATTTTAGGTACTGTCTGCACGGGGCAAGATAGGAAACCAGGCATGGGAAAGGAAGGCAGGTATTCCTTTCCAAGGCAAACACATGAAAGAGTAAAGTCCAATTGTAGGTAGCATGTGAAAAAATACTCTAAAACATTTCTGGCGAAAACAGAGCCTCTGAAACACCCACCTGCAGAACTATGGGCCAGATTTACAAGAAACTGGTGCATCAGTACTGATGCGCAAGTTTGCATATGTCACCCCTGCCCCACCTAACGACACCTAACTGCACCATGTGTGCACCGCATTTAAAATACGGCGCACCATGTCGGTCGTTAGGCCAATAGAGTCAGAATTTTTTACGCTTATGTGGTGGTTTGCCCAACTAGAGTCACAATTTTGACGCCAGTGGAGCAAAGTACAAGGAAGCCAATAGGTTAATATGGGTAGTCATTTTAACGCCTGCTCTGAGCAGGTGTTTAAAATGAAGCCAAGAATGATGCAGTGAAATTTCATTGCACCATTTTCGCGGGCCTCCTAACGCCAGGACACCCTACTTGCATACATTATGCCTGATGCAGGTATAACGTGGCGCAAGGGGTCGCAAAGTGCCGCAATACATATATGCATTGCGCCACATTGTAAATATGGCGCCACAAAAATTGTCTCTTTGAGCCATATTAGCGTTCAAAAATTGGTGCTATTGTGGTGCAAGGAGGCGCTAGGGCCTTGCAAATCTGGCCCCATGTCTGTACAAAAATGTTGACCAGCAGGTAATCCCATATCATGCACTAGGCATAAAGTAAGACTTAAAAACTATTCCAGTCCTAAAAAATGTGGATTTAGGCATCAAATAATAGTCAAAAGTTTTCTTGGCTTTTACGTAAGTCGTGCTTTTAGTAGTCTACATACTGGAGCGTAGTTGTTCTGCACAAGATGGTTATGTCGTGGTTTTCACGTGGATCTGGCGTGCCATATGAAGTGTGGCAGAAAAAGCTGAATACTGTGCATCAACGTGGAGTGTTTCCTCTGCCTCTCCCTTGGTTTTGATGAAGCTTAATAAAAAGGTACTTTGACTAAGCAAATAAAAAGGTATTAAAACTTAAAGGTTGTTTTTTTGTAATTCATTTGGCCTATTTGCTTTTTGTAATCATTTGACCTATTTGCTTTTTTCGTAATTCACTTGACCTATTTGGTCCTTTACATGCCCAGCAATCATTATCAGATATGTGGAGCTTCTGATAAGAAGGCATCTCCCCTTCTGACAACAGCTTTACATGTCTGATAATAGTAGGGCCTGGAGTGGATCGCGAGTGTACTGCGTCAAAGGCTTGCACTACACCTCTCTGTTCCCCTCAAGATGCATCAAAATAAATTGTGTTGATTTATTGATAACATACTAATTTATTGGCCGGTACTAACAAACTTTTCATAATGAAAGAAATTACTGGGTTTGGAGACAAAAATAAAAAAGGAATTCAGCACCAGAAATTGTGAGAAGGTTACAAAGGGGACAAATACTACTCCTCCACTTCAGAGACAATATATTCATATAGATTAGATGCACATACAATGAATTCCTGTCTGCGTGGTATTTCGAGTTCATTTTTCGAGATATTTCAATATAAACGACAAACTGCTCGGACAGGGGAGGAGGAATTTTGCGGATGCCGGTGGATTGAGGAAGATGTGCGGCAGCTTGAGCTGTACTTGTTTTCATTTTCAAAGCCTCCTCTGTCTGCGATGTTCCTAAAATTAGAGAACAGGTTCCGCAGCGGCTGGAATTTATCAAGGCAATTTCCTTCAACGCTTGTCGTTTTAAACGTGTTCTCTGGTCCCTGTAAATCAACTTTATAAGATTACCCACCAAATAAAAAACCCGCTGCCTTCTAAGTAGTCATTCGGTTATACAACTTGACGCGCGGGCACACACACACACACACACAAAGAGATGGCTTCGAACCATCTCGAAGATCATTTCTCGCCTAACTTTTTCTGACTCGTTTTTTTCCCCAGAAGAAATGCTGTTCCAGGGAGTGTCTGACTAGTTCTGCAGCTTGGCAGAAAACCCAGACGTTACCTCATTGCTGCGGCCAGACAGCCCTGCTCAAAGCCAAGCGAGCACTGCAGGAGCCCGCAGCGCGGTGCGCCTTCTGATAAGCGGATGTGCCGCCGAGCTCGAGGCCTGCGGGGTGCCTGGTGTGGTGACCTGCGAGCCGGTCTGCGAGACCTGGCAATGATGGGTCGCCCAGTGGCCATAGGTGGGGGTCTCAAACAGGTGGGCGCTTCCGGACCCAGTGAAGGTTAGAGGCTGCAACCACTAGTCCAGATGGGGCGCCATGTATGCACTTGCCCGAGCTGGGGCCACGCGCCGGAGACAGGGGGGCCCTCACCGATCCTAGACACTGGAGAGGGCTAAGGTGGGCTGGGCCAGGAGCGGCGACCAGTGGTCCTTCCTGGAGCAGGTGGTGGGATCAATTAAGCCTGTGTAAGGGGGTGGGGATGTATGAGAGGGGCCTGTGGGGCCCGGGCCAGGTGGGCCCACCGGTGCCCGTGCGCCCTCCTCGAGCTGGGGCGAGGGGCCTGGGACACATGGCGCTCTATGAAGCTGTTGGCTGCCTGACCACTGTCCACTTGAGGTTGCTGGTGTGACCCTCGCCGAGAACTGGCTGGGATTGAGGTGCCTGGGCCAGGTGCTGTGCTACGCCCACGCCCGAGCCGGTAGCTGGATTATGGGCTGGGGCAGGACCGTGCTGTCGGTGCGGTGTTTCGCGGGGGAGGTGGAAATGCGGCTAAAAGGTCATAGGGAACTCTCGCAGCGCGAAAAGGTGGTCAAGGGCGCGAGGTAAATTAAAAGCGCCCTCTCACTGCATATCCATTAACCGACTGCCTGAGAAGCTGTGTCGGCTTCCTCCTTTGCTTCGGCATCGCCGTCATTATACTGTCAATAATAACAGTAATAGTATCGACGAGAGTATGAATCAGTGTGCAGACTGGCGCGATTGAGATCTATAGCACGTCGGGCAGGGCAGCTCGACCTTTCATCCATAAGGAAATTATAAAACTAAGGGCCATATGTACGAAAGCTTTTTCCCATAGACACAAAGTGGGTAAAATCCTTTGGTACATCTGGCCCTAAGTGCCTGTATGGAGTGCTTTAAGCGGAAGTATAATTAAAGTATAGAACTGCTGGTGTCAGAATCCAGTACCGGGCAGTACCTGCCCAGTTTTAAAACTGCTTTTATCCTGGGTAATAAGAAGCGCTCAAAACATTCCAAGGGAAGGCCAGTGAGGCATCTGCTGTAGTAAAATACAAAATAAGTTTGACAGGATACATGACAGTAGTAATACTAAAAATATTAGTATTAGTATTAACAATAATTTCATATAAAACATGGTACCACGGCCGTGTGGGTTCCAAAGCTGCAAACAACTAATCTTAACAGCTTCAACCAGCAGTGACGTAACGAAATTTGAGTGGACCCCCCTGCAAAGTACACGGAGGTGGCCCCCTCATCCCCCAGTCCGGGGCCTGCTGCCTGTGCACTGTACTGTGCTGAGGGCTCCTGGCCCTCAGGGCCCCCCGACCTGCTGGGGCCTTTGTTGCGCCACTGTCAAGCGGGTGATGACTGATGGGTGGGGGTGGGGGAAATTGAGGGGCGCTCGGAGGTGGGGTGGGAGCAAAGAGGAATTTGCAAATGGTGCAGAAAACCCAAATACAGTGCCTGTTCCGGTCACGCACACGAATTTTACATAGTTCTGTTGGCCCAACAAAGTTGATAATAACTAAACTCATTCATAACAATTCTGTTTTTCATATTTCCCCGGAGGACGAAACACGGCAGTAACAGGCACCTCATCTGCCCAGCAAGGCGAACCTTGAAAGGAAAAGAGTACATTTTCGATGCCAGGATTCCAACCTTTGATTTGCAAGGGACACACAGATCTCCTCATCAGGCTCGTGAACCTACTGCCCTATCTGTCTAACTAGCTTTCATCTTCTCTCCACCACCCACCTCTCACCTGGGACGTTCTGAACTCGGCCACCCCCTCATCATATCCTCTCACACCTCTCATCCGAAAATGTGTACCAGAGCACAGCGGAGACATTGCTCTTCGTTAAGAGAACGATAGGTTCTTCAAACCTGTCAGAGCTCACCTGGCTCCCCAAGGATCCGCTCGACGTTAAAATTTCATTTGAAAGTTTAGAAGCTAGCGCTGTGTGCACGGACCCAGCAACAACAGGGCAGAGGGGTACATTGCAGTTCTTTAACATTCTGACAGTTTCACAAGGGTTCACAGTGCATCTCCAAGGGCAGCCAGTCCCTGTATATTTTCTCTGTAGTATTTTACATCTATGTGTTACAAGTAGAATGCGAAACGTGCACGGACAACAAGATTAACATAACGATGGTTAATATTCGTGATTCATTCGGCAACCATTTCACGAGTGGGACTGTAGTTCTATTTTAGTATCCTGTTGTTTTGATTACTGACATGCACGTGAAAACGAGACATTTTTTAAGAGACAGTGAACCCTCTCTTGGTAAATATATGATTGATGAAGTGGGTTGAGCAGCACTTCAATGGGACATATCAGATGATAGTTATTCCTCTGGATCAGTGTATGCCATATTTACTATTGTGAGCTAATGCAACTGCAAACTAAATAAACATGTTTTGTTACACAACCCTAGCACTATATAAATCAATAAGACCGCAACCCTACATGTTGTGATATACTAGGAAAAACAAAGCAAACAAAAACATGACACATAAGATTCTATGATTAAAGACTATTTAAGAGGTGATGAGGTCAAGAATGAAAACTGTTTTCGGCTGTGCTTTAGTTGAACGATCATCAGTTCTCTCTGAAAAAGTGTTAACTCTGATAGGGGGAGTCTCCACGACAAGGAAATTGCAACAGCTGTTTACATGATGGCGGCCAAGAGGGTGGTGTGTCAGGCCGAGACATGGCATGTAATTATAGTGAATAATTTGCATGTCGTGTTTGTTGTTGTCATGATCATAAGGAAAAACAAAGTGGTGAATGCTTGAATTAATTACAACAACTGGAACTGCATCACTCCAGTTCACTCTGTTTCTACTCACTATGCTCCTACAAGTAGCGGTGATCATGTACAAATCAGTCTTGACTCCTTCCCAAAGGGAAAAACTAGCCTCACCAGCTCAAATGCTAGGCCACATCCCGTTTGTATGGGAATACAGAGATAGATTAAGTTCTGTTGCAGAATATGACATCGTACTCATACCTGAGCATAACAGTCTGATTTAGACGTCAGTTAAAAAAAAAGTGATGATCTAGAGTAACCTCCAGAGGTTGTATCCTTACACCCATAGCATAAAATATATATATATTTTTTATTACAATTGCTCTCTAGTACAAAGTGCATTGTCTTGATTTAAAATACTCTCCTATCATTCGATTTTGGGCTAGAGGAAGTGTCTAGATTCCACAGGGCAGCTCAAACTTTGTCAATGGCCTTGTTTCCCAAACCAGCTTCTACATTCAGTGGATGTGTGCCGGGTAGTGGACAAAACAAGCAGACAAAACAAGCATAGGCAGAAGGTGAACAGTCTGTTAACCCAATCCTCTAGGAATTGTCTAAAACCATCCACAATTTGTTTCAGTAGATGCTCCAGTAGATGGATAAGGGTGTAGATAGATGTGGCTTGTGAACTCACTGGTGGGAGCATCTTCCAGGCTACCGGGGTCTGTCACCAGGGGACCTTCTGCTTCTTGGCTGTAGAGACAGGGTGCCATTCTTTCTGACTTTTTAAACCAGCACTTCAATGTTCTCATCTGCAATTGTCTCCCAGTGCTGGCTGGAGATGGGGGACCTGTGAGAACTTTATTTGATGAAGCTGTGTCCATGTTGAGTCAAGTGTATGTCAACTAATGACAGACGACATAACTGGGATCTGGGAGAAGCTGTACTGTAGATCATTGTGTGTTTTAAAGAGGGGCATCTTCAACTCCTTCCTAAACTGGGGCAGGTTGAAGCAGTCCTAATGGACTCAACGTGTTGTTCCAGTCCCTGGCTAGATTAATGTAGAAGTTCTCCAGACTTATTTTTTTTATTTTTTTCAGCTTTTTGGCCTCTCATGATGTGCTGGTTGCCAGTGTGCCGTATACCGAGAGACACCAGGGATGATGACGTTGACAGTCAGATGCACTGGGGTCTTCATTGTGACATTACACTTTCTGGTTGTCTTTGGTGATGTGTGCATAGATTAAACATAGTGCTGGTAGCTTTGTTTCCTAGTCAGTCAGCCTTTTTCTCTCCCCGGGATTTCATCAGATTAGATGGCCAATGGCTTGTCTTTGATGAACGACAGAGAGGTCGCAGGTAAAGTTCCCTCATATGGTCCTTCTTTGGGCAGGTGAAGAGTTATTTAAAAAAATGGCCTCAGTGCCTTGGTTGGGAGTCAGATGCCCCAGGCGTGGACAAGGGAAAAATAATACGAATATTGATATCAGCAATATGTAATCAAGACACTCCCGATTCTGAGAGGTGTGCAGCTAGTCTTTTTGATAGTCTTGCAATGTGGTTCACATTTAAATGTCTATTAAGACACCACAATATTTCTTGCAGGTATCTGCAGTGGTTAAAGTGTGATAGAAGAGGTGGGGCGTTTCTAACAGGGGTGTGGCCAAATAACCATTACTAAACATTCTATATAATAGGTGTGGCCTATGTAATAAAGGGTGTGGCTTAATAATTGTAAACTAGAAACTTGTGCTCCAAGAGCATGCTGCCTGGCCAGTATCTGGGTGCCCATTTGCAAGCGTTTTGTTACTTAATTCAGTCCCATCACCCAACCAAAGTATCTAAAAAATCAAACAAGACCTATTGACCAATTTTACGTGCTGGTAGTGTCACTGCCAGAAAACAAAAGTCCTGTTTTTTTTTTTTTTTTTGCAACAGCTGAACAGTCTGGATATATATGTTGCAGTGGCTAATTTTGTTCACTGTGCGTTGGCGATTAGAAGTAGATATGGCACTTTGTAGGGACGTTTCGTGATTTGCATTGTATGTTTTTATTCTATGAATAATGCATGTGAATTGTTTTAATTGTTATTTTATTGCGCAAAGTGTGTATTTTTGAGTATTGGTAAGGTACATTGTTTTTTAGTGATGTATACCTTTATGGCTTCTTTAGCCGACTAAAGTTTTGTGAATCAGAATTTGAGCAGCGACAAAGTAACATTTTTAAACCTGTACCTAAAATACTGGGCAGCCAGAGACAGGCTCTGGCACTGTTATAACAGCTACACCATCCACCTCAGAGATGGGTGGTTGATGGCAGTCACCGGCTAGGCTATAACTTCTCGAAATCGTAACCCTAACATAATCCAAGCACTGCTGATATCATTTTGCACATTTGAGAAAAGGACACAAATCAAACTACTACTTACCTGGCGCCACATGCGGGCAGAATTTTGGCCTCATGCAGTGCTTTATTTGAGCTTTGGGTGCAGGTGGTGACCGTGTCTTACTGTTCATCATAAGATTTGGACCCAAAGCAAGAAAAAAAGTGAAAACAGAGAAAGGAGGAGTAATAGAAAGGCGTGAACACATTGGCAAGGGATTAAAGTAGATATGAAAAAGAACCTGCAAGAGTAAGTTAAAGAGACAGAGCGCTAGGTGGTGGAAGATAGAGGCACACAGTGGACTCAAGATTAGGCAGCCTTGAAACTCGGCAACCCAGTCACTCAGAGACATTGGCAGCAGCTTCTCAAGAAAAACCTGAAATGTCTTCACTTTTGATTTTTTTTTTTAAAGAAATTAAGCACTGAACAGATATTGTTGAGAAGTCACAACTCATTTTTTGCCCACACGCGTTCCAGGCCACACTTTGTGGGCCCACAACCATATACGTATGTGGCTTTTCTCACACCATCAGAGTTTTGGGCAACTAAATTACCTTCAAGCTAGCTCGCTACTGGATATCGAAGACAGTTTCTTTTCAATTAATTTTTAAATTCATGTCATAAGAGATTCAAGAAAGTTATCTACCCTCAAAAGAAATTCCCCTGTAGGAACAACCCCAGGCTATTTCTTTGCAGACACTGGAATAAACAGTGTATTCTAAGAAAGGGAGCACCAGTGCTTTGTCAATGATCCAATATTCTAGATCAATATACACTCATTTCTAATAGCATGAAGCCCATTCATTAAGTAGCACTTAGAATTGAATGAGCAATAAGAATAACAAACCACTTACTCTACTAAATACCGCAAGGCCTCCAGAGCGCTCTACTATCTGTGAATGTTCTTAATTGAAACACTTAAAAGGGTCTTTCTACTGTCTAGAAGAAATATTGGCCACGGTGATGCAGGACCCTGAAAAATAAAGCAATCCACAGAGGTTGCGTTGGAATAAATAGGACAGTATTCAGCCTCAATATCTGCTGGTCCAACACACAGACACATGCATATAGGTATCCAACCATGCATGCATACACAAATTAATACAGTAACATGCACTGGCACGCAGATCCAAGCACAAATGCACAGGGACAAAGGTGCATGCATTCCACTACATGTGCACAAGCTCACACACACACACACACAGGTGCTCGCATAGATGCATGCACACAAGCACTCACACACACACATACACACAAACACACACACACACACATTCCACAATTAACTTCAGAGACCACCAGAATTGGAAAGAAACAAGAAATAATACATTTTGAAACCAAGCGATTTCTAGGGAAATGGACTATCCTATCTGGGCCCATTCATGTCTCTTACACTAAACCACACACAGAAACTGACAGTGTTGCCAAGAAGGCCAATGTCATATGTTCCATGGCTGCACATGTTAGGGAGTTGCCATCCTCAGATAAAACACTGATGGTCGCTGTTCTTTGGTGGGATTAGGACACTTAATTCCGTATTGATGTGGTATACCACCAAATACGCAGACATCCAGACCCTGTAGGCTCCATTTACTCTAGGAAAAAGGTGGACACATAACTTTGCAGCACAGCAGGGTGGACAGTCACCACCCTGCCCGAGTGTGTAGTTTGACATAAGCCAACCATCGAAAATAATGAAAAGTTCGATACAGAAGCTGGAATGGGAACAATCTTTCTTCTCTTTATCTACAACAAAAGGGACATTTCGTAAAGGAGGTCTTAGCTAGCAGTTGCAGGGCAATTGATGATGGTATTGTGTCTATGAACTGTCTGAATACCCGTGGCAGAACTGACATTTTGATATCTTCCTCTTGAAAATGGGATCATCGGCTACATCCTGCGTATAAACTTCTGCTTTGTAGCCCTGAATATTGACTATAAAAACATCCACCTACCAAAATATCAAGTTCAAGACTACTAAAATATTGTGATTCCTATACTGATAATTAAAATCCCAAAAATATTGATTCCAAAATATCGTCGGACAATGATATCTATTGTTCAAACATATTTAATACCTAAATATAGATTACCATAATATAGAGTTTATAAATAAAAATGAGATTTAACATAAAATATTGAAAACCTAAATGTAATACAATAAGCCGATAACAGAATTTAAGGATATTAAAAGTATGTAATTATTTAAAATAAAACATACTTTTTAAAATATATTTTTTATAATTAAAAAACTTCTTTTGTAATTATTCTTTGAGTTATAGTTACATTAGGTAACAAGTTCTGGGTTTATATGCGATAAATATAACTGGTGAATTTCAGTGGTTATGTTAGTTTAAAATGTTTTGTTTTAACTGACAGTTTTCACCTAACTATATCATCCCTTTAAATTTTAGTTTTTCAAGTGAGAAAAAATATATCTGTTTTACAATATTTTATTTTACAAATGAACGAATTAATAAATGACAAAAACAAAAAGACTACATGTAAAATTGAAAAAGCAGCAAAAAGATCCAAAGTAGCCATAAACTAATATGTAACACATAACAAGTGATTACAAGTATAAAAATACATATAAAAAAATAAGCTTTCCTTGAGTTCAGTCAAACAAATATTAGAAAATATGCATTAATTACAGGGACAGATTTACTATTCTAAATCCAATTCAACCAACATTGGGGTACGTTGATAAAACCAGGGAGGAGGGATTTGCTATTCAAACTACTATCTAATAAACACTGCAGTACATTCATGTAATGGGGGGGGGGTCACAATTAATGATAAAACTACATTCCCAAAACAATACTTAATAAAGCATACTTTTTAAGACTTTGATTTAAAAATTCTCTTCAAAAGAATCAATTGTATGTAAATTAGTAATCTCTAAGTAATTGTAAACTATAACACACTATTTAAGAACATGTTAAGTATTAAAATTAATATATTTCATATAACTAATAATACAAAGTACTTTTATTATGTCTAAAATTAAGTAAAATGAAATTAATTAAAACCGTTACAAACAAAATAAGAACAATATTTAATATTACTATAAAATAATACATAATTAACCTAGTTAAATAAAACCTAGTAAAACACACAGAGTTAGACATTTGTAATAAAATGCTACTGTCAGAACCCTTTTCAGGTGGCCATGGGCAATTGGGGGCTACTGAACCCAACAGTGGTGGTTGAGGCCTTCTACTCCTGATGTCCTGGGGTACGACCTAGTATGTATGTCGCTTAACTGGGCCAAGTACCCCTTCTGCCTTTGACTCTCAGTGGTAGCTGTGGTTGAGCAAGTCAGTGCTTCTTCGAGGGGTGGTTATGTAGATACAGGTCAGTGAATTTGACTCATAACTCAAAGTGCAAACAGTATAAACAATAAATCAGTGTCCAGCCAAATACTTGGTTTTCTAAGAAAAACAAGGCCCAGATTTACAAAAAAAGTGGCGCAGTGTAACAACAAAATTTGCTGCGTCCCGCTGTGCCACTTTTGAAATGCTGAGATGCGGCATATTTACAAAAATACAGCACACCTGTGTTTCCCCCTGCGCTAGCGCTTAATTTAGCTGCCAGCACCAATGCAGGCATTCTTGCACCAAAGTGCAGGGTGTCTGTGTTGAGGGGCTAGATTGTTTGCACATCAACAATCTACAATGGCGATTCAGCACTTCTATGTGTGCTGCAGAATGCATAAACACCTAGAAGTAGCAAATTGTAATTATTGGATGATTGCTTTTGTGAAGGAAGGGATGCCTTCATGCACATAAACAATCATTCATGGCCTTTTGCTCTTTCTGTGTGTGCTGCAAAAAGCAGCATACATAGAAAAAGCAAAAATGAGGAGGATTAAAAGTATTCGTCCTTGTTGCGCCATTCTAACTCCACCCTTGGGGTGGCGTTAGTTATTGGCTCTGCCACAGATTTACAATTTCTCGTAAATATGCGGCAGTATCAAAAGCAATGGGTGTTGCGGTGGAACGCCCACAGTAACAGCCATTCCAGGCCCCTATGCTACAGAAAACTGCGTCGGAGGGGCCCATATTTACAAGGAGGCGTTAAGCCACAAAAAGTGTCTTAACTCCTCCTTATAAATATGGTGCAGTGAATAGCGCCACCTGAGCTCCGGCGGAGCTAGGGCCTTCCAGATATGGCCCCAAGTATTTTATTTTTAACTCTACACAGACAAGGAAGTGAGGCATTCAAATGCAATAATGCAATCCCCTTATATTTGAGGCTCTAGTAGTAGTCAGGCAAATCTCTAGCCCACCCTCCTTCATGCAAAGTGCTCAAGGTTACTTTTTATTCACTAGCGGCTGCATCTGGGAATACAAACTATTAGGCCTTACTCAAGACTTCTACCTTCTGACCATTAAGGAACTTAGACAAAAGTGTCTGTGGTGCTGCAGCACCGTCTGCAGGGATTTCCCGCAGGGCCCAACTGGCCCAGTTCTCATCAAACCAATCTTGCAGCACAGAGTTCAGTGATGCCATGGGCGCCTTCAAATGTACACCCGCGTTTGATGAGGTCAGGCTGCTTGCAGCCCATTCAGCAGCACCCGGGGGGTGCAGGCCCTCTCTCAAGAGCGGCACTCCGGAGTTCTCTCAGATGTTGGAAATGTTCCATTTGATGACAAATTTCTGGGGACTCAACCTCCTGTTCTTACAGTCCTTTTCCAGACACCAAACATAATTTAGAGTATGGGTCTTTAAAGTTTTATGTTGTGGTTCTGTTCCTTTTGAAGTGGGCACCTCTCATTTTCATCTTCCTTAATGAAAAAGATCTGTTACAGCAGGCACAACTCTGAAGCTGATTGTCCACAAATTGATACATGGTAATGGACCAGAATTTATGCCTGGATGTCAGTCAAAGTGAAATCTGTATCAAAGGGTTAGTTCCAGACCCCCAGCCCTATTTGTTTATTATTCTCTTAGCAGCGTCTTCTCTTTCCTGACATGTGTCCAGACACCTTCCTTGTGATCCACCACTGAATCAAAGATGTAAAGGGAGTCTCTTTCTTCCCTCCAGTGCAGTGCTTTAAATGGGCCGGTAGTGTCCGGTACTGAGTTCCGGCACTTTTGTATTTTGAGAGGGAGAGTACCTGCATTTCTCAAGATAAACGTCATACTTTAAATTGGAGAGTACCAGCACTTCTCAGAAACAAGCAGGTACTCTGACACAGAATACCTGCACTTCTATTTTCCATTTCAAGCACTGCTCCAGTGTGTCCCCTCACAGCTCACAGGAATGCAGCAATACGAAAATAAAATCTGTCTGGGGGGATTCCTTTCCTCCTCATGTTTTTACCAGGCAGGTCTGGACTTCCCAAAATGGAACCCAGGACCTCCAGACTATGTACTATTGCAGGCATATTTACTCGGTGTACCCTCACAGAAGACTTACTGTCCAGCACTAATACTTCTATACATTGTACATGTACCTGTACACATGAATTCAGTATACAAACTCAGTCTGCACTCAATGTTCAGGACTGAAGCTTTCCTATATTGAACCTGGGTATGCCTATTTTTAAAACACATGCACTGCTGGCACACACACTCACTATATGCGCACTGCACACTTTTCACTCTTCATGTATCATACTTCACACAAGCATACACACACCCAGCATATGTAGTCCCTACGCACACACTGCTCAGAACTACACCTCTCATGTAATGTATTCCTCTCAGGCATACACCCAGCACATGTACTAACCACACATGTACTGCACAGTACTGCTCCATCCTTGTACTGTACCCTCCCCAGGCACACATACAACCAACGTGGAGTCATCACTCGTGCTATGCAACACTACATCTACCTGATGTAGGCCAAGGGTGAGTTAAGCATATCGCAGCTGAACTTTTAAAACATGAGTGAGGTTGTAGGCTTCACCCAGTGACACAGGGTAAAAAGGTTCTGTTCACTACTGCTGATCACTAGACGGTATGCTGCCACCACTGCACTTATGCTGCTCACTCATGGTGAAGGCGGTAGCCTTCCACCACTATAAGGGTAGCACTTTGGGTGCCCCTCCTGTTCCAACAAGAGTACCGTTTGTGAGACAGGATTGTGTCATGGCGCACACGCATGACCTGTGTTTGCCTGTGACAAAAAAAATCAGGATTAGGGATCCCTACTACAGTCCACTTGGGCACTCACGTCTGTTGTACACATCTCTTAACTTGCAGTGACTTTTCTGTCCTGACAGCTACCCATTCAAAACTGCAGAAAAACACAACAAATTAAAAAATATATATAATTTTTAAACTCTATTTATTTATTCTTAATAACAATATAACTGTAACAAAAAACTAATTAAACACTTTTCAAAAACGGCCTTAATTATCATATTTTAGTAATCAATAATTTAAAACTTCACTTATAAATAAGACCACAAATCTACTTACCCTTGATTATCCCTACTTTGATATTTTTTGTAGTCACAATATATTGACTTTAGTATTAAGCACCAATGATATTCTGGCATCGATATTCAGGGCTGGCTCCCATATCTACACATAGCTAGAAATATTGCTTCTGGTCGGACATAGGTGGTGTTGTTCGTGTTCATTTTCAGTTGTCTGTTGTATTGGTGAGTAGCCTTTCAACTTGTGGATGCAGGTTGTGGATTCTATGCTTAATGTACATTTTTAATATTCGGGTATCATTTTCACAGTGGAATGGTGGTGGGTTGTTTAATACAAACAAGTCATTATATTCCTCCTGTGAGTTTGTTGCAGGTTCAAACTAGCTGGTAGCATTAGATGAAGTTCTGAAGTTTATGCTGAGCCTGCTTGCATAGCTAAATCCAATGCCATTTGCGAAGTGGACATGCTGCTACCCTGCCCTCTGGCTCCATGTTGCAAACCTAAACATTATTCAGTGCTTAATTTGTGCAAGAAGCATCATCTATACGCATTTTTCTGGCCAGGGACTCCTTCATCATCACCAGACTTTAAGAAAAGGTGATTAAAAAGTGAGACAAATGGAAAACAATTGACAAGGGAGGGGGGAGAAGGGAAAAAAAGGACCCTTAAGAGTGAGATAAAGGGACTTGCAGTGGAAGGCGCTGGAAGATCGAGGCATGTGGTGGAATCCAGAGGAGGCAGTGCTAGCATTCAGTAATTTTGGCAATTGGCAGCTCCTGAGAAAAACTTTGGTTCCCTACACTTATTTTATTCTTTCTTCCTTTTTTTTATTTTTACAAAAATAAACTGGTAACGAGTGCATTCACTGTAATGGGAGGCGAAAGCAGAAAGTCACGGAGTGGAAGGATAATTGCTCTAAGCAGGTGCAAACGACGTTTTGTGAGAGGTGATGAGGTGTTTGTGATGAGGGAGTGCCTCTGAAATTGGTTATGGGCAATGGTGTTCCCGTTTGGCTACAAGAGCTGCTGGAATTCCACATCAAAAGGCCATCAAATATCGCCACAAAGTAGTGTTTCGTGCTCTAATCCAATGGATTATTTGAGGTGAAGTAGTTACTGCAGGATAGTGTTGCATATGATGAAGAAAGGTGCTTTAATTCTGCTAAAAGTAGCGGGTGAAATGTTGTGTTCCTGTGTAGTAACGCCCAAGAGATTAGCAGTTAGGTAACTGCTATTTCCGAGGGGCAGGCTCCCTGGAAAGATGTGTCCTAGAATGGATTGGGTGGCGATTGGAAGTCGTGGTAAATCGCATAAGAAAAGCAGAGGAAAAGCTTAAAAGGGCACAGGAGGAGATCAGTGGCCCAGTGTGATGTAAATATGATGTGTGTTGTGATTTCATAAGAATCTGGAAGGATTGTATGATGATGAAAATACTTTCTGCCTGCTTGTGCCAAAGAGGGTGAGTCATGTCTAGGAGCTTTTGTGTCGTGACCCTTGTGTTTATCTAGACAAAACTATTGAACATACACAAAGGTCAGAAAGTTAAATACATTTGTAATTTCTCTTGAAAATTGGGACTTTCATATTGCCCCCCATTTTCAGCATTGTATACACAAGTATAATTAAAGCTTTGCACTCATGTACAAAACACTAATCTTCAAGCTGTCTTCTACATACAATGAAAATATCTGTGAGAGGAACAAAATATAAGATATTATGTTGTTTGAGAATTCTTTATTAAATGTACGATTTCAAATGTACGGAATAACCAGGATTGCATTGACACAAAGTTACAGTGTGAACCTTCACAGACTATTTGAACATACATGCATACATTCACATAATAGACATTTTGCATACCCCTTGTCATTGAAACTGGCCTTAAGGGGCATATGTACAAGCCAAGTGCGCCGCCGCAGCGGTGAAAACAAAGGCAGACTGCAGACTCATATCTCTGGAGCCATGCAAAGCCACCTTGTATGGCTTTTTTAATGATCTCATAGATATGGAGTAAGGCAATGCAGCGCAAGTCACTGCGCTGTCATACTCTGTACTAGGGAGGCATTCCATGGGCGCTGCGTGGGTTTTCCCATGCAAAACCCATGGATTTTGATGCATTACCAGATTTACAAGAACTTGTAAACCTGGGAATGCGTCAAAATCTTACGCCTCCCCAGGGGAGGCGTAACAACGAGAAATATCTTTAAATGCCTCCATGGATTATTTCTGTGCAGGAAGGTGCCCCTTCCTGCACTTAAACAATCCTGCCTACAACACAGTCACCCTGGCACCAAGGTGCCTGCGTTGGCAATAGGCTGCCTAACAGTGCAGGGGGAAAGAACAGGAATGCACTGTATTTCATAAGTACGGGGGAATCTTGTCCTTTCCCTGCACAACTATTCTAGTAAATATGCCCCTAAGTGTCCTCAGAAGATGTATGCATTTGAGAAAAGAGTAGGGTGTCTAAACACAATCCGAGTGTGTTTTGGGCTTCCAGTTGAAACAGAAGGATGAATGATGACTGTAATTGTGTGAGTTTGTGTGTGCTGTAGTTTGTTAGTGTATGCTAAGTGATAAAGATTTTGTAAAAGTGCCTATCTATTCCAAATATTACTACTTATTATTAATTCTACTACACAAGGAAATGCTTCTTCTTCCAAACTAAGGTCACCATTGATGGGAAAGTGTGGAAATATTTGGCGTGGTTTGAAATATAGAAAATTTGAATGATACTGCAGTAGCTGCTGAGGCACAAAATAGGAGTCCTGCACACTTAACTCTTCTGTGGAGCTGATTAACTTAACAATTGATGCTAATTACCTTCCAGCACTCACACTAATCTTCTATGCTCCAGTAAAGAGTTGTTTGTCTCCTCCTAGAGTAGCTCATCATCACAGGGTTTTGTAACATTACCTTTAGAAAAAGACCATGTATGCCACAAGAAATGCTGTTAACCCGGTCCCAGTGCCAAGGAGACCCTTGAAAAGTGTTGACATAATTTTACAAGCGGATAAAGCCACCCGTGACAAGACCACTAGGACACTGCTAAAAAAGATATTACTTGACAATTGCCACTTGCAGATCAATTGTATTAGATTCCCCTATCACACTTTACAGGAATTGGTAGCTGTTTTGAAAGACATTTTTCCATGATTCATTTCTCTAATATTTGTGTACTGATGTGACCCACTGTTTCTCAGAACACTATTACCAGGACGTGTGCTGTCTTTCCTTAGATGATAGTTTAATATTGCATTTATCAGTCACATTCTCTAAGTGTTTGTATGAATTTGTACGCTGTTGTACATACATCATACATTTTTCTAAGAATCTTGCCTTCATATTTTTTATCAAGGTTTATAAATTAATGAAGCATTGTTGAACTCATAATAAGAACTGAATGCTCTTTTTGTTTCTAATAAGTAATTACCACTTAATAAACTTTGGAGGTACTTCTGCTTTATCCTTGAAAAGATGAAGAGCTGCCACCATTTCAAATAGGTACCTTACGTTGCCTTTTACCTTGGTCTCTGACCAGTAAGCATTCAAGTACCTCAGTCTGGGGAAGAACTAACGGGTTTTGAACATGCAATCCGAGGTCAGCTGAGGGAAATCAGGAAGCCAGCACTCACTGAGGCACCAGCAATCTATCGGAGCCATCCGGAGGGAAAATCCGCTCCCCCGGCCCTAGCTTCCGAGACAATCGAGACGCGGCTGCGGGTGTGGCCTGGGCGGTGTGCACCGCATCAAAAACAGGTGCGCAGGAAAGCCATGGTGCAAAAAAGATTGGTTGGGGCCGATGGTTGACTAGAGGAGAGCCACTACAGCATCCGCTCCTGGTGTGGGTTGAGGACACCGGACCTGGGGGGGGTGTGGCATGATACGGCTGCACCCAGGCCGCAGCACGTGGGAAAGGCCGGAGGACACAAAACTGGGAGAGGTTCCCAGGCCAAGCTGAGGCCAGGCAACAGACATACAGCGAGTGGGCAGGAGAGACCGCACAATGGGAATTGGGGGGAGCCTCCTCCGCAGCAAGAAAGGAGTGTCCCAAGGACATTCGCAAGGCCAGGGAGGTACATCCGACTCAGTGGGGAAGGAGGGGACAAAAATCAAACAGACGTAGAGAATTAGGAAGAAGAGGACTGAGACATGGTCCCCCCGGCATGCCCTATCCCCCCTGGAACCAGATGAAAGAGGGAATCGGTGGGAAGGAGAGGAGGCATAAGAATATCCAGGAGAGGAGGAACGGAGTGATAACACGAGACAAGGCCCTGAATAAGTGTTTAAAATACAAACCATCCAGATGAACGGAGGAGGGCAGTGAAGCCTCTGGGGCAACATTGCAGGAGAGCAGCACAGAGCCTGGGAGGTGGAACCCCCACTTCCTGACCCCAATCCTAGGCACGGTGGGTGTGAGGGGGGCTTTCGACCCCGCTGAGAGAGACGGGAGCGCCTTGCAAGCCATAGTCAAACCCGAAGAACCAAACTCAGGCACAAAATGGACAAATACACAGTATCGAGAGTGCAGGCCGCATCCGGAATCCACACCTCAGACACCATCGGTACACCTGAGCCCTTATTAAACACTATCATGATGGCTGTCTCAGATCTGAAACAGACACTGGAACCAAAACTCGATGCAGTGATAATAGATGTCTCCCTTCTAAGAGCGGATCTTCAAAAAATGGCGGACAAAGTTAATAAAGCTGAAACGCATATCCAGGACCTGCAGTCCACGTCTAAACATTTAGAGGAACATGTACAATTACTCAACAAGCAACAGAACATAATGGAGGCCAGGCTTGAAAACCAGGAGGGAAGAGCAAGAAGGAACAACATCAGAGTGGTTGTGGTGCCGGAAGGGACACAGTGCCCCAGTGTCGATCTTTTTCTGGAGGATCTTATTCTTAATAAACTCTGACCGAATTGCCTATCCAAAATCTTTTCGGTGGAAACGGCACATCGGGTGCCGATCCCGCCACCAAAACCTGGGGCTCCACCATGAACAATTATAGCACGGATCCTCAGTTACAGAGACAGGGACCCCATCCTACAAGCAGCATGGACTCAAGGAGACCTACTTTATGAAAATGCACAAGTTAGAATCTTCCCAGACTTCACGGGCCAGGTCCAAAATCTGCGTCATAGCTTTGAGGAAGTTAAAAAAGTCCTGTGCAAAAAAGGAATCAAATACATGATGCTGTTTCCAGCAAGGCTGTGGATAGTCACAGAGGGCAAATCCTGGTTCTTCACGTGGCCTGAGGATGTGTGGGCTTGGATCGAGGGCTGGTGGAAGGCTGGACAACCCCAACGAAGAGAGGTGGTGAGGAGCAAACAAGACACCAGAAGATCGGACAATCCCTCAACGCCTTGTGCAGATGATACAGAGACAGAAAAGGGCTGAGAGTCACCCTGAGGGATCACATAATGCAGAAAAGACTAGATGGGGCAAGTGGAGGGGAGGGAGACTGGATGTATCTTACATAGCTGGAACATCCCTAAGTCAAGGAGACCGCAATTTCTTGTGTACTCAGCATAGTAGTCCAATTCACATGTTATGACTCGTAATCAGGGGCCAACTAACAGCCACATCTAAAGGGGTTCATACACCGGTAGCTATCACATAGTTACTATAGGCAGAGCTAACCAACCCTAAGTACAGTTTGATGTTAAGGAACGGGCGACAGGCACTCTGTAAGTTGTGGGGGTGGGTAGTTCTGAGCCTACTAAGCAGGGTTGCAGGGAGGGGGAAGTATTATGGGAAATTGTTCATTTTTGTTTTTGTATACTGTTTCTTGCTCAGACTAACTTTGCTAGATGGAGGGAGGAGAGCTGGGGGAGGGAGGGAGGGGAAAGAGGTGCCCTATTGTCATATTAGCACAGGACTCATTATACAGACACCAAGGCAATGCAGAAGACAACAAAGGGCAGCTGAAGGCAATGACCTGAAATGTTAATGGCCTGGTAAACAAGATTAAACGTACGCTAGTACTGCAATTTATTAAACGCCAGGCCCCTGATATAGTCCTATTTCAGGAAATTCACTTAAAAGGCGACAATTATAGAGCACTAAATCAAATGGGATATACCTTACTGGCACACACTGGATTTACCACTGTTTCTCGGGGAGTGGAGATTCTACTTAAAACTTCCACACCATTCATTCCGGGACAGGTTTGGGCTGGCCCTCTAGGTCGCTATGTGGCAAAGACTGGCACCTGGTATAGTCAGACATTTAACATCTGCTCTATATATGTGCCTCCCACGCTACGGAACGAAATGCTTCCGGCGCTGGGAACTGTGCTGCTAGAAATGCCAGTTGGCACCTTATTATTAGGGGGAGACATGAATGACACCATGAACCCAGGATGTGATAGACTGACCATTGCTAGGCCCGGGAATGTCATAAGCCATTTGAGATCCTTTATAGATTCCATGGGATTGGTGGACCTGTGGAAGGATCACAACCCCCAAGCCCGACAATTTACACATCTCTCTGCATCCCACAGTAGCTTATCCCGTCTGAATTATTTATTCACACATGGGGCAGATGCAGGTAGATTCCATGACGCGCAACACTTGGCTCGAGGAGTCTCAGATCATTCACCAATAGTTGTCATACTTAGGAGCTCCTCAAGGACCACGTCCCTACCTCCCAGGATAGCTACATAGGACCTCAAAGACTGCACACTCCAGGGGAAAATCAGAGAGGGGGGGGAAAACTATTTAAAAGAAAACATAGGATCGTAGACTCAGTGGACACCCTCTGGGAAGCATTAAGGGCCAGATGTATCAAAGGGTTTTACCCATTCTGTGTCTATGGGAAAATGCGTGGGTACATATGGCCCTAAGAGTAGTATTAAGAGGTCACACCCAGGCAGTGATTGGGGGGAGTAAATAAGCAGAAATGACTTAAGTATGATACAGTAGAGAGAGAGTTCGCAGACTTGGATAAACAGATGACAGGGAGTTCAGAACCGACTATAGACCACTGTCACAGACTTCGGCTTAAACAGAAAGAGCTTAAAGACTTGGCTGAAAACACAGCTAGGTAACACACTCTGGCAGGGCAGTGACGACTATATGATGTGGGAGACAAGGCTGGCAAATTGATAGTATGGCTAGAAAGGAGGGACATGTGTCACAACTGGATGGCAGAGCAATGGGGGGAGGGAATCGAGAAGCTTGCCTCAGGTCCAGAAATAGCAGAGGCATTCTCTGCATACTATGAGCAGATTTACGCCTCTGGGATGGTTCACACGGAAAGAGACTGTGGCGAACTCCTGGGAGACCTCCAGCTTCAGGTCTTATCGGCAGAAGATAGAGGGACACTGGAACAGGAGTTGACAGTTGAGAAAGTATGGGAGGCTATTGTGGGGGCTGCAGTCGGGGAAGGCGACGGGCCCTAACAGCTTACCAGTCAAACTATATAAATGTGTTGCAAACATAGTGGCCCCACACATGTTAGCTATGTTCCAGGAGGCCAAAACAGTAGGGTACCTCCCACCAGACCTGAGGGAAGCCATGATTGTGGTGATACTTAAAAAAGGCAAGCCGCAAACGGCGTGTAGCTCCTACTGACCTATATCACTAATTAACCTATAAGCGAAAGTTCTTGCGAAAAAATTGAGTCAAAGGCTCCAGCTAGTTATAACAAGGCTGGTGCACCCGGACCAGTCGGGCTTAATGTCAAATAGGAGCACCAGACTTAGGGCCTGATTACAACTTCGGTGGAGGGGGTTAATCCGTCCCAAATGTGACAGATATCCCGCCCACCGAATTACGAGTCCATTATATCCTATGGAACTCGTAATACCGCTGGCGGGATATCCGTCACATTTGGGACGGATTAACACCCTCCGCCGAAGTAGTAATCAGGCCCTTAATCTTAAAAGACTATATGGGATTCTGCATGCGATGCAGGTCCTGCTATGGTATTATCACTGGACGCGAAAATGGCCTTTGATAGCATAGAATGGCCTTTCCTCTTTGCAGTACTTACAAGACTGGGTTTCGGCACTGTGTTCCGCTTGTGGGTCCAATTACTAAAATGATCCAAGGATCAGGGTTAAAATCAACAGAGCAGTCTTGCGCTCCTTCATGCTTCATAGAGGCACACGACAGGGATGTCCACTGTCCCCGCTCCTCTTTGCCTTGGTCATGGAGCCATTGGCCGAGTGGATACGACAGGATCCACTCATGTGAGGAATCAGGGAAGGGGACAACTGGTAAGCACGGATTTCCCTATACGCAGACGATGTCCTACTGTACGTCACAAAACCTTATCTTTCAGTGGACAGGCTACTGCACATCATACACACCTTTGGACAATATTTGGGATATCAAATAAATTGGTGAAAAATCCTGACCCTTCCCGCTGACTGGAAGAGAGAGTACTTTGCCACCCGGATGTGGGATCCCCTGATTAAGGAGGGATTTAGATATCTGGGAATATATATCACAAGGAGCCCTGAGGCTTTTCTCAAGAGAAATTTATGCCCACAACTGGACTGTCTGCGGGACGATGTATCGCATTGGCAAACACTTCCTGTGTCTCTAATGGGTCGCGCGGTCCTGCCCAAAAGGATGACACTCCCTAGACTACTGTATGTCCTTCAAAACACCCCATATCCAGTGCCTAAAGAGTTCTTCAACAAAATCAACAGTGAAATGCGCATCCTTCTCTGGGACAGGGGCAGCTCGCGTATTGCATTACATAAGCTCCAGAGAGGGGTCTATGAAGGAGGATTATCGATCCCGGATATCCAGGCCTATTACTGGGCAGCCCAGTTGGTCGCAGTGAACGAGTCGGTATATGCAAGCAGTGAAGAACCAGCGTACAGGGTAGATAGAGTGGCGATGGGGGAGAGCGAATACCCCGCAATATTGTATATTAGGAAAAAGGAGGCAAGTCTTCCACCACATACCAGAGCCACAGTCTGAGCATGGAGAGAGGTGACAAAGACCATGGGATGGGTGAACACACTGACAAATGCAACCCCGCTTTGGACTACTCCGAAGTGGGGAGATTGGAAGGCTTTAAAAGATGGAGTCTCATAGGTATAGAGCAGTTGTGGGATGTGTGGAGAAATGGGAGATGTATTTCCTTTGAAGAGCTCTGTACTGAATTCTCCACGGCAGACTCAGAGAGATATAAGTATCTCCAGATGAGACATGCACTCCGACACCACATAAAAGAAGGGGAATCCCCCCCAGATACATCCCCGTTAGAAGACAGACCGCTATTGGAGCCACTTCCAATCAAGGCAGTATCACTGATTTATAAAAAGATACTGAATAACACCTCAGTCTCTTTGCGAACACTATAAGAGGCCTGGGAAGGAGACATAGATCCCATTAGTGATGAAGACTGGCGGGAAGCCCTGCAGAGCCTCCATGAGGTGGGGATCCGGGGCCAATTTCGCCTGATACAGTTAAGGCTTTTACACGGGTCATATTATTCCAAATACTTACTACATCATATCGTCTATAGTGATTGTAATCTGTGTGGTGGGGGGGGGGGTGGCCTGGAGGGGGACCTTTTTTCATACACTATGAAGTTGCCCAATCATTCATGGTTTCTGGTCCCAGGTAGCAGCAGTGCTGACACGAGTGACAGGCCTGGCAGTGCCAATGGAGGACAGCTGGCACATTCTAAACATTACAGGGGAGGAAAATTGGCCCAGACACCAAGCAACATGGTTGAGGCTAGCAGCTGGAGTGGCCAAAAGGGACATAGCCAAAGCTTGGGGAGCAAGTGAGCCCACTTCAATTAGAGACTGGAAATATAACATGAATGGGTGTCATCTAGTCGAACAGGAGATCTCTAAAGGTCGGGCTGTATCAAGAAATATGATAAAATTTGGTCCCCATAGCGTAGTTATAGAGGTATATGAACACATATGCGATATAATGTATGGCGAGGTACCTCATGTGTGCATGGGCTGGGAACGTTAGTTCCACTGATCCATGATCACAGAGAGACTGCATGATGAACAGTAAATTAACTAACTTACTGATATGGCGAATTGCAATATTATACTGTTCTTCCTCTAAAAAGCAAAGTGTAACCTATATTATGATGATTACATATGATGTATTCTGAGCATATGAGTATTTAAATAAAAAGAGTTTAAAAAAATTATCTTACGTTTCAAATGATTCCTTTAATTCTCTATTTATCTGTATTTTCTTAAAATTGTCTTTCTTTAAAATCGGTTTTCCATGATTTCATTTTTTCCAATGTGGTACCTCAGTTTTGATTTTTCTATTAATTCACACATCACTTATAACACCTCTGTAGACCTGAGGTTTTCTGAAACATTCTCCAGGCTAAGTCTAGATTAGAAGGTTGTGGTTGATATTTGGTGATCATGGAGCAGAATTTCCCTTGAGCCAAATGTATGTGTACCAATTGTTTTAACTGATAATCGATATCACTGGCAGAGAGACATTCCTAAGCAAAGGTGTAGTGTGGGGGGGTCCGCATTTCTTGCTGCTACATTCTGTACCTTTTATGTGCCACGAAAATACCTTTTTTGTATCCCCATGTACAGAACTCACTCCGTGCTAACACTAGCTAATGTAGCATGATGCTCTTCAGAGAGACAAGGTTGGGTTACCATAGCAGTTTTTAAAAAAAGAATTAAAAAGAATGGTTCAGCACTGACCATGTTAATTACTGACCATTACCATTGAAAAAGCCATTCGATGACTGTTGTGAGAATATGTTTTAAAACTTTAGAAGTTATAAACTAACCTAAGAACATTCTATAATGCCTTCTGTTGGTGAATCTTGGAACAGACTCTCGAAGAAATTGTGCAAGCATTAATAGCAGCAGGACCAAAGCTGGACTGACTGTACCAGGCTTTGGGTGGTTCTTTCGGAGACGGGAGAGGTGGAGGACCCGTTTTGCTACTTTGGGCCAGTTCTGAAGCAGTACTGCCATATCGTCGTCCACTTACAAAATCCGCAAGCCTGACCAGCATAGTCACTCTCTTCTGCCTCTCCCTGCAGAGTTCCTCGTATATTGAGCAGTTTTCAGGCAACAATAAAAGCGTTAAAATTAATTTCTCTGGTGATTAATTTGCCTCCTGGATCAAGTGTTGTCTATTGGCAGTTTTACTCATCTAAAGTAGTGCAGAGGGTTAATATTTCTGCTGCAAAGAACGTGGCCATGCAGATGACATCACAGATCTGTATTGAATGTGCAAGGCTCAGTGGGCTACTGCTTTTGTCAGAGATCCTTTTGTAACTTGCAGTTCATAACTTACAGTCATACTTTAGCACAGTGAAATATGAATTGCTGTCAAAGAATTGCATGCAAACTGCATGGTAAAAGTTTGAAAGGTACAATTTCCCTCAGTCTTTCATTATCCTAATGTTGCTAAAAATTTTATGAGTAAATCTAACCCCAATTAGTGTGTTATATTAGTATTCTGAATCCTGAGTTTATGCTTCTCCAGATCAAACACTTTTAAAAACTGTCTACCCGTATGGATGACACCTGGTATTCCCTTTTGTCTTATGTACCATTTTCTATACACTGATTTACTCACGTATGATTCATTGTCTATGTGTGTGTGATGCAGAATGTTCCAACATCCTACACTAGTATGAGAGGCACTAAAAACAAATGAAATAAATGTGAGAAAGGGGGCTGAGGAGACATGAGGGCACTGTTGGAGGGTGATAATAAGGGAACCATTGACGGACCCCAACAATCATTGTTGTATCCTGGTGCACTGTAAGATCTTCATTCACTATGATTTAAAAGCTAATATAATTAAATATATAATGAAAAATGTGTTGTAGACTGCACAATCTGAGATACTTTTTCCCCAATATTTTCCCCGAACCTCTCTAGAATTGGTGTGCCTCACTTGCTGTGCTCGCTCGCTATGCACAGTACAGGGCTGCTCTGACAAAATTTGCCAGGGATGCTTTGGGTTCCCAGTCCAGCCCTGAGCCTGACTAATGTAGGTAGGCTACTAATAATGTGATACACTGTTCCTGAGAAAAAACCAGGGGACTGTAAGGCAAGTGCTATGGGATCCTATTAGTTAGGAGCACGAGTCCTCACACACCCAGTTGGGAGCGCGACCAAGGGTAGGTGCAACCACCCCCAGCCGGGTACCTAGAATGTGCTATGTGATCCTGGCTGTAAGCTTGCGTGATCCCAGGAAGCCCTTACTTAAATTAGGAGGGGCGACGAATAGGCAGTAAATCTATGGTCCTAATGGACTGATGTAAGTGACTGACGTTACCTACCTTTTCTTGACTGTCAGATTTGATATGTTAATAGCTTACTCAGCTTTTAGTAGGAGGAGTTTCTTTATACTAGGTCCTGAGGAAGCGTCATTGGAACCATGTGGACCGCTGAGACGCGAAACATGTCGACCCAATTCTTGAGGTGGGTTTTGTAATTTCCTGACCCCCCATAACAAGACAGATAGTCAGAGAGTGGTTGATCATTATCTCTGTCCCACTCTCGTGACGAATATTTTAATCTTGGCCTCTACCCTATACAAACAGAATAAAGTTAATCATACAGTTAGGGTTCTGAACCAATTTTAGTTTCCGTTTTCAACCCTCCTCGGTGTCTTCCCCTTGATTTTTTTTGAGGGTGAGTGTGGCATCATCGAGAAAAGATCTCCGGCAAAGAGCCCCCCGTTGGGTGGTGCCCGTCAGACATTGCAGCGCCAGTCTGACGAGGAGCCTGTCCGATGATGAAGCATGACACCCAACTGGGTGTGTGAGGACTCGTGCTCCTAACTAATAGGATCCCATAGCACTTGCCTTACAGTCCCCTGATTTTTTTTCAGGAACAGTGTATCACATTATTAGTAACTTGTACAGGAGGACATACACTGGACCTTGAATCCTCCTAATCCCCCTATTCGTGACGTAATGTAGGTAGGCTTCCAAAGGCATGCCTATACTTTGAACGCTTATTAAACCACGTAGAGGAACTGCTTGGATCTGGGAGCGGTTATGGCCTCTCTGACTGCCTTTGTGCATGATTAAAGAAAAAACAACTCCTCCCAGTAGCCACAGTGGCACCCTGCCCTTGCTATCCATGTGAAAGGTGTCATGTGTCAAGAGGATTTCATGTAGTAGGGGAAATCCACATAGGACAGAACAAAAACTCCTTGGAAAACGTGGTAGTTCTTACGTTGAAATGAAGTTATACAGGAAATTGGCAGCAAGACACCAACCTGAGACAGCGGAGAAAGAGTCCAGAAAATAGGCTTCCAAGAAAGAAAACCTAATGGGAAAATAGCTTTACGAAAAGAGCAAAAATGTACAAATGCATCTAAGGTTGGTGTTGAACACAATGAGTGTGTTAGGCAGGAAATGGTATCACAGGTATTTGTTTGGGCACCATGGACAGGGAAGCTCTGGAAACAAAAACGGAATGATGAATATTTTGATTAGGAATAGAAATATAACTAAGTTCGTCCGGCCTCTCAAGGAAAATGTAATACATTTGTACAGCAAGCACAAAAAGGCAAAACAAATTTTAACATCCTATACTCCTTGTTCTGACTCATAATCCTGTTGTCTCAGACGTCCCACAGAACAGCCCACTATCAGCAGGAAACCTCTGAGGTTACCTCAGCCCACTCATGGCAACACCGGCTAGCAGCCTTGGACACCAGCTAGCAGTCTTGGACACCAGCTAGCAGTCTTGGGCAGAGCAGACAGGGAATCCTTCCTGAATGGCTTGCTTGAAGAACTTTCAGAGGGAAACAGGCAGGGTACAGGAGAGATGCTCTGCGTTCCAGCGTGTTGATGAAAAGGCAGGTGACCATGCTGCCACGGCCATGGAATCTAAGTCACTCCCTGGTCACTTCCATTAAAAAGTGCAACAGACATTGGAGAGCGAGCGAAGCCTACCATGGGCAAACAGTGGGGGCTGGTTTGAGCACCTTTGCTAGGGCTGCATTTGGATTCCCAGTTCGCCCCTGCGAGTGAACATCAGCAAACCTTCATCACTATATTCACACTCTCTGAATACAGATCATATTTTAACGCAGGGCATGTAATAAAATGTGTTGTTGGTTGGTGGTGTTCTAGAACAAACAAAGAAACAGGTATCCTTGCTATTCTTTGTTATCGGGCCCTCTCTGATACATTTTTGTATCTACTAATGGAGTAGTTTGTATCCCACAGTGCTGTTCCTGCACCATCCTACTATGAGGTTTCCTATTTCTTAAAACCACTTTGTGACCGGTCCGTGGAGAATGACGTTGTGTTTCAGCAGTGGAGCTCGAATGAATCCATGAAGCTCAGTCCTCAGTCACAACACAACATATCGCCTCTCTAAAGGAAAGGCTACAGGATGCACTGCACCGTCGCAATCTTATTCAGCTTATGCAAAGTAATAGAGAAAACGTTGCTCCGAATTTCAAATAGCATGAGAGCCAAGGTGTCTGATGGAATGAGGGACATTTCCCACACGCCCTAATGTAAGATGCATCTCTTGGATAGAGCACGGCAATTGCCTGGGTGTAGAATCCAGGGATCCGCCTTCAAACATCTATTGCAAATATTTGGTCTCTGGGGTGCGATTGAAAGTGTCTATTTCTTCAGGTAAAGTACTTAACAGCAGCTTTAAGACTCTATTTCGTGAGTAGAGTCGCCGTGGACCAGTCTTGTAATGTCTTCTGCCTGTTTATTGCATTTAACGCATCCCTTCGGTGCCTTTTACCTCAATTCAGCCTCTAGATAACAAAAAAGAAGAGCGAATGTTCTCTCAATCAAGCCTGGTGGGAACCCCTCAATAGCATCTATTGATGAAAAGTCACTTGGAAATCTACTTATAGTGTCTGTCTGCCAAGTACAGTCTTTAGGGATAGCGTTTAACTCTCACCGTGTGTGTTTTTGATAGAGAGGATCCTTCGTTGTTTACGTCCCGTCTAACGTGTCCAGGGAACGCCCACCACTTTCCTTACAGCTGCTTTTAGAGGCTCAGACCTACGAATAATCTATCTATGCACTTATTAATTTCAGTGTTTGAGTGAATAGCCTGCAAAGTGTACATACCGGGTAAGTCAGACATGTTGTACCCTAAATATTGTTTACACAAATAATGTTATAATGTTCCATTGCATTTAGATTTTCTATTAAAATAATAATATTATAATAAATAGGTTTCTTCTGAACCGTACGCTGGTAACTTGTGTAGAGAACTCTCTGGAATGCCGATTTCGCATAAATTGTAGCGCATACTGTCATATATGTTGATAATCACAGTATTAGCATTAAAAGCAAAAATTACAAATATTTGTTACACAACATAAAACAATCCACTTACCATATAACTCACTTACAATAATTTCTCTCAGTAATATATTTTTGATTTGTAAATAAGAATTAAAGGCTAGAATTAAGAATAGAAAAGATCAGACGGAAGTAATGGGAAGGGGAGGGTTACCGAACAACTCAGTAAATGTAAGTCTTGCATTTTACTTACTTAAACCCGGGATCTAAATACCATCTACGGTCCTGCCTGTAGCATCAGATGTTTAAGGATGCATCAGCAGCATATAATGGCTGAAAAAAAGTATATGGCAATCAGAGTAGCAACCTGTAGGTTGTGAGACGATTTACAAATTAATAATCATGGGTTTAGGTGGTAAAGTATTGCTCCATACCTAAATCAAACCTGCAAGCCCAAATGCAGCTGATTCTATGTCAAGACAAATAATTTCCTACTATGCCGTCTCCAAACTTTACTGTTCATCAGTAGCAAAGTAATACCAGCAAAGACGTCCTTTTTAATTGAAACACTACAAATATGAAAAATACAACTAACGACATGAATAAAACACTTCCCCCAATCAGTGCTCCTCCAACAGTCCATATTCTCATGTCCTGTTCCTTTGACCCTTTCTCTTCCTCTTTTATTTGCTTCTCACCAGTGAGTAAAGTGTTCCTTTATTCTTCTCTATGGGCTTTTTTATTTATTGAACTTTGCATATTTTGGCACAAACAGATGTGTAGTGGTATGAGCTACATGAGTTTATTGGTTGGGCTTTGATTCTGTACTTAATTTGTAAAAAAGATAAGTGCCAGAGCCCTTGTCAGGAGGCCACTACGGCTTTTACCAGCCCTTGGCCCTGCCAGCGCTGTCAATGGCAGTATCACCACACTCATACAAGTGTCACAATTCAAGCTTTAAATATACATTGAACATGTCTAATGCATGCCGCTATTCTTATAGGTTTGGGTGGCAGGTATTAGTGATTTTAATGTATGTTTAATTCTTAAACAACTATTGTTGTGTTCCTCGGAATATTGTACAAACACCGCCACCATGTGACAACCTGTTATAAGAGCCAGTGTTGACAAAAAAGTGCCGGTACTGAGCACCGGTAACCACTGGCTCAAATTAAGCACTGCTTTGATTGGTATTTAACTGTGCCCTGGGGATGCAAATTGTCAGGCAATTCTCCTGTAGAGAGATGATTGCATAGGTCCTACCTTCGTCCCTTGCTAGATCAGTACTCTGCCTGAACCAGGGCTCGGTTGATATGGACCTTCCCTTGACGGTGTTACACCTGAAGCATCTCCTTCTACAAGGCATGCTGCAGGACAGCAGGTAAGGGCAAACTGCCAAGAAGTTGACATTTAGGATGCCAGTGCTGCCCCTCAAATAGGTCAAGGAATGGAGCAGCCAGGCCAAATTTAAGTGACTGCTAACGAACCCTAGAACGATGAGGGCTTCCTAAAGTGGACTGAAGAACCTGGATTGGGCCAACGCCTCATCAGCCCTGATGTTTAGCGTAAGCACAATCGTGTACTGGCAGGGAGGTGACAGTCACATGAGATTAGTGACCCCAGGGGAATCAGGACTCGCAGTGGCTGCCCACGGTAGGAGGGTGGTCTACACTGCTCCAGACTGACACAGAATAAGGAGGGAACAGCACCTGGCTCTGATTTTGGCGGGTCACAGGGAAACCTTTAAAGTGTATTAAGGTTATCTGGGGTGTGGTCGGCTTCTTTCTAGTCTGAGGAGCTGTGTCACAACATGACACAGCGCTTAGATGCTGATGCTTCCCAACCTGCTCAAGAGTGAGAGAAGAATTAGTGCTTCTAGAGAGTCATGAGTGTTTCAGTGGATGACATTGTGCAAAGAGTACTTGCAGAGCCCCTGGTGTCTATTCGGAATACTTTGGAGAAGCTAACCCAAAAGGAGCCCCACCCTCAAAATGGTGCCCCTGCAGTGGCATGGGCTGTGCAGGAGTCCCCTGCCCATCACTCTCGTAATGCGCACTGTCTACTATGCAGAACAGTGTGCATTACGAGGATGCTGGTTGCCCCTGTGGGCTGCAGCATTGCCGCCGGCTCAATTACGAGCTGGCGAGAATGCTTTCACCACTTTCCTGCTGGGCTGACTGGCAGAAACCTTGGTGGGAAAGTCTTAATGGGGCAGGCGGAGAGGTGGACAGCACTGTGGAAACAACCCCTTCGGGAGTTTGGCAGACGGGTGTTCCTGTCCGCCAAACTCATAATCGGGGCCTAACTCTTTCCTTAGGGAGGAGCTCACAGCACATGCTTGCACAGTTACATAATGTTTTAGTTCTGAAAGTTGGTATTTGGACGGATGGCCATTGCCACTCTGACCTGGGGTTTGGGCATTGGGACTGTTTGACTCTGGTGGTGGGAGATCATTCTCACAGGGTTGGTATCCCTTAAGGTTTGTGGTCACGAATGGGGGGGCTGGGGTAGGATGCGGAGCCTCCATGGGAGGACCTATTGCAACCACAAGCAGTGAGCAGTTCATATATTTTAATTAGCTGGAATGTGAGTGGCATGGGATTGGCAGCGAAGAGGCATAAAATCCTATCATACATACGACGTTGCGGGTAGATGTGGCTGTCTTACAGAGACACATTTAGCACCCAAGGAGGCAGATGCGGTAGAGCGGAGATGGAGTGGTTGGATTTTTGCTACTACCTACTTGCCTTTGCTCAAGGTTGAATGGTGTGGATCAGGCTGGGGATACTTCTAGAAGCACTGTCCACTCACATTGACAAGGAGGGGAATGTCCTCATTACGGGGTGGCTTAACGGAATGGAGCTGGTTTTGGGCAGCATATATGCCCGAACACTAAGAATATGCTGTTCTATGATTCCCTGACCTCACTGCTGGCACAGACCCCGGGGATGCCATTGCCCTGGGAGGGGATTTTAACACTATAGCAGATCGAGACATGGATTGCGCCAACCCGCCTCTGCTGAACTCCCCAACTGTTAGAGTCACTGTGGAGTTTCGAGGGTGGTACTCCCAGTAGGGGTTGTTGGAGGCATAGTGCTAGCAAAACATAAGTATGAGGGAATACACTTACTTCTTTCCAGTCCATGATCTACATGAGAGGCTGGATGGATGGATGTGCAGCTCAGATATACACAGGGGAGTCTCAAGAGTGGATCCCACACTCTTTCAGATCATAACCTTGTGCTTCTTCACCTGCTGTGGGGGAAGCACCCCTCGGCAATCCCTACATGGAAACTGACAGTGTCCTTGTTACTGGAACCCACCTTTAGGGTGCCTTTGGCAGCACTTGTTAGTAACTACTATGCTGAAAATGCGGATATGGCACGGAGCATGGGGACTGAATGGGAAGGCTTTAAGGTAGCGGTCCAGGGAATTTACATTGGGCTGTCAGTGGGTTTGTGCAGGTCTCTGTCCGGCAGGTTAGGGATGCTAGAAGACGAACTAGCTCGCATTGAGTGCTCCATTCCAACTGAATCGACACCGCATCCTTGACTGCTGGAGCACCAGGAGGAGACTGCGATGACTACGGAGCAGCTGTACACTCTCAACTGGAGGGACTATGTTGACAACTCCCATGCAGATGGGAGCAGAGCAGGGAGGCTAATGGCCTGGCTGATTCGCGAGGACTAGCTCACTCACGCTATTACCCACTTTAGGAACAACTGGAGGACCCTATTGCATACTCAGGATGAGATACTGGCAGTCTTCTTCTCCTATTACCGGGATCTATACAGTGTCCAACAGGAGCCTGGGACTGAAGTCCTGGACCATTTCTTACATAGAGCAGAACTCCTGTGAATGGAGATAGATGATCAGGAGACACTGGGATGGCCCATATGGGGAGGAAGTCAGAGCTGCCACTATAGACTTTTCTGGCAGGAAGATCTCTGGTGCAGACTGACTTACCGGTAGAGTTTTACTACGCATACGTGGATGACCTGGCACCCAGGCTCACTGTGCTCTATGACCATGAACTGGAGGTGGGGCGCCTCCTGGCCTCGTCCTAAGAGGCTCTGATTGTGTCGGTCCCTAAGCCGGGAGAAGATCAGGATAAGGTAGGGGAATATAGGCCGCTATCGATGTTGAACTTCAATTACAAAGTATGGAGCAAAATACATGCAGGCTGGCCATTAACATCTGCCCACCCTTGTGCATAGTGATCAGAATGACTTTACCCCACAGTGCAACACTGTTCCGTATACATTGACTGTTCCACATCATGGGAGAGCTGCCAGAGGAGTATGTGCAAGAGGCGCTGGCCTTCTCAATAGACATATGAAAGGCTTTTGGCACAATGGCCTGTACATACTTGCAGGCTGTGATACTGTGCATTAATTCGGGCCCATGTTGGTGTCAATGGGTTGCTCTGTTATATGCGGATGCTCGGTCTTGGGTGGCGGTTGGCATCTTAGAGTCTTTTGGGGTATACCAGGGCATGGAGCAGACGTGCCCCTTTTTCCCAATGCTTTATGCACAGACACTGGAACCCTTTGGTAGTATTATGAGGATGGAGGGTGCACAGTGAGATACGCGTGGTATCTCTGTGGCTGACAATATGTTGGTCTTCCTCTGTTGTTCAGAATTGGGACTACAGGGATCTATGTCCATGCTGGAGGACCTGGATGAGGTATCTGGTCTTCGGACAAATTGGGGAAAGATATTTATTTCCCTTTTTCTCCAGGACGAGCTGAAGCACCCCACTCAGTGACAGACCACCATATTAAATGGACACCAACACAGTAAAAAAATACCTGGGATTGAGGGTACTCCACGTAGTGGAGTACACGAGGACGGCCTATTTGGGATCAGCACATCGAGGAAAAAGGGAAATGGTGAAATTCTGGTTGTCTATGAATCTCCCCACTATGGCTAGAGTAGCCCTCACTAAAACGGTGATTCTTCCACGGGCACTCTACCAATTGGCTTCTCTCCCAATAGGGATCCCTCAGAGTTGGTTCCACGCTCTAGATGCTGTACATCAGGACTCGATTTTTGGATGGGGGACACAATAGAGCACCCTATCCTGGCCTGCCAGGCGTGGATGGCTAGGGGTCCCGGATAGGGGCTAAAGTTTCTATTGGCGCAGGTACAGTGGCTGATGCAGTAGCTGGTGGGCAGGGATGTAGGGGGGCATAAGGGGGGTTCACTGAGCCCCTGCCCAGTGGGATCCTAGTGCTTTAGTTGATGCGACATGTCCCATTAGGAGCCCCTCACTCATTGAGACCACTGAAGTTTGCTATGAGATGCTAGAAGGTCTTGGCTGTGCCACCCAGTGCTACATGCTCTAGCGATCCCATTGGTGGGCCTCCCTACCTGTCATGCGAGCTACTTTACAGGATGAAGGCTGGAATAGTAGTTAGTGGTGGGTATAGAAACTGTGGGAGACTGCTGTGCAGAAGGCATGCTACGACCCCATTTCTCAGGCATGGGGCGATAGAGGCAGCTCTGAGGGGCCTATGGGCCGGGGGTGGCGGATCCCCAAACTCATGATGTTTTGCAAGTCCTCCTGACCTTTGGCCATGGCCACAAACTGATGTAATGTCTTGGTAAATATGCAGTTGAAATGACCACTGAACACCATCCCCACAGGTGTGAGTGGTGGGAAACGTTGCTAGGTAGGAGGTTCCAAAACACAGAGTGGAAGATGGCTCTGGAACAGGTTCACAGCGTCTTGTGCAGTGCCCCCTTCAAATATATGGAATTCAGTTACGTACATACCACCTACCTGACCTGTCACCAAATAAACATTTTGAGACAAACAGAACACAAGTTCTGCCCTAGGCGTGCGCTGGAGGATGCTAGGTATAGGACCACCCCATGATCCAGTCTTTTCGGCAGTTAGTTGTCTCGTATGTGGAGTGTACACTGAATATTTGGGGCATCCATTCCATAGAGACATGCCTGCTGGGGGTCTATGTGAGGAATAAATTACGTAAGGTAGGGGACAGATTCTTAGATTTAGCGATGGTCCTAACAAGATGGGAGATAGAGCTCTACTAGAGTTCGCAGGAGGGCCCTCCACACACCCACTGGCGTCCATCATTGGAGCTGTGGGTCAGACCATAGGCTGTGGTATTACAAGACAAGGAGAGGTAGGAGTTAGGAGGTAACCCATTGCCAGACTGTAGTTAGAGGAGCTAAAGGGCTACTTGGTGGAGGGGTGAAGGGACTGAGACCCCAGCCTGAGACCCAGTTTGGTGTTTCTTGGTGTTTTCTGGTTAATACTTCCTTGATACTTTACTGTGGACCCAGGTGAGTGGAACACCAGTCTGCGATGGCACTGGGACAATGAGACCATCCTGGGGGTGGACACACAAATCATAACTCTGACAGAGAAGGGGGATGACCCTATGTTTACTCAGAATCATTGAAATGCTGTCTATGAATGACTGGGTCTGCCTACCCTGCCTTGCTTAGACTTGTTACCTGTTTGATGTACAAAAAATCAATAAAAATATGTTTTAAAAGAAAGCATGGCATGTGGTCTTTCTTGATCTGTCAGTGACTCCTCTGGTCATACTACTCCTGCATCCGAGAGCGATGATGAACCCAGAAAAGGAGAATCATCCATGTATTGAGAACTGTCAGTTACTCTTAGTAGGATTTCAGGAAAAAGTGGTACATTAAAGGCCTTTCAGGGGTGGGGCGAGGCCAGCCTCACATGATGGCGGACAGGCTTTAGAGACGCTCTGGCCGATTGCCCACGATCCTGTATGTCCCACCGTAATTACTTGATCGAGCCACCCTCAACTTATCTACCTTGAGCGGTGGACCCTGCGGGGGCCCATTTCTGCAGATTTGTGGCTTCCCCAGAAGGATAACACCACCTAAATAGATCACCTGGCTTGGGCCCCGACACTGGCGGCCGTGCAGGATGGGCCATTGCCGTGCGGCAGGAGTGGCTATTACGGCTGCATGCCAGTCTACCACGGCACATCACACAAGTGGGACGGATAATAGCTGGAGTCTGGTCTGCTCAGTGTGCAGCCACTGAAGACAGTAAGGGGAGAGGGAGCCAAGAGACTGAAGATGTGACTGTCGGACGTGACATTGTCAGTGGCTGAATCACGTGGATTCTCGTCCTGGGTGGGGAAGCTGCATATGAATGAGGGGGACATATCACGATCTATATCAGCATCCTTGAGTTGACCCTCCTTATCTCAGACACATTGCTACGGAGCTCTGGTAGTGGGCAGGGGGCCACCCCCCCTCATTGTGACTGCTGGGGCACTGCCCTGTGAGGTGAAGTCATGGGGAGAGGCATATTATTTATTTCGCCCTTCTCCCCCCTTTGTACAGAATCCTGAACAATAACATACATAATAGCGTCTCCAATGGAGGCGCAGTGGAATTGCTGCACCATATGGCCTTTGAATGGTGCTCGGAACTTGCACACCATGCTGCTGCGGCTGTCGCTTCTGCCCTGCACTTGGTGCCAGGGGGGCATTAGAAGAGCCCTCACCAACTCACTGAGGCACCTAGGACTGCTTGTGCTCCCCTGTGCGCCTAGGAGCATGGGAGTGGCGGGTCCTGCACTGGGTCCGGATCATTTTTCCCTGCGGTGTTGTGTTGGGCACACAATGCGTTAGAAGCACCTCAGCACAATAGCTGTGTTGTGCCGCCCTGAACCCTTCCGGGCATTGAGTAACCCTGCAGTACTTGAAGCGAGCAGTAAAGTCAACTGCCCCTGAATCCTGCACACCAGCATTGCTGCAGAATAGGATATCGGGCTGAAGTGCAGTGTATGGACTACAGAAGCAAGGATGGGCTGTAGGGGTGGATTAGAGCCCTCATCGCAGCGATCTGACAGCAGAACCATCCTGGGTACCAGGGCAACTGGCCCTTACCTCCCTACGCAGGGAATGACGTCCACCTCGGAAGTCAAACTAGCCCAAATTCTGAGTGCCATTGCAGCAAAAAAAGCAAGAGCTTAGTACAAAAGTGGATGTGGTAGCAATAGAACCTTGACTCTTGCAAACTGACCAACAGAAACTGGCAACCAGGCTCACCCAGGACGAACTCGACATGGCTGAAATCTGCCCAGCTGTTAAAGAACTCCAAGGATAAGTGCGTTCCCTTACAACCAAAGTGCAGGAACTGGAGGCCCGGGCTGAAGACTCCGAAGGGAAGTCCCACCTAAACAATATCCGCATTGTGGGATTTCCAGAAGGTGCAGAGGCTACTGACCCTACACAGTACTTTGAGCAGTGGGTATCTCAAAAGGTGGCACTGCCCCAATTCTCTGCATACTTTCTAGTGGAACGTGCCCAGAGGGTACCAGCATGACGACCCACACTGGGGTCCCCTCCAAGACCTGTGGTTGCATGCATTCTGAATGACAGAGAAAAATAAGTCCTCCTAGGAGCAGCTCGGATGGCAAGCCCACTCCACCAAGACAATGGCAGAATGAAAATGTATATAAAAGTATGTTATTGTTATAAAGTGGTGTCAGATTTCTTAATTGAATGTGTATCCCACTGCCTATGAGTGTGCAATACATGCTTAGCACTACCCTCTGATATACCAAACTGCTTGCCCACACTACTACAAAAGAGAGCAGTTGGGGTGTCATTTGTGTCTCTGTAATTCCTCTGGGGTTTGCTTTGACTCTTAGCACTGTGTACCTCTTTGCATCTCTCAAGAGCTGCACTCTGTTAGTACTGTGATTCCAAAAAGGAATCCACAATTGCCTTTAGCCTTAAATATTTTTTTTCAATTTTCCTAAAGTGTTTCAAATTAATTGTTGGGACCTTGTGTTTAGTTCCCCAATCAAAACTGTTTAGAATTGAAAAATACTTTAGGCAGTGAGGCCTCTTTCCAGATTATACTCTACTGGTACAGCATTGCAGGGCCTTCTTCCTTGGAGTGAAGTGCAAATAACAGCAAGCGGACCTTCTTCTTTATGGAATCGAGAGATGCCTGGGATTGTGTGGACCAGCACTGGTATGTGACCTCGCTGCCTTCTATCTCTGAGCTAACGCCACAACGCCGGAGGCTTGAATAAAAGAAGACAATCGTCACACAAGCACTCGAAAACCCCGGTTCTAGGCGCTCCCACGCCAGAGCAAGCCATAGAGGAATAGGCCCATCGCTGACCACAGCGGTCACCATATGGGCAGACAGACACTCACCCTCAGATGTTACCGTAGCCAATGACGCAACCGAATCTCTCTTCATTAACTCTGATGACAGTATGGTTTCACAATCACTCCCTAAAGTGACGCCACAAACAGCAGATGAGTTTCTGTGATGTACAGCCTGTGGAAATAGAAATGCTTACAAATGTGCTGAATTTGAAAAACAGGTGGGGCAAAGGAACATGTAGGCATGGACTACATAGACAGCTTAATAACAAGGGCATCTCGTCTGGTGTTTGATAGCATGCTGCAGCTCGCAGTACCTACAATGCTACATGTTCATAGCGAGCCTGGGCACCCCCTCACAGTTTGCCTCCTAGTCGCAGCCAACCCAATGGAGGCTAGAACAGGAGCACCCCATCTCTGGGATACACTCTTACTAGTTTGGACAACCCCAGGTTCTGGAGTTGCCCTGGTATGTGAGTTAGAGGTATGCAAACAGTTCAGATGCGCTAACAACCCCCCCTTTTTTCAGGTCTCATTTGGGCTTTACAGCGTGGGTGGGGGTCACCAAAGCACGGGGAGGGCCCCAGGGGGAGCATCCCTTGTTTTTTCCTGGGCAGATGGCTAGGTTCAAGATAATCACATTGGAACGTTGGAGGGATAAGCACCGTTAGGAAGAGGCACTCAGTGCAGCAATACTTGAGAAGGATGGAGGCGCAAATACCCTTCAGACAGGAGACGCACATGGCAAAAGAGGACAAAGTCTGGCTACAGAAGTGGTAGAAGGAACAATGCTATTGCACCACATACTCAGGCTTCGCACGTGGAGCCTTGATCTGGATTCGTCAAGGGGTCCCCTTCCACCCCCTTGTCAACAAACATTGACCCTGAGGGCAGATATGTGTTAACCGAAGGCCTCTTAGATGGTAAGGCAGTTCGATTAGGCAGTATATACGCCCCTAATGCAGGGCAAGCAGCATTGTTCTCTAAACTCTCTGCGGTATTGACACACTGGGCCCACATCCCTTTGATATTAGGGGGTGGCTTTCACTGCATACTTGATCTGCAACTGGACCACTCACACCCCCCACTTCTGAGTTCCCCTGTCGTGTTGACTGTTACATTATTCTCCCAGTGGCTTCAGCATTGGTCGCTTCTAGATTGCTGCAGATCCTTATACACGAACATGATTGACTTCTCATACTACTCGCATGCACATGACCTTCATGTCAGGTTAGACAGGATCTTGTGCAAGCAACCTACCCGACTCATAGCAGCAGAGGCGGATTACCTAGGTAAGACCTTCTCTGACCATAACCCATTGCAATTACAATTGGAGTGGGGGACTGTACTCCCACCGGTCCCCGCTTGGAGACTACAGCCAGCCTTATTAGAAGACCAAGCACTCTGAGACATGACAAATGACACAGTAATGACCTACTTTACTCGAAATTGGGGCACATCCAATTCTAAACTTATGGATTGGGAAGCAATGAAGGTAGTGGTGCGGGCCACTTTATTCGTATGGTAGTGGGAGTGAGAGCGATGATACACGGAGACCTAACGCAGACTGAAACATAATTGAAAGCCCTAGAGACAGCTGCCAGAATAGAATCTACAGCACAGGCCGACCGAGATGCAGCACTAGCCAAGCACACCCAATTAGTGGAGCAGTTACATGGTGTTGACTTTAAGTCATGTCATGCCAAAATGCATGCTGAAGGTGATAAGGCCAGGCATCTGTTGGCTTGGTTGCTTCGCAGTGCCAACCCCCCACTCGCCCATTGTGCAGATTTGCATCTCCCCAATGGAGCTAGCCCTCCAAAAGGTACAAATAGGTGATGCATTCACAGCAGACTATCGAAGGTTATATGATCTCCCACAGATTGACAGATGGGACAACATACGCAGTTTCTTGCATGATGTCAACCTCCCCATCTTAACCCCATTAGAAGGGGAAAACCTCAATGCCCCTCTCAAAATCCAGGAAATCAGGGGCTCGATTAGGGAAGCAGCGACCAATAAAACACCGGGCCTAGATGGGCTCCCTGCTGAGTTTTACAAAGTGTGTGACCCCCTACTTTCCCCCAAATCGATTGAACTCTACCACTTAGCAGCCGACGAGGGTCGCCTACCACAGAGCATGTAATAGAAATTATTAGTCTCCCTTCCCAAACCAGGCAAGGACCCGTAAGATCTGGCTTCCTATCGCCTGTTATCCATGTTAGGCTCTGATTATAAGATAATGAGCAAGATTTTGGCAGACCGCCTACAGGGGGTGAAGAAGACGCTGGTACCTGCGATCTAGAGAAAGTGTTTGACACAACGGACTGGGAATACCACTTCTCCAAATTGACAGTGTTTGGGATCACTGGGAGGCTGCAGGCTCTGATTGCTATATGTGGAGCCACTGGCAAGGGTTCAGATAGGACAGTGTGTCTCTCCCCCCATTTCAAATAAAGAGAGGGACCAGACAAGGATGCCCACTGCCCCCTTACTTTTTGCCCTAGCCATGGATCCATTGGCTCCTAAAGTATGCCAGTTGGGAGGAGCATGAGGTGTCCCGTATTCGGGGGAAATTCACACAGTCTCATTATATACGGTGTCCTGATTTATCTTCGGGACATCCGGCATGGGTTTGTCCATGTCCAGTCACTTTTGCAGGAGTTCCACATGGCGTCTGGGCTACATGTACATTGGGCAAAGTCCTGCTTATTCCCCCTACACCCACATTGCCTGCCACTTGGCATTCTTATAAGTGGGTACCGGCTGAAATGGGAAACACATACGTTTCGATATTTGGGTATCAACATCTACCATGTCAAGAAGGGCTTATCAGATGGTAATTTCACAAAGGCAGTAACTTCCTAAAGCCCCAGATGGCCTTCCGGAGTACCTTGCCTCTAACAATTCAAGGTAGAGTGGCTTTGGCAAAAATGGTGATGGTCTCCCACTGCATATTTCTTCCAAAATCTACAGCTCAGCATACCCTGATCTACCCTCTATGCCTTGCATTCCACCCTGGGGTCCTTTATACAGAATAAGGGTAGACGCAGAGTAGCGCTCCGTAAATTACAACTCCCTGTCACACAGGTGGTCTGGGTGCCCCCAACTTTGATTATTACTATTTGGTGGTGCAACCGCAGTGGCCACTATATTGGTTGGCGGGACGATGCATGGAAGAATTAGATCTTCTCTCCCCTGTATAGGCACCAGAAGAGTTACAACGTGTTTTCTTGCCACATACATGCCCCCCTCTGACAATGAATAGTTTGCTGCAGATTGCATATGAAAGTTTTCACAGGAGCCAGAAGCTTACACCAAAAATGCCGCCTTTTTTACCAGACATACCACTGTGATCGATACCTACCTTTCATGGGATGTTGGGTGAGCTGGGGCTGAATGCATTGTCGGAGGCAGCTGTGGACAAACTAGGTGCACTGTTTCAGAAGGGCATGCTCTTGGCATTTCAGCAGATGCAGGATGAATATGGGTTGCCTGCAGGACACTTTCTAGCACACTCACATTTGCTAGCAGAGTTGCTCTGACTATGGGGTATCGCTGACATAGAACCGGACCCTCACCCACTAGTACAGGTGCAATATATAATGTGTGAAGGGCGCAAGCTAATAACGTGGCTAGCACGAGCATTACGCATGTGGTGCAGGATCCCTTAATTGCAACCCAAAGAGAATGGGAAAGAAACCTGCGTAAAGAATTTGCTGCTAACGAGTTTGAGAAAGCCCTTCAGTACCTTAGATGGGTGTCATGTAATGCAAATTTTTAATATATTCAACATAACATTCTACACAGAGTTTATTTAACACCTGCTTCCCTATCCTGCATATTTAATACCCTGTTAGCATGCCCATGGTGTTCACAGACAGGGACCGACATGAAACATATGTTCTGGGACTGTCCAACAGTAATAGATTATATTGGGCTCAGATGCAAAGTGAAATAGAACGGGTGATGTGGCGTTAAGACTCGTGCTCAATGGAGGAGTCGCTGCTTGGCCTCTTTCATAGATCGCCAGTTGCCAAGGCCAGCAGTAGGTACATTGGCCTGGCGCTATTAGTAGCCCATAGACTTGTAGCTATGCATTGAAAATCCCAGGTATTACAAAGTGCAGCCCACAGGCGGGCAGCGACACTTAAGTGGGGCCGAGGGGAGAAGGTAGCCTTGAGGCATGAAGAGATCAGGAGCATTAGAAAATATCCTATAGCCACTGACTGGGAAACACTATTATCCGCTTTACACACCCACCCAATGCCATCTACTGATCCCCTGGGCGATTCCTAGGAACCACTTATGGTTTGTTCAGATCACGCTACACTCTGGAACATCGCAAGTGAGTGCCCCCATCCTCAGTCGCAAATTGAAGTAATAATGTGATATTAGATTAAGCTTGTGACTCAGACCAGATTGAGGGGTAATTTTAACTGTACATTGTATGCCAAAAGCACATCACATGATGGATTATTTTTTATTCTGTTTCCGTTGGTGAAAGATATGAACCTCTCCTACGATTTCTCCAATGCATCCTGATCACTGTATGATGGGATTGATGTATGTCATTACAAATTAAAATTCTGTTCGATTTTCTGTAATGTATCACAGAACCGTATTCTCAATGACAATGGTTCAACAAGAAAAAAAAAGTAAAGGACTTTCAGAGCAAACTGTGAGGCTCACCAGATGAGCATGGAATTCAGGAATTATGAGGGCTAGAAGATGGCCTGGACTTAATGGTCGAGCTGGTGTATGGAACGGGAAATACATCCTTGTTGAGCAGCTGTAGCGTAAGGGATGAGCATCCTGTAAGAAGTTGTACAATGGCTGAAGTCTTACAGGACAATAAACTATTATCCACTTGACATTTTAGGCATTGATGGAGCTTCAATAGCTGTTAATATGTCTTACAATTAAACTGCCACCAGAGCAAACAGGGTGCTTCAGTTGTTTTTCAAGAGAATGGATAATGCGTTGTGTTGGACTTTTTGCCTTACGCAGGGTCATCACCAATCTTTTTGCCTCCTTCCTCCTGGTTTTTCTGACCTCTCGCTGTTGGCTCTAGGACTCTGAGCACTTTATCACTGCTGACCAGTGCTAAAGTGCAGGTGCTCTCCCATCTAAAGTTGGTATGATTAGCTTATACCTAATTGGCATATTTAATTTACCTATAAGTCCCTTGTACAGTGATAACTCTATACACAGGGCCTTGTAAATTAAATACTACTAGTGGGCCTGCAGTGCTGCTTGCGCCACCCACTGAAGTAGACTTTCAAAACCTGTCTCAGGCCTGCTAGCACAGGGCCTGTGTGCGCAGTTTTCTGCCACAGGGACCTGGCATCTAAATTTACTTGCCAGGCCCAGAACTCCCCTTTTACTACATGTAAGTCACCCCTAAGGTACGCCCTAGCTAGCCCTATGGGCAGGGTGCCATGTATGTAGAAAGGCAGGACATGTGCCATATTGCATAGCCTGTCCTAGTAGTGACAAACAGCCTAACTTGGTGTCTCACTGCTGTGAGTGCTGCCTTCTCATAGGATTGCAATAGAAATGCCCTGCCTTATGTGTAAGGGGTATTGTCTGATTTATGAGGGGTAGCATAGGCATTTTTGGTATGGTTGTGATGGTGATAATAAATGCTGCTTACTGGTGTGGGTGTATTTTTTATTACTATCACAGAAATGCCACTTCTAGAAAGTGCGCATTTATTTGTGCTTATGACTCTGGTGTTTTGCAGCTTGACTCCATTCCACGTCTGGGCAGAGTGACAGTTGGGGCTTTGTGCATACTTTTCAGACAGCCTGTACACAGGGAGGGTGGAGGTGTCACAGAGGTGCATCTGCATACTGAACTGAATAGTCTTCCTGGGCTGAGAGAAGGGAGAGGCGGGGCACACCTACATTTGTAAAGGCTGAGCCCTGGCCTCACACAATAGGGTCGTTAACCCCCCACTGATGTTTGGAGCCTGTGCTGAAAGGAGAGAGGGGGCACTCCCAGAACCAGTTGTAACTGGCTGGAACCTCCTCTCCCTACCATTGTAAAACACTGTAAGAACTGACTATAAGTACAGAGGAATTTTCCCCACAATTTGGAGACTCTTGGAATCATCTTGGAACTGGACCCCAAAGGCTGAAGGGACTCACCAGGAACTGCCATGGACTGCTGCTGCTGTGCTGACCTGTGACCTGCCTGGTCACTGTGAAGGACTTGCCACTTGCTGCCTTTCCCTTGTGCTGGCCTGTTACTGGGCCCTCCACCTGAGGACCTTTCTTTAAATATTCTGCTCCCCAGGGGCAGGGTGCTGTAGCCCCTGACCCCTGCGTCCATTGACAGTGTGAAGATTGCTCCTTATTTTGATTTATAGCGCCTGGAGGGCGCTTTGCTAAAATAGCGCTGTGCACAAGAGGAGCGCTTCTTCTTGCATCTGTTGTTGGCGCTTAAAAGCGCTCTGCTGTAAAAGATCACCGCCGCAACCCGGGGAAGCTGTGTGCTCAAAGTGCGAGGGAACGCGCTTACTAGTGCCTCAGGGCATGTAGAAAATCTTTTTTGTAAACCCGGAGCAAACGCGCTCCTATGGGTGCCCCCAGGGCGAGGTCTGCTCGTTAATGCTCCCCCGGGGCACCGGAAGGCCCTGCCTTGTGCCGGAGCGTCATCCGGATGAGAGGAGAAAAGGACGCCTCTCCCTTGCCCATTGAAGCCTCGGAAGGCTTCAGTTTAACTGCGGGCGGGCAGCAACCTCATCGGAGGCCTGCCCCCGCCTCCAATTCTGCAGGGCCTCTGAGAGGGCCAACCTTGGCAGTCGAGGTTTTCCCCCCCCCGACAGCGGAGGGCCAGGACAGGCCCGGGGGAGACCCTCAGGAATCACAGACCCCTGGAGGGGCCCGCAACAACGTCGGAGGGGGCGCGTGACACCCCCTTCCCCCCCCTTTTTGTAAGGACGTTGGCCCCCCCTCGTGAGGGCCGGTTGAGGCCCGGGGGGGCCCCTAGTAATCACGGGTCCCCAGAGGGGCCTGCGCACAAAGGAAAGGAGGGGCGTGCAGCCCTCCTCGGGTCTGAAAAATAGAGGAGGCCCCCATTTTGCGCACAGGAGCGCCGGGGGCCCCATTTTTCACCTTCTTCGTTCCTTAGGCACTGGAGGTGCCTTTACCATCAAAACAGGTACTCCCTAAAAGGGGTCCATATATATAATCTCAAGTTCTTCCTACAGACTTTGGCTGATTGATATATTGCCTACCTGTTTTAGGAGGTTGTTGTGTACATATGCAAATGTTCCTTTTATGGGCATGACTTGCTGATATGTATTCCTATGACTTGCCATATGTTTCTGATGTTCCTACTATGGGCGTTTTATGATATTCTTATGACAAGTGTTCTAATGTGATAACGTGTTTCCTGACTACTGCTTATGTTGCAGAATACTGAGTAAACTGAGTGTTATTTGTGACTACTGCTAATTTGCAGAGTAACTAATGTGTAACGTTCTGACAACTGCTAAGGTAGCAGGATAGTACTGATATGTGATGTTTGGTCTGATAATTGCGTTGTGTACAATACAGTATATTTTCATATAATCTGGTGTTGTGTTTCCTTTGTGGTGGGGATATTGCGTCACGAGTGTGTGTGTGTTGTGCAAACGCTTACACATTGCCTCCAGGTTAAGCCTGACTGCTCGTGCCAAGCTACCGAGGGGGTGAGCAGGGGTTATCTTGGACGTGTAACTCCCTTGCCCTGACTAGAGTGGGTAAGTTCTGCCTGGCTGAGGTGCATACCCTAGCCAACCAGAAACCCCATTTCTAATACGTTACATTCCATGAAAAAACTTTTGAGGATATTAGTGAGACCATTCACTAATTTCTTCGACACAGCGCGCATTGGATAAATGGATGCTTTTTTCACCTTGGTGGTGGGGGGTGGCCTTTTCCATGCCTTGCAGGTTTAAAACTAATATCATCTCATATCTGGCATTTTCCCCACTTCCTAACTTCGTGTATTTAAATGCCTTGCTTAGAGAGAATAAGGGCTGGGTTGGTGAGACGAACTGTGTGTATGCAGTTGCTGACAACTTCAAAACCCCTTTTTCATACAATACATGTAGCACCACTTTTATTGTAGCCCCTTGCGCCCCATACCGCCACCATGTGTTGCACCACTTTGTAACTATGGCACGTGGAAAAAAATATTTTAATGCCACATATGTGTAAAAATAAATGTTGCAAATGTGCCGCAAGGTGGCGCTAGGGGTTTATAAATTTGCCCCTCAATTACCTCTAAAGACAATCTTAATAAAGCCCTTTAAGCAAATAAACTGCCACAAGGAAGTAACAGGGTTATCCAACTGGACTACAACTGTATTGGTTGCCATGGCACAGAAAAGATACAACAGTGCCTACACATGATGTTGCCCAGTGACAAATGGCTGTCCAAGACTAGTGCTGGTAATGCAGCTGTTTCTTGAGCCTCTTCGCAGTTCATGATTGGACTTCCCAACATGTAAACAGACATACAACTTTTTAAAAATCCAATTATAAATTATAAAATCTACTAGTGGAACTTCTGAAGAAGTAGAAAGAAACTCAACAATATATTGTGAAAGTGAATGTAGCTGGGGAACATGCCCCTTGGACTGTCAGGACAGGTCGACTATGCACTGGAACTGTCGTACTCTCAAGTTCACACCAATCCCTGAGTCCACATTACAGTTCTAAAGGACCTTCCCTGTAAACAGAGAAGAATGGGTAATGGTAAAGGCCCTGCTCTGCGCGAACTACTACCAGTGGAACAAGGTGTGAGGAACAGACTGTCAGCTGCAGCTCTTCTGCTATGGCGGAGGAGCGTCGCACACCCACCACCAGCAGGAGGCTGCAAATTGAAATATAAAAACGATAATAAACAACGTTTATTATCATTTTTATTTTTCAAGGGGCGGGGCCAAGGGGGATGACGAGCACGGAGGGGGAGTGGTGTGCACTCTCCTCAGTGTGCATGTGTGTTTGGCCAACCATCTCAAGACTGTGTTGCCGGGTTGGAGAGAGCAGGCACAGGCTCCCAGTCTGCCTGGCAGTGCAAAGCCAGGGCACTCAGGCCAATCCTAACGCTGATCTCATGCTGCAAGAATAAGAGTTTTACTCCATAGAAAACAATGGAACCGTTGTTGTTACACAAAGTACCTGGTTTGCATCAAAAATAAAGCCATACGGGCGAGCGTGCATTGGAAGAGTCAGCGATGCGTCGATTCCTTACTTGAAAGTGAGGCCGTGCGTCCTTTCTTCTCTGGCCGTGTCAGTGATGCATTGTTTTCAACCCCCGCAAGAGAGCGATGTTTCGAGTTCCAGATCGGGCACCTCAGATCCACTCAGGCTTGCGTTGATTTTTGACGCCCAGCGATGATGCGTGTGAAATCCGGGTGCATGGTGATGGAAAACCGTGCTACTTGGGATTTGCGTAGTTATCAGCAGCCGCAAGCTGGTGTTGTGCCATTTCTCCAGCTACGATGCGTCAATCTCCTAGACGTGATGCAAGTGGAGCATCAATTTTTGCCGTGAAGCTGGTGGCGTGTCTTTTTTCAGCCGCATTGCAGGTGATGCATTAACATTTTCCCTCCATGGTGTTCTGTCTGTGGATTTCAGTCCTTGTTCTGCCAACTTCACCTTTCCAGCGCCTGGAATGGGCACCACTTGGCAGGGCAGGAATCTCAGAAGAGAGTCCACATGCTGGCAAAGGAAGTCTTTGAGGGACCTGAGACTTCAAAACAGGAGGCAAGCTCAGTCCAAGCCCTTTGAGATTCTTCACAAGCAGGAATATACCACAAAGCCCAGTCTTTGTCAACTCACAGGCAGAAGCAGCAACTACAGGCCAACCCAGCAAAGCACAGTCACAGGCAAAGGTGCAGTACGCCTCCTCCAGCTCTTCAGCTCTACTCCTTGGCGGAGGCTTCTCTTGATTCCAGACGTAATTTAAAAATCTTAGGTTTTAGGTCCACTACTTATACTCCTTTCTGCCTTCAAAGTAGGCAAGCTTCAAAGGAAAGTCTCTGATGTTCACAGGATCCTGCCTTGTGCAGTCTTGGCCCCTGACACACACCAGGGGGTTGGAGACTGCATTGTGTGAGGGCAGGCACAGCCCATTCAGGTGTAAGTGACCACTCCTCCCTCCACTCTAGCTCAGATGGCCCATCAGGATATGCAGGCTACACCCAAACTCCCTTTGTCTCACTGGCTAGAGTGGATTCACAAACAGCGCAACTGTCAGTCTGATCCAGACAGGGAATCCACAAACAGGCAGAGTCACAGAATGGTTTAAGTAAGAAAATGCCCACTTTCTAAAAGTGGCATTTTCAAACTGACAATTTAAAACCAACTTTACCAAAAGATGTATTTTTAAATTCTGAGTTCAGAGACACCAAACTCCAAATTTCTATCTGTTCCCAACGGGAAACTGCACTTAAAAGATATTTAAAGGCAACCCAATGAGAGAGATAGGCCTTGCAACAGTGAAAAACGATTTTGGAAGTATTTCACTGTTAGGACACGTAAAACATATAATTACATGTCCCACCTTTAACATACACTGCACCCTGCCCATGGAACTACCTAGGGCCTTACTTAGGGATGCCTTTTATGTATAAAAAGGGAAGGTTGGGGCCTGGCAAGTGGGTACACTTGCCAGGTCGAATTGGCAGTTTAAAACTGCACACACAGATACTGCAGTGGCAGGTCTGAGCCATGTTTACAGGGCTACTTATGTGGGTGGCCCAACCAGTGCTACAGGCCCATTAGTAGCATTTGATTTACAGGCCCTGGGCACCTCAAGTGTACTTTACTAGGGACTTATTAGTAAATCAAATGTGCCAATCATGGAAAATCCAATTACACATACATTTTACACAGGAGCACTTTAGCACTGGTCAGCAGTGGTAAAGTGCCCAGAGTACAAAAAATGGCAAAAACAGAGTCCAGCACACAGTCAAAATACAGGAAGCAAAGGCATAAAAGACAGGGAAGACCACGCCAAGGATGCCAGGCCTAACAGACCTGCGTTAGGACAACAGCAACATAATTTATGATGCTATTGTGGCACCTTGCCGGATTAGCACCATAAATTGTGCGCTAATCCGGTAAGGTAAAGGAAGGCACATTGAAAGTAATGGCACATCATTTTAATGCCTGCTTAGATCAAGCCTTAAAAATGACGCTAAAAATGACACAGTGAAATGTTGTAAATTTCACTGCGCCATTTTTATAGTCCTCCCTTCTGGTGATTGCTCCCCTTGCATACATTATGCCCGGCACATGCATGATGTGGCGCAAGGGTTTACAAAGTAGCACAATGCAACTATTGCGCCACTTTGTAAATATGGCGCAGGAAATGGCCTCCATAACGCCACATTAGTGCAAGGAATTATGCTAGTGTGGCGTAAGGCCCTTACTATATATGTCTCCTCTGCACACCAAATGCTACCCCCAATTTTCCCCCATCATGCATTCCTACCACAATTGCTAGCAGTGTGCACTGACTGGAGCCCCGGTTGGTGCTGATAGACAGTGATACATATGCAGCCATTGGAAAAGGTCAATTTTCATGGGCCTTGCACATTGGCTGCACTATATGGCTTCATAAAATGCCCTATGGCGACACTGGGCAGAGGACAGGGGGCAGGGCTCAAGGCATGACTGAATGGCATGGCCTGCACCTAGTGCCTGTAGGTTATGAGCAAACTCCATGTTCGTACTCTGGACATGGATTCTAAGCAACGGAACAGACTTGCCTTGCCCTGCTCCCAATGCCCACAGGTAGTAGCCAAAGGCAATGCTGTGTGAGCCACGAGGCCTAGTAAGGCACTGAAAACATGATCCTTAATGTCATTTAAAACAGAAAAGTCTGAAGCCCAGTGTCCATAGAGCCCTTATTAAATATGACTGTAGATCCAGTTTATATAGATCGGCATTGAACATGAAACTCACTGGTGGGGCACGCGAACTGGCTGCTTAAGTGTCGAATATCTGACTGGTCGTACATTCATGTTTGACCTCACAAATGTTAAGCATAACCACAGTTCATGCAAAGAGCTGTAGGTCGTGCTGGGCTCACGCTTTGAAAATAGGGGGAGTAGTCGGCTGAAGATAAATAAATGCATCATTGTATAGGGAGGAATCTGAGATCTTTGGGCTTCCATCCACGCCTCACCTTAATTCTATTTTCAGTGCAAATGGAAATTTGCGTCTGCAATGGGATCATAGCATGCGCTGTAATACCGCACTCTTTCCCCACATAAATTTAGCGAGGTAAATCCTTTATGAAATTGAATGGAAATACCATGCTTTTCGATCTTCGCGGCTCAAAATGGTGGTTAACTTGTTGTATTCTAGCCTTATTCCACTATTGCGAAGTGTCGCACTTGAAATGGGGATGTAATATCACACTTGGTAAATACTGTACAGGGCGGTATTGGTATTTACCATGCGCGGTATTAAATACAAGAATAACCTGATTCATGTAGCTAAGCCTTTTTCCTTAGGACTACGTAAAAGAAGGCGTAGAAATAAAAACTCTCCCGCGATGTTGACAAAATAAATCTATGGTCCCAGTGACGAGGGCTGAGCTACAATTTCCGAGGAAAATAAAATGTTATAATGCTTTATGATTACACCAGAGCAGATAATTAGGCAATTAGCGCAATCAAACATTGTCAAAGCCCAGGGCCTAGATGAATTGCTCTTAGTCCGTAGTTTTCATGGTGAACAGAACAGAAAATGTGGTGCAGAACCCTAATGGCTTTCGCAGAGTACAAGGAAGTACTTGAGCAATGGAGGGAAGTTAATGTGCAGTGGTGACATTATTTATCGTCGTCTTTATCATGAAGCATCCCACAGTGTCTTGCGGGAGCTCTTAGTGCCTTTCTCGTGATTTAATCATCGACAGCCCTTAGCAGTGTGGTGCTTTCGTGGGCATAGCTAGCGTTAGTGTATGCTTTCATGCGGCCCCCTGGCACTCATGTTACTCTGCTGGGTGTTTTTCTTGTTCTACCGAACTATTTTTGGGGTGGTGGGGCAGAGAGAGGTTTGGTGGACTGACACAGATGTGAAAAGCCAAAGGATGCAAGCAACCCATCACACTATTTCTGCTGTTGATAGAGACCACAAATGGTTTTATAGTGGTTTCTCTTTTAACATAAAGCAAAGTGCAGGTCTTCCCAGGATATTTGTATCTCTTTCATTTTATACTAATGGCCTCATTACGAGTTTGGCGGTCCCAACGCAGGACCGCCAAACTCGTGGTGAGAATGTCACCGCCATGGCGTCCTCCCACCCTATAACAACGGTGCGCCGGTCTGACTGGCGGGAACATTGTAATAGAGCGTTCCTGACGGTCAGACAGGTGGGAACAGTGCTATGAGATTGCACTCGCTCCCTTAAAGGAGCCAAGTGCTATCTTGTAGCACAGAGGGGGGCGACCAACATCAAAGCAGACAGTGTGCAGTCAGAGGGTGCTCGGCTGGGGGGCCCCTGCACTGCCCATGACATGGGCAGTGCAGGGGTACCCCTGTGACCCCCAGCACAACCTCACCGCCAGCCTTTCCATGCCAGTGAAACCGCCATGGAAAGGCTGGCAGTGAGAGGAGTTGTAATCAGCCAGACAGCACTGAGTTCAGCGCCACCCTGGCTGAGTACAACTCAGACTCCGTCACGGCGTGGAAACCATGTTCCCAGTGGGGACGGTGGTCCTGTTAGACCGTCTGACCTTGTTTGGCTTCTATTCAACGCGTTCGAGGTTCAAAGGACCTTTTGACTGCGCTTAGAGTAGTTCCCACCATAAGACTCAAATATCAATATCAATCAATAACCATAACAATCAATAGAATTAAATATCTTTGGAGTCAATAATTTCCACGCACCATGACCCCTTTGGCCATGAATAACCACACCTTTATGTAAAAGTTAGAATGTTTATTTCCCTATATTAATAATGCTAAATTCATGTAACTTAATCTCAAAATCCAATGAAAAACATACAGAAACAATACTGGTTGACCGAATCTTCTGAAGAATCTCAATTTAATCAATGCATGGATCACCGCACATTCTAGAGTTATGGCACAGATCAATAGCAAGAATAACTGTGCAATAGAAATAGCATGCATTCAGATTCAGCAAAAAAAGACATCAACTGTTGTTAATATTTAGCAAGCATCCACAGTGAGTTGCCTAACTAACCTTCTGATTAGAATAGCATGTTTGGGCTTCATGCAAAACGATTTAGTCAACACAAATTTTGAAAAACATCTAGCTATGGCTCTATCCAAATTAGCGGTTAGTACCTAAAGACAAAAGCAAATGACATCAAGATCAATAACAGTCCTAAACCTTGCCTCAGAATGGCTCAGCAAGCTGCGATAGTCTTCGTCAATGGGACATCTGTTTGTTCAGCAAAGTCTTCAGGACTCAGCAATAAAGTTCGAGGTAGAAATGTCTCAGGACCAGACATAATAGAAATACCGTTTCTCAGGAACAGAGTTAGGAAAAAGTGAGCTCTCTCCTCTCCATGCAGTTAGGAAAAAGTGTGCGTTTCCCTTCCCGGTACAGTCTGGCTGAGTTAGATTCCTTAGGACTTCTTCCCATGTTGCTATTGGTCAAAGAATCATACGTTTACATTTAGTCCAATGAAAGTAGTACCTCAAATCTAAGATATAACTATACTGTCTTTCACATGTCAATGATTGGCTCCTCTTCTCCTGTTCCCATCATTGGGCATGTCAAGTAACAATTTTGTATCGCCTTATACTCCAGTCAGTGCATCCTTTGTCAGTTCCTGGCAACGTCGTCTTTACACACTCTAAAGTCTACAAAGTATCATTGGCCAGTACAGCATATTGTTGCAAGCAGATCTCATGGGAAATACATTTTGCTACTACCATTTGGTCAACACGGTAGAAAAATATAAATCTAATTCTTTATGCAACCCTTTTAAACAATGCGACAACATGATGCCGTGCAACCAGGCCCAAGACCTCGCTAATTTAGGCCTATGATTTATAAAGCAAATACATAATACATGATCATTAATATAACATACTACTGCATTAATCTGAACATGATCACGACATTTTACATTAATAAGCAGTTATTAAGAACACTTCGTGATTACTGACGGTCACTCAAGTAGGCACATTTTCCAAAGTCGCATGTTATTTTTCTATATTAATTCATTTTCTATGCAGATTTAACATTCAGAATACATGAATATTTATTAGTAAGATTCAGAGTTAACAGTCCTCTGGTAGGTCTGCCTACCAGGTTTGTAATTGGGCGGTTGGACTGCCCGGCGTGCCGCGGTCCAACCGTTGCGGTCCTTGGACCTCCACACTCGTAATGAGGCCCTAAGTTTTTTGTCAGATGAGAAAGCAAAGCTGTAAAAAGAATTTAACAATTTGCCCAAGAAGACACACTTTTATCAGGTAGAGATGATTAGAACTTGCACTAGCTGGTTTCACGGACAGAAGCATACACTCTGGATCAAATCTTCTGCCCTACTCACAGATAGGAGGTAGTCCTTGCTTAGCTGGCGTTCAATTTAACTATGAACTTCCGGGATTAACTAACCCGTTACCATAGGACCCTGCTTCATAAGTTTTTCATCTGTCTCTGGTAAGCATGCACAGAATAGAAGGCGGTAGCTGTTTCAATTATTAGAATGCACTGAAGAAGAAGCTACTAACATGTTTTAATGGAGACATTTAGATAGGACTTTTCATACATCCTGCATTTCACAACCAACATTTGTACTTGAATTTGTCTGCTAGGACCTTGCATCACCTTATGTGAAGATTTGTGACTAGATACTTGATCATAAAGGGAGGACCCATCCCGTAGTTCGGACTAGTCTGATGTACGTACACTTATTAGCAAACCAGCGGTGTCCAATTTGGAAACGTGCAAATTGTGATGTGACTTATGTATTGATATATCAAAATACACGCTGTCTATCTCCGCAGGTTATAAAAATATTAATAAGGCAGGCAATTAGTAACCCCTTGTGATTGGCTGTGAATGCAGGGGGAGACACTTTCAAGGTACAGCAGATCTATATGCGTGATTTTGCGTTCCCAAATGGGGAAATGTGGCAGGGCTTTCCTATGATAAGAGTGAAAGCTACAAGAAAGACAGGCCTTATTGCATGAAAACTTGGCTGCAATTAACATCAAAGAGGTAGATTAACTGCTTGAATGCTAAAGCTAACAAATGTGTGAATGTTCACAATGTTTTCAGTTTCCAGTTTATCATATGAATACACAGAAATCAACATCATCTCATATGCCAGCAACACTCAGCTCATCCTCTCTCTTACTCATCCTCTCTCTCTGATGAAGCGCCTAGAACCTGTACCAACTTCACCTCCTGCATGTCCGAGTCAGCACAGAGAAAACCAAAGTACACATCAGCAGAGGCACCTGGACCTGCATCTCTACCTGGTGGCCTGAAGATCTAGGCTTACACCCTCCCCAGAAGCGATGGCAAGCAATTAATGATGGACAATCTGTTCACAATGACAAGTCGACACAGTCACTGACTCTACTTCCACACATTCAAAATCCTCAAGAAAATCTTCAATTTTCTCCTGGTCAACACACGCAAAGCTGTGACATAGGCCCTCATCACCTGCAAGATGCTGTACAGCAAAGCACTCTGTGACGGCATCACCATCCAACTGACCAGCAGACTTCAAACCACACTAAACACAGTGGTCGGTGTCACACTCGGGCTTCTTTCCCCACTCAAAACACCCTACACCACAAAGACCTCCACTGCACCCCATCCACAAATGAGCACTCTTTAAACTCCTTACACACACATACAAAGCTCTGCATATCCTTGGCCAACCTGCCTCAACAGCTGCATCGACTTCCACACACCAAACAGACACCTTGGCTCAACTGTACTCCTTGCACGCATTCCTCGTATACCCAAACCCAGATCTTTGGTTCACTCCTGCAATGACCTGCCCCTATACAATAGACCTGGCTCCTCAGTACTTGAGCTCTACATGAACCTGAAGATGTGGCTCTTCAGTAAGGCCGTAGACACAGCAAGTTCTGCCCCTGCTTTTCTGGGCCAGGATAGCCTTCCAGTTGAGTCCTCCACTCTACAAATACTCATAACATAACATAAAATAAAACAAAATTCTTCTGACGCTGTTCAATATAACAAAACAGAGAATAATACTTTCTACCTCTCCGGTTCTGTAGCACTTTGATAGCAAAGCAAGAAATGAGAAAAATTAACCCTCCGCTCTAAAACACATAAATGCATAAATGATACTGGTGCAGGATTGGGGTTAGACCTATGTATTGGTTGCTGAGCAGAGATGCAGAAGAGCTAAATTATGACTGTTAACCCAAGGACAGAATAAGGTATGCCGGGAAACTATGCAAGGCTTTGCATACTAAAGCTTAGTGAAATAACACATCATTTCTTTTAGATTGGCTGGCTGAAAGTACCATAGACACATTGAGAAGGAAATAAACTAAAATTTAGAGATATGTGGTGAAATATGACTATGACCTTTTTTAAGCTTCACCCTAATTTGCATATTATCTGCTGGGATGTTTATAATAATCGTGATCATTCTGAGATCTACCAACTTTGACTCTCAATAATATTGGCGTAAATGCACCAACACTTTGAGCCTAATTTAAATGTTGGCGGTAAACATACTTTGTTGTGATTATTTCATCAAAGTGAATAATAAATGCAGGAGCTGCTTTTTTAAATATCCCGGAAAGAGCTTTTTTGTTTATTATGTTTTTTAAGCTTGGTGGTGCCCCTAGAATAGGGAGGGGCACCAACAAGCATTTTTTTTTTATGTTGTCGGGGTCTGCAGGAAGAGAAGCTGCCCTTTAGCACCATTAAAAAAACTGTAAGTCTCCTGGGTCACTAGAACCATGACCCCAGGACAGCTTACAATATTTTTTTAATCACTCCTTAGTTGGAGCTTTATGCTCTTCAGCTTGAGTGCAAGATCCTCTTGTGGTCGTTTTTATGATTGCATTATGTGGGCTAACAATTGTTAAAAGAAAGACTCAAAGATATATTGCTTTAATTAGAAAAATATGCCTTGAGTCTTTTGTTTTCAGTTCATATATGTTTATTTGTGTAATATAAGTATGTGAACCCTTTCTGAGAGGGGACGTCTCCAGCAGGCCATTTTCCGCACCAGTGCTGATTTTCTGAGGAAGGATCCAACCCTCCGGTGCGAGAACCAGAGGGATTTCTTTTTTTCTATTTTAGTCTCAACTGCTGGGGAAGAGCTTCCCCATCAACCAAAGCTGTGTTTTTTTTTCTGTGCAATGATGATCAGTGCGCATGGTGCACCAATGTCATTACACAGATATGAAAGTAAAATGAGCTTATTAGTGCATTTACTTTCACTTAAAACGGCATATCCCAGCCCTCTAGCACCATTTTAGATGGAGGAGTTTTCATTGGAAAGAGGAGAATCATTTCTTGCCAACTGTACCTTTCCCTAGAGATTCCTGCCTGGGGATCACCACAGGAGAGCGCTCCCCAAGCAGGTATCCACCCACCAGACCACCAGAGACTATTTTTATGGATGGGACTGCTCCCACCCCTGGCAATGAGCAAATGTGTCTCCCCTCCTTCCAGTCCCAAAGTCTTTCTGACCCCTGGGGGCATTTTGGAGGCAATTGCCTCCAATCTGCCCTCAGCAGGGGGCAGAAAGCCCACTAGACACACAGTGAGTATATTGGAGGGGAGGGCATCCCACCCTGGCAGTGTGCTAATGCTTCCCTTCCCATAGCCCCAAAAGTCTTTTTGTTGCCCCTCAGGGCCAGATCAGTGGTATTCACCTCCAATCTGTCCCCATGTGGCACAAATCCCAAAAGACACAAAAATCAAACATGGGTCAATGAGAGTTGCTCCGCGACACTCCCATTGACCTTGGTTTGATGCTTGCCTGTCGCATGCACTAGGCCCAGCCACATAAGTGAGGTAGCATTTTTATTGGGGTAAGGGGTAGAACACTGAGTGGTAGGAATTGTGTGGCTACCTGCTGATTTTGTGGTTTATGTCACAGAAATGTAAGGAAAATGTGCAATTCTAGGCAAAGTTTGAGGTTGGCAGGGCCATGTGGGTAAGAAAACTTTGTGAGGTCCACACAAAGCAGTCTACTGTGAACTCCCCTGAGTGTCTAGTTTTCTGAAATGTCGGGGTTTGGTAGGTTTCCATGGGTGCCCATTGATCCCCATCTAGAAAAACACTGCTATCCTATTTGTCAAATCAGATAATTTTTGTGACAGGAAATGTTTATGTATTTCATTGTATTATAGGTCCTTTTCTGTTTCTGGCACTAGACCTGCCCACACAAGTAAGGTGCCACTTTTATCAGAAGACTTAGGGGAATGCTGGGTGGAAGAAAGAAAGTATGTGTCTTCTAGCAGATCCTAGAATTTTCTATCACAGAAATGTGAGGAAATATGTTTTTTAGTCAAATGTTTGAGGTTTGCAAGGGATTCTGGGTAAAACTACCTGGTGAGAGCCACACAAGTCACCCCATCCTAGATTCCCCTAGGTATCTAGGTTTCCTAAATGTACAGGTTTTCTATGTTTCCTTAGGTGCCAGCTGAGCTAGAGTCCAAAATCTGCAGCTACCCACTTTACATAAAAATGGGTCAGTGTTGAGTGGAAAATTGTGATGTATCCATGTTGGATTGTAGGCTGTTTCCTGTCATGGACACTAGGTCTACCCAGACAACTAGGTACCATTTTTATCAGAAGACTTTGGGAAATGCTGAGTGGCTCCCAACAGATTCCAGAACTTTCTATCATAGACATTTGAGGAAAATGTTTTTTTTTGTCACAGTTTGAGGTTTGCACAGGACTTTGGGTGAAACAATCTGATAACAGTCATGCAGGTCACTTAAACCTGGATTTCCCTAGCTGTCTAGTTTTTGAAAATGTACAGGCTTGCTGGGTTTCCCAGGGTGCTGGCTGAGCCAGGGCCCAAAATCCACAGCTACCAACTTTGCCAGAAACGGGCAGTTTTGAGTGGAAAAATGTGATGGATCCCTGTTGTGTTTTAGACCATTTCCAGGTCCAGGAAATAGGTCTACCCACACAGGTGAGGTACTGTTTTTATAAGAAAACGTAGGGGAATGCTGGGTGGAAGGAAGTTTGAGGCTTACTGTAGATTCCAGAATTTTTCATCTCAGAAATTTGAGGAAAATATATTTTTTAAGTCAAAGTTTAAGATTTGCAAGGGATTCCATGTAAAACAACCTGGTGACAACCATGCACGTCACCCCATCCTGGATTCCCCTAGGTGTCAGTTTTGAAAAATGTACAGGTTTGTTAGGTTCCCCTGGGTGCCAGTTGAGCTGGGACCCAAAAATTCAGAGCTACCCACGTAGCAAAAAAAATTTACGTTCTCAGTGGAAAAATGTGATATAGCCATTGGTTGCCACTTTTTGTCTTGGGCATTAGGCCTACTTACAAAACTGAGGTAAAGTGTCTATCAAATGATGTAGGGGAATGCTAAGTGGAAGAAAGTTTGTGGCTAATGTAACTTTTTTTTCCCAATTTGATCAGGGATAAGCTCCCAGGCCATGGCCAATGATGCTATTTGGGCGTCCAATTAATCATGAAGAGGAAGCATATAACATGGCCAACAGCAGGACAAGAGGAATAATTGAACGTTGCTTTGGTATATTGAAATCCAGATTTGGATGTCTTGATCTACCTGGTGGATGTTTTCTGTATAGGGCAACAACAATATGCAGTATGATTGTAGTATTTTGCATTCTAGCAACGCAGCAATTAAAGGGAAAATGGTTTAAGTGGAAGAAAGAGATACTGCAAATAATTTCACCATGTCAAATATGGATGTTGGTCCAAATATAGAAATGGATTCACATGAAGGACATATCAGAAGGAATGCAATTCTAGGTATTTTGTTCTCATAAAGAAGGAACAAATCCCCTGATTTGGGTTAAACTAATGAAACCTGCACAAAGCTAAATAATATATTGTGTAAGGAGAAATGACATTAAGTTTCCAACAATTGCAGAAATATCAATGCTCAAATCCTGTAGTGGTGGTGTATAATATGCACATTCAAGCTCACTCAATATAACAAATGAAGGCATAAGTCTGTTACATTCTTATGTGTGAAATTACAAAAGGAATAAGAAATTTAACATTTCTCTATGTCATGTTTATAACAGCCAAGATTATCAATTCATCTGCAGTCCTCCAAATAAGTTTGTGTTTAGACCAATGAAACAGTGAGGGCCAGATTTATGAAAAGTGGTGCTACATTACATGTAGCGTCACATTTCTTGTGCCCCCCCCCACCGCAAACGTGTGTGCTTCATCTAAAATATGGCGCACCATGGTGCAAGTTAGGAGGCGATAACGTCAGAATTTCTGACAGTATTGATGCACTTTTCAGGGTTAGCGCCAACATGTTGGTGCTAACCCTGAACAGTACATAGGGGCCATTTGTAAGTCGAATGGTGTGCCCTCTTTTAACGCCTGCTCTGAGCAGGCATTAATAGTGCAGAAAAAATGACACAAAGAAGTCTCTTAGATTACTTTGCTCCATTTTTTTGGTCCCCCTAACGAGGGAACACTCCCTTTGCATACATTATGCCTGGCGCACGCATAATGTAGCATAAAGAGTTACAAAGTGATGCAATGCATGCATTGCACCACTTTGTAAATATGGCATGGGGAAAAGGCCACCATAGCGCCGCCTTGGCATAAAAAAAATGATGCTAAGGCGGTGTTAAAACAGCGCTAGACCCTCTTCAATCAGAGCTTAAATGTGTTTGTCCTCTAATAAAGCTGTGTATTTTATGGATACATGGAACACATCAATTAACTTACTGAAATATGAAAGTATGGTCACAAATGTAAATGAAATCACCATATATTCTATGTAACTTTAAACACGACATTACAAGGTGTAATTTTCACATTGTACACATCAAACAAAAAAATATGTACGGATACATAGTCAAATAATGTACACACAATAATGATCATATAACAACCACACCACATACACAAAGCACAATTTCTGCATTTCAAATGTTTTTGTCTGTACATAAATTTATCAATGCAGTCCCTAAACTCTATCATCAGATAATTGCATGCTTATTTAACAGGCTGTGAAAGGCAGCTTACTTATTGAACAAATAGACCATAAGTGTAATCAAGAAAGTATGTGTCACACCATTGTAATGGGTGGTATTCTTCCTGATTTGCCACAACTGGGGAGGCATAAGGGTTTAATGACAAATATATTACTCAGCACGGCAGTCAAAAATGCTGTGTTGTGCTGTGTGAGAAGGACAGAACAGGAGAGGGCCACATTTACGCAGATAAGGCATCCTCCTACCCTTTCGTTACTGCTATACTGCTAGAGTAAAATCAGGTAGGTGTGTGTCACACAGACTTTTGCCCCATAGTGCACTTTTGAGCCACAGTCTGTGTGAGGCTCACATAGGATTGGAACTGGAAGGATAACCTTCCATGGCAAAACACTATGCATTGACTAACTTTGAAACTTTTCTGAGTGTGAATGTGTGTGGTAAAGTGTAGAATAATGCAAAGTTGGGAAAATAAAGGAGAAACAAAAGTATTTATCCTTGAGAGTGAACAAATGAAATATATAGTATCATCCTTTTTACACCAAGCCCTGTCTAGCTTTTTAGAATAGATAGTGTTTGTGATGAAAACCATGGCTGGTAGCTTAAGAGCGCCCTTGCACTACTCAAAAAACGTTCCCATGGTGGTAAGTGATGCAAAACAGCATTATGGTCTGCTTTGCATTCCGTCCAAGTAACTGTCCGGTGCCATACCAGTTTAGCGCAGGTAGGGTATTTTGTAGAAAAGGTAATCTGTGTATAATAGCGTCACTTTTGTGATGCAAACATGGCATTAAATCATAGTAAATAGCCTACCTTATATATAATGGTGTGTAGTAGAATTGATTGTATGGAAAACTAATCAAAAGTACCAAAATGATGTTCTAAATGATTGCTATTACTCTTTACATAAATGATTGTGTCTTGCTACATGATTTTAGACAATGTGTGCAAGCTACCAGATGGTGCATCACATATCACTTAGTAAAGCTGAATGGTATACCCCCAATAATAGTGCAAAATAAATTAGATATCATCGCATTATTGAAATATGGTAATGGAAATGTAAAGCAGGTATGTTTGTTAAGTACATACATGAAAAAATAACACATACCATATGTGCGACTTATATGTTACAAATAATTAATGAAAAAAGTAAACCCAGAAATGTTTTGTTTGATATTGATTACGGCCCAGAACGATGCAGTAGGCATGCAGCAATGAGTTATGTCATAGTTGTGCCTATGTATGTAGGAATTACAAAAATAAGGTATGTGTCATGTTTTTCACTGAAGAAACACAAACTGATTTAAATGTACCAGGAAGTCACGTATGATGTCATTGCACAGCGCACATAGCTCCATATTCTGAACTCAGATTCTCACCCAACATCTTCTTCCTGGTTGCAGAGAGTGAAGAACACCCATTCTGAAGGATTAAGTGCCACTATTGGTTATTTGGTGATTACTACTACTTACTGTACTGAGTTTCAATAATCTCATCTTGGTGCATATTAACTATTTAGTGTCATTTACATGTTGTGTCATGATGACTTACATCTTCTTTGTATGTGATAAATATCACAACTGACATGCCAAAGGGAAGCCAGAAAAAAAGGTCTGAGCAGGGGAACCTGCCACTTAAGTCATCTTTAACACTGAGCAGTTAGGTGTCCTATTGCACTATGTTATGCGGAACCTGCCAAACATGCTGCAGGAAAATGGTTGAGTTGGTCAGGGGTAAATTAGTGTCAGGACTGATGGTGCCAGGTCGTATATCAGGTCAGGTAGGCCAATGTTATAAAGGGATCAATGCACCAGGTGCATCATGAGGGGGCAGACATAGTGGCTGGGGAGCAAGACCTACTGCCCCACCTTGGAATTGAGGTGACCGGACCAGTAGGTAAGTACAAAGTTTAAGATATTGGGGTATTTGCACTCTGATCTGGTGCCGTGTTTGCATCACAAAAGTGACACAAAAGGCATAATATCTCATTTTTCCCTATTTAGTTTCCTGTGCAAACCTTGGTTTGTACAGGAAAATCACTTGTATTTAAAGCAAAGCGGCGCTGCTTTGCATTACTTAGCTCCGAGGGAGCATTCCATGGGAGGTGCATAGGTGATCCCAGGCAACCTCCCAAGGATTTTGGGGGAAAGCCCTATTTGCCTAAATAAGTAGACAGTGTTTTGCCTTAAATTGTAGCACCCATTACAAATAGACCCTATCATGGAGAATTGATTAAATGTCTCCTTTCTTTTCTGACTTTGCACCGTACAGTACAGTACACACACAAAGTGATGAAAGATTAAAAGTTAGTCTAAACATAGTATATTTTACTGGACAGCATCCTTACACCAGACCTAGGCTAGACTCACACTGACACCCTTGCACTGTGGTTCAAAGGTCTGTGCATGGTGCAAGTCTGCCTGATTGACTGCTGGTGCTAAGGAGAGGGGAGGAGAGTGGCATAGTTCTGTAAATATCATTCACAAGCAATGCAGCGCAGCATTTTTGGTGGCTGCACTCCTTTGCATGAAAATCATGTGCATCTGGGCCTCAAATTCTAATGTGTAAGATCTTTATCATGAAATATATTACTGAGGAATGTAAGTATTGTTTTTTGTAGGTGTACTTGTTGATTCATCAATGTTAACCATTAGGTATGATTCAAATGTCTTGGCCTTAATATGTAATGATCAAACATACAAACAAAATTAACATATTAAAAAGGGGATAAGGCATATCAATCTCAGAAGCGTAAGAACATAAGGTAACATGTGTATCAAAAATGTACATGTAATATGTGTATAAAGAAAATGCATGTGCATCATCTAAAAAGTTTCTGTCATCATGCCAGGAGGACCACTGACCCCAGTGAATTTACTGAAGGTGGAGATAAAGGTGAGTGATGAGAAGAAGTCAATCATGTACAAAAATCATAAAGCAATTAAAAAAAAATGTAATGCAATGTGATGCAGATTTCTAGAGCGCACACTCACCCAGGGCGGTATCCTGGGGCTGAGCAGGTGTGAGCCATAGCTCTACTTGAAAAGCCAGGTCTTTGGCTGCTTGTGACATTCAATAAATGAGGAGATGTAGAAGAAGACACAACAGGTAAGAATGGAATTTGTGCAGCTACGAATACAGATTTGTGGAGGTGTCAGAAGGATGTGTGGAAGCAGATACTGGCCCAGTGCTACGTAATGCCTTAAAAGCATGTTTGGGGAATTCGAACAGTGGATGACTGTGTGTAGGAAGCCATGGCAGATCTTCCAGGTGTGGTGTGATCTCGGTGTAGGATGTTAAGAGTGTATCTTGCTAGGAATTTCTCAGCAGTCAGCAGCTTTCTGGTGAATGTAGTGTTGAACACAGATAAGAAGAGGTTTCCTTAGTCCACCTTGTTTCTGTTGATGACATGGGTGATGGTTTTCCAGGTGCTGATTGTGAGCCATTTGAAATGAAGCGCTTTCTCAGATCTTTTTTGTTCATTTGTAGGTTCATCTGATCCCATTGTGTTGGACCCTAAGCAGACCTCACAGTTGATTGTGTGGATGGTGAATATTAGCACTCCATGTCTGGACAAGATTGATGTGTGTGAACAATGTAAATTTCAAATAGGACCCTTAACAGTGATATACATTTACACTGTATAATGCTGTTTTAAAAACTATGATTCTGAGTAAATGCAGAAAATAATTATTGTAATCTGAAATCTCTTTAGCAAACACGGATAGTGCTCCACAGCGGCTGAAGAAAAAACAAAAGATGAGGCTACAGCATATGGAGGACATTGCGTCACATTTTCGCTGTGCAGGAGAAATGAGATCTGAGCGTACAACTGAAAAGGCCTATGAGCCTAAGAGAGTCGCAGGACAAAAAAGTTCCACACAGGTCATGGAAGAAATGTCTGCAGCTGCAATAACAAACAAACATGGAAACACCTTCAGTGTGGGATCTAGTACACTCTCAAGAAGAGTGACAGCTGCTTCCTCTGCATGTCTCGTGCAAAGAGAATGCAATTCTGCTACACAAGATCGGGTGGGAAGTTTGGATCATGTATAAGGAAATGGCAAAAATGTGAAGCAGAGCAAATAATTTTTTTATAGCTGCTAAAAGTGTGCATCTGTTACATGCTGTCATATTTAAATTAGTACAGTTTCTGTTACTGGGCCTGATTTAGAGTTTGGCGGTAACAGCCCCGCCATTGGTTTTGTGACTGGATACCCATCCACTACCAATATGGTCCCTCAGCAGGATTTAGATGTTGGTGGTCTCATAGGTGATAACCTGCCCAAGTACCGCTGCCAAGGTCTCCCATCCACCACAACGGCGCCGTAGGAAAGAGTGGCTGATGGCGGGATTCCAGCCACACTTACCACTGAGCAGACTTGGATGTGCCTTGCAGCCAAGCAAAAAGTGGCAGTCCAACCTCCAGTTTTGACTTGACAGATTGTGGGGGAAAGGGAGTGAAAACTCACCTTTTCTCCTGATTCCACTTCTGGCTCGACATGACTGGACAGGACCCTCCGTTGCTGCTGCCATGGGACCCCAGAGAAAACACGTCTCCCGCTACTGGACAGGTAGGTAGGCAACCCGCATTGGCCATATGTATTAAGAGGTAACTGCACATTGGCTCGGGGCGCTGCAGATATATACATGTCACTGTCATTTTTAATTTACTGTAAAGCATATGTCGGGGATACGGGTGGGTCAGGAACGGACAGGGTGTCAGGAATAAATCTGTGCGCGGTCCAGGTCCCGCCCAAAACTCCACTGCACGTATTTGTGGCGCTTCATGTGCACCACTTGTCATCCCTTCCTGTTTTAGAAGTGGTCATCAGCATCACCTGCCCTGTGGTAAAGCTCATGTAGCTGCAGGGTCAGGACATTGGTGGACAAGATGCACTAATCAGTGCTATTCTATGAAGGGACTACAATTCCTAGGTTTTTAGAGGCAGTGGCCATCTTGGGGTGTGGCAGGCACATAAAGCCCAGCCACACCCAAGCACATTGCTCACTATTTTGAAGACTTCGATGCAGTCAGACCTCGTGGTGGTTCCTCTGAAGAAGAGCAGATTTCCTGCAGGCCAGATTGACAGCAAGTCGGAGTATCCTTGTTTCCATGGTGAATTCAGATACGAGTAGGTCGTACTCGTAGCGGTAAGGTCTTGATGAGCCCAATCTTGAAGGAAGTTGTTACTTCCAAAAGTACAGTGTCCCTTAGCACAACGAGCAAAGCGTTTCCAGTTCTAAGAGTAAAGCTGCCTTAGCGCAACGATCAAAGCGCTTCGGATCACAGGAGTAAAGTGCCCCTTAGCACAACGAGTAAATCGCTTCAGGCCACATGTGTAAAGTGCCCTTCACACGACAATCAAAGCATTTCAGTCCACATGAGTAAAACGCCCTTGGCATGACAATCAAAGCGTTTCAGTCCATATGAGTAAAGTGCCCTTGGCACGACAATCAAAGCGTTTCAGTCCACAAGAGTAAAGCACCCTTGGCACAACAATCAAAGTGTTTCAGTCCATATGAGTAAAGCGCCCTTGGCACGACAATCAAAGCGTTTCAGTCCACATGAGTAAAGCGCCCTTGGCACGACAATCAAAGCGTTTCAGGCCACATGAGTAAAGCGGTCTTGGCACAAGGATCAAAACGCTTTAGTCCACATGAGTAAAAGCGCCCCCTTAGCACAACGAGCAAAGTGCTTCAAGGCACGAGAGTAAAGCGCCCTTGGTACGACAATCAATGTGTTTCAGGCTATATGAGTAAAGCGATCTGGGCACAAGTATCAAAACGCTTCAGGCCGCATGAGTAAAGCGCCCCTTGGCAAAACGAGCGAAGCGCTTCAGACAAAGCAATAAAACGCTCTCTGGCATAATGAACAAAGTGCTTCATGTATGATGATTAAAGCGCTTCATGAACAACAAGCAAGGTGCTTCTGCCCAATGAACAAAACGCATCAAGTTCAAAGAGTAAACTTTCAGGCCTAGGTAGTAAATGTGAAAACGTTTCAGAGATAAGCAAATTATAGTTTCATTGTTTTTTGGGAAGCATAATATGTGAGGTACATATTTAAGTCTTTGAGAATTTCTAGGGTGAGATCAAACGTTTATCTTATGAAGTCAGACTTGTTACATGATTGATAGTTAGAGTATTACCATAGTCCAAAGCCCTTGCCATCTCTAGGTTTAGAGGTTGCAGTTTGTTCTTGTTACATGATTCAAAGAAGGGGCTATGCCCAATTCACAAAGGGTCTCAATCTGATATCACGGAGACGCCTTTATTTAAGAGTCTATTGGTGAGTTATACTGTTATGAATGAATGTATGCATATTTGTTCTAACCGTTTCTTGTCAGATCTCTCTCCCTGCAGTTCCCTACCCTAATTCCCTTCCCCCCGCCTGGCTTCATCATAACTCTGTGCTATAATAGCCTTCTGAGTTGGTGACGCGGGGAGGTGGGCCTTTTGTTCAGCAGCGTGAAGATCCTGAGGAAAGGGCACTGTGACACAGGGACACACTGATACCCAACACATATCAAACACATACACATCTGTCATTATGATGCCAGTAGTCATTGCCAAATGAATACTGGCACTACAATGGCGGTACATTCACACTTGTCAACTGTGCTGATGTGTGCACAGTGCGACGGACTTGTACCTGTCATGATGTGTTTAGAGTTGTGTGTGTGAGTCAGTACGTGTATGTGTGTGTGATGCAATTGGCTAGATGAGGTGGAGGAAGGTGTAGTGGGTGATGTGGCTGTGTCAGCACGTGTGCCAATTGCATATGGTATGGGTGTTGTGTATGTTGTGTTGTGTTGCAGCATGCAGAATTCATCTGAGCGTTGCTGTGTGGTTGTCGCTGTCATGATGTGGGTGGTTGTGCTTGTATGCATGTGTATGCCTCACCTGAGTTTTAGTTCCTTTTTACATACTCTCTGACCTGAGGATGATATGTGTCTGACACATATTTTTATACATGTACAGATATTTAATCCTCTGTAAAGCCTACAAGTGTTAGTAGGTACCTGATGGTAACAGCCAGTTACATTAGACAATCCCCCAAAATCTTTACTTAAAACAGGATAGACATGTATCACAAAAGTTAGTATAATAGGTGGTTTTGCTTAGAAAATCGGCACTCACAACCGTACAAAATTTCTGTGCTCTATTATAAAGTCCTTACTATGCTATTTGTGAGGCGATGCTCTTACAGGGAACACACCTCAACCCTGTACATTAACAATCAATGACTGTTAAGAACTACGGGCCATATGTACAAACACTTTTTCCCATAGACACAGAATGGGGAAAAACCTTTGCTACATCTGGCCCTACAATACAAAACACGGCACATGTCTTAAATTATTCCACACTAGCAGTGTAATCTTCATTGTTTATTCCTTCAGCTCCAACTCCAGCCAACACGTGTTTCCTCCAAGATGTAACCTAATAACTTCATCAGGGCGGTGAATAATACACATGTACAGTAATGCAAAGTAAATTCCAGTTATTTCTGTCACTACCACACACCAATCTGTCTCCCGTGTGCTTAAGGTGGAAACCAAGGTGTCACGTAAAGTACTGCCATAAGACCCGAAAACTCATGTAAATGAGCCAGATGTGCTTATCTATCAACATTGTGTCTTCGCATCATATTATTATGTGTCAAATCCAAACATGTATATGCCCAATCAAAATATGGTGATTTAAAATCAGTTTCAACCTCTTAATATAGGTGGCGTATACTCCAAACTCTATGCAAGAATTCTATGCAACATAATAAATGCACGCTCACACCTGTGGAGCCGATAATGTCTTAAACACCTTTTGTATTATCCTTATACCTTGGGCGATATCCAAACCCAATGGAACGCACCTGTGGAATGGGGTCCTGATATATATTGATGTTAGAAGATCTCCTGATCACTATGTTTCACTTCACCAAAATCACTTGTACGCGTTGCCAAATATAATGCAACAATTTAATGGACATATACTATATGGTAAATTTCAATACAAAGATATCAGGGCACTCCAGAAAGTAGTCCACAATAAATGAGAGTCCGACGTTCCAGAAGATAGTTTTCACATGGCAGTATGCTTTAATTCCTTATGTATAAACATAAAACATATTTATGCAGAATGCAGCCAACACGTGTTTTGTCCAACAGGACTTTTTCAAGGCAAAATTGGAAAAAAGGGGACGTATCCAAATATAACCATGAGGATGAATGAATCCCTGAAGTAAATGGTAGCGTTTGCTAATCGTAGGATTCTTGAATTTAGGAAGACGTTAAAGCCATGGAAGCAGCACTCGATGGATCTAAGTATAATAAGCAGTGGAGGGCCCTGATAAGCCCATTGTCCCGTACTCTCGAGGTCCCTGAGAGTCAGAAACCGATGTCGGAGTGCGTGCGCTGTGTTCCTTCTGACTGACTGACTGACTGAAAAGGGATGAGCAGAACTATTTGAGTGGGAGAGTGTTTACATTTTCAAGAAAATATGATCATTTAATTCAGGGAGCTGTCACACGTGCACACTCGACTTTGTCAGTGAGCTCAGATTCAATGTCTCAGAGTGCTCCTCTGACTAGTGATAGTGATACGGATGGAGGGGAAGGAATAAGGCAAACCCCATCCACAAACAAGAGGACTTTTTTACAAGAGATCTGGAGGATCAAGCAAGGAAACCGGGAACAGAATGTGAGACAGGATCAAGGAGAAAACCCGTAGGGGTAAAAGAGGAAGGAGTTCAAAGGGAAAGAGGGGGCATGAAGACAAGGTCATGGGACAAGAACGTTTAGGGGGAACCCCGGACCAGTTGTTAAATGTAGTTAATCTATCAGACAAAGTTCCAAAGTTAGATATGGTGGCACTTTTAAGTAAAGGGTTGGGTTATTGCCCAACAGATATAGGTGATGTGTGTAAATCAAAGATTGATTTAAATAAGTTTGTGAGACGTTTGAAACTGAGGAGATTTTTCAAGTTGAACTGTCAAAAAAAGGGACATCCCTGGGACATCAGCAGAGAGGCCTGTATTTAGTGAGCTATCCATCCAGGATGTATATGATACTATGGCTTTATTATCAATCACAGATTATGAGGATACTCCAACTACTACTCAAGGATATTAAGTGATCTTAATATAGCACCAGATATGTGTATAACCAGTGCTTTCAAAAAGAAATCAAGTTGGATGCCTAGAACTGTAAATGATAGCAGTATTGATTTTTGGTATGTGAGGATCTGGATAAGTGTGTGACCAGGGGCAGAGTTAGAAAACCTAGAAAGAATTTGACCTATGGGGAACAACAGGCTATGAAATTGTTACAAGAAGAAGATGATTTAATAATCTGACAAGCAGACAAAGGAGGCAATATTCTAGTCATCAACCGTTATGATTATGATAATGAAATCTATACCCAACTGAGAGATGAGAATTGTTAGGAAAGGATGATGTACAACCTTTTTATAAATTTGACGAGCAAGATCAATAATTTATTAAGAATATGACATGAACAATGCTTACTGGATGATGATGAAAATATTTATTTAAAGGTGGATCTCCCCAAGGTTTCCTTGCTTTTACACACTTCCTAAAATTCACAAGCATCTCCCTTTCCCTCCAGGGAGACCGATTGTATCTGGGATTGGGGGACCCACGGAGAAGTTATCAGAATTTGTGGATGTATTTCTGCAGCCTGTGGTAGCCAGTCTTCCTTCCTAAATAAAGGATACAAAACACATTTTGAGCCTGTTAAGTGACATGCAGTGGGAAACCGATATGATTATGGTAACGTTGGATGTAGTAGCATTATACACGAACATCAGACATGAGATTGGTATACAGGCGTTACGTCATATATTAAGTAGAAGATCAGCTAGTTTATGGGAACATACAGGAATGTTGTTGGAAATGGTGGATCTGATTCTGTTTTTTTCTATTCAACAAAGAATGGTTCAAGCAAAAACATTGACTAGCAATGGGTTCAAGGTTTTCTCCTTCTTACTCAAACCTCTTCATGGGGGGCTTGAGTAAAAGTGAATCTGGGGAGCCGGAGCGGCACAATGGCAGACATTTATTCTAGATTGGGGACGTTATATAGATTACTGCTTTATGATCTGGACAGGCAACATTGATCAGTTGTCGGAACTTTGTGATTATTTGAATGATAATAACGTGAATATCAGATTCGCATATCTGTATAGCTCAAAGAGTATTGAATTTTTGGATGTGGAACTTTTTGCTGAAGATAATAAAAGTCAAAGTAGGCTATACCAGAAATCAACATTGTTTAATTCTATCTTACATGCAACAAGTGCGCACCCTAGACACCAAATTGAGGCAATACATTTTGGTGAAATGATAAGGGTGAGATGCAATTGCAGTAGGGAAGAAGATTTACAAATGTGTATTCAGGATATGGGTCAGCGATTTACATTAATGGGTTAACGAGCACAGTATATTAAAAGAGCCCAACGGAAGGCGATCCAAACCATCAGGCAAGAGGCGTTGGGGTTTCACACTGTCACAGGGGATAGAAAAGGTAAAGACAGAATTAGATTAGTGACGGATTATACAGAGACCTCAGTTGCCCTACTAAGAATTATGAGGAAGAATTTGAGTTTTTTAGTCCAGGATTCAACGTTGAAGAGCTGCATTTCAAATAGACCCGAGATTGCTTATTGCAAAGGGAAACCTTTGAAGAGCCTTCTTTGCCCTAGTTATCCACGGGACTGAACACAGGCTCATTGGATGGCTGAGCATAACAAGGGTTTCTTTAAATGTGGTCAATGTGGGGTTTGCAAATGGGCATGGCATGGAAAGAAAGATTTTGAAATAGTCGGGAGCCATAGATTTCTCATTTAAACCAACATTAATTGCAACACAACTTTTGTGGTGTACATTATATTATGTAAATGTGAGCGCATATATATTGGAAGCACAATTCGCCCCCTTAGAGTAAGGATTAGTGAACATTGGAGGGCAGTAAGACAGGAGGATGAACATTATCCAATTGCACAACATATGAAGGTTTGTGATACACAGGGAGTACATAAGGAGTTTAAATTCTTTGGCATTGAACATGTGCCTAAGAACCCTTTGGGGGGTAATAGAGATTTACATCTCAGGAGGAGAGAATCAATGTGGATCATGCGCCTAAAGGTGGTTGAGTGTGGACTAAATACTGACCAAGAGTTAGAATATTTTTGGGGCAATTAATAGGATTTAAGTAGAATTTCAAGCTAGGGAATTACGGCAGAAATGTTAATTGGGAATGATTGTTTGACAATACAGCAATGTATAATGTAATGTAATTATAGTATAATGAAGTACACACACGTTGAAAGGACAACAATTACACAGGCGGATCATGATCAAAATGGGCCATGGGGTTAGGAGAAGATGGTGATGGGAGTTCCTCTTGACAGACGTGAGCTTGGCAGATAGAACCCTACTGGATTTGCAAGATTCATAAGAATGTTGGCGACCTGGTAAATAAATCACTATTATTGGGAGGATTCCATCTTCATGTCTTTGGTTTCAAAAAGGTAAACTTAGACCAAAAGTGTAAGTTTAGACAAAAAGTGTAGGTTTAGACCTAAAGTCTAACTTTACTCATAGTAAAGTTAGACTCTTGGTCTAACTTTACACTTTTGGTCTAAGTTTAGACTTTTGGTATAAGTTTACCTTTGTGAATCAGGTCATGAATCTATATCACTGGGCCAGTATTTAGACCAAAAAGTGTAAACTTAGACCTAAAGTCTAACTTTACTAGAGTAATGTTAGACTTTAGATCTAAACGTACACATTTGGTCTAAACTTAGACTTTTGGTCGAAGTTTACCTTTGTGAATAGGAACCTTAGTCTCTTGCATATCACTTCTAGTATTTTCATGATACATTAATCAATTGTTAATAACAAGTACTTCACTGTTGTGCTATTGTGAAGTAAAATATTTGGTGCTGTGTACAATTAGGAAAGAAAGTTCACACTGTACTGCATGTGACACAACATGTGAATTACTCATATTCGACGACAAATGTCCCTTAGATGGGCACATACTATTGCATGTCTAAAGTGTCAAAATGATGTGCCCAATTCACAAATGTAAACTTAGACATTTGCCTAAACTTAGACCAGACATCGAAGTTTATGACTTTGAGAATTGGCATCCGGATCTCCGCCCTACGTGTGGACGTAAAGATAATACTTGTAAATGCCCTTTGTGAATTTCCAAAGTCGTAAATCTAAACATTTGGTATACGTTTAGACCAAATGTCTAATTTTATCCTTGTGAATGAGGCCCTTATGTCTCTGTTCATACACATATTGCAATACAGTTTTTGATGGTATTGAGGAATTGTACAATTACATGCAGATTCACTCAAAGCAAGATATGTGCCAAAAACTATTTTACCAACCAAGTCATTCAACTTGATCATCAAGACTGATGTGTGACTGTTTTCCCACCTAAGCATTTTCAACAAAAATATTCATTTGCTGATGAAGCAGCATGTGATTTTCTTGAGAAATCAGTGTGTGTAGGTCGTGGTGTAGGTGTTGTTTGACAAGCTTAAGGCACAGAAATAGGCAGTAATATAGATTCCTGGTCTGCAGCAATTCCATTAACTGCAGAAGCTACGCCTATGTGAATTTCTAGCATTTTTATCAATGAAACCCTATGGTTGTTTTCACATCTTCTCTCAAGTCATTGACTAATTCTATCATTTTGGATATTGGTGGCTGGATTGTGAATTCAGCTTCAATACATCATTGCTATTTGAGGAAGATAAAGTTGCATCTTGTATGATTTTGTTATTATTAACATCCACATTTTTATTAATTGACAATATGACTTCATGTATATCCACGAGGAAATTGTCTATACCACCGAAGAAGGAATACAGGCCTTCTGTTGTGTCTGATAGTGTTTTGTCTGGATTTAGACATTTTATCATGTCCTTAGGATCATCATGCAAGCTGGAAAATTCTTCCTGCACTGTTTCACATGTTTGATCACGTGATCTATATATATTTTATTCAAATGTGTCCACTTCTAATGTTCTGTTAGATCTCTGCATGTTCTTCTCGTCCTTTGAGTACTGGGTTGCGTTTCATCCTGAGTGATTCCAGCATGGTCAGTACTCTAACAATCTGCTCTGATGGTCGTTTCTAAATCAGTTAATATGATGAATAAGGTGGTGTATTCTAGAGGAGGGTTATCAGCATATAATTCTTCACTTGCCTGCTCATCATTAGGTGGTTGATCAGGCACATTAGGAATTGCTACATAGAGAAGGACACGTTATGTTCATTATGTTCATGTGACATTAGTAAATCCACAGCATAATTAAAAATATATGATGATTCAAAAATCAGGGATACATTTCTAATGCAACATCACAGCATAGTGGACATTTATAGAGCAGCAAGTTGCTCACATTCACATTTTTATGTAACAAAGTTTGCATATCTTTTGCACAAATTTTGTTTCTGTGATTTGCGAGTAACAATGTGATAACCCTGTGAGAAAAATGGTTTGTTGGTTGACTGGATGTGAGCACTGGTCAGACAGCAACCACAGTCACTGTCAGGATGATGCACAGGGCAACCCTCAATTTACCTGATCTCAAACCTGTAGTAATTGGCATAGAGTGTTCAGGCTTGACTTAAAGGCAAAGTCTAAAGCATTTGTCCAACATTTCAGATATGGATAATGTAGAAGACTTGTTTGTGTGTATATTAAAAGGTTTCGTTTGCAAGATTGGATTGGATTGACAATTTGAAACTCCACGCACAGGCTGCAATGGCATGCCTGAGGCATGTTTGATGTGCTACTTATGTGGATGGCAAATTTAATGCAGCCGGTCTACTAGTAGCAATTGATGTACAGGGGCTTGGCATTGGCAGTGCCACTTTACTAAGGACTTACAAGTACAGTAAATATGCTTATTGGGTAAAAACAAATTCTACCGTGTTTTGTGGTGGGGGCACAGAGACATTTTGCACTGGTTGGTAATAATAAGTTCTGCAGGGTCCTAAGAGCAGCAGTGACAAAGTTAGCAAAAGAGCATGTCTGGAGGTTAGAAGTTACAGGGAAACCCATGCCAAGGATATTAGGGCTAACAAATCGTGTAAGAATTTAGGTTATGTTTTTGGTGGAATGTATGGGCAGGTTTTTGCCCCATTACTATGTTCACTGCTGAGCCCTCAAAAAACGCAATCCACAGGTGGCTCGGAGGCCTGGTACACAGAGCAGACAGGATAAATATGTGTATATATCTATGTTAAATTTGTCTTTATGCTGTTGGTAAGTATGTACAGATGCATGATGTGTAAGAAGGGGACACACAGACAAGGTCTTTCAGACAAAATGTGACTAGTTGTTAATATTTTGATATCCTGGAAACATATAGCATGTCAAAGGAGGTTAGCATCACCCATATCACATTCTCTGTCATGGACAAGGTATCTATGTTTTGAGTTCAACAAGTACTAAGAACCATTTTGTCTCCTATCCCAACTTGATATACTGCTTAGGTTATACAATTATTATGAATGTTTGGGGTTTGTACATTCAGCTTTCGTTACAATTCATACAATTTGTGGGTACCCGTCACCTTATTCATCAGTGTAACTGATCTATGGGTACATGTCACCTTTTTCGTCAGTGTAACATTGATACTTGAGTTCAGATGTAAATTACTGTTATCATTTCAAAATATTTAGTGACTTTTTCATTGAGTTACTAAGATGTAACAACTTATACAGTATATGGTGAGGATACACCTACTAGTGGTTGAATTGTCTCAATCAGAGCTGTCTCAGGCCTGCAAGTCCTTCAAACAGTTCAGGACCCATTACTGACGCCACATGCTCCACCATTGCTGCTAATGGCTCATGATGATCTGCCCCCCCCCACCTGTTGCTGTTGCACAACATTGCTTGTGTCCTAATTTTTCTTCTGTGCACCCCTTGCAGTCGTGCAACCTTTTTTTTTTACCTCATCAACTGTTCTCACAGTTGGGGCTTCTGCATTGATTTTTTTGTCTCGTTCCATAGCAATGCCTTTTTGGCTAGGGGTAGTTTGGAAGTGACAAAAAGTTGGAGCTGATACTTTGTCACCTCTGCCATTACAATTTCTACCTCTTCTGGTGTAAATTTATATTTGAGTTTATGTCCTCCTTCATTTGAGGAAGCTTGTGATAACTCTGCTACAACTTCTGCCATTTCTTCACTGTTTCTTTGCGGATCTTGGTTTACTCCTATGTGTTCCATTTTGTGTTGGTAAATCACCTCCACTGCGTCTGTTTACCCTTTTGCTCTACCTAGCATAATTCTTTTTACAGTTTACGTGATGCAACGCTGTTTTGCTTTGCACCATGATGCAATTTTAGCTCTGGCATGTCTTCACATACATTCACATTTTAAAAATATGACACTGGCTTAAACTTTACACAGACGCAAACGCAGCACTATTATTTTTGGTGCACAACATCGCGAAAATGTATTTTAGAAAATAGGCCCCAACAACTGAGTTTTTTTTCCTCTCTTCAGTGTGCATGAAGGGTAGATGGGATTGGGGTAGTTCCTTTACTAGTTATTGTGTGTTAGGTTCTTAGTATCTAAAAGCTGAACTTTAACTTAAAAAACAAACAGTGAGTAGGACTAGGGATTAAGGGCCAGATGTAGGTACTTTGCAAATTGCGACTTGCAATTTGTGAGTCCGAGCGATAGAACGGTGTCGCTATGGGGTCGCAAAGACCCACCTCATTAATATTAATGAGGTGGGTCGCAAATTGCGGCCCCATAGCGACTATGGGCACTCACTGACATGGAGGCCTGCTGTAGTCAGCAGACCTCCATGTCCGTGACTGCTTGTTAATAAAGCATTTTTTTTTTTTCAAGTGTAGCCCGTTTTCCTTTAAAAATTCGGAATTTTTTCAGGGCAGGTAGTGGTCCCTTGGACCACTACCTGCCCTGAAAAAATATTTTGTGGTCCATTCACAAAGGGGAAGGGGTCCCATGGGGACCCCTTCCAATTTGCGAGTGGGTTACCATCCACTTCAAGTGGATGGTAACTGCGACTCCATTTGCGACCGCGTATGCGGTCGCAAATGGAATTGCATACCACTGCGAGTCGCAAATAGGAAGGGAACACCCCTTCCTATTTGCGACTCTGAAATGCATTTTGCGAGTCGGTCCCAACTCGCAAAATGCATTTCTGCATAGCAAACTCCGGTTTGCGACTCGCAAACGGCGATTTTTGCCGTTTGCGAGTCGCAAACTGGTTGCTACATCTGGCCCTAAGCATCAAGCCTGTTTTTGAAGACATTCCCCCAAGGTTTTTTGAGCACACATTGTACACCAAGGTTCATCCTCAGATGGTAACATGCACCTAACAAAGAAAAGGTGAACAAGATTTTAAGAATAAAACATAAAACTCTCCCCATACTAGTATGGGTTGTTTTTTCATTGTTTCTGATTTAGTTATTTCATAGGATCATTTATCATGGTCCTTTAATGACTCCCCCAATGCTCATGTTTTTCAATATAAGTTGTGCCCATTTTGCTGGTGTTTTGCCTTTCTATTGAGGGTTCTGAGCTGTATTTTTCTCAACAGTTTAAATTTTTTTAAATAAAAAGAAATGGCATCTTGAGGCCATTGAGATCATTTTCAAATCAATATAGGAAACTAAACAGGTGAGGAGTTCAGTAAAAAAGCGAGGTATAATTTTGTAAGGAAATGTCTCCTCAATTGTTTATTGTAAATGGTCCTTCAAAGGATAAAAACCTAGAGTACATTTGGTTATTACCTGTGAGAGGGTGTCAACATGTTTCAGCACGGCTAGAGATAAACAGTGTTCAGAGATCCACCAAATACTGAGAGAAAACTCCCAACACATCAGGAAAATTCCCTTTATATTTTTCAAAGGCAAACTCCCAATTTTGGAGTTACCCAAGTGGATCCTTCCTTCAAGCTATGAGCTGCTCAAACAGAAAAACTTGCTGACCCAAAGGCAATCTTGCATGGAGCAATTCACATATGGGGTAGCAGACAGTGACTAGGATTTAAACAGGCCTTTTAGGTGCATATTTATAAGTGAGGTTGCATTTTTCTTGTACCACGCAACATGGTGCATGCCCAACGGTAGCCCAAAATGTGAATTATGAAGCCACTCAAGGCCTCCTTGCATGGCCCTGAGTGGATTAATAATTATAGAGTAAAGCACTGTAGCACACATCACTGTGTTGCGTTACTCTGCCCCAGGGAGGCATTTCATGGTTGTTGTTTGGGTGTTCCCACGCAACATTCATGGATTTTGATGCATTCCCAGATTTACCAGAAGTGGCAGACCTGGGAATGTGCCAAAATGTTACACCTTCCCAGGTGAGGTGTAATGAGGAGTAATATCTTTATTTGTCCTCATTTCTTCATCTTTCTATGTGTGTTGCTTTCTGCAGCACATATATAAATAGGAAAAAGCCTCAGGGGACTGTTTTTGTGCAGGAAGGTGCCCTTCCTGCAAAAAACTATCCTCCTTATAATCCAGGCTACCTTGCAGGATGATGCAAGGGTGCCTGCATTGGTGTTAGGCAGTCAAAACAGCGCCAGTGCATGGATAAAGGCAGGAATGTGCCATATTTTTTTAAAATATGGTGTATTCCTGCCCTTTCCCTGTCACGCAGCACAGCAGTTTATCTTGGTGCACTGTGCTATGCTGTGTGACTTGTCTATAAATATGACCCTTAGGCCCAGATTTAAGATGCCCTAGCGCCACACCAAGATGACAAGTAAATCCTCTCTAAATGAGAAAGCAGGTAAAAGTGTAGATCAGACGATTTCCATGTCTGGCAGTTTAGAACCATGGGGTACAAATGCGTTTGATGCAGAAGGGTGAACATAGGCTTAATCTCAAGGGCAGGGGGGTGTTGGTTATTCTCTCCCCAAGGGTCAATCAGAGGACTCATATGGGGATTGTTGCGGTGAGACACTGTGGTGCTCTTGTCTGCACTATCCAAGATTACGTCATCAAAAGCCTGATCTGTCATAAGCATACTCTGTCACTACCAGCTAAGTAATTTTGGTCTAGTACTGCAGGGGCGGCAACGGCTGGGACTTCATTTTTTTGGAGATGCCTCCATGCTAATTCTGTCCACCGGTGAAAACAGGTGGGGGACCAGGTTAGCAATGTAGTCCCTAATGTCAACAGCCCCACCCATGACCCACACTACTCTCCTCTCCTTTTTTAGGTTGAATGCTGTTTATTCCTTTTTATAAAATCAGAATGATATCTCAATTAACTGGGTCGCTCATAATGGGAGTCTCTGAATTCAGATTCTATTGAAGTTCCCACTCGCAATTCCTTCCCATTTAGCATCTGGGCCACTGATTTAATTTTCATGCAGTTTTCACAATCCCTGAACAATCAGCCTATCCACCTCTGCACAGATGTTCTTTGGTAACCAACACTTCATTTGTCAAATATGAAGGAACTCATTTACAACAAACTGGAGCATTGATCACGATGCACCAATTTGCTTGCGCCAACCTGCGCTCCCCTAACAACACAATGGTAGCGATGTATGTACTATACAGCACACCATGGCGCTCGTTAGCACAGCTGCATGACACAGTTGTGGCACTGGATTAGTGTCTAAAATGTTGTCGCTAGTCGAGCAAAGCTCGAGGAGGCCCATTTAAAACAGCCTAGTGGCACTTTAATGCCAGCCCTTGAGCTGGCATTAAAAAATGACGCAGTGAAATCTTGTAGATTTCACTGCACCATTTCTGCAGGCCTCCTAGTGGGAGAATGCCTCCCGTGCATACAGTATACCTGGTTCAGGTATAAAGTGGCTCTAGGGATTACAAACTGGTGCAATGGTCCCATTGCTTCAGTTTGTAAATAAGATGCCGTGTGTGGGATTGCTGTGTGCTGCTGTAGCGTATAAAAAAGGATGCTACAGCGGGGCAAGGGCCTTGTAAACGAGCCCCTAAGTGTCGTCGCCCATATTTTTCTCAGATGCCCGCACCCAGCACTGACAAATGCTGGAATTACCGATTACCAAACCTGAATAATCTAGATTCCACCTCATGGTTCTTCCTTCCACCACCATGCTCTCCCTAACCCTTTATTTCCTTCTTGCTGTTTTTTTAAATCCCTGCCAACTACCTTTATCCCTGTTTTTCTGTCTTTCACTTCCTTCTGCTTTCCTCCCTTGCGTTTTACTCTTTCTTGCTCTGTTTCCAAGTCTGTTGGGGAAAAATAAGTGCTGGTCTCCAAAATTAAGTGCTGGTAGGCCCACCTGCAACCACCCAAAGTAAGCACTGTTGGTAACCCTAGTGAGCACATGAAAGGTCACCTTATAAGCCCTGGAAAGAAACAGGAAACCTAAGTCCAAGTCAGTAAACATGAAACAATACCTATTAACGTCTTTGTATAAGAGTTCTCGCTATTCTATTTTAAATCCCACAGCTTTGACACCCATGTTGCATTTCTTGTTTTTGTTTGCGGGTGCTAATAGAATGATTTAATTTAAAAGTGTGGAGTCGTTCAATTAAATAAACGAGCACCGAGCCATTTTAAGCAGAGATTTCTCGCATATATTTAAAGCCTTTCGACAGTTGTGCTGTCTCCACTTTATGGCTTAATGTAGTGTATTGTTTCACAGTATCATGTATATAGCATGTATTGAGCATGTACTGCTCCTGGCAAGGTACTGTGTGCATTATGCCAAGTAGTACTCCAGGACCCAAGGTCATTGGTTAATTACGTTGTTTTTGGTCAGTGAGTTTAGTCTTGTGATCCCAGAAGATCATTACCACAGCTGTTTCGTGGTGAACTCAGATGGTGTTGGGGTAGGGGAAAGGTCAGGGATCAATTCTAATTAGTATGATTGAAAAACACCAGTAATGAGAATCTTCTTTGTGCCAAATTTCTAATATCACGTATTATCTGAACAGAAATATCACAGCCACAATAATCACTATTCAAAACGCGCTGGCTGGGTGGACACATTGATTGTGAGAATGTAATAAGAAAAGTGAAAATAAAATCAGATTAATGCTAAACTGTTCAGTCTAAATGTGAAAACAAGTCCCATCTCTTTGAACATTATCAATTATGTGTTGTGCATGTGTTATCTGTATGTGAGCACCTAAAGCTACATCATCATTCAAAAGTAACTGGTTGACTCAATCTTTCTTTTTTTGATAAACCACTTTTATTGAGTTTTGGTATTATAGATGTGAAAGAAGTAAACATTTGACAAATGGCACATACGGACTTCATTAGTTATTTGTATATGTGAATCAAACAACCTTTGGCTTTCGAACAGTACATTTTCAGTATATCAGTGATAGACTCATGAGATCGCCCCGTACCACATCCGCATTAGTCCAATTGACACAACCATTTACCCCAAATTTGGCCATGTTTCTATGGGCAACCCCTAGCCTCCAACACTACTTATTCTTGTCGTGCACACCAGTCCACCCCCATCACCACTCAGATTGTGACGAGGGGCAGGTGTACATCCATCGCAGAGCAATGTTTCTCTTGGCCACCAGGAGTGCTCTACCTAGGAATACATTTTCGTCTCTTGTACCCTCAGAGCCCTCCATCACCCCAAGTAGTATCAGCATTGGGGAGAGCGGTACCTCCCAGTCCAAGATCTCTGTCAGTTCCTATATCACTCCAGCCCAATAAAGTGTGATTACCGGGCATACCCACACCATGTGATAGAAGTCTCAATCTTTTTTTTTTTGATAAACCACTTTTATTGAGCTCACTCGTGTCCACATTTAGGACAGGAGGAGTCGGGACGAAGGCCAGCCTTATGCATTCGGAGGGGTGTGAGGTAGGCAGTGTGTAGGTAATACATCTGTATGAGCCGCAGCCTGGAGGAGATGGTGAGCTCTTGTGGGGCCGTCAGGGTATCCCCCAATCCCTTTCCTCCAGGGGGCCAATCTACCCTTCCAACCGAAGCTTCAGATGCTCCAAAGTGTCGGGCGTGTTGATAATCAGTGTGCAATATATTTGGGAGGTACCCCACACCCCAAGTTCCCCATAAGACGTTTTGCCTCTAGGGGGATAAATTCAGGTATTGGTCCTGATAGTGACATCTGGGCCTGGAGAGCATGCCTCAACTGTAAATGTTTGTAGAATAGGGAGTGTGTGAGGAAGTAAGTGCTCTGAAGGACTTAAAAAGGTGCAAATCTGTGTCCCAGACCATATGTCTCCCCATCGGGTAATACCTATTCGGTCACAGGCCCCGAACCCCCAAACAGCCATCACCTCCCCAGTCAGGCACTGTGCCAGAGGAGGGTTTGCTGTGTGAGTCTGTTGCCCCATCATATGTGTCGGACTGCTGCCCTCCAGGCCAGGAAGACCTCTTTGGTTATCAAAAGAGTAGATGCAGGCACCAGAGATCCATAGAGCATGGCCTGTAGATGCTGGAAACCCAATATAGATAGTTCAAGCCTATAAGCTGGATCAGCCCACCTCCATTGAACCACTCATTGATCACTAAGAGATGGGATGCTAAGTAGTAAAAGTAGAAGCTGGACATTCCCAGTCCCCATCATAGGGACCCCGTAAGGAATATTTGAATGCAATATGAGAACGTGACCCATGTCACAGAAATGTCCTCTCCATGCTATCCAGATCATTAAACCATGTTCAGAGCAGGTGAAGTGGTAAGTTTTGAAAGACATATAAAAAGCAGGGGAGAACGCCCCATCACGATCAAAGGGAGGGATTGCCATTGGGTGAGGTCGGTCTTAGCCTTCCTAAATAACGGCTGGAGATTGAGAGTCCAGGCAAGCTTTGGGTGCAACACAACCCATATGCCCAGGTACTTGAAGCTAAGCCTACAAATACGAATATTAGTCTGCCAGTCAAAGCAATCCAGTGATGGGCTAAGGGGAATCGGTTCCGATTTATTTAGGTTCTCCATAAGGCCCGATTCAGTTCCAAACCTGTGGAGCAGGCAGAGGCAGCGGGGGCCGCTGAGTGGGGGATCCGCTAAATATAGGAGAACGTCATCTGCATACAACAGTATGGCCCTCATTACAACCCTGGCAGTTAATCCTGCTTTCCGCCGTGCTGAAGAACACCAACACACCGTTGTGGCGGCAGAATCCCGCTACAGGTATTACGACCCAACTCCCGGAATCTGCCACAATACAGACAACCACACAAGTCCGCCACACCAAAGGTCAGTGATAAACTGGCGATACCAAAACCCACACCGTCACGCCAACAAGAATACGCCCACACTATCACAACCCAAGAATCAAGGCGGCGGTCTTACAACCACGGTAATCCATTGGCGGTACACACCGCCGCGTTCAAAATACACACACTTACAAAACGCAACTACATTGGACAATTCAAAATACACACACCTGATACACATACACACACCACACCCACACACCCACAATACTATAAACCACACACCCACATTACCCACAAACCCTTACAACGAAAGTTTTGGAAGAAGCCCAGAGAGAGAGATTAGCAAACACAACACCAGCATCCACAGACACACAACACCATCACTCATACAACATCCACACACCTCAAACAACACACATCAACACATCGCCCCACACATCACAACAAACAGCACCTCACACATCACCCACACCACATCATGGCACCTCAAAGACACCCCTGGTTTTCTGAGGCGGAGCTCAGGGTCATAGTGGAGGAAATCATCCAGGTAGAGCCCCAGCTTTTCAGATCACAGGTGCAGCACACCTCCATTGCGAAGAAGATGGAGCTATGGCGGAGAATCGTCGACAGGGTCAACGCAGTGGGACAGCATCCAGGAACACGGGATGACATCAGGAAGAGGTGGAACGACCTACAGGGGAAGGTGCGTTCCGTGGTTTCAAGACACCAGATTGCTGTACAGAGGACTGGCGGTGGACCCCCACCTCCTCCCCCACAACTAACAACATGGGAGGAGCAAGTCTTGGCAATACTGCATCCTGAGGGCCTCGCAGGAGTAGCAGGAGGGCTGGACTCTAGTAAGTCATATCTTTACTACCATATCCCCCACCCCACCTGCATGCCATCACATACCCCCACCCTTACCCTCACTCCCATCTCACATATGTCCCACTATCACAACCCACACATCTCAATACCAAGGCCCTGCATGCAGCACCTATGCATGGACCACCGTCACCAAAGCATGTCCAGTACAGATACCCATACAGACCCCAAACCTACTACCACAAAAGGGCAAACACAATGATGCAAGCAGAGGAGTAGAGGGTACCTCACCCAATGCACAAGATGGCACACACATACACTAAAACTATGCATTTACACCCATACCCAACATCACCGGACAGGAGGTGCCATACATATCCAGTCCCCCCACAGAAGAGACCCACAGTGTCTCTGCACGCCTGGATCAAGATGACCAGCCCGGCCCATCAGGGACCTCTGGACAGTCGGTTCCCCTGCCACTGTCACTAGCCACCACAGACCCTCCCCCTCAGGAAACAGCCAGCACAGCACTCACCCAGCAGGCCCATCCCTCTGTCCCTAGGACACATCAATCAGCAGTGTGTCCACCACTACAGGGAACCCAGGCAAACCCACCGACCCAAGACAATCAGGGACCTGGGGTCAGTGGCAGTGGGCACACGGTTCAGGGGACAGAGGCATAGGATAACAGGGAAGCTGGGAGGACTGCTGTGCGACAGGGGGAGGACAGGCCCAGGGAACCCACTCTCCACGAGGCACTCTCCAACATCATGGGAGCATACCATCATTCCCAGGAGACCATGGGCACGGTACTAGTCACGTTTCAGGAGACCAAGCGGCTGCAGGAGGAACACTACCGGGGATCAGGGAGGACTTGAAGTCCATTAACACCACCCTGGTCACCATTGCAGGGGTGCTGGCAGACCTTGTCAACACCATGAGGGACACAGCGGGACACAAACGGGCCCCTGACACTAGCCTGGACGATGAACAGCCCTCCACCTCCACCGGCGCTAGTGGACAGGAGGCACCGCCACAGGACCAACAGGATTCCAGCAAACTTCCCCCTGCAGATGGAGAACCACCCGGCAACCGGTCCCTGAGATCCAGAAACAAGACAGAGAACATTGCCAAGACCCCCGCCAGGAAATAAGACCCTCCTGAATGTCACCCTTCTGTCCCACTTTGTCACCCTGTCCACCTTAAACTGCCATTGCTCCCCTTCCTATGCCCCATTGGACAATGCTCCTGTGAGACCAAGAGACTGGACTCAGTCATGGACATTCCTCCACCATCACCCCAGCCCATTTCACACACCCCTCCACTTGTTAGCACAGAAATAAACACCCTTGAATTACCAACAAATCTTGAGTCAGTCTGTGCTTTAATAAATGTGTACTTGCAAAATCTCTGAAATATAGCAATGTCAATGTACTTGTTTACATACCAATGTTACACAGCTGTAGGCCAGGAGTAAACATAGCAGAGGGCACAAATTGGGACCCAGATCTGTGAAATGGAAAACCAAAGTGACAAGCCAGGGTCCATACACAGAGTTAAAAAGGCAGACTTATGCTAGGTCCTACAATAGTATGAGATGTGGGAAGCAGTTCTATCCTCTTACCTGTGTCTCACTGGAAGTATTGCATGATGATGTTGTTTCGGTTGTCTACATCTTCTTCTTCTGCCTCCTCTTCTACACTGTCCACAGGCTCCACAGCTGCCACAAGACCAGCATCAGGCCCATCCTCCTGCAGAAAAGGCATCTGGCGTCGCAAAGCCAGGTTGTGCAACATACAGCAGACCACGATAATCTGGCACACCTTCATCGGTGAGTAGTATAGGGATCCACCTGACAGATGGAGGCACCAGAATCTGGCCTTCAGGAGGCCGAAGGTGCGCTCTATTATCCTCCTAGTTCACCCATGTACCTCAGTGTAGTGTTCCTCTGCCCTTGTCCAGGGATTCCTCACTGGGGTCAGTAGCCATGACAGGTTGGGGTAACCAGAGTCACCTGCAAATATTGAGGGACAACAGTTAGACATCCTCCAAACATTAGGGAATCTCCCATACCCAGACAGCAAATGAAACTGTGTGGGGACCTTAGGCCAATCTATTAGCCACACACGGTGCCTCTGGAGTTGACCCATCACATAAGGGATGCTGCTATTTCTCAAAATGTAAGCATCATGCACTGAGCCAGGATACTTGGCATTCACATGGAGATGTACTGGTCTGCCAAACACACCATCTGCACATTCATAAAATGGTAGCTTTGCCGGTTTCTGTACACCTGTTCATTCCTGCAGGGGGTGGACAAATGCCACATGTGTACCATGAATGGCACCAATGATGTTGGGGGATATGTCCCAGGGCATAAAAGTCACCTTTCACTGTGGGCAAATCCTCCACCTGAGGGAAAACGATGTAGCTGCGCATGTGTTTCAGCAGGGCAGATAACACTCTGGACAACACGTTAGAGAACATTGGCTGGGACATCCCTGATGCCATGGCTAATGATGTTTGAAAAGACCCACTGGCCAGGAAATGGAGTACAGACAGGACCTGCACTAGAGGGGGTATTCCTGTGGGATGGCAGATAGCTGACATCAGGTCAGGCTCCAACTGGGCACACAGTTCCTTGATTGTTGCACGATCAAGTCTGTAAGTGATAATTATGTATCTGTCTTCCATTGTCGACAGGTCCACCAGGGGTCTGCACACTGGAGGATGCCGCCATCTCAACACCTGCCCCAGCATACGTGCCCTATGGAGGAGAACGGTGAGCAGAGGGTCATACAACACTTAGGTTTCACAAGGCTGTTTAGCACAAACGTTACATTTTCTCTATGTGCCTTTGTCTGTCCGTATTCCTGGCCTAAATAGCTGTGACGCAGTTATTTGGCCTGCCATGTGGCCCCCTGAAATGGCGGCTGCCTGACCTGTAAGGTGGCACAAGGGGAAATGAGGTAACTGCGCCAGCGTTGTACACCATTGCAATAGGCGGTCGAAGACCACGGTGCAATTCCACATTGGTTATCATTGGGCCCTATGGGTTCCAGGAGCCAATGACGATGTACGCCGGCGGTGACGGTACACACCGCCGCGTACGTGACCGCCATTTTCTACCAGTTCCCTCACTTGATACCTGACCTTCTACAGGAGAGGACATACACTGCAAGTGCTGCTGTGACCTGTGTCTGGAAGCAACAATGGCTACAGTATCTGGGGAAAGGGCCCCTTCCTTCAATGCGGAGGAGTTGGAGAAACTGGTGGATGGGGTCCTCCCCCAGTACACGCAGCTGTACGGTCCTCCAGACAAACAGGTGAGTCAACTGTGTGCATGGTGGATGGCACATGATTGTATGGAGTGTCATGGATGGAAGAGGGGGGAGGACAGGCCAGCATGTGAGGATGGTGTGTGTATGTATGTCTGGGGCAGGATGGGAGGTTTGTGGGCAATGTGTGAGAAGAACTGTACGAGAGAGAAACATCCATTATAACTTCACTTTTCCTCTAGGTCAGCGCCCATCAGAAGAAGGGTATTTGGCGTGCCATCACCAAGGGAGTGCAGACCCTGGGGTCTACCACAGACAGAGCACCCACTTCCGGAAAAGATAGGAGGACCTGCACCACTGGAGCAAGAAGACGGCAGAGGCCCAGCTGGGGATGGCCTCCCAATGTGGAAGGGATGCCCGACGCACCATGACACCCCTGATGTATCGGATCCTGGCAGTGGATGTGTTGGAAGGGCGCTTGAGGGCATCACAGCAGCCACAAGGGGGTGAGTACACTCTCATTCAGCTGACTCTGCGCGCTTGACGGGGTGTCTGGGTTGGGGAGGTGGGCTGTGGGTTTCCCTAGGCCAGGGCAGACGCGCAAAGGTAGATCCATTGATTAGTGCATGGCTTAGTGCATAGGGCTGCTCCCTGTGTGTTGTGTCCGCCAGCGGTAGTGGTATTGCAGGCATTGACCATGTGTCTCCTCTGTCTTCCCCCTCCTTTTGTTTTGTCTCCCTATCCTTGCATGCATTAGCATCATCTGGCGGAGAAGCAGTGGCACCGGAGCAGGAGGGAGCTGCATCCTACATGGCCCTGGAGGGTGGAGTAATGGAGTCAGAAGGCACCAGTGGGACGGAGGGCGAGGGGACCTCCACGACCGGGACAGGAGCAGACAACAGCGACAGCGACTCCTCCTCTGATGGGAGTTCCCTTGCGGTGGCGGGCACCTCTGTGCCCACCGCATCAACAGGTACAGCCACCTCCCCCCCTACCAGCACCGCCCTCCCAGCAGCCCCTCAGTGTGTTTCCCGTGCCCGCTCACCCAGGAGGGTGGGCATCTCCTTCGCCCCAGGCACCTCAGCCCCTGCCCCAGTCAGCCCTGCTGCCCTCAGTGAGGAGGCTATTGACCTCCTGAGATCCCTCACTGTTGGGCAATCTACCATTTTGAATGCCATCAGGGGGCTTGAGAGGCATTTGCAGCAAATAAAAAGCATACCTGGAGGGCATTCATTCTGGCCAGGTGGCCCAACAGAGAGCATTTCAGGCTCTGGCCTCAGCACTGATGGCAGCCATTGTCCCTGTGTCCAGCCTCTCCCTCCAACTTCCTCTACCCAGACCCAATCCCCTGTACCTCAGCCTATCCCAACCACACTATCTGACTAGCATGCACACTCATCAACGCACAAGAGTGGACATGGCAAACATAAGCACCACACATCCCACCGGCATTCACACAAGCACCATCCCCATGCAGACACACCAACATCCACTGCCTCCACTGTGTCCCCCTCCTCCACGTCCTCCTCCTCCCTTCCTGTCTTGTCTCCACCCCCACCTGCATGCACTACATCCTCAGCCACTACCTCCATCACCTGCACGGCCATCACCACACACCGCTCACGTGCACTCACCACCCCCACTACCATTCACACATCCCCTGTGTCCTCTCCCAGTGTGTCTGTGAGCCCTCCTCCCAAACCACACAAACGCAGGCACACACCCACCCAACAGCCATCCACCTCACAACAGCCTCCGGCCCATGCACCTTCACCCAAATTCTGCAAACATACACCTCCTACAACCACTACCTCTTCCTCCACTCCCAAACCCCCTCCATCTTCCCGTCCCAGTGTGTCTAAGAAACTTTTCCTGGCTAACTTTGACTTATTCCCTACATCTCCCCCCCTCGTCCTTCCCCTAGGGCCAGGCTGTCCAGGTCCCAGCCCAGCACCTCAGCCACCAAATCCTCCAGCACAGTGGTCTCAGCAAGTCCGGTCACATCGCGGGCGGCACCCATCAGGGCTGCCAGTGTGCCAACTAGCAAGGCCAAGGAGCAGGCCATTCTGCCACCTGCCAAGATGAAGAAGGTGCCCACATGCCGGAGGGAGAAGCCGCACCTACCAGCAAGCAAGGGCTCCTCCAAGCCAAAAGTGGACAGTGGCAAGGCACCAGCAGCGACATCAAAGGTGGGGAAGGGACACAAGCCGAAGAGAAGGTCAGGACAGGGCACGGTGGCTCCGGCTGAGGGACCAGAATCACCCCTTCTGTCAACCACAACACCAACCTGTACGGTGGTGGACACCGCCACCTGCACCGCCACCTGCACGTCTGCTGCCTCAGCAACAGTCCCTTGCATCATCCCCAGTGGGCAGCCGTCTGAGGCTGCAGGAGACATCCTGCTGTGTCCCTCAACAGGTGCAGACACATGCACCACCGCCAGCACCTCCGCCACAGACACCGTCGCAACCACCAACACCAGCCCTGTGACGTGCTCAGACAGTGCCACCACAGCTGACATGGCATTCATCCCCAGTGGCCAGCCGTCCGAAGCTGCAGGAGACATCCTGGACCCTGCCCAGCATACATGAGGCATGACTCCAAGCACTGTTTGTACCAGCAGGTGGCAGGCGAAGTCGCAGCAGGGTGGAGTGTGTCTCTGCCTCCATGGAGTATAATGCTACATGTTCCCAGGTAATTTCGTGGCACACAAACCCAGGTGAGGGAATGGGACCTGACACACTGCATGTGAGGCACTCTGGGCACCAAGCCCCCTCCAGAACCAGTGGAGATTCACATCCACTACCTCAGTCATTGGCAGGATGAAGCACTCTGGGCACCAAGCCCCCTCCAGAACCAGTGGAGATTCACATCCACTACCTCAGTCCTTGGCAGGATGAAGCACTCTGGGCACAAAGCCCCCTCCAGAACCAGTGGAGATTTACATCCACTACCTCAGTCCTTGGCAGGATGAAGCACTCTGGGCAAAAAGCCCCCCCCCCCCAGAACCAGTGGAGACTGTTATCCACTTGAGAGACTGTGGCTTTGCACTCCCCAGGATAAAGCAGTGGGCAAACCACCCACTGGAGAGACTTGAGAGACTGTGGCTTTGCACTCCCCAGGATAAAGCAGTGGGCAAACCACCCACTGGAGAGACTTGAGAGACTGTGGCTTTGCACTCCCCAGTACCAATCAGTGGGCATGGAGCCCCCTCGTGGAACAGTGGCGTCGTCCGTTCATCCGGCTTTGGTGCCTCCCTCCCCCTGAGGTGCTTGTTTATTTTCCATCTGATGCCCCTGCAGTGGCCTCTCCGTTTCAAGTCAGGTATCGTGTGGGCTTCGCCCATGCATTTTGGGACACTGATCCACGGATAATGATTTTAGTAATATCCGGATTTGTTTAGTTGGTGTACATATTTATATATACTGCTATTTGAATTTGGCCTATCTGATATTTAATTGATTACACTTGTTACAACCATTTCCTTTTGTCCTTGCATTCTTCCAGGGAGTTACGGGGTGTATATGTAATGTTGCTGTATGTATTTGTGTGTATGGTGTTGTGCGTGAGGGAGGGGGCGGGGGTGTTGCGTGTGTGTGTGTCACTCTCTTCTCCCTCCCCCCTCCCCTGTGTGCTAGGTGCAGTACTCACCGTGGTCGTAGCCAGCATCTTTGCTGCTCCTGATACAAGAGGAGGTAGACCACCAAGGGCAGGACCTGTAGTTCGGGCTCCATGGCGTCCTGGTTCCTCGTTGGGTGTCGAGAGGTGAGTGGTTTCCGTTCCAAGTCCTGTTTCCGCTGTGCTTTTGATGTCGTTGGTACCGCCCCGGAAAAGGTGGCGGATAGGCGTGTTGTAATACAGTGGGCGGAACCTTGTGTTCCGCCTGTATGTTGGTGGTTACCGGTGCGGTGTTTGTTTCTACCACCATGGCGGTCGGAGTGTTAAAGTGGCTGTCTATGTTGGCGGTTTCCGCCATGGTCATGATTCCATTTTTTTTTCCGCCGGCCTGTTGGCGTTATTACCGCTGCTTTAACACCGACCGCCAGGGTTGTAATGAGGGCCTATATGATCCTCTTGGGCTGTTTCCAATGCCCACCCCTTAAATTGTGTGTCCATTCGGATACGTTGGGCCAACGGTTCAATTACCATTGCAAAAAAGAGTGGTGATAAGGGACAGTTCTGCCTAGTTCCATGCTGTTTTGAGAAGGCTGCTGACAGGACCCCGCTTACCTGCACTTGAGCCATTGACATGAAGTACAGCACCCTCACCATGGCACAGAACCTGGGTCCAAGACCTACTATTGCCAGCACTGATTGAAGTACTGCCAGTCCACCGTGTCAAATGTCTTTTTGAAAGCAATCAAAAGCACCGATGATGCCGATGATGGTAGGCTAGGGCCACCTAAAATCTACTAAGGTTGTGTTTCCTGCTACATGATGACAAAAAAGGTGCATTGATTTGGGTGGATCAATTTAGTGAGGTCTATTGGCCAGTATAGTCGCAAATATTTTAACTTCTCCATTAAGGAGCGATATGGGACGGTACTCTTTGCATGAGGCGCTGCATTTTAGGAATAAGTGCTATTGTAGCTTGAGTCAACGCAGAGGGGGAAGCTGCTCACCTGGCATGCCTCGCCGTATAGTGCTAGCAGATGGGGTGTAAGGATTTCACGAGTATAGTATTCCGTACAAAAACCATTGTGACCCAGTATCTTTCCAGCTGCTAATCCGGACATTGCCTCTTCAATCTCCACATCCGTGAGAGGTCCGTCTAGAACTCGGGACTCCTCAGGGAACAAACGGGTAAGGGGAATCGTCTCCCGAAAGTGACTGTGGGAAGGTGAACTTTGTCACACTGGAGGAGTGCACAATCGCTCATAGTATTGGCTGAAGGCCTAGGCGATCTCTGGAAGAGAGCACCTCTGCGTACCTCCATCATCAATTATCTCTGGTATGATTCTTGAGTAGTGATGGTATGAGGCTAACCAATACAACAATTTTCTGTTTTTGTCCCCCCACCCGAGCTGTGGTGGCCCTCCACAGGTGTTTGGCAGCCTCCATTGAGCACTGATGTACCCAATCACGAACCATGCTTATTTGGTGGGAGATCTCCTCTCGAGGGTCGAAAGTGAGATTCTCTCCAATCAGATGACATGCGCCTCTAGTTAGGTAATATGTTCAGACTTCTCATGCTCCTGAGCTCCGATACATCCCCTGGCAAATCTTTGTATAGTTGCTTTACTGGCAGCCCATTGCCTAGTAACTTTTGAAACAGAACCTTCGTGCGAGCTGAATTATGTCTGCAATTCCGTTTGCAAGGTTTGGACAAACATGTCAGCTTGAAGGTATCAGCCGCTGAGACACCACAATGGCCGCTGGCATAGTCCGGGGGTGCCCACACGAGCTAGAAAAGGGAAGTGATCTGAGATCCTTTGGGGTAGGATTTGGGATAAAAGTCTGCAGTCCATTGCCGGTAAGAGAACTAAGTTGTTATGTACACGGCATAAATCAGTTGAAAAGTCTGTTTATTAGATGAACTCCTTATACACCATCTCGCCGCTCCAGCTCCTCACAAATGCCCACATCAACATTCTAAGGTGAGCTCCCGGGTATTCCATTACCCCTACATTCTAAGGAGTCACTTGGAGTGTACCATTACTGAATATACCACACTACACAGCAAACTGTAAATTCATAAAGTCAACAGAATTATATGATCTTAATAATATTGAGTAACCAATGCTACAGGTTATAATATATGAATGTGTGAGTCTATACACTATACACAGGTTATAATATATGAATGTGAGTATATACATTATGCACAGGTTATAACATATCTCCCTTCCTTAATATTGGAACACAAAGGGGGTCATTCCGACCTTGGCGGGCGGCTACCGCCGCCCGCAAGGCGGAACCCGCCATGCGGCCGCACTCACGCGGCCCCCATTCCGACATTCCCGCTGGGCCGGCGGGCGCAAACCAAGTTTGCGCCCGCCGGGCCAGCGGGAATGAGGCCGCAACACAGGAGCCGGCTCCGAATGGAGCCGGCAGTGTTGCGGCCGTGCGACGGGTGCAGTTGCACCCGTCGCGCTTTTCACTGTCTGCTATGCAGACAGTGAAAAGCTGGCCGGGGCCCTGTTAGGGGGCCCCTGCACTGCCCATGCCAGCAGCATGGGCCCCCAGGGGCCCCAGGACACCCCTTACCGCCAGCCTCTTCCTGGCGGTGAAAACCGCCAGAAACAGGCTGGCGGTAAGGGGGTCATAATCCCCAGGGCAGCGCTGCTTGCAGCGCTGCCCAGGCGGATTATCACCGCCGGGGCAGAAACGGCGGAAAACCGCCGGTCCCGGCGGTGCGACCGCGGCTTTACCGCCGCGGTCAGAATAGGGAAGAAAGCACCACCAGCCTGTTGGCGGTGCTTTCAGTCATTATAGCCCTGGCGGTCTCAGACCGCCAGGGTCAGAATGACCCCCAAAGTCTTCGTGCCTTGGTGGACGCTTTTTGGTCCTGGTATGTTTGCTCTGGCTGGAAACTTCCAGTTGATCATCCGCTCCCTCGTCACGCTTTTGCCTGGGCCTTCATATTTGTTCCTGGTTGCACGTTATTCGGTCCATGCTCCACACTTTGCCATCCTCCAGCCTTGCAACATTTTTCCACACCTTAATGATTCTCAGTGGTTTTGAAAACTTGCTACCATTTCTCCTGGTGGGTTCAGGAAGCTTGACTTTAACCCATTGTCCAAACCTCCATGGTCTACTCTTAGTACAATGTCTGTCATCGTACCATCTCATGCATTTATCCTGATTCTGTCTGACACATTCTGCCACATCCACCCTCTTCACACTGTCGGGTTCCCCCCTTTCAACCAATTAGGATTGAGTTTGGTTCCCGGATGTCTTCCTTTAAGTGAAAGAAAATGTGACACTCCTGTAACTAGGTTTGGCATGGTATGATATGACCAGAACATTTGTTTAAGTTATAACTCCCCTGATTCCTGAGATACTGATGTCATGTGCAGGTATTCCTTAACCCCTTCGCTGCCAGGCCTTTTCCCCCTCCTGTGCCAGGCCTTTTTTTTGCCTATTTGGGGCAGTTCGCGCTTAGGCCCTCATAACTTTTTGTCCACATAAGCTAACCAAGCCAAATTTGCGTCCTTTTTTTCCAACATCCTAGGGATTCTAGAGGTACCCAGACTTTGTGGGTTCCCCTGAAGGAGGCCAAGATATTAGCCAAAATACAGTGAAAATTTCGTTTTTTTCAAAAAAATGGGAAAAAGTGGCTGCAGAAGAAGGCTTGTGGTTTTTTCCCTGAAAATGGCATCAACAAAGGGTTTGCAGTGCTAAACTCACCAGCTTCCCAGCTTTCAGGAACAGGCAGACTTGAATCAGAAAACCCAATTTTTCAACACAAATTTGTCATTTTACTGGGACATACCCCATTTTTAAAAAAAATTGTGCTTTCAGCCTCCTTCCAGTCAGTAACAGAAATGGGCATGAAACCAATGCTGAATCCCAGAAACCTAAACATTTCTGAAAAGTAGACAAAATTCTGAATTCCGCAAGGGGTCATTTGTGTAGATCCTACAAGGGTTTCCTACAGAAAATAACAACTGAAAAAGAAAAATATTGAAATTGAGGTGAAAAAAACATCAATTGTTCTCTACGTTTTACTCTGTAACTTTTTCGTGCAATGTCAGATTATCGAAAGCAATATACCGTTACGTCTGCTGGACTCCTCTGGTTGCGGGGATATATAGGGCTTGTAGGTTCATTTGCTGAAATATAAAGAGTAAAAAATACCTATCAAGAAAATCTTTGTATTTCCAAAAAGGGCACAAGATAAGGTGTTGAGGAGCAGTGTTTATTTGCACATCTCTGAATTCCGGGGTGACCATACTAGCATGTGAATTACAGGGCATTTCTCAAATAGATGTCTTTTTTACACACTCTCCTATATTTGGAAGGAAAAAATTTAGAGAAAGACAAGGGGCAATAACACTTGTTTTGCTAATCTATGTTCCCCCAAGTCTCCCGATAAAAATGATACTTGTGTGGGTAGGCCTAGCGCCCGCGACAGGAAATGCCCCAAAACGCAACGTGGACACATCCCATTTTTTTAAAGAAAACAAAGGTGTTTTTTGCAAAGTGCCTACCTGTAGATTTTGGCCTCTAGCTCAGCCGGCACCTAGGGAAACCTACCAAACCTGTGCATTTTTTAAAACTAGAGACCTAGGGGAATCCAAGATGGGGTGACTTGTGGGGCTCAGACCAGGTTCTGTTACCCAGAATCCTTTGCAAACCTCAAAATTTGGCTAAAAAAACACATGTTCCTCACATTTCTGTGGCAGAAGGTTCTGGAATCTGAGAGGAGGCACAAATTTCCTTCCACCCAGCGTTCCCCCAAGTCCCCGATAAAAATGATACATCACTTGTGTGGGTAGGCCTAGCGCCCGCGACAGGAAATGCCCCAAAGCACAACGTGGACACATCCCATTTTTTGACAGAAAACAGAGCTGTTTTTTGCAAAGTGCCTACCTGTAGATTTTGGCCTCTAGCTCAGCCGGCACCTAGGGAAACCTACCAAACCTGTGCATTTCTGAAAACTAGAGACCTAGGGGAATCCAAGATGGGGTGACTTGTGGGGCTCTGACCAGGTTCTGTTACCCAGAATCCTTTGCAAATCTCAAAATTTGGCTAAAAAAACACATGTTCCTCACATTTCTGTGGCAGAAAGTTCTGGAATCTGAGAGGAGGCACAAATTTCCTTCCACCCAGCGTTCCCCCAAGTCTCCCGATAAAAATTATACCTCACTTGTGTGGGTAGGCCTAGCGCCCGCGACAGGAAATGCCCCAAAGCACAACGTGGACACATCCCATTTTTTGACAGAAAACTGAGCTGTTTTTGCAAAGTACCTACCTGTAGATTTTGGCCTCTAGCTCAGCCGGCACCTAGGGAAACCTATCAAACCTGTGCATTTCTGAAAACTAGAGACCTAGGGGAATCCAAGATGGGGTGACTTGTGGGGCTCTGACCAGGTTTTGTTACCCAGAATCCTTTGCAAACCTCAAAATGTGGCTAAAAAACACATTTTCCTCACATTTCTGTGGCAGAAAGTTCTGGAATCTGAGAGGAAGCACACATTTCCTTCCACCCAGCGTTCCCCCAAGTCTCCCGATAAAAATGATACCTCACTTGTGTGGGTAGGACTAGCGCCCACAAAAGGAAATGGCCCAAAACACAACGTGGACACATCAAATTTTTTCATAGAAAACAGTTCCTGTCTGTGGATTTTGGCCTGTAGCTCAGCCGGCACCTGGGGAAACCTAGAAAACCAGCGCATTTTTGAAAACAAGAAACCCAGGGGAATCTAAGATGGGGTGACTTGCGGTGCTCTGACCAGGTTATGTTACCCAGAATCCTTTGCAAACATCAAAATTTGGCCAAAAAATCACTTTTTCCTCTCATTTCGGTGACAGAAAGTTCTGGAATCTGAGAGGAGCCACAAATTTCCTTCCACCCAGCGTTCCCCTAAGTCTCTCGATAAAAATGGTACCTCACTTCTGTGGTAGGCCTAGCGCCCACGAAAGGAAATGGCCCAAAACACAACGTGGACACAACATATTTTTTCACAGAAAACAGAGGTGTTTTTTGCAAAGTGCCTACCTGTGGATTTTGGCCTCTAGCTCAGCCGGCCCCAGGGGGGGGCAGAAATGCCCTAAAATAAATTTGACCCCCACCCCCCCCCAAACCCCCCCCCCTCTGCCCGGGAGCGACCCTTGCCTACGGGGTCGCTACCCCTGCGCGACATTGGCGCCAAAAAACAAATCCCCGGTGCCTAGTGGTTTCTGCCCCCTTGGGGGCAGATTGACCTCAAATCGGCCAATCTGCCCCCAAGGGGGGCAGAAATGGTCTAAATACAATTTGCCCCCCAGGGCAGCGACCCTTGCCTGATGGGTCGCTCCCCATCTCTAAAAAATCAAACAAAAAAAAAAAACACCAAAAGAAAATTTGCCCTGGCGCCTAGAGGTTTCTGACCCCCCTGGGGGCAGATCCGCCTAATTGTAGGCCGATCTGCCCCCAGGGGGGGCAGAAATGGCCTAAAATAAATTTGCCCCCCCACCCTCGGGAGCGACCCTTGCCTACGGGGTCGCTCCCCCTGCGTGACATTGGCGCCAAAAAAAAAATCCCCGGTGCCTAGTGGTTTCTGCCCCTTTGGGGGCAGATTGACCTAAAATCGGCCAATCTGCCCCCAAGGGGGGCAGAAATGGTCAAAATACAATTTGCCCCCTAGGGGAGCGACCCTTGCCTAAGGGGTCGCTCCCCACCTAAAAAAAAAAAAAAAGATCCCTGGTGCCTAGAGGTTTCTGCCCCCCCCCCCCCCTGGGGGCAGATCGGCCTAATAATAGGCCGATCTGCCCCCAGGGGGGGGCAGAAAAGGCTTTCCCAAAAAAATTCCCCCCCCCCGGAGCGACCCTTGCCCAAGGGGTCGCTCCCTTTTGTCACTCTCTGTAAAAAAAAAAAAATCCCTGGTGTCTAGTGGGGTTTCAAAAGCCGGATTGCAAGCAATTCGGCTTTTGAAACCCTGGGAGAGACTTCAAAGGGAAGGAAATACATTTCCTTCCCTTTGAAGCCCCTCCGGGCCTCCCCCACGTGATTGAAAGAGAAATGCAAAGGGGTCTTTCCCTTCCATCCCCGCCTTGCGGGGGAGAGGGGGGTGCACAGGGGGGGCGCGCTAGCGCTCCCCCAAGTTCCCGCACACTGGAACTGTAGCCTTGGACGAGGTCACCTCGTCCAAGGCACAGAAACGGTTAATCATTCTGTTAGCTCTCTCGACTAGACCATTTGCTCTGGGGTTGTACAAAGCAGTTCTACCACCGGGGCCATTGTGGCGGGAAACCGCCGGCCCCGGCGGTGCAACCGCGGTGCTTCCGCCGCGGTCGTAATGACCAGGGGAGCACTGCCAGCCTTTTGGCGGTGCTTCCGTCATTTCAGCCCTGGCGGTCCTGTACCGCCAGGGTTGAAATGACCCCCTAAGTCTATTGCATCCTGGGTTGTCACCTGACTCACAATTTCGATCATCATCCAGTGTGGGTGGTAGTCCACCAAAACGAATATGAATCGCCCTCTGACTCCCAATTGAGTTAAAGGTCCTAAAATGTCTAACCCTAACTAATCCCATGGTTTAATTGGGACACTCATAGGAGACAAAGGGGTCTTCCGCGTTACATTAGTCTTATCACTCATGGCGCACTTAACGCAGTCCCTCACCGTATTCTCCACTAACCTATCCATGGTGAAAAACCAGTATGTGGTCCGTAGTTTGCTTTTGGTCAGGCTCCTTCCCAGATGCCCTTCATGAGCCAGCCCCACCAGTTTGTCCCACGACTCACAAGGGGGTACTACTCTCTCTCCTCTCATCACCATGTCATTAGAAATGTGAAGTTCCGACTTCACTTCCCAATACCTCTTAAGTGCTTCTTCTAAATACTTGGATCTTTCTGGCCAACCCTTGACAATTTGTTCCTTCAGCAAACTTAAAACGCGATAATTTCTGGTTTCCTCTACCCATTCATCTCTAGTAAGACCAGCTAGCTCTATATGCAACACCGTTTCAAGAGTGTAACTCTCCTCCACTTTCTCTCCCACCCTTGGTGATCTGGACAAAAAGTCAGCTACTGTATTCTTTTTACCAGGAACATACTCCACCCCAAAATTATAACTTTCAAGACCCATCATCCACTTAGCGACACGCAGGGTAGCATGTTCTCTTCCTCTGGTAGTGAAGATACAAGTGAGGGGTTTGTGATCCGGTCTGATCATAAAGGGTAAACCCCATAAGAAAAACTCAAAATCGTTGATGGCCCAATAGCATGCTAGTGTTTCTCTCTCTATGGTGGAATAGTTCTCCTCAGCACCACTCAGAGACCTGGATGCAAATGCTATGATTTTCTCCTGTCCTTCTACAATCTGGGATAGAGTAGCTCCAAGTCCCTTGCCACTGGCATCAGTTGTTACAAATGCTTTCCTCTTGGAATCAAAATTACCCAAATTTGGAGACTTGACAGTAGCCTCCTTCACCTTTAAAAAAGCTGCCTAGCAATCCGGATTCCACTCAAATGGGATATCTTTCTTTAATGAAGTTCTCATGGGGGCCGTGACATCAGCAAAGTTATGTACAAACTTTGCCATGTACTCAGCTAACCCTAAGAAGGACTTGAGTTCCTGCTTGTTGGTGGGTGCTGGAGCCTCTTTCACTGCCACCACCAGATCGTGTTTTGGTTGTACCCCATCCTTTGTTATTTTGTGGCCTAGATATACCACCGATTTCACACCGATTTGGCATGTGTCCCTTCTAATGGTCATACCAACCCGTCCGAGCACCTTAAATACATTTCTCAAGGCATTATCATGCTCTTTCTCAGTAATGCCATAAAATAATACATCATCCTGAAAGCACATCACCTGGTCAATCCCATGTAAGATACCTTGCATTATACCCTGGAACACAGCTGCAGCAGAACCCAAACCAAATGTAATCTTGCAATACCTAAAGGCTCCATAGGGTGTAATGAAGGAGGTAAGAGAACAGGATGATGGGTGAAGCTCGGCTTGATGGTATGCCAAAGATAAATCTATCACACTGAAGTATCTAGCCGGACCCATGGTGTTTAACATCTCATTTATCCTGGGTAGGGGAAACCTATCCACCCAAGTACTGGCATTTAGGTTCCTCAAGTTCACACATAACCGTATGCCCCTTCCCTTGGTGACTACAATGGGGGCAGACCATAGAGAGTTTTCAATAGTTTCTATGACGCCCAGTTGCTCCAGCCTGTTCAGCTCTTGTCTTAACGGTTCCTGCATTAGGTATGGAATTGGTCTGACTTTATGGACTACAGGTACAGCATTTTCCTTTACCTTTATTTTATATTGGTAGTTTCTCAACAACCACAATCTGTCTTCAAACAATTCAGGGAATTCCTCGCATACACTTTCCCCACATTTAGGTGCATCGACCAGAAAGACTGGTTCCTCATTGTTAGGGTCTAGCTTAATGCCTAATTCTCTTTGATGTTTCCATCCTAAAAGATTGGATCCTTTGTTTGTAAAGTACACATTGCCATAAGTTTGATGATCCTTGAATGTTATTTGCAGACACAACATGCCCTTCAAAGGTGCAGCATCATTATTATAACCACCAGGAGAAATGTCTGCAGGTTGCAAAACATATCCTTTACTTTGGAAACTCTTTTTATACATACACTGTAGTCCAAGAAAGTGAATGGAGAACAAGAATCAGCAAATGCCCTAACACAAATACCATCAAATTCAATATCACAAGTAGGGTATATGTTGTCCCCCTGCTTGATCTCACTCACATCTTCCATTTGCAACACAAATATATTTTTTGTATCTTGGAACTCTTCAACTTTATGCACAACTTTCCTTTCATTTCGTTCATTCTTATCATTCTTGCATACACATGCGTAATGCCCTCTAGCACCACATTTCCGGCACACACAGTTACGAGCCGGACACAGGGGATTGTTAGCCAGATGTTTGCTGTTGCCACACCTAAAACATTTAGGCCCATATTTATACTTTTTGACGCAAAACTGCGCTAACGCAGTTTTGCGCCAAAAAAATTTGCGCCGGCTAACGCCATTCTGAAGCCCCATGCGGGCACCGTATTTATTGAATGGCGTTAGCCGGCGTTAGCCGGCGTTAGCCGACCGGCGCTGCCTGGTGTGCGTGAAAAAAAACCATGTACACCAGGCAGCGCCGGCGTAGGGAAAAATGGCGTTTGGGCGTCCAAAAATGGGGCAAGTCAGGCTGAGGCAAAAAAATCGTCTTAACCCGATTTGCGCCATTTTTTTTGGGCGCCCAGACGCCATTAACATGACTCCTGTCTTAGCAAAGGCAGGAGTCATGCCCCCTTGCCCAATGGCCATGCCCAGGGGACTTCTGTCCCCTGGGCATGGTCATTGGGCATAGTGGCATGTAGGGGGGCACAAATCAGGCCCCCCTATGCCAAAAAAAAAAATTACAAAAATACTTACCACAACTTACCTTTTCTTCCCTGGGATGGGTCCCTCCATCCTTGGGTGTCCTCCTGGGGTGGGCAAGGGTGGCAGGGGGTGTCCCTGGGGGCTTGGGAGGGCACCTCTGGGCTCATTCTGAGCCCACAGGTCCCTTAATGCCTGCCATGACCCAGGCGCTAAAATCCGGCGCAAATGCGGGTTTTTTAGTCCCGCCCACTCCCGGGCGTCATTTTTGCCCAGGAGTATAAATACGACGCATATGCATCGCAGTCATTTTTTAAGACGGGAACGCCCACCTTGCATATCATTAACGCAAGGAAGGTGTTCACGCAAAAAAATGACGCTAACTCCATGAACTTTGGCGCTAGACACGTCTAACGCCAAAGTATAAATATGGAGTTAGTTTTGCGTCGAATTTGCGTCGAAAAAAACGACGCATATTCAGCGCAAACGGAGTATAAATATGCCCCTTATTTTTACCCCCTTCAATATTACTTGCGGAATTCTTCTTGAGTGAAACTTTGTGAATCCTTAAGTCCTCATCTTGACTTAACTCCCTACACTCTTGTTTACAGTATACTTTGACCTCCTTCACCTCATCCTCCACAGCAGAATGTTTAATTACCTTCATGCACTCAGCTGTGTGTTCTATACTTTTTGCTATGTCGACAGCTTTTTTTAGGGCTGGATTATGAATCAACAATTTTTCCTGCACCTTAACCCCTTCGCTGCCAGGCCTTTTCCCCCTCCTGTGCCAGGCCTTTTTTTGCCTATTTGGGGCAGTTCGCGCTTAGGCCCTCATAACTTTTTGTCCACATAAGCTAACCAAGCCAAATTTTCGTCCTTTTTTTCCAACATCCTAGGGATTCTAGAGGTACCCAGACTTTGTGGGTTCTCCTGAAGGAGGCCAAGAAATTGGCCAAAATACAGGGAAAATTTCGTTTTTTTCAAAAAAATTGGAAAAAGTGGCTGCAGAAGAAGGCTTGTGGTTTTTCCCCTGAAAATGGCATCAACAAAGGGTTTGCGGTGCTAAACTCAGCAGCTTCCCAGCTTTCAGGAACAGGCAGACTTGAATCAGAGAACCCAATTTTTCAACACAATTTTGGCATTTTACTGGGACATACCCCATTTTTGCAATTTTTTGTGCTTTCAGCCTCCTTCCAGTCAGTGACAGAAATGGGCATATACCAATGCTGCATCCCAGAAACCTAAACATTTCTGAAAAGTAGACAAAATTCTGAATTTAGCAAGGGGTCATTTGTGTAGATCCTACAAGGCTTTCCTACAGAAAATAACAACTGAAAAAGAAAAATATTGAAATTGAGGTGAAAAAAACATAAATGTTTCTCTACGTTTTACTCTGTAACTTTTCCCTGCAATGTCAGATTATCGAAAGCAATATACCGTTACGTCTGCTGGACTCCTCTGGTTGCGGGGATATATAGGGCTTGTAGGTTCATCAAGAACCCAAGGAACCCAGAGCCAATAAATGAGCTGCACCCTGCAGTGCGTTTTCATTCTATACCGGGTATACAGCAATTCATTTGCTGAAATATAAAGAGTAAAAAATTGCTATCAAGAAAACCTTTGTATTTGCAAAAAGGGCAGAAGATAAGGTGTTGAGGAGCAGTGGTTATTTGCACATCTGTGAATTCCGGGGTGACCATACTAGCATGTGAATTACAGGGCATTTCTCAAATAGATGTCTTTTTTACACACTCTCCTATATTTGGAAGAAAAAAATGTAGAGAAAGACAAGGGGCAATAACACTTGTTTTGCTAATCTATGTTCCCCCAAGTCTCCCGATAAAAATGATACCTCACTTGTGTGGGTAGGCCTAGCGCCCGCGACAGGAAATGCCCCAAAGCGCAACGTGGACACATCCAAATTTTTGAAAGAAAACAGAGGTGTTTTTTGCGAAGTGCCTACCTGTAGATTTTGGCCTCTAGCTCAGCTGGCACCTAGGGAAACCTACCAAACCTGCGCATTTCTGAAAACTAGAGACCTAGGGGAATCCAAGGAGGGGTGACTTGCGGGGCTCGGACGAGGTTCTGTTACCCAGAATCCTTTGCAAACCTCAGAATTTGGTTAAAAAAACACATGTTCCTCACATTTCTTTGGCAGAAAGTTCTGGAATCTGAGAGGAGCCACACATTTCCTTCCACCCAGCGTTCCCCCAAGTCTCCCGATAAAAATGATACCTCACTTGTGTGGGTAGGCCTAGCGCCCGCGACAGGAAACGCCCCAAAGCGCAATGTGGACACATCCAATTTTTTGAAAGAAAACAGAGGTGTTTTTTGCAAAGTGCCTACCTGTAGATTTTGGCCTCTAGCTCAGCCGGCACCTAGGGAAACCTACCAAACCTGTGCATTTCTGAAAACTAGAGACCTAGGGGAATCCAAGGAGGGGTGACTTGCGGGGCTCGGACCAGGTTCTGTTACCCAGAATCCTTTGCAAACCTCAAAATTTGGCTAAAAAAACACATGTTCCTCACATTTCTGTGGCAGAAAGTTCTGGAATCTGAGAGGAGCCACAAATTTCCTTCCACCCAGCGTTCCCCCAAGTCTCCCGATAAAAATGATACCTCACTTTTGTGGGTAGGCCTAGCGCCCGCGACAGGAAACGCCCCAAAGCGCAACGTGGACATATCGACATTTTTGAAAGAAAACAGAGGTGTTTTTTGCGAAGTGCCTACCTGTAGATTTTGGCCTCTAGCTCAGCCGGCACCTAGGGAAACCTACCAAACCTGTGCATTTCTGAAAACTAGAGACCTAGGGGAATCCAAGGAGGGGTGACTTGCAGGGCTCGGACCAGGTTCTGTTACCCAGAATCCTTTGCAAACCTCAAAATTTGGCTAAAAAAACACATTTTCCTCACATTTCTGTGGCAGAAAGTTCTGGAATCTGAGAGGAGCCACGAATTTCCTTCCACCCAGCGTTCCCCCAAGTCTCCCGATAAAAATGATACCTCACTTGTGTGGGTAGGCCTAGCGCCCGCATCAGGAAACGCCCCAAAGCGCAACGTGGACACATCGACATTTTTGAAAGAAAACAGAGGTGTTTTTTGGGAAGTGCCTACCTGTAGATTTTGGCCTCTAGCTCAGCCGGCACCTAGGGAAACCTACCAAACCTGTGCATTTCTGAAAACTAGAGACCTAGGGGAATCCCAGATAGGGTGACTTGCGGGGCTCGGACCAGGTTCTGTTACCCAGAATCCTTTGCAAACCTCAAAATTTGGCAAAAAAAACACATGTTCCTCACATTTCTGTGGCAGAAAGTTCTGGAATCTGAGAGGAGCCACAAATTTCCTTCCAACCAGCGTTCCCCCAAGTCTCCCGATAAAAATGATACCTCACTTGTGTGGGTAGGCCTAGCGCCCGCGACAGGAAACGCCCCAAAGCGCAACGTGGACACATCCCATTTTTTTAAAGAGAACAGTGCCTACCTGTGGATTTTGGCCTGTAGCTCAGCCGGCACCTAGGGAAACCTACCAACCCTGTGCATTTTTGAAAACTAGAGACCTAGGGGAATCCAAGATGGGGTGACTTGTGGGGCTCGGACCAGGTTCTGTTACCCAGAATCCTTTGCAAACCTCAAAATTTGGCTAAAAAAACACATGTTCCTCACATTTCTGTGGCAGAAAGTTCTGGAATCTGAGAGGAGCCACAAATTTCCTTCCACCCAGCGTTCCCCTAAGTCTCTCGATAAAAATGGTACCTCACTTCTGTGGGTAGGCCTAGCGCCCACAAAAGGAAATGGCCCAAAACACAACGTGGACACATCATATTTTTTCACATAAAACAGAGGTGGTTTTTGCAAAGTGCCTACCTGTAGATTTTGGCCTCTAGCTCAGCCGGCACCTAGGGAAACCTACCAAACCTGTGCATTTCTGAAAACTAGAGACCTAGGGGAATCCAAGATGGGGTGACTTGTGGGGCTCTGACCAGGTTTTGTTACTCAGAATCCTTTGCAAACCTCAAAATTTGGCTAAAAAAACACATTTTCCTCACATTTTGGTGTCAGAAAGTTCTGGAATCAGAGAGGAGCCACAAATTTCCTTCCACCCAGCGTTCCCCCAAGTCTCCCGATAAAAATTATACCTCACTTGTGTGGGTAGGCCTAGCGCCCGCGACAGGAAATGCCCCAAAACGCAATGTGCACACATCACATTTTTTGAAAGAAAACAGAGGTGTTTTTTGCGAAGTGCCTACCTGTAGATTTTGGCCTCTAGCTCAGCCGGCACCTAGGGAAACCTACCAAACCTGTGCATTTCTGAAAACTAGAGACCTAGGGGAATCCAAGATGGGGTGACTTGCGGGGCTCAGACCAGGTTCTGTTACCCAGAATCCTTTGCAAACCTAAAAATTTGGCTAAAAAAACACATGTTCCTCACATTTCTGTGGCAGAAAGTTCTGGAATCTGAGAGGAGCCACAAATTTCCTTCCACGCAGCGTTCCCCCAAGTCTCCCGATAAAAATGATACCTCACTTGTGTGGGTAGGCCTAGCGCCCGCGACAGGAAACGCCCCAAAGCGCAACGTGGACACATCCACATTTTTTGAAGAAAACAGAGGTGTTTTTTGCGAAGTGCCTACCTGTAGATTTTGGCCTCTAGCTCAGCCGGCACCTAGAGAAACCTACCAAACCTGTGCATTTCTGAAAACTAGAGACCTAGGGGAATCCCAGATAGGGTGACTTGCGGGGCTCGGACCAGGTTCTGTTACCCAGAATCCTTTGCAAACCTCAAAATTTGGCAAAAAAAACACATGTTCCTCACATTTCTGTGGCAGAAAGTTCTGGAATCTGAGAGGAGCCACAAATTTCCTTCCAACCAGCGTTCCCCCAAGTCTCCCGATAAAAATGATACCTCACTTGTGTGGGTAGGCCTAGCGCCCGCGACAGGAAACGCCCCAAAGCGCAACGTGGACACATCCCATTTTTTTAAAGAAAACAGTGCCTACCTGTGGATTTTGGCCTGTAGCTCAGCCGGCACCTAGGGAAACCTACCAACCCTGTGCATTTTTGAAAACTAGAGACCTAGGGGAATCCAAGATGGGGTGACTTGCGGGGCTCGGACCAGGTTCTGTTACCCAGAATCCTTTGCAAACCTCAAAATTTGGCTAAAAAAACACATGTTCCTCACATTTCTGTGGCAGAAAGTTCTGGAATCTGAGAGGAGCCACAAATTTCCTTCCACCCAGCGTTCCCCTAAGTCTCTCGATAAAAATGGTACCTCACTTCTGTGGGTAGGCCTAGCGCCCACGAAAGGAAATGGCCCAAAACACAACGTGGACACATCATATTTTTTCACATAAAACAGAGGTGGTTTTTGCAAAGTGACTACCTGTGGAGTTTGGCCTCTAGCTCAGCCGGCCCCGGGAGGGGGGGGGGCAGAAATGGCCTAAAATAAATTTAACCCCCCCCCCGGGAGCGACCCTTGCCTACGGGGTCGCTCCCCCTGCGTGACATTGGCGCCAAAAAACAAATCCCAGGTGCCTAGTGGCCTAAATACAATTTGCCCCCCAGGGGAGCGACCCTTGCCTACGGGGTCGCTCCCCCTGCGTGACATTGGCGCCAAAAAACAAATCCCCGGTGCCTAGGGGGTTGGGGGTGGAAGGGGAAGGTCTTCCCCTTCCATCCCCGGCTTGGGGGGGGGGAAGGGGTGCACGGGGGCGCGCTAGCGCTCCCCCAAGTTCCCCTGTGCCATGCACGAGATGATCTCGTCCAAGGCACAGGGGAACTGTAGCCTTGGACGAGATCATCTCGTCCAAGGCACAGAACAGGTTAAGATTATTGGTACATCTTACTAACTGATCTCGAATTAAGGAGTCTTTAAGGCTCCCAAATTCGCAGGTGTTAGCCAGACTCTTCAAACATGCAATGTAACTGGAAACTTTTTCATCTTTACCCTGTGTCCTACTAAATAATTTATGCCTCTCTAGAACCACATTGACTTTATGACCAAAATGAGACTTTCCAATTTAGTGACTGTTTTTTCATAATCATCTAATCCTTCTCCCTCATCCTCCACTTCTCCATCCGGGTCCGTCAAGCTTTCATATACTTTACGTCCATGGATGCCAAGGTTATGTAGGAGGATATGCTGTTTCCTTAAAGGCATGAATTTTTCCCCCCCAATGGCTATCAAATATGATTCAAATAATTTTGTCCAATCCTTCCAAGGTAGACTAGGTTCACCGGTATCATTTAAAAATGAAGATGGCTGAGACATACTGGCTGCCGCCATGGTAAGGAAATATGCAAAACAAATACTTGACCAAAAATGACAAGGGGACGGACACCCAAAATCCCTCCTGACTATAAGCTCAGGATACTTTTATAACACTAAATTGTGTGGACAGTTCATGCATGTTGATATTGTAACTTGTAACACATTAAAATGGGTTACTGGTTAGGAGTCACTCAGTTACTGTAATGACCATTCCTCAATACCAAAAACTCCCACCCCAATACACAGGATACTAATTGTTCATATGCCACAGTACTTCAATGCGTGAAATGCATTGAATGATGAGGGACTGTAATCACTACCCTCAAAGTACATAACCTTATAATATATAAACAGACATTGCCAGATCAAAGTAGTAGTAGTCTCATTAATTCATGAATTTCACCTTTCCATGACTGACTGAGAGTGCAATAAAATTGAACGACCAGGATGCCCCCTTATCCCACCTTTCTTAAGTTCAGGGCGTAAAGCTGAACCAGGCCGATAGGCTGTCTCACCTGGAATCACGTGTTACTTTCCACAACCCAGATCCTCCCATAAACGTTGCTCGAAATGTCTGAAAATCAAAGAGCAGACAACCGCATCGATTTGAACCCACAATGTCCGGTATATATGACGGTGAGGTTGTCACACCATATCGATGATTCCAAATATGCTGAAAATGTAATCGGAAACCACCTAGCCGGAGTCGTGCTACCCAACTGTTGGATAACGAGGTAGGTGTCCTAGTTTAATGACGCTAATGCTCAGCGACCGACAAAGTCTCTGCCTCACTCAGAAGTGTCCCTTTCACCTGCACGTCTACGTCAGGAACGCCTCACCAGCTTTGGTGCCAAAATTCTTCGGCTCCCAGACCCTGCTTCTCCCGGAATCACTCCTTTTCGCCTTCTATCTTTCCCGTCAGGGAACCGCCGACGGGCTATATGCTGAATAAATCCATCGGCTCTCAGTCACCTGTCTCGGCAAAAATAAAACACAGTACACGAACTGTGTTCACTCTGTGGTTCCACTTCTTGCCGGAGCACCTCTACTGCCAACACTTCATTAAGGGTGAAAATACGACTGAACACCTCAGCAACCAGTACAGGAAACCAACGGACAGCACACACTAGGAGAAGACCGGCTGGTAATGCTGCACTGGAGTCTTTGGGCCAAGTCCCACGGGGATGGTGGAATTAAATCAGGGGTAAGGAGTTTCACTGCCCCTGCGCAGGATCCCATCCTCGTCGCCAATTTTAAGTGTTATAAACACGGCATAAATCAGTTGGAAAGTCTGTTTATTGGATGAACTCCTTATACATCATCTCGCCGCTCCAGCTCCTCACAACTGCCCACATCAACATTCTAAGGTGAGCTCCCGGGATTTTTCCATTACCCCTACATTTTAAGGAGTCACTTGGAGTGTACCATTACTGAATATACCACACTACACAGCAAACTGTAAACTTATAAAGTCAACAGAATTATGTGATCTTAATAATATTGAGTGACCTATACTACAGGTTATAATATATGAATGTGTGAGTCTATACACTGTACACAGGTTATAATATATGAATGTGAGTATATACATTATACACAGGTTATAACATAAGTCAATGCGAGAATGGGCACGATGGGCGGCTGACCTATGAGTGAATTGTCGGTGGCACGATGTCAAGTCCTCCAGGCGTTGCATAACCCGAGCTTAGCAAGCCATCCTTTAAGGTGGCCCACCCCAGTCTGTCTCACGTTTGAAAGAGACCTCAAGACATCTGAATCTAGGTCAGAGACCACATTAAAGTCACCCCCTATAATTGTGACGCCCTGAGGGAGATTCAGGAGAACTTCTGACAGATCATTTTGGCAATTGGGAAGAGTTACGGGCAGCACATTGACGCTAATGAGGTGCACCATTTGTCTTTCTAGGGTCCCTGTCAGGGCTACGAAGTGTCCCTGTGGGTCATGGAACTCACTTGTAACCGTCATGGGGAATGAGTGTCTCAAGAGAATGGCCACCTCTCTGGATCCTCGGCCGTACCCCGTGTGGTAAACTCTATCATATCCTTTGCCAGCGAGGAAGGGGCAACTGGTCCCCCTGAGGTGGGTCTCCTGAAGTCGTAGTATATCAAGGAGATGGTGGTGGGCAAATGAGAAGACCACGGTACGCTTCATGGGATCCAACAGACCATTAACTTTCCAGGACATTATATTAAATACCATCGGGACTGGTGGTCAGTGTGCCTGTCGGATATCATGGAAAAGGGACCCACCAGGGACCCTATTTCAGTGTAAGGGCACAATGGCCCCGTGCTGCACAACCACAGAGATCTTAAGTCGCAACTCAGGTGAGTACTGAATTGTGTGTCACAACTTGAAAAAGAAGGAAAAGTCAATCTTTGGTTATTATTATCTAATTAGATGTAACCAACATACACCACAGATGTAACATATTACCGTACAGTGTTACAGTGCTCATCTTCAACGTTGCAAGTTGTCAGGTCCAGGCGGACAGTAAGAAAAGCAGAATACAACTGAACAGTACAAGTCTGCCAAATAAACTCACCCCTCAGTCCTTGACTTCTTCAGATTGAGACAATAAATATGCTGTGAACAGCCTCCAAATATCCTTAAGTCTTGAGGGTTTCAGTAAGTCTTCTGCATACAGGTCAAGCTGCTTCAGGCAGTACCTCACATCTAGGAGCCATTGTTTAGTAGCTGGTGCAACTTTCTTACCCCAGTGTATTGCAACGTGTCAATAAATGTTCACCCGAATAGGTGTCTTCCATGGTGTGCAGCCCATATGTCCTCAGTATGGCAAGGGCTCCCAGTTACCAAATGACCGAAATCTTGGGGTGATCGAGGGCCTGGAGTGCAGGGGCATAATAAAGGAAGCTTATTAGCATGAGTGCCTAATGCTCTCCAGGCCCCAGCAGTGCAATCTATGTAGAATTCACCTACAAGCCCATCCAGCCCCTTGGCCTTGCCATTAAGCAGAGTGCAAATGGCTTCCCTAACCACTTCAAATATAATACGCCAGACTAAATATTCTGGCTGTCCCAGCAAGCGCCAGGCCAATGCTATATCTTCTAAATAAGCAGATATCTCAGCCTCCAAAGCCGAGGTGCTTGATTCATATAATCATGCGTAATAGTCTGTAAATGCAGTGAGAATCTGTGGGGTACTATGACACAGCATGCCACCTGAGGTTGTGATCGTAGCAATATGCATATGTGGTCTTGAGTCCACCAGCTTAGTCTCCAGGCTATGCCCTGGTCGGCCACCTTCACCATAGGACGGTGCCACAAGGCTCTTAAAGAGAAACTGCACCTCCCTCTCCGCCTCTTCTTTATATTCTGTACCTCATTTTTAATAGCAGCCAAAAGGTGTGAATCTAGTTTGATGTCCTAATCAACTTCAAGGGTCCTAAAGTTTTGTTCTATAGACCTTAATCATTCACGTATGGGCTTGAGTACGCCAGCCTGGGTGCCAATGCAAAATCCCCAGATGGTAACCTTTAAGGCTTCCTAAAGGGTGTCTGCTCCCTCAACCAAGCCCTTATTATGTATGAAGTATTCTATAATTGCGGTACACAGGCCAACTCTTAATATGGGGTCCAATAAAGTTGCGGGACAGAACCTCCAGGCAAATGGGAGCTGTCTGTGTGTAGGCATTTCCACCATCAGTTTTACTGGTGTGTGGTCCAACAGTGTGTGCAGCAAATTACAGATATCTACCACCCAGTTACTGGGCTTCCGGGATCTCAGCCAATAATCCAGTCTAGACCATGTGCCATGAACCGAGGAGGTAAATGCGTCTTTCCTGATGGCAGGGTGCTTTGGGCACCATAAGTCTACCATCCCATGACCCTCGATCCCTTCTCGGATCACCGGTGCAGCATGCCACTCACCAGAGGCAGATCTGTCCAGTGTGGGTCATATATGTGTTTAAATCCCCAGCCCACAGCACTACCGCTTGTTCAGCCATGTGTATTCAACACCACACTTTTATATAAAATTCTGTGCCATCAACATTCAATACATACCTGCTCACCAGAACAATGGGCATACCACAGAGTATACCCTGAGCCACCGCCCGATGTCCCGGGTCATCCCTGTTGGAGTGGGTGAGAGTAAATGGCACCCCCTTCCTCACAAACAGCAACACCCCATGTGAATATGTTGAGTAGGAGGAAGTTATTTGAGTTCCCACCCAGCATGTCCAAATGACTCCTTCAGTGAGTTTGGTGAGGTGGGCCTCCTGTAGGAGAGCGATCTGAACATGATGTCTATTTAAGTACATCAGTACCTGCCTCATTTTGCGAGGATAGTTAAGCTCTCAGAGTACCCATCCCCGGTGTCCCTCAACACAAAGCATATAAACTGTAATCAGCTATATTGTGATGACAGAACAACATCAAACAAACATCCCCACACACTTCAGCATCCCAGTCACGCAAAAGACATCCACATCCACAACCGTCAATGACAAATATCCAGGGAAACAACAGTGCATTGCATAACATCCAGCATTACACAAAAAAGCAATAGGAATCAGGGTGCACCCATGTGGGGCACACCTAGAAACACAAGCATCCTCCTATGGTGGGGAGGTGGCTTAGAGTAAATAAGCCTCTGGCAGTGTATTGTCCCCAGGAGGCCTGATGCACCAGGGGCCCCACATCGACCCCCCACCAGCCAACAAAAGAGTACCTCAGTAAGGTCTTGAACTTGTCCATTTTCTTTTGGCCATAGCATGCAGGAGTCAATGACTGGTCACTGGTCTCACAGACCAAAATTAAATTCCTTCATGGTACAGTTCGTGAGCAGCCCCAGCAGCTGCAAAAACTGGGTCCCAGGTTAGTCATCAGGGTCGTCATGTTTGGACTCAGGAGACCTCTGGCATTTCAATGTCAGTGTTTTCACAAAATCTAGTCCTGCCTTTGGTGTAGCCAAGATTTTTTGCAATCCATCATGGGCGATTCACAGCTGTGCCACACACAGCAAAGCATATTTGATCTCTAGCTGTTGTAGCTTCTTTTTTACTGGTAGGTATTCTTTACGTTCGGCCTGTCCGGATAAAATGCCACCTTGTTGCCTTGACACTTAATGGTCTTTTACTTCCAAGCCAGGCAGAGTATGGTATTGTGGTCCCTGTAGTTGAGGAGCTTTGCAATAATGGGACATGGTGGCACTCCTAGTGGTGGTCTAGTCATCAGTGATCTGTGTGCCCTCTTGACTCCCACCATAGACAATATGTTTTCCAGGCAAAATAGTTCTCCAATCAGGGATTCCACCAAAAGTTCCATTTTACCAGTGTTGGTGGACTTGAGCACCCCAGTAATCCTCAGGTTGTTCCAGCGAGACCTCTCTTCCAAGTTCTCATTTTTGGCCTTAATCACCACCAGGATCTTTTTCATGTTGCGGCACTGAAATGCTACCATTTGTAGATCATCTTTGTCTGTGGAGATGCGCTGTTCTGCCTCAGTTATCCAAGAGTTTTGCTTATCCAGCTTGACGGCCAAATGGTCCAGGTGTAGATTGAGGGTATCTAATTTCCCATCTATAAATTGCAGGCTTTGCTGTATAGCTAGCAGTGACGCTTCCAGTGCAGTCAGCCCTATAGGAGAGGAGTCCTGGTCAGGGTCAATCACAGTGTCTGGTTGAGATCATGTGAAGCTGTCATGTTTTGAAAGTGAGACGCAATTGATGCTTACCTCTCTTCCGCATGGCAGCACGGTTGCTCAGGTCAGTTTCAGTAGGGAGCAGGGCCAGGAGGCATAGCACATATGCCGCACAGCAATGGGAAGGGGACTATTATCAGGGATGGGCAAGTGTCTCTTAAGAGATGCCGATCACACCTCTAGATTAGTTCAATACAACTGTTCACCTAGGGTGTCTCCCAGGTGCTACAGGACAGAGGGTACAATCGTCACCAAGGTGCCATCCCAGCTCAGGTTTTGCCGATTTAATATTAAGCAGGGCCACCCAGCTCTACCATCCTCAAGGAGCCTCCAGTATCCCTAGGGCCCCTCAGTCCAGACAATAACAGTGCCCCCTGCTCTGAGCCCAGTGCGGTCTTCCTCTCATCAGCAGATCTATCCCACTGTGTTTAGCACAGCGCTACCCCAGCAGGAATCTCCCTCGTATACTCATTGCCTGTTCTGTGCCAGAGTTGATGATAGAGCTTCATGGGTGCTTACCACAGGTTCCAAGCACTAACAAATGTGCAGCCTCCAGGAGAGAATCAGAGCACTGCGTCTATAGAAACACCTCCAATGCAGGCCCCCATCTTGGGCCTGTAGGAGACCTCTCACTGCCATCAGGCTCAGCTTTGTCCAGCATGCAGTGCAGGCTTCATTGATTGCCACTATACCAGACTCCTCAACGCCTCACAGCCGCTCTCCAGCACCACTCTGCAGTGTAGTTCAAGGGGGCTCTGCACTCCTGGGGCCACAGTCTATGCAGCCACCCAGCTGGCCACAGTTAATGAAGGCTGCGGCATGTGGCCTCCCCCAGAACCATGCACTGTGGCATTCCCGTCACGACCACTAGCTGTTATACAAGCACCACACCCGCAGAGTGCTCCGCCTCTTCCCCGCTGCAGCCACCAGGACAGCCATGCTCCGCTCCTTGGTCTTCCACCAACTCTGCAATATTCTATGGCCCTCCGGGCACCAACTGTGACCCACTCTCCATACAGCCACCATCTTAGGCTCAGCAGCACTGTACGGAGCGATGCAGGGTTGGGCCCAGCACCCTGCTCTGCTGATTTTCATGCTCTGTGGGGGTAGGAAGGTTGACCTGGGCCCCTGTGAATCAGGCCATCCATTTGCAGGTTGGATGAGTGCCTGTAGCAGGATTATTGATGGAGCTCAGCCGGCAGAGCTGCAATAGTGTGCCGCCATCTTACCATGGGCTCCCCAGCTCCCCCCCTTGGGTGACTCAATCAAGCTAAACAGAAAGTAAAACTTGAAACTAGCTTCCTGGGTTTCCTGAGATTGCTGTTAAAATCTGGTTCCTGAGTTTCCAAGAACAACACAAAATACTTGTTATGACAACAGCATTAGTTTGTGAGCTCCATGTAACACATAGAACAGTGCAGTCTGCTCAAAAGCCAGCATGCAGTAAAAGTACATTTCAGGTGCTGAATACCAAGGATGTGTAGTCTTGAATTCACCTCATGCTTCTTTAATTCATAACTTCACACTCCCTCAAGTTTTATTTTACTCCTGCAGGTTTCTGCTTGCTGACAGTTATTCCATCTTTCTCGTACTCCGACTTTAAACTTTATGTGTTCTCCCCCTCTTGCTCTCTACAAATGTCTGATGCACAAAAATAAGTGCAGATCTTGAAAAATGAGTTCCTGTGGCCGTCACCAGCAACCACGGAGTCAGAAATAAGCACAGATAAACAGCCAGGCCTTATAAAAGTCAGCAATGCTGTCAGAGACAACTAATCAATCTCCTGAGAACAGAGGAATTAACCATCTGTGATAGAAACTTCAGAACTGTTCTGCAAGACACCCCCAAAATACCAACTGTCCGGTGACACCATAATAATGGCTGATTATTTCTCTGTATGTGCCAAATAACAATATGGCAGACAGCAGGTAGCTCCTCCGATAGCACCATCAGCTGGAGGCCAATTTTGTGTAAATCCCTTCCCTGCTTTATAAATATACTGAATGCCTAAGCTGCCAACCCAAAAAGGATTCCCTGCTTTTGGTGTTGTGGTGTCAGACCCAAGGATCAAGTGTGCTGGACATCTGAGGTAGCAAGTTGGTGTTTCACTTTGGGTGAGGGTGTTAGAGCTCTCAGACCTCTTGATGACATAACAAGGGTAGCTTCTCTTGTGCTCTGCTTCAGGCACCAGTGAGAATCACCTTTGAAGGTGGAAACAAAGACCAGGCCAGAAATAAAGGTGGGGACTCTGCCACAGGTGCGCTAGGCTTGAGCCCACCTTAGCTCATACAATCCAGAAAGATGCAAGGTAACACAGCTTACCAGTGCGGTGCTCCTTGTGCTTGACAATGGAGGTGTGATTGATCAAAATAATTAATTTTCAGCTTTGGGAAGGTGGGGGTAAACCTAGTGATTTTCCCGTAGGGTAATATTACCACCGACTGTGAGTTTCAGAGGTCAGAGTGAGGGGCAACCTATGGAATCTGAGTTACCACACCTAATTTCTGCACGTTTTCCACCCTCTTCAAGACTTATTTTCTCCATGTAAATTTTATCATGTGTAGCTAGAAGAAATATATACTGGGAAGATTCACTGATGAGCTGCAGTATCAACCAGTCAATCAATCAATCAAACATTTATAGAGCATGACTATCAGCCGGGGATCTCAAGGCCCGAGATGTGGACGCGGTCCGTAAAAGAGCCAGGTCTTGAGGTCATTCCTGAACTGATAAAGCTCAACTCAGAATACCAGGATCAACTCAGAATACCAGGATCATATGTTGTCACTGCATACGCCAATTGCATTATTTCAGTCCAGCGCAGAATACAGTGTCCTGCTCATTGAAACTGCCACAAACATTGCCCTTTAACTCCCCATTAGCGTCATTGCCAGTGGCGACCCTGCCAGACACACATCAAAGTCAACCCACGTATTATCAGAAAAATCTAGTATGTAAACCACTGTCCAGGAACTGTTGTGCTGCTCCTGGATGATGCAGATAATCTTGAATGTCTACAAGACCTGTCCTACCCGGCAGGAAAAACCCTGAGGGGCATATTTATACTCCGTTTGCGCCGAAATTGCGTCGTTTTTTTTGACGCAATTTCGACGTAAAACTAACTCCATATTTATACTTTGGCGTTAGACGCGTCTAGCGCCAAAGTCCATGGAGTTAGCGTCATTTTTTAGCGTGGACACCTACTTTGCGTTAATTATATGCAAGGTAGGTGTTCCCGTCTAAAAAATCGACTCCGAGGCATGTGAGTGGGATTTATACTCCCTGGCAAAAATCACACCCGGGAGTGGGCGGGTCAAAAAAAATGACGTACGGACGCTTTTGCGCCGTTTTTTAGCGCCTGCAAAAGGCAGGCGTTAAGGGACCTGTGGGCTCTGAAGGAGCCCACAGGTGCCCCCCCATGCCCCCAGGGACACCCCCTGTCACCCATGCCCACCCCAGGAGGACACCCAAGGCTGGAGGGACCCATCCCAGGGACATTAAGGTAAGTTCAGGTAAGTGTTTTATTTTTATTTTTTTTGTGGCATAGGGGGGCCTGATTTGTGCCCCCCTACATGCCACTATGCCCAATGACCATGCCCAGGGGACAGAAGTCCCATGGGCATGGCCATTGGGCAAGGGGGCATGACTTCTGTCTTTGCTAAGACAGGAGTCATTTCTATGGGGGTTGGGAGTGAAAAAAAATGGCGCAAATCGGGTTGAGGCGAAAAAATTGCCTCAACCTGACTTGCCCCATTTCTTGACGCCCAAGCTCCATATTCCCCTACGCCGGCGCTGCCTGGTGTACGTCGTTTTTTTTAACGCACACCAGACGGCGCCGGCGGCTAACGCCGGCTAACGTCATTCAATAAATACGGCGCCCGCATGGTGCTTCAGAATGGCGTTAGCCGGCGCTAATTTTTTTGACGCAAAACTGCGTTGGCGCAGTTTTGCATCAAAAAGTATAAATATGGGCCTGAATCACTAGTAAACAAAGACTGAGGGCTTTTCAGCATCTACAAGTCAGATGTCAACAATTGTTCTCTTACAACTGGATGACAGCATCTTCCTAACAAAAGTAATCAGTATTTATTGACAATAAATATTAAAAATCAAATATTCTAGAGCTAGCAATTAAACGTGAAGGATGCGAGAGATGTTTCCGATAAGCTGTGGAAGGGGATGTGCGTTTTATTACACATGAGCCGAGATGCCCGCGGCCGCGTCTACATTAGTATAATTAAAAAAAAATATGTGTGCCTGCTGGAGTAGTAGAGGAAAATGCTGCTCGAGATTAATTTCGATTTAGAACAAAAATACAGTCATTTGACTAATAATGCAGTTTGCTCCTTCACCTCGGGCGTCACATATTACTAAAAGTGAGCTTTTCAACTTGGAAGGGGGTCACTTCAATTTGGATTCGGACCTTGTGTTCAAGGGCCACCTATATAAATACTGTTCGTGACCATAGACAATGGGCCAAGGCAGTTTCCTACCAGAATGTTGCAGTCAGAATATCGTCTGACATGAATGGCATGTCCTACACATTGTTCCATTGGAGTTTCTAATAAAACATTTAGAACAATGGGACCATATTTTTGTAAAAGACATTTAGAATGATATCTGCTGCTTGTGACTGTGATATTCTGACCTGCAGCCAATCGATGACCCAGATTTGGGCTTGCAACTATTTTTCCACATCTGAAGACCTTTTTTCAGCGCAAAATATGCAAGTAACAAAATGGAAAGTTGCTTATCTCCATTGAGTAAACTGCGGATTTTGCGACGGAAGAGTGATCTAATCACACAGTAGTTTGAGAAAAAGCATGAGTGTATGCTAAAAACTCCCATCACCAAAGTAGAATTCATGGGCGGTTCAGCTGTGGTAAGTCGGCTCAGCAAACAGAAGTACTACTATAACTGTTGTGTCAGAATGTCTGTTGGGCTTGTTTTCTTCAGACCAACGACACACCCTCGCCTTTTGAGGTCATAATAGGCATCCATTTTGATAGATCTTTCTAATTTCAGAGGTAGGTCGATTTGTAGAAAAATTAAGAGTTGCCCCACCAAGCTCACACCTTTGAAGGGCTGGGGAAGCCGAGAAAGGTGGTCACATAGTAAGGCCTTGAAACTGCTCTTGCTAATCTACTGAGTTATGGTAGATAATGTTCCCTATCCCTGAGAGGGTCTGTTTCCAATGTGTAGCATATCGCTTCTCCGTGATAGCAAGAAGAGTGGAATGTCACTATGAAAGCTGCTTCGAGTTCCACCACTCAAAGGAGCAATTTTCACTATTGAAACAACAGCAAGATAAATTACTTGGTGAGAAATTGGTGGCAGTTGATGCTGAAGATCTGAGTATGTGAAATGCTCACCCGTCCAGCACCTTAATTTGTGCTCCATGATGAGCCCCAGTCAAATGCTAATGGTCTACTATTAACACTATGAAGTGAATGATCTTGGGGACCCACAAAAGGAAGCACTCTATACACTAGTGAGCTATGTTTTTGAAACTAGGGAGCGGACGGAACTAGTGAGGAGTCACCTGATGCACATGCTCTTAGAAGGGAGTATTTAAGTGGCCCATTTTGTAGCTGCTCCTGTCAAAACGTTGCTTGTTTTTTCTAAGTTCCAGCCAGTGAGTGGGGGAGATGTCTGAGTAATCACCAGGTCGCAGTGTTCTCTCTTTTCTTACCTTCTGCACTGTCTGTTTTACTTTCCTCTTTCTCATGAGCAGATAGTTCCGGACCACTGGCTACCATTGCTGCCACGGAACCCGTTTCCATCCGAACCCCAGTTCATGTTGGATTTTAGACCGGTGGGACGGAACCAGTTCTTCTTTCACTGGCTCACTCATTGGCTAAGGTTGAATATGCAACTACAGGGACTTGCAGGTTTGGTGCTTTTTAACTGGTGTTCTGACAGAATATTGTGGAAAGAACATCATGTCTTATGTATGGAGATGTAAAAAATATCGTGGGCCATAATATTGGAGGTTAAATGGTGGTTTTCAATATTTTTCTAATATTGTGTTTTATATTGTTGTGATTTCTATAATTTTAACAGTGTATTTTGAGTATTTTTTGTTTTTAACCCCTTAGCCGCTGTGCCGTCACTAGACCTTCTGTCTTCTTTATTTTACACTAGTTTACATGCGAAAGGCACAAATGCAGTGCAATCCAACCAGTAATAACAAATGTACTATTCTACGCTCCCACGAGTCTTCCGATTAAAAAGGTACCTCACTTGTGTGGGTAGGCCTAGTGCTTGCAACAGGAAAAGGCCCACTTCCCAACATGGACACATCACATTTTCCTATTCAAAACTGACCCTTTTTCACAAAGTGGGTAGCTGTAGATTTTGGACCCTAGCTCAACCAGCACCTATGAACCTATAAAGCCTATACGTTTTTGAAAATTAGACACCTGGGGGTATGCAGAGCGGGGTGACTTGCCTTGCTCTCGTCAGGTTTTTGCACCAAGAATTCCATGCAAACATCAAAATTTACCTAAAACACATTTTACACACATTTCTGTGATGGAAAGTTCAGGAATCTGCAGGGAGTCACAAACCTCCTTCCACTCAGCATTCCCCATGTCTCACAATAAAAATGGTGCCTCACTTGTGCTGGTAGGCCTAGTGCCAATGAAAGGAAACAGACCAAAATGCAACATGGATGCATCACATTTTTCCATTGGAAAAAAAGTACTCTTTTTTTCCAACGTGGGTAGCTGTAAATTTTGGACCGCAGCTCAGCCGGCACTTAGGGCAACCTACCAAACTTGTACATTTTTTAAAACTAGACACATAGGAGTATCCAGGGTGGAATGACTTGGTGGCTCTCACAGTTTTTTCACCCAGAATCCCTTTTAAACTTCAAACTTTTACTAAAAATACAAATTTTCCTCAAATTTCTGTGCTGGAAAGTTCTGTAATCCATGAGGAATTACAAACTTTCTTCCACCAGGCATTCCTACAAGACTCCTGATAAAAATGGTACCTCACTTGTGTGGCTGGGCCTAGTGCCCCTGACAGAAACAGATCAAACCAAGGTCAATGAGTGTCCCTTTGCGAGGACTCCGATTGACCTTAGTTTGATCTGTTCCTGTCACAGGGACCAGGCAAAAGCCACACAAGTGGGGTGGTATTTTTATCTGGAGAAGTGGGGGAATTTTAAGGCTTCGTTCTGATTTTAAAAGAATATGTCACAGAAAAGTGTGATTTTAGACAGATTTTGAGGTTTGCAGGGAAATGTGGGGAAGAAAACTTTGTGCGCTGTCCAAGAGGCACACCAGCCTGTTCTCACTTGGGTCTCTAGTTTTCAGATATGTCAAGGTTTGGTATGCTTCACAGGGTAGCAGCTGGATCCAGACTCCAAATGTGCAGCAACCTCTTTTGTTAATGTTGCCACGATGAGTCTTGGACACCGCTTTTTTGAGGACGCTAAGCCTACCCACTCAGATGAAGTACCATTTTAGCCATGAGACATGTTGGAGCTCTTGGAAATGTGGGGTTCCCTGTATCCAGTACTCTGAGTCTCAGAAATATGAAATAAAATTGTTTTTTTAGCCTATGTTTGAGCATTGCAAATACGTCTGGTTAGAAAATCTTGTGGGATTGATGCAAGTCACACCAACCTAGAGTCCCCCTGGTGTTTAATTTAGGAAAATATATTATTGATGGCTACATTCTTTCAGGAGTATGAATCTCTGTAAACCCGGAAGACAAATGTTTCATGACAGGCTGAATTTTGAACAACCTGTCATGGTCTGGATGGTCACGGAGAAATTCAGTAGATAGTCATTAAAATGAGGCATGTGCTGTTATAGCAAAAAATGATCTCTGCTCATGTACGGTGAAAAGATGGGTGTTACCCCAACCATGCAAGTAGACCAGTAGGACTGCAAGCATGGTTTGTGCACTAACTCCTTTTTGAGGGTAAGCCCCAAAAATATCTGCAACTCCTCAAGTGAAGTGGGAGTCCACTAGTGTGCCCTAGAATGAGGCCCTAGAGTGCCTCCATGTTCCCTCAGAAATTGTTTAGCACGCAAATTTGTTTGCTGCATAATTTTCTCAAGGAAGTCAACATCCAAAAAGAGATTGATGTAGTCAACTAGCAACAAATTGATTGTGTTGACTTTACATCCAACGTCGCCAGTGGACGGCAGAATTTGGGGATGAACTAAATTGGGAGGCTGCCAAGAGAACACTCCGTTTAAGCTTGCCGCCGCACATGTCTGCTCTCTGGGTTAGTCTACCTTGCTAGGGTCGTTTTGCAGTGCCAGAGTGTTCTTGGGGAGGGACAGCACAAATGCCATCATCATGTCCCTCAGAATCGCTGGAAGACAAGTAGTTGGATAGAACTCCGCTGACTGACAAATCACTTCCAGATTATGCTCCATTTCTTTCTCCCTCTGATGTTTTCTCAGTACCTGCTGTCTCAGTCTCTGATCCTTCCTCAGAGCTGTCCTCCGTAACCTGAGTTAGGGCCAGGGCAGCAGTCATCCTCTGAGACTCTATCTCTGCTGACTGTCTAAAACCTTCCTTCTAAATAACTGTCCTATGTAGAAGGCAAAAGTATTATTCTAAATGAGCCGGTGGGTGTGCATTTGGAAGATGTGGGCAACAGTAGATAAACAAAAATCACTTTTTTTAAATCGATCTGCAGGTCCTCCAACGACACTAAAAAAGACACAAAAATACACAGTATTACTTCATCTTGCCGCATACACAGTAACACACTATACATTTGTCATGGCTTATGCAAAACTTTATTTTGGTGGACCTGCTGGGCTATTGCCAGTATGAAAGTAATTTTCCCAAAGCTACATATCTTCCTTTGATCTCAAGAAGCACACATTCACATAGTAAGTAGCCTCTGCAACTTTATGCTCAGATGTGCTCCTTGTGAAACTGACTGTGCTATCAATAGAGTCAATTGAATTATGCGGCAGGATAGCACCAAATTATGCAACAGGGTTGACAAAATTATACAGCATGAAAAGACAAATTATGTGGAATAATACAACACTTATTTTTTTATAGTATGACTTCATTATTTTATGATTTGCAACCATGGTAATACTGTTAGGAGAAACATTTTCCCTCTTTAGTACCGGTTTATCAACCAAATGCCGAAATAAGAAATTGAGGGAACTAATAACCCAGTGCGCAGGCCCTTCCACTGCATGCACACATGTTGCCACATCCATTAGTATTATACTGCTTATGCCACATACATCCGCCAATTACTGCATTACTGCATAATTTGCAGATGGTAGACATGTGGCATATGCAGTGTGAGTATATATGTGTTAGACCTGACAGCCTAAGGGTGGTCATCCCCCAACTTTTTGCTGCCTCCCTCCACTTTTCCGACACAGTTTTTGATGGTTTTAGGACTCTGTGCACTTTGCCACTGCTAATCAGTGCTAAAGTGCATATGCTCTCTCCCTTAAACATGGTACTATTGGTTCATTCCCAATTGGCATATTTGATTTACTTGTAAGTCCCTAGTAAAGTGCACTGCCTGTGCCCAGGGCCTGTAAATCAAATATTACTACTGGGCCTGCAGCACTGATTGTGCCACCCACATAAGTAGCCCCTTAACCATGTCTCAGGCCTGCCAGTGCGAGGCCTGTGTGTGCAGTTTCAATGCCACTTCAACTTAGCATTTAAAAGTACTTGCCAAGCCTTAAACTCCCCTTGTTCTACATATACGTCACCCCTAAGGTAGGCCCTAGGTAACCCATAGGGCAGGGTGCTATGTAGGTAAAAGGCAGGACATATGCCTGTGTGTTTTATATGTCCTGGTAGTGGAAAATGCCTAAATTCGTTTTCCACTACTGTGAGGCCTGCTCCTTTCATAGGCTAACATTAGGGCTACCCTTATATACTGTTTGAGTGGTAGATTCTGATCAGAATGGGGCAAACAGGCTGTTTTATATGGCCAGAATGGTAATAGAAAATCCTGCTTATTGGTGAGGTTGGATTTTATACTACTATTTTAGAACTGCCACTTTTAGAAAGTGAGCATTTCTCTGCACTTAAAATCCATCTGTGCCTTACAGCCTGTCTCCAATCCACATCTGGGTTGGGCTGTTGACAGCTCCCATATGCATTTCACCCAGGCAACAACAAACACAGGTTGCTCAGTCATACCTGCACTTATCTGCATACTGAATGGGTCTTCCTGGGCTGGAATGGTGGAGGGGCCTGACACTTACATTTCAAAGGCTAGTGGCCTGCCCTCACACAATGGACTACCAAACCCCCTACTGGGACCCTGGCAGACAGACCTGTACTGAAAAGGGACTTGTGCACTTCAAAACCACTCTTTGAAGTCTCCCCCAATTCAAATGCATTTGTGGGTATATAAACTGGGTCCCTGACCCAACCAGACCTGATCCTGCAACCTGTCAAGAGGAGCTGCCTGGCTGCCCAAAGAACTCACCTGGACTGCCTTGCTGTGCAGGACTGGTGCCTGGCTCTTGCCCTGCTGCCTAGCTTGCCTCTGACTTTGCTGAGAAGTGCTCTCCAAGGTCTTGGATTGCACTTGCCTCCTGTTTCTGAAGTCTTAGGGCAAAAACGATTTCCTCTCTTCAATTAAACTCCTTGTACAACAAAAACTGCCGCACAGCCTGCCTGAAATGATACACAGCCTGCCCAGCGACGGGAAAATCGCTGCATCGCTGAACCGGAATGAAGATCAAAGCAGCGCCTGCGTTGCGACCGGAACATCGACGTGCAGCCCTACTAAATCGACGCACACCTGAGCCGTAACGATGCAGCCCAACTTTCTGAGTGAAGAATCGATGCAGCGCCAGCCGTGCAACAGTAACTCCGATGCATTGCCACACCGGATTGACGCAACACCTGTGACTTCGTCCTGCACACCCCGGATTTCCCCGCATCATCCCTAGGTGTCAAAAGACCCTGCATCGCAGTGAGGATACAAGACTGCGTGCAGGAAGTCAACGTAGAGCCCTTGCAGCGTGGAAAGAAATGGCGCATCGTCTGTGCCGCGTCAGGAAATCTGACGCACGCCTTCCTTTTTCCACATATCTACTCCTGTGCGGTCTCCATGCGTGTAATTTTGACACAAACCAGCTACTTTGTGCACACAAGAGACAATTGTTGATTTTTAAAGCCTTAAGAGTCTTCTTAACATTGCAAAAGTGATATTTCAACTTGTGCTTATCAAATCTTGATTGCTTTTACATTAAGTTAATCAGATAAATATCTTATATTTTTCTTAACCTGTGTGGTACGTTTTTGTGGTGTTTTCCCTGTGTTATTGTATGATTTATTGCACAAATACTTTACATCTTGCCTTCTAACTTAAGCCTGACTGCTCAGTGCCAAACTACCAGAGGGTGGGAACAGGATAGTTTGGATTGTGTATGACTTACCCTGACCAGGATTGTGGTCCTTACTTGGACAAAGGTGCATACCTCTGCTAACTAGAGACCCCATTTTTAACAATATGTATGTATCTATATAATATGCCATTTTGGTACATTTGTTTGACGTCCAAAACTAAGGTCCCGACTTAGATTTTGGCAGATGGGATACTCTGTCACAAACATGATAGATATCCTGCCCGCAGTATTGCAAGTGCCATAGGATGTAATGCATACTGTATGCCGAAATCTAAATCGGGCCCTATCTTTGAAACTGGGAATTCTATGGTTTGCAAGATCAACTCTATGAGGATCTAGTACGAAAACCCCAGGCCTTTATATTCTAGCCAATTACTTCACCTGATCTGGCACAACAGTGACAACACTTATTGCCACCGTAAATTGACTTGCTGCTCTGCTGCTGTTTCCGGTGGCATCATGGACACCTGATGCTCTCCCCATTGTTAATTTGGGGGTTCAATTCTGCAACTGGAAACCAGACCCGTACTATAGATTAGGTTCCACCTTTGTTGCTTCAACTATTTTTTATTATAGAAAGGAATCTCGTTTCCTGTCTGTTTTTATTATTAAATGTAGACAATAATGTAAATTAGGCTGTAATTTGAGTATTGTATTGCAAAATATGTATGGAGCAATTGTACTTGGTCCTCTTTGCAGGGTCCCCCTAAATGTTTTGACTTCACTCCTTCTGTTTTCTGAATCAGTTCGAGTTTTCTTGGCTTTTACGACTCTGCACATTTAGTCCTGCTGTCCTTTGCTGGAGTGAGTTCCTGATGCTCAAGAGGGGTCTTCCCAGGTCCTGGACCCCTGGCTGCCATCAGTTGAACCCCTCCAGTGTAATGCTGAAGTTTTGACCTCAGTGTGGCAGACTTTGAGAAGGCAACTTTTTTCAGATGAACTTCTATGGTCGCTGTATCTGGCCCGCAATCCTTGGTATCTACCTGAACTTGTCACTTTGCCGTGGTCTAACGTGACCAGATACCCACAGTTAGCTCTTTCTGCTTTTCGCCGCTATTTTTAAAGTTGCATTTCTCCAGTTCCACTGATTGGATGTTTTGCATTTTGGTTTCATTTTAAATCTTACAATTTAAATTGGTGTGGGATATCTCGTGTTATGTTTTCACTTTCTTGCTGTTTGTATGCTGCATAAATTCTTAACACAGTGACTAAGTGAAGCATGATTGCTTTTGTGCTAAGATTACAAGGTTAAGCACAGGTTAATTTAGCAACTTCTGTGGTCACCATGACAAGGATTATGGTTGTGAGCTGATTAGCCCTGTGTGGGGCAGCAAAACATTTATTCACACAGATTGCATGCTTCAATATACGGAGTGTGTTTTTGGAAGTGTGCTGTTTTAGTTTTGAGCCTGTGAGGGATGTGTGTTCCTGTTAAGCATGAGTGACCAAAGAGAAGTCCTTGTCTTCTGTTCACATGTAGCACCATGCTTTGTGATATATGAGGGGATAAATGCACAGTTTATTGTTTGTAGTGTCCTGACATTGCGGCTGACCATACAGGTCCTATTGTCATGTTTATGATTAGCTTTAATTCTGACAGCAAATATATATATTGACCGTGGGAAGATTTTGCCCACTCTTAGATGTTATGGATCAGGGGGAAGCAGTGATATACTAAGTGTTGCAAGTCACAGAGAATCCCAGTATGTACTGGATTAAAGTCACCCTTTTTATTGTTGTTGTAATAAATTCTCAACTTTAGTATGACAACTAATTATCAGTATATTAATGAACTATATTACACAGCGGCTCTGGATTATGTTAGAGTCATTCAGTGGCCAGAAGTGTGTAGCAGATATCCTTAGATATAGATTATCTTTCAAGTTAGTCTAGTGGAGAGTTACAAAGGACTAGTTGATTACATCCAGTCATATAGGTGACCATGAGATTGCACAGTTGGAAGTGGTGAGTTGTTTTAGCTATTCAAAAGTTGAGGGAGGACTAGGTGTCTCTAGATCAGATAGTTTACCTGCATTATTCATCATATCATAGGACAATGTTTAATTTCATTGAGCCATCTATAGGTCAGTGGTAGATTCAAGTTCCGACTCATTGCTAGGACCAGTAGTGTAAGGGTTACCCCGGAAAAAGCCATGTTTTCGGTTCTCCTTGGATTTTCAGGTGCTTTTATATAGTTCGTATCTTGCTCGTCAATGAGTTCCAGAACTTTGCTACTTACTCTTAAATTGTGGTGCATCCTACGATTACGTTTTTTAAAGAGATACGATGCTCTGAAGTGCTAATCTGGAGAGTGGTGAGCTGCTATGTGAAAGTGAGTATTGTTTAAACTTCAACTGTAGGTATAATTGTCCTTTTCCTTTGGCAACTATTTGAAGGAGACAAAGGGGGTCATTCCAACCCTGCCGGTCATCGACCGCCAGGGTGGATGACCACGGAAGCACCGCCAACAGGCTGCCGGTGCTTCTCTGCCCATTTCGCGGTCAGAAAAGGGGATCTGGCGGTTTCCCGCCGGATTTCCCCTGTCTGGGCTGAATCTCCATGGCGGTGCTGCAAGCAGCGCCGCCATGGAGATTCCGACCCCCTTCCCGCCACCCTGTTTCTGGCGGTTTTCACCGCCAGGAACAGGATGGTGGGAACGGGTGTTGTGGGGCCCCTGGGGGCCCTGCACTGCCCATGCCAGTGGCATGGGCAGTGCAGGGGCCCCCTAACAGGGCCCCAGCATGAAAATCGCGATGGGTGCAACTGCACCCGTCGCACTCCTGCAACACCGCCGGCTCCATACGGAGCCGGCTTCTATGTTGCAGGGCCTTTCCCGCTGGGCCGGCGGGTGCCCGCCGGCCCAGCGGGAAAGCCAGAATGGCCTCTGCGGTCTTTTGACCGCGGAGCGGCCAAATGGCGGTGACCACATGGCGGCGGTCAGAATGACCGCCAAAGTGCCTTCAATATTGATTGCCTATCTATAAGTAGCTAATGAAAATAAAAAGCCTGTAAGACTGGTGTCATGTGTTCCCTGGAGAAAAGCATTCTGGATTCACACATAAATGTGTTTGTGCACACATAAGTAAGCAGATCCTAGATATCGGCTGTTGGCATAATTATCCTTTTAGATCATAAGGCCAAGGCTAGCTCGACACTTTTGTTTGTACCCAAGATAAGGGATGATGTAGCTCAGTATTTTTTTAGTACAGTAGGTGTCCTCATTGATTCTGTTTACATGTGGGATCAGGGACTGTCTGAGTCATTTTTACCCCCAAATTCCTCACTTCTGTGGAAATGGCTAGACAGGCATCAAATTTATTGGGTTAATTGGTTGTTGGTTGGAGCTTGTGTCCTGCCAGCAAGGCAAGACATCCACCTTTTGAGCAGTTGGACTTTGGTGGGTAGATGTTCATCATACATGTATCTATGGCATGAGGGCATTCATCAAGCCTTATTCTCTCAATGATCCGTTTTTAGAATTATTTGTTTGTCAACCTCATAAATGTAATGAGCCAGGTTGAAGAACTTAATCAGATCTGGCAAAGGGTGTTTGGCATTTATTGAAAAGAAGAGGAAAGATGATGGATCCAAGTGAGATCCTGCAGTGGAGGGTTTGAAGTGCTGGTTTGAAAAGGGGCAGGAACATCAGGCTTTCTTTGGGGCATATTTACAAGCCCCTCTGGTCACCTAGTGTCACATTAACTTCATTTTTTTTACACGTGTGGCATTAAGGTGACCTTTTTGCCACGCCATAATTACAAACTAGCGCAATGCCTGCATTGTGCCACTTTGTGACCTATTGCGCGACATTATGCCTGCGCCAGGCACAATGTATGCAAGGGGGGCATTCCCCCATTAGGCCTGTAAAAATGGCGCAGTGAAATTTACAAGCTTTCACTGCGCCATTTTTAGTGTCATTTTTAATGCCTATTTTATGGTGCTAATACTGCAATGCACCACAATAGCGTCAACATTTTTGACACTATTGGCCTAATGACTGCCGTGGTGCATCGTATTTTAAATACCATGCAACCATGGTGTTGTTAGTTGGTGGTATTGGGACAAAAGAAAAGTGGCAAATCTGGACTGATGTGCTCCTTTCTTGTAAATATGCCCCTTTTCTCTTTGAGGTAGGAGCTAACTCATTTAGTGCACTGAGGTGTTGCAGTCTTATTGGTAACCTGTGGTGTAGCTAGCCCAGCTAGATCTAACAGCTATAGACCAACCTCAGTTCTTGTCAAAAGTCAACTTTAGGACATCTAATATGGATATTTGATAGTGTATTTTATGATTCTGCTTGGATTGAATCCCGATTGTTTATCCAACAATGGATCATTTTCTTCCGTGAAGTTGAAAAGCCAGGTAAAGACTGCTAAATGGACAGTAAAAAGGCTTCAAGATTGGATGGATGAAGGGTCTTCTTCCTCAGAAGTAGTCTGATGTAAAAAGTCTTCAGCTCAGATGGGAAGCATCTTTGTTGTAAGAATCTATTTATTAAGTTTCTAGCTACTACCCTGGCACATGTAGGCAGATGGATATCTTTTAAGATTTGTGGAGGAGCAGGGTCAGATGGTGGACACAATGGTATTCTTGCTTTTACAAGGTTACAAAATTGTTTCTCAGAGAACATGTTGTAGGTGGCAAGAGACAGTTGATTGATTACACCTGTCTTTATGGAGGTCTTGTTGTAAAGAAGATTTGTATTAGCATTTCTTTCCTAAGGTATTCCTTTAGCTTTCTAGTTTTTGAGAATAAGTCTTTGAAGATTTTGTTGCAGAAGAATGGAGCTGTGGGTTTTCTGAACTGTATCACTGGGTGTGGAATTCTGCCAGTATGGGCAGTCTGAATCTCATTACAGTGTGTAGTAGTGTTGTTTTTCGGGAGTCCTGAATATTGCTTTGTAGCCTCTATAATACAGAGGGCACGTTTTGTCTTTCTGATCCCATGATTTCCTCCTTCTCTCTTGTAGATGAAGAATTATTTTCTTAATCTCGTCATTGTTCCACATCACCCTTTTCTTTAGATTAGTTATTTGTGTGAGTTCTTCAATCCTTTATATCCAGACTGACACAAATCCAGTTGTACAAGGTGGCTATATACAGAGGCCACTTGTTAATTGGGATTTTTGAAGGGTGGCAATTGTAGAAAGCACCAGTGTCTTCCAATGTCTATTTGTGATTTTCTTTTTGTAGATTGTTTTTGAATTTGTTGTATCAGGCAGATTAGATTGAGCTTGAAGATAATAACATGAAGGTGACTCCAAATTATTTGGGATCTGCTAAGTTACTATGGTGTTTTCAGTGGCGGAGAAGATGACATATAACTTGTGCCCACTGCAATGAGTAGGCCACAATAGCGATTGACAAAGGTTAAGAGACACAAGTTTTGATGTGATGAAGGCAGTGGTTGTTAGATGCTTGTCATCAAACCAGATGTTAAAATCCACTAGGATGTAGAGGTTGGAGTAATTTATCAGAGTTCTTGTTGCCGCATCCAGTAGGGCATCCTTTCATTTCTTGTTACTTGGAAGTTGTCTTTAGATTAGGAGGTAAAAGTGGGCCAAGGTCAGAATGGGGTAACACACATAGATTCACAATCAGTTACAGTGGAGTTTTAGATGTGTGTGGTTTTCAAGGATTTCTTAAAGGTGACATCTAAGACTTCTTCTGTTTTGTTTTTCTTTCTATTGAAGATCTCCGGATTGATCAGGGTTTCTTGAATATACAGTACAGAGCCTTCTGCACCCACGGGACAAAGAATACACATACTTTTTGCCTTAAATTGGAAGACTTCCTTACAGATCTTACTCTGGTGAGGCTAACGGTGAAATGTACCATTAGCAAGCCAAACAGGAAAACCCTGGCATCTTAAAATCGCATGCTACAAACAGTTCCAGCAAAAGATACTCCTGAAAACTCAAATGCATGCCAACCATACAGACAATGAGGGCTCAGTCCAGTTGGCATAGTTATTGTGGGCAAATAAGGCCACTCTTAGGGATCAGTTAATGAGGAACGCTGCGTAGGGTAAACAAGCTGACAGTACAACAGTAATACACATTGAAAAAAGACATTACTTTTTACACAAGGGTATTTACTACTAATCCTTTGATCATGAACAGGAGATCCCTGGGAAATGTTAATATGGCCCTTAATGATTGATTTGTACACTTCCAAAGCAGAATATATGCTCTAAAGACTCACAGTCCAACACTATGAACAAGATGAGAAAGCAGGATGGCTTCTTGAGGCCCAGCTCCAGCAGAGAGAGGTGGCCCCTGCCATATCTGTGACCATGGATGAATCAGCATAGCCAATGGACTTGGCAACTATTATTCTCCCCTGTACAGCACAGAAATTGAGAATGATGCTTGCAGAGCAGACTCTTTATTAGCTAACTTCAAAAATACCCTGCCTTAACAATGATACTGTGGCTCTGTTGGAGGGAGAAAATACTAAAGCAGAAATAGCACAAGCAATATCCAACCTCCCATATAACAAAACACCCAGGAAGGATGGTTTCCTTCCTGGTGAATTTTAGAAGTGGGTAAAAGAAGATGCAGTAGACTCATACAGGTATGGTGCCATCTGTCTGCAACAACGCCACAATAACCATCCTCCCAAAACGAAGAAAGGACCCACTGCTCTGTGATAGCTACCGCCCAATCTCACTTCTGAAAATTGACATGAAAATCCTCACATGCATTTTGGCCACAAGTTTAAAGAAAGTCATTCCCAGGCTAGCCCACCCATCCCAGGTTGGATGCATGCAAAGATGCACATTTTGAAACCATTGTCTCTCTCTAGCACACTTTGTTGATGCCTAAAGGCTCCTCACAGAATACACTAGCCCTATCACTTGATGCTGAGAAGGCATTTGACCAGATAAAGTGGGATTATATATTTTAGATATTAGAATGAATGGGCTTGTGGAATTATTTCATTGGTAAAGTATGTTAGCTCTATACTGCTCCTACTTCACAGGATAACTGTGGAGGCATCCTTTCACATCCCTTTCCCGTAAACATAGGAACTCAACAGAGTTGCCCTCTATCCCATTGCAGTTTCTACTGGAGATGTAGTTCCTGGCTATCGCCACTAGAAAAATAACACAGGGAATGGTAGGAGGATGGTAGGGAAGTTCCTGGGAAAGGTACATCTTCCCTTAATAGACCACTGGGTCAATGGCGATGTGGCAGATGAGAGATGGATGGAGTAGATTTCAGACTGTGACCGTGACGTGGCCTGGATGATGTCAGAGCTAACAGAATAGCCATAATGAAATATGGAGAGCCTGCATTATCTATAACGCTGTCAATGGTTGGACAACCTCTCTACACAATCCAAGTCAAAACTCGAAGAGGGGAGAGCAAACCAACCATACTAGAAGTTACAAGTCAGACCATCAATATTACAGGTGGTTAGTCACAGGTAGGCATGGGGTAGGGTACAGCAAAGGAACAGAGTGTGTTGCATGTGCTAGGAGGGGGGTAGTGTGACAAGCCAGCGAGACAAGCATGATGAAAAATCGGCCAGGGGTGGCCAACAGATGATGGTGATCTAGTCTCTTTTCAGCATGGGTTATTCGATAATCAGTTTCAGCCACTCTTTCACTAAATGAGCCTATGTACACTCTGAAGGTTTTGACATCTTGAGTAAAATCAGTGATCTTAGTGTCCATAGTCACTAGGTGATTCCCCCACCTTCAATATATTATTGAAGAGGCCTCTTGTTGTTGCAACGTGGTGGAAGCCGTAGGTTTTGTTCCCCTCACCATTTCCATCAAAAAGAGCTGCTGTGAGAACTTGCCTCAGGCCACATCAAGGAGTGGGCAGGGCTAGTACACCATCATAGCTGTGCCTCACTCCACCATCCAGCCAAGTGGCACCATCACAGCCTGGGCGGAGGTTGGTCTCTCTTTAGTCAGTAGGCCACTACTCAGGACTGTCCTATCAGGATGAGCCAGGATGGGCGAGGAGGGTCCCCACTGGTCCAGGTGCTGTCAGTGAGCCCCGTCACTGGCACCACCATCTTCAGAGAGGGACAGAAGAATCAGCACTCACAAACAGACGGGGTGCAGGAAGTCACCCAACGTCAGGCTTGAGAGGATCATGACTGTGCAGTGAGCAGCCACTCCTCAAGAAACATTGGTAACTGCTACAGCACTCGCCATCTTGTGTCTTAGGAGTCTCATAGAGAAGTGGCCATCTTGTTCTGTGGAGTGACACTGCCTCCTCTGCTTTCAGGCATAAATAACAGTCAACAGCTAAGCAAGTTGACATGAGAAGAATGGTTGAAAAAAGATGAGACTGCCAAATGAAGCTTAGGTAGCTGAAAGTGTGACTTTGGCTTACACAACAATGCAAACGATTTCAGATGATTGTATCATTGTATTGTATATGACTAACTATAGCATTGAATCCCAAGAGGCATCCAATTGTTAGTGTACAGTTATTGATTGCATACATTCCTGTGGGAACTGGTTGCTAATTGATAGGAATACATACCTTTGAGCTGTGAAAAACTATAGATAAATACGAATGGGAAGGCTGAGTAGTACAGGGTGACATATGGCCTTAAGAAACATTTGGGAAAATAGTAAAGGAATAGGAAATTGGTGTTTTGTAAGAATGAGCATGAGAGAGAGATTTGCGATAATGATGGATAAAGGCTGTGTGATTTACTTTGAAGGTCCCTATTAGAGCTTGAATCTTTGACTGAACAATCCATTTTAATACAGTTCAAAGTATTTGAAGTTTAGTAAATAATTGAAAATATTTCAGTACAAAATAAAAGATTTCTATTTGATTGTCCTTGCTTTTGCCCAGTCAGTCAATATTTATCAGAATTCGCTGAGGCCACTGGCTTGATCTGTTTTTACAGTAGAAGAAATTACCGCTTGTGACTTTAGTGGACTCAATCACAATTTTTTTACTAAGGGATCCAGGGATCAAATACAGTTAATTTAAAGCCAGAAACCATTTCATGCTTGTTCTTAAATTCCGATATTTCTGAAATAAACATTTTTTGGAACCCTCATTTAAGACAGCACAATCACACAGTGTGCTGATCAACTGTAAAAGCTGAATTTAGCTAGAAAGCTTTTCAATAAATTCTATCTGGGTCCAGCTTTTATTGTCTGAGAAGGAAGACTTGTAGCAGTCCCAGTATGGGTGATGATGTGAATGTGCTGAGAATGATGATCAACTAGTGGATTAGAGCGTAATTGATGTACTCAGCACAGGAGCAGAAGATAAAGCGATGACTGTGATTTACTATGAGTGTAAAGTTTACATTAATTTTACTTAGTGTACATCAGGATATTAAGGGCAAGTAAACCCTAACACTAAAACCTAGTTGTTGTTTAGCTCAAGCATAGACAGTGCGCATTCAGTGTTTGCAAGACCTGTTGGAATGAGTAAAGGACTTTGCTCCCGCCTGTTGCTGACTGCTCCTTACCGTAGATTGAAGACAGTATTGTTCCTGTTCTGCTGCCTCCTAACTGGTTTGGGGGCCAATAGGTCACTTACATTTCTTGACAGAGGGTCACCGGCCAAGTACAGTTTAATTACACCTGGATTCCTGTCCTGTTGGTTGAACGTGCTATTTTTTAGGGTCGAGACTGCGTCGCATGCGCTTGCGCATGTGGATCTCTAGCGAGACGGTTTAGGAATTAGAACAGGGCTCGGAGCCCCGTCCACGTCACGTCAGTGTCTTTCATTGGTACGTGGGCTTGCCTGTTAAAATCGGCTTGCTTTCATTAGTGGAAGGCACACATACATCATGCCTTTTCCGGTGGTAAGCCCTCCTTGAGCGCAGCGACCAAATACTGAAAACATGCGAGGCTCGCTGTTTTCCATCCGGTTTGTGGACTACTTTTTATTATCTTTTGTTCGCAGCGCGATCTCGCTGGGCAGAAGTCGAGCGCTTTGCTTGTTTTTCTTGGAAATATGACAAAAATTTTAACACCAATCAGCTGACTGAATACTTGTTATGCAGCGAATTGGGCTGAATTTTTTATCAGAACGCAATTTGAGTGACATTTTTTGCGTTAATTCAGATATTCCTTTGGTTTTATTGAATATATGTGTTTATTGTAGGAAATTATTGGGTGTCTGTAGCGCCCGCAAGTACCTATACCTTTGTCAATTTTTTCAATGGGAAACCCTTGTATTTGACTGGAAGTTTTGGCAGTGTAAACAATTTGGACTGTCTTTTTCTAAAACCCAAACAAACTGACCGTTGACAGTAGGTTCACTGCACTCTGTCCTCGAGTGAGACAGCACGGAGGCCGCAGTTGAATCCAGCTGTGCCGGCCCTGCCCCCAGGACTGGCGATGGATCCTGGTCGAGGAGTGGAGAATTCCGAGGTCACCGGAGCCGCGCAGGTGCTCAAATGTTTTTCCGATAACCAGGACTGCACGCAAGTCACTTCTATAGAAATTCAGCATTAAGGGGCTGCCGCTTTCCTTTAAGGTGGCTAAATAATGTAGATATCCGTGTTTTACCTGGGGATCACCTGTTTGAATCCTAGTCATCCACTTAGACTGTCATCCCTCTAAAGTTGATAAAGCATGTACCATGGCATTCGGTTAGCAGTGCCTGGAGTTAATTCAGCGTGTAAAGTGCATTACATAGGTGTGGATGTTAATATGAGCTTCACTCCTTTGACGACACGTTAGCAACTCATTTTCGGGCAGTTGTAAAATGCGATAAGAAACGGTATGATCTTATTATAAATAATACAGTTTACCAATGGTCATGAACGTATACAAATCTAGGGGAAATGGTTATTTTGTACTTTAAAGGAAGTTTAGAAGAGTCTTCTCTTTCGATAAAATCATGGGCCCGGCAAAAGTATAATTTCACCGGCGTCGAACTCACATTTTGCACTTCAGAAAGTTAGTTGTAACGTTTGTTTACTTCTCCCAGCTTCATTTTTGGACAGAGTTGTTCCACAAAAAATATAAGGCAGAAAAAAATGCCAAAGTTTTCTAGTGGAATTTATCGCGTGGTGTTTTAATCACAAATTCCAAAACAAACATCTTCGCAAAATTATACTGGTCAAACATTGGCAACCTGTCCATGCCTAGAAAAGAGGTCCTTGGTGAGTTTTTAAACCATAATAGTACTTGGGTATATTTATCTGTCTTCGCTTTTTCCATATACTGCGAATTAATTCGTTTCCTTAAACGTTCACACGATCTTTGTTCTATCCGAGTTTGGTTCGTTTGACAGGCTGACCCTTCTATCTCCCCCACTCCCTCCCTCACACCGCCCCCAACCTCATTGACCAGAACTCTCTTGCCATGTGTGGCATCACGTGACCATCATGACTATGGATGAAGCGATGCAACAGGAAGGAAATTACTAAATTCACTTTTCAGTTGCTGAAGCCTGCCTGATTGCAAACAATTTTTGTTGTTGTTGTTATACCTCAATGTTGTAATAAACACCAAGCATGTTCGAAGAGGCCCATTCAAAGATGCAGGAAAATCGATGTGCAAAGTTGGTGATATCAGTAGGGGGTCAGTGAGTGGAGTTCCAACTCCTGTCTGCTGATCAGCTGTGCCGGAATAAGGAAATAACTTGAGGCCACATTTGCTTTTTCCTGTACATCCAACTAACATTTAATTAAGTGCATTGTCTGCACTGCCGGTCCCACCCTGAATCTATCCAATGGAAGACATGGTCCAGGAGCGTGGACATGGAGTGGAAATTACACCTGGAAATAAAAACAGTATTTTGCCGGTTTGACAAGCTTGCGTTAAATATGTTGGCTAGTTGACACTACCATTGAAAGAGATTTCTAGGGTTACAGATGGACCCAGTCCATGTTTGGACTGTGCGAACGTATTACACTGTATACGTGATTCATGCAAGCTGCATTGAATTGCAACATGCGTTCCTGAAGGTTCTCTAAAACGACGTCATTTTTTTGCAGTCCTGCAGCAAATAAAATACAACTGCCTGTGTTGGTCTCTTGTTTTGGTGTTTCCCTAATAAGGGAATATTTGTAAAAAGCAAAATCGTGCTCACCAGCCGGAACAGAATCTATGCATAGATAGTTAACCTTGTCAGATCATCTGGTCTCCGAGAACAGCACGCTGGTATAGTCTCCTTTCATGGGGAATGCACCTGTAATGTATGTAGGTAACCACACACTATAGAAAGTGCCCTGTCTGCACGCAGGGGGCTCTAGGGCTTGCTGGGAAAACATAAAAACTGTCCACAAGAGAGCCCTTCAAAGGTGGTGGCCAAAGGTGCGATCACAGCAGTAGCCATATATTCACAATTTGTTAACAACAATCAATTATATCAAGTACCTTTTCCTCGAGATAGACCATTTTTAGGTCGAGCATAGCAGCATGCATGCGCTGCTTTTCCGACGTGTTGGTATGTATCTGGGCTTTTAACAACGCCCACATCATGCCCATCACTACGACTCGTATTGGGCTTGCCCTTCAAAAATCCTTTGATGACATTGGTAAATGGCTTACGTTTGACCCTCCTTGGGGAGGTTTTGTTACCGCCTTGGCCATCGCCCCTGTTACATGGCTAATTGCACTTTTGCCAATAAGTTTGACTGCGAGCAAACTTATTTTTCCTTTTGTGTGACCCTTCACGCTGATGCTCATGATGGCCATGGCGCTGTGAATAGGCTCGCTTATGTGAAACTGCTTTACTTTTAATTTTCAATTTATATGGCAAGAAAAGTCCGGTTAGGAGTTTACAACGCTAATAGCTCTAACTCGAGCAAAGGCGAGACCCGTTGCATTGCAAATGCTTGTTTGTTTCCTGCCTCTATGGTGCTTTCAAGCTTTATACTGCAAAAGGACTGCTGATCGGGTTACCGCTGTAGAAAACTTGAAAGAGCCATGAGCGGGACTGAAAAACAAAACAAACAATGACCAGTTACTTGTCATTGTTTGTTTTTCAGTTGTGCTCATGGCACTTTCAAGTTATATACAGCAAGACTGCCTGCAGTACAAAACGTGCTCTCCTTTCCTTTCCTGCCTCTCACCCAGTCACCTTTTCCATCCTGCCCCTTCTAACCCTCCTACATAGCAAGAAAAGTCCAATTAGCAATTCACAACAAATAGCTCTAACTCGAGCAAATACGAGACCCATTGCATTGCAAATGCTTGTTTGCTTTACTGCTCCTTTGGAAGGGTTCGTGAGATAAAGAATGCAAATGGGCTAAATTTTAATTACTCCAATGCAATTGGTGTAATTTTGGCAACTTCACGGCGCAAAATCTGCAGACAATTACAGAGATGAGGCCATCATGCCACATCGTATAGTTTCGGGGAGGTGTTTCAACATGGGATGCAGTGTTCGGGTAATTTTTGAAAGCTAGCAGTGTTTCAGATTTTTTTACCCGAGTAGGCCAACCATTCAGGTTATTTTATTTGTTTTGAATGTGAACAGCCAGAAATCAAGTCAAAATTATATTTTCGAGTTGAATTTTTAGCACTAACAGACCATTAGGTAACATTTTGAATGCAGTAATTTTTTGAGCGCGAGTTGCATTTTGCGGTAATTTTGAGTGTTTACACTAGAGCGCATTACATGAGTTTTGCACACCGCTACTAAATAAACACAAGAAAAATGTGCTCGTCTTCACATCTGAAAAAACAAATATAGTTAGCCATTGGTCTTTGATATTTAATAGTAAGGTATTTTCACTGCTTAGTTTAGCCGTTCTTAATGTGTCACATGCAGATCAACCGTATCTGACAACTTATAAATGCAGACCTACTTAAAGAATTAGCTGCATTTGTGAGACTGATAGTGCTGCTTAGAGTTAAGTCATTAAAAAACTTACTTTAGCCCTTTTTAGCAAAGGGGCTGTGGATTGTTGAAGGAATCTGCTTAAAACTATTGTGTATCTTTAATATGTTGGTACATTATTGTGTTTAGTCTAATAAATACAGTTGAATTTTTATATATAGAATATAAATATTGTTAAATGTTCAAGCTGAGACATTGATCTTACACACAAACATAAACATGCAGACGTACACATACCATACAAACACACATATCTTACATGTACACACACACACTCTCCTGCCTTTTCACTATAACACACATGCACCTTTTGTAAACTTACCTTCATTTTCCAAGGTCCAAAAGTTCCTAACTTAAGCTCCTCAACTAAACTTCTTCACTCAAAGGAGTTAGGTGTACAGGCGCAGGTCCATAGTGAAAGCAATAGGAAGAGTTATTTCCTAGAACTGCATGGGAGATACGATTGCAAACTTAGGGGCAGATTTACAAGAAGGTAGGGAATCAGAACTGATGCGCCAGTTTTCTTGTGTTGCCCCTGCCCACCTAATGACACCATGTGTGTGCCATATTTACAATACAGCGCACCATGGCAGTCGTTAGGACAATAGTGTTTTTTTAATGATATTGTGGCGCTTTGCTGCCCTAGCATCAAAAAATTTGAAAGTGCAGGGAGGCCCATTGATTTCAATGGGTGCATTATTTTAAAGCTTGCTCCTAGCAGGCGTTAAAAATGACAGAAAAATTGGCGTAAATCTTGTAGATTTCACTGCGCCATTTTGCAATGCCTCCCTGCACCAGATCACACCTTTTGCATACCTTATGCACATAATATAGCGCAAGGGGGTGTAAGGTGGCGCAATGCATGCATTGCGCCACTTTGTAAATTTGGCGTGACAAAATGGCTTCCCAACGCCACATTAGCGTAACAAAAATGAGGCTAATGTGGCACAAGGGGCACTAGTGCCTTGTAAATATGCCCCTCAGTTTTATGGAACACCTACACACAGTTTTGATTTTTTCTGATGATGGTCCCACCTCACGTAAAGGTTTCTTAATTCAGAATGACGGCTTATCATATAAAGGGTGTACAGTCATAATGCGCTGCACAATATAATTGACAGAAAACATTTAATATAGCTGCCCTATCTAGCCTCACCACATACCCATCCAGTTAAAAGAGTGTTTTTTTACATAGCCACAAAGTAATATGATGCCTTTTTATGAGCAGACCCCACAAAGATATACTCAGCACATGGGATACAAAAAGGGTTTCCTAGCCATGGCCATAGCTAGTGGATGAGAGTCTCAAAGAACCTAGGGTGTTATTTAGAACTTAGTGGACAGAGTAATCCGCTACATATGTGACAGAGTACCCTGCATGCTAAACCAGCATCCACCCTCTCTATTTAGGGTCAGGTGGACTGCCATATTTCCTCCAAGAGTTCTTCCATTGGAAAAGCCAGTGGAAACCTTTGAACGGCAGCTGACAGACTTACGGCCATCAGCGCAAATGTCTTTTAACATCCACCCTATATTTTGATTTACAGAACCACCAGGAAAAGACTAGTGACCATGAAGAGAAAGAAAAATGTCACCCCTACACTCTGGGAGAAAACAGCCAGAGTAATTTGTTTTTTTTCATTTTATGAAAACATACTCTCGTTTTGGGAGGTGGCCGCATGAACTATGGCAGCTACTTAGCAAACTTTCAGTGCCTCGCAGGAGCCGACGTGGTTGGTGGCTGCCCTGCAGCAACAGATCTCTAAATATGGCAAGCTCACATTTCCATCTATTTCCATCAGGCAATGGAGAATATATCTCCATTGCCCTGGAGTAATACAGTACCTCCTGCCTGACTGGTCTAAATGACCACCCTAGTCTCTTTTTTCCCCTATTCAAGTCAGTCTCCAAAAACATAAGGAAACATATCAAGGCAGGGAACATGGCAGCAAACAAAACCATCACAAACTATGCAAGGTCTGGTGGAGTCATTTGACTTATGGTACCTGCACAAAACAAAATGTGTTTTTTCCTGTACTTCCACATACAAAATGGCAATTTCTAGGAAGGTCTTCCGCAGCACCAGGTGGTGGTTGTGGGTGTAGTCAGACTCCAAAATAAAAAGCAAGATATAATGTATTTCTCTTTCCTTTTAATACATAACAGTGTAACAATTCTCTATTTTCCCAGTGTTAAAACCTGAGGCCCAGATTCACAAACGTTTAGCTTCAGGTTAGCATTACTTTTTACTCTAACCCGACACTAAACCTTTTTGGGATTCACGGAACAACGGAAATTGGTATTTGCATTAGTTTGCATGACAAAGTTACACAAAGCAGCGCAAAACGCTGCTCTGCATTACTTTGCATCAAGGGGTGTTGCATGGGTGGTACATGGGTGCACCTGTGCTACCAACCAGTCTTTTTTACACTAAACCCTATTCTCAAACATCAGTAGAAAGGGTTTAGGGCCAAAAAATAATGCTGCTGAAAAGCAGGCGTTAAACAGAGAAATGTTTTAATTTCTTCGTGCTTTTCCATCTTTGCATGCGTGCTGCACTGTACAGCACACATCCAAAGTAGGAAAAGTTTTTTCAATGGTCTAGGCATAGTATTTTGTACAGGAAACATAGCTTCCTGTACAAAACCTATGCTAGACTCATGCAAACACTTTAGCGCTATGGCGCTGAGGTGTGTGCATGGCACATGACAGCTGCAATCAGCGCCGGCACTAGCGGAGGGGAGGAGAGTGCCTTTTTTATGCAAATATAGCACTTTCCTGATTTCTCGTTGCCTCTCAGCACATCATTTTTGGCTGCTTATCTGTGTTGCATGTCACCTCTCTAAATCTGGGCCAGAGTATTCGTAGTAGGATTTTGAATTGCGGGATCGTGTGTTTTGGGAAAGATCCTGACACGGTTCCAGATCAACATAGGTCAAATGTCCTGACTCATGAATCCTATCAGCCTGCTTCACTACTTCCAAAAAACCAGCCCCTGAGTTTATAGTGCCCTAAAAGCCACTTGCCTGAGGCAGAAGCAAATAGGAAGTTGTTGCCCTTGAGTCTCTCCAACTTGCTTCTCTCTCTCTAAACCTAGATTTTACTCTTTTCCTTAAAATAAGTCTCTCCCTTAAATATGGTATCTGACATGTTTTTGAATTAAGTTTTAAGGGTCAAGGCTGCTATAGCAAGTGCTTGTGCATGCGTCCTGCTTGCAAGACTCTGTTGTGTACAGTAAAGGGCTTTGAGCCTGCCTGTCACTCACCGTTTGTTGGTTTGCGTGGCACTTGTAACTCGTCAAGGCAGGCCTGGCATAATTTCCATTCCTCTGTGTGGAGCAGGGACTAAGCACTGACTAATTAAACTCAATTAGTGCCCATCCGCTGCTCCTGACGTAACTGAGGTACTATTTTGTTCTTTTTAACTTTTAGTGCCCGCCAAAAAGAAGACTTGTGGCTGGCAAAAACGTGCCCAGCAGGACACACATAATTGCAAGGTTTTATTTTTTAAAGCTAAGGCACATATTTATACGTTTTTAGCACCACATTTGCGTCATTTTTTTATGCAAAAACAGCACAAAATACAAAATATTTTGCAAATTTGCACCACTTTTGCGTCCAAAAATGACTCAAATGCGGGGCTAAAAAAGTATAAATATGGACCCAAGTTTATTTTATTTTGTCAAGTCGTCTTTTCTCAATTTTCTTCGTTTTCTTTTGTTTTTGCTTGTGGGAGGTCTTTTTAAAAGATGAAGATTAACTTGTTCAAAACATTGCAAAGTGACATTGTTTCTTTATTATGTGTAATTTCTGAAATGATACTTTAGAACATAATTGTGCAGTACACCCAAATCCACCCCACTACAATCCATCCGACTACAATCCACCATACGTTACCCCACAAAAGTCCAAAGCTACCAAGTTTCCCTGGTCTATGCATGATGTGCTACTCCTTTCCAGGTATTTTCATTTGAATACTGTGACTTGTAGTCCTGTACTATAATGGAATAAACATGACTACAATCCCCAGAATTCAAAGAAAAAATCTGAAATTGTGCAGTACATCACGCAAGGACCCAGAAAACTAGGCATGGCTGTCCCACCTCAATCCAAACCACTCACCCCAATCCAGTCCACCCCGTCAAGCTAATCTGCCCCACTCCAATTTACCCCACTCTAATCAAATACAATTTGCACCACTCCAAAACAATTTGTCCCACTCCAATCCAAAACAATCGGTCCCACACCAATCCCAACAATTTGCCCTGCTTCAGTGTTCAGTGTGCTACAATCCAAAACAATCTGCACGCTGCAATCCGCTGCATTCCAATCCAAAACAATCTGCCCCACTCCAATGTGCCCCACTCAAATCCAAAACAGTCTGTCCCACTCCAATCCGCCCCACTCCAATCCTAAACAATATGCCCCCTGCAATCCAATCCACCTCTCCCCAATGTAATCCACGCTACTCCATCCCATTCACCCCACTCCAATGTGACCCACTTCTATCCAATCCACCCCACACCATCCCAATCCACCCTAAAATAATCTTCCCCACTCCAGTCCAAAACAATCTGCCCCTCTCCAGTCTGACCCACTCCAATCCAAAACAATCTGTTCCAGTCTAGTCCACCCCACTCCAATCTGCCCCACTCCAATCAAAAACAATATGCCCCACTCCAATCTGCCCCAAATCAATTCAAAACAATCTGCCCCACTCCAATCCATTTCAATCTGGCCCACTTTAATCCCAAACATTCTTCCCCACACCAACATGCCCATTCCAGCCTGCCCCACTACAATCCCAAACAACCCACTCCAATAAAAAAACTGCCCCATCCAATCCAATCTACTTCACTTCACCCTAATCCAATCCATCCACTCCATCCTAATTCACTCCACTCCAATCCACCACAATGCACACACTACAATCCAGCACAACCCACACCAGTCAAATCTACCCCAATCCAGCTCAGTCCAATCTACCCCACTCCAATTCAATACATCTCACCTCCGTCAATCCAGTACACATCACCCACACCTCCCCATCCCAATCCACTCCAGTCCACACCACTCCACTCCAATCCTCTCCAGTCCAGTCCACCCTACTCCAGTTCAATCCACCCTAGTCCAATCCATCTCACCCGACTCCAATCCATCCTACCCCAACCCAGTCCAGTCAATCCCACCCCACTACAATCCAACCCACCATATGCCAATCCAACCCACACCACTCCAATGCAATCCAGTCCATCCCAGTCCAGTCAAGTCCACTGTTACCCAATCCACCTTACTACAATCCAATCCATCCTACTCTAATACAATCCACTTCAATCCACCCCACTCCATTCCATTCCAGTCCACATTAATCCACCCTACTCCAATCCAATTCACCTCACTCCAAATCACCTTAATCTATACCTCTTCAATCCAGTACACCCCTCTCCAGTCAACCCACACCAATCCAATCCACCCCACTCCACTCCAATCCAATCCACTCCACTCCAGTCTATCCCCCCTACTCCAAACCACCCCAACCCAATCAAATCCACCCACCCCTGTCTAATCCACCCCAATCCAATCCACTACACTCAATCCAATCCACCCTACCAGACCCTAATCTACCCCACTTAATAGAGCCCACCCCACTCTGTCTAATCCACTGCACTCAAATCCACTTCACTCATCCCACCCCAATCCACTACACACCAATCCTGTCTACCTCACTCCAGTCCACCCCAATTCGATCCACCTCACTCCAGTCCACCCCATTGCAGTCCACCCCATTTCAGTCCAATTCACCCGACACCAATCCACCTCACCACAATGTAATCCACCCCAGTCCAATCCACCCCACACCAATCCACCCTAACTCAATCCAACTCACTCCAATCCAATACACCCCACTCCAATCCAATCTACCCCCTCCAGCCTACCCCAGCCCACCCCAATCAGGTCCACCCCATTTCAATACACTCCACTCCACTCCAATCCACCCCACTCCACTCCAATCCACCTCACTCTACCCCAGTCAACCCCATCCAACCCCATCCCGGTTTAGCCCACACACTTTAATCCAATCCATCCAGCCTACCCCACTCCAATCCACCCCACTCCACTCCAATCCACTCTACATTCATACACCCCACTACAATCCACCCCAGCCCAATCCAATCGACCCCACTCCAGTTCAGTCCACCACACTCAAATCCAATCCATTCACCCCACTGCACTCCAATCCATCCCACCTCCATCCAGTCCAATCCACCCCAATCCAACCCACCACAATCCAATCCAACGCACCCCACCCCAATCTAATCCACTCCCCACATTTCAATCCACCCACTTCAAATAAATCCAGCCCACTTCTGTCCAATCCAATCCACCCCATGCCAGTCAACCCAACTCACTTCAATCCACATAACTCTACTCCAATCCCCACTCTAGCCCAATACAATCCACCCAACCCCACCCCATCCCATTTCAGTCCACCCACTTCAATCTATCCAGCCCACCCCACTCCAATCCATCTAGCCCACCCAAATCCAATAAACCCCACCAGCTCCAATCTGATCCGACCACCCCACTCCAATCCAATCCCTCTCACTCCAATCCAGTCCAATCGACCTCACTCCAGTCCAATCCAATCCACCCACTCCAGTCCAAGCCACCCACTCCAATCCAACCCACCCCACTCCAGTTCAATCCACCCACTCCAGTCCAATCCAGTCTAACTCACCCCACTCTTGTCCAGTCTAACCCACCCAACTCCAGATCCAATCCACCACACCCCAGCCCTATCACTCCAATCCAAACCACCCATCCCAATCCAATCTAATCCACCCCACTGGAATCCACCCCATTCTGCCCACCTCAAACCCTTTTAATCCAGCACACTCTACCTCAATCCAATACACCCCATTCCACTCAAATCCAATATACGTCATTACCTCATTCCACTCTACCTTATTCCACTCAACCCACTCCACTCTGTGATACTCTGCCACTGAACCACTGAACTCTACTCCCCTCTACTGAACTCTCATTCAAACAAATCCACTCTATGACACCCTACTCTCCCACTCCACTCTGACACCCCACGCCACTAACTTTTAGTAATGGTGAACAGCAGCCACATTGGTGTACAACATGGCAAAACACATTGCCAAAGCCAATAGCTCTTGCATAGGTGAGACCTATTGGCTTTGTCAGTGCTTGTCTGCTCTTTTGTTTCCTCCCTTATGGCTGGCTTCATCAGTAACATCCTTTAGCCTACTTGCTTTCAGGTGTTTATGTTTGGAGTGCCCAACAACAGTACAGTATGAAATATTGTTTGGCACAAATATTGGTAAAAATATTGTAATGATGAATATTGTGGGACAGAATACTGCAGGTTAGAACATGAGGTTTTTAAAGGTTTATGTTCTTGTTTGTTTAAATATAATTGTATATAATGTTGATTTTACATTAGTTTGTAATGTTCAATGATTTTGTGTGTTATAAATTATTTTTGTATTTTTTAACAGTATTTTGTATCGTTATGATAATATTTTGTGGGCGTTTTTTAAGTTTTTATTCTTAATTATTGGTGGTTTCTGGTACTGAAGGGGAGTAGGGTGGGAGGTTCTTTAATATGTATTTTTTCAATTTTTTAATTGTTAAACTTCATTTAGTTATTTATATTTTTTATATGTAAGTTATTACATTGATAAATGCTGTGATTAATTTTTAGGTAGTTAATTGTTTTTTCATTTGTAATTGGTTATTTATATTATCAGTTATCTAATTATTTTAATCAATACATCATTTAATTATTGTTTTTAAATTGATATTTTTTATTCAATTGAATAGTTATGTTATTAAATATGTAACTACTCAAATGGCTTGAAGTTTTTAATTGTGATGGTTTTGCTTTTCTAAATATGTATCATTTTTTTTTACTTTTTACATGTAGTGATTTGTTTATTTTTTAGTGGTATTTCAGATTTATCCTGTGTTTTTTTTATTTTGGGGGGAGATTGGCATGTATTTTTATGATATCTTTTTTGAGTGCTTTAATAGGTAAATACTGTTTAAAATGGTTATTTTTAATAAGTGCATTTGTAGAATTAATGGTCTAAGTAAATCATAAGACTATTTGGTTGTTGATAAAAAATGCTCTTTATTATTTTTCCTATCTATTTTTAATTGATATTTTCTGATAAGAATAATCTGTGTTTTGATTTCTTAGAACATTTTATATTAATTAATACACATCTTTTCCAACATGTTCTCTTCTGTTCCTAGGCTGAAGTAACAATAGTAAATCCGAGTCCTCCAAAGCGAAATACATTCCCAACTTTTGTTAAGGTTGGAGTAGAACTAGCAAATCTGATCTCCAGGTTCGAGAGGCAATAATACATCTGACCTCTCACAAGCTCCAATACCTTTGTCAGTATTTTTTAGTTTGTAGTGGGAATAGTAAATATGACCCTTCCAAAGACCAGTGCTTTCCCTACTGTTGCTTAGATTGGAGTCAGCATAGTTAATCTGATGCCTTCAAAGTCCAGCACTTTCATCAACGTGTCTTAGGTTGGAGTGGGAGCAGTAAATTTGAATGGCAAATTCCAGCAATTTTGCTACTGTCGCTATACTTGGAGAGGGAATAGTACATTTTATTATGCCAAATATTAACATTTAAAAACAAAATTATGTTGAGGTTGAAATATTCATTTTGTTGTATTTATGTTCTTGCATTGATTTTTATTTTAACTGAGTGTATTTGCGTGTTTCATATGTATTCCACAGTTATGTTTATTACACACTTATTATCAGAAGTGTTGATATTTAAGTCCACAATATTTTGTTGACAATAATTGTATACTTTGCATTATAAGTATGTAAAGTTGATACTTAAGACCACAATATTTATGGTATGATATTTAGATTATGTTTATGGCTGTCTTGTTTTCTTTCCCCTGGGAAAATTGTAGTGTTTCCAAATGAGTCTTTATGAGATATTTCCTGCTGTCCTGCATTGGCTATGGAGAGTCCCAACATTTTTTTCTCCAATCTCTACTTGTGCACCCCACAGGGGGAAAAGTCGCGGATGTAGGAAGGAGCATGCCATAGACCCTTCCACCTTCTCCAGCTGGTGATGGTCAACCTTGACTTGCCTCATCTATCCAACTCTTCTTGTGGTTGTTGGTGCCAAACTGTCAGCTTTGTGCCTATAGATCGTTAGTATGTCACTAATATGCTACTTTACATAGCTCTCTGAGAATGGAAGATGCTGAAGAGTGGAAATATAAACAGCAATCATTAATCAAAGTGTAGATGCTGAGAAGCGTATTTAGGGCATCTGTTCGCTGATACTACGAAATGCACAGTTTTCTCTTCAAGGCCACCAGAACTCTCCAGTGCCCAAAATGACACCATTTTATACATATGTTACTGGATGTTAGGATAGCATGTTCCTTTAAGCGCCTTTGTTAGGCGTTATGGATGGAGGCCTGTATCACTTAGTTAGGGCTGGCTGGTAGACATTTAGGGATCATTGGTGTGTGGTGGACATAGCCTCCCTATCCGCAGTTAATGGGCTCCTCTGTGCAGTGCTAACCAACCTTTACCAAAGGAAAGAATTAGTGTGAGCAAGGAGTTCCCAAGGGAATGTTTCATCATCTAAACCTTCCTGTCAAATGCAACAAAAAAGACCCATTGAAAATTAGAGGAATACTACTAATTTGATAAGGACAATAGAAGCAGGAGGTAGTAATTGAGGAATAACAGATGGGCAAAAGGTACAGTTTTCTCAGGGTTTCCAGCCTGTAGATGACCCTAGCCATGGGGGCAGCAGTTACGCACTGAACTCCATGTTCCACTTAGGCGGAGATCTTCTATGCTGCCTGGCATTTCCCTGAAGATTTCATTTATAAAAGGTAAGCTGACACCCTTGAACAGTGCACATCTGAGCGTGTGAGTGTGTGTGAGAGAGAGTGTGAGAGGGAGAGAGAAAGAGAGCGAAATAGAAAGTGTGTGTGTTTGAGAGAGAGAGAGTCTACAGTGAGTTATCTGGTGTCCTATCTGCACAAGGGGTCATCTCGCTATGATGACAAGAGCCCTTCCACCAACGGTAGCAATTCTTGACAATTTTCATGCATCTATAGCATAGGTCAAGCTTGGCATATTGCTTGCCCTGTCACAAGAGTGAACATTCCTATCATTTTACGTCATCCAGTGCATATTCCTGCCACCTCCTGACGTAATTTTATTTGAAATTCATGACATGTTATAGACATTCCTGGTATGTGATGATCATTCATGGTTTGTTTGGAGTAAACCCTTTGTGCCTGGCAGGACTTGATGTAAATGGCATACTGGTGTTTGAGAAAAATCGTTCACTTGCCAAAGATGAAAAGGTGTTTTTTCAGATGAAAATAAAAGTTATTAAAGAAGTGACTTTTTTGTCTTTGATGGAATTCGACTTTATTTCTCCATTATGAAAAGCCTCATTTCATAACAACAATGCATGTTTTATCAACTCACAAGCTGCAATCTGGAGACAAAATGATTATTTCATCAACACATATTTGAACCTGATATTTGAGTGTAGGAAACTAGCTCTCTACATAGTGCACTAAAATGAAGGACACTGTGCAGAGAGTTCAGTGGGTCTCTAGTTGTTTTTGTAGTGGCAAAATTAGATAGGACCAATGCTCTTTTTGTAGTAGTGTGGGCGAGCAGTTAGGCTTATCAGTTGGTAGTGCTAATCATTTGCTTTACACAGGCAATGAATGAGACACACACTCAAAGAATAAATCCAAGATCAATTTAGAAAATTAATTATTGTTATATATGGTTTAACCCCAAGAAATATATAATCAGCTAAGTAGTCCATTAAGCATAAACACTTTGCAGTTTCAAAAATAGACATTGCAATTTTCAAAGTTCTCTCAGTGTTATCCAGTGGAGAAAAAAACAATGTTCAGCAAACACAGGGTTAACAACGTCTTACAAAGCCAATCTCAGGGAGTTAAGGTAAGTACTGGACACTGATCAGAACTACACCAACAGGGCACTCCAGGCGGCACTGGGCAGCCTGGTTCAGAGGTGCAGTAAGGCATTGGATGCCCAATGATCCGCTTCTACTGTGCCCAGGGGTGACAGATGCAGGGGTGCCTTTTTGTGTTGAGTTTTCTCATCCGGGAGCACTCACGGTCAGGAGGTCCTGTTAGTTGAGGTTGCAGGCATTGTGGGGGAGTCCATCAGGGGTGGACCTACAGTGGACTCGAGCTCTCAGGAGCTGGGGGACAACATTGGCACTGATGGCTCACCTCAGCTGGGGTCAGGAGTCACGGGTGAAATGGTTGCTCTGTGTGGGTTTTCTTTCACCACTAGGCTCGGGGAGAGGGGGCTTGCATGCAGGGGCTGCAGGTGACTTGGATGAGTTCAGGAGGGGTGACACTCAGGTGGACTTGGGCTTAGGACAGCTCAGGAGCCCTGCTGGCACCGTTGGTAGGCTGCTGACAGGGTCAATGTCGTCGGGTGCACAGGTAACTTCAGGTGTTGGGTTTCCAGGCTTCAGAGTCCTTGTTGGATACATTGTTTCTGAGCTGGTCCACTGCTCACAGGAGTCTGAGTATTTTTAGAAGGCAGGCATACTTCCTGGGATTCTTGAAGCTCCAGCTGCAGGACAAGTCTTTTTGTGCAGAGTCTGGTGAAATTAGCAGGCAGGCCAAAAAGAGCTGTCACAGGGTCAGCTGCTTCTTCATCTTCTTCTGTGGGGGTCAACTCTTCTTTGTCCTTCTTCTTCGTAGGTAGTCAGGATCTGAGTCCTAGGGCTCAAGGGTACCACCTAAATACTCAATTAAGAGGCATTACAGGGAGTGCCAAGTGGTAGCCAATGGGCTGACCACCTTTAGGGTGACCACCCCTTTCTTATGACCACTTCCGCTGCGTAGTGGGTATAACCCTAGCCCTAGTGGCCTAATTCCTCCCAAACAAGATGGCTGAATTTAAAAGGCAGTGTCCACTTCATCTCGTCCACCTTAGGGGTGGGATTGGCATGAAGTGGGCACTCGTCCTAATTTAACAAATTTGTCCACCTGTGCTGCTGCTAAAATGGGGTCAGGACAGGTGGGTTGGTCATCTCCACCATTTGAGTTGCTTTTCAAAGGCAGCAAGGCCTTTGAAGTGCCCCGCCTTGGAATGTCCATCCTGCTCTGGATGATGTGTTGTCACCTCTGCCCAGAGCAGGCCTTTGTTCTGGGCTTCAGAGAGCACTGGCTCTCTCCTCAGGAGGCCAGAACTCAGTCTAGGGTGGCTGCATTGGTTTGGACCGGTAAGTAAACACACCAGTAAACTCACCAGTAGCTGGGTAGGGTTTCAGGGGGCACCTCTAAGGTGCCCTCCGAGTGCATTTTTTAATGTCTCCATCACTGGGGTCAGGGAGGGTTTATTATTCTGAGATGTTTTATAGCAAACATCTCATGATTCAGAGACGCTATCTTGTAGCTGGGGAACTTGTAATGACCCACGCCCAGCACATGCATTTAAAGTGTCTTTCCTGTGCACTTACTGTGTCTCAGAATCGGCAGAGACATAGTAGGGGTATATTTACTCATGCATATATGCCCTCAAATGTGCCTGGATGCACCCTGCCTTAGGGGTGACTTACACCTTGCATGTGCAGTGTTAGGGGGCCTGGCACACAGGGGTGTGTGACAGGTCGTGATTTCAATTTAACATTCACCCACACATGCAGCCTGCAATGGAAGGACTGTGTGGGTTTTATGAGGGGTCCCTGAGGGTGGCACAATTGGTGCTGCAGGCTTCAGAGACTTTCCTTAGTGTCCCAGGCCCTAGGTAACAGGGGTACACTTTACCGGGAACTTACAGTGGTAGCTAAAGAGTTTGCTAATTGTGCAAAACAACTGTGCAGTTTTGGAGAAAAAGATCTGTCACTGGGGACCTGGTTAGTGGGGACCCAGTGTACTAACAGTTAAAATCACACCAGAAACCAGCCAAAAAGTGTGTGTGTGGGAGGAGGTGACCATGCCAAAAGACGCAAATTCCTACATTGAGTGTCAAATCGTGTTGAGTTTGGGAAATTTACTTCTGGTGCCTCCAACCCCTTCCTGGTAAAGGTCAGGTTTATTGGCCTATTTCATGAGTGCCCTTTCAAAACGTATTGCTTTTTTTAAAATCACCATTTAGCACTATTTTTATAAAACCACCTTCCTGTGTTTCTACATTTAAAACTCAGCAGCTGCCAAAGATCAGGGTGGTCTTTTTTGTGAAATTGACTATATCATTGGCAAACATGATAGTGTGCATTGAAATACCCTTCTTAATTAGTTAGAATAAAACTGTGATTAAGCTGAAGCGAAGGTTACTTGGGTGTAGGACAATACAATCATATTTTAGTATCTTGGATTGGGGCTGATGAGTGTAGTGTTCTAGGCAGACACCTGTTCTTTATGACCCCTGGAGAAAAGATGCGGATTTACAGCAAACCCCCAGCACAGCCCCTCTACTCTGCAGCAGTTATATAACAAATTGCATTTCCTGGGGCTATCTCACTTAAACAAATATTTAAGAGTACAGTTTTACCCTATGGTCAGGTCACTTGCACATGTTACTCAAATCCTCCTTTGCTACATAATACTAAGCATTCCTAGGGCCAGATTTAGGTAAAGTGGAGTTACATTGTTTGTAGCGTCACTTTACTTGCGGCCCCTTGCGCCCTCTTACTGCCACCGTGTGTGTGCCGTATTTCAAATACAGTGCACCATGGCGTGGTGTAGGGGGCAATAGCATCCGAATTTCTGACGCTATTGATGTACTGTTCAGGGTTAGCGCCAAAACTTTGACACTAACCCTGAACAGTACACAGGGGCCCATTGAAAACAATGGCATGACCCATTTTAACTCCTGCTCTGAGCAGACATAATGGTGCACAGGGTGTTTCAAAGTGGAGCAATGCTTGCATTTTAAATTTGGTGCAGAGATTTTGGACTCGGGCCACGTTTGCATAAAAAAAGAAAACACGCTAATGTGGCGCAAGGAGGCAGTAGGGGCTCTTGAACATTTCCCTGAGTGTCAAGATAGGCCCTCCCTAATTTTATCAACACACCTAATAATTACCTGACATCTGAAGACCAGGAAAGAGGAATCCTGGGAGTAGCGATGTGGCTTCCCAAGAAAAATTGATTTGTTTCATATTTCCCTTGAAAAGGACGAAAGCCCTCATACAACTAGATGGCATGCTTCATCTTTTGCCTTTCAGCAACAAACTCAAGCTTTGTGGTTTTGCTGTGGAAAAGCAAAAGTTAAAATATGGTGACTCACTTTGCATTAATCGGTGCTGAAAATGTGTCTGTTGTGATAGCTGATGTCCTGTTCTTACAGAGATCACCAGCTAGGCAGGTGTTGATGTCTTGGTAGGGTGGGAGGACTATAGGCGGGAAGAAGGCATAGTGGGTAAACCTTTGGTTGGGTAGAAGCAGAGGCCTTCACCAAGCTGGCCGGCTTGTGTGCCACGGGCCAGACAGGAAATGTACCCTAGAGCCATCTTCAATAGACTCTGCCTAACCTTTCATTGTCTTGCGTCAGCCACAGTATGCTTTCAGGAAATAATGAAGGGATATCTTATCCCATTACGTAGGGAATTATGTGCCTGTAAAAATAAATAAAAAATCGATCTATTTTTAATCACAAGACTTTTTACATATCCCCCAACACCCAGCGACCTCGTTCGCTATACACATGGTATACAAAATAAAAAATAAAAAATATTTGAAATTGTAATTTAAATCATTACAAAAAGTGTTAATAGTAATAAAGTGTGTTTACTGTAAAGAATTCAGGATATTCATGATGACACAAGAAACACATTGGCAAGGCATTGAAATCGTATTTTTAGTTGCAACTAGTGTATATAGAGGAATGCGTAGCAGTTTGCCCTCTGCTACACTGACGTGGGTGGTTCTCGTATTCCTTTCACTCCTATTTTAAGTCATTGATGCCATTGGAGGGCCAAGAGCTTCCCCGAGTAAGGAGAGAAACAAAGCGGAGGAAGGATCCTAGTGCAACCCCGGCAGGGCAGCTCCCTGGATTAGCGGGCCGTGGTCACCCTGCTGAGGCATGGAGACAGCTGCCACTGGCATGTGGAGTCCCCAAGAGAAGAATGTATCACTCCTGCAATGTACCCGTAGTCCACTGGCCACGGGCCTGGGGTCGCACTTCCAGCCAGGCCAGAGTCATACCTCTATGTAGACACGATCTGGGTGCATAGAGGACGTCCGCCAAAGCTAATGCTCAGTAAGAGGAGCCGATGTGCTTCTACAGCTGTTCCCACATGCTCCTTGGCACAGCAGTGGCAAATGATGTGACCCCAACTCTGTGTAGTCGTCTGTGTGTGTGTGCATGCGCGCGTGTGTGTGGCAGGCGGCAACTGTGTACATATAGTTAAGTCAGAGTTTCTATTAAAAAGTGGTTTCTTTTACTTAATATTTGGCATCTTGACAATTTTGCATCTTTAAATACTTTGCACCCGGCCTTCAAACAGTTGCACAAAGCATTTGAAATACACAATAATGGAGACTAATTATTATACCTCCAAATTTGTTTCAGATTGGCCAAGGAATGGACAAAATTATGAATGGGTTTCAAAACTCCACTTTTAACACTTTTGCATGCATTTGGTCGGTTCTATGTTAGAATTTCGGTGACATAAATGTCATCTGAGATGAAAACTTTGACCTAAATACCGGTTACAAGATTGACTTCCATGGGGAGATGTTTTCGTAAATGATAATTAGGTAAGTATATTTTATCACAAGGTACATAGGCCACAATTGTCTAGTGCCATACCATTTGATGGTCAACATTATTATGTTCATATTTCTAAGCAGGGGAAAAACGCTAAAGAGATTGTTTTACCCTCAAAAAGAAGATGCTACACCAGGAGCACCCCATTTTCACTGGTATATCATATTCATATGAGACTTAAACATCACTTTTTGTATCTGGTTTCAGTTTTGCAAAACAAGCTGTTGGTGTTTAGGAACATGGCTAGGAAGAAAAAAATAAAATCGAAGAAACAGTACAGCGGGAGAGTTGTTGATGACTTACGCATGAACCCTTCTACCTGCCCACTTATGCATATCACTTCTGGAATGTCATGTAGACTAGAGAGATTAAATAGGCAAGACACTTTTCAACCCACTCCAGTAAGCTGTCCGGGATGACTAAAAACGTTTCTGGCCTTGTCAAAAGTTGGAGTTTCAGAGAAATCGGACATTATATGGGTTTAGCTCAACACCATACACCATGCCTATGGGCAATGCCAGAGCGGTTTGCTAAATCTCGTATAATTTATCTTACTTTTCCCAAAGGCTGAGATGTATTTCATGGAGCCTTGCCCAAAGTCCAGGGAGTGTTTATTTATTTCCTATTTTCCAGCCACATTCACTATTAATACGATTCACAGCCTTTTTTAAGGACCCCGTGAACTTCTCTTGGTCTTGTATTCCATATCTCCAATTAAAATTTCCTCAAAGGCCCTAGACAAAGGGCTGGGTTGAGGTGTGCCAAGGCCTCATTCTCCACCCCATCACCACTGCTCCAATGTGCTTCTAACCTACGAAGAGTTTGAGATTGTAACCAGTGCTTTCAATCCCCTGGCATATCTCTTTTAGTCTTTCTCAAAGGCCCCTTTGTGGTGTCATTCTGCCTTTTCTTGCACCCCATCACCCAAGCAGCATTCAGCAGAAAGCCAGGAGCAGGCGCTAGATGCATAGCATTGGAGTCGTCATCAGATGCTTTGATCCTTCATCGTCACATAACTGTTAGTAAATGAAGACCCTTAAGTGGGAGCATTATATGGAAGCATTAAATACCCTTGTAAGAACCTTTCCTACCACTGTCATTAATGCTAAGTTATCAATATTGCCACTTAGGCTCACTTCTGCTGTTGATATTGATCTTTATTAGAGCTTGCATCAATTGCGAAGGAGGGCTAGTTTTTAAACACTAAAAACAATAGAATTAATTAAAAAAACTAATTAGTTGAGAATTAGTTATACTGACGGGGGATCAATATTGGCTACAAGACAAAACGTGTACTAACGTAACCTTAACATCCACCATCAATAATCATGTCTGTAAGATGCTAGGTAGGTGAGAGTAAAAGACCAAGGGCCCACTTATGAGCTGCTTGGAGCAATATTACCTTCGAGATACTGATCCAGGCAACTAGATGTGGTCCTGTTTCTGGACCTGAAATTACTCGATCTAGAACCACTAGATACAGGGTGCAGGGTGCAGATACAAACCCTGTAGCAGCATGGTTGGAGAGGAGTTGTGGAAAAAGTTAAAATTGGTCCCTCCGGTTCCCGTGGCACCATTGTCTGAGCAAGCAATGCTTCCCTAAGCCAGGACAGGTCTTGGCATATACAGGGATGGCCACTCAGCCTCCCACCCAATGATCCATGACACTCAACCCAAAACCCCTTCTTAGAGTGGGTGGTAAATAGAAGCATTAAACTCTCCAGAATCTGGCAAAACCTGTGCAAAAGGACTGGTCCAGCAGGTGTTCCCTAGTTTGGGTAGTTAACTGTGATCTCTGTTAAGCCATGGGGAGATACTGGCTTGGACAGTTAATTTTGGCCCAGTTATCCCCCAGGTCATTCACAGGGAACTCACAATTGGACCTCAAGAGACTGAGTCACTGAGTCACTGAGGGCATGAGGCTTGATTAAGGGAAAGACCAGGACTGTGGAAACCTCACTCTTTCTTGACCTATAGAATCAGATGTCACTGCTTAATATTGCCAGTAGGACCAGTGGTTGGAGAGATGGTGATGGCATTGTTGTTTTCCCTAGATCAGCGGTTCTTAACCAGTGGTCTGGGGATCCCTGTGGGTCAGTGACACCTACTCATCGGCTTCAGAAGTGCCAGCGAGATTTGCCATTTTCTAAAGCGGGTGGTCATGAGCGGTCAGAGTGCGGCTGCTAGAGTAGATTTGCAGCTGCTCAGGTAGATTTATACTCGAGTGGTAGCAAAAGTAACTCAAATGGCAGTGACACTTACAAACCGCATGGTGCCATTCATGCTGATTATTCAGCATTGCTCACGCTCCTGGTGCTAAACTGCATGCAACATGCATATTTTCCACTCTTTGATTTTTGTATCCTTTGTCTGAACTCATTTTAATTGACAATAGGACTTTGTGCACTTTACTCCTGCTAACCAGCATTAAAGTGTTTTTTATATATGGTAAAAATGGCACACATCCAAATGGCACCTTTGATTTATTTTAAAGTCCCTAGTATACGGTACTATGTGTGCCTAGAGCCTGTAACTTAAATGTCACAAGTGGGCTACAGCACCCATTTTGACACCCAGTAAAGTAGCCTGTAAAACCTGTGTACTGGTCTGCCCTTACAGCCTGTGTGTATGTGTGTGTGTGTGTGTGTGTGTGCGTGCAGTTTTAAACTGCCATTGCAATCGGGCAATATAAACATTTGTCAGACCTAAACCTTCCCTTTTAGTACTTATAGGTCACCCCTCTTGAAGGCTGTAAGTGCCCATCGGACAGGGTGCATGGTATTTAAAAAGTAGTTAAAGTTTTACATGTCCTGGCAGTGAAAAGCGTCCAAAGTCATATTTCACTGGAGCAAGGATGGTTCTCTCATAGAAAAGCACTGAATTACACTGTAACTCCTTATAACGCACACCATCAGTTTGGGACTAGCTAGAACAAATGATTCAACAAATTATTGTAATAGTACCTGGTCGTAGGCAGTGCAGGCCCCCCTGTGACCCTCAGCACTACCTCTCTGCCAGACTTTTCATGGCGGGTCCCTGCCATGAAAAGGCTGGAGCAAACTGGACTCATGATCAGCACGGCAGCACTGAACTCAGCTCCGTTGTGGCTGAGCACGACTCCTACTGCCACTAACCTGCCAGGAACGATCTTCCTGACAGTGGCGGTGGTTTCCTGGCATTTTTACCGCCAGGGTCATAAGTTGGACATCGGACCGCCACTCATAATGAGATCCTTGGTCTCTTGTGTTGGCCTCTGTGGGAGTGAGCCCTGCCAGCCAAGGGTTGTCCGCAACATTCTGGACCCTTGTCTGGAGTGAAAGTGCACTTCTCTCTGCCTAAATGAAGGCTTCACCAGATCCAACAGTGAGTGATGCAGAGCCCCGCAGAGCCACTCTGCACAGCTCTTCATCAAAGGTTTCATTGGATCTGACATTAAGATGAAGAGCCTTGCAGACCCACTCTACACAGTGCTTGCATCAAAGTAAGAACCACCAGACTGAAAGAATCACTGGGTCCATCACAGGGCAATGTATGGACCACAGAGCCATACCACACAGTCCTTGAATCCAAGTAACAAGGTAAAACTTACAGCAGGACGAATTTGGTCCTGCGTCCGGGGCGCACTCCACTGTGGTTGGCTTAAATTATTGACTTTGTCCTGGTGTGCCCCAACCAGATACCTGTAGCTGACATTATTTTTAACCTTAAACTTAAAAAATTCCAAACTCTGGTTCTATTGATTTGTTTTTTGTCGTTTTGGTGTCATTTTATTTATTAAGATATTCTCTATTTCTTCTAAATTGTTTTGGAATTTATCTGGAATTTTGTTTTTTTTCATTTTATTGCTGTCAGAGTACTGCATAAATACTTCATACATGTCATCAAAGATATGCCTAACTGATTTGTGCCAAGCTATTAGAGGGTTAAGAATAGGTTTATGTAGTCATTTTTGTGCTTCACTCTAACAAGGATTGTGATTATTCCTTGAAGTGGGCTCTCACCCCATCAAAAGATAACCAAGTTTTTTATAGAGGCCTACTAAGAGGCTAGTGCAGTACTCTAGTTTGCTAAGTAATTAAAAAATTAGTTCCTCAGCAGGATGAAATGAGAGACTTGGTAGTATTTTTTTGTATATCATGAATTAGTAATGTTCTGCTTTGGAAGTGGTAATAATGAATACTTCAATCAGCATCAAATGGTTGAAGAGTAGGCCTAGATTCCTAGCTGAGGAGGCAAAGGTCAGGATGTCAGGAGGGAAGTGGATAGAGGCTGGAGAATTTTTGGGAGTAGAAGAGAAGGGAAAGTAGAGGACATCAATTATGGAACAGTTACACGTAAGGGACCACAAGGCTATCCGAAGTTCAGTTGCAATTAGATAGTCAGAGATGCATGATTGGTAATAGGGAGTGACTTTGGGAAAGAGAAGACGATTCGTGTGTTATCTGCATTGAGGTGGTTTGAGAAACCACAGGTGAAGATGATGTAACAGTGTGAAGTGTTATAGAGATTGAAAGCTGATCCTTGGGTCCTTTGAAATATATTGGAGTCCCACTGCAATGATAATGAGCAGTCAGATAGGAAGGAGGCAAACCACTGAAGATCTGACTTATTGATACTTGTGGTTTGCAGGGAACACGGTGGGGTGGGGTGATCCATAGTGTCAAAAGCTACTAATAAGTCAAGGTCAAGAAATATGCGGTTGGACGATAGATCATTGTGAAGAACTAAGGAGCTGAAGTTGATGACGTGAAAGACCCATAATCTAGGACACGAACATTCCCACAGCATGGCACTCAGCCATTTAATTAATAGCATTCATATCAAGGTGTATTTATAGCCTAACCTTCACCAATAGCACACTTTAGATGCAACTCCTTATTAACAATGCAAGTTCCAAGCCACATAAATAGCTAACAGTTGCCAGCAGAAAAGCATATCCAAAGCAAGTTGTATTCATACTTAAACTTATCTCAGTAATAAACATTTAACACAACCTTATCACAATCCTTGCCTAAGTATTTGCCACTTTAATTTCACATCAACATCAATATTCATGCCATGTTGTATGCTCAGTTTTCCATACACCAACAGTGCATTAGCTGTCCCTCCTCCAGTGCACCATCATATACAAAACAGGGCTCCAAGCGTTTTTGTTGACTAAGCACTTGCTGCCTCAACAGCACATGAATATTCTCACTTTTATCCTTAAATTGTAAAAGCTATTGAGGAGACTTTAAAGTAAATATACAGCATCCACGTGCACCTCATGCTACCAAAATCACACAAACAGCAAAGATATACATTGACTATAAAGTCAACCGCACACCAAGCAAAAGATAAAAGTGCGCAATCAGGAGGATGAAAGAAACAACAAAGTCCTTTGGCACACCCATCCATACATATACCTCTTCCCATAGATCCATAAAAGGATATAGTTGGCCACTATCAAGCGTAATCCATTACTAAAAAAAAAAATATGTCTACCATAAGCTTGGAAAAGTTGTCCTCTGACAACCTCAGTAATTACTAATTTTCCATCAACCACATTTCTAAATACACTAAATGATACCAAAGCTTCTTACTTTGAGAATATCATTGCACCCCAATGCAAACATCTCTAGTGCATTGACGTGACTAACCAATTCCCTTCTATCCCCCAACAATCCACAAACCATCCTGTGTCTTCAGAGTTGAGGTTTTCCATGTGTATTTTAAAACCTCTGCTATCGTCTCAGAGGTATTGACCACTACTCCATTCTTTCATCTATTGACCCTTCACTCTTTCCAACCCACTCTTTTTACTCGAAATACACCTTCTAAACTGATCTTAATTTCAAAGACAGCAATTCACTCCTGTACTCTATCTGTCTAGTTCCGCCTCCAAATAACCAAATGGTTTGCTTGCCTCTCTAGGTTTCTTCCTTGCCTAACTTCCCTTAATAACCACCTTTGGTTCACTGGCTTTTATCCACAGTGTTTTAAAAGGTGGTGTTGCCACTGCTGCTCAGAAATATGCCAAAGGCCAATCAACATCCTCTCCCTGTCATTTTCCCTCCAAATGACCATTTCATCCTAAAGTTTATGGAGACCTTTGTGTTCAGTTGCCTCACTAACTCCTTTAAAAGCACAAGCTGGTTGACCCCTTTCAATCTTATTTCAGAGTGCTCCAGGCCATTCCATTCCATACCAATTCACAGAAACTAGGCTGACACCGTTAGAAAACTCTATCACATTGGTCAACCACGATGAACTTATCTCAGTTCATATCCTACACAACCTAAACACTTCATTTAAAAAAACATTTGATCAATGCCACAGTCATCTATTGAAGTCCTGAACTTCCAATTTGATAAGCAAGAAGCACAGATAGACATCATGAATCTAATGGCTGAACACACTGCAGGCATTAACTAAAAAATGTAGAGATTAACTTCTTTGATGGTAAGAGCCCAAGCAGTACACACGCCAGCCCTGGTGCAATGTTCCTGCTGTCCCATCTTTGATAAACTATTCGTCCTTCCGAAACTCTTGCCAAGCATCCTAAAATTCACACAGCCTGTCACCAAAACAAATTCACCGTTAGGTCACAAGCCGACAGTTCTTGTCATAAGTCGGGTGGGGGTGAGACACAACCTGAGCTGTTGTGTGACTTACTAAGCTCTACGGTTCAGATCAAGTCAGTCTACCAGCAACGAGCTAAAGAAACTCTATCCGATACATCAAACTTAGGGAGCAATACTCCACATCCTCAGAAATTAACAAAGAGGCAACATAAATGAATAAGAAGGGCCAGAAAGAGGCAGACAGAATACAATGAGAAAGTAGGAAAAAACATCTACCCAATATTTACCAAGTTACCTGGTGAGCATGAGGCCAAAAACGTTGAAAAGGATCCTGGCGTCCAAGCACCTTATAGTGCCACAGGTCTAGCAGAAACATCCTCTGCTGCTTCAGTGTCGGCTGTAATTTTACAAACTGATTCTCATGTAACAGCACAGCATCAAACCCAGAAGCCCAGGTAGAATATAAGTCAACCCCAGACCTTAAGTGAATTAAATCCTCAGCAGAATCAAAAGTCATTAAACACTCAGACCCAAATGCGAGTCTCTTGGCTGGAGTCGCAAGGAGTAAACTCAACTGTACAATACAGTAGCAGTAATCAAGATAATCCTACTTATCAATAAAACAAGAAGAATGAGCATAGATACCTCCCCAGCCCCTGTGGCAGAAATAGCTTGAAGGCCTTCAACTCAGAATGGTGATGCATCTTGCATTATTAATGAGAAATTAGAATACAGAACTACTCCAAACAGACTGTTAATAGTTAAACCAGGCAGCTATGGACGTACCGTTTCGGTCAAGTCGGTCAGAGAGGTAACTCGGGAGTCAACCGTACCAAAAGTTCTTTCCATCCAGGAAAATCCAAACCTTTTAAAATCAGCTCTAAGTGAAAAACCATTGTATAAGATGAATGCCCCAAATCCTATGAAGCTGCAATCTCGGTGCCTAAGATACGAAGGCTCCTTTTCTAAATTATTGCTTCAACCACAATGCACCTCATTGGCGAGTCATGATATCCTCAAATGAGGTAATATTTTGAGATTACTAAAAGAATTCCCAGAGCTTAAAAGATTTACTTCAGCGGAACTAATAGCGGTTGAATTCCTACCAGCCACTGACAGCAATCAATCAGAAACTATTTTAACAACATGGGAATCGGCAAAAATAGCAGGCTCAAATTTGTCTTCCACCTTATTCTTTGAGGCTTAGGGGATAGCCATAAGTAGTCCTATGTTGTTCAGGTAACGCTCTTGCACTTTCAAGTCATATTTTGTCCCCATCACCAGTCAAGCAAATCAATTCAGTCTTAAGGGGCGTGCAAAGCACCTCTCCTGACCAGTCAGAAAATTAAAGTGTTAATCAATCGCACAAAGTACCTGCCAACTCTCAATGGATCTGGCTATCTCAGGCCTTGAACGGCCCACATAAAGCATGAGCAGAGTTCTCACACAAGGTTTTCCAAAACAGGAATTCTTAAAGCTCTTATCCTGGAATATTGCAGGCGCAAAATCATTACTGGAAAACAGAATCTCACCTAAAGGCTGGCAACACATGGATATAATCGCCCTCCAGGAAACTTGGTCACAACATGATCTCCCGCTGGTGGGATTCACATGTTATCAAATCAAGGCAGTCAATCACAAGCAGTACAGCAGACCTAGAGGGGGACTAGCAGTCTACTTCTCAGTAGATCTAAATATAGCCACGGAGCAGCTAAGGCAAGTGGACTCAGACTTTCAACTAGTAAAACTAAATAGCTGGGCCTCAAGAGATATAACACAGTTGCTGTTGGTTAATTCATATATTCACCATAGTTCTCTTCGTAAGAAGGCTGCAATAGAAAGGCTATTGGTAACCATTATCAACTACCATCAGCTCCACCCAGATTGGGATATCATCCTGACTGGTGATTTTAACTCAAATGTAATTAATGCGCAAGAGGATGATGAAATACTTAAACCTGATCATTCATGTTGGAATGTCCTGCACAGGCGACATTGAACGTTAAACTGTGTGACCGGCAGGGGGATCAGCTAGTAACTTCATTGTAATATTTAAGATTATGGTTTCTAAATAGGAGATTTTCAGGTGACTCACTTCCAAGCTACACATACCTTGGTCCTAAATCCTGGTCCATTATTGATTACACCCCAGTCCCCCTACCTTTGATCCCTCTGATATGGCAATTCAAAATAAAACATAGCACATACAGTGATCATCCATGTCAAATACTAAACTTAGGGTCTTCCCCACCAGTTCATACTGAAGGTCCTGCAAAAGTGGGTGCTATTGAATCAACAAATCTAAAGCGACTACGGTGGTCATCGGAAACAATAGCAGATTTAGCATTGTCTGTTAAACTGATCATGCTGGAAAGTTTAAACATCAAAGTCCAAGTCCTGGAAGCCTAGGATATCTTCGGAAATAAATAGTTAGATCTTTATACTAAGACAATATCATCCGGGCTCTCAATCTTTATAGTCAAGATGCCCCTGTTGCCATTCAAAATTAAGTAATTCTCTCACAAAGGACCAAAAGAGGTAGGGGAGGCATCTGAAGGAGTGCCCAGGCAATCTTCACCTTTGGGAACTATTGAAGAGTTCCAAAAAAGAATATTAAAGGCAAATATGGAAGGAAAAAGCTGCAGCACAAAGACCTTTCTGGTCAAAGGAAATATACGTAGCTAATGAGAAATATCCTAGAAAATTCTGGGAAATTATTAATCACCTGAATATCAGAGGAAACCTGATTAATAATTCAAACATTGCAGAGAATGACTGGGCGAATTACCTCAAGGCAACCTTCATGATAAGTCATCAAACCAGTCTTTTGGTCTGAGGTGCTAAGTTCTCTGGGTGGAGCAATCCCTGACAGCTGGCCAGGTTCCATAATTCACCCGATACATAAGGGTGGGGATAGGGCTACCTCAGCCAATTACAGGTTAATTGTCCTCCTTGATTCAGAGGCAAAATGTTACACTTCTTTGCTTCTTGCAGAACGAACAGCTTGGTCTGAGAAATATAATATCATCCCTCCGAATCAAACAGGCTTCAGGAAAGGGCTGGGCACCTTGGCAAACATATAGTGACTCCTCGCAGAGCAAAGCAGGCAACAACATAAAACGTTATACCTTGGTTTTATCGACTTCAAGGCTGCCTTCGACCCAGTGAATAGACAGCTGCTTAGGAGTAAGTTGAAGCTTTGGGGTCTGCCAGATCCACTTTTGAATGCAATCATTTTATTATACTCTGACTCATGGGTGTGAATAAAAATGGGAGATGGCACGAAGCTCTCAAGGAAAATATCCACACTTTATGGCTTGAAACAAGGCTGTGCGCTGACCCTACATTTTTGTAATTTATTTATGGCAGACCTCTCCCTAGCCTTGGATGCTGCAAATCTGCATCCTTCTCGCTTGGGAGTGCTTCCACTAACCCATTTATTATATGAAGACAATCTGGTCGTATTCAGTCATATGAAGGTGGGCCTCCATAGATCTTTAAATATATTGGCTAATTATGTCAACTTCAACCAACAAGAAATTAATGTGATAAAATCCAAAATAATGTTGATCAGCCCTCAGCAGACAATGCGTCTGGGAAATTGACCAACTATGGCCAACATTCCAGTATGGAGGAACTTAAGCTCAGTATATGCATGCATTGTAAACATTACAAGGAAGATCTTATCCACATAATTTGCGTCTGCCCACATCTGTATGACCTTCGGTGGAGGCTTTTGAAAGGTACTTTTAATTAAAGGTGTTTGGACTTGTAGGGCAGCCGTAGTAGCGTGTTTCAATCCACATGATCCTCAGCTAAACTGCACATTTGTTGGATAGATGGCTCTAGGGCTATGGTAAAATTATTTTAGGCTGCATAGATTTTTTGTTATAGGCTATGAAAGTACTTCCAGGTCTGTCGGAATAGTTGGCAAAACAATTGTACAACATAAATTATGCATTATCCAACATTCGCGAAACCATAGCTGCTGTCTGTGCTAGTATCTGTGTGTTTTAGTCAAGTTGTGCATATTGTTGTTCAAACTAACTGCACATTTCAAAGTCCAGAATTAATGATATGAAGTGATGTTATTAATGATATTGCACCTGCAATTTAGGCATATGTACCAAGGAGACATTACTGTTGTTGGGCGTACAAGCGTAGCCTAAGCACTCTCGACTGAATTAAAGTCTAGGAGTTTCAATGAATGTGATGTTGTTACCATCCTGCACCCGCTTTGTATGCCATCCACAAGGGGTATTGTTGCTGCTGGGCACACACGTTTTCGACGCACGATTGGACTGGATAGTTTTCTTGCGTTCAAAAAGGTTAATCGAATTGTGCAGCTTTAATGAGTTAATTTGCAGTGCAGAGTACCTTGTGCTTTCACTATGGCAGGGCACGCAAGCGTAGTACAAGCACCTTCTGGGTTGATTCAAATTTTAGGGTTTTAATGAATATGATGTTATTATAGTCCTGTATTTGTACTTTAGGCCATCTGTGCCCAGGAAGTCTGTTGCCTGTTAAAAAGGGAATTTGTAGTGCACACTACATTTTAATGTTGTGGAGAGATGAAAAGCTGTATTTATTTCCTTTTTATTTTTATGGGTGTTTATATAATGATTTATAAGGTGTATCCTTTCATTTTAGAGAAATGTATTTATGGAATGTGGATGTTGTATAATTGTTATGGTTTTAACTAACTGAAACAATTAACTGAAATGAACATTTGATCAATATTACTGTGCTCACACCAGTTATCCTTCAGCATCACTTCAACCACAGACAGATGGGTCTAATTATATCTTTGCAACAGATCAATCTTCACCGGGTACTCAGCACTCTACCTCTCTTAACCCCACCACTGTTTGGAGTCCAAAAAGGCTCCCTTGTGGGTCTTTCCTGTCCTTTCTCAGCACAACCACTCTGACCTATATCATCCCTTTCTTTGGTCTTTCTTACCATTTCTGTGGGATGACTTAATTTCTCATTCTCATACTCATCCCCTCACTCTGTTGTGTACATGAGAATGCCTAAAAGTGGCACAGCATTGGATGGCCCTCCAGTCCCTTATAGTTGCCTATGCCAAAACTGAGTCCCTTTACTTCTTAACCACATTAGCTTCAAGCTCGCTAGCCAGTTTCTTGCTCCTTCTCACCAGCAACAGTTTCACCTGTGCTCCAAGGAAGTGCGTTACCTTAATATTGTTTCAAAAATATTGTCGATGTCCAGAATATCGTAGGAGATAATATCACAGATCAAACTATGTGTTCACTTTGTTAAAAATATCAAAGTATTTGATATTGTTTTATTTAACATCTAATCAGAGTTTTTGTTTTACAAATTATTATGCTCTATTGTTAATTTTTCTACATTTCCCATGCACAGCTGAAGAGGCCAAACCCCTAACTACCCAACCCCTTGCAGTGCACTGCCTTTAGGCAATGGGCAGTGGGGATTGGCCGCAGGGCCTGTCTCTCTGGGTGTGAGAATAGGTGTGATAGGGTGTCTCTGGGTGTGAGAGTGGCTGTGTGAGTGTCTGATTGTGAGAGTGGATGTGTGAGGGTCTATGTGGGTGTGAGTGTCTGACTGCCTTCCAATAGATGAAAGATGCATCCACCTCCATGAAGGATATCAGATTTTTTTCAATATGGAATGGCGAAGTAAACACTTGCTTTACGTTCGCCAAGCCTCGGAGTTAGGATCATTTGTCCTTTTTAGAAGTGGAGCTTCAACTGGGGCACCTGCTATGTTTATATATATGTAAGTGCTTCCTGGTTAGGTTTAATTTCTGTGAAATTAGCATCATGGCCAGAACGGAAGCTCACCTGCTCCTTTATCCAAGAAGAGTCCATAGTTGATACAAAATGTCTACATAACTGGAGCACTTTCTACTAATTAGTTAGTAGGTGCTACATCATTGTGTAAATGTACAGTGTGGGGGATGCGTACCCCCCGTTCCCCTGTCTGATTTCCTTCCCTGGGACTCCATCACTGGTGCCCGGCCTTATCATTTTTAATTTTTTTTAGAGGGGGGCTGTGCAGCCCCCTCCCAATTACAGTCCCAGGGAACCCATCCCCCGGGGCCTAGCTTTCAATAAATGGAGGAGGCGGTTGCACGGCCCTCCTCCCCATCCAATTTCTGCCCCGGGGAACCCATCCCCCGTGGCTGGGCCTGAATATATATTTTTTTTGTAAGGGGTGCGGGACCCAGCACTGCTATCACAGACAGGGAGCTGCTATCCAACTGTGAGAGGAATTGTTTCTTCTGTGTCCCTGCCCGAATCTCTGCAGGCAGGGAAATAGAGGAAACATCCACTTCCAGCAAGGAAGAGGTGTTTTCCAGCTCTCACTTGCTGAAACCGGAGTGTTTGCTCTGACTTCGGGGTGGGCACCCCGGGACATAGCAGTAGCCGGGCATGTGAGGTGGTGGTGGTCTCCAGTGCCATTATTGGCTCCACGAGGTGGGCTGCCTGCCCTCCCTCCAATGTTAAACAGCCCCAGAGAGGTGTGATCCCCGGGGCTAGAGGTCCGCAATGGACCCCCTTCATTATTTAAATTCAGTCCTGGGGAGGTGGCGGTCTCTGGGGTAACGGGAGGGGTGCACCCTTCCCTTAATTTAAATGAATAGCCCAGGGGAGGTGGAGGTCCCCAGGGCTGCAGATTGGGCTGCAGGGTGGTTGCAGCACCACCCCCGTGTAATTGAAAGGTAGCCCCATGGAGGTGGCGATCTATGGGGCCGTGAGGGGGGGGCACAAGGCCCCGCTTGTAACTGAAAGTTAGCCCCAGGGAGGTGGTGGTCTCCAGGGTTTTGGGGGGCAGCTTCCCGCCCTCCCCATGTAATTGAAAGGTAGCCCTGGGGAGGGGGTCGTCCCTAGCGCTGTGGTGGACTGGCTGGTCCCCTATGTAATTGAAAGGTAACTCCAGGGAGGTGGCGGTCCCCAAGGCTGTGGGGGGGCTGCGCTGACCCGGGGATGTGCCAATCACCGGGCTGTGAGGAGGCCGGGTGGCCCACGCTGCATTCATTATTTGTTTAGCCCCGCAGTGGTGGTGGTCCCAGTGTGTGTCGGACCAGACCCCCCAAGCTATTGAAATAAAGCTCCAGGGGATGGCGGGCTCCTAGGCATAAATAAGGTCATGAGAGGTGCCTTGTGCACCCCCTCATTTATTTTTAACATGCCCCAGGACCTGGCCCACCCAGGGGATATCTTAAAACAAGTTCAGGAGATCGCTCTTGTTTTCTTAAAAAAAATTGCCGCAGGTTTGTGACCCTGTTGTGCATTTGCAGTAAAAAAAATTTTTAAAAGTACTTTTTTGCCCTGTGGGGTCCTCCTGGGACCCCAGCACTGTAGCTAAGGAGTCAGGGTGTCCCTACCCTGGCCTTTTTTAGGGTCGAGCCTGCATAGCATGCGCTAGCACATGCTTATCGCTTGCGAGACACTGTAGTACTTAGAAAAGGGCTCGGAACCCCGCCCATGTCACGTCAGTGTCTTTCATTGGTTCGTGGGCTTGCCTTTTTAAATCTGCTTGCTTTCATTAGTGGAAGGCATGCATACGTCATGCCTTTTCCTTTGGTTAGCCCTTCTCGAGTGCAGCGACCATGTTGTGAAAAACATACAAGGCTTGCTGTTCTCCGCCCGGTTTGTGGACTACTTTTTCTCTTTTTTCGCAGCGTGATCTCGCTTGGCAGAAGTCTAGTGCTTTGCATGACATCGACCCTGTTACATAGTTAATTGCACTTTTGCCGGTTACGTAGATAATTGCACTTTTGCCGATAGGTTTCACTACGAGTGAAACGCAAGACCATTTCCATTTCCATCATTTAGCAGCGCGATCACGCTCGTTTTTTTTCTCCATTTAATGAGGCAAGAAAAGTCTGGTTGGGAATTTACAACTGCAAATAGCTCAAACTCTGAGAAATGCAAGACCAGTTGCAATTCAAATGCTTGTTCTCTTTTTTAAATCTTTTTTCTTGGACTCAGCTGAAGCCGAGTTCTAAGACGGCTGGCAACACTTTGTTGAAGTGTTGGCAGCTTATCAAATCTTAGCACAATATTGGGAGGGTTTGTGAAGCCTTTGCGTCCACAAATATGCAAATTTGTGGGAAGATGACAGGAAAGAGGTGCTGCAGCCAGTGCAGTGCCACTTTCCTTGCGCCCCTTAGCTCTCCCCTAACGCCACCATGTGTGTGCAGGGTTAGGGGCAATAGCGTAAAAGATTTGGTACTAACCCTAAACAGTACATATGGGCCCATTGTAAACAATGGTGTGCCCTCTTTTAACGCCTGCTCTGAGAGGGTGTTAAAAGTGCCAAAAACAATGATGCAAAGAAATCTCTTAGATTTCTTTGTGCCATTTTTTTGGCCTTCCTATCGGGGAATGCTCCCTTTATTTAAAAGACTACTGAATGGATTTTCACCAAATAACGAAAAGTGCTCTTCCTAGACCAAGAGCTTGCTTTCTGCCAAATGTAATTCCATTCTGCACTTTGGCCTCTATCCCTGTTCAAAATCCCTATTGAAATTAACCCCTTAGCTGCTGGGCCGTTTCCCCCCCCCCCCAGTGCTGAGCCCTTTTTTGGCTATTTGGTGTAGTTCGCGCTTAGGCCTTCATAACTTTTTGTCCACATAAGCTATCCACGCCACATTTGCGTCCTTTTTTTCCAACATCCTTGGGATTCTAATGGTACCCAGAGTTTGTGGTTTCCCCTGGAGGAGACCAAGAAATTAGCCAAAATACAGTGAAAATTTTGTTTTTTCAAACAAAATGGGAAAAAAGGCCTGCCGAAGAAGGCTTGTGTTTTTTTCACTGAAAATGGCATCAACAAAGGGTTTCTGGTGCTAGAATCACCATCTTCCCACCTTTCAGGAACGGGCAGACTTGAATCAGAAAACCACATTTTTCAACACAAATTTGGCATTTTACTGGGACATACCCCATTTTTACTATTTTTGGTGCTTTCAGCCTCCTTCCAGTTAGTGGCAGGGATGGGTGTGAAACCAATGCTGGATCCCGGAACGCTAAACATTTCTAAAAATTAGACAAAATTCTGAATTCAGCAAGAGGTCATTTGTGTAGATCCTACAAGGTTTTCCTACAGAAAATAACAGCTGAAATAAAAAAATATTGAAATTGAGCTGAAAACAACAGTCATTTTTCTTTATGTTTTACTCTGTAACTTTTTCCTGCAATGTCAGATTTTTTAAAGCAATATACCGTTATGTCTGCTGGACCCTTCTGGTTGTGGGGATATAAAGGGCTTGTAGGTTCATCAAGAACCCTAGGTACCCAGAGCCAATAAATGAGCTGCACCCTGCAGTTGGTTTTCATTCTATACTGGGTATACAGCAATTCATTTGCTGAAATATGAAGAGTGAAAAATAGGTATCAAGAAACAAAATTCCAAAATGGGCTCAAGAAAAGGTTTTGAGGAGCAGTGGTTATCTGCACATCTCTGAATTCTGGGGTGCCCATACTAGCATGTGAATTGCAGGGCATTTCTCAAATAGACCTCTTTTTTACACACTCTCATATTTGGAAGGAAAAAATGTAGAGAAAGATAAGGGGCAATAACACTTGTTTTGCTATTCTATGTTCCCACAAGTCTCCCGATAAAAATGATACCTCACTTGTGTGGGTAGGCCTAGAGCCCGCAACAGGAAATGCCCCAAAACACAACGTGGACACATCCCATTTTTTGACAGAAAACAGAGCTGTTTTTTGCAAAGTGCCTACCTGTAGATTTTGGCCTCTAGCTCAGCCGGCACCTAGGGAAACCTACCAACCCTGTGCATTTTTGAAAACTAGAGACCTAGGGGAATCCAAGATGGGGTGACTTGTGGGGCTCTGACCAGGTTCTGTTATCCAGAATCCTTTGCAAACCTCAAAATGTGGCTAAAAAAACAAGTTTTCCTCACATTTCGGTAACAGAAAATTCTGGAATCTGAGAGGAGCCACAAATTTCCTTCCACCCAGCGTTCCCCCAAGTCTCCCGATAAAAATGATACCTCACTTGTGTGGGTAGGCCTAGCGCCCGTGACAGGAAATGCCCCAAAACACAACGTGGACACATCACATTTTTTCATAGAAAACAGTGCATACCTGTGGATTTTGGCCTCTAGCTCAGCCGGCACCTGGGGAAACCTAGCAAACCAGCGCATTTTTGAAAACTAGAAACCCAGGGGAATCCAAGATGGGGTGACTTGTGGGGCTCTGGCCAGGTTCTGTTACCCAGAATCCTTTTTAAACATCAAAATCTGGCCAAAAAAACACTTTTTCCTCTCATTTCGGTGACAGAAAGTTCTGGAATCTGAGAGGAGCCATAAATTTCCTTCCACCCAGCATTCCCCCAAGTCTCCCAATAAAAATGGTACCTCACTTGTGTGGGTAGGCCTGGTGCCCGCAAGAAGAATAGATCACACAACGGTCAATGTTGGTCCTCACATGAGGCAGCTGTTGACCCTGGGGTGATCCATTCCTGACGCAGGCACTAGGTGTAGGCACTCAAGTGGGGTAGTGTTTTTATCAGGACAGGTGAGGAATCACTGGGTGGTAGGAATTTTGTGGATCCCAGCATATTCCTGTAGTTTGTGTGACAGAAATGCAAGAAAAATAGAGTTTTTATTCAACATTTCAGCTTTCCAGGGTATTCTGGGTAAGAAAACTTTGGGGAATCCACACAAGTCACACCTCTGTGGACTCCCCCGAATGTCTAGTTTCCAGAAATGTTTGGGTTTAGTGTGTTTCTCTATATGGCCGCCGAACCCAGGACCAAAAACACAGGTGCCTGCCTTACAAAACCAGTTTGTTTTGCAATAGATAATTTTGATGTCTCCACAATACGATTTGGGCGGTGGAATTTGGGGCTGAACTAAATTGGGGAGCTCCATAGAGAGCACTCTCTCTCTCTGCCGCCGCATTCACCTGCTCTCTGGGTTGGGCTAACCCACTATTACCCAGTTGCACAGACTGCTTGCGAAGGGACAGCAGGACTGTCCTCATCACCTCCCTCATAATGTACTGCAACTGCAAGACAACTGGTGGCAAATCTATATATAGAAAATCCTTTTATATGTGGGTCTGGTTTTCCTGGGGGCCGATCGCAGCCCCCAGGGAAACCACACACGTATTGACAAAAGTGATATCTATATATATATATATATATACATATATATATATATATATATATATATATATATAGATCTATCTGCATATATATATATATATATCTATAGATAGATCTATATACATATATATATATATACCTATAGATCTATCTATAGATATATCCATGTAGATAGATATATCTACATAGATATATCTATATAGATCTATATATATATATATATATATATATATATATATATATATATATATATATATTTAGTTGTTGTATGGTTTCCTTGGGGGCCAAAATGGCCCACAGGGAAACCCTAGAACAACTAAAAAAAATATTGCCCCCACAGGGGGTCGCCCTGCCCTCGGGATACCCCCTGTCCATTTATTTTCTTTTTGTTTTTAAAAAGAAAAACAAAAATTTAGCCCCTAGAGGGGCGCAAACGTTTTCCGAGGAGGCCGACCCCCCCCAAGTGATATCCCTGGCGCCTAGTGGTGTTTCCTGGCCCCCGATCGCAGCTGTGCTGCGATCGGGGGCTAGGAAACACTTTCAGAAGGCCTCGTAAGAAAGGGGAGACTCACCCCTTTCTTACGAGGCATTCCCGAACGTGGGAAGGCCGTTTTCCCAATCGGAGCAGGAAGCGGCCGCGAGGTGCTGCCGGCGGTGCAGGTGACAGTGCTCTCATTGGTGGGGGGGGGGCTCCAGCCCTTCCCCTGCAGCCTCGGACGGCCAAAGTGCCATGGCTGGTGTTGTTTGCCCAGATGCTGCTCCACCCCAGACACCAGATCCATCCTGCCTGAGGCGTCTGTTCCTTTTACATTGCCCTTGGCAGCTGTTGTTCCCTTCCTGACTTTGGCAGATGGTGGTGCCTCCTTGCATCTGCCAGCTGGTGTTCCCTTCCTGCCCTTGCTAGCTTGTGGTGCCTCCTTGCCCTTGCTAGCTGGTGGTGCCTCCTTCCCCTTGCTGGCTGGTGGTGTGGACTGGGTGGCTGTGCTGACGGGTGCCTCCTTGGAGCCTCTCCCACCTGCAGTAGCTGCAGAAACTACAGTGGCCGTGGACTGGGTGGCTGAGGTGCTGGGCTGGGTTCTGCCCACCCTGGCCCGAAGTGAAGGATGGGGGGGTGGTGACTGCCTGTGAGGGGCGTGTTGTGATAGGCGTGATGGTGATGGAGGTAGTGGATGAGGATGTAGTCCATGCAGGTGTGAGTGGAGACGCAACTGGGAGAGAGGTGGACGACGAGGAGAAGGGGGACACAGTGGAGGCAATGGATGTTGGTGTGTCTGCATCTAGATGGTGCTTGTGTGAGTGCCTGTGAGATGGTGTGTGGTGCTTGTGTTTGCCTGAGCCACTTCTGTGTGTTGATTTGGGTGCATGCAGGTCTGAAGGTGTGAAGGTGTGCTTAGGGGGTGCTTAGGGGGTTACATCTCGAAACCACGAGTGCTTCAAGCACCCATGGCTCAACAACGAGTTCGGAACAACAAACTTGTTGGTATCACTAATGCCTTTACCACGATTTTTCGTGGTAAAGGCATTCCTGGTAAAGGCATTAGTGATCAGCATGCATGGTTACAGCACGCTTCCCCCATAACCCCCCCCCTAATAATGACCACAACCCCAACCCCCCACCCCTAAAACCTAAAGCACCCCAACTCACCCCAAAAACATAAACCTTGACTCCCCCTACCCCCCAAACCCTAATCACCCCAAGCCCCCCACCCCACCCCAAAAAACAAAAATGCCCGAGTCCTCACCCCCCCAAAACCTAAAGCATCCCAACCCCCCCTAAAACCTAAACCCTGACCCCACCTACCCACTAAACCCTAATCACCCCGAGCACCCACCCCACCCCCAAAAAGCAGCCCCAGTCCCAGACCAACTTACTTCCTCCTTCAACGCGTCGACTCCCTTCTTCTGTGCCTTAACCACGCATGTACGTGGTTCACCCATGTGTGGTTAAGGCACGAAAACCAGGAAGTCGTGGAAAACAAAACCGTTGTTTCGCTTTCATTTTCAACGACTTTGTGGTTAAGGAGTCGTTGTTCCGGGTGTTTTCCGTGCTTGGGATAGGATGGGGTTGAGGGGAATGTGACTGGGTAGAGGACGTTGGAGGGGGGAGGCTAGAGACAGGGACAATGGCTGCCATCAGTGAGTTGGCCAGAGCCTGGAATGATCTCTGTTGGGCCGCCACGCCAGAGTGAATGCCCTCCAGGAATGCATTTGTGTGTTGCAAATGCCCTGGATGGCATTCAGTATGGTTGACTGCCCAACAGAGAGGGATCTCAGGAGGTCAATAGCCTCCTGAGTGAGGGCAGCAGGGCTGTCTGGGGCAGGGTCTGAGGTGCCTGGGGCAAAGGAGATGCACACCCTCCTGGGTGAGCGGGCACGGGAAGCTCGCTGAGGGGCTGCTGGGAGGGTGGTGCTGGTACAGGGGTGGCGGCTGCACCTGTAGTTGGGGTGGCCACAGAGGTGTCCACCACCGCCAGGGAGCTTCCATCGGAGGAGATGTTGCTGTCAGAACTGTCCCCTCCTGTCTCCGTAGTGGTGCTCCCCTCACCCTCTGTCCCACTGGTGGCCTCCAGGCCCATGTGGGATGCAGCTCCCTCCGTTGCCGGTGCCTCTGCCCCTCCGCCAGATGATGCTAATGCACATAAGGACAGGGTGACAAAACAAAAAGGGGGGGAAGAGACAGAGGATACACTTGGTCAATGCCAGCAACAACACTACCGTTGGCGTACACAACTCACAGGGAACAGCTCTATGCACTAGGCCATGCACTACCAGGTACAATGCTAGTCACCAGGCCATCGGGTACAATGCCTAACGCCATTAGCTGCACACCTGAAACCCACAGGACCCTGCCCAGTAATAGATGCCCACTAGCATTATTGGGGTTGGAGTGCATCCGAGCTTGCCCATTATGGAACCTACCCGCAGACCCACATTCCCCACCCAGGTAACACCTTAACAAGCGCAACTTCATGATTCTGAATCTATACTCACCCCCTTGTGGCTGCTGTGATGCCTTCAAGCGCCCATCCAACTACGGATAGGCCACCGCCAGGATGCGGAACATCAGGGGGTTCAGGGTACGATGGGCTCCCCTTCCTCGTTGGGAGGCCATCCACAGCTGGTCCTCTGCCATCTTCCTTGCCCAGCGGCGCAGGTCCTCCCACTGTTTGCGACAGTGGGTGCTCCGCCTGTCAAAGACTCCCAGGGTCCGCACCTCCTTGGTGATGGCACGCCAAATACCCTTTTTCTGATGGGCACTGACCTGCAGAAAAAGATACATAGGAAAAGGTATTAGTCATACCGTCCGGACTGTTATACTCATGGCCCACCATATCCCTCCCATCCCCTTACGCACAGACATTGCCCACCAAACATGCAGGACTCTGCTCTGGACCCCTCAGCCCACCCCTGCACGAGGCTTACACACACAGCACTCCATACATTCATGCCCCACGCATCGTGCTCACAGTGTACTCACCTGTTTGTCTGGAGGACCATAAAGTAAAGGGTACTGGGGTAGGACCCCATCCACTAGTCTCTCCAACTCCTCGGAAGTGAAGGCAGGGCCCCTTTCCCCAGACACTCGAGCCATGGTCACTTCCAGACACAGGTCACAGCAGCACTTGCAGTGTAGGTCCTCTCCTGTTGAAGGTCAGGTAGCAAGTGAGTGAACAGATGGAAAATGGCAGTCACGTCTGTGGCGGTGCGTACCGCCGGCATACATCACCATTGTCTCCTGCAAACCTTAGGCCCCAATGATAACCAATGATGTGTTGCACGGCGGTCGTCGACCGCCTCCAGCAACGGCGCACAACTTCAGCGGAATTACCTAATTTCCACTTGCTCCTCCTCACAGGTCAGGTGGCCACCATTTCAGGGGGCACAGGCCATGGCACCTAACTGCCTCACAGCAGACATAGGCACATCAACGGACCTACACGTTCACATTAAGTTTCTGTAAAAAAAAATGCAACGCATATTAATCTGAGTATATGTTTGAATATGAACATCTGTTCACCGTTTTTCACCCTAGAGTTCAACCGGTCAGGGTGAATAGGAGATGGAGACATACCCCCGTGTACAGACCCCTGGAGGACCTGGCGACAATGGAGGACAGGCACATTATCCTAACCTAGAGACTTGAAAGGGCCACAATCCAAGAGCTGTGTGCCCAATTGGAGCCAGACCTGATCTCAGCTATCCGCCACCCCACTGGTATCCTCCCTCTTGTGCAGGTCCTGTCAGTGCTCCATTACTTGGCAATTGGGTCCTTCCAAGCGACACTGGCCATGGCAGCAGGGATTTCACAGCCTATGTTCTCAAACATGCTGACCAAAGTTTTGTGTGCCCTGATGAAACACATGCGCAGCTACATCCTATTCCCCCAGATGGAGGATTTGGCCACAGTGAACTCTGACTTCTATGCACTGGGACATATCCCCAACATCATTGGTGCTATTGATGGTACACATATTGCCTTTGTCCCCCACCCCCCCGGAGAAATAAACAGGTGTTCAGAAATCGAAAGAGCTTTCACTCTCTGAATGTGTAGATAGTGTGCCTGGCAGACCAGTACATCTCCCATGTCAATGCAAAGTATCCTGGCTCTGTCCATAATGCCATTCTCTTGAGGAATAGCAGCATTCCATATGTGATGTCTCAACTCCAGAGGCCCAAGGTGTGGCTAATAGGTGAGCCCATGGTCCCCACCCAATGTCTGTTGGTATATGGGTGTGGGGTTGGCCCTAAGGGTGAGTGTCTGGCTAACAAGTATCCCTCGATATTTACAGGTGACTCTGGTTACCCCAACCTCTCATGGCTACTGACCCCAGTGAGGAATGCCAGGACAAGGGCAGAGGAACGTTACAATGAGGCACATGGGCGAACAAGGAGGATCATTGAGTGCACATTTGGGCTCCTGAATGCCAGATGCTGGTGCCTCCATCTGACAGGTGTATCCCTGCGCTACTCACCCAAGAAGGGGTGCCAGATCATTGTTGCATGTTGCATGTTGCACAACCTGGCCTTGAGATGCCAGGTACCTTTTCTGCAGGAGGATGAGGCTGGAAATGGTCATGTGGCAGTGATAGAGCCTGTGGACAGTGATGAAGAGGTGGCAGAGGAAGAGGATGTCGACAAAATAACTACTATAATTCGACAGTACTTCCAGTGGCACACAGGTAAGACACTGTAACTTCACCTTTCATTGCAGTTTTGTGTTGAACATTGTACATGGCAGCCTTATTTTCCAAAACCTATGGCCACTTACTGTACCCTTTGGCATCTCTATTTTCAGGTATCTGTGCCCCACTCTGGCTTCTGGTGTGTTTACTGCTCCCCCCCCCCCCCCACAGGTCATACCTATGTATATATAACTGTACATTTGAATTGCAATGTTTACAGCTTGTTAAACTAATACATATTTCAATCGATTGACAGACTCCATACTTTTATTAGTTCCATGGGTGTTTATGTGATAAGTGTAGGGCATATTGCAATGGGCTGGGTTGATGATGGAGGAATGTCCAGGATAGAGTCCAATCAATTGGTATCACAGGTGCATTGTCCAAGGGGACAAAGGAAGCTGAGCAATGGCAGTTCAAGGTGGACATGGTGACATAGTGGGACACAAGGGTGACATTCAGGGGAGTCTTATTTCCTGGTGGGGGTCTTGGCAATGTTCTCTGGCTTCTGACTGGATCACAGGGACCTTTTGCGTGGTGGTTCTCCTTCTGCAGGGGAAGGGGTGCTTGTGGCCTGTTGTTGCTGTGGCAGGGCCTCCTGCCCACTAGTGTCAGCAGAAGTGGTGGGCTGTTCATCGGTGTGTCTAGTGTCAGGGGCCCGTTGGTGTGCCACTGTGTCCCTCATGGTGCTGGCCATGTCTGCCATCACCCCTGCAGTGGTGACCAGGGTAGTGTGGATGTCCCTCAGGTCCTCTCTGATCCCCAGGTACTGTCCCTCCTGCAGCCGCTGGGTCTCCTGCAACTTGGCCAGTATCTGGCACATCATCTCCTGGGAATGGTGGTATGCTCCCTGGATGTTGGTGAGTGCCTCATAGAGAGTTGGTTCCCTTGGCCTGTCCTCCCCCTGTGGCACAGCAGTCCTCCCAGCTTCCCTGTTGTCCTGTGCCTCTGTCCCCTAAACCGTGTGCCCACTGCCACTGACCCCAGGTCCCTGATCGTCCTGTGTTTGTGGGAGTGCCTGGGGTCCCTGTAGTGGTGGACACACTGCTGATTGACGTGTCATGGGGACAGAGGGATGGGCCCGCTGGGTGGGTGCTGTGGTGGTGTTTCCTGGGGGGGAGGCTCTGTGGTGGTATGGGACTGTGCCTGGGTCACCGACTGTCCAGAGGTCCCTGATGAGTCAGGTTGGTCATCCTGATCCAGGCTTGCAGAGCTGCTGTCATCACTGTGGGCCTCTTCTGGGGGGGAGACTCGATGTTGCTGGCACCTCCTCTCCGGTGATGTTGCGTGGGGGTCTGTGGGGATGTATGGGACTGTGCCTGGGTCACCGACTGTCCACAGGTCCCTGATGAGTCAGGTTGGTCATCCTGATCCAGGCTTGCAGAGCTGCTGTCATCATTGTGGGCCTCTTCTGGGGGGGGACTCGATGTTGCTGGCACCTCCTCTCCGGCGATGATGTGTAGGGGTCTGTGGGGAAGTAAATGCAGTGTTATTGTTTCTGCGTGTAACATCTTGTGCATGGGTATGTTCCCCTCTATGGTTGTTATTACCAAGGCAGCTTTGGCTCGTGTGAGTTGTGATTTGGTTGGCTAAGTGATTGTCACTAGTGTGCATGCTGTGGTGATGGAGGTGCATGCAGGTCTGTGATGGGGGTCCATGCATTGGTGTTGCATGCAGGGCTTGGTATTGGGATGGGTGGGTTGTGATGGTGGGATATATGTGAGGTGGTAGAGTGATGGGGTTGAGGGTAGAGATGGGAGTTTGTGATGGCATGCAGGTGGCGTGGTGAAAGTAGTAAAGATTTGACTTATCAGAGTCTAGTCCTCCTGGTACTCCTGCCCGGCCCTCAGGATGCATGATCGCCAAGACTTGCTCCTCCCATGTTGTTAGTTGTGTGGGAGGAGGTGGGGGTCCACCGCCAGTCCTCTGTACAGTAATCTGGTATCTTGAAACCACAGAACACACCTTTCCCCTTAGGTCATTCCACCTCTTCCTGATGTCATCCCTAGTTCTTGGATGCTGTCCCACTGCGTTGACCCTGTCGACAATTCTGCACTACAGCTCCATCTTCCTAGCAATGGACTTCTGCTACACCCGTGATCCGAATAGCTGTGGCTGTACCCTGATGATTTCCTCCATCATGACCCTTAGCTCCTCCTCTGAGAACCTGGGGAGTCTTTGTGGTGCCATGGGTGTAGTGTGGGTGGTGTGTGTGAGGGTGTTTGGGGTGATGTGTTGGGGTGTGTACAATGTGGTGCGTGGACTGTGTATGGGTGATGGTGTTCTGTGGTGCTGATTCTGTGGGTGCTCCTGGCGTGTCTCTCCCTCAGTTGTCAATTTTCTTGAGTCGTTAAGGGTTGTGGGTAATGTGGGGGTGTGTTTTAGAGTGGTGTGGGTGTGTGGGTGTGGTGTGTGTATGTGTCAGGTGTGTGTTATTCAAATTGTCCAATGTGGTGTTGTTTTGTATGTGTGTGTGTATTTTGAGCGCAGTGGTATGTACCGCCAATGGTTTACCATGGTTGAATGTCCACCATGGTGATTTGTGGGTCATAATGCTGTAGGAGTAGTTCTGTTGGCGTAATGGTGTGGATTTTGGTACCGCCAGTTTTTCACTGACCTTTGGGCTGGCGGACTTGTGTGTTTGTCTGTATAGTGGTGGATTTCTATGTGTGGGTCAGAATACGAGTAGTGGTATACCGCCGCGGTCACGGTATGTTGGCCGGAGTCATCATGGCGTTAAGCGGCACTTACCGCCAATGTCATAATGAGGGCCTAAGTCCTAATTTTGACTACCTAGTGGCAATCACCACTATGTATATATATATATATATATATATATATATATATATATATATATATATATTACATATATATATATATATATATATATATATATATATATTACATATATATATATATATACATATATATATATATATATATGTAAGTATATACATATATACTTACTTTTACCTTTTTTGTCAGGTTGTTGAGCTTGTGTTGGGAGTAGGGTGGAAAGTGTATTAAAATAGTTATGTTTAAATATTTGTTATAGTTTTAGTTCATATTTTAAATTTGAATTGGTTAATTAGATTATTAAATATGTCAAATCAAAGAATTAAAGTTTATTGTAATTAAGTATTTTTCTTAATGTATTTAAGTTATACTTTTTTGTTAATTAGTGTTTCAGTGTAATTGTTGTGTGTATTTTGTATAATAAAATAATATATACATCTTTTAAAATATTGTTTAGTGTTTTTCTGCAGGTCATTGGCTTTTGCGGGGAGAACAATGGTAAGTGATATAAATACATATATATTTATTCTGTTAATTGAGTGATCAATTTTAATTGGTTTATGTGCTTAATTTGCTTGTTTTTTTTTTATAATATGGATTTTTATTCTTGGTGTTAACTAGCATTTCTTATTGTGTTTGTTATGTTTTATTTATTTTTTATTTATTTTTTAACTTTTCTTTTATTGTTAATAACACAATATGATACAGAGTCAGTGGGATCAGGGTCCCATCAATCAAGAGTAATTGCACATCAGTGATATTAGGAAACCAAAGAAGAAGAGAAAACGCATAAGGCACAAACAAGGTAGCAGTCGTAATATAAAAACCTGAGGTAGAGTTCACTTCCAACATGTTTTATGCTATGTGGGGGGGGGGGTTTAAAGAGGATAAAGATATAAGGGTAAAGGGTAGGTTGTACCTGTTCAGACGAGAGGACCGGGGAGTGCTACCTTGGGAAGCGAGGGATGTCGCTGCGCGGACAATGGATGTTGCAGCTCATGTCAACTCTGTGGTCAGTTTCGGTTGGGATCAGGTGACTATCAGACGACATAGGGAGAGGATCCACCATGGAGATCTGTTTGGAGCGTTGCTGGTAGGCGACGTTCGGACTCTAGTGGGTATTTAGAAAGAGACGTGGGGATAAGGGGCGAGGGGGAGAGAGAAAGAGAAAGGGAGAGAGGAAAGAAAGAAAGAGGAAGGAAGAAGAAGAAACAGTAGGAAAAGGGAGGGGGAGAAGGGGAAGAAGAGAAAAGAAGGGGAAGAGGGGAAGAGGAGAAAAGAAGAGAAAAGAGAAGAAAGAGAAGGGGAGATAAAGAGGGGGAGAGGGGGGAGAATACAGAGGGAGGGGGAGGTACGGGAGCGAGGGGGAGAAGGGGGGAAAAGACGCTTGTGGGGGAAGGGAGGGAAAGGGAAGGGAGGAGGGAACAATGGTGGTTCCGGGTAGGGCACTATTGCCCCCTTGTTAGGAAGGGTGCCCATACCTGTTGGAATATTTGAGCTTGGTCTTGTAAGTTATAGATGATCCGTTCATGCATAGCAGTGCGGATCATGGCTGTAATCCATTCCTCCGGGCTTGGGGGGGTCTCTGACCGCCAATGTCTGAGTATGCAAATTTTTGCAGTAGCTAACGCTGTGTGCAACAGTCTCTTGTGTGGTCTAGGGAGGTCTGGTAGGGAGGTCGTATCTTGCAGAAGTATGAGGGCAGGAGGAAGTGGTGACGGAAGTGACATTACTTCAGCCAGAGTGGAGCTCACAGCATCCCAGAGTGGTCGTACTGTTGTACAGTTTACTAAGATATGTATCAGGTCACAGGATTTTTCTGGACATCGCCAGCAGTTCGCATGCGGGAGGAGTCCGGTCCTATGCAGTTTCGCTGGGGACCAGTGCCATTCATGTAAGATTTTGAAGAGGCAGAATTTCAAGCGTGCTTCCCGGGTGCCTCTGTCTAGTGTCTCTAAGGTAGCTTCCCAATCATCTGGGTCTAGATCCTGCTGCAGCCTGGTTTGCTACCGTAGACGTAGTTTGTCCATTAGCGGTTGGGAGTAAAGCCGTCGAATAATTAGATCATAGAGACCCGACATTACTCCCTTGTGTTGTCCCCACTGCTGCAGGTAAGCCACTATCGGTGAGGGCAGGGATCACCGCAGTGGAGGTGTATTCCTTTGGGAGAGACAATGCTTGAGTTGCATGTAACTCCATTCCTGGTTCGGGTGTAGGCCGAACTCCTCCTGTAACTTGGGGAAGGGTTGGAGCACATCGTTCTCCAGGACCTGTGAGAGGGTGAGGATGCCTGCCTGTTTCCATTGCGGCCAATGGAGTACCTCGCCACCTATGCGTAGGCCACTGTTGTGCCACAGGGGCGCTTGGGCATGTATGAGGGGGTGGACCCCAAACAGTCGGTGGGCCCTTTGCCAGGATGCCCTGGTCGCCGCCAGGATAGGATTCACTGAGTTAGTGGCTGGGAGGTCTGCACGGTAGGGTCCACCGAGTCCTTCGTTCGCAGCCAGGAGTCATTTTTCCACTGCTATCTACAAGGGGGGATCTGGTATATTCGATAGTGTATTGGATAGCTGAGACATTTGGAGGGCTAAAGAGTAGTGTTCCACCGATGGGAGTCCCATTCCCCCGTTTATGTGGCGGGCCAAAAGCTTGGCTGGTGATAGCCGTGGTCTCATTGTGCCCCACACGAATGATCTAATTAGTGCATCAATGCCTCTTAGTGTGGAGAGGGGCACTTGTAAGGGCAGGAGACCTAGGATATAGGTGAAGCGGGGTACCGTCACCATTCTAACCGCCTGTACTCTGCCCCACATGGAGAGGCCTAACTGGGTCTATTTCGCAAAGTCCAGTTTCGCCCGCATGATGAGAGGGTCAATGTTGTCCGCCACCATGTGTGCCAGTCCAGGGTTAACAAGCACTCCTAGGTATTTAAGATGTTTTGGCATCCACCGGAATGGGTAGCCTAGGAGTGCCGCTGTTGTGGTTACTTGCGATAGCGGAAGTGCCTCGCTTTTGTCCCAGTTAATACGGTATCCCGATAGGGCTGCGAAGTCCTCGATTACCTCTAATAGGGCCGGTATGGATCTTTCCAAGTCCGTGAGTGTTAAGAGGATATCGTCAGCGTAGAGGTATATCTTGGAGGTGCCTTCGGGTAGTGGTAGACCGGTTATGGAGGGGGAGGACCGGATAGCTGCCGCCAAGGGCTCCATTGCCAAGAGGAACAGGAGAGGTGAAAGGGGGCACCCCTGCCGTGTACCCCTTCGGATAGGGAAAGGGTCTGAGAGGAAGCCTCCGCAGTTGACTCTGGCCGCGGGTTGATCATAGAGCAGTCGTACCATGGAGATAAATTTGTTGCCTAGACCAAATCTCTCTAAGGCTGCAAATAGGTAGGGCCATTCTATGCGGTCGAACGCTTTTTCGGCGTCTAAGGACAGGGCCAGCGCCGACTCCGGGGAGCCTCTGGCCGCCCATAAGGTATGGCACAGGGTTCATAGGTGGTTCCTAGACGTGCGGCCCGGTACAAACCCCACCTGTGTATAGTGTATTAAGGACGGGATTACTTTACGTAATCTGTTTGCCAGGATGCTTGCTAGAATTTTGATGTCCCCGTTTAGTAGAGAGATGGGTCGGTAGCTGCTGCATAATAAAGGATCTCTCCCAGGCTTCGGTATGACAGCTATTGTGGCATTATTGGATATGGCCCCTAATGTCTGTGTTTCGCAGGCTTCATTGAGGGCTTCGCATAAGATATCAATCGCCCCTACCCATTTATAAAATTCTGCAGGGTATCCGTCCTCTCTGGGTGATTTGTGGTACGCGAGGTCAGAGATAACTTTGTCTATCTCCTGTCTGCTTATTTCCCCTTCTAATAGGCTACGGCCCTCGTCTGTTAGCGAGGGGAGGTCTAGCTTCTTTAAGAAGGTGGTAGCTTGCGCTAGGTTGGTCGTGGTTTCCGGCGTGTAAAGGTGTCTATAGAATTGGGCAAATTCGTTTGCAATGGCCTGCGGGTGGGTCAGTATGTCCCCGGAGGGAGATCGAATGGCTGGGATGGCTAGAGCGGCTTCTCTTTGACGGAGTTGGGCTGCAAGCAGTCACCCCGCCTTCTCACCCTGTTCGTAGTGTCTCCCTTGGAGTCTCTGTAATGCGAATTCGGCCTGGGTGGTGTATAGCTCATTAAGGGCCATTTGGGCTTGCTCTAGACTTTGGCGGCCTGGAAGGGAGGGGTGTGCTGTATATTGTCTGGTTAGTCGGCGTATGTCGAGTTCCAGAGCCGCTTGTTGCTCTTTTCTGTCTTTGTTCGCTATCGCCGCATGAGCAATCCCCGTATCGAAGCTTTGGCTGCGGCCCACATAGTTCGACTTGAATCAACTGTACCTAGGTTGTCTTGGGCGAAAGTGGTCGCATGATCTTGTAGCTGCAACTTACGATATCGATGGATCGCTAATCTCCAGGGTTTTCGGCCCGGAGATACCAGGCCTATGCGGATGGCTATAAGGACTGGGGAGTGGTCTGAGAGGCCTCACTCCAGTATGTCGTCCCCCAAGGTATGGGCCACAAGATTATGGGATAGGAGAAAGTAATCGATCCGTGATTGGGTACCGTGCACCGGCGAGAGAAAGGTAAATTCTCTGTCCGTTGGGTGAGTCAGCCTCCAGTGGTCAACCAAACCATTATCCGCGAGTATATCAGACTGGATGGCCCTGTCTGCGTTGTTGCTCGTGTCTAGAGGCCCCGTCCTGTGCAATGCTGGGTCCCTTGCTAGGTTCCAGTCTCCTCCTATAACGTAACGGGATGCCCCTATCTCGGTTAGAAGTCGATTGAGCTAGAGGAAGAAGAGGCGTTTGGGACCTGTTGGTGCATAGACTGATCCCACACACAGTGTTGAGTCCCCGATTTTCAGTTTGGTAAATATGTATCGGCCCTCGGGGTCTGTCCACGATTTGACGACCGTGAAAGGGAGGGTTTTACGTAAGAGGATCGCCACCCCGCTTTTTCTTGGGACATTCTCCGTATCGGGTGAGGGTGGGGTGCAGCTAAACAGGACGGTTCCCACCCAGTCACGTCGTGGTCTATCAGATTCAAGACTGTCTAGGTGTGTCTCTTGTAATAAGGCGATGTCTGCCTGCTTAGAGTTAAGGTAGGATAGGACTTTCTTCCGTTTGATAAAGTGGGTAAGGCCGTTTACGTTCCATGATATCACCCTGAGGGGAACTACCGGTGCTCCCATCCGGTTGGGCATCCTCGTTTCCTGTGTCCGCCCACCCGGGAATATGAGCTCGGGGGAGTGGGGTGGACTCTGTGAACTGAAGAGGATGTCGGGGAGGGGGAAGAGGGGGGGAAGGGTGGCGGGCGCGTTGGGTACGAAGAGGAGTTGAAAAGAGAATAAAAAGGAAACAGTGAAGGAAAGAAGAAATAAAAAAAGAAGGTAAAGAAGGGAGACCGGGATACAAGTCCCGAAGTACACGAACTTTAACCGGCGGGTCTAAAACCTAGGCCGATTGAGCTGCGCCGGGGGGGGGGCCCACAACGCGCCCCAGACCTCCGCGTGGATGCCTCCAATTATGTCCGGGGGGTGTGATATGTGTTTGTTACCAGAGGATGGGGGGAGGAGGGGAGGTCGCATGTTGGCCGCATCCCTGTGTGGGGGGGGGATGGGAGAAGCGCGAGGAAAGGACAGGGGCAGGTGTTGTTGTTACTGAGGTCTCTTCCCCTTGGTTATTCTGAGGGGTTGCGGCATGTATATGCTCTGGGACTTGGCATCTGTGGTCTGTTCTGCTTTGCACCAGTGCCCATCATTATGTCACTATTACGTTTGTTAGTAGACCGGGGTCTAGAGCTCAAAACCCAATTCAGAATCATTTTGCCCCAACCCTGCCAGGGCAAGCCAGTAGTGTGCAAGGGTATTGCGTCAGTTCCCATATTTTCCAGAGGACGTTATAGATCCTGATTCTAGATGAGAGAAGTGGTGTGGGATATAGTAAGTGTTACCCGGCATGAAGGGGAGGGATGTTGAGAAGCAAAAGTAATCGGGAGCCAACAAAAACTATCACACAATCCGAACAGTCTAAGCAGTCCGAGGCGGTTAAAGCCTTCTGGGGGGGGGGGGCGGTTCTCCGTGGTACAATGTCTGAAGAGTATACATTAAAATAGAGTACTCATCATTTCTCTGTGTCAGGACTCTTTCATCAAAGTTCCTATGTTTCCTGCAACGTTTCTATGACAGTCTGTGGTTGTAGATATTGAGGGCTTGTAGGAAAACTGTGTCCATGTTGGTTTCAGATAGTAGGCACCTAGGGTTTCAAAGGGGATCGGGACTTGTCTCTGTCCGGCAGCTGTGTGTGCCTCGCCACCGCCTGTAGTACTTGGCCCCTGTCATCAAAACTTTTTGTTAATCTCTCCAGGTCTCTGCCCCTGGTTTGGGGGTCTGTAGTAGGTCTTCCGTCGGTGTCCAGAGCAATTTCCGATTGGCCCATTCCCCTAGTTTGGTTCTGTGTGTCTTGGGGGGATAGGGTTGTTGATTCCATGGGTTGTGTCGGATCATGCAACCCCTCTAGGAATGACTTCAGGTCCTCTGGGTCATAGAAGGTTTGTGACTCTTCGTTCTTAGTTATCCACATCCTGGCTGGCTCGAAGAGGCCGAATTTAACATCCAGGTGGCGAAGGCGAGGGCGGAGGTAGAGAAAGGCTCTTCTTCGATCTGCTGTTTCTTTGGAGAAGTCTGCTGAAAGGCGGATTTCGAGGGGACCGAGCCGGAGTGGACCTTGCCTTCGGGATAGCTGTAACAGTTGGCAGACCTGCCCGTGCCGGAGGAAGCAGGCTATGATTGGACGAGGACGGTCTTTTCCATTTTGTCTCTTGAGACCAAGTCTATGCGCTCTTTGAAATTCCAGAGGGGGGTCAAATGTTATGTCGGCTAGTTTGGGAAGCGTGTCTCGCAGGTAAGAGAGGATATCTGTACCCTCAATGCCTTCCGGAAATCCAAGGAAGCGGACGTTGTTTCTGCGGCTTCGGTCCTCAAGGTCGGTTAACTTGCTGCGAAGGTACAAGAGTTCCTGATCTCTGTCAGTCTGTAAGACCACTTGGCTTTCCACAGCCGCTACTCGATGGTCCAGTCCGGAGATTTGTGACTGGAAGCCCGCTATTTCCAAGCGCATGGATCTCGTTTCCGCTGTTAATGCTGACATGGCAGTGTCCATACCTTCCAGTTTGCGGCCTACTGCCGATATCTCCTGTAGTATACGATCCATTGAAGCTCCTTGAGTGTTGTCTGACATGGTGTTGTGTGAGGGGGGTGGAGAGTCTGCGGTAGCAGGATGTTTCTGTTGGCGCAGGGCTTCAGAGAAGAGTAGTTGGCGAGCTGGTTTACACGGTACTTTACCCGCCGTCTTGCCTCTGGGCATTGCGGGTTTCTCCCTGCAGGTGGGGATCCAAGGGGGTGCCTGTCCGTGTCTCAATGAGGGCGATCAGCGTGGGCGGCAGAGGAGAGAGGGTGGTGGAGGGGGGGACAAGGGGGGTTCAGAGTAGTTGGTGAGTTCAGGGGAGTACCTCTCTAAGTGGCCTCCTGGGAGGGCTGTCGTTGGTGTATATATACGAGGGGAAGGATCTCGGTGTTGGCTCTATAGCATTCAGCATCTCGCAGTGCTGTTCTGTGGAGAGAGGAGTTGTTGTTTTTTTGGAGCCGAGGTCCGATGTTATTCCTGGCCCTCTTTGCTCTCCATGCCTCGTTAGTTCTAGCTTTGTTGGAGGCTACAGTGGCTTTTCCCTTTTCCTGCTAGTGTGATATTGCTTCTTTGGTTGTTATGTTTGTGTTGTTCGTTTTCCTTGTTTTTTTTCTCCTCTTTTTTTTGTTCCTTACTCTTTGCCCCCTCTTGTGCTTGCCCCTCTTTTTATTAGGAAGTGTTTGCTCCTTTGCTCTTTGCCTTCTCCTCTTCCCGTCCTTTTCCTCCTCTCTCCGCTCGTTGTTATATTCCTCGCTCTCTCTCCTCACACGCGGCCCCTCTCTCACTCATCTACCACCCTCAACTCCGTACATCTCTCATCCTCTCTGACTCACCGGCTCGGCCCTCACCTCTCCATCCTCTCCGGGGCCTCTGCCGTTCCTCAGGGGGCCTTCTCTGGAGCAGGTAAGGCTGGTGGGGTGGGGATAGCCGTCCGTTGCGCTCCGCTGGCGGTGAGGCCTCTTGTCGCCGGTCCCGTCACCCCCGGCAGAAGGGGGAAGAGTGGAGAGGCACTGGGAGGCGCGTCGTCAGCCTCGGGCCACCTCCTGTTGTTGTTCCGGGCCGTGATGTTGGTCGGCTCCGTTCTCCCCCTTCGGCAGCGATCGATCGGGAGGGAGGGAGGGGGCAGGCGGCGTCCCGGCCGGTTGCCGGCTCCGGGAGCCACAGATGAGCCGCTGTCAAGGTGCAGGTAGGGACGGAGGGCGCGCTCCCCCATTTCGGGCTTCAGCGAGGGACGCGTCTCTCCGTGTCGGGGTGATTCCTCACTCGAGGCCGTGGTTTAGAGGCCTACTGTAGGCCTCAAGCCTTCTCCCCTCGTTCCGCCCGGCGTCTCCGGGGAGGGCGCTCCCCCCGCGTCACAGATGTCGGCCGTTCGTCGTCTCCAGCTCCTATGTCGGCCCCCGCTGCGCTCGGGGGTCCCTCGGAGCGCCCCCAGCGCCGCCACCACCGCCGCGTGGCCCGCCGCCGTGCGGAGCTCGGCTCTCAGGCGGCCATCATGGATTGCGGCCAGACCACGCTCCCGTGTTTGTTATGTTTGATAAATTGTAATAATTGTAATTATCTTTTTGGGTGCATTGATCTGTTTGTATGGAAGTAGGGTAGGAAGTGTTTATAAATATATTGATATTGACTTTAAAATGCATTCATTATTTTAAAAAATAATTATGAGTTTGTGAAATTGTTTATTAATTTTGTGTATTGTAGTGTTAATATCTTTTATAAAATTATACACTAAAGTACACAATAGAGTGAGTTCCAGCGTTTTGATTTGTTAGTTGCAGTGTCCTTCAAAAATCCTTGCTTGCTAGTGGTCAGTTTGCCTCTTTGTGCTGCCTTTTTTCACTTTGGGAGCAGTACAAAGTACTGTGTAATTACGCTATGTCCTGTTTATGTCTTCTGTAAGGGACTTTTTTTTGGCATTTGCCTGTTTCACCTCAACAGTGTGGGTGCTTGATCAGTCCCTCCTCCCCACCAGCTCCCTCTGTAAACATGAATCAACATCAGAGGAGGGCTTTTCCAGGGCCAGCTCGCTCTCGCTCTCGCTCTCTTCCTCTTGTTATTTTCCGTCTATGTGGCAATAAAAGTCCAGTCAGTAATTTACAACGCTCTGAGCTCTAACTTGAGCAAACACGAGACTATTGCATTCCAATTGTTTGTTATAGTTTCATTACCACGCCTAACTCATCAACCGAACATTTTACAAAAGAATTCTATGCCGCTCTGCCCCGGTGCCACAGACTATAAGTTATCAGAGCCCTGGGGGCGTCCACTGCCCTTCCCTAAGTTTGGGGGTCTCCCTGGCGTCCCCGGCCGGCAGAAACGCCGCCTCATCCGCACAGCCGCTGCAGCCTGACATCACGTGACCCGGCTGCCGCAAAGCAGCTCTCTCCAACACGGTGACCGAGGAGCTGTGCGACAGCCACAACACCGAGCTGGGCAAAGCTCCAGGACCAAGGCTGGCTGAGGGGCCGCAGCGCCTCGAGGGCCGGGTGTTTGTGAGCCGAGACGCACACACCCCGGGGAGCCCGCTCCATGAGTCACTAGCGCGGGGCAGCCACAGCGATTGGTGTCAAATGGCGTCCAACATGGAGAGGGAGATTGTACTCACCAGCATCCAGGTGAGAGGCCGGGACCCAGTGCTGCCCCATTGCCTGACCCCGGAAGCTCCTCTGTGCCCCCAGGTTTAGGACGAATGTTTGTAGTCTGGTGAGCAAGCAGGAACCTGCTTGCCAGATGTATACGTATACATTTTTTATAAATGTTCTCGAACCTAACACCCCTAATTGGCAGATGGAGAATTCTAAGTATGAGAATTAGATTTCAGCACGTGTACCATCGTCCTCAATGTTCCTAGAAGTTCTCTGCCATGTACATTCATGTTCCTTGCTATGCCCACCGGAGTAACAGTGCTCCAGTCACATACTTGTTCTTTTTACTTCCTACACAGCACGATCTCACTGGGCAGTAGTAGAGCGCTTTGCATGACATCGACCCTGTTACATGGATGATTGCAGTTTTGCTGATTATATGGATACTTGCACTGTTGCTGATTATATGGATAATTGCACTTTTGCCAATACGTTTCACTGCGAGCGAACGTCTGGTTCCTTTTGTGTATTTGCTTTGCTCTCATGATGGCCCTCGGCTCGCTTATGTGAAACAGTTTTACTTTTCATTTTATGTGGCAAGATAAGTCCGGTTAGGACTTTACAAAGCTAATAGCTTCAGACAAACGCGAGACCTGTTGCATTGCAAATGCTTGTTGTTTATTTGGCTTCAGTGTTTAATTTACAAATAATTTTTCAATCACAAGACCGCTCTCCTGAGGTAGCAAGGAAGCGCTTATCACGGGCTTCTAATGCCGTTCTCATGTTATGTAGAAGTGTGTCAGCAAGCTGTAAAATTTGAGGTAATCAGCGATTGAGCCCTGGCACCCAGTCAGCGCTTCCTTGCTACCACTGAAGAGCAGTCTCGTCTTGTGTATGACTTGATTTGAAAGTTGGGTACCGCGCGCCCGGTGCCCACACCTTGTGAAACTGACGAGCGCGAAGTATGTCAACGTGTGTGTGTAGCTGTTGAAAATCATTGGTCTGTAGCTTTAGAAATGAATGCATGTTTAACTCACAATGGCTTTAGTTTATACAATCCTATACTTCTGTATACATACATTGAGCGTAAAATCCCTAACAGTATAAATAAAATACGCATTCTTGCTGTAGTTTCTGTTTTGTCTTGATTGGGAAGTGAAATATTTGAACAATGGCGAGCTCTGGCCGGGAGACAGATTATCAAGGGACAATATAACACTTATAAAACAGGTTATTGAGGGTGGCTGCTTTTCATTTGCACACCTTATTGCAGAGCTTAAAAACAGCACACCACTTATTACACTTTAAAATTATTGTCATCCTTTGGCATATATCACGCCAAAAGCTATGTTAAAGTAACACTCCTTCTGTGGAAAAGCTTAGCTGAGATATAGCGAAGACAAACCGGAGGTGAGTTGCAGATTTAAACAATGCTCATTAGTCAGGAAAACCTAAAAACAATGCATGCTTGGCTGTTAAAAGTGTTTAACTTCCTGGTGGTTCTCTTTCCTCCTTCTGAAACCTAAACTTCATCATTTCCTCCCCATCACTTAGACTCCATTTATAATACAGGATTGTGCTTAAGATCTGGATTTGTGAAAGGGATTTCAAGCACATCTGGCTTCAACATTATAAAAACATTACCAGAATTTCAGCCAAATCGTTGACATTTTTCCTTAAGAATGTGCAAGCACAGACCACGGTTGAGGCTCAACTCGGATATATGATGCTCAAGCCTAAACCACAGGGACCCTAACTCATAGCATGTGGTGGCAGGAATGAATTACAACCATTACTGATATTCTTCTTACAAGACACAGCAGAGTTTCTGGATGTACTTAGTGCTAACTAGGCACGTTAGCTTCAGTTAAGCAATCCTTTCCTAGGAGTAAACATTTAGCACTTTTCCTTTTGCTATGTCTGGTTACAGACAGCTTTAGCTTGTTGGCAGACATTCTGTTTTGTTAGAAAAATAGACTTACAGGGTGGCTTCTAGCCCCGTCTACAGGTGGACTGCTGTCTCAGCAAATGTTGGCTGTTTGATGTATACCTCTTCCTCTTATGAAGTGTTTGTACATCTGAAACACACAGCGTTACACAGTCAATTATTTATTTCTTACAAGCATTGTATACAGGAAACAAACGTTTTTGCATTTTTTTCAGATACTAGACTTTTTATTATTTTTATCAAGTCCAATGTGCCTGAGTTAACATGGCAAACTAATTGTTTTCTTTTTGTTTAATGCCTGGCCTCAAAATGGGTGTTCCAGATCTGGCACTAGCTCACCTTTCTAAGTAACGGGGCTGTAGGCCATGTGTCTCCAACCAGTGATTGTTAGCCACCAATAGCTCCCAGACACCTTCATAGTAGCTCCCAGCCTTGAGTTCATGTTTAACTAACCACAGGGTCAAAATTTCCTTTTAAAGTTAAGGTAAGGCTGTGTTTTTAGGTTGAGCTCGGAAGTTATAAGTATTCTGGGCTTTTACCCACGCACACCTCACCTCACGCCCATCACTTTCATTTGTTTGTGGGCTTGGTTTTCAAAAATCACTTGTTGGCATTGGTAAATGCTTTACGTTTGTCCCGCCTTGGGGTGGTTTGCTTACCACCTTGGACACCAACACTGTTACAGAGGTAATTGCACGATAGCCAATATACTTCAGCGTGGGCAAACTACTTTTGTTTTTGTCTGTGATTCGTGGCTGACATGGTGCTCACAGCACTCTGAGCACAAACTCAATTAGTTGTATCCTTTTTACTTTATATGCAGTCTGATCTGCTTGGTACACATTCTTTGCAGCAGGCATACTAACCCTCTGCTCTACCTTATGGTGACTCCAAGCTTCCACTAGACAAAATGACATTCTCTCGCCAGAAAGAACATACATCACCAGAGTTATTTTGACATTTTTACATTACATGCACTTTGTGATTTCCCAAGTTCACGTTCTTTGCAGCAGGCACATTAACCCTGTGCGCTACCTTATGATGACTTCAAGCTTCCACTGGACAAAAGTATGTTCTCTTTGCTGCCATGGCACTCACAGCTCTCAGAGCACTAAATTAATCTGCTGTGTCATTTTTGCATTATATGCACTCGGATCTGCTTAGTACACGTTCTTTGCAGCAGGCATTTGAACCTTGTGCACTACCTTACGATGACTCCAAGCTTCCACTAGACAAAAGTACGATCTCTCTCCAGAAAGAACATAAATCGTCTGAGTTATTTTGAAATGTTTACAATATAGTCACTTCGTGATTTTCCTAGTACATATTCTTTCCCGCAGGCACATTAACCCTCTGTGCTACCCTATGATTTCACTAGACAAAACACATTCTCTTGGCTATAATGGCACTCACAGTGCTCAGATCGCAAACTTGATTGTCAGTATCGTTTTTACATTATGTGCACTATGAGACTGAAGTAAAAGGACAGTGATCCAGTAAGCACACATTCTTGGAGTACAATTATGTATTTTATTGCCCCATGGGCAATGTTGCCTGTACAAACTGCCAAGTAAATATGTTTTGCACCTGGGAGTAGTTTGTGATTTAAAGGCCTTGTTTAAAAAAATATCCCAGTAGGCCTAGTAGCCCTTTCATTATATGCAGGGCCATTATGTAGCAGAAAGGACTAAAATATGCCGTGGGGTTGACTAATTATTGTGGCAAAAAAAGTCCTTTATGCAGTTACAATGCCAATAGCTCCAACTCAAGTAAATGCAAGACCTGTTGCATTCCAAATGCTTGTTTTACATTAGTATCACCAGGCTTCTGATAGCAGGGCCTGATAACGAGCACTGCTCAGTCAGATGTATAACCCTAGCTGAGCCTGGGGCACAGAGGTGAAGAATGGAAGCTGTAAGCTATTTAACTCCCAAATAAAAGTCTTTGCCAACTAAACGTGAGAACAAAATGATGTATCTGAATAAATGACAGAACATTGCAATGAAAAGTTATCTTATTGATTAAGTTAACACTTCATTTTAATTTTCTCCCATTTGACAGTGTGGCATTTACAAACTAAAAGCCTCCTGCTCCCAGTAGCCACTGGGCCATATGTTTAACTGAAAAATATAAAAAAAAATTTAAATAGGAGAAATTTAAAGTGCAGAAAAATGATCCATATTTTGAACATTCTTTCAGAACATGTTTCTGTACTTTAAATTGTTCCTATTAAAAATAGTTGTATGTTTGTGTTACATATAGGACAATGCTACATATGATGTAAGGTATGTCCTGTGCCGCAAGTACATCCAACACAGACTCTCAGTCACCCATACACACATATATCCCATTCCTACGCACACATGTTCAGACATCCCCAAAGATCATGCTCTCACTGACATATAGGAGCATTTTTACAAGAAAGTGGCGCATCAGATGTGATGCGTCACTTGTTTTGCACGTCCTGCGCCCCTTAACGTCATCATGGTAGCACGTCTTTACTATACAGTGCACGTTAGAAGAATAGCATCATAATTTATTACGCTATTGTGCTGCTTTGCTTGATTAGCCCTAGTCCAGCAAACCACAGGGAAGCCCGCGGGTTATTATTGGAGTGTCACTTTAACACCTGCCCTGAGCAGGTGTTAAAAATGATGGATAAAATGGTTCAGTGAAATCTTGTAAATTCACTGCGCCATTTTTTGGGCCTACCTCCGTGGGAATGCCTCCTTGCATACATTATACCTGGCACAGGCATAATGTGTAGCAAGGGGTTACAAAGTGGTGCAATACATCCCACCCTCTCTCTTCTGGTTTCGCCTATTGACCATACTCGAGCATCTGTAGAAGGCTCTCACAGATGCACCTCTCCCCTCAAGAGGATTCACTCAAAGGAGTGGGGCCTCTCATGCCCGGTCCAAGCATGCAGTATTTCCAGGTTATTTCTAAGGTCATCCCTGAGAGATGAGTGATTAATGATGCTAACGTGGCAGATGAGAGTTATGGGATGCCTGTGTTCATCCCCGAGATTCCCTAGAAACTGACTCAGCATATGTTGCTAGGTGACCCGCATTTGCTTCATAATTTAAACCTTTCATGTTTATAGTGGCATTCAAATTTTGAGTAAATGTGTACTGCCGCCAAGGATGCCTCCTAGAAAACGAGGGCCTAGGTAATAAGGTGGGTGTCGGCACCGGCATTGGCGGTCAACTTGAGATTGTATGAAAACATAGAAAATACAGCTCTGAATCATAAATGTTCTCAGGACGCATGAATATGACAAACCAGTTTGTTAGTTTAAGAAATTAATTGGAGCAATTAATTGTGGCAAATACGTCATTTTACAACATTAATTGAACATGTGGTAGACATCAGAACAATTATATTTCATGGCTGTGGATCAATCCTTCCCAGCAGGGCTTCCTCATCACCACAATAAAATATAAGCTTGTGTGGTTCCTATTCAAGTCTGTTTCCATTCATGATTCACTGATGCATTAGTGTTGTGGTCAAGAAGACAAGTGGACAGCTCCACCACTGTGAAGGAAGCGTTTTTAACTAAATTGGCTCCTGTCCAAGACACACTTTCTTCAAAATTAGAATTGTTTTTAAACTGTATTACAATCCATTAAAATGAAAGCCATAAAAACAGAAGCAGGGCTATAATCATGGGTCACAGGAAATATGCGGCAGGCGAGTAACTAAATTATGCGGCAAGAAAACACAAATTATGTTAGGTATGTTTTCTGATAGCATGATGTAATTATTTTGTCACTTATACACAGTGCTTAATTTGTTAATAAAAATGTGCTGGTGCCCAAAAATCTCCTCTTAAACATGCAGCTGCTGCAATTAAATGTGGCCTCAGGGAATACTGAGGCAGAGTGATCCTGAAGCCAACTCGGGCCTCTTCAATCCATTTACAGCCACTCCCTGCCTCTTCAGCTCACTCTTGCAGCTTTCTCGCATTGTGATGCTTTTTCGTTTTTCTCTTCCTCCGTCTTTCCCAAATGTGTCTTTTGCTCGCAGTAAATGCTTGAGGCAGAAAAGTAAGCGCCGGCCCTCCAAAATAAGTGCCAGTGCTCTGCTCCGGAAACAACAAGCACAAATTAAGCACTGCTTATACACCTGATAACTCTGCCTGGTCTTATGTTGCACCTCAGTTTAACACCCAAATCTAGCAATAAGCAACAGAAATCTGACCAGTCAACCTTTGCAATGGTCCTTCCACTGCACGGCAACATGCGCTGCTATGGTTTTGATAACTTTTGAACCATTTGAGCTAGAAACAACATTTTCTTGTTAAAATAATCCGATTTTTGCAGCGGATGATGGATAATGTGGCAAATACAGCAGATACATAATTATGCGAAAAACGCAGCAGCTGCACAATCGCATAGTTCCGGTGGCTCTAGCTATAATGACGGCATCTTTGCTATCTGATCTTGTTGCTGAAGCCAATAGGCCTGTCCTTAATGTGTTCACGAATGCTATACCATGCACTTTTCTTAAATGAGCATATTAAAGCCAGACCTTGTCTACAGTCAGCCAGTCTAACATTAAGGGGCCTAATCATAAAGGTATATACACGTGAATAATTACTCAAGGCTATATTTATTAATGTGCATGGATGTAACACCATACATATTTGTATTCACAATTTTCAAGTGTACCTTTATGGTGTGGGGTAGGCTTATGTGCTTCCAGCCCCTCAGATCAAGGTGTGGGGCATCATAGTACAGAATTTACAGGTGTGAAGTTACTTCTACTTTGCACTCATAAATGTAGATCTCCACTATCGTGGGGGAGATCTCCCACTGCAAAAGTATGAGGAAAATTATAATAGTTTATTGGTCTTTGAAAAAAAATTAAAATATTTTTAAGTAAGTCAAATATAAATATAAAGTACTTTAAAAGATTTATTTTTAATATAGAAGTCATAAAATAATAAACTAAACTGTTACAGAACAGTAAATAATCAACTAGATAATGATTTATTAATTAATCAATTAAAATATTTTACTTAAATTAATAAATAATTTTACACAATGCTATCAAAAAACTCCCACATCGTTAACATTTCTATTTTTATTTAATATCTAGTAAACTGTACACAAAGTGTGCTCAATTGTTTTTAATTACTTTTTATTTTTTAATAAAAGTTACATTTATTTTTAAGTAAAGTTCCTTATTACATTTTAAAATAATTAAAAAAAACTAATAATTTATACAATTTTGCAACTCTTTCTCTCTATCCTTCTCTCTCCATATTTATATATATATATTGTCACAGTGTCCCCATAGAGGCCCTAGCAATACCAGTGCACAGATCGGGCATGATATGTATATTTTAAATGCCAAAATTATTTAATTACTTTTAACGTTAGTTCTTATAAGGTGTTACCTTATTTCCCAACCCACATTGTGTTCTGTGTAAGTGTATTGCAGAACATTCAGGGGTGCAGCTTCAGGTGGGGTGGGGGGTATTGGAGGAAGTTTTACACCGATGCAGCGATAGAGTAAATTGTACTCCATTGGTGTAAAACTTTCAGGGCCTCTTTTAAGAGGCCCTTGCACCACCCGAGAGTGACTTTTAGCGATGCTACAGTGGCGCAATGCCCTGTGCCTTATTTGCAAAGTGGCGTTAAGCTACGTTTTGTGGCTTAATGCCGCGTTGTAAATACGGCCTCTTTACACGCATCACTTAGCGTGAAAGGGGCATGCAATGGGTGATGATGTGGGCATTCCACCACAACACCCACTGCATTTTGGCGCTGCCCCAGATTTACAATTTACCTGAGGCAGCGCCAAAATCTAACACAACCCCATGGGTGCAACAAGGAGAAATACCTTTATTTCTCCTTATTTTTGCTTTTTCTATGTGAGCTCCATTCTGCAGCACACACAGAACGAGCAAAATGTTTATGTGCAGGAAGGTGTCCCTTCCTGCATGTTTGACCTGGCACCAATTGGTGTGGTCTCCCTGTACTTTTTGCTTCTGACCTTTTATTTTTGGATCCTGTGCTGTAATTCATTTTTGCTGGTTTTGATACTAAGTGCTAAAGTGCAAGTGCTCTCTGTCTAAAAGATATTGGTAATTGGTTTTCCATGATTGGCATGTTTGATTTACTGGTAAGTCCCTAGTAAAGTGCACTACGGGTTCCCTGGGCCTGTAAATCAAATGCTACTAATGGACCTACAGCACTGATTGTGCCACCCACATGAGTAACCCTGTAAACATTTCTGCAGTGTCTGTGTGTGCAGATTTTGCACTGCCAGATCGACCGGGCAAGTGTACCTACTTGCCAGGCCCAAGCCTTCTGTTTTAGTACATGTAAGTCACCTCTGAGTTAGGCCCTAGGTAGCCCCATGGGCAGGGTGCAGTGTATTTAAAAGGTAGAACATATACTGGTGTGTTTTACATGTCCTGATAGTGAAATACTGCCAAATTCGGTTTTCAGTATTGCAAGGCCTATCACTCGCATTGGTAAACATGGGGACTGCCTTTAAATGTCTCTTAAGTGTAGTTTCCCATTAGGAGCAGACGGAGATTTGAAGTTTGGGGTCTCTGATCTCACAATTTAAAAATACATCTTTTGGTAGAGCTGTTTATTAGATTGTCTGTTTGAAAATGCCACTTTTAGAAAGTGGGCATTTTCTTGCTTAACCGTTCTTTGCCTCTGCCTGCTTGTGGAATCCACGTCTGGATCAGACTGATAGTTGGGGTGTTTGTGAATTCTCTAGACAGTGACACAAAGGGAGTTGATGTGTCCTACATATCCTGATCAGTCTTCCTGGTCTAGATTGGGGGGGGGGAGGAGCTGACACCTGCACCTGAAAGGGCTGTGCCTGTCCTCACACAATGCAGTCTCCAACCCCCTGAAGTGGATTTGGAGCCAGGCAGGGGCAAGGCAGGATTTTGTGAACAACAAAGACTTTCCTTTGAAGTTTTCCTACTTCAAAGGCAGAAATGAGGATATGTAGTGGACCCAAAACCCCAAACTTTCAGATTACTTCTTAATTTAGCAGGAACCTCTGCCAAGAAGAGCTTGATGCTTGAGGAGGACCTGCCACTCTGCCTGTTGCTTTGCTATGGTGGCCTGCTGCTGCTGCTGCTTCTGCTTCTGCCTTAAGAGGGAAAGGACTGGACTTTGCTTTTGGATATCCTGCTTGTGAAGTTTCTACAAGGGCTTGGACTGAGCTTGCTTCATGTTAAGAAGTCTCAGGGACATCAAAGACTTCACGTGCCAGCACCTGGATACTCCTGCTGAGGACCCTGACATGCCAAGTGGTGCCTATTCCAGTTTCTGGGCCCCTGAGAGTGTAAGTTGGCCTAAGAATAAGAAGAACCAGGCACACCAATTCCAGACGACTTCAGAACCGGCGCCGCTGCAGGACTCTGTGCCGCTGGGCCCGATTCCCCCGAGCCTCAATGAAGACCCACAACTCTGTGATTCCCGAAGCGCTGTGTTACCGACGCCCGTGACACCCAACTCTGCTGCGGCACCTGTAGGAAATTTGGGGGCCTTGGAGTGTTCCTTAATATCTTCTATCCAAGGTTTCTGGAAAACTATTTAGCCCTGGTGTGCTCTCCACTGGTGGCATCCTGTATTCTGTGTTGGTGGATAGTTTGTGAGTCTTTATGTACTCTGTGAAAGCAGGGTTCTTCTTCAGTCTTTTTCGAATGGGAGATTGCAAACCAGGAAAATCCTCCTTGCTAATTTCTAAACTGAGTCAACCTATTTACTTTTAGAAGGTGTTGCTTTATTGTGTATTAGTCCGTATCCATCCTAGGGAAACAAAGTTTAATTCTAACCCCACAGCCCGTTCCATGGCCCTCGCTACCTTGAAGCACAGGCAGTGCTGCTTTGGGGTTTCTGCAGTGGCTGGGTCCCTTCTTACATGGTTGATTTAAGGAAATTCCATACCTTGCAGGAACTTTGAAAAATTATCTGCCCACTAACACTGAGTAAGCCTTTTGGTCTTCTTTGACTCCTCTCAGAAGCCCCACAATCCCTGGCTTAAGAGACCTTCCTGGAAACTTAGCTTTGATTCGTCCTGAGCTAAATACTGGGAATCCTGCAATGCTGTCTCCAAGAGCCCATCTTTGTAATACTGTGATTACTAAACTTTTTGTGCAGAATATCAAGGGTCTGACAACTCTGCATCAAGTGCTGGTGCAACTTAGCCGAACAGTTATCTGGCAAAAATTAATAATAAAAATGAATGCGTCATATGTGTATGTGCAAGCTGTGACTTTAATTCAGTATTTCATTTATTTTAGTGCAGAATCGACCCAGGCCTTCCAAAACCTTAATGTTTCATAAATGCTGTGCTATGTATGGATGTATGAATGAATTTGGTATTTGCAAATAACAAGCTGAGAATTCATCAGAGCACTGTACTGTGCCACAGGCAAAGACACAATCAACAAGTGATTTGAGGAGAACCTGGAGTTTCAGACTGGAGGTGGACTGATATTTTGTTGTGTCATAGTGTTCTTTAAAAAGATGCTTCTTCGTGTCTTTTCAAGATTGGAGCGTTTTTGGACAGGCCTTGAGTCTGATGGTGTCCTGTCTGAATGTATGAGAGAGTCACCAGGTGAGGTGGGCTTGTCAACCAGATAGATGGTAGGGACAGTAGAGGCAGTAAAGTTCAGTCCTGTGTGTGGGTCATGTGGTCATATTTCTTCAGCCCTTGAAAGAAGCATGCCATGGCATGGCTATGAGTGCAAGGATGGTAACTAACACCAAGACGAAGGTAGGGAAAAGAGTACGGAATTCCCAACATAGAACATACACAAAGGTTTAGTGAGTAGAATGTACCAGAAGAAATGCATCAGGGCAGCAGACTATAGGAGGGGGATACCACAAATCATCTCTTCGTAACAGAAATGAGACTGCAAATTCAATATACCCAAATGTGTAACACAACTCAACAATGAAGGAAATGTCTATAATATTGCTAGAATGCAGATGTCCCCAGGACAGCCCATGACATAAACCCAAAAGAAAACCTAACGTGCCATGACTTTTTAACAAAACATATAACCCTCAAGATTCACCAGTACCCTCATGACTCTTCTTTGTGAGAGGACTAACTCACATCTTCTGCAATCGACAGTGGACTCAGCAAACTCTTTCCTGTTGTGTTGTCATCGCTTAGAACTCCCATGATTACTACCCACACGACCATCACACAAAGCCACTCTGCTCAAATTCAAAATCCCTTCATTAGAGTTTTTTATGGCATTCCTGAATAACGTAATGACCCACAAGTGTTTGGAAAACTTGGACAATTTCTCTCCTTTCACTGGGGTCTTTATCTTCACTCAGTGGCCAATTTCCATCTTAGCCTTTTTCATAATAAAACTTTGTTTCCTCTGCAAGACCACTGATATTTTTCGTGACATGCCTTCAGCAATCACTTTAAAACACCCATTCTTCCACTGTAACCAAACAGGAACCAACCAACAGTTGGGATTCTATTCTCAGAACAACTAAAAAAGACTTTTGGCTGTAATTTGATAAGATGTCACTTCTTCCAATCGAACGTAAACACCTTTGTCAACTGGATTCCTTCCTCGAGAATGGGATTCAACCTTTCTACAGTGCTATTTGTCTTGGGATTATACAAAACTCCTTCTTTCTAGTGAACAATGGCACAGTCCTAAAGTAATCTTCCATTTCTTTGAAGCAATATTTCACCCAAATGCCTGTCTGAATTACTTTGTGAAACACTTACTTATAAAGGTTTCTTGTAAGTCCTTCTTTACACTACCTGTACTTGTGTCATTGGTTCAATGCAGCTACGGCCTCCACTACAACAAATTCACAAGCCCAAAAGTATAACAGAAGCCAATCTCCCCATTCAACAGACCCTCCATCAATTCTAATGAAACTTCTTCCAATAGTACCCTCAGCAGTCTTCTGCAGAAGATAGGAGGTATGAAGGTTTAGAGTGCTATGCCATTTATGCAACACTTGTGACTTTATTTTTTACATTTCTTTTATTAAGGTTTTCTTGTCGAATACCTGATAGTACCCTAGTAAATGGTACAAACATGTGAATATGTCTTACACAAATCTAAGGAGGATATAAAAAAACAGAGAAGCAAAATGCATAAACAAAATAAAAAAGCTAGTATATTCCCACTAAGCAGGACACATCACCATGTATTAAACCACATCATAGCCATAAGGACACAAACTACAGGCCAGTGGGTGCAGTCTCTCCTTGCCACCACAACTGCAATACTGTCCCCAGTTCAATTGCTGGACTCTTGTATAGTTTCCAAAATTCTATTACCAAACACTTGACTTCTGTATAAATACCAGGACATCAAAATGAAGATACAACCTCTGGTTTGTCTTGACAATTCACATATAGCCTTCTTAAGCTAATTCCAGTATCCGCTTTCATGGAGTTCTTCGGGCTACCAATATAATGTCCCTGAAGATCAAATCATCCTTCCTAGAAAGATGACCTTTTACCAAATAAAAGTCCCTCAGTCCAGAATCTACTTGCGATATCTCCATCCACCCTTTTTTAAAGGCCTGACCATACCCTGCACATACATATCTTCCACCACATTTCTCTTCCAAAACCTTCTCAGAAATTATACTATCTCACAATGAATATGTTCTCTTGATCACAGAAGTGATCAAGCACTGTATCACCCTGTTACCCCAACACTAAGCATGGTAAATAATCTGCTTCACAGTTACTCACACCAAGTAAATAGTGACCTTCAATGGAGAACTACTGTAATCTTATGAACCACTGTCTGATGCATGACAGCATAAAATCCAAACCACTATCAGAATTCCTAACACAGAGCATTCACAAAAGTTCCATAAGTGGTATGTACAAGGGAAATGCATCAGGGAAGCAGAGGGTCTGGGTGGTGGGAGGGAAGGCTCAAGGCACAACACTATGGGCTTAAAAAAAAACACCTGCTGAATGACCTCATTCATATTTGCATCGTCTTTTTTCTTTTTCGGTTCAAGTTTATTTTACTGATGAACTCACACCAGTCCCTCTGTAGGCAACTGAAAAATGATTACAGCACCTAGTGATTCTAGTCTATATTGCACATGACACAGAACATTTTAAGAACAATCAGTCAATTACATAATTCCAAACCAAAGAATATGTTCTTGGTGATATGAGACATAAAGAATGCCAAAATGTTGTCCTGACATACTGTATCTTTGCTACTGATGTTGCTTTAGTCTGTTGGCTTCCTTCCCAGGGCTCAAGGGACAATTTGCTGGATTCTGTACTCATAGGCTGTCTTCTCATTTTATTTCTGCTTTTACTTTAATCAGTGTTGATTCAAATCTTAACCTCCTGGCTTTCTCCTCCATGAGGGGCTTTAGATGTGGAGGTCACTGATCTTTTCATCAATGGCCAATGGTGCAATGGTGTTGTCCATTGCTGTCCCTGAAAGGGTATTTGAAAGAGGTCAAATATGTGGCACTTTTCTTATGTCTTCATCCTCTTCTTTCTTCAGCCCATTCATTTGGTAATTATACGGAATGACCTTTCATCTCTTTGTGTCTTTCAAGGATCCATACGTTTTTTCTCATTGTCTGCTTTCTGTTGCTTGAAGCTACAAGGAACACTTCAGTGATTAACAAACCTTTGAGAATTATGACTATGTTTTGGCAAGAAGACAGACTCAATCTCCAAAATAAATTAGAATGCCATTGGCCCTGCTGTTGGATGTGTATATATTTTTGCTAAAGGAATATGAATCTTAAGTTCCCAAAGCTTACCTCACCAAGATGAGGACGTCCCTTGCCGGGTAAAAGTGGAAGAGAAACTGAACATTCAGTACACTCCGACCAAGCTAAAACAGCAATAAATTAATTGGGCTATTCACAGGCTAAGGTGGGCTACACATCCCTCGTACTACCATTATCTCTCCTTTGAAGCAGTGTCACACAGCATTCAAGGTAAAATCCCAAGGATGTTGGAGAAGCATATAACAAATACACAATGCAATACAGTCCAAAAATAGAAGCTTTGAGTTTCACATATAGGTAGAAACAAAAACATAAAAAAATGACTGACTATACACTAAGGGCCTGATTTAGATTTTGGTAGATGGGACAACTCTATAACAAGCGGCCTGTCTGCCAAATTACAATTCCATTATATTTTATGGTCGTCATAATAAGGTGGACGGGATAACTGTCACATTTGTGAAGGACTAACCCATCCACCAAACTCTGAATCAGGCCCTTAATGTTTGAATGGAAAAAACATTTTCCTCAAACTTTAACTGTGAGTGAAATTCAACATCTTCAACTGCAGTCCAAATGGTATAACAGTCCCTTAACTGTTTTATTAAACAGTTCTAAGATACAAAGAGAACATTTCATCCAATGAATAGTCTTTAAAAATACTAGATGTCCACCTATGTGCCCAGTGAATCAGGGTGCTTGAAAAAGGAGGGTGGACTGGTGTGAGTTCACCATCAAAATAAACCTAAAGCATGGAAAAGGATGACTTTGGGATGCAGTCAGGATTGTGGGATGAGTCTCACCACGGGTCTGTGTCATTTAGTACTACAGGCTGCGTCATGTCAAAAGGTACAAGACAAAACACAGTTTAGTCTTCTTTTTGTTATTCAATTTTCCCACGATGCTAGGTCACTAACATTAAACCTTCTCATCTCAGGATATCCTCACTTGGAGCATGCCATCAGGTGTTTACTGACCTTCCAAATTTAAGATAAAGCTACCAAATGCGGATATAATGAACATAGAAGTCTTGGAAGCAAGGGTCAGGAATACAGTGGTGTTTGGCAACAACAATGTTTCAAAAGGAAATAGGGTAAAGTGTATGAAAGGTGTTCAAAGTGGTTCCACACAGCTTGGTAAACTTTGAGCCTTTGATTTCTAGAATTTTTCAAATCACTCTAACAACTAACAGTATGTTTAGTGACTTATGCCATTCATCCACTTTTTGATGTTGTGTGATAATCTAGGGCTCGCTGGAGGGAAGCTTTCTGGTCCACCAGATCTCATGTCATACAATCCAGTGACCTATGCATACCAATATATTACAAACCACACAGGGTAACCCATTAGAAACCCAAAGGATCTAAGTACATCATTTTACAAAACAACATTGATCCATCAGGAAAGCTAAACCCTTATTAATATCCTCCAGTATAGAACTAAACCATCATTGGAAATCAATCCTTTATTTCATATACAAAATATAGGCCCTCATTACAACCCTGGTGGTAAATCCCCCTTTCCACTGTGCAGAAGACCGCCAACATACCGTTGTGGCAGCGGAATTCCGCTACAGGTATTACGACTGACAGGTCGGAATCCGCCACAATACAGACACCCACACGAGTCCGCCACACCAAAAGGTCAGTGATAAAATGGCGATACCAAAACCTACACCGTCACACCAACAGGAATACGCCCACAGTATCACGACCCACGAATCAACGCAGCGGTCTTTCAACCGCAGTAATCCATTGGCGGTACACACAGCTGCGCTAAAAATACACACACATTTACAAAACACAACCACATTGGACAATTCAAAATACACACACCTGACACACATACACACACCAGACCCACACACCCAATCCAATATAAAGCACAAACCCACATCACCCACAAACCCTTACAACCAAAATTCAGAAAGAAGGCCAGAGAGAGAAAATACCTAACACAACACCAGCTTCCACAGACACACAACACCATCACGTCTACAACATCCATGCACCTCAAACAACACACACCAACACATCCCCTCACACATCACAACAGACAGCACCTCACACATCACCCACACCACATCATGGCACCTCAAAGACACCCCAGGTTCTCTGAGGAGGAGCTCAGGGTCATGGTGGAGGAAATCGTCCGAGTAGAGCCACAACTATTCGGATCACAGGTGCAGCAGACGTCCATTGCAAGGAAGATGGAGCTTTGGCGGAGAATTGTCAACAGGGTCGACGCAGTGGGACAGCATCCAAGAACACAGGATGACATCAGGAAGAGGTGGAACGACCTACGGGGGAAGGTACATTCCGTGGTATCCAGACACCAGATTGCTGTACAGAGGACTGGCGGTGGACCCCCCCCCATCTCTTCCCCCACAACCAACAACATGGGAGGAGCAGGTCTTGGCAATAATGCATCCTCAGGGCCTCGCAGGAGTATCAGGAGGACTGGACTCTGGTAAGGCAAATCTTTACTACTTTATCCCCCCCACCCCACCTGCATGCCATCACATACTCCCACCCTTACCCTCACACCCATCACCCCAACAACCCACAGATACCCCACTAACACAACCCACACATCCCAAAATCAGGCCCTGCATGTAACACCAATGCATGGACACCCATCACCAAAGCATGTCCAGTAGAGAGACTCGCTCATGCCCCAAAATCACCAATCACACAAGGGCCACGGCAATAATGCGAGCACAGGAGTAGAGGGTAACTCACCCATTGCACAAGATGGCACACACAGACACAATAACTATGCATTTACACCCCAACAGGACCCATACCCAATGTCACGGGACAGGAGGTGCCAGACATATCCAGCCCCCCCCCCAGAAGAGGCCCACAGTGATGACAGCAGCTCTGCACGCCTGGACCAAGATGACCTGCCTGGCCCATCAGGGACCTCAGGACTTTCAGTTCCCCTGACACAGTCACAAACCACCACTGAACCTCCCCCCTCAGGAAACACCACCACAGCACCCATCCAGCGGGCCCATACCTCTGTCCCCAGGACACGTCAATAAGCAGTGTGTCCACCACTACAGGGAACCCAGGCAACCCCACTAACACAGGGCGATCAGGGACCTGGGACAGTGGCAGTGGGCACACGGTTCAAGGGACAGAGGCACAGGATAACAGGGAAGCTGGGAGGACTGTTGTGCGACAGGGGGAGGACAGGCCCAAGTTTCAGGAGACCCAGCAGCTGCAGGAGGAACACTACCTCGAGATCAGGGAGGACTTGAAGTCCATTAACAACACCCTGGTCACCATTGCAGGGGTGCTGGCAGACCTTCTCAACACCAGGAGGGATACAGTGGCACACCAATGGGCTGCTGACACTAGCCTGGTCGATGAACAGCCCTCCACCTCCGCCGGAGCTAGTGGACAGGAGGCACCGCCACAGGACCAACAGCCACCAGCACCCCTCCCCCTGCAGAAGGAGAACCACCCCGAAAACGGTCCCTGAGATCCAGGAACACGATAGAGAACATTGCCAAGACCCCAACCAGGAAATAAGATCCCCCTGATTGTCACCCTTCTGTCCCAATTTGTCACCCTGTCCACCTTAAACTGCCATTGCTCCACTTCCTATGCCCCATTGGACAATGCACCTGTGAAACAAATATACTGGACTCTGCCATGGACATTCCTCCACCATCACCCCAGCCCATTTTACAACCCCCTCCACTTATTTGCACAGAAATAAACACACTTGAATCAATCACAAAACAATCTGGAGTCAATCTGTGCTTTCACTAAAGTGTAATTGCAAAAACTCTGGAATATAGCAATGTCAATGTACTTGTTCACATACCAATGTAACACAGCTGTAGGCCAGCAGTAAACATAGCAGAGGGCACAAAGTGGGACCCAGATCTGTGAAATGGTAAGGCAAAGTAACAAGTCAGGGTCCATACACTGAGTGACAATGACAGACTTATGCTAGCTCCAACAATAGTATGAGATGTGGGAAGCAGTTACATCTTCTTACCTGTGTCTCACTGGAAGTATTGCATGATAATGTTGTTTCGGTTGTCGACATCTTCTTCTTCTGCCTCCTCTTCTTCACTGTCCACAGGCTCCACAGCTGCCACAAGACCACCATCTGGCCCATCCTCCTGCAGAAAAGGCACCTGGCGTCGCAAAGCCAGGTTGTGCAGCATACAGCAGGCCACGATTATCTGGCACACCTTCTTCGGTGAGTAGTATAGGGAGCAACCTGTAAGATGGAGGCACCGGAATCTAGCCTTCAGGAGGCCTAAGATGCTTCTATAATCCTCCTAGTTCACCCAGGTGCCTCATTGTAGCGTTCCTCTGCCGTTGTCCTGGGATTGCTCACTGGGGTCAGTAGCCATGACAGGTTGGGGTAACCAGAGTCACCTGCAAATGTCGAGGGACAAGTGTTAGACAGACACTAACTCTTAGGGACAACCCCATACCCAGACACCTATGTCAACTGTGTTGGGACCTTGGCCTCACCTATTAGCCATACACGGTGCCTCAGGAGTTGCCCCATCACTTAAGGGATGCTGCTATTCCTCAAAATTTAAGCGTCATGCACAGATCCAGGATACTTAGCATTCACATGGGAGATGTACTGGTCTGCCAAACACACCATCTGCACATTGATGGAATGGTAGCTTTTCCGGTTTCTGTACACCTGTTCATTCCTGCGTGGGGGACAAATGCCACATGTGTACCATCAATGGCATTAACGATGTTGGGGATATGTCCCAGGGCATAGAAGTCACCTTTCACTGTGGGCAAATCCTCCACGGAGGGAAAACGATGTAGCTGCGCATGTGTTTCAGCAGGGCAGACAACACTCTGGACAACATGTTAGAGAACACGTTAGAGAACATTGGCTGGGACATCCCTCATGCCATGGCCACTGTTGTTTGAAAAGACCCACTGGCCAGGAAATGGAGTACAGACAGAACCTGCACTAGAGGGGGGATTCCGGTGGGATGGCGGATAGCTGAAATCAGGTCTGGCTCCAACTGGGCACACAGTTCGATCAAGTCTGTATGTGATAATGATGTGTCTCTCTTCCATTGTCGACAGGTCCACCAGGGGACTGTACTCCAGAGGATACCGCCATCTCATCACCTGCCCCAGCAGACGTGCCCTATGGAGGAGAACAGCGAGCAGAGGGTCATCCAACACTTAGGTATCACAATGTGTTATTTGCTAAAATGTTGGAAAATCGCAATGTGCCGGTATCTGTCTGTATTCCAGGCCTAGATAGAAGTGAGCAGTTTTTTACCCATCTCGTGTGGCCCCTGAAATGGAGGCTGCATGACCTGCAAGGTGGGACAAGAGGAAATTAGGTAACTGCTCTGGCGTTGCACACTGTCACAGTGGGCAGTTGAAGACCGCTGCGCAATTTAGCATTGGTTAACATTGGGCCCTATGGGTCCGAGGAGCCAATGACGATGTACGCCGCCGGTGATGGTACGCACTGCTGCGGACGTGGCAGCCATTTTCTTACTGTTCACTCACTTGATACCTGACCTTCATAAGGAGCGGACCTACACTGCAAGTGCTGCTGTGACCTGTGTCTGGAAGCGACGATGGCTACAGTGTCTGAGCAAAGGGTTCCTGCCTTCACTTCGGAGGAGTCGGAGAAAATGGTGGATGGGGTGCTCCCCAGTACACACAACTGTACGGTCCTCCAGACAAACAGGTGAGTACACTGTGAGCATGGTGGATGGCACCTGAGTGTATGGAGTGTCGTGGATGGAAGAGGGTGGGGAGGGGGACAGGCCAGCATGTCAGGATTGTGTGTGTATGTATGTCTGGGCCAGGGTGGGAGGTGTTTGGCAATGTGTGAGATGAAATGTACGGGCTAGAAACATCCATTTTTATTTCACTTTTCCTCTAGGTCAGCGCCCACCAGAAGAAGGGTATTTGGCGTGCCTCGCCAAGGACATCTGGACCCTGGGGGTCTACCATAGACGGAGCACCCACTGCCGTAAAAGATGGGAACAAGAACATGGCGGAGCCCCAGCTGGGGATGGCCTCCCAACGTGGAAGGGGTGCCCGTCGCACCATGACACCCCTGATGTACCAGATCCTGCCGGTGGCCTATGTGGAGTTGGATGGGCGCTTGAGGGCATCACAGCAGCCACAAGGGGTTGAGTACACTCTAATTCAGCTGACTCTGCGCACTTTACGAGGTGTCTGGGTGGTCGAAGTGGGCTGTGGTTTCCCCTAGGCCAGGGGAAACTTGGTAGGCTAGGTCCCTTGTTAGGCAGGCTCTGTGGCACCCCAACCCCACTACTGGTAATAGCCATCTACACCTAGTCAGGCTCCTGTGACTTCCAGGTGTGCAGCAATTGGGCTTAGGCCCCGTCCCCCATGGGTATGTGAATTTGCTAGGAACTGTTAGTGCATGGCTTAGTGCATAGGGCTGCTCCCTGTGTGTTGTGTCCGCCAACGGTAGTGGTGTTGCATGCACTGAACATGTGTTTCTTCTGTCTTTCCTCCCTTTATGTTTTGTCTCCCTGTTCTTGCGTGCAATAGCATCATCTGGCGGAGGAGCAGTGGCACCGGAGCAGGAGGGAGGTGCAACCCACTTGGCCCTGGAGGGTGAAGCAACAGAGTCTGAAGCCACCAGTGGGACGGAGGGCGAGGGGAGCTCCACGACGTGGACAGGAGCATACACCAGCGACAGCGACTCCTCCTCTGATGGGAACTCCCTTGCGGTGGCGGGCACCTCTGTGCCGACCGCATCAACAGGTACAGCCACCACCCCCCACCAGCACCGCCCTCCCAGCACCCCCTCAGCGTGTGTCCCGTGCCCGCTCACCCAGGAGGGTGGGCATCTTCTTCGCCCCAAACACCTCAGCCCCTACCCCAGTCAGCCCTGCTTCCCTCAGTGAGGAGGCTATTGACCTCCTGAGATCCCTCACTGTTGGGCAATCTACCATTTTGAATGCCATCCAGGGTGTTGAGAGGCATTTGCAACAAACAAATGCATACCTGGAGGGCATTCATTCTGGGTAGACGGCCCAGCAGGGAGCATTTCAGGCTCTTGCCTCAGCACTGATGGCAGCCATTGTCCCTGTGTCCAGCCTCCCTCCTCCAACTTCCTCCACCCAGACCCAATCCCCTGTTCCTCAGCCTATCCCAGGCATACCATCAGAGCAGCATGGACACTTATCAACACACAAGAGTGGACATGGCAAACATAAGCACCACACATCCCACAGGCACTCACACAAGCACCATCCCCATGCAGACACAGCAACATCCACTGCCTCCACTGTGTCCCCCTCCTCCACATCCTCCTCCTCCCTCCCTGTATCGTCTCCACTCACACCTGCATGCACTACATCCTCAGCCACTACCTCCATCACCAGCACGCCCATCACCACACACCGCTCACGTGCAATCACCACCCCCAATACCATGCACACATCCCCTGTGTCCTCTCCCAGTGTGTCTGTGAGCCCTCCTCCCAAAGTACACAAACGCAAGCACAAACCCACCCAACAGCCATCCACCTCACAACAGCCTCCGGCCTATGCGCCTTCACCCAAATTCAGCAAACGTACACCTCCTACAACCACTACCTCTTCCTCCACTCCCAAAACCCCTCCATCTTCCCGTCCCAGTGTGTCTAAGAAGCTTTTCCTGGCTAACATTGACCTCTTCCCTACACCTCCCCCCCGTCCTTCCCCTAGGGCCAGGCTTTCCAGGTCCCAGCCCAGCACCTCAGCCACCAAATCCCCAGGCACAGTGGTGCCAGCAACTGTGAGGTCATCGAGTGTGCCACCCATCAGGGCTGCCAGTGTGCCACCTTGCGAGGCCAAGGACATTCCGCCACCTTCCAAGGTGAAGAAGGTGCCCACTTCCCAGAGGGCGAAGCCGCACCTACCAACCACCAAGGGTGCCGCCAAAACAAAAGGGGACAGTGGCAAGACACCTGCGGCACCATCAAAGGTGGGGAAGGGACAAAAGCAGAAAAGCAGGTCAGGACAGGGCACAGTGGCACCGACTGAGGGACTAGTGTCACCCCTTCTGTCAACACACCAACCTATACGGCAGCGAACATTGCAACCTGCCCCGCCACCAGCACCGCAACCTGCACCGCCATCAACACTGCCACCTGCACCGCCACCAGGACCGCCACCAGCACCGCCACCTGCACCGCCACCTGCACAGCCACCTGCACCGCCACCTGCACGTCTGCAGCCTCAGCAACAGTCCCCAGCATCTTCCCAGTGGGCAGCCATCCAAGGCTGAAGGAGACGTCCTGCTGTGTCCCTCACATGGTGCTGACACATGCACCACCGTAGCACACACACCCAGGTGAGGGAATGGGACCGGCCACACTGCATGTGGAGCACTCTGGGCACCAAGCCCCCTCCAGAACCAGTGGAGAATCACATCCACTACCTCAGTCCTTGGCAGGATGAAGCACTCTGGGCACAAAGCCCCCTCCAGAACCAGTGGAGAATCACATCCACTACCTCGGTCATTGGCAGGATGAAGCACTCTGGGCACCAGGCCCCCTCCAGAACCAGTGGAGAATCACATCCACTACCTCAGTCCTTGGCAGGATGAAGCACTCTGGGCACCAAGGCCCCTCCAGAACCAGTGGAGCATCACATCCACTACCTCAGTCCTTGGCAGGGTGAAGCACACTGGGCACTAAGCCCCCTCCAGAACCAGTGGAGAATCACATCCACTGCCTCAGTCCTTGACAGGATGAAGCACTCTGGGCACCAATGCCCCTCCAGAACCAGTGGAGAATCACATCCACTACCTCAGTCCTTTGCAGGATGAAGCACTCTGGGCACAAGGCCCCTTCCAGAACCAGTGGAGAATCACACCCACCACCTCAGTCCTTGGCAGGATGAAGCATTCTGGGCACCAAGCCCCCTCCAGAACCAGTGGAGACTGTTATCCACTTGAGAGACTGTGGCTTTGCACTCCCCTGGATAAAGCCGTGGGCAAACCCCCCACTGGAAAGACTTGTGACACTGTGGCTTTGCACTCCCCAGGATAAAGCAGTGGGCAAACCACCCACTGGAAAGACTTGAGAGACTGTGGCTTTGCACTCCCCAGGATACAGCAATGGGCTTGGAGCCCCCTCGAGGAGCAGTGGCGTTGTGCACTCATCCAGCTGAGGAGCCCTCCCTCCCCTTCCCCCTGAGGTGCCTGTTTATTTTCGATCTGATGCCCCTGCAGTGTTCTCTCCGTTTCGAGTCAGGTGTAGTTGGTGTACACATTTGTATATACTGATTTTTTAACTTTCACTATCTGATTATTCATGATTACAATTGTTACAATCATTTAATTTTGTCCTTGAGTTCTTCCAGGGTGTGGGGGGTGTATATTTAATGTTGCTGCATGTATTTGTGTGTATGGTGTTTTGGGTGAGGGTGGGGGTGGGGGTATTGCGTGTGTGTGTCACTCTCTTTTCCCTCCCATGTGTTGTAGGTGCAGTACTCACAATGGTCGTCTACGGCGTCTGTCCTGCTCCTGATAGAGCAGGAGAAAGACCAGCATGGGCAGTACGTGTACATCGGGCTCCATGGTGTCCTGGATCCTTTTTGGCTGTCGACAGGTGAGTGGTTTCCCTTCTGTGTACTGTTCCCACCGTGCTTTGGATAGCGTTGGTTCCGCCCCGGAAAAGGTGGTGGATAGGCCTCTTTTAATACAGTGGGCGGAACCTTGTCCTCCGCCGATCTGTTGGCGGTTACGGCCGTGGTGTTTGTTTCTACCGCCCTGGCGGTTGGAGTGTTAAAGTGGCTGTCTATGTTGGCGGTTTCCGCCATGGTCGTGATTCAATTTTTTTTCCTCCGGCCGGTTGGCAGTATTACCGATGCTTTACCACTGTCCGCCAGGGTTGTAATGAGGGCCATAATCTCTAAACATCATCAACATTCATAAAAAAAACCCTATCATAAACATGAATAAAAAGAAGGACAAAAGAAGTGCAAAGAAATCAAATGCTAGTGATTGTAGTCCCCTTTGTTGTATTTAACATTTTCCATACATTGATTTACACGTTGTATGATTCATTGTCTCTTTATGTGTGCGTGATGTAAAGTACTCCAACACCCTATGTTTGTAAGAGAGACACTATAAAACATATGAAATACATATTAGAGAGTGGCTGTGGAGAGATGAGAGGCACTGTTAAAGGGTGATGGTGAGTAAATCATTGAAGAGCCCCAGTAAAGATTGAGTTATCCTGATGCACTGTCATGTCATCATTTACTATGCTGTAAAAACTAATACAGTTGAATACATAATTTTGCAACTTCTTCCCAGATTTCCTTAAGGAGGGGAGAACACACCTAGCCCCATTGTAGTGGTCAGGCTTGCTTCCTATGCAACATATGGGGACTGGTCTAATAAAATTTGCCAGGGCTGCTTTGGTTACCCAGTACGGCCTTGTGTACATGGCATGTTTTTGTAAATTTGTAGGTCAGCTGAGGGAACTAGAAGGATACAAAGAACACAAAAATCAATTAAAAATGTGTGTGTAGCTTCATATTAATAACATGCTTCCATTTGATCATGGCTAGTGCTGAAGGACCAGAGGGGATGTGTGCATCTGAAACCAGCTCTATGGATGCAGATTCACTATTTTCTCACTTCAGTGTATTTTTGCATCAAATTGTGTTCTTGTCAGTGGGCCAGAAGGACTTTTGCACAATGCTATTGTATTTGACAGAGCACCAAGGATAACACTCTGTCAGCCATATGTAAGTCTTTTCTGACCAAGCACTGCAAGCTAAGAAGATGTACAGGCCTGTAACAGAGATAGGGGCAGTCTTCCTTTGTTTATCTTAGCCAAATAAGGTACATTGCTATTCTAAAGTTTGAGCCATACATGGTCATAAATAGGAACAGACATTGGCAAATCCCGTAGGGCTGGGTTCAAAGTGCCAATGCATGAAAAATATAAGTATTCAATGTTGGTGTTAGTTTTGCTAATGCTAATGAAGTAGCAAAAAGGGATTGTTTCTGTATAGAATACAAAGAGGAGGTAAGGACTTAAATGTAACCAACTGTATGATGATTCAGGGTACTTTTCAGATGGAAAATAGCCACCCATGCATTCAAATGGAAGCACTTCCTACAGGGTGAAATGTTACACTAACAGCAAATTGCATGAGGTGAGAGAGGAAAATATTACTCTGGGGGACCAAAGCCTACTCTATGTATTGGTCACAATAGGGCTTACAGACAGGTGCCTTTTAAGCCAAATCTTAAAATGTTGACCTGACCAGACTGAGCAAGGGGGGTTTCTGACTGTGTATTTGTGCCTGAATGCCTGGTACATAGTCCAGCCAGCACGACATACAATCTGAGCTTACAATTGTCACATTGCATCAGCTGTTACTCCACATCTCGCTGCTGAGGCATAGAGGCATGATCGCATATCACTGAGACTGTTGCTTTGAGCACTCAGGCCCAGGCAACGGATTCCAGCCCTTCTAGGTGTCAACACGAAGCCAAGTGCCAAGGGATCCACCAGCGTAAATTAAATTACCCTGTATTCAGAGGCCCAGAAATAACTGGAACTCAACAAACAAAAAGCATGGATAATGGTAACAGTTATTTGTGTATATATATATACATGTACACACAATAGCACATTTGAAAAGTCTGTATATTTTACAAAGTTTATAGTGGAACTATTGTTACCTTACACGTTATCTAGACTTTAGTATAACAAAATGCAGAGTGAACCTGCATAGAAGCTGCATTGTGGCGTGAACCATGAACACAGATCTTTTCAGCTGATAAATCACACAACAATGTTCTCTCTAGGAGTGGGCAGAACTCATGTAGTTTCACTTCATGGAATTCCACGGAGTTACAGAAAAACTCTCCACCATTCAGCAGAATTCCGCCAATGGATGTAAAGTATGCAGCTCGCACTGCAATTTAGCTCCAATAGCGCAAGCAGACCTGAAAATCACTGTGAACAGCATCATGCGTTGCGCGAAAGGGCACGGCCATTCGAGTTGATCATGCTGCTGCTCAAGTAGAAAATGTACTGGAGCGGCAGCAAATCTATTTGGGCAGCAATCCTCTGACTACGACTGCTTGCGAACACCAGCGACCACACAAATTACAAAATCGCACTAGGGGATGCCAAATATCGCTTGTCAGCTCACATATTATGAAGTTTCATGGGAGAAAAGTTCTACCATGAGGCAATTGGCAGAATATGACCAGTGCTCCGTGTTAAAGAGTAATGCAGAGTGCCCAAAATTCTGCCTATTACGCAGGTACAACAAAGTAGTTTAATCTGCCCTAGTTTTCTCTTTCTTGATCCCTGCTCAAATTGCAGATCCTAACCCAATGTTAAATCAGACAGGATTTACTCCTGAAGCACGGTTTCCTCAGGGAGCCCACCTTATTCCATGCCCAGAACTGACCAGATGCCTAATATAAATTGCAGCACTCCACACGGAGGAGTACCCTTCCACACACCAGAGAGGATGACAAGCTTTAATGCCCAGAATCTGGAGAATTTAGGACCGTTGAGTGAGAGGTACCACCGATACATTTATGATGTTTCACTGTACAGCAGCTGACTGATTGGTTAAACTATTTGAGTCCACAAAGTGCAACATGTATGACAAATTGCAATGCTAGAATAGAAGAGACACCAGAGAGAAATAGATCAGTGAATATGCCAAGACTGAAATTGGAATTGAATTAAATGTTTTCAGAACATTAGATACAGCTCAATTGGAGACTTACACAGAAGATGAACTGTGGTTTATGTGCAAAGATGTTACGCAATGTGCAGGACAGGATAATGAGAGATTAGTTGAAATAGCTGAAAAATATGGTGTGTATTTTGAAAAGTCAAAGCAGCCCCTAAAAATAAGTTACAGATTGTAGTTCAGCACAAAGGATATGGTTAACATGAGATCTCCTGGGATGAAAATGCACATTAAGGAATTGCTTACATGCATTCAGAAATGGGGAGCCTCAGATAAGTGGGAAGGTAGATGGGCGAAGAAAAGAGCTCAGAAGAAAGCAAAACCAAATGTGCCTCCAGCAGGAACAAATCAAGCTGAGGACAATGCGAAAATGATGCCCATAAGAGAAATACCAGGTGCAGGTTCTGTTCATGTACCCTGGAGTAGGAGTAAAATACTGTCCTTCACACATGATTACCCGAGATTGAGAGAAAATCCTGTGGAATGGTCAAAGCAAACAGAGAGATTTGTGAAACGTTCCAAATGCCTGTGGGAAGGTTTGAAGTCGTTGTTTAATATTGTGGTTCTGACTGATTTGTGGACTGAATGCAAAGTGAAGGTTGATTAGCCTGACAGTGATTCTCAAAGAGATCCAATAACAAGTGTGCCTTCTAAAACTGTGATGAAAAAGTACTACAAAGGGATTGCATTTCTAAAAATACAAAGTGCCCCAAAAGATACCGATTAACAGAAGATTGACAGGACAGCGCAGGAGTCAAAGGAGTGGATACATGCTTACTATGAAAGACTGTTGCAGGCTTTCATAAAGCATAGCAGTAAAGAGACTATTGAAACTAAAGATACAGGTCATTTTCTGTTTGATGTATACAGGAATTGAAGGCAGACTTAAGTGAAGTGATTCAGCAGCACCTGATTTGTTGGCAGAATAAACCGATTGATGAGATCCTGGGATATGCAAAGTATTGTAGCGATGAATTGGTATTGAAACAGACGTTGAAGGAAAAGATGATGATAATGCAATTGAAAGCTGCACAGAAAGCTAGTCAGAGTCCACAGATGATGTTGAAAACTGGTGCAATGCAAGGAGTACCATAGTAGGTGAAGAATCTTGTCCACTGTAAAGGTAGAGGACGTGGTGTCAGGTAGATCAAAGTGGGGGTGTTTTTGATGTGCAGGCTTTGAAGAGGACTAATCTGTGTCATGAGTGTTGAAATTTGCTCATTGACGACAGGAGTGTCTATATAATAATGTGAATAATGAATTGCAGAACATTGGAGTTGCTCAGGTACAAGGCAATAATACAGTTCAAATCCAAAGAGTTCAAAGACTAATGTAAATATGTCAGCAAGACAGCAGATGCAGGTACAACAAAACCTGATGGCTCAATAGCAAATTACTGTTCCCTTAAAAAACATGCATCAAGTTGCAAACCCAAATCTGAATCACATAGCATCACAGTTTCCACTAATGGACCTGAGTGATGAGGAATTTTCAGAAATCCTTCAAGCCGACAGCCCTGAGGATGAAGGTTGCATGTGAGGTGCATCCCTAGAAGTAGATCAATGTGGTCCCTATGTTGATGCCAATGTTATTGGCCATGATGTGTCAGTCTTAGTTGACACCGGAGCTACACGTTTCACTGTCAGAACAGTCAAAGTGCTAAACTTGCCCCTTTCAGGAAAGAGAATCCACGTGGTCAGAGGCACAAATAAATAATTGACCAACTTATAAAGGACTATCTCCCTATAAAAAAAGGTTCATTTGAAGATGAGCACCAATTTGTGGTCTGTAATTCAAGTCCTGTAAGTGCTCGAATGAGACTTATTGTGTAAGCTGAACTGTTCTATTTTCTGCACACCCGAGGAATAGCCATCCAAAAAAATTAGGAGGATGTGCCCTGTAAAAGTGTGTCACATTGTACCCAGTGATCACATGTAATGAATTGCCTGAAGATTTAAAAGAAACAGTGACATCTGAGGTTTGGGATTTTACAGGAAAAGAAATATGACTCATCAAAGGAGTTGAGCTTATTAAAATATCATTGAAGCCAAATGCAATGTATCCAAAAACATTCCTGTATAATATGTCACCAGAGACAATTGCTGCAATTAACCCCTAGATTAATTGTTTGATTGAACAAGGGATTCTGAAAGAGATAATGGGAAGTCCATGTAACTCACCGATTTTAGGACCGTGAAAACTCAATGGAAAATATTGCATAGTCCAAGATCGAGAAATGTGACAGAGGTTGTCGTTCCATGTTTTCTCGTGGTACCAAATCTTGCAGTGATTTCATTCCAAATTCCACGGGAAGAAGAATGGTTTACCATGGTTGATATTTGCTAAGCATTCTTTTCCAGACCATTGCATGTGGAAAGTCAATTCCTCTTCACACTCAAATTCGGCAGTTGTGTTTCAGCATGGTGCTGAGTCCCACAAAGGTATACCGAGTCACCATCTATTTTCATCCAGATCTTGAAAAAGATTCTGGGGTCCCTTAAAATGCCTTATCATTCCATGTTAATCCAGAAAATGCTTGCTCGTAGCATTGAACAGCCAAGAGGCATGCAAGAAATATACACTTGCTCTTGTAAACCATTTAGCAAAATTACAGTTTTGTAAGAAGGAAGTCCTGTACTTAGCTCACAATAATCAGAAAGGTGTGAGGAATGTGTCACAAGAAATAATCTCAGCAATTATGAAAATGGATCCCCCCGCAACACAGAAGTCTGAATATTTCTGGGACTCGTTGGCTACTGTCGGCGGTGGGTTCCAAACGTTTCCCTTTTGGCTAAGGCTTTACGGAGGCTGATACACAAGGATGTGTTTGATCAAGTACCACTGGATAACAATTGCACACGTGCACAAGTTTATGCTAAGTACCAGGTCTGGGGATGCCGGATTACAAAAAAAAATATTGCTGAGACAGGGATAGAAGTGCTCTCTCAGTTTTGACACAGCTGCATGGAAATGCGCATAAGACTGGCCTATTTTTCTGCTACACTTGATCCTGTGGCTTCAGCGCTGCCTGTTTGTTTAAAGGCGGCCACTGCCTTGAGCACCAACATTGAACAGTGTGAAGGCATTGTTATGGGTCATTTCCTGAACTTTTTTATCCCCCACTCAGTGGAAATTCTATTGACCAGGACAAAGACCCAGTACTTGACAAGTGCCCGTTTGACCCATTATGAGCAAGTTATCTTTGTATAATCAAATGTAAATATTGAGTAATGTACAGTTTTGAACTCTGCAACATTTTTGCCAAGTCCTGTTGAAAATCCTAGTGACTGCAAGAATGAGGTTGAGAACGAATGTCTCGATGTGACTGAATTGTGCACCAAACCAAGACCTGACATTCAAGATGTCCCCTTAGATGAAAATGACTATGTCATGTTGGTTGGTGGCTCCTGTTTAAGGGATAAAGATGGTACCCTGAGAGCTGGTTAAGCAGTTTGCACAGTCTCAGGTGTAATAGAAGCCGCCTGGATTTGAGGAGTCTTTTCTGCCCAAGTAGCCGAATTGGTCGTTCTTACCAGAGCATGCTGTATTTCTAAACCACTTAAAGTGACAATTTTTGCTGATAGCCAGTATAGTTGTGGTGCTGTTCATGATCTCGGGCAGTTGTTTTCCCAGAGAGTTAATGACCTCCTCTGGATCCCCTTTCCAGAACGTTGATAAGATTTACAATTTTTTTAATGCATTACAGTTGCCTGCCAAGATTGCTGTTGTCAAGTGTATGGCTCACAAAAGGTCTACTAATCATGTAACCTTAGGCAATAATAATGCAGATGAAGTGGCCAGATACTGTGCCCTCAGTTGTACCTTTTTCAATGGAGAATGGATCAGTGATACAAATGATGAGACAAGTCAAAATTTCCTGTTAACTGCTGTTGATATATGGGAGGAAGTAAAGAGATTGCAGGAAGAGGTGACAGAGGAAGAGCAGCAAAGTTGGGGCAGAGCAGGATGTGTTAAGAGAAATTAAGATAATGTTTGGGTTTCAAGTGAAGGAATAGCAGTGTTGCCAAATAGCTTGCTATCCCCTGTGGCAAGACATTACCATGGACAGGCACATATAGGTAGAGATGCAATGATCACAACATTCAGAGACACATGGTTTAACTCAGATTCAGAGTAATTGCAGAAGCTGTGTGCCAGAGATGTGTCACATGCCAACAGATGAATGTGAGTAAACGCACAGTTGTTACATCTAGTCACACTGGTAGATCGGAGGACCATTCACCAGAATGCAGCTGGATTTTATTGAGCTGCCTGTGTGCAATGATGTGAGATATGCCTTAGTCATCATAGGCATTTTCCCACATTGGGTTGAAGCTTACCCCACTAGGAGAAATGATAGTCTCACAGTAGCAAAGCTGTTACTTAGGGAATTAATACCCCAATTCAGATTCCTGACTTTTCTAGAATCAGACCAAAGAACTCAATTCAACAGTGAGCTCCTAAAAATGTTATGTGCCTCATTTCAAGTTGAGAAAAGATGATATTGCATCTATCTGTCTGATGCTTCAGGATTGATAGAACAGATTAATGGAACTCTGCAGTCCATATTGGCAAAAGTATGTGAATTCACCACATTGAAATGGCCAGACACTTTGCCTCTTGTCTTGATGGGTATGAGCAGTACACCTGACAGAAAAACTGGGTTGTCCCCTCATGAAATTATCATGGGGGAGAGCCATGAGATTGCCAGCAGTGCCTGCAAATGCACTTGTGAAAATTACTGATGACTAGGTGCTGGATTATTGCAAAGCACTAGCTGTCATTGTTTGTTCTTTGTCTCATCAGGTTGGAGAAGCTACAGCACAGCCGCAGCATGAGTTTTGTCCTGCTCTAAGTCAAGGCAAGAGGGTCATGATCAAGAAGCACCTAAGGAATACATTTTTGAACTACGTTGGAAAGGCCCTCACCAGGTGGTTTTAGTAACCACTACAACTATGAAGTGTGTAGGTCTCCCAAACTGGGTACACATGAGTCACACTTGCAAAGTTCCAGGTCTTCTAGATGAAACAGCACTTGTCCCAGAGGGTTGGTTACAGTGAGCAAGAGGGATCAGGTTCGTCAAGCTGCTAGGACCTGACAAGTGACTGCTGCAGCATGGTCTGGTGGGTTCTGAGCGAGCCAACGACAGTGGATGGTACAGAAGAGTTGAGACAGAATCAGGTGACTCTTGCAAGCTCGGCTGATGACGAAGGACCAGTTGCTGTAAGTAATAGAGCTGTACAGGGAGACAATTGGCCTAAAGAGCAGACTGTGTTATCTGTACAAGTGCCTGTGACTATTGTCGAAGAAGCTGTACTTTTTGGCACCTATTTTACCGGTGTAGAATATGGTTGCTGAAGAGTGCTCAGGCCTGTAAGTGAAAGGGTGTTTCCATCTCCCTTATCAAAGAAAATCTTCAAACAGGCCAATGAAGCCTGAAAGGGTTTATTGCCACAATAATTTAATGGTCTATGGCTACATCGCAAACTGGCCAATATTCCCTGAGCACTAGTTAGTGGAGCAAGGGCCCGGTGTAATGGCAAGACACACATTTATACACTAATACATTTTGAATATGAACACATGATTAATGTTTAAAAAACACACAAGCAGGTGTCTAGCCTGAGCTCATGAGAAGGGGTGAAAAGGCATTTGGATAGTGATAAAATATGCAAACGATTTTGTCTGGGCAAACTAGTCTGTATTCAAGCCTTCGGCATCAAGAGATGAAAACAGATCAAGGTCAGAGACACACACTTCATGTGGAATAGTTAGCATGAGTAAACAAATATGGCTGAAGCAAGTTACAGTTACACTAATGTGATCACGTATGGTTTTATGCTATCACACCCTGGAGTGGGCATTGTCAAGCCCTTGGAACAACTCTTTAAGTGGTCAGAGCAGCAATGTGGCTCTTGGGGAGGCACACTGAGATAACGAGGTGCACATTTTGCAGAGATAACCCCTCTGGGACCACACTCCAACACTGGCCAACAAACAGGTACGCTCCAGCCACACAGCTCATTATATCTCTTGTGCTACGTAGGACTCTTGGAATATACAACTAGGCTAACTGAATAATCTATTTTGTGTTGCTTAAGCACAAGTTATCTAACAAAAATGAGCTATGTCGCATAAATGTTGATTGTATTTATTTAAATCAGAGGTATGCAACCTTTTCTGTAGTAAAAATTACTTGTGTTCAATGAAAATCATCCAGAGCCACGAATATTAGATCAGACAAGCTTACATTTTTGTTTTGAATATACACTTTTCAGTTTTTGTAGGCTGGGCTGCACTGAGAAGAGCTACTTATGGGTACTAGTAGCTCATGAGCTACTCGTTGGAGATACCTGATTTAAATACATCAACATTGATGGTGGAGGTTTCAGCTGACACGTGTTTCGGTCAGGCTAAATTCACCCATGAACTTTCTCAAACACTAGGCAATCCTTCTTATCATTATAATGTCTCTGTAGCAAAACTGTATTCATTTCACTTCTTTTGCACATTTGTGTATGTGACTGATTCGTCCACCATCAAGGTAGGTCTATGTGAATCAACACCTTTAACCTTTAAGCAACAAAAAGCGTTTTGGTTTTTGGTCTAGACTGTCAATGATAGAAAGATGAATTAACTATTGGGGGCACAAGCATCTTCTATCCACACCATGGTTAATGATCTCTGGTTCATTAACTATGTTGGGATAGAGGTCCATCTGGCAGTCACTGTTCTGAAGCACTTACAAGAAAACACACAACTCTGAACAAAAAACAAAAATAATCAACATACATAATAAATGAACCAACAGAACTTCCTTTTTATTTGTACCACTTTTTTGCATTCATAGTTTTTGTTAAGTGTGGACCAGACTAGTTCAGGCATCTCTAACATGTTCTTTATTTCTCGAGTAGCCGCACTTGTTATTATTACGTTAGTTCTCAGCCACAGTCTATGAGGGATGGGCTAGAAGCAGTTTGGGTTCTATCACCTACATGTTTTGTCCCTTTGACCATAATGCTATCAAAATGAATTTTCAGTAGCAATACTGTTGAGGAGAATGAGCTACAAGGCACGTCTTGAGCTGTATCACAGACTATATTCAATGAGTAATTAAATACATACTGATCGATTGCGTGCCATTTATCAGATAGAGGTTTCATTACTCAATGCAAGCAATATCTTACAGTGATTTTATGTATATGTGTGTGTCTGTGTGTGTCCTATATCATGATTAGCAATACCTTTCTTGCAAGTGACAACAATGCCAACCCCTAAACTGGGTGTATCTGATTGCTGACTAATATGCAATGGTAGATGGACTCCTAGAAGCCTGCAACACCTACTCAGGGAGTCAACAACTGTTCAGAAAATAATATTAGCAAATTAATAAAGTCAATGTAAAATTGAAAATGTTAAAATACTTTGTAAATGGAGAACATTCTTTAGGAACAAAAACGATTGAGATACGCTATAGTCTAGTTTTTGGTTCATTTTTGTAGTTTTTTGTTTATGGATTATATAAAATATTTAGCAGTTTCTATTTGTTTGATGTGGTGGGGCTGCTGCCAATAGTGATGTCTTGGGGGTCAACTGAAGACAAAAGATTAAGACCCCATGCACGATGGTACCTCGGCTATGACAATTAGACACTGTGTTTCAGCATATGAGCAAAAAGATTCTAAAATAAAAAGCAAACTTAACGGAAGTACATGTGCTCTAAAGCACTCCCGGAGATCTATTGTAGACATCAAATCATTAATTTATGAAATGTTATGTATATTTGCTGGGAGCCCATTATTTGTTTTCTAGCACCTATGAGGCACTTCGCAAACTCATAGGGAACACAAATTATCAGGCACATATAATGACCAAAGGCCTTTATTGAGTGATAAAAATGAAACCCAGATAACCACCACTTTTGTTGGAGATTGTTTTGCATTTGTACTTTAAAATATAAGTTAGAAACGATCATTTGACCCATAGTTAATAAACACGTGATTTGTTATGTGAAGTGGAATTAAATGATTTTTTAGCCATGTTAAGAATAAAAGATCTTATACGGCGTGCAAACATTGCAATCATCCAATCAATGTGTCTGGGTTTGAACATTTACATGAGAAGAATATATATCATAAAGGATCTCTCTCTCTCGCAATCCTAAAATCCTAAAGGGGTTTCAGTCCAGTCCACACACATATAGATATGGGTGAGTCATAGAACATAAATATAATTGCAATTACAGTACTGCAAATTGAGAGCTTCTTAATATTCCACCCATGGGTTGTATGCTAGTCTGAGTGCAATTGGTGGGGTGTGATACTGTAATGTTGTAAACAGAATATCTTTTGAGGTAAATATTGCATCCTATATCATTTTCAAGACTATCACTCCAGTGGAGTTTATAATAGAAAATCTACAACCAGTTTGATGTCAATCGTGTAAACGATATTTCGGACACAATAATAATGTCAGATAATATTTCAGACTGTGATATGCTCATGAACAAGCAGTTTATGGTGTGAATGTGAATGTTCATTTACAGTTCAGTTATCTTCTGGTAACATCTGCAGCAGGTTGATTATGAATTGCAATTTTGCCAATATTTTGATCTCACACACTCCTATCAGAAAGCCAGACCATACATTGATTTGTGTGTCAAGTAAGCACAATGGCCTTGTGTCTAAGAGCAGGCTGAGCTTGTGGGCAGAAAGGCCTAGTATTCCATTGGGCATTTCCCCAGTGGGTTTGAGCCTTTGGAATTTGGTTTTGAAGGACCAGGGCCACTCAAGTTGTTTCTGTCATTTTTGCAGCTTCCTGAGGTTAATTGTAACAGGAACTGTGGGGATTAAAGAGAGAAAGAGAGGGACGGATGGGGAATGTAGAGACAAGGGGCCTGACTCACAATGGAGGGGCCCGCGGAGAGAGAGACTCGCTCTAGTCTCTCCGTGGGCGCATTCGGGCGGACAGAAAGTGGAGCAGATGGACAGGATAGGCTGCAGGTAAGTGGGGGAGGGACTAGGGTTGGGGGCTTAAAAGGGGTTTGGGGGGAGGGATTGGCCTCTTTCCTCACCGACAGTTAAATGGACTGGAAATTGGCCATGGCAGGGGGATTTTCTCATTGTGCAGGCAAGTTTTAGGCAGGCAAGTTTTCGTAACAGCAAGGCTTTCGGCCTTGCTAGTTATTGACTACGCGGCACTCCGCCACTATTACTGCTCCAGCGCCATGGCGACCAGCCATGATGCTGAAGCAGTAAGGGCCGCGCTTCGCGTCCTCGGCAAAGCCGGCCGAGCCAACCTACACAGGCCTGGTGTCCTGGACCAGGCCTGGGTCAGAATGATGCGGTTAGCGTCAGTTATTGCCGCATGTTCTTCACTGCACCCGGGGGGGTGGGAGGGTGAGGGGCCCCAATGGATAGGGGCGCTCCCAGTCCCCCTCCCAAGATCAGGTGTTTATGGGCATAGAGCAGCCAGCAGAGGAAACTGGGGAGAAGCCAGGCCCTGGTGTTGCTACATATGGGCCCCCAGGGGACCAGCAGGTTTTACCAAGTTGGGGAGGGCATGACACGGGCACTACTTTAGGGGAGCAGTCCTTGCTGGGCCCATCGACTTATGGGCTCAGTTGGATTTGTCTTGCCCCAAGGGAGACACAGCACCTCTCATGGGCCCCGGGCCCCCTGTGAAGAAAAGAGACAAGTGCGCGGCAGAAGGGAAAGGTGGGCCTGCCGAGGCCAAGACAGTGGGCGGGCAGGGCAAAAAATCCAAGTTAGGTGCCGGGGTGGGGCCAGTGTGACCTGCGACAGGGGGGGACCCGTGCTGAGTGGCTGGGACCTGCCTGTGTCTTGAGATCTGGAGGCCAGGATCAAAGAACAACACCGCATTGTGGCGGAGACTGAAGGCAGGTGGGCACAGATATGTAGAGACAGGGTGGAGTCGGGGTCACGTGACAGGCAGTTTATGAGGTCAGCAGAGGGTACTGGCGGGATGGGGCCCCAGCCTACTGGTTTGGGGGCTGGTAGTTGGGTCTGGGTGCCACAGGTAGAGGAAGGGAGGGGTCAGGAGGCTTGTGCGGCCGGAGGGCAGATCGGCGCGAGAAGTCCCAGTGGTGCACACGGCCACTTTGGGAAAGGTCGGACAATGTCAGCAGCTGAGGTTAGCAGAAAGAAGGCGACACCAACGTTGCGCAACACGGCCCCTGCACGTTGGTCTGAAGCACTAGAGAGGTCTTCAGCGGCCTTCTCTACACCGCTGGAGCATGGGTCTCACGAGGATGTTATGCGCCATGCGGGCCCAGAGGAAAGTTCTGTGGCTACTTCCAGAACAAAGGGTGGTGTCACCTACAGGTGTGAGATGGGGGCCCAGAGGAAAGTTCTGTGGCTACTTCCAGAACGAAGGGTGGTGTCACCTACAGGTGTGAGATGGATGACATAGAGGTGTTTGATGTCGATTATGATGAGGAGGTGGATGAGTGGGAGGAAGGAGAGATTTGCGAGGCGGAGGTGAATGGTGTCAAAGGGAAGGGGCGAGGGTGCAAGTGCGGCGCAACCTCTTCTTCTGCTTCTATTTTACAGGTTCATATGGCTGCCAACGGGCCAACGGAGGTGCGCCCAGGGGTGGCGCGTGGTCGAGGGTCAAGGAAGGTTGCACAGCCTTTGGGGGCACCAGGCAGAGGTAAGGGGCAATGGTGGTCGGTTTGGGGGGATAGTGCTGTTTCCAGTGGTTCCTGCACGCGTAAATTCATAGGGGTGGGCGACTGCTCGGTGATTGAGACAGCTATGGAAGGGGTAGTGGAAGGTGGCGACATTGCAAAAGCTAAGGAGGTCACGTCTACAACAGTTACCAAAACAGGCAAACAGATGTCAGGTGAGGTCACTGGGTCACAGGACAAGGAAGGGAGGGACACAAGAAGTGGCTCCCATACATGGGTTTGGCTATGCCTTTGGGCTTGCATATAGCGGAAAAAACAAAAGCGAGAATTTGGAAATACGAGTATGTGTACGTTTTTAAGCTACTACATAGGGACATACAGGTCAAAGAAGGATCCAAGGAGGAGGAGTGGGAGCTAGCGCGTAGGCCAAGAGTCCCAATCAGGATGGATAATTGGACGTCGGCCTTTCTGATTTTTGCCAGTATATCCTGTGAGAAATTCCCAGATAGGGCCATAGCGCTTTTCAAGTACATGGATATTATACGGAAGGCACAGATGCATTTTGGAGGTTTCGCATGGCTGAGCTATGACGAAGAATTCAGGGCTAGCGTTAGTGTCAATCCGGATAAGCCATGGGGCGACGTTGACCCCGAATTGTGGATGCAGTGGATGGCGTCAGCTCAGTCCTCGGCATCTACGCATACTGCAAGTGGTTTGCCCGTAGTCTACAAGCCTTTTCAGGCCCGTCCCACCCAGGAAGGGGCAGGCATGGGTTCTCGGCCACCGGTGTCCACCACTGGAGCATGCTGGAATTTCAATGAAGGTTTTTGTTCCCGGCAGCCCTCCAGATTTAAACATGACTGCTCCAAGTGTGGCGGTCGGCATCCAGTCACTCAAAGTGTTTCCCTCTCCAGCCCGGCAGAGCAATGGAGGGCATCCAAGGCACGAGGCATGCAGGGGGATCCTGCGTCAAAAGGGTCCTACACCAATTAGGTTGCAGGCCTTACTGCCCTGGTTGCGTGTTTATCCAGATTCTGACAAGGCTTGTAAGTTAGAGTGGAGTTTTCGAGAAGGTTTCTGGGTGGGCTATCAGGGTCCCTGGGTGAGAAGATGGGCTGACAATTTACGGTCTGCCAAGGAGCTGCCACATGTGGCGCGGGCCAAATTGGCAAATTAAGTTTTGTTAGGTAGAATTGCAGGCCCCTATTGCAATAGGCCAAGAGCAGATTTAATGATATCCCCTTTGGGGGTGGTGCCTAAAAAGGTCCCAGGTGAGTTTCGCCTAATTCATCATTATTCCTGGCTGGAGGGCACTTCTGTTAATGACTTTATCGCACCTGAAGACACTAAGGTGGTTTATGTACCGGTGGATGATGCCATCAAGTTGGTCAGGGGCTGTGGGCAAGGTGCTGAATTGGAGAAATGCAATATTCAGTCCGCCTTCAGGCTGCTGCCAATACACCCGGAAGATTTTGATCTGCTGGGTATGCAGTTCGACGGGGCCATTTATGTCAACAGGGTGCTTCCCATGGGCTGCGCCATTTCATGTGCCCTTTTTGAAACCTTCAGTACCTTCCTACAGTGGGTTTTTGTCAGACAGAGTGGGCACCGGACGGTGACTCACTATTTGGATGGCTTTCTGTTTGTAGGGACAGCCACTTCTGGGGCCTGTGGGTGGGCACTGATGGCTTTTCAAGACCTAACTCAGCAGGTGGGGGTGCCTTTGGCTCCAGAAAAGACAGAAGGGCCACAATCAGTCTTAACCTTTCTGGGCATAGAGTTGGATGCAAACGCCTTGGTAGCCAGATTGCCAGTTCCTAAGGTGAAGGAGATTTTGGAATTCCTAGGTGCTGTGCAAGTGCTCCACAAGATTGACCTGCGGACTGCTCAGAAGTTGCTGGGCTAACTTAATTTTGCCTGCAGGGTAGTGAGGGGAGGAAGGACCTTCTGTAGGCGGTTAGAGTTAGCCATGTCAGGAGCGGCGCTGCCACACCATAGGATACTAGTATCAGTGGGCTTGAGAGAGGACATTAAGGTGTGGGAATCTTTTTTGTTAGATTTCAATGGGGTATCCATGTTTTTCTGTGACACCGATACGGTGTGGCAAGTACAGATATTTTCTGATTCGGCTGGAGCCTCTGGCGTTGGGCTTTTCTGGGATGGGAGATGGTGCGCAGAATCATGGCCTATGCAATGGCTGCAGCAAGGGAGGAGCATTGCCTTCCTCAAATTTTTTCCACTCTTCGTGGCGTTGGCAGTATGAGGGCATGAGCTAGCTAACAGGACAGTGGTCTTTCGGGTTGACAATATGGCAGTCGTTGAACTAGTCAACAGACAGCGAGTGAGGGATCTCAGAGTTTTGCGCTTGTTGCGCCAGTTTATGCTTCGTTGTTTGTCATTGAACGTTATTTTCAAAGCTGCACACATACCTGGGGTATACAACGAGATTGCAGATTCCCTGTCTCGTTCACAGTGGCAGTATTTTCGCACATTGGCGCCAGGAGAGTAGCATAGCAAGACTTTGGTCCCGGCAGACATTTGGGAGTGGGGGGCGTGATGATCACTGGGCTGGTGGAGATATCCTTAGCGGAATCCACTCAGCAGAGTTACAGGCTTGCATGGTTGGAGTTTCAATCTTTCGAGTTCTGTGCAAGCACTTTTTGGTTACAGGGACACGAGGATCTTGAGTCACGCGCGTTGCGTTTTGTGCTTTTTCTTACTGGGGAAGGTCTATCGCCAGCGACCATTGGGGGCAAGTTGGCTGGGGTTTCTTTTTACGGGAAACTCTTTTTTGGTTCGGATCCAGCGAGTAATGATTTTCTGGGTAAGATGCTGAAAGGCCTGGCGCAGGATCAGGGCAGGTTCAGGTAGGGCAGCTAGGGAGCCCATTACTTTTGAGTTACTATTAGAGATCTTGCATGTGTTGCCAGTATGCTGTACTGATGAATATGAGTTGGTGTTGTTCCGTTTATGTATGGTGTGGATGTTTTTTGGGGCTTTTCGAGTATCTGAATTATTGGGGGTGGGAAGGGGAGTAGGTGTGAAGATCAAAGAGGTTTGCCTGCATGGGGACCTTTTGGGGATCTGGCTCAGGCGCTCTTAGACCGATCAGTTGGGGAAAGGAAAATGGGTATGGCTGGACAGAGTGGGAATGTGGCCGCGTGCCCGGTGTGGGAGGCCGTAGTAAGGTTTTGTACTGCATCCATGCGGGCGAGTTAGCTGAATCATTTGTTGGGGTAAGGGTGTTAGCTCCTGTGACAATTTTTACAGTTCTTTTTCTTTACAGGATGTGTGTCTGGCCCACAGAAGGACAAGATGGTAACATGGCTGGTCGGCCATTCCTTTATACACTGGGCGGCGAAGTTTGCAGAAAAACAGATTTACGGCCGGGCGCTGGGACACCCTAGCAGACATCATGAGGACTTTTGGTGGGGTAAAAGCAGTATGAGGTGGGGAAGTCTGCTTCCGTGTATTACTGCTAGTTTGCTGAACTGGGGATGTCCTGACTTGCTGCCGATTCACCTGGGGGAAAACGACCTTGTGAAGCTATCAGGGCTCACACTACTGCAGAACATGCAGAGAGATCTGGAACTCCTCAAACAAAGGTTGCATGCTACCTGTTTGGTATGGACTGAGTTTGTTCCCCGACGAGCCTGGAGAGGGGCAGTTAAACATGGAGCCTTGGAGCGGGCTCGCAAAAAACTGAACCGGGCTATGAGGGTATTTTGTTGGTCACAAGTGATAAAAGTGTTAAAGCATGAGGACATCACAGAACAGGATGAGGCACTGTTCAGAGCAGACGGGGCGCATTTGTCACAGTTGGGTAATGCATATTATCTCACAGAATTGAGTTTATTGGTGGGGGATTTGTGGGGAGGGAAGTTGTGGTTCAGAGAACAGGTGTAGGAGGTTAAGGGTACAGTAGTGTGTCCAATTTTTCCCGGGGTGGGGCAGAAAAACGCCAAGTGGGTTTATGCTGGGTGGCAGTAGATGGGGGCTTGGCCACCCTTCCAAGGGAAAAACAAGCAGGTGAAGGATAAGAGTGTGGGGGATGCACGAAGCAAGTAGGGCATGAAAGGAAAAGGGGAGTGTCTAGGGGAGTGGAAGCGAAATGCGGGTTCGGAACTGAAAAAGGATGAGAGAGGAAATCTTAAAGGGTTGGGGCTCTGTTAAAGTTGGGGTGTACTCATTGGAAGTTAAATGATGTAATCTGGTTTAAATCCTGTCCTAAATAAATTACCTTTTACACTAATGATTGGTGTCACTGAAGTGTGTCCCGATGGAGGGGCCCGCAGAGAGAGAGACTCGCTCTAGTCTCTCCGCAGGCACATTCGGTCGGACAGGAAGTGGCCCAGACGGACAGCATAGGCTGCAGGTAAGTGGGGGAGGGACTAGGGGAGGGGGCTTAAAAGGGGCCTGGGGGGACGGATTGGCCTCTTTCAGCACCAACAGTTAAACGGAGTGGAATTTAGACACACACCCACCCGGCAATTGGTTAAGGTAGAGGGGGGAGATAACAGCGCTAGGTGCTTGGCCCAGGGGGGTAGGGTGGGTTGGTGAGTGTCAGTTAGGGCAGGTTGTGACAAAAGGGTGATACAGTAGAAGGGGGAGGGTGGAGAGCCAGATGCGGGCTTGGCCACCCTTCCAAGGGAAAAACACGCAGGTGAAGGATCAGAGTGTGGGGGATGCACGAAGCAAGTAGGGCATGAAAGGAAAAGGAAAGTGTCTAGGGGAGTGGAAGCGAAATGCGGGTTCGGAACTGAAAAAAGATGAGAGGAAATTTTAAAGGGTTGGGGCTCTGTTAAAGTTGGGGTGTACTTGTAGTGAATCCTAGTTTGTTTTAATGGGATTACAGGAGTTAGCTTAGCCTTTGGCTTGCAGACTCGTGCCCCCGTCACCTAGTGACTTTTAACCTATTTAGCTTGCTCTGTCTTAACCCATTTAATTATTTAATTCATATAAGATGGCTGCCTTTTTATAGTTAGGCGACTTGTAATGCTTTGCATTATCAGTGCCACCATGCTAAGGCGTTAAGATAAAGCAACAAAGACAAACAAACAGTAGGTGTTCACACTTAGGGATTTTCCCTCTCTATTCTTTCGAGGGATTTATTTATAATAATTGCCGTCCCAAGCATGTCTGTTATCTATTGTTTGGGAACACACATACGTTAGGGGCCCTGGTAGATCTGTATAAATAGATCGCACTTTAGACAGATAATCAGAGGGATTCCGACCAGAGGGCATTGCCACAATCGCTGATACCGATGCTGGACGTCGTCTTGACGCTGACCCAGTCTTCGTGTCCCTGCGGAGTCTGAGATAGAGACCCCATTCCAAGGTAACGAGGGCTGGGGGCTCCTCTCATGGACATTGCATTGGCAGATTAGGTTTAACAAACCCAGCTTTCCTTTAGGTAGGAGGTTAGACCTATCACATTAGGGTATTAGGGCATATTACACCTCTTATGTCTTTTACATGCATTGCAAGGTGGTGGGGGTCTTTGTAATAATGACTCTCGTCTTCACAATTCTGTTTCTTGCACTATTCATTATCCTAATCATTGCAGCCCATGCAACATATCGCAAATTGCAGTTGTGTTAAATAAAAACTATTGGAACTTTACTGCATCTTTGTCATTTCCTGTGTTTGTATGAGACATGATATATCTGTGAGAAAGGGGTAATCTCAGTTTAACCACAACACTCTCTGGGATGTCTTATTCTTGAGTCCATGCGTAAAGGCTGCCACAAATCACTTTTACTATTGTGTTTTTGGTGAGGTGCTGCTGGTGAGCTAGTAAGGTTGGGACAACAGTTCCGACTTGTTGTAGGATAGGCATAGTCACCTACAGACAAAAGTACTGTCATCCTTAGACCAGCAGTCTTGCCTAGAGCAAGAGCCCAAACTACAACATGGCGCCACCAGCGATGGTGTTTAGGCACTAATTTACGGATACACCGACTATCACTGTCTCACAGACAACAGGTACCCTAAGTACCATTATACGGAGATGTCCGATGGTCTTTGGGAAATTCCTCCTCAGCTGAAAAGGTAACACCTGATTAAGCTGTAGGTTGTTCGAGCTCGAACTCATAAAAGGACTTCTACTCCCCATTTTGGTGTTCTGTTTTTCTAAATAAAAATGGCTGCTGCCGTTGACATTCCTGAAAATGCTAGACCAGTACTAACGCAACATGTATTAATGCATGGCCTTACAGATGAGGGCGGGGATGTTACTCTTATAATAGTACTCTTATAATAGAGGCTAATGAAGCATACCAAACAGAAACATTTTACTGTTGGGTCACCTTGCCTGAGGAAGACCAAAGAACACATACATTCCACACATATGAAATTGCGAACGTACCTCAACGGTACCGAGCATACCAGTATCATTAAATATCCCTCACATACCAAGAGCACCAGAACTGGTTTGAAGGCGCCCTACTACATGTACTACAAAGAGTGAGGCTAGGTCGCTTAAGTAATGACGGACCAACGTGGCCTATGTTTGCCACATACACACCTCACCCAGACATACAAAATATGACAATAGCAGATCTGCAAGATTTATTTAATGAATTTTGATATTATATAGACGATTAGTTCAGTTCGTAATGCGGACATTGAACCCCACACCAGTGCATCCAGCACCTGGTGGTTACCAATTGGCTACTGGGATTAATCCACAAATAGTGCATACTATCATGGGTAAAGTACCCACAGAATGGGAAAAAATACCGTTCTGGATTGCCCTGAAAACCAATCATCTGGAAGCTGTGTTTCCCCACACGGGACCACAGGAAAAACATAGACTGCTCACTATGTGCTTGCCCTTTGGGATGGTTCCCTCGGTGGATGACTGCGCCACATGGGGTACAGTCTTCGCTGCTATATACACTATTACACATGGTAACCTGACACTTGCAAATTTACCGGAGGTGTTAAAACAAATACAAAATGAGCACGGGGCTGCACCAGCCTTGGATTTGGGGATGAAATTAATGCGTAACTTTGACGCGGTTTCCTTAATAATACTCAGTAATATTAAAGGGGAAGCGGTAGCACTGGCAATACAACAGCGTCTCCGGGAATCTCCACACCAGGAACAAGAGAGACAGCTACCAAAAATAATTTCTGATACCTTTACTAGTATAGGGTGGGATAGTTTGGGAGCCAAGCCAAAGAAATTGGAGTTACAAAGTACCACCCATAAGGAGGGTACAAAGCAGGCACAAAAGGGCCCTAAAAAGCGCTGGGACAAACAAAAAGATTTTAAACATAGAAGAAATAAGAGAGCTGATTCTCCACACCCAGAGAACTCAGAAAGGAGATACAATCTCAGAAACAGGGAGAACATTAAAACTCCAGAAAGATATACTGATTCACGTCCCTTTCGTTCCTTTCAGGATGCACCGGATAGACGTAGTGAGAGAGGGGGCCTCCAGATCAATGTCCTGAATATGTGAAACAAAAGAAAGACTTGCAGCAGTCTACCATTAAAAAAGAAAAGACTCCTCTGCAAAAGCCACAGTTTAAAAAGAAAAAGGTGGCAGCACTGACAGCTAAAAATGACAGTATACTTGAGAACACTGTTGAAGAACAAGATGTGGGCAGTGACTCTGTTAGACAGTGCAGCAGAGGTAAGGATATGTCGCCAGAGTCTGAGAGATCATCTGGGTGCGACAGCAGCTAGCGATATTATCGCAGTTGAAACTGCGGATGGCCCCGTTCTCCCACCGACTGGGTTTATGATTGAAAAATTCAGATAGAAGGAAACGTGGAGCGCACCATTAGTGTAATATTCTGGGATGAACTCACAAGTGACATCCTATTGGCCAAAAGAGACTGGCTACCTGAACATGTCCGTAAGCACCCGCATGGGGAAGATGTCATTTCGCCTTCTTTCTCCAATCTTGTTCCGGAAGCAGAAAAAGAAGCCTATGCTGCTGAATTGTCTTTAGCACAGGCACCTGCGTTATATCGCAATCATGTAGGTTGGGACAAGGAGTCTCTTTGTCATGTCATTCCTGTTAGGTCTACACCCCAACAGCAGCCACAATATCCTGTCAAAAATTAAGCGAAAGCTCCGGTGAGGGAGATCCTCACCCAGCTTGAGTACCTGGGAGTGATTGAGCCCTGTACATCTGCAATGAATAATCCGTTATTCCCCGTTGCAAAGCCGGACCATTCACACAGAATAGTAATTGATTATAGACATTTAAATAGTCATACACGCACATATGCTATACAAAACTCACATAGCACAGCACTAATAAACAATATAGTGCGTAAAAAATATAAAACAACATTAGACATATCTAATGGCTTTTTCTGCCAGAACTTAGCACACGAAAGTCGGGACCCGAGTGCATTCTCATTTGGCTCTCAGAAACGTTTTTGTTGTTTACCTCAAGGGTATAAGAACAGCCCGGGGCTATTTTCAGCCCGTGTAACATCAGTATTACATGATATTGATTCTGAGGCGTTATCCTACGAGGATGACATATATCTCACAGACAGCGACCTGGACATTCATCTTGCAAGGGTAGATCGGATTATTTTGGGATTTGCAGACCTCGGTTACAAATTCAACTTTAAAAAAAGTAAAATAGCCTTTCTCAGTGTACTGTTCCTGGGATATGAGCTATCAAACGAGGATAAGAGCCTGGCCCTGCACTTTCTAGAGAAATGTGCTCAACTGCACCCTCCTAACACCCTTAAGAAACTACAGTCACTACTAGGTTTCTTTAACTTTGGCAGAACATACATTCCAGACTATGCACAACGTATCAAGCTACTTTATGACTTGGTTCAGCCCAATTTTTCTAGCAGTCACTGGACAGTTGAACACACACGCATCCTTAGGGAAATGCAACAGGACATGCTAGAAGCTAAACACTTGCACACACGCGACAATAAAACAAATTTGGTCATCAGAATAATTCCTGGTGCCATTGGATTTACTTATGTCACCTTCAATGAAGGTGACACAGTACCCATAGCATATAAATCACATTTATACTCTAATGCAGAACAGCGTTTTGCACCTACAGAAAAGATTCTGATGGCAGTTCAGGTGGCTGTCATAATAGAGAGGCCACTTGCCCAGGGGAAATGTATTATTGTTGTCTTCCCAGTGCCGGCCTTAGAGGCTGTCACCAAAGCAAGCGTTTCCAACGCTAAAGCATCACATCCACGTTGGATTTAATGGGCAACGTCTCTGACCGCCACTGATGTCGATTACATTTTTGATCCAAAACTTCAGACACAAGAGTTTCTCTAGTACGAACAAGAGTACCCAGCTCCTCTAAATATCTTGCCACTAGACAGATACCATACTGTCATATACACTGATGGTTCAGCACAACCAGGTGTAGGTACTAAACATCAATACTCTGCAGCTTGCGCAGCCATGAGCGGAGTGATGGAAGATGGCGTCTTCCACCCCCACAATACCTACATGCAGACCCTAGGGGACTGCACAGCTCAGTTGGCTGAACTTAAAGCTCTTATACTAGCGCTCGAACATACTGAGCCAGGATGTCTGACTTTAATAGTCTGTGACTCATTCTACTGCATTCAGTCATACAACGATTATCTTAATCATTGGAAGCTGAACGGGTTTAGAGATACTAAATGGAACACCAATAAACACAAAATATTGTGGGGGAGGGTGGCTGATCTTAAGGATAAGCTACTGTGTGTCCATGTAGTACATACATTGGGCCACCAACGTGCCGGAGTACATGTTACTGGCAATACATTGGCTGATGAAGCGGCCAAAGAAGCAGTAGCTACGGCTTCTGTGGCTGCAGTGACTCGTTCACAAACGAGATTGGATAATGAAATACTGACTGCTGTGAAAGCTTCAGCTGTAAGCAATCCCTTTCCAAAGGGATACCCTACAAACTATACTTACCATATAAGTGCACAGAATGTTGCCTATGGAACAATTCCTGGGGTTGGAGATCGAGTGATCCCCAACGAAGACCAGAGATTAGATCTAGTAAAAGCAGCGCATGAGGGTGTCGCTTCTGCACATGCTGGTATATCGGCCACAATAACACTCTTACAGAAACGCTTCTGGTGGCCTGGTCTATGCAGATGGACAAAGAAATATGTCCTTTGCTGTGACATTTGCCAGCAGATAAAGGGCTCTAATATCAAACGCCCACCGCAGACATCCCTCTTAGTGTCCAACAGGCCACTACAGTGTGTGTACCTGGACCATTGTGGTCCCTTACAGCCTGATGGTGCATACAAATGAATTTTAGTCTCTGTAGATTCTTGTTCTAGATTCCTGTGGTTATGGCCACAGCGGTCGGCTGGCGCTCGGACTGTAATAAAAGACTTTATCGGTACATATGCGGTTGCAGCATTCCATTTGGACCAGGGCCTTGCATTTGCCTCAATGGCATTCAAGGACACCATGGGGATGATGGGTGTTGAACTCCATTACTCCTCACCATACCATCCCAAGGGAAATTCGGTCGTGGAGAGGCAGAATCGTGATCTAAAGCAGTCCCTACCAGCTCGAGTACTAGGTTCAGACCTCAGTTAGTTACAGCACCTATATGGGGTCCAGAGAGCACTGAATAATCTGCCAAGACGGTCCTTGCGGGGAGGCACTCCTTATGAGGTTGTCTTTGGGATACCTATGTATGTCCCAGATCTTGATGCCTCTGGTATGGTGGCAACAGAAACACCATTTGACATAAATGAACGTCTCACTGTCTTACAGGAGCTTCAGCAATTCTGTGATGATAAATCATCTACCAGTGCTGCCACTTTAGGAATAAGGAATTTAGCGAAAACTTCGAATGACTGGATTCCTAAAGTTGGGGATCTGGTCCGTGAGAAGATCGCTGTGAAGAAGGAATTCCGTCCATCACACAGAGCACCTGTACCGGTCTTGGGACCAGGACTGTCATCTTACCACCACTGTCTGGTTCTCGAACAAACAGATTTATCTCCATTGATGACATCAAACTGCACTATGTGGCCGATCCTTCACAGTAGACCAAGAGGTCCCTTGGGTGGTTCCCGATCCCCTTTCACTACCCAACAGGACATACATTGACATAGTAGGATGAACAACACTACTACAGACTACGCAACAATGTCCAATGCTGTTCCAGATCCCTCCTCGACCATGAGGAGGGCGGAAAATGAACTTTTGCTAGTTCCAGTCACCACTTCGATGACCACTCCTGTCCAAGATTTGGCTGTTTTTTACACAAACACCCCACAGACTGTTGACACTGTCTACCAATAGCCTCCACGTGAAGTGGACCAAAGTACAAATAATGCACCGGCTCCCGTGTTTGCAGAGACTACCTCTGGCTATTTCATTGACATTGATGACTTTTCTTCAGACTCATCCACTACTGTGATTGACAATGTTTCAACAAGAAGTAAGCTGTATCAATGGCTTAAAAAGAACTATTTGATATACCTGTGGAACTATTTATGGTTCTGTTAGACATTTTTAGCATTATTTTTATGGATTGGTTTTGTGACTGTTTTCTTTTTGCTCATAAATGGTCACTATGTTCCTGATCGCTCCTCTGTTGAGCCTGTTGATGAAGTTTTAACTCCATATCATTCCTCACATAAGGTCCGAAGAGACTTGTCACCTGTAAATGTTACAGCAATACCGATTTCTGATGGGATTGTGTACGGGCCTACAGAGATTATTCAAATACCATACATGTTCAAAATATCTATGACAGATGTAATTACACCTGATGCTGTCTATGATGATTGGGATGTCCAAACAGTTGATTCCATGCTAATTGAAATGAAGCACTATTCCGCTTTTGAAAGTGATGATGTATATGAACATACAATGAATTATGGAGAAATGTTCTGCTATAACAATTGGGGACATTACTACCTACACCGTGCCACTAGATATAGACCAGTATTAAACTACACACAGTGGGAACACTGTTCTACACCACCAGTGGGGAGCCCAAAATACTATAGTGATAAATTTACATATTTTTCTGGGCATGACACAAAAAAAGCAGAGTCGTATTATTTCAAAATACCTCCAGCACAAATTAGGAAAATGTTGCTAACCGACACAAAACTGTTTTATGCAGATCCCTTTGTTTCCCGGCTCGCAGTTGAAGGTTACGAATACTGGAAGAGCACTATTGACTTGAAAAATGTATGGGGAACACAAGATTGGCAGATACAGGGTAGGGAAGCTTTATTTCAAGCATGCCTGATTCTTGTGCAAATGATTTTCTTAAATGATACTATTCAGCAGACATCCTGTCTGGGGTTAGCAAAAATTAAAGACCTGAACAGGCCCAGTATCCCAACTCCGGCAATGTTTAAAGATTGGCAATATTTCCTTAATATCACTGGGGAAAAGCTAGATGCAATGGTCAAGGCTAGTACCTATAATTCTTCACTTTCCAGTCCCGGCGGGTGGTTAATATGGCCCACTGACACTAATGAGTGTCAAGCGCTTTTCTTCAACTCTTCAGGGGATTTTTCAATTAACAGGCCAGACCCTCGCTTTGTTTCGGGTCAACATACAGGTATAATTACACCATACAGTGTGGGTAAACTGTGCCTGCAATGGGTGCAGACTAACACGTTAGCCGCAGTTAAGAAACATCTGAACACTCTTTCTGAAGATGTAGACTTGCAGGATTTTCTGCTGTATCCTAGAAAACAGCGCTCAAAAAGGTTTCCATATGCTATGTACAATGAAATTTGGAAACTTTCACAGATTGAGGCTGCTGCGCGTTTAAGGCAATTGGATAAGGAAAATTTAGAGAAGGCTTTAGCGGTTGTCGACAATGGCATGAATACTCTGTCCAACAGGATTTATTCACTATCAAACATAGTGTCGTCTGCTATTGATATCACTCAGACAGACTTGTCCTGGTTATATCATGGACAAACACAGCTACGTTCCATCATGCAGCTGGGTTGGACTTTGAAGACACTGAAAAATGGCCGTATTCCATGGAAGTACAATAACGGGAGTGAATTCTTCACTGCTTTTAATTTTTCCAGAGAACAACAGACAATGGCTAAAAGGGAGGCTAGTTTCACCATGCTTCACATAGAAAAACTAGATAAGTTGCCCTTCACAGTAGCATAGAGTCCTTCAACTATCTGCCTCTTACATGGCATAATTACATTACCCATTTCGACCTTTCGTTTCTCAAGCTGCCTGAAACATCTTGCAGTGGGAAGGTACGAGCAACTAGGAGATAGCTATATTAAGGAAGAGTGGGAGTTGCCCTGTGATTATAAATGTCTGAACGGTGAAACAGAGGTCTTTCTAAGTGGAAGCGAATGTGAGACTGCTGTTAGTCGTTCGATGGTATGTAAGCAGGTGTCCCTTCACGGTCTTTGTAATGCAGTTGTCGCAAACTTGGCCTGTTTAATGAAGGGTACTCCCGTCCCTTTGATTCGCCCGGTATTTCATGTACTTTCCTATGGAAGTTATGTGGTACTGAAAGATCAAAGTTGTTGCGGCATGCGACCAGGAATTGCCTACGCAATCTCGGTCTCGAAGGTCGTTACTTGTTGTGGATATGTTTTATTCCCCCCCACACGAGAGATAAAAGTATCTTACATGTGGCCCCACACAGATACTATTAATGTGAACTATGACAAGCTGAGCAGGCTAAAGGCGCTACTGTTTCAAAAACAGGTCGCCTTGACATCTGCAAAAGAGACGTATGCTCTCCAGATTGCGAGATCATCAGCTGAGATACAATCCCTATTAAATACCAACTTCCCCAAGCACTTTGGAGAACTGGTATCCAGAATATTCAATGGTTCAATCACTACTGGGATTGTCCACTTCTTTAAGGCTGTCAGGTCTGGTTTCGTGTCCATCTTCCAGACTGTCTTCAGAGTCATCCCGTTCGCCATCCATTCGCTCTTTTCAAGTGTGTTTGGTGGCTTTCCAATTATTTTGGCTTTGATTGGCGGACTACTACTGCTATTTCTTCTGATTCGCAGTGGTTGTTTCTTTCCAGCTACGCAGAGCAATGGAGCCGCTCCCACCAACTCCGCTGTGCCGTGAGTGCATGGTTCGGATCTTCGGTGCACCCTTGCTGGTGGAATTGGAGCATGATTGGTCGTTGTCATTTCGGCCCCTTCCCTGGTACGTACAACCAGTTTTCCGCTACATATGGTGCCTCTTTGAACACCTGCCGATGGTCTGTCTTGCAGTTGCACCAACATCTCCTGTGGACTACGAACTGCTGATGTCCCTGATGAGGGTTCATACACGGTCATGCCCCTTAAGACTGAGGTTGCTCCGCGAGACCACCTATAAGCCTTCCGTTTTGAGATCTACCATGGACGACGGCACTGCAACGGATGACTTTACACCAGAAAGTACTGCTCACTACTGCTCTGTGGATCCGTTTGTCCGCCTAGCACTCGATTTAACATCAGATGATGTTCACTCATTTTTTAGGTCCTTGGTTGGTGACTTCAATGACACTCTTCGAGATCACGTGTATAGCAAATAATTTGATGAATTGGCTTGCCATTCCCGACTAAAATTATGCATTTAAATTAACTTGCTTTGGCACACTGTGCTTGTCATGGTTGACATTAACATCTCTGTATGTATTTTACCTGAACTGTTTCTATTCCTTTTTTAACACATTTTAAAGAAGTTTTTTAGCTAGTTTTTATGCTTTTAGCTTTTTAGTACAGAGCAATTTTTAGCGTTTGGTTTCCTGTACCTTCGTCATACCTGTTACGGCAATGGGGAGGGTGTAGTGAATCCTAGTTTGTTTTAATGGGATTACAGGAGTTAGCTTAGCCTTTGGCTTGCAGACTCATGCCCCCATCACCTAGTGACTTTTAACCTATTTAGCTTGCTCTGTCTTAACCCATTTAATTATTTAATTCATCTAAGATGGCTGCCTTTTTATAGTTAGGCCACTTGTTATGCTTTGCATTATCAGTGCCACCGCGCTAAGGCATCAAGATCAAGCAACAAAGACAAACAAACAATAGGTGTTCACACTTAGGGATTTTCCCTCTCTATTCTTTCAAGGGATTTGTTTCTAATAATTGCCGTCCCAAGCATGTCTGTTTTCTATTGTTTGGGAACACACCTACGTCAGGGGTTCTGGTAGATCTGTATAAATACATCGCACTTTAGACAGATAATCAGAGGGATTCCGACCAGAGGGCATCGCCACCATCGCTGATACCGATGCTGCACGTCGTCTTGACGATGACCCAGTCTTCGTGTCCCTGCGGAGTCTGAGATAGAGACCTCATTCCAAGGTAACAAGGGTTGGGGGCTCCTCTCATGGACATGGCATTGGCAGATTAGGTTTAACAAACCCAGCTCTCCTTTAGGTAGGAGGTTAGGCCTATCACATTAGGTTATTAGGGCATATTACACCTCTTATGTCTTTTACATGCATTGCAAGATGGTGGGGGTCTTTGTAATAATGACTGTTGTCTTCACAATTCTGTTTCTTGCACTGTTCATTATCCGAATCATTGCAACCCATGCAACATATCGCAAATTGCAGTTGTGTTAAACAAAAACAATTGAAACTTTACTGCATATCTGTCATTGCCTGTGTTTGTATGAGACAGGATATATCTGTGAGAAAGGGGTAATCTCCATTTAACCTCGACACTCCCTGGGATGTCTTATTCTCGAGTCCATGAGTAAAGGCTGCCACAAATCACCTTTTACTATTGTGTTTCTGGTGAGGTGCTGCTAGTGAGCCGGTAAGGTTGGGACAACAGTTGCGACTTGTTGTAGGATAGGCATAGTCGCCTACAGACAAAAGTACTGTTATCCTTAAACCAGCAGTCTTGCCTAGAGCAAGAGTCCAAACTACGACATGGCGCCACCAGCGATGGTGTTTAGGCACTAATTTACGGATACACCGACTATCACTGTCTCACAGACAACTGGTACCCTAAGTACCATTATACGGAGACGTCCGATGGTCTTTGGGAAATTCCTCCTCAGCTGAAAAGGTAACACCTTGCTGTAAAGCAAGAGTCCAAACTACGACTTACGCGTTGAAAGTTAAATGATGTAATCTGGTTTAAATCCTGTCCTAAATAAATGATCTTTTACACTAATGATTGGTGTCACTGAATTGTGTCCCGAAGGGACGTATGACTCGTAAAGGTACGAGTGCAGGCTCTGCACTTGTGGCTGAATCTGCTCACTGCAGCACTTAGTGCAGAGACTTCGCCCCGAGTGTGAAGAGTCAACACTCGTAACTTTAGGAGTCCGAATTCCTTTAGTGAATCGGGGCCAAAGGCCAAAGTCCCAAAGTGATCAGAGAGAGAAGCAAGAGAGAGGAGTAGGCGGGGGAGCACAGGGGGGGAGGAGAGAGAGAGTGAGTGAGACAGAGAGAGAGAGAGAGAGAGAGAGAGAGAGAGAGAGAGAGAGAGAGAGAGAGAGAGAGAGAGAGAACTGATTTTTTTTGATTGCCCCATCCAGCCAATCTTAAAGTAATATTCTACAAGGCAAGGGAATAATGCTAAACAAAGAGGATCACCTCCAAATTTTGAGGAACCTCTGACATTTATTCCTTTGTTGACTGCGTGTGTGCTTCAGTTTTCAAAGTAATTCCTTTGTCCCAATAGAGGTTCTCGTTCCTTACTCTTTTGAGCAACTTAATTTGGCATGTATCAGCTATCACTCTTTTATGCGAATCTGAATTCTAAACCACGTTTTTCTGTTTCTGAAAAAGTTTCAGAGTGAATATTGTGATTTCCTTGTAAAAAATAACCTCAAGAACACTTCAGTGCATATGTGCTGTTGGAAGAAAAGATGTGACATAAGATGCCCTTTTTCTAAGACTCCATGCAAAGCGCATTAATGCTGAAAACTGAGATAAATACAAGACATCTTTTGATTTCATAATAAAAATGGTTACCAAGAAATATGACATTGTTAAATTCTGAAATGATAACCATCTAAAGCTAAGTGACACTATTAGAGTACAATTGAGCATTGTTGACTGGACTTAACGCGTATTAAGATCAACATTATGGGAGACAGACCGCCAAATAAAGGGTCCAAATTCGAGTCAGGCGGAACAAAATTAACGCATTCATTCATGCGTTAATTTCCTTCAGCTTTCGTTGTTAGTTGTTTTCTCCGGTTTTTTTGGGTCAAGAAGAACCAGACTGGATTTTTTCTCACAATAAAACCAACCAGAAAAATCTAATGAGACACTTTACTTTTTTAATAGTGGGGCAAAGTATACAATGTTTCCCCGCTACAAAAATGTTTCTTATTCCTTCTCCCGTTCCCCCAACTACTTCCCACATCTCCCATCCTACAAAGACCCTGCAGCAAACATTTACGACCTGCTCAGAGAGGGTGGTGGATATGTACAGGAAACTCCATGCAAGTGGGAATTCCATATGGATTTAAGTCCAGAAAACTGTCTCCAAATGGTAATTACCCATTCCCTTCCATGAGGTTTAAATTGTAATTGCAAGGAACTGGGTGGGTTTACCATGCGTACTTCTGCCCCAGTACCATGCAACTCGTACCTGAGGATTTAGCCTTAGGAAACAGAACCTACAACATCTATCACAAGACTATTTGCGTACACTTATGAAAAAAATACAGGGAGTGCAGAATTATTAGGCAAATGAGTATTTTGACCACATCATCCTCTTTATGCATGTTGTCTTACTCCAAGCTGTATAGGCTCGAAAGCCTACTACCAATTAAGCATATTAGGTGATGTGCATCTCTGTAATGAGAAGGGGTGTGGTCTAATGACATCAACACCCTATATCAGGTGTGCATAATTATTAGGCAACTTCCTTTCCTTTGGCAAAATGGGTCAAAAGAAGGACTTGACAGGCTCAGAAAAGTCAAAAATAGTGAGATATCTTGCAGAGGGATGCAGCACTCTTAAAATTGCAAAGCTTCTGAAGTGTGATCATCGAACAATCAAGCGTTTCATTCAAAATAGTCAACAGGGTCACAAGAAGCGTGTGGAAAAACCAAGGCGCAAAATAACTGCCCATGAACTGAGAAAAGTCAAGCGTGCAGCTGCCACGATGCCACTTGCCACCAGTTTGGCCATATTTCAGAGCTGCAACATCACTGGAGTGCCCAAAAGCACAAGGTGTGCAATACTCAGAGACATGGCCAAGGTAAGAAAGGCTGAAAGACGACCACCACTGAACAAAACACACAAGCTGAAACGTCAAGACTGGGCCAAGAAATATCTCAAGACTGATTTTTCTAAGGTTTTATGGACTGATGAAATGAGAGTGAGTCTTGATGGGCCAGATGGATGGGCCCGTGGCTGGATTGGTAAAGGGCAGAGAGCTCCAGTCCGACTCAGACGCCAGCAAGGTGGAGGTGGAGTACTGGTTTGGGCTGGTATCATCAAAGATGAGCTTGTGGGGCCTTTTCGGGTTGAGGATGGAGTCAAGCTCAACTCCCAGTCCTACTGCCAGTTCCTGGAAGACACCTTCTTCAAGCAGTGGTACAGGAAGAAGTCTGCATCCTTCAAGAAAAACATGATTTTCATGCAGGACAATGCTCCATCACACGCGTCCAAGTACTCCACAGCGTGGCTGGCAAGAAAGGGTATAAAAGAAGGAAATCTAATGACATGGCCTCCTTGTTCACCTGATCTGAACCCCATTGAGAACCTGTGGTCCATCATCAAATGTGAGATTTACAAGGAGGGAAAACAGTAAACCTCTCTGAACAGTGTCTGGGAGGCTGTGGTTGCTGCTGCACGCAATGTTGATGGTGAACAGATCAAAACACTGACAGAATCCATGGATGGCAGGCTTTTGAGTGTCCTTGCAAAGAAAGGTGGCTATATTGGTAACTGATTTGTTTTTGTTTTGTTTTTGAATGTCAGAAATGTATATTTGTGAATGTTGAGTTGTTATATTGGTTTCACTGGTAATAATAAATAATTGAAAGGGGTATATATTTGTTTTTTGTTAAGTTGCCTAATAATTATGTACAGTAATAGTCACCTGCACACACAGATATCCCCCTAACATAGCTCAAACTAAAAACAAACTAAAAACTACTTCCAAAAATATTCAGCTTTGATATTAATGAGTTTTTTGGGTTCATTGAGAACATGGTTGTTGTTCAATAATAAAATTAATCCTCAAAAATACAACTTGCCTAATAATTCTGCACTCCCTGTATTGTGTAAGCAATTAAACCCTGGCAACGTCTTTTTTTGTTATAAACTGGTAACTGTTAACTTGTTAAACAGCTCATTAATATGTTAAAAGTCAATAAGGGCCAGAAACGGATTTATAAACCAAGTGAGTTCACATTAAAATAGCACATTTACACATTTTTGTTGAATAGAGCGTAAGAGCGAAAATCCTTGTTCTCTTAGATCTTTTAAGTCCATATGTTTGGGAGCAATGACATATGGATGACCCATAGAATATGCATACATCATCTATAGTTCAAAATTAAATGCACACAAGGACAAGAACATTATAATGTAAGATTAATGAGGTGAAGGACTGGTGTGCCAACGTGACATAAAAACATCATATAAATGCATGCATCTGTATCTTTTTGTTTCTTGCCTGCTGCAAAGGTACACAAATAAATAAGAATAAGCTTGCCGCAGTCCTGGACAGACACACCTTGAACAGTAACCATAACGCAGTCCTAAGGTATGCTCCATCTCTGCAGCCAGGAAATATGTTCTAGCAATAGCTAAACAGGTATAACACATGGATTACAATTAGCATCTATAATGCCTATCTCCCTCCTACCCTACCCAGAAAATTCAACTAAAAGATGGTAAACAAATGCCTAGCCACCCACCTCACTGATAAATACCTCCTTAACACCACTTAGGGCCTCATTATAATTTTAGCGGTCTAATCGCGGATAGCCAATATGGCAGTAGGGAGGAAGCCGCCAAGCCGGCGGCCTCCCCACCACTGTATTGTGAGTTTCCCATTGGGCTGGCCAGCGCAGATAGTGCAGAGCCATTGGATTTGGCTCTCAGGGAGAGCTAAGGCCAATGCCGCCTCAATGTCTGCACCGGCAGCACACTCGGAATGCACACTGTCTGCCATGACAGATAGTGCGCATTCCAAGTGTGCTGACAGGGGCCCCTGCCCCGACATGGTCATAGGCAGTGCAGGACCTCCCCTGTGTCCCTGTTCCGGCATTTTTGCCAGCCTTTTCATGGCAGTGATTACACCATGAAAAGGCTGGCGGAAAGGCAAGTCGTGATCAGCATGGAGGTGCCAACAACAGCCCTGCCGTGCATTACCATGACTTACACCCCCACCAACCCATCAGGATCCATGATCCTGGCGGTGGCGGCGGTCTCCTGGTGGTCCAACTGCCAGGATCATAATCTGCCAGTTGGACCGTCATGATTGTGGCGCTCAGACCGCCACCATGAGTATGACAGTCTTAGGACCGCTGTACTCGTATTTAGGCCCCTTAATCTGGATTCAGACCCAACCACAGTACAGAAACCGCCCTCATCGCAGCCACTGTCAACATCTGAATTATCATTTATCGAAGTGAAACCACTGCTCTCACCTAATTAGGGCCCATATTTATACTTTTTGACGCAAAACTGAGCCAACGCAGTTTTGCGTCAAAAAAATTAGCGCCGGCTAACGCCATTCTGAAGCGCCATGCGGGCGCCGTATTTATTGAATGACGTTAGCCGGCGTTAGCCGCCGGCGCCGTCTGGTGTGCGTTAAAAAAAATGACGTACACCAGGCAGCGCCGGCGTAGGGGGATATGGAGCTTGGGCGTCAAGAAATGGGGCAAGTCAGGTTGAGGCAATTTTTTCGCCTCAACCCGATTTGCGCCATTTTTTTCCACTCCCAACCCCCATAGAAATGACTCCTGTCTTACCAAAGACAGGAGTCATGCCCCCTTGCCCAATGGCCATGCCCAGGGGACTTCTGTCCCCTGGGCATGGTCATTGGGCATAGTGGCATGTAGGGGGGCACAAATCAGGCCCCCCTATGCCACAAAAAAAAAAAAAAAAAACACTTACCTGAACTTACCTTAATGTCCCTGGGATGGGTCCCTCCAGCCTTGGGTGTCCTCCTGGGGTGGGCATGGGTGACAGGGGGTGTCCCTGGGGGCATGGGGGGGCACCTCTGGGCTCCTTCAGAGCCCACAGGTCCCTTAACGCCTGCCTTTTGCAGGCGCTAAAAAACGGCGCAAAAGCGGCCGTACGTCATTTTTTTTGACCCGCCCACTCCCGGGCGTGATTTTTGCCCGGGAGTATAAATCCCACGCACATGCCTCGGAGTCGATTTTTTAGACGGGAACGCCTACCTTGCATATAATTAACGCAAAGTAGGTGTCCACGCTAAAAAATGACGCTAACTCCATGGACTTTGGCGCTAGACGCGTCTAACGCCAAAGTATAAATATGGAGTTAGTTTTGCGTCGAAATTGCGTCAAAAAAAACGACGCAATTTCAGCGCAAACGGAGTATAAATATGCCCCTTGATCTCTCCACAGCCTTCAACACTGTCTCCCACCCCATCCTTATCCAACGAATACAAAAAACCTAGAACCAAAGTCTGGCAATTCGCTGAATTTTCTCTTTCCTGACAGGCTTCACCCAGTTGATCAGCCCAGTCCCCTTCACCTCGGATGTCGTCAACCTCATCTGAAGATATCCACAGGGATCCTCAATCAACCCTACTCTGTTCAATTCCTACATGAACCTACACACTAGTATCATCCACACCCATGAAACCAACATCATATCCTATGCTGATGACACACTTCCTCTCCGACAAGACGCCAAACATGACCAAAGTTGCCAGATAGATGAAAACCAACTGCCTCAAGCTCAACACAAACAAGACAAAGAAGTAATCTTCGGCAAAGGAAACTCACTTTGGAACTCCACCTGGTGGCCAGCTGAGTATACACACACACACCCCTCCCAGCAACCCAGACATAGAACCTCGGAATAGTAGTCGACAACCAGCCAATTTACCAAGACTGGCAAGTAGTTACCATACCTGATAGTTCAGATTACTTTAATAGATAATGGGATATATAATGACACAGAGATAATGTGTTTGTGACAATGGATTTCAAAATCCCTTTGTGCATGCATTAGTCATTAGAATAGACATGAAGCTATTAAAATGCCTTGAAACACTGAGTCAGCCAATTTCCTCTTTCACAGGATAATGCACCTGCTTCACTCACTAATAAATGTTATGTTTATCTAAAATCTTGTATTGAGTTGAAGTAAGCTGTAATAGGATGGTAAGGCATGTCATAGACCACACTGCTGCTTTACGTAAAGTATTATATTTTTCCAAGAGTTATCAATTGTAGGCTTCAAGCCCTGTACTGCCAAATGGTTTGTTTCAGGTTCCCTGTTCAGGAAAGGCAGGCTGCCTATAGTCTGCGAGAGATATGGGAGAAAGATGTGTCCTGGATCAGCTAGTTATTCACAATGACCATGACTTGGGATTTAATGGCTGTCTGTAAGTCTTCCCTATCCTGTTAGGCAGTCTTGGAATGCCTTTCCACTATGAGTTGCAAAAGCTGCTGGCCTTCCACCAGCTGCTTTATCATGTCATCCATTGTCACTGGCCAAGCCATAATTCCCTCCCATTAAGGGGCCTGGGGATCGCACTTCTAACATCACTGTAATAGAAATGTAGGCATGATCCAGACCAGGTTGCTGGTTTACACAAAGTATTTTATTTTTACAAGAGTTATCAATGGTAGTCTTCAAGCCCTGTACTGCCAATGGTTAGACTTGGGTTCCCTGTCCAGGAAAGGCAGGCCTTCTTTAGTCTTTTCCCACGAATTGCCCACAGAGGTTGAAGAGCACCCTCGGGGAAAAGAAATGAAAGGTTCGAGGTATTAATTATCAGAACACGTATATACTGAAGCCCATTACTGACAACACCAAAGTGAAGGGTATATGACCCAATTCCCTGCCCACATATGCTGTGAGATACCGCTCTCATCAGTCTTTTGAATCAAGGACAGGATCTTGGTACGATATTTCCTGGTACAACACCAGTGGTGTGCATTCACTGGAGTACATAACGTCTTTGTCCTTCCCCACTGTGCTCATTGGTGAGGGTTAAAATTAGGTATTATGCACACCAACCAATAATGACTGGGCCCAGATGAAATCTTAGAAACGTGCCCAGTGCATGTCCCTTTCCATGCACAAGGCAGCAGAGTTGTATCAGAATCCCACCAAACATGCCTGTGACCCATCCATCAAACAAATGTAAGTGTCCCCTCCCTGGTCACTTGCCTGATACCGCAACTCTTGTGAAGGGTAGCAGCAGCCTCATCCTGCTCGCCTTTTCCTGGGGTGGGAGGCATTTCACCAGCTCTTTCAGTCTGCTCCTCCGGCTCTTCCCGCACTGCAGTCAATTGACACACATTCATACACCCCTGGAATGACTTCATCGTCGCCAACTCCAGCTTCCCCGAACAGTCTCCTCTGGTGATTACATCTGTCCCGCCACTGCTGTTGGGTGTGAAGATGCCCATCCTCTTTCCTCTATCCTCTCCCTGACCTGGCCCGATAACGCCGCACTTCCCGGACCCTCGTCCCTCTCCTCCTGCTCCCGTAGTAGTGGCCTATGAGCCCGCAGTAGATGATCATGTGGATGAACCTCTACCATGACTAGAATGCTAATCAAGGTTCCGTCCATCCCAGGGTGCCACCATGGTCCGTCGCACTGTCTTCATCACAGTAGCATTTGAGAGCTTTTGAAAATAGGGATACAAAATATACCATTTTATTATGCACATCATAAAGATGAGATTAAAAATGTAAGATTTTTGAAGGCCCATCATAGAGGTGGTGATAAGGTATTTGAATTGAAGGGATAGAAACAATTTGGATGTACAAATTATAAGCTATCAATACTTTATAACATAGGAAGACTGAATGGAGTGAAATCTGGAATGGATTGAATACTCAGGCCCATATTTATACTTTTTGACGCAAAACTGCGCTAACGCAGTTTTGCGTCAAAAAAATTAGCACCGGCTAACGCCATTCTGAAGCGCCATGTGGGCGCCGTATTTATTGAATGACGTTAGCCGGCGTTAGCCGCCGGCGCCGTCTGGTGTGCGTTAAAAAAAACGACGTACACCAGGCAGCGCCGGCGTAGGGGGATATGGGGCTTGGGCGTCAAGAAATGGGGCAAGTCAGGTTGAGGCAATTTTCTCGCCTCAACCCGATTTGCGCCATTTTTTTCCACTCCCAACCCCCATAGAAATGACTCCTGTCTTAGCAAAGACAGGAGTCATGCCCCCTTGCCCAATGGCCATGCCCAGGGGACTTCTGTCCCCTGGGCATGGTCATTGGGCATAGTGGCATGTAGGGAGGCACAAATCAGGCCCCCCTATGCCACAAAAAAAAATAAAAAAAAACACTTACCTGAACTTACCTTAATGTCCCTGGGATGGGTCCCTCCAGCCTTGGGTGTCCTCCTGGGGTGGGCAAGGGTGACAGGGGTTGTCCCTGGGGGCATGGGAGGGCACCTCTGGGCTCCTTCAGAGCCCACAGGTCCCTTAACGCCTGCCTTTTGCAGGCGCTAAAAAACAGCGCAAAAGTGGCCGTACGTCATTTTTTTTCACCCGCCCACTCCCGGGCGTGAATTTTGCCCGGGAGTATAAATCCGACGCACATGCCTCAGAGTCGATTTTTTAGACGGGAACGCCTACCTTGCATATAATTAACGCAAAGTAGGTGTCCACGCTTAAAAATGACGCTAACTCCATGGACTTTGGCGCTAGACGCGTCTTACGCCAAAGTATAAATATGGAGTTAGTTTTGCGTCGAAATTGCATTAAAAAAAATGACGCAATTCCGGCGCAAACGGAGTATAAATATGCCCCTCAATTTATCAAAAACGACAATAACGCTCCTGTGACTGGTGTGTTGCTCTTGAAATGAAAGTTAAATCCATGAATTATAAGTACAATTGTTGCTCATTATTAAGTTTTAATTTGACAAGAACTAAAAAAAAAATCTTCTGTGTGTAAACGTGTTGTACTATGTGTGCAGTGGCCAATTTATTCGATTCAGGCTTGTAAGATGATAAGGTAACTTAATCTGATTTATATTGTAGATTGAATAGGTTTTAAATATTTAGCTCATTATATTACATGGGATTCTGCAATCCCTGTATAAACTCCCATCTCTAATTTTTTTATAATCAGATACTTGTGATATACTATGTTATAAAAGAAATATGTCAGGATTCAACTGCAATAAGTTATTACAGTTGAGGTATGACACCACAGTGCCTTCTGTCAGCACCAGCAGCTCCGGTGAAAAACAGGTCAGGTGGAGTAGCTGTTAAAAGTAACGAAAATTAAAGTTTGCTTTTCCGTTTTCTGATCTATTTTTCTAGAGTATAGTGGCAATCAGAAAGAACATATTTATTTAACACTCCTTAAATACCTATAGAAACGTTAGGATCTTTCAGCATGATTCTACACATTTAGAGCTACTGCAGCTTTTTTTTTTATAAAACAGACCTCGTTCCTCTATATCGTTATGGAATTACTTGGTGACTGTCACCGCGCCGGCACACTTTTCCAACCATGAAGCGTTCCCCTCGGTCTTCCCCTATAAGAAGATACCTTACTTGTGTGACCAAAGTCAGCCTAAAAATGTATAAAATGAAAACTGAGGGGGAACCAACGTGGGTCCAAAAGGGCAATCTACACGTTTTTGTCCCTTCCCTGTCGCAGACCATAGGCCCAAGTGGGTAGGTCCAAGTGGGTGGACCAAGCATCTGTGACAGGGATGGGACAAAATGTGCAGATTGCACTTTTGGACCCACTTTGGCTCCCCCTTAGTTTTCCATTTTATATATTTTTAGGCTGACTCTGCTTTGGGCACCGACACAAGCGAGATATCATTTTATTGGGAGAGTGAGGGGAACACTGGGTGGTAGGACATTTGTGCCAGCACAGTGATCCCACAAGTTTTCCGCAAAGAAATATGAGGAAAGTGTGACTCTTTAGCTACATTTGAAGTTTGCAGGGGATTCTGGGTAAGAAAATGTTGGGGGATCAAAGCAAGCCACTTCTCCCAGGTGTCTAGTTTTCAGAAATGTCTGTCTGGGTTTCGTAGATTCCCCTAGATGGCTGCAGAGACTTGGATCAAAAACTCAGGTGGCTCCCATCTATAACAAAATAACCTGTTTTTGCAAGGTTGCCTAAAGCAGAGTCAGTCTAGAATCATATATAAAAAAACTGTGCTTATCAACACGTCTAGGTGTCCCCTCAATAGCTACATGTTTTGGCCCTTCCCTGTCACAGGCACTTGGCCCGCCCACACAAGTGAGGTATCATTTTTATCAGGAAATCCGGGGGGATGATGGAGGGTAAGAAATGCATGCCAGCGCAGTGATTCCACCCAGAAAAGTGAGACAAATGTGATTTTTAACTCAATTGGAGGTTGGCGGGGATTTGTTTTACAGAAAACTTTGGAGGATCTATACAAACCACAACTCTCTGGACTCACCTGGGTGTCTATTTTTCAGAAATATCTGGGTTTGGTATGTTTCCCTGGATGGCTGCCGAGCTTGGGACCAAAAACGCCAGTCAGCCTCTTGCAAAGCCAGTTTGTTTTGAGATAAATAATTTTGATGTCTCCACAATATGTTTTGGGACGTTTCCTGTCGCAGACACTAGGCCTACCCACACAAGTGAGGCCCCATTTTTATCTGGAGACTTGAGGAAATGCTGGGTGGAAGAAAGTTTGTGACTCCCCTTAGATTCCAGAACTTTGCATCATCGAAATGTGAGGAAAATGTGTTTTTTTAGACATATTTTGAGCATTAAAAAAAATTCTGGGTGACAGAACCAGGTTAGAGCCCCACAAGTCCACCCATTGTGGATTCCCCTAGGTGTTTAGTTTTTTAAAAATTTACATCTTTGTTATGTGTCTTTAGGTGCCAGCTGAGCTAGAGCCCAAAATCCACAGCAAGGCACTTTGGAAAAAAAACGTCAGTTTTCAGTGAAAAAATGTGATGTGTCCAAGTTGCCTTTTGGGGCATTTCCTGTGGCAGGCAATAGGCCTACCCACATAAGTAAGGTACCATTTTAATTGGGAGACTTGGGGAAACACAGAATAGCAGAACAAGGGTTATTACCAATTGTCTTTCTCTGGGTTTAAGCCTTCCAAAGGTAAGACAGTGTGTAAGAAAGAAGTAATTTTGAGAAATGCCCTATGCTTCACATGCTAATATGGGTACCCCAAATTCAGAGATGTGCAAATAACCATTGCCTCTAAACTCTATATCTTGTGCCCAATTCAGAAATACATAGGTTTCCTTGATACCTATTTTTCACGCTTTATATTTTACCAAATTAATTGCTGTATACCCTGAACACAATGAAAACCCATTGCAAGGTGCAGCTCATTTATTGGCTCTGGGTACCTTAGTTTCTTGGTGAACTTACAAGCCCTATATATCCCTCAACCTGTATATTGCTTTAGAAAATCTACCGTAGATGAAAAAGTTCCAGTTGAAAACGTAGACAGAGATAACTGTGTTTTCAACTCAATTTCAATATTTTTTTGTTATTTCAGCTATTACTTTCTAAAGGAAAACCTCAAAGGATTTATACAAATGACCCTTGTTGAATTCTGAATTTTGTCTACTTTTCAGAAATGTATAGCTTTCCGGGCTCCACCATTGGTTTCACACCTATTTCTGTCTCTAACTGGAAGGAAGTTGAAAGCACAAAAGAAAAAGAAAACTGGGGTATGTCCCAGTAAAATGCCAAAACTGTGTTGAAAAATGTTTTTTTATATGTCTAGTCTAGCTGTTCCTGATATCTGAGAAGATGGTGAGTTTAGCTCTGCAAAGCCTTAATGGATGCCACCTGAGGGGGAATAAAACAGATGCTTTCCTCTGAAGCACTTTTTCCCAAAAATGTTTCCCCAAAAAATGTTTTAGCTGTATTTTGGCTAATTTCTCGGTCCCCACCAGGGGAATCCACAAACCCTTACAATCCCCGGGATGTTGGAAAAAAGGACGCAAATTTGATTTGGATAGCTTATGTGGACAAAAAGGTGTGGGGCCTGAGCATGAACTATCCCAAATAGCCAAAAAAAAAGACTTAGCACTAGTGGGGGTGGTGGAGGGGCTCGCTTAGCAACAGAGGGGTTACCACCAAAACGTAAAAGATGTTCTTCCAGGAATGCACGCACCATGTTAGGAACAAAAAGTCATCACGAGTCATATCAGAGAATTTTGTTGGATTTATTGCAGATGGTTTTAAGTGAACTTAAAGTATGTGAGAAATCCATCTGCCCAGCAGCAATAACACAGACTCTTTACTATTCAATGATCATTTGTAACCTTGGCACTGGTTACTCGTCTGCACACATTGTTACGCTCAGACAGAGTTCAAACGAGGCCATGATCAATTCCTCGTTTGAACCTGGCAATCAGAATGACAAGTGGCTTTCTATCCTTATTAAGTGGCCAAAGATTAGCAAGTGTTCAAGTGTGAGGCTTGGGGCCCAAACCAATTGCTCCTCTGGCCTCGCTCTCATTCACACTCCTCGTTGTGACATTTGCAGTTCTCTTACACTTACACTAGTGAAACACACTTCAGTCTATGGGGGTCATTCCGACCCCGGCGGGCGGTGGGTGCCGCCCGCCGGGCGGAAACCGCCCAAACACCGCCCCGCTGTCAGATGACCGCAGGGGGCATTCCGACTTTCCCGCTGGGCCGGTGGGCGATCTGCAAAAGATCGCCCGCCGGCCCAGCGGGAAAGCCCCAGCAAAGATGAAGCCGGCTCCGAATGGAGCCGGCGGATTTGCTGAGGTGCGACGGGTGCAGTGGCACCCGTCGCGATTTTCAGTGTCTGCCAAGCAGACACTGAAAATCTTGCTGGGGCCAGTGGCATGGGCAGTGCAGGGTCCCCCAGGTGGCCCACGACACCTGTTCCCGCCAGCCTCTTCCTGGCGGTGTAAACCGCCAGGAACAGGCTGGCGGGAAGGGGGTCGGAATCCCCATGGCGGCGCTGCTTGCAGCGCCGCGATGGAGGATTCCTTTGGCCAGGGGAAAACCGGTGGGAAACCGCCGGTTTCCCTTTTCTGACCGCGGCTTTACCGCCGCGGTCAGAATTGGCCAGGAAGCACCGCCAGCCTGTTGGCGGTGCTTCCGTGGTCGTTGGCCCTGGCGGTCAATGACCGCCAGGGTCAGAATGACCCCCTATGTCTTGGTTCTGAGTTTGGAAGAATACAATACTCTTATCAGTTATCATTTTGTGTGGCAGTGGATCAATAGCTACATAAAAACAAGTTACACAGTGAGTGTTCTATCCAGACCTAGGCAAAATTTAATTTACGTCGGTGTAATCTCTATAGTTTTTGGCATTTTGTGTTACAATTAATTGGGGTGACACCGCTATGCTACCTTAGGTAATTGAGATTTTGTTCAAGTAAAGATAAAAAAAATCGTGTATCAGGAGCACAGAAAGGACAAACCAAAAACAAGCAGCTGTTGTGTATGAGAGTATGCGTGTTATATGTTAGTGTGAAAAGCGTCCTGGCATCCGAAATGGATGTGAAGGCGTATTTCACACTTAAAAAGTAATAACACTAATTTTGTAGGTATTTTATGCAGTTCCCGGAAAGGGAAATTATGCAGATTTTGCCCAGCCCTTGCTACAACCATTAGTCAAATGGTGTTTAGGGCAATAGATCCTAAAGCATAATGAACCCTCACCCCCCAAATGTGGTGTACTTCGTGACCAGGCTGCTCGTCTACCTCAGGGGTGTTTGTCTCAACTGTGGGCACTGTTATTGGTGAGGCTCTAAAGAGGGTGAGTTGTGCCAAAGAAACTGGTGTATGTCAAAAGAAATCTAGGAAAATTGTGTAGGGGTGGATTAACAGTCTGGTATCAATCTATTTGTGTCTCTAGGCAGCCAACATGGTTTAAAAAATACAGACTTCTATGTTGGACCCTGTGTGTCTCAGTAGTCGTCATGTTTCAGTACTCAGGAAAGTCAAGTGCTTTCATCAGGACTGGTTCCATAAAAACACACACAGAGGAATCAGTGTCTCATTAGTCACTTGCATAGGGGGGTGTCACAACGGCTTCATCAATGAGAGTCCTCACGATAAAAAGGATTAACCCCGGATATCTTCCAGTGCTAGATGGGGAACTAATTAATGAAACATGCCACATTGGGTGGGCGTGGTTTCGTCATCACTTTGGAACTACTGTCATAAGCTTGGTTTGATTCGTTGTTATAACCCTCACTTAATACCTGGCCTTTTTAGTTATTAATAATTGCTTAGGGAGGGTAAGCAGGAATCATTTCTTTGGAGAAATTGCCCTACCTTTAGGTACTTAGAGCAGATCATCGATCCTAAGAATAGAAAAGTGCAGATGCATTGTACTTTTTTGCAGGGTAAGTCCTATGTGTTGTAAATTCAAATTCAGCTACAGTGCCACACCCCTTGTTGGTGTAACTAACTCTCCCTGGGGTTGAACATGATTGGCAGTTGGTGCTTCAATCTGGGAATGTTTGAAGGAATATGTCTGCCCTGCTGAGGTCTACTCCATGGCCATGCCCAAAAAGGCCACAGGACACTTCAAACATGGCACCCACTTGGAAAGGATGGATGCCTCTGAACGCTGGAGATCCCATCCCACCAGGCAGACAATCATCGCTCTCTAAATCTGGTCAACGGTCCTCTGTCTGGACGGGGAGTGGGCTAAACACCAGTAGTCTCTGCTGCCTTGGGGGCGGGCGGCAGGAGGCCCCAGCCATGCTCTTAATAAAGCGATGGGTATTTTTCTGAGGATGTGACTTGAAACCGGCAAAAGTCCACCCCTAAAGGGCCTCTAAATTGTTATCGTAAGGTGAAAAGCCAAGACAGCCAGGAAGGGGGGTAGAGGTGGAAATTCAACTTGTGGATTTCTGGAAAAAACATAACGGAGAGGAAAGAATTCAAAAAGTGGTTTAACTGCAAACGCATAACAACAGAGGAAGCATGGAAAGGGACAGTGAGGAAGAAGGAATGATAAAGAGAGTGAGCGAGAGAGAGTGAGATGGGGTTACGAGGGAAAGTGTCTAAGAACTGCGAGAGAGAAACAGGCAAGGCGAGAAGTAGAGCGTGAGAGAAATAGAGCGAGTCATGGTTCAAAAACATGCGAGGTTCCTGTTTTGTAACCTCGAGGGCGCACCACACCTCTTCCTCATATCACACCTAGCCCGTGACCTTTCATCTCTTTGGGGCTGTGCCAACGTGAAAGAGAATCTCGTGGGATGAACCAAGTAAACAAAATTAGCTCGCGGCTATGACAGAATGTGGCTCGGTCGCTCACAGTCACATTTGTGTGGAGAGATTCATGCCCGGGCCGATGGAGTTCTGCCCCCTGAGAGAGAACTCCAAACCACACCTCCCTCTTTCTAACACGGCCTAGGAGAGCCAGTGACGCATGACTGCAATGTTCCGACATGCCGAAAGAACTCCCTGGTTTAATTCGGCCATGTTTGTTAACCAAGCTGCAGAACACAGTTTCTGTAGTCTCAGCATTCATGAATTGAGGGGCGGGGGTGCGCGAAAATTCGACTCATAACAGGCCTCCACTTTACTGTGCATTGTTAATTCACACGATTTTAATCCCAGCAAATGTTCAGGTTCAAATGTATTTAAGTGCTTTGCGACACTGCTCGGCTAAGGTGCTTTTAGAACAAGTAAGGTACTCCTGATTCAGCCACTAACAGCAGTTTGAGCACAAAATCGGATTTCAGGTGTCCGCTAATTACTGAAACAGTTATCTTTTCACGCATGATTTTCACTAGTTAAAAAAGGGATGATTAAATTCGGAGTAAATTTATATTTCCAAATTGACAGCACACCCTATAATAGGTGTAAACATCCCGTATTGATCTGTTATTCCCACTTCGAAGCACAGGACCTGGGCCCTGATTTATACTTTTTGGTGCAAAACTGCACTAATGCAGTTTTGCACCAAAAAGTTTAGCACCGGCTTGCACCATTTCTGTGCACCAGCCGGGCACCTTATTTATGGAATGGTGCAAGCCAGTGCAAAGGGTAGGCTAGCATTAAAAAAAATGACGGTAGTCGGGTGGGGCTCACGGTATGGAAGAAGGGGTTTTGCACCAAAAAATGACGTTAGGCAGGTTAGAGTAAAATAAATGACTCTAACCTACCTAGAGTCATTTTCTGACGCAAAACCATCCATACCACATGACTCCTGTCTTAGAAAAGACAGGAGTCATGCCCATCACCCCATTGGCCAGCCCAACCTGACTAAAGTCATTTTTTTGCCAGTAGCCTACCCTTTGCACCAGCTTGCACCATTCCATAAATATGGTGCCCGGCTGGTGCACAGAAATGGTGCAAGCCGGTGCTAAACTTTTTGGTGCAAAACTGAGTTGGCACAGTTTTGCAGCAAAAAGTATAAATCAGGGCCTGAAGGCGTGTCACTGTGTGGTGGCTGGAAGGAAATGTAAAATGTCCGATTGTTTCGATACAGTGTGCTTTCCCATTTTACATTGAAATGCATTCGCAGACCACAGATAAGAAATCGCTAAAATAGCGATTTCTTGCGTTGCGACCATGAAATTGCAAGTCGCAATTTGCGATTCGCAATTTCCAGGTCGCAAGGCTATTCTTGAAAAAATCGCAAATTGCGATTTTTCAAAAAATGGCATTTTGCACTTGCAAAATACCATGCTTTGCAACCAGGTGGTAACCTGGTGCAAAATTTAAAAATGCAGTTAAACTGCATTTTTAAATTAAACATGTAAAGCACACATGCCCTTTTGGCATGTGTGTACCTTACATGTTTAAAAAAAAGTTTTTGGGGTGCAGGAGAGGGGGCCTTAGGCACCCAGCACGCTGGCCTTTTGCATTTCCAAAATTGCGATTTCTGGTTCAGAAATCGCAATTTTGGAAATGCAAAATATTTGCAGCTATGGGCCAACAGGCCCATTGCTGCGAATGGGCCCGGTATCGCAATTTGCGATTCGGTAATAGCATTTGCGATTTTTAAGAAATCGCTATTACCGATTTGCAAATTTGATATATGGCCCTTTGCGAGTCGGTAATAGTGATTTCTTAAAAATCGCTATTACCAAATCGCAATGGGCCGTGATGGTACATCTGGCCCTAACTGAGGAGCTCATGGTGAGGAAATCAATAAAACAGATGTGGCTAGCTGAATTTCTCATCCCTTCTTAATCAAAAACTAAACTTCTTACCTGCCTTTGTTTGGCATTAGTGAGTGAGTATCCAAGACTCTAGAAATTCAGTCCAGCGTCTATGAAGCAGAAAAGTTTAGCAGCAACTTAAAAGTGGCTAAAAGTTGCTAAGGATGGTGTAAGTTATTTGGAGAAGCATATGCTGCTGAAAGCGCAAAAGGCCATATAAACTCATATGCAATAACAACAACAAATGTGAATTCACCCGATACAACCGGATAAAAAATGTTTTTGTTTTTTTTAGAAATTATTAATTGTTTCAAATGCAAAGCTGGTCACTCCGTCTCGGCAGCGCCGTCACAAGTTCAGGGCAATGACCCTGGAGAGGACTTTTTACCCATAAAATCATGACTACAAAACTCACTGCTAAAAAGTCTCAACGTACTCAGGCATGTCGTTCCCTGAGGTCTCTGCATACTACACCTAACCTATTAACTCATTAAATATTCGTGTATGCATGCGGGGTGTTGTGTGTTTGGAAATGAGTGCGTGTCTGTCTGTATGTATGTCTGTATGGATGTGTGCGTGTATGTCTGAATGTTGGTGTGTGTATGACTGTGTGTGTGGCTGTTGCCATGTTTGTTGGTGTGTGTACGGGTATGTGTGTTGGTGGTGCCTGCGTGCGTGTCAGGTGTGAATGTGTAATGTAATGTTGGGGGTAGGGGTGGGGAGGGAGGGTCCTGCCACCTTTGGGGGTGGCAGGGGTGGTGGGGGGTGTCGGGGATGGACTCGGGGTGGGGGTGGGGGGTGGGGGAGACCCCTATCAGTGCCAGGGAAGGAATTCCCTGGCACTGATAGTGCTCACTGCCATGGATTTCATGGCGGTTCCTAACTCCATGAAATCCATGGCGGTCAGCCGGGTCATGATACCGCCGGCGGTATTGTGACGACCGCCGGGCTGGAGACCCAGGTCTCCAGCCCAGCGGTCGTCTCCGCCCTGGCGGTCCGATCGGAGAAGAGCGGATGACCATGGCGGTAACCGCCATGGTCATGATTCCAAAATGTTTACCGCCAGCCTGTTGGCGGTAAGACCGCCGCTTCTCCGCCAACCGCCAGGGTTGTAATGAGGGCCTTTGTCTTCTCTTTGAATTTTCCCCATAGATTCTTTCCCTTTTTCTTTCTTCCCTCATCTGATTATTTTTAGACCTTTTTAATGTATTTTTTTTCATAATTTACATAATCCCCATATTCCTTATAAGCAAACTATAACAATTAATATTCCCTGTATGATTTTCAATAGTACCCCATTCAAAATGCTACTAAGCCAATTTCTCATTGAAGCAAACCCCTTACCAACTTTTTCCCAAACTCCTGGTTCTTTCAATTCCTTCAAATCACTACTAGCGTTAGTCAGATTAGTAAGTAAGTATTTTATCTCTTTACTATTGTTAGGAATATAGGAACAACAATGCATAAAGTTAATCAATTTACAGACTCTGCCCTTTTTCGCTAAAAGAATGTCAAAAGCAAGACGATTTTGAAGAGTCATTGCTTTATTTGCAGCCAAATCAGTATCTATCAGGAATATAGCCCCTAAAAAATTTGTCAGCATGTTATCCACAAGAGTAGACAACTTTCGAATCTTAATTGAATTCAAGATGACTCCCACTGAAGGAATCACTGCACCAAATATATCTCCCACTATTGCAGAAGAGGTTTCCCTCCACTGTCTCGTAGCATGTAATTCTGTCAATTTCGGAAACTTTTTCAAATCCTCCATCTGGTAAATCTTTGAGAATGCTATCCCCAAATAACATCCCATACCATCCTCTTGGAAGACGGTAGTAAGCAATACGTCCACAAATATAGTAGATTCCTGGAATTGCCGGGTCCTGCCTATTCAACATAAATGTCCATTTACTCTGAAACAAAAACACATGCCTACAGTGTGCAATTTTGGCCTATATATATAGATATATACAAAGCTTCCCTACGTGTATTGCATCCAAAGCTAATTTTCTTTATGTTTTAATTGCAGTGTGAGCATAATCATTCTGATAAGTCCTCTTCTCTAATCCTTTTCTAATCTCTCCTTAAGTGCCTTTCTCCGGTCATCATTGTGATCTAAGAAGCTCTTCTCTAAAGGTGTAAGCAAGCATGTGAGGTTATTCTTATGTGCATAAGCAGTCCCAAATGTTAGTGTATGTTCAAAGAATCCTCTAACTAATTCTAAGTCATTATCCTTAGTTACTCTGATCAAATATCTAATAACAGGGACAAATGAAACCACAAAGTCCTGATTGGAATAAAAATATTGGATGTACTCTTGATTATAGAATCTTGTTAGTAACAGACTACAACTTATCCCTTAGGTTAGAGGAAGACTATGGTAGATGACTCCTTCCTCGACTGATGAAGGATTCTGCGTACATACAAGGCAATGCCTTGCATTCATCCTTTCAAAGTATTTACTCAATAAGCGATAGAAAACATTAGAAGAAAGCTCTCCTTGAACATTAGTAAAGTCATGCAAATACTTTTCATCTAACTTAAATCTTTCTAAAGCCGTTAATGAAATAGTCTCTAAACCAGAAGTATGTTTGGCTTCTTTCGCATCAAGAACACACATACCCACAATCAGCACTATAAACAATATCCCACACATAATTGTCAAACCAATGCTCATATATTTATAGCGCCTAACATCCCTTATTTGCTTATCTACGTTAGTCATGATCTGTAAAGAATCAGAAAGCAGAAGTAACTTTAGAAAAGTGCAGCAAAATTAAAAAATAGACAGTTCTTCTTTCAGCCGTTCAGTTTCACTTCCACGATCCCTTCTCCTTGTCAAAATTGGTTATCAGCTTTGTCAAAATCAGTTTCAAATGTCAAATCAGGTTATCAATGTCTTATCCGGTTACTTCATCAGTCTCTTTTTCAAAAAAATATTTCTCAGATTGTTTCAACAGTTCAGGTCAGCAATCTTTTTCAGGTCACTTCAAAATACTGATTCGGAACTTTCCTATCAAAACAAAAAGACTTAAACTTGTGTTGCCATTCATTTGTAGTTGCATATGCCCATTCAGGACCTGCATATCTTCGACTTGCTATTCTCTTTCCTTTCAACTTTGGATCACCACTCAGCTCTCCTTCACTTAATTCTTCTTTTCTTGTAGTGCCTACTTCTTCCTCTATTGTTTGATCAATAATCACCTCTTTCCTTTTCTCCACTTGCGAATTCGGCCACTTATCTCCTTTATGTGTACCTTCTGTTAGTATTCTCTTCAGGATTGGACTCAAACACTTTTCTTTTTCTGTGGTGTTTTCTCTTGATGGACCTGCTCAACTCCCTCCCCCTCTTGGTCTGGCACTTGCTCTGTGTGTCTCTCAGAGTCATCTTCTTCTAGAAGAGCCCTCTCAGTGCTTGACTCTCCAGCAGGTTCAGTTGCGATGGGTCCCTCTGCACCCTCCTGGAGGTCTTCACTATCGTTTCTCACGGGGTAAGGAAACCATCCTCAAAGAGCTCAGGTTCAGCTTCAGTTCTTTCTTGCTCCTTTTCTTGTTCAGGTGCTGTATTTTGTCTTACAGTCGTTGGTACTCTCATAAACGCTTCTTCATGATCCAGTGGACATGCCACTTTCTTCGTGTGACTCACGTGAATCCAGTATGGGATCCCTGCACACTTCACAGCTGTCATAGTCATTAAAATCACCTGGTATGGTCCCCGCCACCGAGGCTCCAAACATGTCTTGTGAACGTGCTTGCAGACAACAACCCGGTCACTGGCCCTCAGGTTGTGCCCTGTATCGTGCCTTGGCGGCAGTGTGATCACCTTCACCTGATGAGAGAAAGAGCGAACCACATCAGCCAGATCTTTGCAGTAGTCCAACACCATATCATCTGTTATTTTGACAAGTGCATTGGCTGGAACTGCTGGCAACCTCATTGCTCTGCCCATGAGAATCTCATGGGGCGACAATCCTGTTTTCCTGTCAGGTGTCTTTCTCCTTGACATGAGTACCAAAGGTAATGCATCTGCCCATTTCAGATTTGTAGCTGCACACATTTTTGCAATTCGTGACTTCAAGTTACCATTCATCTGCTCCACTAGCCTTGATGCTTCAAGGCTGTAACTACAATGCAACTTCTGCTCGATGTTCAGTGCTGCCCACAACAGTTTAATCCCTTTGTTATTGAAGTGCGTTCCCCTATCTGATTCTAAAGAGATCGTGAATCTGAAACATGGTGTCAGTTCCCTAAGCAACAGTTTTGCTACTGTGAGGCTATCATTTGTCCTGGTAGGGTACGCTTCAATCCAGTGACTAAAAATGCACACAATCACCAAAACATATTTCAGACCTCCACATGCAGGCATCTCAATGAAACCCAATTGCATTCTGTTGAATGGATCCCCTGCTCTTCCAATGTGGCTCAAATTAACCAAAGTTCCTTTCCCTGCATTTAATTGCGCACAAATAACACAACAACGGCATACTGCTTCAGCTGCTTACCTAAACTTGGGATTAAACCAGTCAATTTTGAACAGACAAACCATGGCAACCCTCCCAATGAATGCCTGACCATGATAGTACCTCGCCATCTGGTACAGTAAACTATTTGGGAAGACCATCTGACCTCACTCGAATACCCACAGTTCATCCTGTCTTTGGACACACTTCATTTTAACCCATGACCTTTTCTCCTCCTTGTCAACATTACTCTGCAAAGTTTTTAACTCTTGTAGTGTGTCAATCACCTTTAATGCAAAGCTCGTACATGCAGTATCTTCTTCATACATTAATTCCCACTTGTCTTTGAACGATATACAGTTCTACGTGCAAAACCTTGCGACTTGATCCGCATATCCATTTACTAAGGACACATTGTCCCTCATTATGAACATGTCAGTAAACACCGCACCGCCGGCGGTGGCAGTAACAACCGCCAACTGGCGTGCAGTCCGTACCACCAAATAATGAACCAACTGAAACACAGGCATCCTGAAAACCACTCACCGCCAGCAGAGGAGTGCCGACAATGATGGCAGAGCCTGCCCACAGGCCAACGGAAAGGCCCTACCCGCCCATCAAATAATGAACCACTAGTCCGCCTTCAGGTCCAGGGCGTGAACCACCGCCATGTAAAGCCAGGCGGAAACAAACCAAATATAAGGAAACACTCACCAGAGGCTTACACAACACTCCGAAGCAGACATGGATAGAGATTTGCAGATCATGCCAGCCCTGCTCCTTGCCATATACCTCCACGACCGAGACCGCCGACGAAGATGACGACGGTAAGTACCGCAACCTACTAAACAAGGGAAGAAAGGGCACAGTTACATACCCACCCACTCCACCCACCCTGCAATGCTCCCACAACCCTTCACAGCAGCACAAGCCATACACCCCACAACAAGAGGTACTTACCCAACACAAGGCATATCCAACCTGCCCAAAGTACATACATGTGCCCCACACCCACAAACAATGAAACGAGAGACCCCGGCTCCAGAGTGTGCCTCCAAAAACACAGGCCACACGTTAACCTTTATTATGGTCACTGAGCTACCGAAGTGCATATAAGGCCAATGGCCAGTCCTTCAGAAAACAAGTCCGATGGGCCACAATGGCCCCCAACCTGACGTCCACAAGTGCTACAGTACGCCACCTCATAGGGGCAACAATGGGGCATCCAGGAACCTCAGGGAACAGGGACAGTGGGTGGTGGGATTAGGGATTTACAACGGGGGTAGGTCCTAGATTTATGTTCGGAAGGTGGATGGGGTTTTGGTTTGGCCTTAGAAGGTGGGGGAGTGTGCTTGGACCGGGTGATGGCCAATTGAACAGGTTCAGCACGGGGCTTCTTCCTCTCTGGGGAAGGGGCACAGGAATGGGCAGGGCGGACAGGGGTGGGCTGTGACGTGGAAGGAGTGGACAGGGCAAGGAGGTGAGCACGTTTAGGGATGACACGGGGTGGGCCAGTGGTTTGGAATAGGTCAACACAGGAGAGGAAAAGTTTCTTAGGTGCAATTGGGGTGGACCTGGAGGAAGGTGTGGGAGTGGAGGTAGAGGGAGTGGTCATAAGTGGTGTAGGTGTACGTGATGTGGGTGCAGGTGACTGGACAGTATGCTGAGGTGTGGTGGATGTGTGATGGGTGGGTGTTTTGGTGCGTTTGAGTATCTTGGGAGGAGGGGGTGGACACAGCGGGACAAGACGGGCTGCCAGTGTAAATGAATGTTGTCTGGGTGTCTGCAAGTTTGGTGAGTGTGCTGCATGTGTCAACTAAAGTAGTTGTGGTGAGTGCAGGTGTGGTGTCTGGGGTGCATGAATGGATGTGTGCTATTGTGGTGACTGCAGGAATAAGGTTAGCAACAGTGAATGAAGGTGCAGTGCCTGGTGGTGTGCATGTACTGGGGACAGACAGGGAGGCGGAAGAGATGGACACACTGGGGGAAGTGGATGTTGTTGTGTGTGCATGTGTATGTTGGCTGTGTGTATGTTTGTGGTGGGAGGTGTGGTGCTTGTGTTTTGAAGTGTGCTTCTTGCGTGTTGAGGTGTGTGCCTGCGTGTTAGAATGTGTGTTTGGAAGGGTGAAGGGAGTGGGGTGCTGGAAGGGGTAGAGGAGGTTGGAGGGGGGACGGAACGACCAGGGACACTGGCTGCCGTCCAAGAGGAGGCCAGAGCCTGAAAAGATCTCTGTAGGCCAGACATGGCACGTGAATGCCATGCAGATAGGCATTGGTTTGCTGCATCTCTGATCCTAGCCCCTGGATGGCATTGACGATGGTTGTCTGCCTTACAGAGATGGTTCTCAGGAGGTCAATAACCTCCTCCGTGAGGGCAGCACGGCTGACTGGGGCAGGGGAGGAGGTGCCTGGGGCGAAGGAGACGCCCACCCTTCTGGGTGAGCGGGCACTGGCAACTCAGTGGGGAGCAAATGGGAGGGCGGTGATGGTATGTGGGTGGCGGAAGTTGACACAGTAGGTGTGGGCCCACTCAGGTCCACCACCACCAGGGAGCTCCTATCGGAGGAGGTATCGGAGTCACTACCTCCAGTGGTAGTTGCCTCCCCCGTGGTACTTCCCTCACCCTTCAACCCACTGGTCCCTTTGGCGTCAGACGACTCTGCCTCCGAGGAACCGTGGGCTGCTGCATCCCCACTCACTGGTTCCTCAGCTCCCTCGCCAGATGATGCTGATGTACCCAGACTACACAAGAGAACAGGGATGGGGGGACAAAACAGGAGAGATTTTGTAAATAGCTGAATGGAGGTACAATGGTGGTTCACACATACACCCACCCAGAACACCCTCCAACAGGCAGCGTCTACTGCTATACCCATGGCTATGCCCCTGACTAGTGGCCAGAACCCTGCTTTACAGCCATTCCCCAAATAACTTAAGGACCTGATGTGTAGTAGACCTGACCAAAACACCCCTACTCCGCATGGGGGCCATGATGTAGATGGACATCAGTCATAGTCCCTGCAACTAGGCAGCATAAATCCGAATGCACACACATGCATCCATCAAGGGTCAAAAATATGGTATGTGTACTCACCCCCTTGTGACTGCTGTGCAGCCTTCAAGCGCCCATCCAGGTCTGGGTACACCTCCGCAAGGATGCGTTCTATAAGGGGGGTCAGTGCCCGACGGGCACCCCTTCCCCGTTGGGAGGACTTCCCCAGTTGGGCCTCGCAGATCTTTCGCGTCCAGAGCTGCAGGTCCTCCCACCTCTTCCTGCAGTGGGTGTTCCGCCAGTCACACCTCCTTGGCGATGGCATGCCACAGCCCACTGTTCTGGTGGGCGCTCACCTATAAGGGACACACAGAAATGTAACACAGAGGTCAGACGCTGGCCAATCATATACAGCTGGCTAGACGTCCACCATGGGACGGACAGTTCAAACCGACTAACAGTACACACACACGCAGCATGTGAGGAACCCTGGACCATCCACTGTCAGAGGTGCACACATGTATGCCGCCAACACCAACCACTACACACATCCATGGCCCCCAATCCTCCTACTCACCTGTACCTCTGGCCGTCCGTAGAGCTTGACGTACAGGGGCAGGACCCTGTCCATGAGCCTCTTCAATTCCTCTTGGGTGAAGGCCAGGGCCCTGTCCCCTGCAACACATACCACTTCCGTGACCCGAGGCAGGACACAGCAGTACACACAGTGGAGTACCTGCTTGCACGGCAGTCAAGTGAAGTTGGGGTGACGAGTTCGCTTACGCACCGCAGCGGCAGAGATCATGATACGCTAGGATTCCCCATTGACATTCATGTTAACCAATGAATTTCCACATGGGGATAAACACCGCCTTACGCTCTTACGTCAACCTCTAGCAGTATGATGTCACTTCTCCAACGACAGTTCTGGATTACAGGGGGCAGACATTTTGCCCAAAACTACGCATTTGTAAAACTCTCATCTGCACAATGCAGGCCCTATTGTTACCCAAACACCCATAGGCATGTGACAATTAACATTATCTCACCTGTCCAGCCCTGATCTATCATTGTTGTCATGTTGCTGTTATGTCGCACACGTTATGCATTTGTCACAACGACAATCATGCCAGCAGTGCTGAATGAATAACAATGTGTGCAGATGTATGTGTGTTCCTCACACATGCTTTTAACTCCTCCTAGGCACAGACCTTTGTGGCGAGGAAAGGCCCCATCGGTGCACAGACAACTTGTTGATTTGCGGACCATGGTGGAGCGTCACATCATTATCAATTACAGACTCACTCGTGCAACTATTCTTGAACTTTGTGCATTACTGGATCCTGCACTGACACCGGCAAATCGTAATCAGCATGCCATCCATACTGAAGTGCAGGTGCTCTCTGCACTCCATTTCCTGGCCACGGGCTCATTTCAAGTGACAGTGGGCATAGGTGCAGGTTTTTCACAGCCAATGTTTAGCATTATACTGTCCAGATTCCTAAATGCATGTGTACCTGCAGTTCTATGTGAGGTTTCCCCAAAGTGCTGACCTGCTTGCCATTAAGTCGGACTTCTATCCTTTGCCAACATATCCCATGTGATAGGTGCCATTGATGGCACCCTCATAGCTATCATCCCCCCAAGAGTCAGTGAACAGGTGTACAGAAATAGGAAGAACTTTCATTCCATGAACATTCAATTGGTGTTTACTGCAGACCAGTACATCACACATGTGAATGCCATGTTCCCTGGTTCAGTCCATGATTCCTTTGTGCTGAGGAACAGTAGTGTGCCACACAAGATGAAACAACTACAAGAGGACAGAGGGTGGATCATAGGTAGGTGTTACTGTCACTTATTGCCACATAGCAGACAGCCAGGCTGTCTGCCTCTGAGGCTTGTCAATGAAAGTTCAGTTTTGCACCTTTTTCTAGGTGATTCCCGCTATCCCAACTTGCGTTGGCTCCTGACACCAGTGAGGAATCCTGGAACAGATGCAGAGAGGAATGACAGTGAGGCTCATGGACGTACTAGGAGGGTGATAGAGCGCACAATAGGTCTCCTGAAGGCTAGATTTCGTTGTCTACATATTTCTGGCGGTTCCCTGGCCTATGGGCCTAAAAAGGTGTGTAGATGGCCTGCTGCATGCTGCACAATGTGGCTGTGAGAAATTCTATCCCCCTCTTGGAGGAGAAGGGTGATGTATATCCAGACCAGCTTCCTCAGAGAGGGGATGAGAGTGATGGTGATGATGAGGAAGGGGAAGATTTAAATTCCAGGACCCAACTGATATAACTCTATTTCCAGTAACTATGTGGGACAATTGGATGAGAGTGCTGTCTGTGCATCATACTGTCAGTGTGCCTTGTCATCTAGGGGGGTGTTGGGTCAATACTAATTGCCACTGTGACCAGGTCTGCATAAAACAGATTACAATTTAGTCTAATATTTCAACACATATGTCGGCACAACAACATGTAAGGCGTGTAGGGCTTTTCATGCTACTCAGATACCAATAAAGGAGTTATCAACCAGTTGCAACCATACTTCACTTTGTTCAGACTTAGGGGGTCATTACAACATAGGCGGTAAAAGGCGCTTACCGCCGTGCAGAAGACCGCCAATACACCGCCGCTGCGGCAGTAGTCCGCCACAGCGATTATGACACACATCTTTGAATCCGCCGAAATTCAGACACCCACACAACACCGCCACACCAAAGGTCAGTGATAAACTGGCGGAAAACAATCCTCCACCTCCACGCCAACAGAAACACGCCCATGATATTACGACCCACGAATCCACGCAGTGGTCTTTCAACCGCGGTATTCCATTGGCGGTACACACCGCCACGCTCAAAATACACACACATCTCCAAAACACCGCCACATTGGTCAAATCTAAATACACACACCTGAAACACATACAAACACCACTCCCACACACCCAACACAATATAAAACACACACCCACATCACCCGCAAACCCCTATGACAAAAAAATCACGAACGAAGGCCAGAGAGAGAGCACAGAATAGACAACCCCATCACACAGAGGCACACAACACCATCACCCACACAACTGCCACGCACAAAACACCACACACCACTACACTCACCACACTCATCACCACATACACCACCCCACACATCACACACACCACCCCATGTCACGCCAAAGACACCCCCGCTTCTCCAAGGAGGAGCTCAGGGTCATGGTGGAGGAAATCCTATGGGTAGAGCCACAGCTATTTGGCTCACAGGTACAGCACACATCAATAGCCAGGAAGAAGGAGTTATGGCGCAGAATAGTGGACAGGGTCAACGCCGTGGGACAGCACCCAAGAAATAGGGAGGACATCAGGAAGAGGTGGAACGGCCTACGGGGGAAGGTGCGTTCAACTGTCTCCAGGCACAACATCGCGGTACAGCGGACTGGCGGCGGACCCCCATCTCCTCCCCCACAACTAACAACATGGGAGGAGCAAGTCTTGACCATCATGCATCCAGAGGGCCTCGGAGGAGTCGGTGGAGGATGGGACACCGGTAAGTCAATTCGTAACTATCATATCCCCCACCTTACCTGCATGATATCACACACCCCCACCCTCAACCCCCTCCCCTATCACTCCAACTCCTCACTAATCTACCCATAACACAAACCACCCATCCCAACACCAAGCCCTGCATGACACAACTAAGCATGGACACCCCTCACTAAAGCATGCCCACTGCACATACCCAGAACACACCTTCAACCATCATCACACAAACCCACACACAGGAATGCTTAAACTGGGGTACACAGACACCCACCCATTGCACACCATTACACACACATGCAATAATCATGCTCCTGTGCCCCTGCAGGAACACGAAGGACCATCACCACACCAGAGGGTCCAGACAACACCACTCCACCCCCAGAAGAGGCCCACAGTGACAAGAGCAGCTCTGCCCTACTGGATCCTGATGACCAGCCCGGACCATCGTGGGCCTCGGGACAGTAGGTTCCCCTTGCATAGGCACATCCCAACACCGACCTTCCACCCTCTGGTAACACCAGCGTAGCACCCACCCAGCGGGCCCAAACCTCCCTACCCAGGGCAGGTCAATCAGCGGTGTGTCCACCACTACAGGGAACCCAGGATAACCCGCCACCCCAACGACAACAGGGACCTGGGGGCAGTGGTAGTGGGCACACGGTCCAGGGGACGGAGGCACAGGAACACAGGGGAACTGGGAGGGCTGCTGTGCGACAGGGGGTGGACAGGCCAAGGGAACCCACTCTCCACGAGGCCCTCACCTCCATCATGAGAGCATACCACCACTCCCAGGAGACGATGGCCACGGTCCTGGACAAGTTGCAGGAGACCCTGCGCCTGCAGGACAAACTGTATTTGCGGTTCAGGGAGGAGCTCAGGACCATCAGCTCCGCCCTGGCCACCATCGTAGGGGTGCTGAAGGACATACAGCAGACCTTGAGGGACACCGTGGCACTCCAAGGGGCCCCTGACACTAGCCAGGACGATGAACTGCCCACCACCTCCGCCGGCGCTAGTGGACAGGACGCCCCGCCACAGGACCAACACACCAGCAACCCACCCCCTGAAGACGGATAACCACCACGCAAGCGGGCCCTGAGATCCAGGAACAGGACAGAGCAAGATGGCAAGACCCCCGCCAGGAAATGAGACCACCCTGATTGTCACCCCACCGTCCAACTTTGTCACCCTGTCCATACTTGAACTGCACCAGCTCCACTTCCTATGCCCAGATGGGCAGTGCACCTGTGACACTAATAGACTGGACTCTGCCATGGACATTCCTCCACCATCACCCATCCTCATTTTACAAACCCCTCACATTTCAGAGCACTTCAATAAACACCCTTGAAACACAAAACAATCTGGAGTCAGTCTGTGATTTACTAAATATGTATTATCAATGACTGTGTCATGATGGGTTTACCATTGTAAGGCTAACATACCTATGTCACACATCACAAGCACTTGAAGGATGCAAGCAGTTGACACGTAGGTAACCACACCTGTGAAACCGTAATGGAAGGGTACAACTCAGTTACCAAATAGTGATTTAAAACGAGAAACAGGATAGAGGTAGACGTGTGAAAGTTAATGTAATGGTAAATATGAAAATGTTCTAACCTGTGTGTCACTGGAAATATTGCTGTATGACTGACTCCCTGTTGTCGTTGTCTTCTTCCTCAGCATCATCCTCATCACTGTCCACAGGCTCCACAGACTCCACAGCTGCTACAACACCGTCATCAGGATCATCCTCCTGCAGAAAAGGCACCTGGCGTCGCAATGCCAAATTATGGAGCATGGAGCAGGCGATGATGATCTTGCACACCTTCTTTGGTGAGTAGAATAGGGATCCACCTGTCATATGGAGGAACCTGAACCTGGCCTTCAGGAGGCCGAAGGTACGTTCTATCACCCTCCTAGTCCGCCCATGGGCCTCATTGTACCGTTCCTCTGCCCTGGTCCTGGGATTCCTCACTGGGGTCAGTAGCCATGACAGGTTGGGGTAACCAGAGTCCCCTAATAGCCTTACACGGTGCCTCTGGAGTTGACCCATCATATCAGGGATGCTGCTATTCCGCAGGATGTAGGCGTCATGCACTGAGACAGGGAACATAGCATTTACCTGCGAGATGTACTGGTCTGCCAAACAGACCATCTGGACATTCATTGAATGATAACTCTTCCTGTTCCTGTACACCTGTTCACTCCTGTGGGGGGGGACCAGAGCTACATGGGTCCCACCAATGGCCCCGATGACGTTGGGAATATGTCCAAGGGCATAGAAGTCACCTTTCATTGTAGGCAAATCTGCCACCTCAGGGAAAATGATGTATGTCCTTACGTGTTTCAGCAGGGCAAACAACACTGTGGACAACACGTTGTAAACCATAGGCTGGGACATCCCTGATGCCATGGCCACTGTTGTCTGAAAAGACCCACTTGCAAGGAAATGGAGCACTGACAGCACCTGCACGTCAGGGGGGATTCCAGTCGGATGGCGGATAGGTGACATCAGGTCTGGCTCCAACTGGGTGCATAGTTCCTGGATTGTGGCACGGTCAAACCGGTAGGTGACGATGGCATGTCTCTCTTCCATTGTCAACAGGTCCACCAGCGGTCGGTACACCGGAGGATTCCGCCATCTTCTCATATGTCCCAGCTGACGGTGCCTACGAAGGACAACAGCGAAGAACCAGTCAGTATTCCTCCAGGTATGTACCCACAGTTACACACAAGACTACACCACTCACAAAACCCTTCCTGTATGTGTGTAGAGTGTAGGCCTAGCTATGTGTGACGCAGTAGTAATTGAAGCCATGTGGGCCCCTGAAATGGCGGCTGCCTGACCTCTAAACTGGGACAATTGGATTGTGGGGTAACAGCGCTGGCATTGCACACGGTCACGGTAGGCGGTCGTAGACCGCGGCGCAATGCTGCATTCGTTAACATTGGACCCTATGGGTCCCAGGAGCCAATGAACAGGTGCGCCGGCGGTGATGATGCGCACCGCCGCGGACGTCACCGCCGCGGACGTGACTGCCATTTTCTATCTGTTCAATCACTAGATACCTGACCTTCGACAGGAGAGGACCTAAACTGCAAGTGCTGCTGTGACCTCAGTCTGGAAGCGACGAAGGCTGCTGCGTCTGGGGAAAGAGCCCCTGCCTTCACTGCACAGGAGTTGGAGAAACTGGTAGACGGGGTCCTCCCCCAGTACACGCTACTCTACGGTCCTCCAGACCAACAGGTTAGTACACAGGGAGCACGTTGTATGGGCTAGGCCTGGGTGGAGAGGGCTGGTTGGAAGAGGGAAGGGGGCAGAGTTCAGGGAACCTTAATGCATGTGCCAAATGGCAAGGGTAGGGAGGGGGGACACTTACATCTATGGTGCAGTTGGTAATGGCATCTTTTCTTCCCTTGTGCATGTCATGTAGGTCAGCGCCCACCAGAAGAGGGACATTTGGCGTGCCATCGCCAAGGAGGTCCGGACCCTGGGGGCCCACCAGAGACGGGGCACCCACTGCCGTAAGAGATGGGAGGACATCCGCCGCTGCAGCAAGAAGACGGCGGAGGCTCAGCTGGGGATGGCCTCCCAACGTGGGAGGGGTGCCTGTCACACCATGACCCCCCTGATGTTCCGGATCCTGGCGGTGGCCTACCCGGAGTTGGATGGACGCTTGAGGGCATCACAGCAGACACAAGGGGGTGAGTACAACCTCATTCTGCTGACTTTGCGTGTAGTGGAGGGGTCTGGGTGGGGGAAGTGGGCTGTGGGTGTCCCTAGGCCAGGGCGAGTTAGGTAGGCAAGGCCCCTCCATAATGTAGGCCATGTGGCACTCTACCCCACCTCAGCAGAATGCCAAGTCGAGGTACAGTTGTCCCTGTGGCATCCATGTGCGCAGATGTCCACCTTTGCCATGTAGGCCATATCCCAGAAATTGCATGTGCAGAGGGCAGGAGCACGGCGTAATGCAGGGGGCTGCTGCGTCTGTCTTGTCCGCCAACGGTAGCGGTAATCCATGCACTAAAACTCTCTTTCTTCTGTCTCCCCCCCTTTTTCTGCTCTCCCTGTCCTTTTGTACATCAGCATCAACAGGCGGAGGTACAGTGGCACAGGAGCACGAGGGAGCTGCATCCCACATGGCAATGGAGGGCCACACCACAGACTCTGAATGCACCAGTGGGACGGAGGGCGAGGGGAGCTTCACGTCGGCCACCGGATCACCAAGCAGCGACACGGACTCGTCCACCGATGGGGGCTCCCTTGTGGTGGCGGCACCATCTGTGCCCCCCACCTCTACAGGTACAGCCGCCACCCCCCCTACCAGCACCGCCCTCCCAGCAGCTCCTCAGCGTTCGCCCTGTGCCCGCTCACCCAGGAGGGTGGGCATCACCTTCGCCCCAGGCACCTCAGGCCATGCCCCTGTCACCCCTGCTGCCCTCAGTGAGGAGGCCATTGACCTCCTCAGGTCACTCACTGTTGGGCAGTCTACCATTGTGAATGCCATCCAGGGTGTAGAACGAGAGTTGCAACACGGTAATGCATTCCTGGAGGGCATTCATTCTGGTCAGGCTGTCCTTCAGCGAACCCTGCAATCTCTGGCCTCAGCACTGATGGCAGCCATTGTCCCTGTCTCTAGCCTCCCCCTCCAACTTCCTCCACCCAGACCCAATCTCCTGTACCCCAGCCCATCCCAAGCACACCTACAGACCAGCATGCACACAAGTCAACACACCCAAGTAGCTCAGGCAAACATAGGCACCACACACACCACAGGCACTCACGCAAGCCTCACCCACGTACAGACACAGCAACATCCACTGCCTCCACTGTGTCCCCCTCCTCCTCTTCTCCCTCCTCCCTCCCAGTCTCGTCTACACACACACCTGCATGCACCACATCTACTGGCAGCATGAATCGCACAAGGAGACCCAGCACCACAAGCCGCTCACCTGCACTCACCACCTCCACTGCCATTTACACGTCCCCTGTATCCTCTCCCAGTGTGTCTGTGACGCCCCATCCCAAAGTACCCAAACGCCGGCAATCACTCACCCAACTTCCATCCACCTCACGACAGCCTCCAGTACCTGCACCTGCACCCAAAACACCTAAAGTGACACCTCCGACAACCACCTCCTCTTCCTCCACTCCCAGACCCCCTCCAACTACCCAATCCCAGTGTTCGTCAGAAACTGTCCCTCTGTAAAGTTGACCTTTTTGCCCCCACCCCCTCCAATTCATCAGTCCTGTCGTAGCACCTCAGCCAAAAAGCCACCAATACCAGTGGTGCCTGTTCAAGGTTTGTGGAGTGCACCGGCCACCAGGGCAGGCAGTAGGACCCGGAGCCAAGGCACTGGCAGCCCACCCCCTGTAAAGGATCTAAAATTGGAGAGTGGACGACGGGACCGTGTTAAGACTCCTGGTGGGAAAACAACTGACATGGGTTCCAAGGGGATTGGAGAGTCAGCTGTGACTCCACCAAAGTTGTGGAAGGGCCAGAGGAAGTCTGTCCAGCCTGTTGTGAGTGTCACCATCATTTCCGGCGGTCGACACACAACCGCCAGCACCGTCGTCACTGGTCAGGAGACCACCGCCAGAGTCACAGCCCAGGAGGGCCCAAGTATCGTCACTGGTCAGGAGACCACCGCCAGAGTCACAGCCCAGGAGGGCCCAAGTATCGTCACTGGTCAGGAGACCACCGCCAGAGTCAGTGCCCAGGAGGGCCCAAGTATTGTCACTGGTCAGGAGACCACCGCCAGAGTCAGTGCTCAGGAGGGCCCAAGTGTCGGCACTGGTAAGGAGACCACCGCCAGAGTCAGTGCCCAGGAGGGCCCCGGCTGCCACAGCCCCGCTGGGCAATGATGGAACGTCATGCCACACAGCAATGCCCAGTGTAGAGAATGTCATGCCACACACCAATGTCCGTAGCAGAACCGCCATGGCAAAGCACCGCTGAACAGGGCAAAGACCACCATGGCAAAGCACCGCTGAACAGGGCAAAGACCGCCATGGCTAAGCACCGCTGAACAGGGCAAAGACCGGGTAGGAATGAATGGGCCGCCACATCAGGCATCCTTATCCCATGTGCAGCTGGGACAGTGACAGGACAGGGACTTTCACGGGGAGACTCATCCAGTCTGGGCACCAGTCCCCCCCAGTACCACTAGAGACCTGCATCTACTTGAGAGACTGTGGCTTTGCCCTCCCCAGGATGGAACAGTGGGCACCCCACCCACTGTAGAAACTTGAGAGATTGTGGCTTTGCACTCCCCAGGATGGAACAGTGGGCACCCCACCCACTGTAGAGACTTGAGAGACTGTGGCTTTGCACTCCCCAGGATCGAACAGTGGGCACCCCACCCACTGTAGAGACTTGAGAGACTGTGGCTTTGCACTCCCCAGGATTGAACAGTGGGCACCCCACCCACTGTAGAGACTTGAGAGACTGTGGCTTTGCACTCCCCAGGATTGAACAGTGGGCAGACCACCCACTGTAGAGACTTGAGAGACTGTGGCTTTGCACTCCCCAGGATACATCAATGGGCATGGAGCCCCGTCGTGGATCTGGCTTTGCAGTCATCCGGCTGAGGTGCTCCCCTTTCCCTTCCCCCTGAGGTGCCTGTAGTATTTCTATCTGATGCCCCGGCAGTGTTCTCTCCGATTGTGGTCAGGTATCCTTTGTGGGCCTCGCCCATGCATTTTTGGACTGTTGGTGCACGGACATTGTTGTGTACATATCTGCACTACTTCTCGTATTGTATGTGATTCTGACTGATTTTCAAATATATATCTGTATATTTTTGTATGACATGTATATTGCCACATTACAATGTTTGACCGAATTTCGCATTGTCTTTTCATTCTTCCGGGGGGATTGTGGGTTGTTACTGTGATTTTTGTGTATGCATTGGTGTGTATGTTGTAATATGCGAGGGTGGGGGTGTTTGGTGTGTCCCCTTAACTTTTGCCTCCCCTATGTCGTAGGTGCAGTACTCACCGTTGTCTTCGGCGCCTACGTAGCTGTTGGTCGTAGAGGAGCAGAAACACAAGGGCAGGTAGTATTTGGAGTTCCGGCTCCATGGAGTCCTCGTTCCTCGTGGGATGTGTTCAGGTGAGCGTTTTCCCATAGCAAAAGCTGTTTCCGCCGTGTTTTTATCCACGGAGTATCCGCCCCAGAAAAGGTGGCGGATTGGCGGGTTGTAATACTGTGGGCGGTACATTGTCTCCCGCCTGTCTGTTGGCGGTGATCGCCGCGCTGCTTGTTTGCACCGCCGTGGCGGGCGGTGTGTTAAAGTGGCTGTCTTTGTTGGCGGTTTCCGCCAGGGTCATAATTCCCTTTTTTGGGCTGCCGGCCAGTTTGCGGTATTAACGCAGCTTTAACATCGTCCGCCAGGGTTGTAATGACCACCCAAATGACAGGGGACATTGTAACAGGTGAAAAGGTGTTTTATTTGGTGTAGGGATTAAATTGTGCAGATTACAGTGATGGGAGTGGGCTAATGGTGGTTGTCCAATATGGCAACATGGGTGCAGCATTGTTGGCAGTAGTGGTAGGTCCATCCATGCTTACATGAGTTTGTAGTATTTGTAGCACTGTTTGGTGGTGGATTAAGTGGGACACTTGAAGGACAGTTTTTGGCAGAGTCACTTCTTAGAGGGGGCCTTGTTCTTGGCAGGTGTTCCTGTGCCTTATCTTGGCCTGAGGGTTCATTTGGGCACCTGTTGTTGGCCTGTAGGGGTTGAAATGGATTTCCCCTGTGTGTCCTCAGAGGGTGGTAAATGTGAAGTTGCTGCTGATGCTCTTGTTGTCCGGTCTCTATCCTGTACTATAGCAGGGGCTTTGTGTTCTCTGTGGGCCTCAGGCTGTGTTTAGACAAGCTGCAGCACCGCACCTGCTATGCTGGCCATTGTGGCATTGTGCAGTTTCCACTGCTCCATGGCCTCTTGGTGGTGTGCTTGCTGCATCCTCTGACTCTGCTCCCGGGTGGATACTTTCTGGGCCAATCTGTCCTGGGTATGGTGATATGCTCCCAGGACCTCCGAAATCACGTCATGGGCTGCAGCAAGCATCCTGTGGCCTCCCCCCTGGACCACTGATGCCCTCCCACTGGGCCTAGCCCCCTGTGCCTGTGTTCCCTGGCACAGGTCTGGCGGTGCCACTTGTACTGGGGCCATCATCTTCCTGCCTGTTGGTAGGGGGTGACTGTGGCCTCTGTACTTGTGTTCCATTAGTCTGTGGCTTGGATACACAGGTGTGTTGACAGTTGCCCTGGGCTTACGTTATTGCCTGGGTGGTAGGGGTGTCAGTGGTATCCTGGGTGGGGCTGCTGGATGGTGACAGTCCAGGACTGTGTGAGGGGCCAAGCTGATCGTCAGTGTCCAGGGTTCCATCCCCAGTGTCCTGGAAGGTGCCTCTGTCTTTCTGTGGGGCACTGCCACTGCCACTCCTTGTCCTGTCCGTCAGGGTGGCATGGGTGGTGGTGCCTGTTGGGAGGAATGTACATGTCTGTTACATTAGCATGGTCGGATGGGGTGCACAGGCCTGGACGGGTTTGTGCAGGTTACACACTTTAGGGCCATGCATGATGCGTGGGTGAGGTTAGCATTGCTTTTAGCTTGGGATGTGGAGGTGCATTGTGGGTGCTGTAGGCCATTGTGTTTCCTTGCAGAGGTGGGTGGCTGTGCACAGGGGGAGGGATGTGGGCCTGTTAGTGGGTAAGTGGGCATGCAGGGGGACTGAATTATGTGCTTGTGGGCTGGGTGGGATAGTGGTTCTGGTGGGTGTTGGAGGGGTGGGGTGGTGCATGCATTACAGGTGTGATGGATATGGGGTAATTGTAGATGACTTACCCGAGTCCATTCCTCCAGTGAGTCCAGTGAGGCCCTCAGGGTGCAGAATGGCCAGTACCTTTTCCATCCAGTCAGTGTAGTCGGGTGGTGTTGGTGGAGGTCCTCCCCCAGTCTTCTGGACTGCATACTGGTGCCTGGATGCCGTGGCCCTGACCTTCCCCCGCCGGTCGTTCCATCTCTTGCGGATGGCGTCCCTGGTGCGTGGATGGTGCCCCACTGCATTGACACTGTTGACTATTGTCTGCCATAGCTCTATCTTCCTGGCGATGCGTGTGTGCTGAGCCTGTGCCCTGAATAGTTGTGGCTCGACCTTCAGGATCTCGTCCACCATGGTCTTTACCTCCCTTTCTGTGAAGCATGGGTGTTTGGGGGGTGCCATGGTGAGTATTATGAATGGTGTCTTTTGTGGATCTAGGTGAGGGTGCTCTTGCATGGTTGGGTGTAAGTATTGTGGATTGTGGCGTTCGGTGTCTGCTTCTGGTGTTCTCTGTCTTAGTTAGCCTACTTTCATTGCAAAGGATTGTGGGGTGTGTCTGTGAGAGTTTTATAGTGTTGTGGATGTGTGTCAGGTGTGTGGGTTTCTAACTTATCTAATGTGTACACTTCTTACTGTTGGGTCCACTTGCCGCCCGTGGCGGTCTGCACCGCCAATGGTCGTTCAGCTTCCACTGACCACCGCAGTGATTTGTGCTTCATTATTTGAGGGGCGGGGAGTTTGTGTGCTTGGCGGTGGCAGGGTGGGAGATCCAGCATTTCCGCCGACAAGGTCCTGGTGGTGGCAGGGTGATTTTTGGGAGATTCAGATTTTTGATTCATTATATGGCAGGTTTCTGTTTCCCGCCAAAGGCTGTCTTCTCTTCGCCGTCGCCATGGCGGTCGATGGTGTTTACAGCCAGGTTCATAATGAGGGCCATAGTCCTGTGACTTTAGATGTGCACTGCATTTCACCACAGCAATTTCTTCAGGCAGTTGAATTGCATATAACAACTCCTTTATTCTCTCACCATTTCTTACTGGTGACCCAATAGAATCCAGTAAACCTCTCTGTGACCACAATTGACCAAAATCATTAACTATTCCAAATCTGTATTGGCTATCTGTGTAGATAGTAACTCTCAATCTGGCAGAAACCTGGCACGCCCAAGTAAGAGCAACCAATTCCACTACCTGAGCAGAATATACTCCTCAAAGCCAGGAAGCTTCTAAGGTACCTGTAATTGTGCAAACTGCATATCCTGCTCTCAGTGTCCCTGCACTGTCTCCAAGACAAGAGCCATCGACAAAAACAATTTGGTCATTTTCTTCCAATCGGGTATCTCTAATGTAAGGTCTCGGTTTCGTGCACAACTCAGTTGCTGCGAGACAATCAGGTTCAACATCCTCCTCTTTCTCAATTTCGGTGGTATCACTTGGAAGTGAAGTTGCCGGGTTCTGTACTGTACATCTTTCAGTGTCACATCTGGAGCACCCAAAATGCTTGTCTCATATCTTGTCAGTCTAGCACCAGAGAAGTATTGTGTTTTCGTCCTTGCCAGTAAAATCTCAATCGACTGAGGGACCATTACAGTCAGGTGATATCGCCTCACTACTCCTTCTTACTGTGAAAGACTCTCACCAACTGCGGCAACAGCTCCCAAACAACCTGGTAAGGCTGCTGCAAATGGGTCCAAGGTAGCTGAAAAATATACTACTGGGCGATGAGCACCTCCATGGACCTGCGTCAAGACAGACAATGAACATGCATCACGCTCCTGACAAAACGATGTGAATTGCTTTGTGTAGTCAGGCATACCAAACGCTGGAGCTCTCCACAAACTCTCTCTCAATTCAGTGAACGCTTTCATCTGATCTTCATCAAAGGCTATGGGGTCTGTGACATCCTTATGAGTTAACTTCTGCAATGGTTTTGAGATTTCTCCAAAAATCCATTGGCGACAATAACCCACCATTCCCAGGAACATTCTAACATCTCTCTATGAAGGATTCATCTGCTGTATCATTGTGATTCACTCTCTGGATATCTGGTGACCCAAATACTTCACTATCTTCTGGCAGTACTGCAACTTCAATGGTGACACTTTATGACCAAACTTTCCCAACTGATTCAATAGGGCAATCGAGTCGTATTTACACTCGTCCCTTGTCCTTGATGCGATCAACAAATCATCAATATACTACACCAGAGTTGATTAGAAAGGTAATTCTAATGACTCGAAATTCTTTTTCAAGATCTGATTAAACAAGGATGGTGACTCTGTGTACCCTTGAGGAAGTTTACACCAGCAGTAGACACGATCTAGGAATTTTGAAACTGAAAAGAAATTGACTCTCCTCTTGAAGAGATACAGAAAAGAACGCTCATGACAAATCAACCAGTGTGAACCATTTTGCATCGCATGGAAACTGGAACATTATTACAGCAGGGTTGGGCACTATGGGACAGCATTTGACCACAATGTCATTTATTTTTCTCAAATCCTGAACAATTCAGACTTTCCCACATGGCTTCTTCAACCCCATTATCGGTGAATTACATGGGCTGCTCAACACTTCTTTCAAAACTCCCTGATTCACAAAATCTTCAATTATCTGAGCCACCTTCATCAGTACATCTTGTGTCATATTATACTGGGGAAGCAGCGGAAACTCTGCATTCGGCTTTAATGTGACTTTAATCAGTTCCACTCCTTTGATAAAACCCACTAAGTTCCCTGTCAAGTTCCACCCATTTTCTTGAACGGTTCCCTGCAAATCAGAATGCAACTTTTTCACTGTGAACATTGGGAAAAATTCAATCAAGGTATACTCCTCATTTGTAGTCTCACACTCGGGTTCTGGGGCTGGGTCTTCCTCATCATCACTATTTGTCTGGACCTCAATTCCATCGGTTGAACAAGTAATCAAACACTTTGGGGGTGATTCTAACCCTGGCGGTCGGTGATAAAGCGGCGGCCAACCCGCCAACAGGCCGGCGGTCCGAAAAATTGAATTCTGACCCTGGCGGGAACCGCCAACACAGCCCGCCACCTTAACACTCCGACCGCCACGGCGGGACACACAAACAGGTTGGCGGTCACCGCCAACAGACAGGCGGGAGACAATGTACCGCCCACCCTATCACAACTCACCAATCCGCCACCTTTTCCGGGGCGGGAGCCCCGCCGATAAAAACACGGCGGAAACAGACTACGAATGGGAAAACGCTCACCTCTACGCACTCCACGAGGAAGGAGGACAGCATGGAACCCGAATTAAACATCCTACCTGCTCTTGTCTACCTGCTCATCTACCACGAGTACGAACGCCGGCGCAGACGACAACGGTGAGTACCGCACCTACGACACAGGGGAGGGAGGAGGAGGAAGGGTTACGGCCACATACATATGCGACCCCCACCCCCCCCCAAACTATGTACACACCAATGCAGAGCAACAAGTCACAGTGACACCACCCAAACCCCCCGGAAAAATGCAAAGACATAATTAAATAGAGAAACAAAATTTATGTAAAAAATAGCCTCTGATAAGTCATGGTCAAATAGCAATAAAAATAATAAAAAAGAAAATAAATATTTTGTGCAATTGATAAACCGAGGCAATTAGTCCTGCACATTTAACGAAATTCCAAGTGTCCGTGGGCCAAAGTGTATCAACACAAGGGCAAAGCCCACACAGGAGACCTGAGTCCGTTGGAGAGAACACTGCTGGGGCATCTGATGATAAAACTACAGGCACCTCAGGGGGAAGGGAAGGGGGGGCACCACAGCCACATGAGTCCACAACGCCAGATCCACGAAGTGGCCACCATGCCCACTGTGCCATCCTGGGGAGTGCAAAGCCACAGTCTCTCAATGTCTCTACAGTGGGTGGCTTGCCCACTGTGCCATCCTGGGGAGTGCAAAGCCACAGTCTCTCAATGTCTCTACAGTGGGTGGCTTGCCCACTGTGCCATCCTGGGGAGTGCAAAGCCACAGTCCATCAGGTGGATTACAGAGACCACTGGTCATGGAGGAGGCATGGTGGGCACAGTGAACCGTGAACAGTAGCTCGACACAGAACCGGCACTGTCATTGTGCCAGCGGTGCTTGAGACGGCGGTGCCCAGCGGAGCGGTGCTTGAGACGGCGGGGCCCAGCAGAGCGGTGCTTGAGACGGCGGGGCCCAGCGGAGCGGTGCTTGACAGGAAGGGCCCAGCGGAGCGGTGCTTGACAGGAAGGGCCCAGCGGAGCGGTGCTTGAGACGGCGGGGCCCAGCGGAGCGGTGCTTGAGACGGCGGGGCCCAGCAGAGCGGTGCTTGACAGGAAGGGCCCAGCGGAGCGGTGCTTGACAGGAAGGGCCCAGCGGAGCGGTGCTTGAGACGGCGGGGCCCAGCGGAGCGGTGCTTGACAGGAAGGGCCCAGCGGAGCGGTGCTTGACAGGAAGGGCCCAGCGGAGCGGTGCTTGAGACGGCGGGGCCCAGCGGAGCGGTGCTTGACAGGAAGGGCCCAGCGGAGCGGTGCTTGACAGGAAGGGCCCAGCGGAGCGGTGCTTGAGTCGGCGGGGCCCAGCGGAGTGGTGCTTGAGACGGCGGGGCCCAGCGGAGCGGTGCTTGACAGGAAGGGCCCAGCGGAGCGGTGCTTGACAGGAAGGGCCCAGCGGAGCGGTGCTTGAGACGGCGTGGCCCAGCGGAGCGGTGCTTGACAGGAAGGGCCCAGCGGAGCGGTACTTGACAGGAAGGGCCCAGCGCAGCAGTGCTTGACAGGAAGGGCCCAGCGGAGCGGTGCTTGAGACGGCGGGGCCCGGCGGGGACCGGCGGGGCCCAGCGGAGCGGTGCTTGACAGGAAGGGCCCAGCGGAGCGGTGCTTGAGACGGCGGGGCCCAGCGGAGCGGTGCTGAGACGGCGGGGCCCAGCGGAGCGGTGCTTGACAGGAAGGGCCCAGCGGAGCGGTGTTTGACAGGAAGGGCCCAGCGGAGCGGTGCTTGACAGGAAGGGCCCAGCGGAGCGGTGCTTGATACGGCGGGGCCCAGCGGAGCGGTGCTTGAGACGGCGGGGCCCAGCGGAGCGGTGCTTGACAGGAAGGGCCCAGCGGAGCGGTGCTTGACAGGAAGGGACCAGCGGAGCGGTGCTTGACAGGAAGGGCCCAGCGGAGCGGTGCTTGACAGGAAGGGCCCAGCGGAGCGGTGCTTGAGATGGCGGGGCCCAGCGGATCGGTGCTTGACAGGAAGGGCCCAGCGGAGCGGTGCTTGACAGGAAGGACCCAGCGGAGTGGTGCTTGACAGGAAGGGCCCAGCGGAGCGGTGCTTGACAGGAAGGGCCCAGCGGAGCGGTGCTTGACAGGAAGGGCCCAGCGGAGCGGTGCTTGACAGGAAGGGCCCAGCGGAGCGGTGCTTGAGACGGCGGGGCCCAGCGGAGCGGTGCTTGACAGGAAGGGCCCAGCGGAGCGGTGCTTGAGACGGCAGGGCCCAGCGGAGCGGTGCTTGACAGGAAGGGCCCAGCGGAGCGGTGCTTGACAGGAAGGGCCCAGCGGAGCGGTGCTTGACAGGAAGGGCCCAGCGGAGCGGTGCTTGACAGGAAGGACCCAGCGAGCGGTGCTTGACAGGAAGGGCCCAGCGGAGCGGTGCTTGACAGGAAGGGCCCAGCGGAGAGGTGCTTGACAGGAAGGGCCCAGTGGAGCGGTGCTTGAGACGGCGGGGCCCAGCGGAGCGGTGCTTGACAGGAAGGGCCCAGCGGAGCGGTGCTTGACAGGAAGGGCCCAGTGGAGCGGTGCTTGAGACGGCGGTGCCCTGTTCAGCGGTGCTTGAGATGGCGGTGCCCTGTTCAGCGGTGCTTGAGACGGCGGGGCCCTGTTCAGCGGTGCTCTTCTGCACGGCGGGCCCCTGTTCAGCGGTGCTCTTCTGCACGGCGGGGCCCTGTTCAGCGGTGCTCTTCTGCACGGCGGGGCCCTGTTCAGCGGTGCTTGTCCAGTAATTCAAGGGAGCCAGACCTGGCCTGGACTCCCTGCTCAGTCGCCCTCCGACCGTGCAGTTGCTGGACCCTTCGGTGACGGAGTCCTGGGCCCTTGGGTGTCCTCCCTTACACCCGGGATAGGGCTTGTGGGGCCCTCCTGCTCCGCGCTCCTGCTGGCTGACTTCTCCGCCCTGCTGCCCTTTCGCTCCTTAGATGAGGCTCTCTGGCCCTTGCCTCCCCTGGATGTTGTGGCAGGTGAAGTGGCTGGCTGTCCCCTTGCTGCTGACAGATGTGTCACTGCTGCCAAAGGGTGGACTCCAGAACCCATGCACTACAGTGACACTTGAAGCTGGGCTGGTGGTGGCTGAGGTGCTCTTGGGACTCTTAGCAGATGGAGGGGGTGGGTCAGGGGAGGGAAAGAGGTTAAGATTGGAGAGGTAAAAAATTTTAGGACCAAGGTAAAGGGTGAGAGTAGTGGTGATGGGAGTGGAGGAAGAGGATGTGGTTGTAGGAGAGTCAGGTGTGCTGTCTTTGGGTGCAGGTGATTATGACGTAGGCTGTCGTGAGGTGGATGGCTGTTGGGTGGGTGGCTGCCTGCGTTTGTGTGTCTTGGAAGAGGGGGTGACAGACACAGTGGGAGAGGACACAGGGGATGTGTAAATGGCAGTGGGGGTGGTGACTGCACGTGTGCGGACTGTACTGGAGGGTGTGGTAGTGATGGAAGCACTGGCTGATGGTGGTGTGCATGCAGGTGTGAGTGTAGACGTCACAGGGAGGAAGGAGGGAGACGAGGAGGAGGGGGACACAGAGGTGGTAGTGACTGTTGGCATGTCTGCATCTGGGTGTTGCTTGGGTGAGTGTTTGTGGGATCTGTGGTGCTTGTGTCTGGATGAGCTGCCCTTGGGTGTTGAGGTGTGTGCAGGCTGGTCTGATGGTGTGGATGGGATAGGCTGAGGAACAGGAGACAGAGACAGGGTGGAGGCAGTTAGAAGAGGGAGGCTGGAAACAGGGACAATGGCTGCCGTCAGTGCTGAGGCCAGAGCATTGAACGATCGTTGATGGGCAGCCTGACCCGAATGAATGCCCTCCAGGTAGGCATTGCTCCAATGCACCTCCCTTTCTACCCCATGGATGGCATTCAAAAGGGTAGTCTGCCCAACAATGATGGTCTGAAGGAGGTCAATGACCTCCTCACTGAGGGCAGCAGGGGCAACAGGGGCAGGGCCTGAGGTGCCTGGGGCGAAGGAGATGCCCGCCTTCTTGGGCGAGCGGGCACGGAGCGAAGGCTGAGGGGCTACTGGGAGGGCGGGGCTGGTGCGCTGGGTGGCGGCTGTACCTGTAGAGGCGGGGGGCCCGGATGTTGCCGCCACCGCTAGGGAGCTCCCATCCGAGGACGTGTCGGTGTCGCTGGTGTCACCACCGGTCCCCGTTGTGGTGCTCCCCTCGCCCTCCGTATCACTGGTGCCCTCGGTGTCTGTACCACGGCCCACCGGGGCCTTGTGACTTGCAGCTCCCTCGTGCTTCGATGCCAATTCTCCTCCGCCTGATGATGCTAATGCACACATGCACAAGAAGATTAAGAAAAAGGGTGGGGGAGAAATAATAAAACAGGTTGAGTGCATGCAATGTCAACACCGTTGGCGGAGAGGACAGACACAGGAGCCTCATGCACTACGCTGCGCAATCGGGGTATACTACTCAGTACTTGTGACCAGGCCTACAGGTCTATGCACAACAAATACACACATGGATGATGCAGGACCATGGATAGATGTACTTGGCACCCTACAGAGGTGGGGGGCGGGGCACAGGGCCATGCCTAAAGGAGAGGACTACACTACAGAAAACGCCCTGGCCTAATGTCACCCACAACCCTCCTCCCCCACCCAGACGCCTCCACTGCGCATAAAGATAGTAGAATGTGCTGATACTCACCCCCTTGTGTCTTCTGTGATGTCCTCAAGCGCCCATCCAAATCAGGGTAGGCCACTGCCAGGATCCGGGACATCAGGGCGGTCAGGGTACGACTGGCACCCCTCCTAGGTTGGGAGGCCATCCCCAGCAGTGACTCAGCGGTCTTCCTGGTCCCGCGGCGGATGTCCTCCCACCTCTTGCGGCAGTGGGTGCCCCGTCTGATGTGGACCCCCAGGGCCTGGACTTCCTTGGCGATGGCACGCCAAATGTCGACTTTCTGATGGGCGCTGACCTATTTGACATGTACAGGGTGGGAAAGGAAAATTCATCATTTATCTGCATGTTAGATGTGATTGCCCCCCCCCTCCCCAACTTTGCCATGTGGCACATGCTCTCATCTGTCGTGCGTTGCACTCCTCATTCGCTCCCCACCCCACCATCTTACATCCACCCCACTCAACACAGGCATAGCCCATTCAATGTGCACCCAGTGTACTTACCTGTTGGTCTGGAGGACCGTAGAGTAACGCATACTGGGGGAGGACCCCATCCACAAGTTTCTCCAACTCTTCAGACGTGAAGGCAGGGGCCCTTTCCCCAGTCCCAGCAGCCATTGTCTCTTCCAGACCGAGGTCACAGCAGCACTTGCAGTATAGGTCCTCTCCTGTGGATGATCAGGTCTCGAGTGATTAAGCAGATAGAAAATGGCGGTCACGCCCGCGGCGGTGCGTACCGCGACCGCCGGCGCACCTCGTCATTGGCTCCTGAAACCCATAGGCTTCAATGTTAACCAATGCGGCTTCGTATAGCGGTCTTCGACCGCCTACCGCCACGGTGTGCCACGCCAGCGCATTGACCTCACATCCCATTGTCCCACTTCACAGGTCAGGCAGCCGCCATTTCAAGGGCCCACATGGCATAATTTGTACTGCGTCACACAGGCCTAGGCCTTGCATTGCCACACATACACACCTTTCATTACATAGATATTCGTGTGCTATGCAAGCTGTGGTGAACGTACCTGTGATTTGCTTGACTCTGTGCTCCATGTTGTCCTTCCTAGGCACCGTCCGCTGGGACTTGCGAGGAGAAGGATGAATCCTCGCATGTACCGCCCGCTGGTGGACCTGTCGACAATGGAAGAACGCCATATCATACTACGATACCGACTTGACCGAGCCACTATACATGAACTGTGTGCCCAGCTGGAGCCAGCCCTGATGTCCCCCATCCGCCAACCCACAGGAATTCCCCCTCTAGTGCAGGTTCTGTCAGTCCTCCATTTTTTGGCAAGTGGCTCATTCCAGACAACAGTGGCCATGTCATCTGGAATGTCTCAGCCTATGTTTTCAAAGATTTTGTCCAGAGTGTTGTCTGCCCTGATGAAACACATGCAGAGCTACATTGTTTTCCCTGAGGAGGATGATTTGGCCACTGTGAAGGGTGATTTCTATGCCCTTGGACATATCCCCAACATCATTGGTGCCATTGATGGGACCCATGTGGCTTTAGTACCCCCAAAAGACGATGAGCAGGTGTACAGAAACAGAAAAAGTTATCATTCTATGAATGTCCAGGTGGTCTGTTTGGCTGACCAGTACATCTCCCATGTAAATGAAAAGTTCCCTGGGTCAGTGCATGACGCGTATGTTATGCGTAATAGCAGCATCCCTTATGTGATGGAACAGCTACAGAGACAACGTGTGTGGCTAATAGGTGACTCTGGTTACCCCAACCTGCCGTGGCTACTGACCCCAGTGAGGAATCCCCGGACCAGGGCAGAGGAACGGTACAAAGAGGCCCATGGGCGAACTAGGAGGATCATAGAAAGAACCTTTGGCCTCCTGAAGGCCAGGTTTAGGTGCCTGCATATGACAGGTGGATCCCTGATGTACTCACCAAAGAAGGTGTGCCAGATCATCGTGGCCTGCTGTATGCTGCACAATCTAGCATTGCGACGGCAGGTGCCTTTCCTGCAGGAGGATGGTCCAGATGGTGGTGTTGTGGCCGCTGTGGAGCCTGTGGAGAGTGAAGAGGAGGAAGACGAAGAGGACGACACAGACAACAGGGACAGAGTTATACAACAGTATTTTCAGTAGCACACAGGTAAGAATCACCCAAGACATTTAACATTTACTTAAAGCCTCCTGCATCTCTACTTTGTGTATTTCCCCCCAGTTCTTTCAAACTGATTTTTGATTTTCCCTTCCCTTTTCAGTGCTGTATGACCCACTGCGTGACTTCTGCTTGGTTAGCCCATGGACTAAAGCTTATTGACATCGGTATGTTGTCATCACAAATTGACTGAACATTATTGAACAGTAATGTGTAATACATTTGTAAAAAATACAGGCTGACTCCTGAATAATTTCAGTGCAATGAGTGATTTATTTTTAGTGCTAGATATTGGTACATGATATTAAAACGGTGATGGGTGATGGTGGAGTAATGTCCATGGCAGGGTCAAGTTCTCAGTTTCACAGGTGCATTGTCCATATGCCTGTGGAAGGATGGAGCAGGGGCAGTTCAAGGTTGGACAGGGTGACAATGTGGGACAGTGGGATGACATCAGGGGGTATCTTATGCTGGCGGGGGTCTTGGCATCCTACTCTGTCTTCCTGTGAGATCTCAGGTTCCGCTTGCGGGGTGGTTGTTCTTCAGCAGGAGGTGGGGTTCTGGTGGCCTGTCGTTGTGGTGGGGCCTCCTGTCCACTAGCGCCGGCGGAGGTGGTAGGCTGTTCCTGGTCCTGGCTAGTGACAGGGGCCCTTTGTGGTGCCACATGGTCCCGCAATGTGGTTTCTATCCGGTTGAGGGCCTGGACTATGGTCCCCATAGCGGTACCGATGTTCCTGAGTTCATTGCTGAACCCCATGTAGCGTTCCTCCTGCTGTGCCTGTATCTCCGTGAACCTGGCCAGTACCGTCGCCATCATCTCCTGGGAGTGATGGTATGCTCCCATGATGGTGGTGAGGGCCTCTTGGAGAGTCGGTTCCCTGGGCCTGTCCTCCCCCCCTGTCGCACAGCAGCCCTCCCAGTTGCCCTGTTTCCCCGGGCCTCTGTCCCCTGGACGGTGTGCCCACTACCACTGCCCCCAGGTCCCTGTTGTTGTTGGGGTGTTGGGTCAGCCTGGGTGCCCTGTAGTGGCGGACACACCGCTGATTGACGCGTCCTGGAGACAGAGGCATGGGCCCGCTGGGTGGGAGCTGTGCTGCTATTCCCAGAGGGGGTTGGGTCTGCTGTGGCCTGTGTCTGTGTGTGGGGAACCGACTGTCCAGAGGTCCCCGATGGTCCGGGCTGGTCGTCAGGTTCTAGGTCGACAGAGCTGCTGTCCTCACTGGGGGCCTGTTCTAGGGGTGGGATGGACAAATCTGGACCCTCCGTGGCGGTGTGTTGGCGTTCGGGCCCTGCAGGGGTAAAAGAGTATGGTTATTGCTTTTGTGTGTGCGATGGCGTGCATTTTGTGAGTGCCCTTGTCCCCCAGTGCTGGCATTCCCTTGTGGGAGGTGTTGTGAGGGTGGTTGGGGGGGGTGGATGGGTATGTGCAGTGGTCATGCATTGGTGATGGATGTCTATGGTTTGTGTTGGCATTCAGGGGTTGGTGTTGTTTAGGGTGGGTTGTGCTGGTGAGACATTGGCAGGGAGGATGTGTGCTGGGGGGTTGAGATTGGGGGTGAGGGTGGGGGTGTGGGTTGGCATGCTGGGGGGGGGGGTGAAGTAGTTGTGAATCGACTTACCAGAGTCCATTCCTCCGGGTACTCAAGCGAGGCCATCAGGATGCATGATGTTTACTACCTCTTGCTCCCAGGATGTGAATTGGGTTGGAGTGGGTGGGGTCCGCCGCCAGTCTTCTGCACAGCGATGTTGTGTCGCGACACCATCGAGCGCACCTTCCCCCGTAGGTCGTTACATCGCTTTTGGATGTCTTCCCGATTTCTGGGATGCTGTCCCACAGCGTTGACCCTGTCTACGATCCTTTGCCATAGCTCTGCTTTCCTGGCTATTGTGGTGTGTTGCACCTGTGTGCCGAAGAGCTGGGGCTCTACCCTAATTATTTCCTCCACTATGACCCTGAGTTCTTGGTCCGAGAACCTGGGGTGTCTTTGGGGTGCCATGGGGTGGTGTGGATGAGGTGTGGGGTGGTGTTTGTGGTTATGTGCGTGGTGATGTGTGGTGATGTGTGCGTAGATGTGGTGTGGGTGATGATGTTGGGTTCCTGTGTGTGTTGTGCTTTGCGTTCCCTGTGCTCTCTCTCAGTGTATTGCGCCTTCGCTCAGATATTTGTGGTCGTAGGGGTTTGTGGGTGATGTGGGTGTGTGTTTTATAGTTAATTGGGTGTGTGGGAGTGTTGTGTGTATGTGTATCAGGTGTGTGTATTTCAAATTGTCCAATGTGGCTGTGTTTTGTAAAGGTGTGTGTATTTTGACCGCAGCGGTGTGTACCGCCAATAGAATACCACGGTTAAAAGACCGCCGCGTGGATTCGTGGGTCAGAATGGCATGGGCGTGTTTGTGTTGGCGTGGCGGTGGAGGTTTGGTCATCTCCAGTTTATCGCTGCCCGCTGATGAGGCGGCCTTCCGTGGATGTCGGGTTTTTGGCGGTTTCACAGTTGGAGGTCAGAATGACCGTGGCGGTTTACCGCGCCCGCGGCGGTAGAATGGCGGACTTCTGACCGGCGGTAAGCGCCTTTTACCGCCGAGGTCAGAATGACCCCCTTTGTCATATACAGTAAATCCCTTTCCAGTAAGGATACCGGGCTTGATTCACAGATTAAGAATTTATGAAGTCCCTGGAAATTGACAATCTCAACTTGTACTGGATCTGTAATTGGGTTGATCAAATACTGAGTTGCTACTCCTACAACCTGAACTGTTTGACCTAAAAGGGGCAAAATCTGAACTTTTGCACTTCTCACTGTAGAGCGTGCAGCTCCTGTGTCTACCAAAAATGAGACTTTGTGACCCTTAACCTTGCCTCTCACATAGGATCCTCTCTGGTCCACTTCTAAGGAAGCTGCAAGCACACATGGCTCCTCATCCGAACTATCATTCACCCAGTCACCGAGTAATTAGTTCTCACTGTGTAATGGGAATTGGTGTACTGGATTACTACCTCTGTCTTGTCTTTGACCTGTGACCTGTTGAGTTAGCATCATCTGTTGCTGCTCTATCAGGGCTTGAGGTATCTGCATTTGCTGTCTAGGTACTATGGTTACCTGCTGCTGCATTGGCTGCAACAGTGACACCTGTGCACAGGGCATTTGCACCGGTTGCATAGGCTGAAAATTCTTCATTTGATTCACACTATTCTGGAAATTTGGATCAGGACCCCACAACCTCGGTCCTCTCATAGTCTGAAATGCACTGACATCATTATTTTGATGAACAACACCCTCCTGCACCCTCATCGGACACTCCCACTTCCAGTGTTTCACGGCCCGTAGATGTGACATGGCAACAACTTCTTCATTCCCTGCACATCACCCTGCATCACTACGGTATTCAAATCCAGACCACGAATCATATTGCCTCTGCGACCTCTACCTCTCATTTGAGACTGGAACATGACGTTTCCCTGCTGCTGTGGCATCTGTTGCACAAAAGTCCCTTGTACTCCGGTTTGAGCTGCCTTAATCTGCATTACCATCACCTTCTTTTTCAACTTTTTCTGCTTCAACTCAATCTCATCACTACATTATTTTGCATACTGCAACACCTCATTGATCAGCTTCGCTTGCCAGCAAATCAAATGACTCTCAGTCATCTGACCCATCTCAGGTCTCAGTCCCTCCACAAACCTAAACACGAAATGCAACATGTCTTTAGGCTCAATTGCTTCCTTGCCACTGTATTCCTTGAACGCCTTCAGCAACCTTTCATAGTAAGCATGCATAGATTCCTTCACCTCCTGCACTGTCCTGTCAATTCTCTGCCAATCAATGTTTTTGGGCGAAATCCATGTCTTCAGGAACTCAATCACCTTATAGTAATTTTTCATTACCTCAGGTGATGGTGCACCCATATTCTTATCCCTCTCTGGCTCACTTGTTGGCCAGTCTACAGCTCTTTTACACTCAACCCACAACTCCGCTGGAACCACTATTTCCAATAAGGTATTCAAATCTTCCCACAAGCATTTTGAGAGCTTCACAAATCTGTCTGTCTGCTGGTACCATTCTACCGGCTTTTCCCTCAACTTTGGATAATCATTTGTGAATGACAGAATATCACTCCTATGCCAAGGAGCATGAAGAAAGTGTCCTCCTGGAATCTCTCTCATCGGTAAAATCTTTATTGAATCCTTGCCCTCTTGTACATTCTCTGTCACCTCTACAGAATCTCGTTTCCTTTTATCCTTTTTCCTTGCCCATCTGCCTTCCCACTTTTCTAATGCTCCCCAAACCTGAGCACTCTGCAGTAATTCCTTTAGGTGCGCCTTCATCCCGGCTGACCTCATATGTTCAAAATCCTTTGCCTCAAATCCAATCTGTAGCTTCTTTTCAGATGCTTCATTTTCTCAATTTCTATGTCATGTTTCTCTGCCAAGTCTGCTAATCTCTGATGTACCTTTGCTCACTTCTCTTGTGATTCTAGGGCATAAGTATCTCAACTCTGCCTCAATGTATGACTCTAATCTATTCACCCCCAGTGTTCCCTCAACCAGTTCATTCGCTTCTATGTTTAGTCTTGCAAAATTGATCTGCTCTTCACCCTTGAAAGCATTCTGTGGGGTATTCAGCTTGTCCAACCATTCGGTCTACTACTGAGTCCTTGTAATGAAATGTTACTCACATTCATCAGTGGCACCTGTTGTACCACTGCACTTGATGCCTGCGGTGTCAATATTTTCAAGCTCTGACCTTCATCAGGTCCATTTACGGTATCTGGAAGTGCAACAAGTGGTCTAAGATCTAGCAAGGATCTTGACCCATCAAAAATCTGGCCTACAGAAGAGATAACCTGCACTTGTTCAATTGATCCCCTCCTCACTAAACTCTGGGACATCTCTCCTTGCTTATTTACATCTGGTTTCTTCTGCGCAAATAATGGTACCGCTGGACCAACAGTAATCAGCAGCGAAATTGCATCTGGAGCTGCTCTGGACCACGAACATTGTGGGAGAGTAACTCCCATGCTCTGCTTCTTAATCGGTGTCAAATCCGACTGTGTCCCTATCATAGGCGTAAACCTCGGCATCCCCTGTGGCTGTACCTGGGGCAACAAAATTGGAGTCGGCTTAGTCTGAACCAACAGTGGTCTTGGAACCACTTGCTCTGTAGGCACCACTAAGTTAGAAGTTGTCTCTAAGACGGGCACATCGGGATAAATTCTCTGTATGGGTGGGGGATGCATCTGTGCTTGAACTACTGGAGTAGTCAACACATTAGGTCCTTGCACCACACCCTGTGTCTGGACAGTATTAGCCTATACCGGACTCACTGTCCCCATTGCCTGTACCAGGGCTGTTGGATCAGCACTAGTACTCGGACCATCATCATGCACCGCATACGGTGGTGGTCGATCTCTCAGTATCTGTGTGATAAGGTCCTCAGTATCAGAGTCCTCCTCTACTATAGAAGTCTTTCTTGATTCCTTACTTTCAGACAACCCCTTATTTGACTTTCTAGTTGATTTATTTCCTTCCGTCTCATCTTCCTGCATAATTGCTGGAAACAACTTAACATCCTGCAATGTCACTGCTCTCCATTTCTTTTGCTCCAAATCACATCTTTACTCTGCTAGTGACTTTTTTACCTTTCTCACTCTCCGCCGGAATTTCATTTGCTGTTGCTGTCTGGCTACCATTTCCCAAACTGCTAATGCTTCAAACTGTGCTGGTCTCGAAAGGGGCTTTGATTCACATAGCACCATCTGTAATTGCTCCAAAATTCTCAAATTAAATGTCCCATTCTTGGGAAATGCTAAGCTTCCCTTTTTCGCTGTCAACTTGCACCACTGCTTCAACCAAAGGCATGGCGCCTCACCCCACTTCTTCATTACAATGTAAGCCTGAGAATTCTCTGGCGGTGTAGGCTCACATACACTCGCTTTACTGTAGTTGTCTCCCTTTAGGGCACTCTTTAACGCTTTGAAAAACATCATCTTTTCTACTTTTGTATATTCAAAATCGGATCAGGAAATGACTTTTACTCCCAAGATACCTTTCATCCACGTTCTCAATCAATTGCCTCTCACAGACGGCTGCCAATCCGTGCGCGACCCTTCTCTCTAACCGATCTATCCCAGCATGGCTCCAGTGACGTCACACTCACACACGCTCTATGGCTGACAAAGTCTTGTGGATCGTGCTCCTAAACTCCAATCTACACAAACCTAAATGCAAAATTATTGCAAGCACTAACCAGAATCCAATGACCAAAAACAAGTCTGCTGGTTTACTACAGGAAGGTAAAACAATTGCTCCAGAAACCTTACGGATTTTCCCTGATGGCCCTTTCGCTCATGCAGCTATTCCACTTTCTCTGTCTCCCAGATTTGCATGCAAAATTTGACCCGCAAATTTTACTCTCAACTGATCAATGGGTCTGTCCGGGTTCATATAGGACTCGCCAAATCTCAGTCGAAGTTTTTCTCTCGTTCACTTAACCTACACATCGACTTGTTGACCACGCCCAACAAACCTATTAAACCAGACAGATTACAACATATAACCAAGTGTCTCATACACTTTTTCAATATACTCCGGAGTCTTAGACCACACAGAGTCCGTACATCAACAACCACGTGGACCATTTTTTTGCACAAAGCACCACACACATATGAAGTTCGACGACTTCCCTACTCTCGTACTGCGGAGTACGCAGACTCCTACTAAAACTTCATCTGGAATAGCAGACTCCCTAAATTCCCTCACAAACGTCACAATTCACCTGTGATTTGTATAAGCTGTGGAAGCGCAACCTATCTCTCACACTCTATCACTGGAACACCAAGAACATACCCAACACTACTAGCAGGATCCAGGCTCTGGGAAAGTCATTTCTGGACTTAAGGGACCATCATTCTCTCTACAAATGCCATTTTCAAAAACAAAATCCAAATCTCAGTAATACTTAATTCTCAAATGGATCAATCTTCAAACCATTACCATAACTAAGAACACCTGTCCATCAGTTTCCTAGCAAAGCTGTCAACACCTGTCACTCTATATCGAACACTTATGGCAAGCCCCTATAGAAACTAACCATCAGTCTGCTACCATAACTGCTGATGCGGCGGTCCTTGGCAAGTAAAGTTACAAGGGAACGCATATAGGTCGATGAACCTTTTGATTCATATAGTGTTCTTACCATAGTTTTGAAACAGAATCAGAAGTCAACACACAATATTCAACAACCATTAATCAATTCAACAATCAATGGAGTCAGTCATTTTTACACACCATGACTTTTTAGCCATGAATAACCACACCTTTTAGGTATAAGTTTAGTAATTTTCATAACTACTGACGCGCCGGTCCTTGGTGAGTAAACTTACAAGGGGACACATATAGGTTGATTAACCTTTTGAGTCACATAGATGGTTCTTACCATAGATTCCATACAGAATCAGAAATCAATACACAATATTCAACAACCATTAATCAATTCAACAATCAATGGAGTCAGTAATTTTCACACACCCTGACTTTTCAGCCGTGAATAACCACACCTTTTAGGCATAAGTTTAGTAATTGGATTCCCTATTCATTAACAATACTTAGTCATGAATTTTAATCATCCAATACTAATTCAAAACAATTCTAATAATACATGTTAATTGGCAATTTGCAGAGGACGTGATATAATCAAACTTGAATCAAAAGGAATTCTAAGGCATCAACATAAAACATTAGCAAAACCTAATTCAATAAGTCCAAGATATCCATCAAATTCAGAAAGATAGTTTGTAAGCCATTTGTCCCTGTAATTTGTCAGTCGTCATATAGGTAACCTTAACTAACTCCAATTAGCATCAGCATGTGGGGCTTCATGCAAAATAATTTAGAACACCAATTTTAAACCATCTACTTAAAGAAAGAACTCAGTCAGCGCAGTTGGTACCTAGAAAGAAAAGGCATGAAAATGCAATTCAGTCATTGTCATACCTATCCATGGTATGGGTCAGCAAGCAGAATGCATCTTCATCCTCGGGTCATCAGTCGATCAGTAACGCATCAGGCTCTCAGTCAGAGAGTATGAGGCAAATGACAGAATCTCGAATCTCTACTTCTCAATATCGCAGTAAAATCTCCGAACATCATCTGAAGTCTTTTCCCTCTCTTATATTGTTATATCAAAGTTCCCCAAACCTTCCCCCAATTTTCAATTGGTCAATTCATCATACGTTATTACTCTATCCAATAATTCCCTTTTACCAAATCTATGAATTCTAATATTTCACAGTTCACATGTAGTTGATTAGTCAGCTTTACGATGTTCTCATCATCCGGCTCATCAGGTATCAAAATTGTTGCATCTTCGTCTCCAGTCAGTGTCTTCATTGTTCGCGTCTTGGGAAAGAACCATTTGCACATATTACACACGAATTGTTACCTTACGAGAGTCTTATCTCCTGTCCATCGGTTCCCATAAAAGTTTCTGCTAAGCATTTTATTAAAACAATGAGCATTTCACAGTTAGTTCGCTTTGTCAGCATTTTTCATTGAACGCTAAGAAATACAGCTTCTGCATGAGACCTGGCAAAACTAGACCAAAACACTAGCTAAGTTAAGGTATACAACTAATAAGCAAAACATAATTCATAACCCTTAATATGACACATTACTACATAAAACTAATACATTTTCAATATTTCATATAGATAAATCGTTAATTAGTAAATTTTGTGAACACTGGTGGCTAATCTCCGAGGTCACTATTTGAAACGTGCACATTATTTTTCTACATCATTCATTTTTCTACATAAGTCATTATTCAAAATACATAAACATTCATTAAAAATGTCTAATTAAGACATCTACGTTAGCAGTGTATGTGTCCTGTAAGAATGAACGGGTAAAGTGATCATATCACGTTAGTGTCATGCTCAATCCTCAAGCTTCCTCATTCACCAAGAATGATTGTGATGGTGAATGGGCTTCCCACTCAAGAGGAAGCACTTTGGCACACTTATTTAGGTAAGAAAGGAGTAGGGATCCTGAGAGTGTAGTTTGAAAATCTATCAGACATCTAAAAAAATATGTTATTCCCTGAGTACCATGAGATGGTCACACATTATAACATGGGGTGATTTGGAAGACCAATACTCAAGCACCACAGTGGTCAGCATGTTGCTGCCTGGTGGTCTCACACGCAGTCCACAGCATTCATCAGAACCTGGATCCCTACCATGTATAGACACTGACCATACATTCATACAAACTACATTCCACTCAGTCAATAGTATACGTGCTGAGAATAGGCAGTGGTTGCTTTTTTCCCTTGTTGTGGGACCCTACCCTTCCTCATGTGTAGGAAGCCCATTCGCCACTGCAATTATTCTTGGGGACTTAGGAGGTCCAGGATAAAGCATAACACATGATCGTTATTTTTGCTTTTGATTTGTGTGTAATGAGTAGAAGGGTGCTAATTCCGATGTCTTGATCCCTCTAGTTCCTCCCTCCCACTAAATTCTTGAGGGGTTTCGGTTGATAGTGAAACTTGATTGAGGCTGTAAATCAGACTCACTGAGCTATCTTATTAGCTGTAGGGCCAGACGGTAGGGAAATCAGATTATAAAAATAGTACAACAGTCTGATGCCCTTAAACGAAAACAGATATGTCATTGGAAACTGTGACCGTACAGATAGTGGATTGTGGGTTGTAGCCCGAGATGACACGAATAAAGCTGCCACCTCTGGTGGAAAGGAATGGGGCAGCAGATACAGGCAAAGCAGCAGTATGACTGACAGATGCCTGATGAAGCTCCAGTGCTGTGCAGGAGAGTAGCTGTGAATCAGTGATGGATTTGACAGGATGTGGACTTCCTGTACGGAAAACATTGCATGGCTCAATCTAACACTATGGCCCTCATTACAACCCTGGCGGTAAATCCCGCTTACCGCCGTGCAGAAGACCGCCAACATACCGCTGCGGCCGCGGAATTCCGCTACAGGTATTACAACCCACAGCCCGGAATCCGCGACAACACAGACACCCACACAAGTCCGCCACACCAAAGGTCAGTGATAAACTGGCAATAACAAAACCGACACCGTCACGCCAACAAGAATACGCCCACACTATCACGACCCACGAATCAACATGGCGGTCTTTCAACAGCGGTAATCCATTGGCGATACACACCACCGAGCTCAAAATACACACACCTATACAAAACACAACCACATTGGACAATTCAAAATATACACACCTGATACACATACACACACCACACCCACACACCCAATCCAATATAAAGCACACACCCACATTACCCACAAACCCTTACTACCAGAAATTTGAAAGCAGGCCAGAGAGAGACACTACCTAAAACAACACCAGCATCCACAGACACACAACACCATCACTTACACAACATCCACGCACCTCAAACAACACACACCAACACACACCCTCACACATCACAACAGACACCACCTCACACATCACCCACATCATGGCACCTCAACGACTCCCCAGGTTTTCTGAGGGGGAGCTCAGGGTCATGGTGGAGGAAATCGTTCTGGTAGAGCCACAGCTATTCGGATCACAGGTGCAGCAGACATCCATTGCTAGGAAGATGGAGCTATGGTGCAGAATTGTCAACAGGATCAACGCAGTGGGACAGCATCCAAGAACACGGGATGACATCAGAAAGAGGTGGAACGACCTACGGAGGAAGGTGCGTTCCGTGGTCTCCAGAAACCAAATTACTGTACAGAGGACTGGCCCCCCACCTCCTCCCCCACAACTAACAACATGGGAGGAGCAAGTCTTGGCAATAATGCATCCTGAGGGCCTCGCAGGAGTAGCAGGATGACTGGACTGGCAAATCTTTACTACCTTATCCCCCCACTACACCTGCATGCCATCACATACTCCCACCCTTACCCTCACACCCATCACCCCAACAACCAACCAACACAACCCACACATCCCAAAACCAAGCCCTGCATGTAACACCAATGCATGGACACCTATCACCCAAGCATGTCCACTACAGAGACTCACTCATGCCCCAAAATCACCAATTACACAAGGACCAAGCCAATAATGCAAACACTGGAGTAGAGGGTCAACCACCCATTGCACACGATGGCACACACAGATACAATAAATATGCATTTACACCCCAACAGGACCCCTAACCAACGTCACCAGACAGGAGGTGCCAGACACATCCAGTCCCCACACAGAAGAGGCCCACAGTGATGACAGCAGCTCTGCACAACTGGATCAAGATGACCAGCCCGGCCCATCAGGGACCTCGGGACAGTCGGTTCCCCTGACACTGTCACAAGCCACCACAGAGCCTCCCTCCTCAGGAAACACCAGCACAGCACCCACCCAGCAGGCCCATCCTTCTGTCCCCAGGACACATCAATCAGTAGTGTGTCCACAACTACAGGGAACCCAGGCAAACCCATCAACCCAAGAAAATCAGGGACCTGGGGGCAGTGGCAGTGGGCACATGGTTCAGGGGACAGAGGCACAGGATAACAGGGAAACTGGGAGGACTGCTGTGCGATAGGGGGAGGACAGGCCCAGGGAACCCAGTCTCCATGAGGCACTCTCCAACATTATGGGAGCTTACCGTCATTCCCTGGAGATGATGGCAACGGTACTGACCAAGTTTCAGGAGACCCAGCGGCTGCAGGAGGAACACTACCTTGGGATCAGGGAGGACTTGAAGTCCATTAACACCACCCTGGTCACCATTGCAGGGGTGCTGGCAGACCTTGTCAACACCAGGAGGAACACAGTGGTACAACAAGGGGCCCCTGACACTAGCCTGGATGATAAACAGCCCTCCACTTCCGCCAGCTCTAGTGGATAGGAGGTACTGCCACAGGAACAACAGGGCACCAGCACCCCACCCCCTGCAGATGGGGAACCACCCCGCAAACGGTCCCTGAGATCCAGGAACCAGACGGAGAACATTGTCAAGACCCCCGCCAGGAAATGAGACCCCCCTGAATATCACCCTTCTTTCCACTATGTCACCCTGTCCATCCTTAAACCGCCATTGCTCCACTTCCTATGCCCCTTTGGACAATGCACCTGTGAAACAAATAGACTGGACTCTGCCATGGACATTCCTCCACCATCCCCCCAGCCCATTTTACAACCCCCTCCACTTCTTAGCACAGGAATAAACACACTTCAATCAAAAAACAATCTGGAGTCAGTCTGTGCTTTCACAAATTTGTAATTGCTATAACTATGGAATATAGCAATGTCAATTTACTTGTTCACATACCAATGTAATACAGCTGTAGGCCAGCAGTAAACAAAGCAGAGGGCACAAAGTGGGACCCAGATCTGTGAATTGGAAAGTCAAAGTGACAAGTCAGGGTCCATACACTAAATGAAAATGACAGACCTATGCTAGTTCCAACAATAGAATGAGATGTGGGAAGCAGTGGCATCTTCTTACCTGTGTCTCACTGGAAGTATTGCATGATGATGTTGTTCCGGTTGTCGATATCCTCTTCTTCTGCCTCTTCTTGACTGTCCACAGGCTCCACAGCTGCCACAATATCACCATCTGGCCCATCCTCCTGCAGAAAAGGAACCGGCATCGCAAAGCCAGGTTGTGCAGCATACAGCAGGCCATGATTATCTGGCACACCTTCTTCAGTGAGTAGTATAGGGAGCCACCTGTCAGATGGAGGCACCGGAATCTGGCCTTCAGGAGGCCGAAGATGCTTTCGATCACCCTCCTAGTTTGCCCATGTGCCTCATTGTAGCGTTCCTCTGCCCTTGTCCTGGGATTCCTCACTGGGGTCAGTAGCCATGACAGGTTGGGGTAACCAGAGTCATCTGCAAATGTCGAGGGACTACTGTTAGACACACACTAACCCTTAGGGACAGCCCCATACCCAGACAGCAAATGAAACTATGTGGGGACTTTAGACTCCCCTATTAGCCACACACGGTGCCTGTGGAGTTGCCCCATCAAATAAGGGATGCTGCTATTCCTCAAAATGTAAGCGTCATGGACTGAGCCAGGATACTTGGCATTGACATGGGAGATGTACTGGTCTGCCAAACACACCATCTGCACATTCATAGAATGGTAGCTCTTCCGGTTTCTGTACACCTGTTCATTCCTGCGGGGGGGACACAAATGCCACATGTGTACCATCAATGGCACCAATGATGTTGGGGATATGTCCCAGGGCATAAAAGTCACCTTTCACTGTGGGCAAATCCTCCACCTGAGGGAACACGATGTAGCTGCGCATGTGTTTCAGCAGGGCAGACAACACTCTGGACAACCCGTTAGAGAACATTGGCTGGGACATCCCTTATGCCATGGCCACTGTTGTTTGAAAAGACCCACTGGCCAGGAAATGGAGTACAGACAGGACCTGCACTAGAGGGGGGATTCCTGTGGGATGGCAGATAGCTGACATCAGGTCCGGCTCCAACTGGGCACACAATTCCTGGATTGTTGCACAATCAAGTCTGTAGGTGACTAGGATGTGTCTCTCTTCCATTGTCGACAGGTCCACCAGGGGTCTGTACACCGGAGGATGCCGCCATCTCATCACTTGCCCCAGCGGACGTGTCCTATGGAGGAGAACAGCGAGCAGAGAGTCATCCAACACTGAGGTATCACAATGTGTTATTTGCAGAAACGTTATTAATCCGCAATGTGCCGGTATCTTTCTATATTACCTGCCTAGATAGGTGTGATGCAGTTAGCATCCATCCCATGTGGCCTCCTCAAAAGTGGGACAAGGGGATATGAGGTAACTGCGCTGGTGTTCTACACCGTTGCGGTGGGCGGTCGAAGACCGCGGCGCAATTCTGGATTGGTTAACATTGGGCCCATTGGGTCCCAGGAGCCAATGACTATGTACGCCAGCGGTGGCGGTACGCACCACCGCGGACGTAACTGCCATTTTCTGTCTGTTCACTCACTTGATACCTGACCTTCAACAGGAGAGGACCTACACTGCAAGTGCTGCTGTGACCTGTGTCTGGTAACGACGATGGCTCATGTGTCTGGGATAAGGGCCCCTGCCTTCACTTTGGAGGAGTTGGAGAAACTAGTGGATGGGGTCCTCCCCCAGTACACGCAACTGTACGGTCCTCCAGACAAACAGGTGAGTACACTGTGAGCATGCTGCATGGACAATGCCTGTTTGGAGTGATGTGGATGGAAGATACATGGGGGGGGCTGAGGTCTGCATGTGCGGATGGGGAGTGTATGTGCGTCAGGGCAAGGGTGGGAACTGGGGGGCAATGAGTATGACGGTTCGGACGGTTAAGTAATTTCCTTTCCCCCTGTACCATTCGTCTAGGTCAGCGCCCACCAGAAGAAGGGTATTCGGCGTGCCATCGCCAAGGACGTTCGGACCCTGGGGGTCTACCACAGACAGAGCACCCACTGCCGGAAAGGATGGGAGGACCTGCGCTGCTGGAGCAAGAAGACGGCGGAGGCCCAGCTAGGGATGGCCTCCCAACTTGGGAGGGATGCCCCTCGCACCATGACCCCCCTGATGTTCCAGATCCTGGTGGTGGCGTATCCGGAGTTGGATGGGTACTTGAGGGCATCACAGCAGCCACAAGGGGGTGAATACAATCTCATTCAGCTGACTCTGCGCGCATTACGAGGTGTTTGGGTGGGGGAGGTGGGCAGTGGGTTCCCCTAGGCCAGGGCGAACTTGGTAGGCAAGGTCCCTTGTGAGGCAGGCCATGTGGCACCCGAAACCCACCAGTGGTAATAGCCATCAACACCTAGTCAGGCTCCTGTGACTTCTAGGTGTGCAGCAATTGGTCTTAGTCCTTGTACCCCATGGTCAGCTGAAATTTCTAGGAATTGTCAGTGCATGGCGTAGTGCAGAGGGCTACTCCCTGTGTTTTGTGCCCGCCAACGGTAGTGGTGTTGCATGCACTGAACATGTCTTTCTTCTGTCTCCACCCCCCCTTTTTGTGGTCTCCCTGTTCTTGTGTGCAATAGCATCATCAGGTGGAGGAGCATTGGCACCGGAGCAGGAGCGAGCTGCAACCCTCTTGGCCCAGGAGGGTGAAACAACAGAGTCTGAAGCCACCAGTGGGACAGAGGGCGAGGGGAGTTACACGGCGGGGACAGGAGCAGACAGCAGTGACAGCGACTCCTCCTCTGATGGGAGCTCCCTTGTGGTGGCGGGCACCTCTGTGCCCACCACATCAACAGGTACAGCCACCACCCCCCCTACCAGCATCGCCCTCCCAGCAGCTCCTCAGCGTGTCCCGTGCTCGCTCATGCCCGCTCACCCAGGAGGGTGGACATCTCCTTCGCCCCAGGCACCTCAAGCCCTGCCCCAGTCAGCCCTGCTGCCCTCAGTGAGGAGGCTATTGACCTCCTGAGATCCCTCACTGTTGGGCAATCTACCATTGTGAATGCCATCCAGGGTGCTGAGAGGCATTTGCAACAAACAAATGCATTCCTGGAGGGCATTCATTCTGGGCAGGCAGCCCAACAGAGAGCATTTCAGGCTCTGGCCTCAGCACTGATGGCAGCCATTGTCCCTGTGTCCAGCCTCCCCCGCAAACTTCCTCCACCCAGACCCAATCCCCTGTACCTCAGCCTATCCCAGGCACACCATCAGACCAGCATGCACACTCATCAGCACAGAAGAGTGGCTCAGGCAAACATAAGCACCACACATCCCACAGGCACTCACAAAAGCACCATCCCCATGCAGATACAGCAACATCCACTGCCTCCACTGTGTCCCCCTCCTCCACGTCCTCCTCCTCCCTCCCTGACTCATCTCCACTCACACCTGCATGCACTACATCCTCAGCCACTGCCTCCATCACCAGCACGCCCATCACCACAGACCGCTCACGTGCACTCACCACCCCACTACCATTCACACATCCCCAGTGTCCTCTCCCAGTGTGTCAGTGAGCCCTCCTCCCAAAGTACACAAACGCAGGCACACACCCACCCAACAGTCATCCACCTCACAACAGCCTCTGGCCCATGCACCTTCACCCAAATTCAGCAGACTTACACCTCCTACAACCACTACCTCTACCTCCACTCCCAAACCCCCTCCATCTTCCCGTCCCAGTGTGTCTAAAAAACTTTTCCTGGCAAACCTTGACATCTTCCCTTCACCTCCCCCCCGTCCTTCCCCTAGGGCCAGGCTTTCCAGGTCCCAGCCCAGCACCTCAGCCACCAAATCCCCAGGCACAGTGGTGCCAGAAACTGCGGGGTCATCAAGTGCGCCACCCATCAGGGCTGCCAGTGTGCCACATAGCGAGGGCAAGGACATTCCGCCACCTGCCAAGGTGAAAAAGGTGCCCACATCCGGAGGGAGAAGCTGAAAGTACCAGCCACCAAGGGCTCAGCAAAAAACAAAGGGGATAGTGGCAAGACAACTGCGGCACCATCAAAGCTGGGGAAGGGCCAAAAGCTGAAGAGCAGGTCAGGAGAGGGCATGGTGGCACCGACTGAGGGACCAGTGTCACACTTTCTGTACACGACCACGCCAACCTGTACGGTGGCGAACACCGCTAGCTGCTCCACCACCACAACCACCACCTGCACCGCCACCTGCACCGCCCCCGGCACTTCTACAGCCTCAGCGACAGTCCCCAGCCTCTTTCCCAGTGGGCAGCCGTCCGAGGCTGCAGGAGACGTCCTGCTGTGTCCCTCAGCAGGCGCTGAGCCATGCACTGCATCCACTACCTCAGTCCTTGGCAGGATGAAGCACTCTGGCCACAAAGCCGCCTCCAGAACCAGTGGAGTATCACATCCACTACCTCAGTCCTTGGCAGGATGAAGCACTCTGGGCACAAAGCCCCCTCCAGCACCAGTGGAGAAAGGCATCCACTACCTCAGTCCTTGGCAGGATGAAGCACTCTGGGCACAAAGCCCCCTCCAGAGCCAGTGGAGTGTCACATCCACTACCTCAGTCCTTGGCAGGATGAAGCACTCTGGGCACAAAGCCCCCTCCAGAACCAGTGGAGAAAGGCATCCACTACCTCAGTCCTTGGCAGGATGTAGCACTCTGGGCACAAAGCCCCCTCCAGAACCAGTGGGCAAACCACCCACTTGAGAGACTGTGGCTTTGCACTCCCCAGGATAAAGCAGTGGGCAAACCACCCACTGGAGAGACTTGAGAGACTGTGGCTTTGCACTCCCCAGGATAGAGCAGTGGGCAAACCACCCACTGGAGAGACTTGAGAGACTGTGGCTTTGCACTCCCCAGGATACATCAATGGGCATGGAGCCCCCTTGTGCAGCAGTGGCGTCATGCGTTCATCAGACTGAGGTGCCCCCCTGCCTCTCCCTCTGAGGTGCCTGTTTATTTTCGATCTGATGCCCCAGCAGTGTTCTCTCCGTTACCAGTCAGGTATCATGTGTGGGCCTCGCCCATGCATTTTGGGCCCAGTGGTCCACGGACAATGATTAGTACACTATCTGGACTTGTGTAGTTGGTGTACATATTTGTATATACTGAATTTTGACTTTTGACTAATGGATTTTTCTTGATTACAATCGTTACAATCATTTCCTTTTGTCCGTGCATTCTTCCAGGGGGTTGGGGGGTGTATATGTAATGTTGCTGCATGTATTTGTGTGTATGTTGTTGTGTGTGAGGGTGAGGGTGGGGGTGTTGCATGTTGCGTGTGTGTGTCACTCTCTTTCCTCCCCCCTCCCCTGTGTTGTAGGTGCAGTACTCACCGTGGTCGCCGCCGCCGTGTTCGTACTCCTGGTAGAAGAGGAGGTAAACCAACATGGGTAACACATGAAGTTTGGGCTCCATGGCGTCCTGGTTCCTCGTTGGGTGTCGAGATGTGAGTGTTTTCCCTTCTGTGTACTGTTTCCGACGTGCTTTTGGTCACGTTGGTTCCGCCCCAGAAAAGGTGGCGTATAGGCCTCTTGTAATACAGTGGGCGGTACTTTGTCTCCCGCCTGTCTGTTGGTGGTGTCCGTTGCGCTGTTTGTTTCTACCGCCGTGGTGGTCGGAGTGTTAAAGTGGCTGTCTATGTTGGCGGTTTCCGCCGGGGCCGTAATCCCAGTTTTTTCTTCCGGCCTGTGTGCGGTATTACCGCCGCTTTAACACCGACCGCCAGGGTTGTAATGAGGGCCTATGTATTTCTGCAGAGATAACATTATGAATGGCTGTGGATAGAATGGAGACTGAAGTGACTGTTCAGTGGCTGTGAGTAGAATCTAGAAGTCTGTGTGTGTGTGTGCATGTGTATGTGCGTGTACAAACACCAGTTCCAATGAAAGACTTCCCTGCAACGCCCTGTTAGTGGGTCGGGGTCACGAAGCAATAGGTCTTGCATAGTGGAGAGCAATGACTGCTGAGCAGTCCTTGCACTTCCGGCTCTTGCTGTTTCTTTGCTGGAGATTTTACTTGTTGACTGAGTACTTTGCTGAGGATCTATGGGTTACCTTCTTTCTAAGCGCCAGATTGGGATTTAGTTGATTATTACCTGCTAGATCACCAAATCCGTCTCTGACAAGACAGTAAGGTTCAAGGCAAGCCCCTGAATCAATAAAGGAAGTTAATTCTCTTTCTTGGTCAAAATGCAAGATTTGTGCTACATTTCTGCTGTTATGAACCCAGTAACATTGTAATTGTATGTGTCTTTTTTTGTGTCTGTGAGGGGAATAAACGTCATGAGAAAGATATGAGCCATAAAAACCGAGGGGATCACGTGAAACCAGTAGTCTAGTTTTCAGATATGTTGGGCCTTTCTCTGGTTTTTGGTCAGAGTAACTAAGCTCCAATAGCTTGACTATCAAATTCCCTTCTATCCTTCTTGAGAAATAGCAAGTACTAGATTGGTTTTAGGGAAAATGCTTAAAAGCATTGGGGCATATTTATTCTCTGTTTGCGTCATTTGTTTTACTCAAATCCGGCACAAACTTAACACCATATTCATATTTTGATGCTAGACCTGTATAGCATCAAAATAATGGTGTTAACGTCATTTTGTAGGTGGGTAAAACTTCCTTGCGTCAGTGAGATGCAGGGTTATTCCTGTCCAAAAAATGTCTCAAACGTCCTCGTGCCATATTTATCCACCTGGGCAGAAAAAGGATGCATGGGTGGGAGGCAGACCCCAAAAATGACCTTAATACTGATTTGCATCAACATTTAATGCCTGGGTCAGGGCAGGCATTAAAATGAGGCAAACACACCACTACATAAGGAAAACACACAGGAGCAACATTACAACCCACAGGAATAGATGGAGGTGATACTGATACAGCTTGCTAGACGGCGCAGAGGACAGCAACAACTCCAGCAATCACCACAACTACAACACAGCCCACAAAGGCAACGCAGAAGGCAGGAGAGGCTCTTCAGAACCAGGACAACTCTCCTTGGCCTCAGGGACCTGGACATCCTTATGACTTATAGACTGAACCGGCAAGCCATACTACACCAGCTGCACCACATTGAGCCTCAAACTGCATCCACCCATCAGACCCTACACAACATACCACTTATAACAAAACTGCCGCTGTCCTACACATGCTGCCAAGTGGCTCATTCCAAACAACGGGTGCACTGGTTGCTGGTGTCTCACAGCCGTCATTCTCTGCATTCCTGCTAAAGGTCTTAGATGCCATCATCTCCCTGAAACCCCGCCACCTCAGATTCCCCAACACCCAGCAAAAGCAGCAGGAGAACAAACAGGGGTTGTATTGAATCCATGGCTTCTCGCATGTGCTAGATGCAATGGACTGCACCCATGTCCGGCTTATACCACCTGTAGCAACTGAGCACTTATACCGGAATCACAAGCACACGCATTCCATTAATGTGCATGTCATAGTGGACCACCGCTGATTATTCATAAAAAGTTTGGCCAAGTATCGTTATAGTGTCCATGATGCCTACATATTCCGGCACAGTATGATCAATGAACAGTTCCACGAAGGACAATTTGGAAATGGCCTACTTGTGGGTAAGTCTACAAAATTAGTAATGTACACACAACACCCCAACCCTGTCGGACACATAAGACATATACCACTACAGTAACATATGTCCAGGGTTACACACATGTGCAGGTGATAACACATAATGCAACATGCTGCAGTACAGCACAATCAGTACACAGCACCAATACACCGCACCACATGTACGTAACACACCTACAACTTGACAGGGACACCACTGCAGGGACAGGTGCAGACATGTACCCTTTAAAAACAGCAGAACTACACCGACCACTACAAGTGGCCTCAGGTTGCCCACTATGTACACATCACGCACACCACACCAAACAAACAATAGCACAGACACATCAAGGTCATACACAATGCCCATGTCATGTAACTTCCAAATAGGCACAGGTGTCTCAAGTCATGTCATGCTAATCACTGCCAGAACAAATATCAAACACCATACATCTTGCGCCAATACCTACTGCATCTCATCAATACATACCTAACTTACCTGTAGTGTGCAGAGATATCTGCCTGATGCAGTGGCTCACACAGATAGGAATACAAGATCAATCACCAACACATACCATGTGCCAGATGTGTTAGAAGTAGAACCACAGTCACTGTAGTGCAACCTCACATGCAACACTCACTGACTCACAACACCATCATGTCTGTACCAGATACAAGAAATAGCCTAACAGGGGACAGAGACACAGTCAGACAGTGTAGATCATGGATGTCATAGCGGGGCCCAGTAGGACACAACAGGACATCACTGACCTCACATGCACTGTGCCAAGGGACACATTGGTTAAGTAGCTGAGCTACATCCCATAGCCTGCACTCTGTATGTGTCGGCAGTAGAAATGCACATTATTGTTCCGGAAGATAGGGACACACTGCTAGTTATGTTGATCATCCAGTGACAATGGGATACACACCCTTGAACACCTCATGGCTGACACAAACATTGGCTGCCACTCTGGAACACCAAGGGAACTATGTAATAGCCCACAGATCCATAGTCATGGCCTGCACTGTATGTACATCTTGGCAGACGACCAACTCTACATTACTTTAAGCCACATTCTAAATTGGCCAACCTCCATGCTGCATGTAGCGTGGAAGGGGTGTGCAATGTTTCTCGCTGCTGGTCTGTCACTACAAGATACATAGCAGAAGATGCGGACTCACATGTTGTTGTCCCCTAAGACCTGAAGAAGTGCCAACAAAAAAATACCACCTCAGGGGTGCAGTATGCAGTTTGCAAATAGGAGCTAGACGGTGCTATGAACTTAGATGAATGTGGCAAAAATGCATGCTGCCCAGGGCTGCACACACAGAAAGAGCCAATTGGTCATCAAAAAAGCATATGTCCAGGGCGGTGTACCGTACAGCACAGATACATCCACCTCCACATGGCAGATAGCCAAGTACCCTGGTGTAGGGTAGGTAGCGTTGATGCACGGCTACACATGTGCAACTGGCGCAGGGGACAACAAAGGGTTGCCCAGTAACATGTCACACATGGGGCATCCTTGCGTGGTTGAAATGTTGTGGGACACAGCAGCCAGTTTAGGAGACATGTTGTGCATTCACACTAACCAATTTCATAGGCCCTAAGTGTCACACCTCATCTGCAATGTCACAGGTCAAAAGAGATGGGATGTCCAGGCACTGTAGTGCTACCATGTTGCCACCACTGATTTACTGTACATACTCCACACAATATTGACACTGATGGTTGCCTGGCTAATTTTTATAGCTGCCAACATGAATGAGAACCAACTCCCTGTATTTTAGAAGAGGGCAGTGCACAATAGGCACATTTTGGCAGTGGAATCTGGGTTCAGGAGGATGGCACGCTGATATCTTTTGGAGCGATCTACTGGTGAGTGGCGGGCATTCAGCCAAGGGGGACCCACTCTGCCCACAGAGGCCAGACCAAGCATAACTGCTGTGCAGGGGCCCACAGATGCCAACATTACCATTGCTCCTGCTACTGCAAACCCAAGTATCACAACACAGCTACCCACATCAGCTGCCATTGACAGGAGTGCCATAAAAGATCTTCAGAGGGATGTACAACTGGTTCTCCAAAAGTTACACTCCATTGAGAAGGAGGTGGCCAAGAAGAGCAAGGCCCTCAAGAATAAAAAAAGACTCAAAAGGGCTAACCTCTGAATGACATTATGTCACTCCTCCGAACTTGCCTCCCCTCCACTTCTTTTTCTACTTTTTTTTGTGGATATTAGGGGGTTAGTTGTAGGTTAGAATAGGTTAGTGGGTTAGTTAGGATAAGTAGGTTTGTGGGGTTGGTTTACTATTTTTTATATTTTTATATGTGGGTGGGGGTGATGGGGCTTTTATATGTTTATAAAAAAATTTATATATATATATATATTAGGTTAGTCATAGTTAGTAAATGTGTAGGTTAGTGTATGTTGTCCTGCATGTGTCCTGTGATATAAGGGGGGGGGAGTGAATGTTTATAGTGTGTAGTTAATTGTGTAAGGTAAGGGTAGCATAGAGTAGTTAGGGTCTGGTGTGGGTTATGTATAGTTAGGATAGGTTAGATTAGGATATGTGTTAATTACTATTGTTTAATTGATTTATTTATCATAACAAATGTTATTGGGTACTCCCTTACTTCCTGTGTCATATGCTTGAGTCTCAGGGTCTTCCCATGGGTGTACAGTGCAAATTGTGTGTTGTCCTGGGGACTCCGTCCTGCATCTAAATCCCACTGTTGACATTTTCAACACCTCCTTATGACTGAGCTGTCACATTAGCAGCTACAACACATCTATTTACCTGTGTGCCTGCCATCCAGTGTTCCCACCACTCAAGCTGACTATGTTGACCATGTATAGGACAGGGTAGGTGTGGGAATTCAGCTACCATTGTATGTGCTTTGTTTTGGGATGCTGGGCACTGTGGGACATGTTACTACTGCCTACATATCATTCCTATCCTGCTAAACTGACCAGTGGCAATAAAGGATGAGTTTGAGTCCCTCTGTTTCACACAAATGTGTTCTAGTGGTACCCCCAGCTGACATAATTTCCCGATGACTGTTTCACACCCATTCTTGCAGTATGTGGTGGGTGTAGCATACATGTTTTAAAAATATATCACATATTCAGTGATTTGATTGTAGAGGATGAGGCCAACATGAACAAACAACATATAGGTACCATGTGCATAGATGTGTGCCCACATATACATGCACTCTTGTACTGACTCTCTGTGACTTGAGACAGGTTACACACATCACAAATACCAGGCATAGTAGAAGTGTTACAACACACATAAACATGCTGGTTGTGTAGGTGGTGTTTATTTACAAGTATAACAGTGCAAATTATATACTGTGTACAGGTCTGTGACCCCATTTGTGGAATACATCCAATTGGGATACAGCACAATTCCAGGGCTGAGGGACGTGTCACAGGACATGTTTGGGTAAAGTGTCTTTCAGTGTAGGAGTACATAAATTGCCAAATGGAAAGTTAGGGACAATAGCAGTCCATAGCAGAGAGTCAAAAGTGTGTTGAGGTGGAGTGCGTATCTGTCAGAGTGCCAACACTGGCATGATGTCAAGTACAGGACTAAGGAAAGCACTGCCCATGTGGCATGGGCTGGTGCTACAGGGAACTCCTACGGGTGAAGAAGATCTGTTCCACATCTTCATCCTCTGATGTGTGTGGTGCCTCCTCTACCCTTGATGGTGATAGTGGGGATGTAGACGGGGCCACACACACCTTAGTGGTTGCAGATGTGGACTCCCAATTCCCGGCAGCTGCCATCTGTGGCACTACGTATGGCATCACTGCAGCAAGGAGGAGCTGATGGTTTTTAAGTATAGCTAAAACATCCCTGTGGTAGGCAGCCATGTCTGCCCTGAGGGAGACCAATGTCCGGTGCATGGAGTCCTTATTGTCCTCAGGCACACTGCTGCCAGTTTGGGAGAGCAGTTGTTGTGGCCTCTCTCTAATGGCAGCAGCTATGTCCCTCAGACACTCCTGTACTCCACGCATTAGGGAGTGTGTGCGTCGGTTGGCTGCATTCTGTTCTGTTGCCGTGACCATGCACGTCCACATCCCCACCATGCTGGCTGCCATTGTTTGCATCCCCACCCTCACCTCCTTGGCCAGCTCCCGCTGGACTCCCACCAGTGTCCTCTTGAAGCTGGTGCCTGTGTCCTCGGTGTCCTCTGCTGTGTCGGTGCTGGCAGGTCGTAATCTTGGGGTGCTAAGTGGGGCCTGTGGGATGTCTGCTAATTGAGTACTCCTCCTTGTGACTGGAGGTGGTGTCTGCATATTCACAAGGACTTCTTGGAGGGTCTCTTGGCTGATAGTTGCCAGCTTGTCATCCAGGTCACCAGGGTACTCCAGGACAGGCAGATCAGCAGGAGAGCCACCCTGCAATGAGATGGTGTAAAAGCAGTCTATCTGTTTTATGGTAGTTGACAAGTCACTTCACTGACTTGATATTTGAGGCTCATTGTCATAATAGGCCCATGTTGATGTAGAAGTGGTGCAGCACAGTGTTGTGCAATAATAATCTGCGCCGCACTGCTTCACTTTGGTAACACAAGATTGTACTGTATGCAAGTGATTATGGGGCACCCCTGTGTTGTCCCCCATACTGGTGCAAGATTCAGCTGCCAGCGTAATTGTAGGCATCCTTGCACTATTGTGAAAGGATGTATGTGTTGGTGGGTGTGACTGTTAATGTGTGTGGAAGTGTCCCTTCATGCACATTAACAATCACCAATGGCACTTTGGCACTTCTGTGTGAGCTGTAGAAGAGCCACATCGTAACTTACATATGATTGTTTATGTGCATGGAGTTACACCTTCACGGTCCTAAACGATAATTTCTGGCATTTTGCTCTTCCTATGCATGCTGCAGATTGAAGCAGACATAGGAGTTCAGAAATGAATGAGGTACAAATGTATTCCTCTTTGTTGCACCCTTCTAATGCCACCCCTGGGGCTGGTGTAATAGGTTTGGCCCTACCTCAAGTTTTCAATAATCCATTTATCTGAGGCAGCATTGAAATATATTGTGTGTTGCTGTGGCACGCCCACAACAATAATAAAAAGAAATAGAAATAAACACACTCATACAACACATGGGGTATATCTTTCACATAATGGCGGTTAATTCCACATCAACGGGCGGGGTATGGACCACCTTCCACGCACTGTCTTGATCAGGAGCCTACGTATTTACAAGGTGACATAATGCCATAAAAAGTGTCTTAACGCTACCTTGTCAATACAGCGCAGTGCTTAGCGCCACTGGAGCGTCACTGAAAGTGATGTTCCAGTGGCGCTAGGGGACTATGATGCGCCCATTAGTTCCAATGGATTGTTCCAGTACATCATAGCTGCAGTCTACAGCCCTTTGGCCAACCTGCATGTCACATGAATGGAATCCCAGTTGTCACTTCTAAGTGTGTTGTCTATCCTTCTTGTGTCTTGACAGCCTCTTATCTTGTTCTACCCTCCCTTTTCATCCATTTGCCTGGTGTTGCCTTGCAATGTGTGTTGCTGTGCTCATGGCACAACACCACACATGAAGATTTTCACCTGTCCCAGTCTTACATGTTTCACATACACCCATGCTGTGCTGAGACCTTGTACCAGCCCAGGGATGGCATAGTCGCCACACTGTGCTCTTCTTGCCATTGATGTCTCCTCATGTTGTGATTTGTGTTTGTGTGCTACTTTGCATAGCACTCATGGACCTGGCAGAGTACTGTTTCTACTCCTGTCGGAGTAGGTTGTTCACCTTACTGAACACCTATGTCCTCCCCCTCACTGCAGCCCTCCTTGTACTATGATGAGTACAGCATGGTGACAGTACAGCTCATGTTACAGAAGCACAGGTTTAAACCCAGAGATGGCCAATATGGGTATGAATATTCTGCTGTGCACATCATTCTGTTAGTGGCATTGCCTGATGGTAAATGTTTCTATGGACATTGTCAATTCTGAGGAGTTGCACTCAGGTCAGGTACTGAGGTAGGTTAATATTTCATGTGCCACAGTCCAAGGGGCACCTGATTGCCACTGTGTAATTGTTCACCCCCTACAGCACAGGTGTTGGTGGCAACTGTTGTCAATGTGTAATGCCCCATGGGCCAATGCCTGGCCATTGCAGGTTACCAGCAGTTGAGGGACTGGCTATGGCATCAGTCCTGTAACAACAGACCAGTGGTACGTTCAACACTACCCTCCAAGTATATTTTCAAATTTCCTCCAGCCTTTGCATGGTGGTGTAACCCCCATGAAATGGTTCTTGGTGAAATGGTGTGGTGCTTCTTGGTGGCCCTGCACAGCCCATGTACTTGGCATGGACAGTGCAGGGTGTCCCATACCTTGGCCCTTTGCCCTTTCCACTGCCTGATTTGCAGGGCTGGGTGCAGTGTGTCCTGTTACACCCAATGCAGGCCACAACTTGCACTGACTCTATTTGATCCATCTATATTGTCTAGTGTGTGCCCCACAGAGCTACCATGTGCAGACATATTACCATCCGCCATCCCAACGTTTGACTCATACTGCCAAGTGCAGTGGTTACACTGCATTGGCAGTCTTACCAACACGGGGTTTGCCCATGCACCATACCCCGCCCGTTGATGTGGAATTAACCGCCATTATGTGAAAGATATACCCCATGTGTTGTATGAGTGTGTTTATTTCTATTTCTTTTTATTATTGTTGTCTCCAAATAGTTGTGGGCTCAGCCTGTGACTGTTGTGACCTACTGTTTGCTATCTGTAGTACATATTTTGTGTATTGGCACATTTCAGTTCAGCATCAATTTGTGTGGTTGAACACAACTTCAGTTTAGTTGGTCTGGGTAGTGGCATATTACCAATGATTCAAGTCCAGCCTGCTATTCCGCCAGCACCTGTTGAGTTAATTGTTCCATGCACCCAGGGGTCACCCTGACTGCGTGATGTAGGGATGGCTGCCTCATGTGGATGTGTTGTCTAAGTGTGGTGGTGCTACCGGCACATGCAGCACACAGGCGTTTCGACAATGAGGAAAGGCTGTTACAAAATGTCACAGCAAGGGACACCACTATGTAGTAGCCCCAGAAATGGTGTTGACTGACTACCTGGTCTCTGATGTCTTGGTCGTGTTAGTGGTATTGGTATGACTATATGCAAGGGATTTAGTGATATCACAACCAGTGGCACAGTGATTATACATGCAATCCATCCCATGTGCTGCATTTGTACATGTGGGTAGTTAGGCCTGGTTTTCTTAATATGTTTAGGTTATGTATGTTTCAATGGTGCATGGAACTCCCAAGGTGCAGGTACATGGGTAAGCTTACGTTGGTATGGTGCAAGTTGCTTAATGTGCATAGTGTCCCCCTGCACTCCTTTGACATACATTGTGTGAGTCCTATGTGCCTCTGCATTCTTGTACTTGACATTTAAGCATATATTTCCCCCATGCAACTTCCCCTGCATTTGTGGTGTTTCCTGATATTCTGCACTGTCCTGTCCTTGTATCCCTGTGATGATTTCTTCTAGGATGACCGCTGCAACAATCTTCTCCATCTCATCCATGTCCTCTTGCGGTACTGATCTCCCACCTCCAGTTTGCAGTGCTGCCTTCGTGTCCTGTGCCATTTTTTCTTTTGGTCCTTCTCTTGCAGTCTTGCCAGTGTTTCTTACACTCACTCACTGTGCTCCTAACCTCTGCCACACTGTTGACCTTATCCACAATCTACTGCCAGATTGCCTCTCTCCTTCCAATTGGCAATTTGGAGGTAATGAAGAGTTGATTTTGATGCTCCGTCACCACTCTCACCAGTATTTTGTGCTCCTCTGCACCAAAACAACACTTCCCCTTTTTCTTCTCCCTCCTCTGGGTCTTGTCTGTGTCCTGCTGGTTAGTTCCTGGTTGATTGGGGTCTCCCTGGGGTCTCTTCTGGCTTCTGGGATCCATTTTGAGGCTCCTTTGCACCGTTTGCGTCTCTTTTTGACAATATTGCGGGCAAAAATGGTGCATTTCCGCTTTGCGACGTGTTTCCATGTCAAAAAACGGATTAGTGTCATTTTAACTCCGTTAATGTCATTTTGCCTTATGACACTGCACAATGGTTAATGTGGGGAAAAAATTACTCCAAACAGTTTTAGCGCCACCCAGCGTCAAAGTATAAATTTCATGCCCAAGTGGCGTTAAAAAATGGCTCTTGTCAGCGCTAACCTTTTTGACGCACAACTACGTTAGCACAGTTTTGCGTCAAAAGGTATAAACCAGGGCCTCATTGTTTACTGTATAAACACTTGCCCCATACCTCGACTTGAGTGTTCCAAATGCTTTGACACTCTTTATTGTTGATAGACGTCTGCATAGGCAGGCACATAGGAAGGACCACTGTAATTGTATGATTCTGCAACTATGATGTTTTCCCCATAATTTTGGATTTATCAAACTTTTCACAGAATCCACTAACTGCAGTATAATTTGCTGATTTCAACAAAAAAAAAAATTCTACTCAAATGGATCAGCTATTTAGAAAGCACAACTCCTTTTGCCGCACATGCGAAAACCACTTGCAAAGTTTTACTGAGCACCTTGCAGATGCAGATTGCAATATTTTGGTATTACCCTGGTACTAATTAGATGAAATATTTGCCAAGAGGGTATTACTGTGCGTTAAAATAGCAAAATAGCAAAATAATTGCGCCTGTGAGAAAATAGTTTTTCAGAAATTACACAAAATGCCCCCAAATTATCTGAAATTTTGTGTGATTATGCAAAATGCTAGCATTGACATTTTACGCTATTGTTATAGCATGGAGTCTATCCTTCCTTTAATTTTTAGCGTTTTTTTTTTCAGGCTATATTTTGTACTAAAAAAGAAATGGCACAAAATCGACAGGAATGTGAACAACTGCTGCTCAAATTCAGCTCTTTCACATTCATAGAATTTTTACCTGAACAAACTCTCAGTTACTCAACATTTTGTAATGGTCTACTCTGTCATTTTGGGTAACAATCATAATGTAAAAGACCAGACATTACGGAAGATTATGATATTGTAAATGAAATGTTGCCTAGGCCAACAAATAATGTAATTAAATACAAAATTGTTATACCACATTATTCACTTTTTCTTGCAACATTTAGTCAAACCTCCTGCATAATTTGTGGCTAGATGTAGGAAGATTCCAATTTGCGACTTGCAAATTGCGAGTCAGAGCGACTCGCATTTGCGAGTCGCAAATTAGAATATAGGATGGTGTCCCTGACACCATCTGTGACTCGCAAGGGGGTCGCAAAGGCCCACCTCAATAATATTAATGAGGTGGGTCGCAATTTGCGACCCCCTCGCGAGAGACTGCATTTACAGGGATGGTGGCCTGCTGCGGACAGCAGACCACCATGTCTGTGACTGCTTCTTAATAAAGCAGTTTTATTTTTTTTGTAATGCAGCCCGTTTTCCTTAAAGGAAAACGAGATGCATTACAAAAACAAAAAATGAAACGTTTTTGTTTCATTTTTTCAGAGCAGGCAGTGGTCCATAGGACCAGTGCCTGCTCTGAAAAAATGTTTGCAGTTCCATTCACAAAGGGGAAGGGGTCCCATGGGGACCCCTTCCCTTTTGCAAATGGGTTACCACCCATTTTAAATGGGTGCAAACAGCAATTGGTTTGCGACCGCGTTCGCGATCACAAAGCAATCTGGCATTGCACTGCGACTCGCAATTAGGAATGGGACTCCCCTTCCTAATTGCGACTCGCAAAACTGTTTTGAGATTCAGTAACCAGGTTACCGAATCGCAAAACGGGTTTTGTGAATTGTATAGTGCAGTTTTCATGTTGCAAACAGTGAAAATCGCTGTTTGTGGCATGCAAACTGTTTCCTACATCTGGCCCATAGTTCCCTGTCACCACATAATACCCGTGACCCTGCATGTAGATCAGTACAAAGAACATGGGCTATACAGTAGTGACTGCTGTCACAAAAATAGGCCCACCCTTACTAAGCCTTTTATCGGGTTTGCACTACTTTTGTAACGTAAACCTGAACCTGATACTAAGGCCTAGATTTAAAAAGGTGTCATGCAGCACAGCACCCAACGTTTCTGTTCAGTGTTGTGAGTGACACTAGCAGAGCAGGAGAACCCATATCGACAAATATATGGCTCTCCTCTCTCTCTCTAGCGTTGACTCAGACTTTTGTTTGCAAGCACCACACACACACACCTTTGCGCCCTAGTGCAAAGGAGGGTGCATGAGTCTAGCACAGGTTTACCCTTCCAGTGCAAAATACTATGGGGCTGTTTTAGATTTTGGCGAATGGGTTTCTCCGTTGCAACCTGACACTTATCCCATCCGTCATATTAGAATTCTATCACGTCCTATGGATGTTGTAATTCGGCTGACAGGATATCAATCATGTTTGTGTCCCAATAACCCATCTGACAAACTCTAAATCAGGCCCTATGACTAGAAAAGCCTTACTTTTCCTACTTTGAATGTGTGCTGTACAGTGCAGTATACATGCAAAGTCTGAAAAGAAAGGAGAAATGAAAACATTTCTCCTTATAACGCCTGCTTTACAGCAGTGTTATTTTTTGGCTCAAAACCCTATCTCCTGATATGAGTAGAAAGGGTTTTGCATCAAAAAGCATGGATGGTTGCACGGCAAAGCTCAAGTACCACACAGTTAATGCTCCCTTGATGCTAAGTAAAGGCAAAGCAGTGTTTCACGCTGGTTTGCATTAATTTTCCTTTCAAGCCAACATAAATACCAAATTGCTTTGGTTTGTAAATCCTCAAAAAGATTTTGCATCAGGTCTGTATTGAAAAAGTGTTGCATACATGAGATTAACCTTGGTAAACCTTGGCCAAAGTGTTACGGTGGGATTTACTAACCAACGCAAATCAGTGGGATAGTCTCCTATAGTAAGACTAAGTTGTACTATGTGCTGTTTTGTGTTACTTTACGTCAAGGTGGCATTCCACGGGTAGTGCATGAGGGTCTCATTCAACTTCAGCGGGTTTTTAATCAAATCTCTATCTATTAACATTGGTGTACAGAGTTTTGCACCAAAATACTATGCCTCCTTGAAGCAGGCAAAAAGAGAAGAAATGTTTTAATTCTTCCTCCTTTTTCCAATTATGCATGTGTGCTGTACTGTACATTATATAGGCAAAGGAAGAAAAACCTTAATGCATAGTTTGTATGTTGGAAGGGACACCTTCGGATACAAAATCTCTGCTTTAGCGAATGCATACATATTTGCAAAATGGCAGAAGTGTGTGTGCGTTGGTGCATGGCTGTCAAAAGTGCACTATCTGGAGACAGGGAAAACAGCACCACATCTGAACAGTGTTGGAACATTTTTCATATGCTCCAATCAAGGTTCATCCTAGCAGGGGTATGGACCTAATAATACCTGATGCTAATCAACATTTAATTTACAGCATGACCAATATGGCCACACAATGAAAACTTAATTCTGAAATAAATGTAAAGGGTTTTATTGCAAACGTATACTCGGGTTAATGTAAACAATTCTCAAAATCAAGCTGTAAAGGTGCAAAATAACCATACAGTGATCCAAATGATGAAATAAATTTAGACTGACCAACAAAAGACAAATTAAGCATTCAATTACAGTAACAAGAATAACAACAGCAAACGTTGATGTTCTGAGAATAAGGTTTTCCTAATCTTTTACACATTAGTGCAAATAAAGTCTTCTAACTGAGAAAGGTAAAAAGTAAATAAGAAGAGACGGTGTCAGCATTTCAGAAACACGGTCAAGAGTCTTCTCCATAGATCAGATAAAAGTCTAAGTAGCTCTCATTTAGCACTGGGAAAGTGTGTGGCCAGGGAAACGAGGTCTGTACCTCTTAAAGTGCAAGGAGATCTACAACATCTGCCTTCTTCCTACTGACTACTGACTTCTGTTCAAATCGATCACTGAAAGTCTTAGTTAAAGGCACAATTTTGCTTGAGTAAGGCCTCCTCCGATCAGTCCATACTGGTGTCATCTCTTCTCGTCTCATGGTGGAACTTGCAACAATTCCTTTTGTTCCCAAGATAGTCCAGGGAAGATAGCTCTCCTTGGTCTCGTGTATGACTTGCAACAACGTGAATGGCGCCAGTCTTCACATTCTCGATCTCTCCATGTATCTCTTTTTCAAGGTTACTTTTTCAGGCTTTTTGTGAGAAAAACAATAGTACATCTATTTTTAAACTAACATTTCATGTGTAAGCCACCTGAAATGAAGTGGCACGTTAACAAAAATGAAAAAGAGCTTCTCATGTTTTAGAAAACTGAGGTCTAGTAAAGCTAACTAAAGTAATATTTCAATTGCACATTTAATTCATTTTACTTTAAGCCTGTCAACTTTTGCATTAGAAAATGTCAGTTACATTCTCATTTAATACTTCATGGTACATTTAATGTGAACGAAATAAAACTGTTAATACATGTAAGTGAATATGATGCAGAACTACATTTCTCAACATTAGCATACACATTAATACACACGTTATGAAAATCATTATCGTTTTTCAGATAAACACACTTTTTTAGCGTGAGGATTCAGTGGGTACCTTTCTATTAAAATGGTTATACCACGCATTACATTTCTCTAACACTATAGTGAATGCACTTCATCATTGATTTTGAATGCACCACTTTCACATAAATTCAATAATAATTCACAAATTATAATTTCAGTATGGTCACATATAGATCAACAGTGTGACATCAAAGGTAGCGGACATTTCTCCGCTGCACCAGCCCTCCCTCTGATGGCAAACCAAGCCATTACAAAATATCTTGCAGACTCCGCCATATTTTGCAAAAAGGATGTCTAACGCAAGACGATTCTGCAAAACCATTGATCTTATTGCAACTGTCTCAGTGTCAACTAACAAGCAGGCACCTGTGATATCAGTAGACAGCTTGTCTACAATGGTTGACAACTTTTTTTTTCTTGAGATCCTTTAGAATGTCTCCTAAAGATGAAATCAATGCAAAAAAAATGTCAGTACCATTTCTGAAGAACTAGCATCTCTCTTAGTCTTTGTATTTGGCATTGAATGCCACACAGGATCATCAAAATCTTCTACACGATAAATCTTTGGGAAAACTATTCCTAAATAACATGTACCACACCATCTTTTCGGTAATGTAAAGTATGCATGCTTTCCACAAATGAAATAAACTTCTGGTATAGCAGGATATTGTCCAGCTAACGTAAATTTCCAAATACTCTTGAATTCAAACATGTCTACACTCTCTTCTCCCTACAGATGTTTTGTCAGTTTTTGATCTAGGTGTATATACACAGAATTTTCCTGCATGTTGCAAATCAAGACAGCTTGATTTCCTGAATCTGCATGGGCTTCTTCTTCTTTACCTCAGCTTCATACTACTACACTGCTGTCTGCTTTATTTTTTTATTCCTCTCCTTCTCTTCAACTTGTCCCAAAGACTCCTTTTCAACTGGGGTCAACCAATGTCAAATTTTTTGATGGGCATAAACTCTACCAAACATCAATGTGGTCTCAAAGAATCCTCCTCTTGCCTCTATGTTTTTTTCCTTTGGAAATTTTGTTCAAATGTCTCATGAAAGGAACTTCTGAAAAGGCTATGTCATAATTAAGTCATAATTTGAATAATAATATTGGAAATGTACTTGCTGATACCAAAGGCCCATTAACAAACTAGAAGTTACACCATATATCAAAGGAAGACTATGATATGTAATTCCCTCACTAACTGATGTGGGAAGTTGTGTACAGACATAGCAATTCTTTGCATCCATCGTGCCAATATATTCATATGCATTTGAAGAAAGATCTCCTCTAGAACTATCTACATGTAATTCTTTCTAACCTAGTGTGGGCATTCCATTGGCAGTTGGAACTGTAGGACTAGGGGACACTTTTGGATCTAATGTTTCTTACTTTAGAAGGTGTAGGTAAGCTTGACCCTATAAGCAATGCAGTAGTAGTAGTAGTAGCTTTATTTCGGTAAGAAAAATATTACCATAAAAGCACATAGACAATTACATAAATTCATCTAGGAATATGATAAGAGAAAGGAAAATCATAAACTCTCTAGCTAATAATAACAGGCAGTAAATATATCAATTCTACTGTATAAAAACCTAATTTAAAAATAGAATATAATGTGATAAAAACATTTAAGACTGAGATAAACAATATTAAAAGTCATAACTGCAAAATCACAACACATCACATATTCTCAACTGAAAACTGGTTCTCATAGGTCCTCACTAATATATTAGCTTTCCATTTGCAATCACTGGGTCATAACAAGAATAATACTATATATCATGATTAGTGTTTCAAAAATTTACATCTGATGGGCCAGATTGCCTCCAGAAATGTTGCCACTGCACATGCCACATTGCCATAAGCATTTGATTTAAAAATCCTAAGGGCTAACATCCCGCTCCTAAAGCCCATGGATCTGCACAATGGTATAAGCCAACGTGCTCTCTGCTTAGAATAGACAGGGCAACAGAATAAAATGTGAACTGTATGTTCAACAGCTCCACATCCCATCGGGCATAAGTCATTGTCTGAGGCAGAAATTGTCCATTTACGAGTAAAATAGCGAAGTGGTAATGTTCTCATCCTAAATCTAATGTAAAGTGCACGTGCTAAAGGAGATACAATAAAGTCCATAAAATGCTCAAATTCATAATGACATTTCAAAGATAAAAACCTATCAGTTAAACTAAGCAAGGGAAACTCTGCTAGTTTTTTCACTTGAACACTTAACCAATATGCATCCTTTAGAATCTGTGCAGCATTTTTTGGGAGGTGAAGAGGGTCTGACCAAAAATCCCCCAACCCAAGATTCAAAAGAGTTTTTTTTCAACTTTCCCTTACGGTACTTGTGGTACACCGTCCGCGGGGTGCGCCTCTAACCATGAAGATGGCGGCTCGCAGCTAGATTGGTGCAGACTCGGGTGTGCCGGCTTTCCCATATGCTCTTTCGTATGCCAACGTGAAATGTTGAAATGAGGTAGTTGCATCTAAATGGCATTAAACGGCATTAAGAATTCAAACAACCTAACCAGCTACTTGAAGTCCAGTTCACCGGATGGATTTCCTGACCAGTTTTGCTGAATTAAGCTGACCCAGTGGCTGGGTGTTGTTTGCCTGTGGGATTCCTGGCTCCGGTGCTGCGGTCGGTATTCCTTCCTGGGTCAAAGAGCTGAGAGGTGGGAGAGACGCTGCTGTGAATGTCTTCGATATGCTCCATATGGTGAAGTTTGATGATTAGTGAAGAAACAAGGCAAAAATTTGCTAGCAGCTTACTCTTCAAAGATTGTAAAGATTGCAATCTGTTGGTGTTTGGCGCATGACATCTGACATCGTTACGCTGCACACTGGCTGATTGATGGTGGTTGGAACCTCTATCTGGATGTGTGCATAGCAGTGGTGGTGACTTGAGAGCAGAGAGCTGAGGAAGGTGGAGGAGTGGACATATATGGATGTATATGGGTCTTGTTGATGCTCACCAGTTTAGCCCCAGCAGAGAAGGTGTTGCAGTGGCAGCAGTCGTAGCTGTCACATCAGCAACAGGGTGACCAGGAAGAAAGGGACTGCAAGTCCCAGAAGACACCAAGGAGCCCAGGGGGTGGGACCAGACATTTGGTCCAGCGCTACAAAGCGCCGCCGGCTCCCCGCATCGCAGGACACTTCTTTTGCCACAGAAACGGACTGCAAGTCCCAGAAGACACCAAGGAGCCCAGGGGGCGGGGCCAGACACCTGCTCCAGTGCTACAAAGTGCCGCTGGCCCCCGCAACGTGGGCCACTTCGTTTGTCACAGAAAGGGACTGCAAGTCCCAGAAGACACCAAGGAGCGCAGGGGGCGGGGCCAGACACCTGCTCCAGCGCTATAAAGCGCTGCCATCCCCCGCATCGCGGGACACTTTTTTTTGCCACAGAAAGGGACCGTAAGTCCCAGAAGACACCAAAAAGCTCAGGGGGCGGCCAGACACCTTCTCCAGTGCTATAAAGTGCCGCTGGCCCCCCGCATCGCGGGCCACTTCGTTTGTCACAGAAAGGGACTGCAAGTCCCAGAAGACACCAAGGAGCGCAGGGGGCGGGGCCAGACACCTGCTCCAGCGCTATAAAGGGCCGCTGGCCCCCTGCATCACGGGACACTTCTTTTGCCATAAAAAGTGACTGCAAGTCCCAGAAGACACCAAGGAATCCTCCTGGTGAGTCGTTAATACTAACTTCCTGTGTTCTTCCCTCCAAGCCTATTTGAAGTTGTAATTATCCCCATAAGCAGGATGGGGAAAAGGAAAGCCAGTGACACAGGACAGGGAGGGACTAGGAAATTACCTAGACACTCGGCCGAGAACTGTACTATGGAACAAATAGATGAACTTATAGAGGAAGTGGAGAGTTTACTAGCCCCAAAGTCCAAAATGTCTGTGAAGAGGGGGGCTGATGTTCCAACGAAGGACATAAAGTCCTTCTTCACCCCCTCAAGTAGAGAGTCTCAGGCAAACTCCCCAAGGAGGAACCACTCAGAGTCCATTACCCCCATAACCCCTGTATCTCCCACAGATCACTTGCAAGTGAGGGTGCCAATAGTTTTGCACCACTTGCACCCCTACTGACCAGCAATAACGATGACAATAAATTTAAGGGCATAGAGGAGATATCAAACCAGACAGCCAATTTGGGGTAAGTTTCTGTTGGGTCCCAGCTAATCAAACTGAGAGGTGAGATAGTGACCCTAAGAGAGGATATGATAACCTTGAGTAACACGATTCACGAGAAACATGATGCTATAACTGCTCTAGTTGGGAATATAAGGAAAGTGTCCCCTGTGTCTGACCCTAAGCACCTTGAACCACAAACCCAGCGGAACCCACTTCCTTGGAGGGCGTAATGAAGAGAGAGTAAATATGGTGCTATCAAGCAATAATGGGAAGGTATGCGTTGCCCCTGACGCAGTTAGCACACGACCAAGTGACAGTAACACACTGGGAGGGGACAGACAAGATGTGTACCATAAAAAAGAGTGGCTGAAACCCAGGAATAGAGATACCCCCTGGAATCTCGCCCAGGCTCTTAACGGTCCCAGTCAGCGTGATCTGTACCTGACGAATATCCCAAAGTTAACCTACGGACATAAAGAATCTGGGGACTCACTAAAAAACAAAGTAATCCATTGGATTAGGGGAACAAAGAAATGTAGATTAGTCATAAGAGAAGATATAGTTCATGCTCAGAGATATCTGAAACTAACCAACCAGTCTCTAGTAAAAGGATTGCTAGCACTCGAACAAAGACCAAGACCCTTTTTCCAGTCTCAAATTAGCCTCAGCCGGTCACCCCCCCTCCCAATTGTAAACTCTTGCTGTAGGGGAAACCAAAGTATTCTACCTCCACAAAACACACACAGTTTAAACCAAGCCCTAAGGGATGAAATTTCAAACGTAGATTGAAAAAAGCCTCCCTCCCAAATGGATTGGGAAAGGGCCTGCCGACCAATAAAACTGTGGAGTGCTGTGAATCAATTAACCTTACATCTGGCCGTGTGGAAGCGAAGGATACAGTGCACTGGAACACCCGCAGTGATTGTCAGGCCGGGAGGGATAGGGAAGTAACCATCACCCCCACCAGGGGCAAAGAGCAGAGGTTGGACTCGGGAGGCCATGATGACTTTCAAATCAAACTTTTATCTTGGAACGTGGCAGGATTGAGATCCAAAATAAATAACCCAGAGTGGTGTAACTTTAAAGCTCAGCACCAAGTTATCCTGCTACAGGAAACATGGGCACCCTTACCAACCCATAGACCAGGCTATTTGACTTTTCAGAAGGCTGCGCTCCCTTCTCCATCTGGGAGAGCCTCGGGGATTCATAATCTGGCTGAAACAAGACTTGTTACCGAAGGCAAAAGAATTACCATGCCCCACTAGCGATATAATGGCAGTGGAGCTGGAATTTAGTAATCCTAAGGGCTACACTCGGGTAGGGATTGTAAATATCTATATTAGACCTGGGTCACGAAGCGCACAGATTGCTATGCCGACCCTTCTTATGGATTTCCTGATCAAGCTGCCTGGGGGAACAGGCCTAATTGTAGCAGGGGATTGCAACATGCAATTAAGTGCCAAGGATGACTCTTCCCGACCAGGGACTCAATATGTAGACCCTTGGGATAGATCAGGCCCAGCTCAGGAAATGATGAAGCAAACTGGGGGAGTGATAGCTCTATTAGAGAACTTAATAAACAATGTGGGGTTAAGGCAAGTAAATGGAAATACCAAGTCGGATACCCCGGCTAAACCTACATACAAAAAAGGAACTTATGCAAGCCTCCTTGATTACCTTTTTGTTGACGATACCCTTTTGCATTCCTTCAGCGATATGGTAGTTATCCCTAGGGCATATAGTGACCACCAAGCCCTCTGTGCAGTTTTTATACCCTCTACTTTTAGAAACAGCAACCTGTCCCAATGGGTGATGGGCAACAATGTAATGGTGACTAACAATAACAAAAATGTTAGATGGGCAGCAGTGGCAAACGATAAGAAGATACAGGTTGCAATCTACGATGCCGTTAAAATGGTTTTATTTCCCCTGAAGTATATTGATTTTTTATTATTGGACTTCATTCACTTGCACTGCTCCTTGATGAATCAGTTGAGGCCACTCTATCTGGTAGTGAGAGAAAGAGGGAAAGCCACAGGTAGTCCGTTGAGATGGTTCTCTAGTTCTTGCCGCCAGGCCAAACTGCAGCTGCTGAGAGCGTTGCAAATAGGGAATCGCCCTGAGATAAGAGCAGCGAGGAATTTATACAAAATAACCTTAAAAAATGCTAAAAACGATTGGGAAAACAACAAATGGAATTCCCTGGTTCACGCTCTCCAAGAGGGTGATATAAAATTTTTGGGAAAATGGTGGCAGAGAAGAAAGACCCTCAGAAAGACGAGAGTGATCCAGCAATCCAGCCAGTAATTTGGGTGGTACATTTTGAGAACCTCTACAGGGTAGTCTCCAACTGTTGTAACAATGAATCTCAACTAACACCTGTAGAGACCTATGCCCCCCCAACTAACTCCCTAGAAATGCAAGTCTGGAAAGCTTTGTTTAGACCACTTCTCCCTGAAAGAAACCTCTTTGGCTCTCCAATCACTGCGTAGAGGGAAAGCTCCAGGTCCAGACGGCATTCCAGGCGATTTGTATCTATCACGATCTGGAACTTGGTCACTGTATTTAAATACTCTTAGTAATGCCATCTTGAGAGGAGGTGACCTCCCCCTAATGTGGCAAGGAGCAACAATAGTCCCCATTTATAAAAAGGGGCAAGAGAGCTACCAGCTAACTACAGGCCTATAAGACTAATCAATGTTAGCCAGAAGGTATTCTGCAAGCAGGTCCTGGCCAGACTGCATTCCTGGATCAATGACCACCAGATCCTCCCAGATTTCCAGGCCGGATTTAGGAAAGGGGTCAGTACAATTGACCAGGTCTTTAGATTTAAACTCCTTTGTTGGAAATACTTGAGGCTAAAAAGAGACCACTTGTATGTTGCCTTTATTGATCTAAAGACTGCCTTCGACTTGGTCTCACATGACTTGCTTTGGAATGTAAAAATGCAAACTGCTGAGGCTGATAAAGCATCTTCACGAGGGAACTTACGCTCTGGTCTGATGGACCAAAGGTGGTGATTTGACAGACGCCATCCCCATTGAGAGAGAGGTTAGACAGGGGTGTGTCTTGGCCCCCACCTTGTTTAGCTTCTATATCAATGATCAATCAATCAATCAATCAATCACATTTATAAAGCGCGCTACTCACCCATAAGGGTCTCAAGGCGCTGGGGGGAGGGGGTCAGTGCTCGAAGAGCCAGGTCTTGAGCTGCCTTCTGAAGGGGAGGTGTTCGGGTATGGCGCGAAGGTGACTGGGCAGGGAGTTCCAGGTCTTCGCTGCCAGAAAAGAGAAGGATTTTCCTCCGGCTGTGGTTTTGCGGATGCGGGGAACGGCTGCCAAGGCCTGACCGGTGGAGCGCAGAGTGCGCGGAGGAGTGTAGAAGGAGACGCGGGAGTTGATGAGTTTGGGTCCGAGGTTGTAGAGGGCTTTGTGTGCGTGGGTGAGGAGTCTGAAGGTGATCTTCTTGTTGACCGGGAGCCAATGGAGTTTTCTCAGGTGTCCGGAGATGTGGTGGTGGCGAGGTATGTCCAGGATGAGTCGTGCTGCGGCGTTCTGGATCCGTTGAAGTTTCCTCTGCAGCTTGGTGGTGATGCCGGCGTACAGAGTGTTCCCGTAGTCCAGGCGGCTGGTGACGAGGGCGTGGGTGACGGTCTTCCTGGTGTCGATGGGGATCCAGCGGAAGATCTTGCGGAGCATGCGGAGGGTGTTGAAGCACGCTGAGGTCACCGAGTTGACCTGTCTGGTCATCGAGAGGGAGGAGTCCAGGATGAAGCCGAGGTTGCGTGCGTGGTTGGTCGGTTGGGGAGTGCTGCCTAGGGCGGGGGGCCACCAGGAGTCGTCCCATGCGGAGGGGGTAGGGCCGAGGATGAGGACCTCCGTTTTATCTGTGTTCAGTTTCAGTCGGCTGTCTGTCATCCAGGTCGCTACTTCCTTCATGCCGTCGTGTAGTCTGGTCCTTGCTGATGTGGGGTTGTTGGTGAGGGATAAGATGAGCTGGGTGTCGTCGGCGTAGGATATGATGTCGAGTCCGTGTTTGCGTGCGATGTTTGCCAGGGGGGTCATGTAGACGTTGAATAGGGTGGGGCTGAGGGAGGATCCTTGGGGTACGCCGCAGATGATCTCCGTGGCTGCGGATCTGAAGGGGGGGAGGCGGACTCTCTGGGTCCTTCCGGAGAGGAAGGAGATGACCCATTCCAGGGCCTTGCCTCTGATGCCGGCGCTGCCGAGGCGGTCTATCAGGGTGCGGTGGCAGACCGTGTCGAAGGCTGCAGAGAGATCCAGGAGAATGAGGGCCACAGTTTCACCCTTGTCGGTCAGGGCTCGGATGTCGTCCGTGGCTGCGATGAGGGCGGTTTCGGTGCTGTGGTTGGCCCTGAATCCGAACTGAGTGGAGTCGAGGGAATCGGAGGATTCCAGGGCGGCGGTGAGTTGAGCGTTGACGATTTTCTCAATCACTTTGGCGGGGAACGGTAGGAGGGAGATAGGCCGGAAGTTTTTGAGTTCCTGGTGTCGATGGGGATCCAGCGGAAGATCTTGCGGAGCATGCGGAGGGTGTTGAAGCACGCTGAGGTCACCGAGTTGACCTGTCTGGTCATCGAGAGGGAGGAGTCCAGGATGAAGCCGAGGTTGCGTGCGTGGTTGGTCGGTTGGGGAGTGCTGCCTAGGGCGGGGGGCCACCAGGAGTCGTCCCATGCGGAGGGGGTAGGGCCGAGGATGAGGACCTCCGTTTTATCTGTGTTCAGTTTCAGTCGGCTGTCTGTCATCCAGGTCGCTACTTCCTTCATGCCGTCGTGTAGTCTGGTCCTTGCTGATGTGGGGTTGTTGGTGAGGGATAAGATGAGCTGGGTGTCGTCGGCGTAGGATATGATGTCGAGTCCGTGTTTGCGTGCGATGTTTGCCAGGGGGGTCATGTAGACGTTGAATAGGGTGGGGCTGAGGGAGGATCCTTGGGGTACGCCGCAGATGATCTCCGTGGCTGCGGATCTGAAGGGGGGGAGGCGGACTCTCTGGGTCCTTCCGGAGAGGAAGGAGATGACCCATTCCAGGGCCTTGCCTCTGATGCCGGCGCTGCCGAGGCGGTCTATCAGGGTGCGGTGGCAGACCGTGTCGAAGGCTGCAGAGAGATCCAGGAGAATGAGGGCCACAGTTTCACCCTTGTCGGTCAGGGCTCGGATGTCGTCCGTGGCTGCGATGAGGGCGGTTTCGGTGCTGTGGTTGGCCCTGAATCCGAACTGAGTGGAGTCGAGGGAATCGGAGGATTCCAGGGCGGCGGTGAGTTGAGCGTTGACGATTTTCTCAATCACTTTGGCGGGGAACGGTAGGAGGGAGATAGGCCGGAAGTTTTTGAGTTCGGTGGGGTCTGCTGTAGGTTTCTTTAAGAGGGCGTTGAGTTCTGCGTGTTTCCAGCTTTCAGGGAAGGTAGCAGTGGTGAGGGAGGCGTTGATGACGTCTCGGAGGTGGGGTGCGATGATGTTGTCGGCCTTGTTGTAAATGTGGTGAGGACAGGGGTCGGAGGGTGATCCCGAGTGGATCGAGTTCATGACGCGGGTGGTTTCCTCGGTGGTGGTAGGGTTCCAGGCGAGGATGGTGGAGATGTCGTTTGCGGCTTCCGGGGGCGGGTTCATGTTGGTGGTCGTGAAGCTGTTGTAGATGTCGGCGATCTTACGGTGGAAGAAGGTCGCGAGGGAGTCGCAGAGGTCCTGTGAGGGAGGGATGGGGTTGGTTTCTGCGTCCGGGTTGGAGAGCTCTTTGACGATGCCAAATGAGACAGTAGATCAGCTGATGCAGTGTAACCATGATGCCCCCAAGCTAGCAGGAGCACCAGTTCCGATCCTTATGTTTGCAGATGACACTGTACTGATGTCAAGAACTCCACTGGGTCTCCAAAATGAATTAGATGCTTTTGCTACGTTTTGTGAGAAGAGGGGCTTTGAAATTAACACAGACAAAACTAAGTTTATGGTGTTAAATCCACACAAGGCTTTCAGGGGGAAAATGACTATTGGTGGCCAACCTCTAGGACAGGTTAGCCAATTTGACTACCTGGGGATTAGACTAACAGATGTCCTCCAATGGTCAGCACAAATCGAGAACAGTATCTCTGTCCTTCAACAGCGGTCAGTGACGATCACAAGGAAAATTAAAAACTCCATGGGAGGGCAATTTACACCAGCTATCACGTATATAAGGCTGCAGCAGTGACGGCTGCAACTCATGGCGCTGAGCTCTGGGGCCATTGTAACTCTAAGAATTTGACCCTAGTTGAAAACAGGTTTATATGCTTTTTGTTGCCCTTACTGAAGAGCACACCGCTTATTCCTCTTAGATTTGACCTAGGGATTAATCAGATCCACAATGAAATTGCTTTGAGACCGCTCATATATTGGGTGCTCCTTTGGTCTCCCGATCACTTGGCTCCCTAATCAAGCAGCCGTAGCAGAGCTATTAGCTCTTGATGGCGTGGTGTCAATTCCTTGGTTCAAATATATTAGAGACACGTGCCATCAGGTTAGAATGGAGGAGGTGTGGAAAGCTCCTCGTGACTTAACAAAGGAGGTGACACTACGGGCTACTGGGAGATGGTCCTGATATAGATATGATCTAGCCAGGGACAAGGTAGCAGGACAGTCCAATTTTTCAATCATAAATGTTCACCGAAGTTTGAAACTTACGTTAACAATGTACAACCAGCTTACATTAAAAGTCTTTTTATTAAATTCAGATTGGGGATCCTGCCACTGAAGACCTTTATCTCGGGCTGGAACAAGGCCGATTCCACTCCAGGTTTTTGACACTTTTGCCCAACGCAACCTGAGACCTCTGCCCATTTTTTTTTTTTGCCCTAGATATTTGATACCTAGGAGGAAGTGGATTATTCCCCTATGTAGACTGCTTGGAATAAAGAATTATAGAGATTCTCTCTGCATATTGATAAGCGATACTAGTGATAAGGTAGTGTTCGCAGTAGTGAGGTATCTTCAATGTGCTTGGGCAGTAAGATCCAGAGAGTCCTCATCTGATTGACTTGTAATCCTGTAAAGAGGTGTGGCTGACTATTGATTTGTTAAGATGCTATAGACTGACAGGTCATTAACTGTGCGAGACTACAGATTGATCTTAATTAGTTTTATTCTTTTAAGATTTAATGTATATATGTATTTATTAATTTGTAAATGTCGTAGGGCTTTGGATTGCTTACCAATTGTGTGATCTTTAGGCTACTTTTTAAGCTAAGTCTTATTTTTAAGACTATCGTTCACATGTATTTATTCTCTTGAATGCTTTTATGGCTTTTAGCGGAAATAAAGAAATATTATAGAGTGAAAAGAGTTTCTCTAACATAACTGCACCACCTGACTTTCTTTGAGGCTTGCAATGCAATCATCATTATAACTGTGACAACTATTACTCCTACACATATGTGCCTGCAATTACTACTATTAATTCTATTGGGCTCCATGAGGTCTCTAATTTCAGACCGTTTAATCAAATGCAGCAGCAATGATAGCAATTGTCTCTTTCAGTCTTTTGGATTTGAGCAAAGCAAATAGCAAGTAATTGTCTTTTCAACAAAGTTCAAATGATAATTGTAATATTTTCATTAGCATTTCTTAAATCTGCTCTGTGTTCTTCTAAATTGCAAGCTTATGATGAATTTTGCATACTCAGATCTAGGGAATCTCCATTATTGCCTACGACATTCAAAATAAATGTGTAGTACAAAGTCAATGATGATCACATTCAGGGCATAATATCTCAGTCTATCATATGACATTGCAATTTCAAAGGTCAGCTCAGCCTCAAGAATCAATTCAAAAAGGTGCTGCTGGATACAATTTGTTAAGGCAAAAGGTTCAAAATACTCTCTCCTGGTCATTTGCTGCAAAACATTTACATTTGTGTGTGGCATACCTCTGATATGTACTCTCTTTCTCTATGATCTCCTGGCCCTTCAGTATTACTGTCACTCTGGCCAGACTCTTCAGTTTCTTCTGGAATAGTTTGTGAAACATGCACCTCAAGAACTTTTGGCTACAGGGCTCCTGGCACAACTCTTTCTGCACTAGGTCCTTCATCAACATCTCAGTTTTGCTCAGTCAACCTTTCTTGTCTCAACCCTTCTGTACCACCTGCAACTGTTGACTCACTCAGACCCTCCTCAGACAGTACATGTGCTGTTTCACTCACTTACTCATCCCCAATAGCTTGACTAACCTACACCCTCTGTCTCACTGTAACTGACCCTAAAGGGACAGGTGCTGTTTCCTCAAGGGGACCTGGAATTCTGTGAGTCTGTGTCGCATGCTCCCAGTTGGGAGACCTGCACCCTTCATAGCTGTTGTTGTTAGTAGAATGACCACGTAAGGCCCCTTGCACCAAGACTCCAAGCACAACTTCCGAACCTGCTTCTTTACTATTTCCCAGTCGCCTGGACATGGGTCATGGCACTGTTCCTGTTGCAGTTGTGTTGTGGCTTTTCCAACCTGATGAGACACAGAACAAATCACATCAGCCAGTCCTTTGCAGTAATCAAGTACCATGTCATCTGTAATGTTTACAAGCACATTTGCAGGCACAGCTGGTAATATCACGGTACGTCCCATAATTATTTCATGGGGTGAAAGTTATGTTTTCCTGTCTGATGTACTTCAAAGACTTATCAACACAAGAGGCAAAGCATCAGGACATTTCAATGATGTAGAAGCTCAAAATGTTGCCAGGCTGGATTTCAACATTCCGTTGACTTGCCAGACAAGGCCAGAACCCTCAGGTCGGTAACGGCAATGTAGTCTATGCTTAATTTGCAATGCTGCACACAGTAACTTCAGGATCTCACTATTGGCGTGTGTCCTTGTCTGACTCTAGAAAAGTAATGAATCCAAACCATAGCATCAACTTTCTTAAAAACAGTTTTGCCCCTAGAGTAGATCGCTCCCCCTGCTGCTGCAGCTCCACCAGCCCAGGCTCCTGACAGCTCCCAGCAAGACCTGCTAAAACCGTATGTACTCCCCCCGCCCAGCCCCTCGCCCAGCCCCACGCTACTCACCTCTCTTTCCCTGAACTTCTGTCTTCTGCCTTCCGCTCTCTCCTCCAACCTTTCTCCGCACCTCTGCTGTCCATTTCCCTTCGCTTTCTCCTTCTTCTTCTGGTAGCCATCTTCCTCCGCTCTCTGCTCCTCTTCTGCAGCCCACTTGCTGCGTGTTCTGCTCTTCCTCTGTGCCCCGCTCCTCTTCCTCACCGCGTTCTCTTCCTGCTTTGCTCTTCATCTGTGTTCTTCTTTTCTCCTCTGCACTCCGTCCTGCGTGTTCTTTCTTCATCTGTGTTCTTCTTCTTTTCTCCTCTTCCTCACCGCGTTCTCTTCCTGCTTTGCTCTTCATATGTGTTCTTCTTCTTTTCTCCTCTTCATCACCGCGTTCTCTTCCTGCTTTGCTCTTCATCTGTGTTCTTCTTTTCTCCTCTGCACCCCGTCCTGCATGTTCTTTCTTCATCTGTGTTCTTCCTCTTTTCTCCTCTTCCTCACCGCGTTCTCTTCCTGCTTTGCTCTTCATCTGTGTTCTTCTTCTTTTCTCCTCTTACTCACTGCGTTATCTTCCTGCTTTGCTCTTCATCTGTGTTCTTCTTTTCTCCTCTGCACCCCGTCCTGCGTGTTCTTTTCTTCTTCTGTGGCCTTCTCCTCATCTTCTGGATGCTTCCCTCTTCTGCTTCTCTGGTCTCTCCTCTTCTTCTTGACTTTTCTCTCCTCTTCTTCTTGACTCTTCTTCTTGACTCTTCTCTCCTCTTCTTCTCTCCTCTTCTTCTTGACTCCTCTCTCTTGACTCTTCTCTCTTCTCTCATGACTCGTCTCTCTCCTCCTCTTCTGTTCTTCCTGACTCCTCTCCTCCTCTGTAATTCCCCCTTCCCTATCTTTTCTCCCTTCCCCTCTACCTGACCCCCCCACCCTCCGCTTTCCCGCCGCCACCTCCTGCTCGGCCCGCCCCCCCTGCTCCCATTCGTCACCCCCCTCCCGCCCCCAGCTGACCCCTCCTCCCTCTTATGGCGGCCGCTGCGCGGCAGAGTCAGCGACCCTTGACCCTAGGGTAGGTCGCTCCCCCTGCCGCTGCAGCTCCACCAGCCCAGGCTCCTGACACCTCCCAGCAAGACCTGCTAAAACCGTAAGTACTCCCCCCGCCCAGCCCCTCGCCCAGCCCCGCGCTACTCACCTCTCTTTCCCTGAACTTCTGTCTTCAGCCTTCCGCTCTCTCCTCCAACCTTTCTCCGCACCTCTGCTGTCCATTTCCCTTCGCTTTCTCCTCCTTCTTCTGGTAGCCATCTTCCTCCGCTCTCTGCTCCTCTTCTGCAGCCCACTAGCTGCGTGTTCTGCTCTTCCTCTGTGCCCCGCTCCTCTTCCTCACCGCGTTCTCTTCCTGCTTTGCTCTTCATCTGTGTTCTTCTTTTCTCCTCTGCACCCCGTCCTGCGTGTTCTTTCTTCATCTGTGTTCTTCCTCTTTTCTCCTCTTCCTCACTGCGTTCTCTTCCTGCTTTGCTCTTCATCTGTGTTCTTCTTCTTTTCTCCTCTTCCTCACAGCGTTCTCTTCCTGCTTTGCTCTTCATCTGTGTTCTTCTTTTCTCCTCTGCACCCCGTCCTGCGTGTTCTTTCTTCATCTGTGTTCTTCCTCTTTTCTCCTCTTCCTCACCGCGTTCTCTTCCTGCTTTGCTCTTCATATGTGTTCTTCTTCTTTTCTCCTCTTCCTCCCCGCGTTCTCTTCCGGCTTTGCTCTTCATGTGTGTTCTTCTTTTCTCCTCTGCACCCTGTCCTGTGTGTTCTTTTCTTCTTCTGTGGCCTTCTCCTCATCTTCTGGACGCTTCCCTCCTCTGCTTCTCTGGTCTCTCCTCTTCTTCTTGACTCTTCTCTCCTCTTCTTCTCTCCTCTTCTTCTTGACTCTTCTCTCCTCTTCTTCTTGACTCTTCTTCTTGACTCCTCTCTCTTGACTCTTCTCTCTTCTCTCTTGACTCGTCTCTCTCCTCCTCTTCTGTTCTTCCTGACTCCTCTCCTCCTCTGTAATTCCCCCTTCCCTATCTTTTCTCCCTTCCCTTCTACCTGACCCCCCCACCCTCCGCTATCCCGCCGCCACCTCCTGCTCGGCCCCGCCCCCCCCTGCTCCCATTCGTCACCCTCCCTCCCGCCTCCCGCCCCCAGCTGACCCCTCCTCCCCCCCTCCTCCATCTTATGGCGGCCGCTGCGCGGCAGAGTCAGCGACCCTTGACCCTAGGGTTGGTCGCTCCCCCTGCCGTTGCAGCTCCACCAGCCCAGGCTCCTGACACCTCCCAGCAAGACCTGCTAAAACCGTAAGTACTCTCCCGCCCAGCCCCTCGCCCAGCCCTGCGCTACTCACCTCTCTTTCCCTGAACTTCTGTCTTCTGCCTTCCGCTCTCTCCTCCAACCTTTCTCCGCACCTCTGCTGTCCATTTCCCTTCGCTTTCTGCTCCTTCTTCTGGTAGCCATCTTCCTCCGCTCCTCTTCTGCAGCCCACTTGCTGCGTGTTCTGCTCTTCCTCTGTGCCCCGCTCCTCTTCCTCACCGCGTTCTCTTCCTGCTTTGCTCTTCATCTGTGTTCTTCTTTTCTCCTCTGCACCTCGTCCTGCGTGTTCTTTCTTCATCTGTGTTCTCCCTCTTTTCTCCTCTTCCTCACCGCGTTCTCTTCCTGCTTTGCTCTTCATCTGTGTTCTTCTTCTTTTCTCCTCTTCCTCACCGCGTTCTCTTCCTGCTTTGCTCTTCATCTGTGTTCTTCTTTTCTTCTCTGCACCCCGTCCTGCGTGTTCTTTCTTCATCTGTGTTCTTCCTCTTTTCTCCTCTTCCTCACTGCGTTCTCTTCCTGCTTTGCTCTTCATCTGTGTTCTTCTTCTTTTCTCCTCTTCCTCACCGCGTTCTCTTCCTGCTTTGCTCTTCATCTGTGTTCTTCTTTTCTCCTCTGCACCCCGTCCTGCGTGTTCTTTCTTCATCTGAGTTCTTCCTCTTTTCTCCTCTTCCTCACCGCGTTCTCTTCCTGCTTTGCTCTTCATCTGTGTTCTATTTCTTTTCTCCTCTTCCTCACTGCGTTCTCTTCCTGCTTTGCTCTTCATCTGTGTTCTTCTTTTCGCCTCAGCACCCCGTCCTGCGTGTTCTTTTCTTCTTCTGTGGCCTTCTCCTCATCTTCTGGACGCTTCCCTCCTCTGCTTCTCTGGTCTCTCCTCTTCTTCTTGACTCTTCTCTCCTCTTCTTCTTGACTCTTCTTCTTGACTCCTCTCTCTTGACTCTTCTCTCTTCTCTCTTGACTCGTCTCTCTCCTCCTCTTCTGTTCTTCCTGACTCCTCTCCTCCTCTGTAATCCCCCCTTCCCTATCTTTTCTCCCTTCCCCTCTACCTGACCCCCCCACCCTCCTCTTTCCCGCCGCCACCTCCTGCTCGGCCCCGCCCCCATTCGTCACCCCCCCCCTCCTGCCCCCAGCTGACCCCTCCTCCCCCCCTCCTCCCTCTTATGGCGCCCACTGCGCGGCAGAGTCAGCGACCCTTGACCCTTGGGTAGGTTGCTCCCCCTGCTGCTGCAGCTCCAACAGCCCAGGCTCCTGACACCTCCCAGCAAGACCTGCTAAAACTGTAAGTACTCCCCCGCCCAGCCCCTCGCCCAGCCCCGCGCTACTCACCTCTCTTTCCCTGAACTTCTGTCTTCTGCTTTCCGCTCTCTCCTCCAACCTTTCTCCGCACCTCTGCTGTCCATTTCCCTTTGCTTTCTGCTCCTTCTTCTGGTAGCCATCTTCCTCCGCTCTCTGCTCCTCTTCTGCAGCCCACTTGCTGCGTGTTCTGCTCTTCCCCTGTGCCCCGCTCCTCTTCCTCACCACGTTCTCTTCCTGCTTTGCTCTTCATCTGTGTTCTTCTTTTCTCCTCTGCACCCCGTCCTGCGGGTTCTTTCTTCATCTGTGTTCTTCCTCTTTTCTCCTCTTCCTCACCGCGTTCTCTTCCTGCTTTGCTCTTCATCTGTGTTCTTCTTCTTTTCTCCTCTTCCTCACCGCGTTCTCTTCCTGCTTTGCTCTTCATCTGTGTTCTTCTTTTCTCCTCTGCACCCCATCCTGCGTGTTCTTTCTTCATCTGTGTTCTTCCTCTTTTCTCCACTTCCTCACCGCGTTCTCTTCCTGCGTTGCTCTTCATCTGTGTTCTTCTTCTTTTCTCCTCTTCCTCACCGTGTTCTCTTCCTGCTTTGCTCTTCATCTGTGTTCTTCTTTTCTCCTCTGCACCCCGTCCTGCGTGTTCTTTTCTTCTTCTGTGGCCTTCTCCTCATCTTCTAGATGCTTCCCTCCTCTGCTTCTCTGGTCTCTCCTCTTCTTCTTGACTCTTCTCTCCTCTTCTTCTTGACTCTTCTCTCCTCTTCTTCTTGACTCTTCTTCTTGACTCCTCTCTCTTGACTCTTCTCTCTTGTCTCTTGACTCTTCTCTCTCCTCCTCTTCTGTTCTTCCAGATTCCTCTCCTCCTCTGTAATCCCCCCTTCCCTATCTTTTCTCCCTTCCCCTCTACCTGACCCCCCCAACCTCCGCTTTCCCACTGCCACCTCCTGCTCGGCCCCGCCCCCCCTGCTTCCATTTGTCGCCCCCCCCTCCCGCCTCCCGCCCCCAGCTGACCCCTCCTCCCTCTTATGGTGGCCGGGCGCAGCGGGCGCACCGCTGGCACTCCAAAGACGCGCCAAAGGCAATTCCGTCTGCCCCCGTCCGCGCCTGGACCGCGCCCGGCGCCACGACCCCTGGCCCCCAGCACTCCCAAACCCCACAGCACCGCTGCGACCCCAACTCCCTCCACGCTCTCAACCCAGGACGATCCAGAACCTGCTTCCAAGCCAACCCTAAACGCACCCATGGACCCTTCACATGCCTCACCTGCACACTCACCTTCCCCCGCGAATCCACCCCGCCCGCCAGCCCACGCACCAACAACCACCTCAAATGCATCCTGATCAACGCACGCTCCATCCACAAGCACGCCATTGAACTATGGGACCTCCTGGACTCCACCGCACCGGACGTCGCCTTCATCACTGAGACCTGGATGAACGCCTCCTCGGCCCCCGACATCGCCATAGCCATCCCCGACGACTACAAGATCACCAGAAGAGACCGCACCAACCAAGTCGGTGGAGGAATCACCATCGTCTTCAAGGACTCCATCAACGTCACCACCTCCACCGAAGACACCCCCCTCGCTGCCGAACACTTGCACTTCCAGATCCACACCGACCCCAGGACCACCCTCAGAGGAACTCTCATCTACAGACCCCCTGGACCACGCACCCTCTTCAGCTAATATATCGCTGACTTCATCTCCCCGCACGCCCTTGCCTCGCCGGACTACATCCTCCTCGGTGACCTCAATTTCCACCTGGAACAGAACAACGACCCCAACACCACCGCCCTGCTCAACAACCTCGCCAACCTCGGTCTCAAGCAACTGGTGAACACCCCCACCCACATCGTCGGACACACGCTCAACCCCATCTTCTCCACCAGCAACCACGAATCCTTCAGCCACTCCTCCGTAATACACTGGACCGACCACAGATGTGTCCACTTCACCTTCAGACGCGAGACTCTCCACCTCCGCACACAACACATCCCACGCAGACATTGGAACAAAATCCCCACGGAACAGCTTCTCTCCACTCTCAGCGACAACCAACCCACCTTCTCCACCGACCCCAACAACGCAGCCCTCAGCCTCACACATTGGATCACCAACTGCGCGGACAACCTCGCACCCCTCAGACGCTTCCCAAGACAGACCAGCACCAGGAAACCTCAATGGTTCACAGACACCCTCAAGGAATCCAAAAACAACTGCCGTACCCTCGAGAAAGCCTGGCGCAAGGACCACAACGCAGAAAACATGTCTGAACTCAAAAATGCCACCCGCGAACACCACCAACTGATCCGCGCCACCAAAAGAACTTCCTTCACAGACAGACTGGACAAGAACACTCACAACAGCAAAGAACTCTTCAACATTGTCAAAGAGCTCTCCAATCCTAGCGCCAACTCCAACGCCATCACGCCCTCACAAGACCTCTGCAACTCCCTCGCCACCTTCTTCCATCGTAATATCACCGACCTACATGACAGCTTCGGACACCAGACCCAGCCAACCACCACAGAACCTAGACACCAGACCCAGCCAACCACCACAGAACCTACAACCCCAGCCATCACCCTCAACGCCTAGACTCACATCAGCACGGAGGAGACCAAAGCTACCATGAACTCCATCCACTCCAGTGCCCCCTCAAACCCGTGCCCACACTTCATCTTCAACAAAGCCGGCGACATCATCGCCCCGCATCTCCAGACCATCATCAACAGCTCGTTTGCTTCTGCCACCTTCCCCGAGACCTGGAAACACGCAGAAGTCAACGCCCTACTGAACAAACCTACGGCGGACCCCAGCGACCTGAAGAACTTCCACCCTATCTCGCTCCTCCCCTTCCCTGCCAAAGTCATAGAGAAGACCGTCAACAAGCAACTTACCAACTTCCTTGAAGACAATAACCTACTCGACCCCTCTCAGTCCGGATTCCGAGCCAATCACAGCACAGAAACTGCCCTCATCTCAGTCACAGACGACATCAGAACTCTGATGGACAACGGAGAAACAGTCGCCCTCATCCTCCTCGACCTATCGGCTGCCTTCGACACCGTCTGCCACCGAACCTTAACATCCCGCCTGCGCTCCAACGGTATCCAAGGACTGGCCCTGGACTGGATCTCCTCTTACCTCTCTAACCGCTCCCAAAGAGTCTACCTCCCTCCGTTCCGCTCAGACCCCACCGATATCATCTCGGCGTCCCACAAGGCTCCTCGCTCAGCCCGACTCTCTTCAATGTCTACATGAGCCCCCTCGCCGACATTGTACGCAAACACATCAACATCACCTCCTACGCCGACGACACTCAGCTGATACTTTCCCTCACCAAGGACCCCACTGGCGCCAAGACCAACCTACAAGATGGAATGAAAGACGTCGCAGAATGGATGAAACTCAGCCGTCTGAAACTGAACTCAGAAAAAACGGAAGTCCTCATCCTCTGAAACACCCCGTCGTCTGGGATGACTCTTGGTGGCCCACGGCCCTAGGCACCGCACCAACCCCCTCAGACCACGCACGCAACCTCGGATTCATCCTGGACCCGCTTCTCACCATGACCAAACAAGTCAACGCCGTATCATCTTCCTGCTTCCTCACCCTCCGCATGCTCCGAAAGATCTTCCGCTCGATCCCCGCCGACACCAGAAAGACTGTGACCCACGCCCTCGTCACGAGCTGCCTGGCCTACTGAAACACCCTATACGCAGGAACCACCGCTAAACTCCAGAAACATCTGCAGCGAATACAAAACGCCTCCGCCCGCCTCGTCCTCGACATACCCCGCAACAGCCACATCTCCGCCCACCTGAGACACCTGCACTGGCTTCCCGTCAACAAAAGGATCACCTTCCGGCTCCTCACCCACGCACACAAAGCCCTCCACAACAAGGGACCCGAATACCTCAACCGTCGCCTCAGCTTCTACACGCCCACCCGTCAACTTCGCTCCGCCAACCTCGCACTCGCCGCCGTCCCTCGCATCCGCCGCACCACGGCAGGTGGGAAATCCTTCTCCTACCTGACGGCCAAGACATCGAACTCCCTCCCCACCAACCTCAGGACCACCCAGGACCACCTCGCATTCCGGAGGCAGCTCAAGACCTGGCTCTTCGAGCAGCAGTAACCCCCTCCCCCTAGCGCCTTGAGACCCTCACGGGTGAGTAGCGCGCTTTATAAATGTTTTTTGATTTGATTTGACTGTGAGATTATCATTCCTCCTTGTCACGTATGATTCAACCCAACAAAAGAAAATGCGTACAACAACCAAGATTTTTCTCAGTCCTTTGCACACAGTTCTATGAAATCCAACTGCATTCTGTTGAAAGGTCCTTTGATCATACTATGTAACTCAGTGTTATTGCAATTTGTTTGCCTACATTCATCTGCTGACATCTAACACATCTGAGACAAAGAGCTTCTGGCATCAATCTGATCCTGGGGTTAAACCATGTCTGCCAAACACTCTTATCCTGGCATCACGTCCTACATAAGCTGGGCCATGGTATTCCCTCACCATGGGTGGCATCAAACTGTTAGGCACCACAACTCTTCCATAACTTGAAACCGAACATCCTCCTCATCTCTTTTGACACAACCTGCTCTAATCCGACTCTGCTGTTCTTCTTCTGACACTTCTTCCTGTAACCTTTTGACTTCTTCCTTTGTATCTGAAGGAGTTAACAAGAGATTTTAATTTGTCTTATCATTGTCCTCATTGTCATATTCTCCAATAAATGTACTAGAATTCAATGCACAGTATCTAGCCACCTTGTTGGCATAATTATTACCAATGTAACAGTCTGATCACTTGCAGTGTGCTCAACATTTGACAACCGCAATCTGGACAGGCATTTGCAAAGCTTTCAACAGGTTATAGACTCTTTCTCTGTTTCTAATAGGGGATCCAGAAGAGGTCATAAATCCTGTCTGGGACCGCAGAGGTTCAAAATCATGAACAACTCCAAAGCCATACTGACTACTGGTAAAAAAAAGTCACCTTCAGCTGGTCTTAAACACAGCATGCTCTTGTAAAGGCAATCAATTCAGCCACTTGTGCGAAAAAGACTCCTCGAAGCCAGGAGGCTTTGATCACTTCTGAGACAGTACAGACTGCATAGGCAGTTCTCAGATTTTCTTCACGATCTCTCCACCAGGATCCATCAACAAACATACCATAATCTGATTTGGGAAGTGGCATATCTTTAATGTCAGGTCTCTGCTTGGTGCACAGTTCAGTGACATCTAAATTGTCAGGCTCAATTTCATTATCATTAACATAATTTTCATTGGCAGGCAAAGGAAAAAGTGTAGCAGGATTCAATGACATGCAAAGTTTTATAGTAATTTTAAGAGCAGCCAGAATTGTCTGTTCATAACTTGTCAACCTACTACTCGTCAAATGATGGGTTTTTGTGTAGGTTACCAAAAGTTCTACTGAGTGGGGGACAAAAATATTCAAAGGAGGACCTATGACATTGCTTTAGCACTGTTCAATACTGACACCAACCAATGCCACAGCATTTACACAGCCGAGTAATGCTGCAGCCACAGGATCAAGTGTGGGAGAAAAATAAGCCACAGGTCTGTGTGTGCTTCTGTGTAAGTGAGCTAGCACTGAGAGAGCTTATCCCTCCCTCTCACAGCAGTACAAAGTAAAACATTTGTTGTAATCAGGCATTCCCGGAGCAGGGGTACTACAAAGATCTTCTCTCAGCTCTGTGAAGGCATGCATGCAGTTGTCATCTAATCGGACCGGATCAGGCACATCCTTGTGTGTCAGCCTCTGTAAAGGCTTGGCCAAAAGGTAAAAGTTTGGAATCCACTGACAACAGTAGCCAACATTTCCCAAAAACTTCCTGACTTCTCATTGAGTTGATGGGGGATTCATTTTCAACATTGCTGAGATTCTCTTCTGTGACACCTTTCTTGCATCTTTCTCAATGTGATGTCAAAGATATGAGACTTCTTTCTTACAATACTGCAATTCAGCTTGGGAAACTTTATGTTCATTCTCAGCTAAGTGATTCAACATGGCAATTGTGTTTCTTCTGCAAGCTTCTTGGGTATTTGATGCTACTAACAGGTCACGAATATACTAAATCAGAACTGAATGATAGGGCATCTCAAGGGACTTCAGATTAATTTTCAAGATCTGGTCGAAAATTGATAGACTCTCTGTATACCCTTGTGGAACTCGGCACCATGCCAAAGCATGACTGCCAAACCAAAACCCAAAAAGAAATTGACTTTCCTCATGCAACGGTATGGAGAAAAATGCTTGACACAGGTCAATCACAGTGAACCACTTGGCTTTAGATGGAACCTGAAACAAAATCACTGTTGGATTCAGTACCACAGGACAACAAAGACTACATTTCATTTATTTTTCTAAGGTCCTGGACTATGCAGTATTTTCCGTGGCGCTTCCGCATCCCCATAATGGGAGAGTTACATGGACTTACCATTACTTCTTTCATTATTCCCTGTGCAATTTTGAAATCAATCACTGGAGTAATCCCTGTAATTGTTTTAGGTATCAAATTGTATTCAGGAGTTCTCAGGTACTCAGCATTTCACTTGACAGTTATCTTGACTGGCTCAACTCCTTTTATGAGTCCTGTGTCCTTACCTGAAAAGATCCAGACTTCAGGTAACACAGTATATCTGAAATCTGTGGGTAAATCATCACAGGTCAACATTGTAAACAATGTGACACTTGGGGTTTGATCCCTAATTTTGAATACCACATCTTCATCTTGAGTCTGTATTTCAACAGCTTTTGGAGTGAAATAAATCAAATAATTTAACTTGCAAAGCAAGTCACATCCAAGCAGACTCACAACACTCAAATCACACACCACAAATTGGTGTTCCTCCTTAAAGGACCCTATTTTTACAGGCACAGCTTCTGTTACAGGGCTTGTCAATTGCTGGTTTGCAACTCCTACAACTTGGATCTTCTTTCCCCAGAGGGGCAGGGTGGAAATCTCTGCTGTTCTCACAGTAGAACGGGTAGCAGCAGTGTCAACCAAAAAATGACACAGGTTGGCCATTTAAATTATCATCAATGTATGGACCATTCGGGTTTATATCAAAGGATGTACCAAGTATGCATTCCTCCTCTTTCCCCAGGCACTGTCTTTGGGAACTATTGGAAAAATACGCTCGTCCATAGGGATCAAAGGAAACCGACTCACCATGGAATTGGAATTCACATTTGGAACTTGATTCGAATTGTGCTGGGACACATTTGACTTTAGTTGGGGCATCTGAGCTTGTGGGACCTGTATCTGTTGTCTCTGGGGTACATTAGAGTTCTGCATTGGGGGTCTTTGCATTTGTTGTGACTGGACTTGATGTTTCCACTGCTTCTGAACAAATACACTTTCTTATTCTGATTATTATTCATATTAAGTAGACACTCCTTTTCCCAATGGCCTAATTTGCTGCACATGTGACATGAATTAGTCCTTTTCAAAGTCATCATATCCACATCTGTACTCAGATCAATAGGAACACCTTGTCCTCTACCCTGCTATTGAAAAACCATTGCCTCCTTGTATCACTGGAACTCCTTCTTGATACACTTCCTGCATTCCAGTACTGTTGCCTACAAACTGCATTCTGATTCCTTTGAGCAGCCTTCAATTGCACTATCATAAATTTTTCTTTCAACTTTTTCTGCTTCAAATCAGATTTATCACTGCAATACTTTGGGTATCGCAGGACCTCATCAATCGGTTTGTCCTACCAACAAATCAAATGTTGCTGAGTCATATTACTCACTTCTATTTTCAATTCTTACAAAAATCTGAACACAAAATGTCCCCTTACTTTCACCTCAATAAACAAGGTACCACTAAAATGCGTGAAAGCCTGTAACAATCTCTTATAATAGGAATGTACTGATCACTTTGACTCCTGAGTTGTTCTATCAATGCTCAGTCAATCAATATGTTAGAGGACAACTTTTCTTTCAAAAATAAAATCTCCTTCACAATCATCACAATGTCAGATGGGACTTTTGTGGGTAGGGGCTCTTGTGGATGGATGTCTCATATGTTCATCATTTTCAGACCAATTAACAGCCAATTTGCATTCAGTCCACAAATCACTCGGAACATCAGTGCCAAACAATGAGTTCAAATCTGCTCACAACACTTTTGAAAGCTTTACAAATCGTTCAACCTGTCTATACCAGTCCACAGGCTTTTCTCCCACTTTTGGGAAATCATTTGTGAATGATAACGTGTCACCTCTGTTTCAAGGTAGATGTACATATCCTCCATCAGGAACTTCTTTCATAGGAAGCATTTGCACATCTACCTCACTCTCATCTGCACCAGATGGGGGCAGCTCTATCCTCACTTTCTTCTGATCCTTCTTCTTTACCCATCGTCCTTCCCATCTGTCTAATTCACTCCATTTTCAAATATTGCCAATTAATTCCCTAATTTGTAATTCAGTTCCTGGGAGTCTCATGTTCATAATATCCTTGCCTTTCCACTGAATCCTAAAAACAACTTTTTTGTAAAACGTTCAACTTTTCTAAAACAATCTCATATTTCTGGGCTAAGTCTGCTAATCTCTCATAGGCCTGTCCTGCACATCTTGTAATGTCTTTACACATGAACTGCAATCCATCATCTCTGTAGGTGTCTAATTGTGTTGTGTCAAGCGTTCCTAATATCAGCTCATTCAATTCCAATTTCTTTTTGGACACATCTAGTGTTCTTTCTCTCTCCGGGGTTTGACATGTTCTTGCACTATGTCCTGAGATTCCTGCTTCATTTGTAGCTCTTAGGTTCTTGAGCCAATTATCTAATTCCTGGGCACCAAAACCTAGGCCCATATTTATACTTTTTGATGCAAACCAGCCGGCTAACGCCATTCCAACGCACCAGCCGGGCGCTTTAATTATGAAATGACGTTAGCCGGCGCTGCGGCCTGGTTGGAGCCAAAATAAATGACTCTAACCGGGCAGCGCAGGCGTAGGGAGGAATGGGGGTTGTGCATCAAAGAATGGTGCAAGTCAGTTTAGAGTAACAAATCTTGGATCTAGCCTGACTTGTGCCATTTTGTGACACACAACCCCCATTGAAATGACTCCTGTCTTACCAAAGACAGGAGTCATGCCCCCCGGACTTCGGTCCCCTGGGCATGGCCATTGGGCACAATGGCATGTAGGGGGGCCCAAGTTAGGCCCCCCTATGCCACTTAAAAAAAATACATAGATATACTCACCTCTACTTTCCTGTACTTACCTGGGATGGGTCCCCACGTCCATGGGTGTCCTCCAGGGGTGGGCGAGGGTGGCAGGGGGTGTCCCTGGGTGTAGGGAAGGGCACCTCTGGACTGCTTCCATGGTCGGAGATGAGCCCAAAGGTCCCTTAACTCTTGCCCTGACCCTCGCATTAAAAAACGGTACACATCAGGCTTAGCGTATTTTGTAAGGCCCGCCCCCTCCTGTGCGTCAAAATGACATAGGAGGATAAATAAGGCACAAATGCCTTAAAGTCATTTTTTGCACGGGAAAGCCTACCTTGCATATCATTAGCGCAAGGTAGGTTTTCACGGCCAAAAAATTATGCAAACTCCATAACTTTGGAGCTGGACGGGTCCAACGCCAAAGTATAAATATGGAGTTAAGTTTGGGCCGAATAAATAAAAAATTACCCAAATCTGGCGCAAGCAGAGTATAAATATGCCCCCTAGTCTATCAACTGGGGTATTAAGTAATATCTCTCCTGTTGAAGCGTTTGAATTTGCATGATCTGGGGTATTTGCAACAGATATTTCTGCTTCTGATGTATTGAAAGGTAATTTCCTATTTGGGTACTGCAGCCAATATTCGGAGTAGGGTCTGATCTGGGCACGTAAAATGGTGGGGATCCTCAAGGAAACCTAACATTAAGTGTAAATTGTTTTCTGACGTGTTATTGGACTTGGGTCCAAAATATGTGTAGGGGTTATCTGTCTCCGGACTAAAGGAAGTCTCCTTATTGCCGAATTTTCTGAACTGTTATCGCTTTGAACACTCCTTGGTAAAGGAATAGTCGAAGCAGCCAATATATGTGCATTATTTCCTGTCAAAACTGGACCATATAAAGGAACAACTGAGCCTATAATCACTGGCGTAGTCAAATTATTTGGATTCTATGGAATTTTCATCCCTAAGCTCTGTCCTGTCTGATTAGAATTTTGTTCTACGAGTGAGGTAGGTCTGTCAAAAGTCTAATTTCTCAGTGTCTCACTTCACTTGCTTCTCCTGTCTGGATAATGTTGCATGGTGGTGGACGATTTAACAGTAACTCATTTATAAATGATAAAATGAATCATAAAATCATTCTCATAAATTTCAGCCCTATTCCCTGTCTCTGTTGGTTCCTCTCTTTTTTTCTTTCCTTTTGATCTAGTGTCCCCCCTTCTTAACTAGCGCAAGCAGGGTATAATCTAATTCATACAATGATGTCTGCTGTCCAACCTTTCCCTTGATTATCCCATCTAGTATTTGCAGAAGGCCTCATCACTTTTCTTATTCTTCTCTCATATTTCTCTTTCTGCTTCTGATGAGCTATGTGTTCCCAAGTATTTAACACTTCAAATTGTGCAGGTCTAGAAGGCGTTTTCATCTCATATAAAATTTGCCTTAAATTATCAATAATTCTCAAATGATGTGCTCTATAGAGTGGAAATACTAATGCTACCTCTTTCTCAGTAATCTTGTGTAATTATTAAACCATGAAGACCTACAGTTGACATCACATATTGATCTGGCATACCTTTGGGTGGATTCTCAACTCCTTCCTAACCAAAATAAATGCACCACCACTTCATTTTTCAATCTAATTACAATAATTCACAAATGACTTTTCGTTCACAATCAGGAAGTAATTCGGACAGCATCTTTCAAATTACATTTCAATTAATATGGCTATACCACACATTACATTTCTCTAACACTATAGGAAATGTACTTCATCATTGACTTCAAGTGCACCACTTTGACATTAGTTTAGCATTAATTCACACATTATAATATCAGTATGGTCACATATAAGTCAACAGTGTGATGCCAAAGGTAGCAGCCATTTCTCCACTCCACCAGTAGATATGGCGCTGTTCTGCTCACTCCCTTTAACACAATGCAACACAGTAAGTTTAGTTGCTGTACTGCATTGCATAACTTTTTAGTATGTCTAGTCCCATCATGTCCCAGATTGAGATAAATCCAGGTTATCAGCTAATGCAGGGTGTCCCAGAGATCTCTGTCGAAAGATGGCTGCACGATTGCATAATACAGCAGGTACAATGTCCACAAAATGGCTGCTGTTGTTCAGTCTCATTTGTCGGCTTGAAGACAATTCTACATTACACTGATGCAAGCAACCAGAAGTTTGAGACCGAAAGGGGCAGGAAGAAGGGCATTATTGGAAATATGTCTTGCTATTAACAAAGCACCTCTAAAATATTCAAGTCATCAGAATTTGTGATGCTCTTTGCAATTGTCACATTTTCGTGAAAACTAGGCTTGTATTCTGATAACTTGTTTTGTAGCATAGCGCATTCAATTTCTGTACTTTACCACATTATGACTTTGTAGACATTGCCTGTTGTGTTACTTGACATGACCTGAAAGTAAACACTTCATATATCAGGAAGATTCACCTATGCAATACTATTTCAAGGAAATACAAGTGTTTGAGGGCACTAAGCACTCTGGGACAGATGTATGAAGCAGATTTGCCGATCGCAAACGGCTCATCCTGCCATTTGTGACTGGTAAAAGGCTTTTGGCTTGTTACCGATTAGCAAAATAGGGATTGCGAGTCGCTATTGGGATGAGACATGCCAAGGGTGTCTCTTCCTAATAGCAAGTCACAGGGTCAAGTATGAATGTTTTGCGACCGTGAATGCGGTGGTAACCCATGCGCCATTGGGAAGAGGTCCCAGGGGACCCATTTCCCTTTGAGAATGGTAGCAAAAACGTTTTTTAAGAGCAGGCAGTGGTCCCACTCTTAAAACATGAAAAGAAAACTTTTCAATTTTCTTTTTTAAATGCATCATGTTTTCCTTCAAAGAAAACAAGCTGCATTTAAAAAACAAAAGATTGCTTTACTTCAAAGCAATCACAGACATGGTGGTCTGCTGCCACGAGCAGCCCACTATCCCTGTGTTGGTGGCTGTTCCCAATGGGGTCACAAATTGTAACCAACCTCATGAATATTAACGAGGTGGGTCATTTGCGACCCATTGGGAATCACTACATGTGTCTGAGACACATTTGTACATTTCTATTTGTGAGTTTCTAATTGCAACTCACAAAAAATCGCAAACAGAAATGAACATACATCTGGTCCATAGTGCAAATAGTGCACTTTTAACAGGGTCACTTAAATCCATGTTGTATTGGAAAGTGAATATGCTTTTTGTTTTGCATTAGTGTACATTACGAACTGAGCACAAGCTTTCTTTGCTCAAGTGTATGTCCAAGCACTTAACTAAAAACTGCTATGGAGGTCATTTAGGGGTCACAGCTGCGACACCTGACGTGCCCCTTTAGACCCCTGGCATCCCTTTGTACCCCTTGGCCTCAGAGGAAGAGGCAACAGGAAGGAAAATCAAAGCCAGGAACACAAAGCAGCTCTTCCTTATGGACATCTGTTTGGGCTCTACTTTGTAAAATGGGTCTAAAACTGTTTTTGAGCAACAATTTACTCGAGTCTTTACATTTAGCTGCACTCATACAAACAAAGAGTCCGTGATTAAGCATATGATACAAACAGGGCAGTATTTACAGTCTGCAAATATACTTAGCTGCCCTAAGCACATGAAATGAATCAAGCTTAAACAAACGCTTAAAGCCTTTGCCAGGTCTTATGGAATTGTGAACCCTTATGATGTTTTGACATATGACAGAGGTTATGTCATGTTATGTGTATTTTTAACACTCCCTAACTTAACCTATAAAAAATGATAGGAATAATCTCAAAATGTCAGGAAGCTGTGGAAAAAGAGGGAAAATATATGTGTTTGTATATAGGAAAAGTAGGTGTCATCAATTTAAAAGCTTGGCTAAGAGTCATCAAGAGAGAGTTAAGTGTTAGACCAAGCCAATTCAGCAAAGCACAGGGATAAAGGAAAATTCAGATGTCTGTACCACTCAAAGTCTAAAGGGATAGGAGATGGGTTCACCAATATGTGTGAGCACTAGTTAATATCATACAAATCCTTCTAAGCAACACCTCTTGTTCACACTATCAGAGGCTCAATTTTCCTTTTCTCTTCTCATGTTGTAAGCTGCAACATATACGGTTTCTCCCAGAGCAGTCCTGAGAACGATATCAACCTTGGTTTGCTAGACATTGCTCGTAACAATTTCTGAATAAGGACTGCCATCTCGCGTTCGGTCTCCACAAGTTTTTCCATCAAGGTCTTTTTCACCTACTCTCTATTACTAACACCATAGTAGTTCTATTTCCAAACTAACATTTCATGTGAATGCACCTGCAAAGAAAAGATATGCAAGCAGAAATGGAAAACAGTTTCTCAGGTTGTAAGATATACAGGCCTAATTAGGTCAACTTAAAATATTAACCCTCATTACAACCCTGGTGGTCAGTGTTAAAGCAGCGGTAATACCGCCAACAGGTCAGCGGTAAAAAAATGGAATCACGACCACAGCGGAAACCGCCAACACAGACAGCCACTTTAACACTCCGACCGCGGCGGTAGCAACAAACAAGGCAGCAGTCACTGCCAACAGATAGGCTGAAGACAATGTACCGCCCACCCCATTACAACCCCCCCATCCGCCAGCTTTTCCGGGGCAGTACCAACACCATCAAAAGCACGGCGGAAACAGAACACAGAAGGGAAACCACTCACCTTCCGACATTCAACGAAGAACCTATACGCCATGGAGCCCGAGCTACAGGTGTTACCCATGTTGGTGTATCTTCTCATCTACCAGGAGTATGAATGGCGGCGGTGACGACCACAGAGAGTACTGCACCTAGCACACAGGGGAGGGGGAGGAAAAAGAGAGAGACACACACATGCAACACGCAACACCCCCACCCCCACACCCACCCTCACCCCCAACACCATACACACAAATACATGCATCAACATTACATATACACCACGTAACCCTCTGGAAGAACGCAGGGAAAAAAGGAATTGAGTCAAATGAGTGTCATATTAGAAATAGTCAGATATACATTATAAATTCAAAAAACTGTATGTACAAAATATACAATATGTACATAAGGCGGTACATTGTCCTTTCAAAATGTCCGTGGCCCACTAGGCCAAAACTCATAGGCCAAGCCACACTTGACTCCTGCCTCAACACGGAGAGAACACTGCAGGGGCATCAGGTCGAAACACACACAGGGACCACAGGTGGACGGGGAAGGGGGGGCACCTCAGCCGGAAGATGGAACGATGCCACTGCTCCTGGAGGGGGCTCCATGCCCACAGCAATGTCCTGGGGAGTGCAAGGCCACAGTCTCTCAAGTCTCTCAAGTGGGTGGTTTGCCCACTGCCTGGTCCTGGGGAGTGAAAACCACAGTCTCTCAAGTCTCTCAGGTGGGTGGTTTGCCTACTGCCTGGTCCTGGGGAGTGCAAAGCCACAGTCTCTCAAGTCTCTCAAGTGGGTGGTTTGCCACTGCCTGGTCCTTGGGAGTGCAAAGCCACATTCTCTCAAGTGGATGTATTTCTCCACTGGTTCTGGAGGGGGCTTTGTGCCCAGTGTGCTTCATCCTGCCAAGGATAGGGTGAGTGGATGTATTTCTCCACTGGTTCTGGAGGGGGCTTTGTGCCCAGTGTGCTTCATCCTGCCAAGGATAGGTTGAGTGGATGCATTTCTCCACTGATTCTGGAGGGGGCTTTGTGCCCAGTGTGCTTCATCCTGCCAAGGATAGGGTGAGTGGATGCCTTCTTCCACTGGTTCTGGAGGGGGCTCTGTGTCCAGTGATGCAACACTTGGGGTGTGGCAGTTCACAGTCCCTCACCTGGGTGTCTGAGCTACGAGATTTACAGTGATCAGGATGCATGATAGTCTATGGAGGCAGGGCTAGAGTCCATCCGGCGGCGGCTACAGCTGCACAGTGGTGGTGGTGCTGGTGCTGGTGGGGGTGCTGCCAGTGGTGGAGGGAGGCTCCAGCCTCTCTCCTGCAGCCTCGGACAGCTGCTCACTGGGGCTGCTGCTGCTGGCAGTGGTGCTACTGTCAGCGGTGCAGGTGGCGGTGCTTGCTGCGTTGCAGGTGGGGGTGGTGTCTGCGGTGCAGGTGCCAGTGCTGCCAGTGGTGGGGGGAGGCTCCAGCTCTTCTCCTGCAGCCTCCGACGGCTGCCCACTGGGGCTGCTGCTGCTGACAGTAGTGGTGCTTGCGGCGGTGCAGGTGACGGTGCAGGTGGCAGTGCTTGCGGTGGTGCTAGCGGTGGGGCTGCTGGTGGTGCTGGCCACGGTGCAGGTGGTGGTGCTGGCGGTTGTGCTGGTAGCCACCAGGCCTTCACCTGCAGCCTCGGATGGCTGAAGTGCCTTGCCTGGTGTTTTGTGCCCCTTCCTCACCTTGGCAGATGGTGGTGTCACCTTGGGTGTGGCAGCTGGAGTCTTTGAGGTGGCCTTGCTGGGTGGTTGTGGCTCCTTCCCCTTGCTGTCCCCTTCTTCACCTTGCCAGGTGGCCAAATGGTTTTTGCCTTGGCAGGGGTTGGTGGCACACGGGCTGGGCTGACGGGTGCCCCCTTTGAGCCTCTGACTGCTGGGACCACAGCGGACGTGGACTTGGTGGCTGAGGTGCTGGGCTGGGTTTTGGCCACCCCGGCCTGAGGGGAAGGACGGGGGAAAGGGAGGGAAGAGGTCAATGTTTGCCAGGAAAATCTTCTTAGGGACACTGGGGCAGGAAGAGGGAGAAGGTCTGGGAGTGGAGGAGGAGGGAGTGGTTGTAGGAGGTGTCTATCTGCTGAGTTTGGGTGCAGGTGCAGGGGCTGGATGTTGTTGTGAGGTGGATGGCTGTTGGGTGGGTGGGTGCTTGCGTTTGTGTACTTTGGGAGGAGGGGTCACAGGCACAGTGGGAGAGGACACAGGGTACGTGTGCATGGATGTGGGGGTGGTGACTGCCAGTGAGGGGTGTGCAGTGATGGGCGTGCTGGTGATGGAGGTAGTGGATGAGGATGTAGTGCATGCAGGTGTGAGTGGAGACGCTACTGGGAAGGAGGTGGATGACGAGGAGGAGGGGGACACAGTGGAGGCAGTGGATGTTGGTGTGTCTGCATGGGGATGGTGCTTGTGTGAGTGCCTGTGAGATGAAGTGTGGTGCTTGTGTTTGCCTGAGACACTTCTGTGTGTTGATTTGGGTGAATGCTGGTCTGAAGGTGTGCTTGGGATAGGCAGGGGTTGAGGGGATTGGGACTGGGTAGAGGAAGTTGGAGGGAGGAGGCTGGAGACAGGGACAATGGCTGCCATCAGTGTGGCGGCCAGAGCCTGAAATGCTCTCTGTTGGGCTGCCACGCCAGAGTGAATGCCCTCCAAGTATGCATTTGTTTGTTGCAAATACTTCTCGACACCCTGGATGGCATTCAGAATGGTTGACTGCCCAACAGTGAGGAATCTCAGGAGGTCAATAGCAGGGCTGACTGGGGCAGGGTCTGAGATACCTGGGGCGAATGAGATGCCCACCCTCCTGGGTGAGCGGGCACGGGAAACAAACTGAAGAGCTGCTGGGAAGGCGGTGCTGGTAGGGAGGGTGGTGGCTGTACCTGCTGTTGGGGTGGGCACAGAGGTGTCCGCCACCGCCAGGGAGCTTCCATCGGAGGAGGAGTCACTGTTTGTGGTGTCCCCTCCTGTCTCCGTTGTGGTGCTCCCCTCGCCCTCTGTCCCACTGGTCCCTCACCGTCAGTGGATTCGGCCTCCAAGCCCATGTGGGATGCAGCTCCCTCCGTCGCCAGTGCCACTGCTCCTCTGCCAGATGGTGCTAATGCACACAAGGACAGGGTGACAAAACAAAAAGGGGGAGGAGAGACAGAGGATACATTTGGTCAATGCCAGCAACAACACTACCATTGGCGTACACAACTCACAGGAAACAGCTCTAAGCACTAGGGCATGCACTACCAGTTACAATGCTAGTCACCAGCCCCTGGGGTACAATGCATAACACCATCAGCTGCACACCTGAAACAAACAGGGCCCTGACCAGTAGTAGATGCCCACTAACATTATTGTGTTTTGGAGTGCTTTAGAGCCTGCCCAACAAGGGACCTACCCTGTCATGTTCGCCCTGGCCTAGGGACACCCACAGTCCACATCTCCACCCAGGTTAAACCTTAACACGTGCAAAGTAATGAATCTGAATTTGTACTCACCCCCTTGTGGCTGCTGTGATGCCCTCAAGCGCCCAACCAACTCCAGATAGGTCACCACCAGGATGTGGAACATCAGGGGGGTACAGGGTACGATGGGCACCCCCTTCCTCGTTGGGAGGCCAGCCCCAGCTGGGCCTCTGCCGTCTTCCTTGCCCAGTGGCGCAAATCCTCCCACCGTTTGTGGCAGTGTGTGCTCCGCCTGTCAAAAAAAAAAGACAGCAGAAAAGAGAATTACTCACACTCATGGCCCATCATATCCCTCCCATCCCCTGATGCACATACAATGACCACTATACATGCAGCACTCTGGCCAGGACCCCTCACCCCCCCCACATGTGGCTTCCACACACAGCACTCCATACATTCATGGCCCAGGCATCATGCTCACAGTGTCTTCACCTGTTTGTCTGGAGGACCGTAGAGTAATGTGTACTGGGGTAGAGCCCCATCCACCAGTTTCTCTCCAACTCCTCCGCAGTGAAGGCAGGGGCCCTTTCCCCAGACACATGAGCCATTGCCACTTCCAGACACAGGTCACAGTAGCACTTGCAGTGTAGGTCCTCTCCTGTTGAAGGTCAAGTAGCAAGTGAGTGAACAGATAGAAAATGGCGGTCACGTCTACGGTTGTGCGTACCATCACCGCAGGCGTACATCGCCATTGGTTCCTGGAATCCATTGTGCCCAATGATAACCATTGCAAAGTTGCACGCCGGTCATCGACCGCCTACCGCAACAGCACACAACGCCAGCAGGATTACCTCATTTCCACTTGTCCCTCCTCACAGGTCAGGCAGCCGCCATTTCATGGAGCACAGGCCATGGCACCTAACTGCGTCACAGCAGACATTGGCACAGCAACTGACTCTCGGATTCACATACTGGTTCTGTAAATGTAGTAATGCATCATTATTGCAATAGATGTGTGATTATGACCCTCTGCTCACCGTTTTCCTCCATAGGCTTCAACCGCTGAGGATGAATATGAGATGGAGACATCTTCCAGTATACAGACCCCTGGTGGACCTTGTGACAATGGCAGACAAACATAGTATACTAACATACAGACTTGATCTGGCCGCAATCCAAGAACTGTGTGCCCAATTGGAGCCAAACCTGATGTCAGCTATCCGCCAGCCCACAGGTATCCTCCCTCTAGTGCATTCCTGTCAGTGCTCCATTTCCTGGTAAGTGGTTCCTTCTAAACAACAGTGGCCATGGCATCAGGGATGTCTCAGCCAATGTTCTCCAACGTGTTGACCAGAGTGTTGTCAGCCTTGCTTAAACACATGCGCAGCTACATTGTATTCCCACAGGTGGAGGATTTGGCCATAGTGAAAGCTGACTTTTATGCCCTGGGACATATCCTCAACATCATTGGTGCCATTGATGGTACACATGTAGCATTTGCCCCCCCCCAGAGAAATGAACAAGTGTTCAGGAATAAAAAAAGCTATCACTCTATGAATGTGCAGAAGGTGTGTTTGACGGACCAATACATCTCCCATGTGAATGCCAAGTATCCTGGCTCTGTGTATGATGCCTTTATCTTTAGGAATAGCAGCATCCCATATGTGATGGGCCAACTCCAGAGGCACCGGTGTGGCTAATAGGTGAGCCCAAGGTCCCCACCCAGGATATGTTGGTGTCTGGGTATGGGGTTGTCCCTAAGGGTTAGTGTGTGTCTAACAGTTGTCCCTCGATGTTTTCAGGTGACTCTGGTTACCCCAACCTCTCATGGCTACTGACCCCAGTGAGGAATCCCTGGACAAGGGCAGAGGAATGTTACAAAGAGGCACATGGGCGAACAAGCCGGATAATTGAAAGAACCTTTGGCCTCCTGAAGGCCAGGTTCGGGTGCCTCCTTCTGACAGGTGGATCCCTGTACTACTCACCTAAGAAGGTGTGCCAGATCATCGTTGCATGTTGCATGTTGCACAACCTGGCCTTAAGACACCAGGTGCCTTTTCTGCAGGAGGATGAGCCTGGAGATGGTCTTATGGCAGCGGTGGAGCCTGTGGACAGTGAGGAATAGGAGGCAGAGGAAGAAGAGGTGGACAACAGAGGTAATATCACACAGCAGGAATTCCAGTAACACACAGGTAAGACAATGTAACTTCACTTTACCTTTCAGTTTTCTGTTGGACATTGTACATGACAGCCTGATTTCTATCTATCATCTATTGATGCCTATGGCCACTTACTGTACCCTTTGGCATCTCTATTTTCAGATCTCTGTGCCCCACTCTGGCTCCTGGTATGTTCACTGCTGCCTACTAAATGTCATACCAATGTATATATAACTGTACATATGACTTGCAGTGTTTTCAGAATGTTGTACTAATGCATATTTCAATCATTTGACAGACTCCAGATTTGCATTTGTTCCAAGGGTGTTTACGTAAGTGCTCATAAGTAGAGGGGATGTGCAATGGGCTGGGGTGATGGTGGAGGAATGTCCAGTTAGAGTCCAGTCTCTTGGTATCACAGGTGCATTGTCCAATGGGGCATAGGAAGGGGAGTAATGGCAGTTCAAGGTGGACAGTGTGACAGAGTGGGACAGAAGAGTGACAATCAGGAGAGTCTTATTTCATGGCGGGGTCTTGGCAATGTTCTCTGGCTTCTGCCTGGATCGCAGGGACCGTTTGTGGGGTGGTTCTCCTTCTGCAGGGGGTGGGGTGCTGGTGGCCTGTTATTTCTGTGGCGGGCCTCCTGTCCACTAGCGCCGGCGGAGGTGGAGGGCTGGTCTTTGGTGTGGCTAGTGTCATGGGCCCTTTGGTGTGCCATTGCCTCCCTCATGGTGTTGGCCATGTCAGCCAGCACCCCTGCAATGGTGACCAGGATGGCGTAGATGTGTTTGAGGTCCTCCCTGATCCCCAGGTACTGTCCCTCCTGCAGCCGCTGGGTCTCCTGCAACTTGGCCAGTATCTGGGCCATCGTCTCCTGGGAATGGTGGTATACTACCAGGATGTTGGTGAGTGCCTCCTGGAGAGTGGGTTCCCCTGGCCTGTCCTTCCCCTGTCGCACAGCAGTCCTCCCAGTTTCCCTGTTGTCCTGTGCCTCTGTCCCTGGAACTGTGTGCCCACTGCCACTGACCCCAGGTCCCTGATCGTCCTGTGTTTGTGGGGTTGCCTGGGGTCCCTGTAGTGGTGGACATACTGCTGATTGACGTGTCCTGGGGACAGTGGCATGGGCCCGCTGGGTGGCTGCTGTGGTGGTGTTTCCTGAGGGGGGGGCTGGCTCTGTGGTGGTATGGGCCTGTGGCAGGGTAACCGGCTGTCTAGAGGTCCCTGATGGGCCAGGTTGGTCATCATTATCCAGGTGTGCAGAGCTGCTGTCATCACTATGGGCCTCCTCGGGGGGGACTGGATGTTGCTGGTACTGCCAATTTATCACTGACCTTTGGTCTGGCGGACTTGTGTGGGTGTCTGTATAGTGGCAGATTTCTCTGTGTGGATCATAATACCCGTAGCGATATACCGCCACGTTCACTGTATTTTGGCGTCCGTCAGCACGGCGGTAGGTGGCATTTACCGCCAGGGTTGTAATGAGGGCCATTATTCACTAATGCACATTTATATTTGAGTTATTCATGCACATTTTAATTGTGAATAAACGTAAACGTCAGTCACACCTTGTCAAATAAAGCTTAATGTTACAGTTAGAATAAATGCAATACATTTAAATACATGGACGTAAATGCAACCAAGAACTAAATTTTTGCATTGAACTATAAAACATTATTGTACACGTCTACAGAGATTGTTCTTGCTTCCAAGGTAAATACGCTTAATTAAGGTGAGGATGGTTTCTAATTCATTTCAAATGATTAAATTTATTTTAATAAGGTTAAGGCACACAGTGAATATGATTTCCTAATTCTAAAATGAATGCACTTCATTACTGAATTCAAATGTAGCACTTTACATTAATAATGTTAAAACACACATTATATGAAATGTTACATATTATATATATATATATATATATATATATATATATATATATATATATATATAAACATATATATATATATTCTATGTAACATTTCATATAATATATATATAGGTTGTATTTGTGACGTAGGGGTGAAGCCAAATTCATGCTTCACAAGCTATATCGCATTTGAGCAATATACTTATATACATTTATTTGGCATATACTACAAAATAATGTCTCTAGGCTAAAGTTATCATACCTACACATTACAATGGGTCATTCCAGATGAATCGGCATATGGTAAAGGCGTGAGAACAAGCAAAAAGGCTAAAGGTACCACCATACTGTTCTTATATGTTCTTCAAAATTCAAATTGACCTCCAACGGAGCCCCTAGATTCTTTGTTGATCTTGAGACAGTGGTGTGAAGATCGAATAATGCACACTTAAGCCCTGCATCTTGCCTCTTGTGGCTGCAAATTGTGAGAAGAACCTCATTTTTAGCCTCATTGAGTATAAATCCACTCTCTTTCATCCAGAAGACGACGGGCCAGATACATCAAGCTCCCGTTATGCATTTCTTAAATAGCACATTTTAAGAAATTGCAATTTAAGAAATGCGAAAAGGCATGTATCAAAATTGAAAGTCAGTTATATTGATTTTTTTTTAATTCTCAAACGCAATTTTCGTGTTGCAAATACCGAATCACAAAAAAATAGCTAATCGGTATTTGAAAATCGCAAATTGTGAAAACAGCAAACCGGAACAGGCTGATGACATCACAACCAGAAATTGAGTCAGCCCATGCTGTTTCCAGGAGTCACACTCACAGGAGCAGGCAGAGAGACACAGCCCAGCACCAGGGAGGCAGCCTTGTGAGCCAGCTAGGACCAAACAGCAAAATGGCCAAAGATGGGAATGTAAAGGAGACAGGAAGTGCAAGCTCAAATTCAGTGAGCAGGTATTGGAGGGGCTCACTGAGGAGGTGGTCAGGAACCACAAAACACTTTTCAGGAAGAACTCACTCCAGGTACCTGAAAATGAGAAGAGGAAAATGTGATCAGACATCCAGACCAAAATATGCGCAGTGTGTGTTGCGCAGCGCTCTGTTGAGGAGATACTAAAGCGATGGTACAACTTGCGTTCCCATGCCAAAGAGAGGGTAGCTAGCAGGCTAAAGGAGGCAAAGAGCACCGGAGAAGGACCACCCACCAAGACACCGTCCACACCAATGAAAGACATGGTGGAGTCCACACTGCTTCCTGAAGCTATCAGTGGTGTCACTGACATTGACACCTCAGGGACACCCATCACCAGCAAAGGTAAGGGCAGTAATGATGTTTATCCCCATATGTGCATGTACAAATGCCCCTTAGGACATAGCTATTAGCTCAATGCAGTGTGATAAGTAGTCCATGTCATATCTTACATACAGTGCAACAATTCCTTATGGGAGTGGTAGTCCACACCCCTAAAGTGCAAATACCACATAAATAGCAAGTTAGTGTTCAGCCACAGAGAGAAACAACACAAATGACTCATAGTGATACATTTATAAATATTATGCAACATTTTGTGAAATATAAAAAAATGGCATGCTGCACATTGTCTTTGTAGATGTCCCGGGCCCTGCTGCAGCAGAAGGTGGAAATGTGGGGGATAGCGAAACACAGCCACAGTCCGACTCAAACACTAGTCAGTCCTTCATTATTGCACCTACTAGACGCAGGGCAAGAGTGTTACCTCTCCCAGAGTACAACCTGGGCTCAGATGAAATGCCGGATGAAGTACACACACCATCCCCAAAGGCTAGATTCACAATAAGACAGCAGTCCCTGCCTCAGCATCAGTCCACTCCCCTCAGGAGGCGTCACGATGCAGACAGACAGTGCATTGATGAAGGAGAGGGCCCATCACTCTTTGGCAGCCTTGAAGATTCCAAGCTGAAAGTGCAGCGCCTGCAATGCAAACACATGAGGTCAATGCACAGGCAGTTGGTGTCTCACAATGACAATGTAGGAGCACTGCACAAGCAGTTGGATGCACTCAATGAAAACTTGGGATCAATGCACAAGTAGTTGGAGTATCTGAATTAAAACATGTGCAAGCTGCATGAGGGACAGCAAACAGCAGCAGAAAACAAAAAGGAGATGACAAACGCCATTAGGGAACTCTGCACTGAGATTCAGCAGGAGTGTGTCAGTCACCGTAGGCGCCATCACCAATTTATGGGCAGGTTGGATGGCTTCTGCAGATCGGTCAGTCGGCTTGCTATCTCAACTGCCTTGATATCAGAATGTGCTGTGGGCATACAGGTGGAGATGGCACATTGCAGTCAGGACGTTGCACAGGGATTAGTGCAAATCACCAATGTTTTGGATGCAATGCAGACATCACAGAGTGCTACAAACAGCGAACTGGGTGGTATTGATAGTGAGGAGCTCTCTAGCCTCACCAGTCTCACAGCCCCTGTGATGGATCATAGGCGTTGCAGTACTAGACACAGTACTGTCTTGGAGCCCGCTACAAGAGGTGCCAGCGAGGCCACTGAGCGCTCAAGTGTAGTGCATGGACGTAGGAAGTAATGATGAGGGGTACAGGGGACTAGCATAACATGGAGCAATACAGTTATACTATGATGCTAATAGTGTGACAATGTTACTTACACCTGTTTGTGTATAGTGCATTGCTATGTCCTATTCACACATATGTTACTTGAAGTCAAGGTAATAAATATGCTACCTACAGCAATACATAAAATAGACATGGTATTGTCATTACTTACATCAGAAATGGTTGCGCATGATGTCAGCACGTCTTTGTCTGCCCTCTACTGCAGTGCTCCTGTCTACTGGGTGAAGGGGTGGTAAGCGATCGCGATCCTTATCTGAGTCCAGCTCGGTGGGTTCCACAGGTATGCCCCTTGTTGTTGCAATTTTGTGCAACATAGCATAAGTAGCCACGGTTTTGCAGGTTGTTTTATGGCTGTATTGTAGTGTACCACCACTCTTGTGGATGCACCTGAAGCAGCTCTTCAGCAGCTGCGGGTTGTCCTGTGAGCAGCATTGTACCTCCTCTTGGCTGGCATTGCAGGAATCAGGTAGGGAGTCAGTATAAATGACCGCACTGAGTAGGCACTGTCTCCTGGTTTGAAATGAGAGTAAAATGAGTACTTGTTATATCTTACGTCACGTTTACATCAATGCAACATTGTCAACTATTACATTACCCAGTAGATATCGTTCTCCAAACTCCCCAACTAGTAATCTTGTGTAAATTCCACTGTGGTGAAAGATGTAGGAGTCATGTGTGCTACCTGAATATCTGGCCACTAGAGTGGTTATGATGTTGGAGGCATTGCTAATTACTTGTATGTTCATGGAATGTGAATTTTTACGGTTCCGATAAACATACTCTGTGGCCGATGGTGGACAGATAGCTAAATGTGTCCCGTCTATGGCACCTATGACATGTGGGAATTGGGCAATCTGGTAGAAATTGATTTTTGTCTCTTGTAATTCCTGTGGGTGTTGGGGAATCTTATGTGCTGTTGAATTTTGCTCAGCATGGCATTGAGAAATGCATTGAAAATTAGTGAGAGGGCACTCTGTGATACCCCTCCTGCTGCTGCTATAACCCCTTGATAGCTCCCTGAGGCTAATAGGTGCAGGGAGAACAAAACCTGCACCTGGGTGGGTATACTATTGGTCCTGTGTGTGGTGCGCTGCAATATGGGTTGCAGATCAGCTCTCAGGTCAAGTATCATGGCTGAGTTTATCCTGTACTTCTCCTATAGCTCCTCCTCTCTCTGGTCAAATAGGGTTATGCTCACTCTAAAAATGCGCTCCTATCTCCTCCTCCCTCTCCTCAAACCTGCCAGGATCCTCATCCTCCTTGCCATCACGTAGTGTGCAACCATTGTGGAAAAGAGTCATTCTGGTCCTCTTTATATAGGTTGCACCTGGTTACCACCTGATTTCAATTTGTGTTAAATTGCATGTGCAAAAGGCCATTCTGCGAATATTTGCGATTTTTTGATGCATAACATTGCGAGACGGAATTTGGTTGTTGCTACCTCTGTATTGCAAATAGTGACATGAATTTTCTGATTGCTATCTGTGATTAGCAAATCTAGGTCGCAATTTGCGTTACGCAGATAGCGATTCGCTAAATCATGTCGCTATTTGCGATACGCAGATTGTGACGCACAAATTTATGTCGCAGTTGCAAGGAATCGCTATTTTCACAATTCCTTATATTTGCACTGCGATTGCCTTTTATGCATCGTGAAATGCAAAAAAGTTGGTCACCATCTAGGCCATTGACATGCAGATAATTTTATGTGCCATCTGCACTCCAGTGGTAATACAGCCCCGTAGCCCTGGTTATTGAGCAATGATTTAACAACTATATGAAGAAGGATTGGGATAATGAGGAGCTCTGAAGCCATCCACACTGCTCTATTACTTCAGAAGGCTGGAAATGACCAAGTATGACCTTGTGTGTGCAATTAAACAAAAACTATTTAAAAACCTAATTGCTGCACCCAACAAGGCAGCCTCGTAGCAAAGGCTGTGGAATATCAATTTAAAGTTCACTATGGTAATTAACACTGAGAAGTCCAACAAAATGATAAGTGACATACTACCTTCATCTTCCATTGCGAGTACCTCAATAATATGGTAAAACTATATTATTGCAAGGTTTTGGATTCAGCAGTCAGAATGCTGTTGTCCTAACCAAAGGGCAGTACTGAGTGTGTTGTGGTAGTTTTAGTCCCCACCATAAATTCAGTTCATAAACCATAAATGCTACCAAGAGTCAGATCATCCTCAAATGTGGATTGAGACAATCTTATTCCCAACAGACGTGAGTAGCTAATGTGGGGCCACACTACAAATGAGCAGAATTAAAAGACAAAAGTGCAGTCAGGGGTATAGTAATGCCTTCAGTTATGGGATGTGAAACAAACAACACAGTTGACTTGCCAAAGAATTGTCCTTAGCACACTTCAGGATGAATAACAACCTGGTTCAAGTAAGCTGTCCTTGTGTGTGTGTGTGTGTCTGTCTGGTGATAGATGCAATCAATCCTATTAATTCTTTAGGAGGTGGATGGCATTATTGATAATGTCCACCAACCAGATACTTCTGTTCTGAGGCCACAAGTCCTCACTACGTGTCAAGGCCGTCCCAGAAAAACAATGCACCACCATGGAACACCTTCACTTCCTGCTCCACTCCAACCACAACGCCTCCATCCGCGGCACCCTGGTGTACAGGCGATCCGGCCCGTGCAGCTTTCATAGATGACGTTGTAGACATCGCTACCCACAGGCCCTGGCGTCAGACGACTACCTCCTCGGTGACCTGAATTTCCACCTCGAGGACCATGTCAACCCAAACTCCACCTCTCTACTCAACAACCTTGCCACCCTAGGCCTCAGACAGCTGTTCTCCACACCCACACACATTGCAGGACACACACTGGACCCCATCTTCACCTCAAGCAACCGGATTACCATTGAGACCATCTCCACCCCAGACTGGACCGAGCACTCCTGATTACACTTCACAATCACCACACCCAGCAGCTGCACTGCACCCCCAGGACCCCACACAGGAAATGGAACAAAATCACCAACGAGCAACTCACCTCATCACTCGCCAAATCCCTACCTCCGACACAGCAGGATGACCTGTAATGATGCTCAAAGCATCAAAGGCGTGACCGCTCCGTAGTAAGACAATGCAGCCAATAAGCCAATGGTGGGGGAAACTCATCAAGTTGTTTCTTTGATAGAGAGTGGTCCCAGATCATTGAAAAAGATGCTCGCCAACGACCTTCCAACTTCTTCAATCTTGTACATTTGAGTAGGGTTACAAAGAGAGGACTCCTCACCCAGGCCTAGTCTTTGATCCAACATAGAGGACCATCAGAAAGGTTTTCAGGATATCAACAATAAATAAGTCAGAGAAAAAAATACGCAAAAGGAATTCCTTTGAGATCATTTGCAAATTAGTCATTCTTTCAGATAACCTTAGGTTTATGTTTTTTAGTGGGCCAGTTTAGCCCCTAGCTTCAGATGGAGTGGTTAATTTTTGAGAAGAAGTGCAACATTTTGGTATCACTCAGTTATGCCTTCAAACGGATTCTTCTCTGATCAATGTCGGGGCATCTGTGAAGTAGACGTGAATTAGATGTTTCTGATTTGTTTATAGATTCCTGTCACATTTGTTATAAAAGGTAGATCCATGGGGATTCCATGTACTGGTGGACCCATGTTGTTCATTAAGCATGTGAGGGCCCTGGGTATATCTTCAGAAGACATTGCGGAGGCCGCCCGCCAAAGTTCCCCCGACAGAATTACGCAGCGCGGTCAAAAGACCGCCGTGGTAATTCTGAGTTTCCCGCTGTGCCGGCGGGAAACCCCCTTCCACGAGGATGCCGGCTCCGAATGGAGCCGGCGGAGTGGAAAGGGTGCGACGGGTGCAGTTGCACCCGTCGCGATTTATAGTGTCTGCTATGCAGACACTGAAAATCATTGTGGGGCCCTGTTAGGGGGCCCCTGCAGTGCCCATGCCATTGGCATTGGCACTGCAGGGGCCCCCAGGGGCCCCACGACACCCGTTCCTGCCAGCAAGGTTCTGGCGGTCAAAACCGCCAGAACCAGGCTGGCGGGAAGGGGGTCGGAAACCCCATGGCGACGCTGCCTGCAGCGCCGCCATGGAGGATTCCTCAGGCCAGTGGAAAACCGGTGGGAAACCGCTGGTTTCCCTTTTCTGACCGCGGCTTTACCGCCGCGGTCAGAATTGGCCTGGATGCACCGCCAGCCTGTTGGCGGTGCATCCGCGGTCCCCGGCCCTGGCTGTCTATGACCGCCAGGGTCGGAATTACCCCCTTTGTCTGTTGTGCGAGCAGCATAATGTTGACAACCAGATCAATCTCTTCATCTCTGGCTGTTATGAGGCAGTTCTCACTGCTCTTCTGAGTACAGGGCTGACGCAACAAGCTGCCAGATGTTTGAAGCGTGAACCACTCCAGGCATAATTAGTGATATCAGGTTCAAAGTCTTAACTGAGAATAGGCCACAGTGGTGCATGATTCTTCTAATCGATGGGGTTTGGCCTCCTCTTGTAATAAGGATCATGATTTGGGGATTCCCTTTACCACTTACTTTAATGTGAGCCCAATTTACCATTGCAACTAAAGTGGGCTTCTACCATCCTGGAGTAATCCTGTATTTTAGGGGCCCTTTCGTGGGCCAAAACCTGAAAGAAATGACTCATGCCATCCTATGTATCACTATGCTCAATCTAAGGGAATAATCTAACAGCAAATTTACACCTGTGTGACTACAAAGCTCCACCTAGGGCAGAAGAAGCAACTCTAATAGAAAAATCAGTTTGCTGTTTCAAGAACATCACTGTTCTCACATGCTGTGATCATTAAACTCACAATAGTCTTTGAGGCCCTTCTGGAAGGGATCAAGCTGGAGAACTTGCAAACTTGACTGATAGACTGGTAGTCTTCTAAGGCTGGTCACCTTTTTTGCCAAAATATTTTACAGCTTTATTTGGGAGACTGTGGTTTCTGAAGTGCCTCCACTTCTGTGCATCACGTTTTCTCCCACTGCTATTAAATTTGTACAAAGTTGTTTCACACCAGATGTAAGTCTCAGATTTTCGGCAGAGATTTCACTTCAATGTTCTTAATTGTGATTTTATTTGTGATATGAAATTTAATAACACTTTTTCCCAAGACATCCTCCCACGAGAACATTCACTGATTTGCCAAAAAATCTGACCCCATCAATAAAGCTCTCAAACACCATGATTGCTTTAAACTTGAAGTGCCTCTTTCTGCACGACGGAAAGTCGGCATCTCTGACAACCAGTGTATGATGATGGCCACACCTTTAACTTTAATATACAATGTTTGTTAGAAGAAAATCTTTCTGTAATGTCTTAGTCCCTAGCCTCTCTACCACGCACAGGTTATCAGCTACCATGCACTTCTACGTTTTGATGTAGGGATTGATGTAACCTATTTTTTCTGCTGGAGACGCCCATCAAATCCATTAATACCAACACAACAAATGGTGGCTTGCCCTATGAAGCTAATAAATGAATAATGGATTAACTAAAAATGCCGTGAAGGGGATAGCTATTCCAATTTCTTACAAAGTAAATTTTGCAGTTGTCACACACCTCTTCCTCCTCACGCACAAACGGAGTCCATAGCATAAAAAAACTTGTTGGCGAACCAGTCTATTCATGGTAGGCCTCTATGAAATTCACAATAGTTACCCTCAATGCTAGTCCTTCTGCAGATAAAGTTAAGGAGACACCCAGACATTGCAAGCGTTTCCTCTGCTCTGGGCAGTTCGCTGCTGAACGTAGATACTTCCAGGTCAGCGGTTTTTGAGCTGCCGCCATCATGTCCTGCGATGCTGAATTTGAGGCAAGCTGATCTGACAGTATTCGCCCTCCAGGTTCTCTTTCCAGACCTCCCCTGCTGTTCGGAGTTTGAAGTTTAGCAGCTGGAGCGGGAAGATCAGCAGCCAGACATCAACTGTGACCTAGTCTGTCTGCAGGTCCTGCCAGCCAGGCATCTTGTAGCGGCTTGAGGGACTTCTGAATCAACTTTGGACCGTCTGTAACATTTGTAGATGTATGACCTCTGGAAACCCTGAAGCCTTGCGTCGCTGGTAAGGTAAAAAATTACTTGAAACATCAGTGGACGTAGCGTGAGCTGACAACACACAGAATTTTGCCCAGTCTTAGAACATGATAAAAACAGACACTTGCGTGACTGATCCTCACGCTTTCACACTCTTGTTGATCGGTGTGTTTGAGACTCATTCTTCCACTGAATTCCCCTTTCGGTGTTGCTAGTTTCACACATAAATGGATGCATTAGTAAACACCCCCGATACTTTTGTTTGTGCACGTCTTTAGTACTCCTGGGGCACGTCCAGATAAGGGCCATAGATTTGTATGCAACCCTTTCTGTAATACCCACGGTGAATGCTAACGTGGTTCCCATACATTAAAAAACTGACACTCAGTCATTTGCATGCTGCCTGGGCAGGTGCAAATGTGCTTGCTGTGGACCTGTGTCATATTACCCTTGCAGAAGCACAGATAACCTGCACTCTTGGACATATCCAATTTGTGCCACTCAAGATGTGAGTGCAGACGATGGGCAGAACCTCCAGGTAACCACCACCAGCTGAGAGGAAGCACCCAATACTCACTCTGTCCCCCCTACAAAGGAAGGCAATAAGTGAGGTTCAAACAGTGCAGGAGGTGGTACCCAGACAAATGCTTTGCAGTGACAAACTGATCCTACACCTGACTCCTTGGCAGTTTTTGGCTGCACCAACCCTTATCGGGATCACTCAAGGATCAGGGTTTCCACTGCACATAAAGAGTAAGTGACAGGTGTATAATGGTTCCATGTTTCCATGCTGCACTCTCTGCAGTGAATAACCAACTGCACTGTGGACATCCATGCCCTGCAGACAGCAATGTTCCCTTGTTAATTAAGCCCAGTAGGAGATGAGAAACCCAATGGAAGTTAGAAGCTGTGAAAGCAAGGCCCATTTGCTCCTTCTCTACTCGTTTCGTATGAATGCTCTGAAACGTATTGTTCAAAGTACCAGTTTAAAGTCAGTAAAAAGCTTTCTGCACTTTTATAAATTACTTCATCATTTATGACTTATTATGGAAAATCCGACTAACAGCGTCTAATTTTGGCTGATGTGGTAATAAAGGCGATGTAGTGAACTGTCGACGATCCATCATTTTTCCGTAATAGCAAATATAGATTTAAAATATACAAAATCCTAGGGCCTTCCTGCTTTATTAAACATATTAGGCCATTCAGTGGTCTATTCTGATTGATCGAATTGGATACTGCACTAAGGGTGCATCCACAAAAAGGCAGTCATATTTATTAGTAAGCCTGCAGCACTAGGATCCGACATGTGGAGTGGTAGCAATCTGGCGGATATTCGGTGGTTAGATTTTGTGCAAACAGTGTTAAGACTCTGTCACCCCATCTCTGGGGGGTGCTGTATTTGGACTATCAAGAGCTTGGGAATCACCACTAACTCTCATCCAGAGTCCCTTTCTGACTTCTGCTTGCTTCGTTTTCAATATGGTATGCGATTGAAGACCTACATTTGCTTCCATGGACTTCAGGTCCCAAAATGCATTGCCTAGTAGTCAGTAAGACCTGGAATCTGCTGTTCCTTATTTCCTTTGTACTGGATTCTTTCCTCCAGGACTTGAAAGAGATTGGAACTGCACACACCTGTGACCACTATTGTGCAGCCCAGCCATCTGACTCCTCCCTGGGCTTGCTGCGGTCTGGAATTGCTTATAAGCTGCCATTTCCTGAAGCTCCCTGTCGTGCATTGAAGTTTGTTTCCTTTGTGTACTGGACCTTTTGTTGGATTGTTTTTTCATTCCTGTTCCTACTTGCTTCAGCCAGAGCCTGACCCTGTTTTCCAGTCCTCACCTGTTTATAAGTGGTTTCCTTTGTTGGGGTTGGCTCCTGGTTTTCAGGAGGCAATTCCTGCCCCATCCTTTGTCTAGTGTTGTATGTAGTCTTAAGTGCCTAACTGTGACAGTGTCCCATTGCTGTTTTACAGGAATTGCCACTGTGTCTCCAGCTGGACCCACACCGGCTAGTCTTGTGTATGTAAATACAATCCTTGTTTGTGCCCTAAGAGTCCAAAGACGGAATCACTTCTGCTGCCTCCTTTCTATGGGGCTTGCGGGGCGACTATCTGTAAGAGTAATCTGCGCAGAGACATTGACGTTTCCTGTTGTTGTTTGAAGTTTTGAGCCTTATCTGTGTACAACCTTAGTGGTAAGCCCATTTTGGTTGTCCATTACTGATGCGTTCTCTCTTTGGCCACACTAAGGATTCTCTGCCTTCACTATCCTGTTTCTGTGCTTTACTATAGCTGTTCATTCCCGGTGTATGCCTTTATCTGATATTCTGCTTCAGTACACTACATCCATAGGGAGATATTCTGTGTCCTTAAGGGGTGCTCCGCCCAGAGTCCTAACAGAACCACCCGGAACTGGGACAAAAAAGAACAGATGAAGGACAGAATATGGAACAAATCAAACATTCACCCCCAGTCACAGATCTGAGTTGAATCCATCGATGTTGTGCTTGTGATGCCATTCCTGTTTGGACCTAGCCACATGCAAATCAGTCTTGACCCTGTTCCCCATGGAAACAGTCCAGCCTGAACTGCCAGTCTGAAACAAGCATCATGGGACCAGTTACGGTGTATCACCCCTCATCAGCCTGGCTAGCTTGAATCTGGTGGTATAGCGAGCATGAGACCCACATCTCGGCATACCGTTGCCACTTAGGGTTGGGTCCAAACTGGGGTGGCGTGGTGGGGCAAAAAAACAATGGGTTAACCCCAGATCTTTGTGACTGGGTTTGAATGTTTGTATTGTTCAGCATTCCGTCCATCATCTGTTCTTTTTGCTTTTGTTGCCCTAAGTGGGAAGGTTGTACCCAGACGTGGGTCCTGTGCTCACTGCGCCACTGGATTCAACCTAGCCTGGCTGATGATGGGTGATACCCCAAAACTGATCCCAGGATGCTTCCAGTCCAGAGAGGACCTGGCTCGGCAGTTCAGGCTGCGCTGTTCAGACTGATTTGCATTTGTCTTGGTCCAAACTGGGGTGGTGTGGTGTGCAAAATAACAATGGATTAAACCCAGATCTATGTGACTAAGAGTGAATGTTTGCATAGTTCTGCATTTTGTTCATCATCTCTTCTTTTTGTTTCTTTTTTACTATAACATGGCAGCTGCAAATGGCATGAAACACCACCACCTCATAGCACCAAACGTGCACTCTCAACCAGCAAACTTTCACCATAGAATTAGTGTGAATTCTCAGAGCAATGTTGCGGGCGTAACCACAGGGCTGTAGTTTCCACTGTGCAACACTTCAGCGCTGCGATGACCCTTTACATTAAAGACCACCACCTCTGAAAACCCCCCACCCCACTCCTAAATCAGGATGTAGCATTCATTTATCACACTCAGCATATCAGACCCTCTTCCAGCAATGCATCATACTAGCACTGCCCATCACTACACTAGCTCCTCCAGCAGCGCATAATCATGAAACACTACTGCCCATATTTATACTTTTTTTAGCACCTCATTTGCGCTGATTTTTGACGCAAAAGCAGCGCAAACGTACAAAATACAATTGTATTTTGTAAGTTTGTGCTGCTTTTGCGTAAAAAAATTACGCAAATGCGGCGCTAAAAAATTATAAATATGGGCCTAAATCACTACTTTCACCTACTCGTCTAGCAGTATTGAGCTGCTCGTACCACTGCACTACTCCCCACACTGCACCCCCGGCCCCATCACTACACTACCATCTTTCTCTGTCCCCCTGACAATTATCTTTAGCACTGCATGGACATCACTAGCTCAGCTCCCTGAGTAGTGAGTACCGCACTAGTAAGTAAAACACTTTCACCGACCACTATTGATCCCCTGTTTTAAAATGCTACCACTAATAACACCATCACCACACTCCCCGCCACCCCACACTAACAACATAGGACTACCAGAGAATAAAGCTACCACAAGGGTGACCACCTCACTCCAAGAAGTCTTCAGGCCTGAAACTTCCACCTACTTTCCATTGATTTCTGGTGGGTTAGTCCAATTAGATCAATAGAAATAAAACAGGACTACAACACCCAAAAAGCATTAGACTATCAGGCAAATGTCCAGAATTGGAAACAGTGTCAGTAGTGACCTGGTGGCAAGTGGTCACTCTAACTCCCCCCAAGCCCATAAAAAGTGTGGTGAAAGGTTTTTTTTTAACATTAACTGTTTCAAAGGTCTCTAGTTTCCTGATTCCATACATGAGCATCCTGCATTATATTATGGAACTTGTAGTACTGGATTTATAATAGAATGAAGAGGACTAACAACACTAGAATGAAAAGAAGAAGTCCTGACAGTAGAGCCACTCAAGCATAGGTTGGGGAAATGTAAAAACATTTCTGTTTGTGGGAAGAGGACCAGATAGATAGTGGAAAACTACCTTCATAATTAATGGAAACAACATAAGAAAGCTTACAATGATACAGAATCAAGAATACGACCAAGAATTAGAGCAGAGCCTCTTCTCAAAAGTTACTGTTTTTCTAAAGATACTTTGCTTACACCATGAGAGGAAATACATACATACTAATAGACGTTTAAAAGTTAGAAGATCTCGCTCTGTCAAGACAATGTGAGTCACATGTATGCAAACAGAGGTGTGTAATGTCTGGACAGACAAGCACCCCACGCACACATACTTGCACACTCTCACACACCAACACAGATCCAAATATCTGTTTGAAGTTGGGAATAATACTCACTTAGGGCCTGATTTAGATCTTGGTGGACAGGGTACTCCATCACAAAAGTGAGGTAGTAACCCGTCCACTGAGATCTAAACTGGGCCCTTGGTTAATTGCTCACTGCTGACCAGGCCAACTCAGCCTCTATCCTTCAGTGGCAAGTCAACTGAGTGTAAAATAACCGATAGTTACTAATGGACAAATCCGACTCACTACCAAGCACTCCGGCTCATGGGCCTGCAGCCTTACACAGCCTTGTGCAGCAGAGGTTGCAGGGAGTTACGCATCCAGTGAGAACAGGATGATGCATATCTTGGGGCATAAGGGTCAGTGCTATTGGTAAGAACATTGCGATGTCATAAAGGGAGAAATAGGATAATGTACGTCAGAAGATCACAGAGTGAAGTAGAGTGGGCAATACAGTGGTGATCTGCAAGCGAGGAGTGAGGGGTGATGTACATCTGGGAAGCACATGATGAGGTCCTCTTGGAAATGGCCCTTTTTGCAGGATCATCCCCAAGCTTTTGCCTTCTTCCTCCTATTTTTCTGACCTGTTTTTGTTGGCTTTGAGACTCTGAGCACTTTACCACTGCTTGCAGGTGCTAAACGGCAAGTGCTCCCTCTGTGAATTGTAATGGTAATTGGTGTGTCCATGATTGGTATATTGGATTTACTAGTAAGTCCATAGTGTAGTGCACCATGTGCGCCCAGGGCCTTTAAATCAAATGCTACTAGTGGACCGGTAGCACTGATGGGGCCACCCACATGATTACACCTGTAAACATGTCTGAGACCTGCCACTGCAGTGTCTGTGAGTGCAGTTTGAACTCCCAGTTTGACCTGGCAAGTGCACTCACTTGCCAAGCCCAAACTTTCTCTTTTACTACATGTAAGTCAACTCTAAGGTAGGCCCAAGGCAGCCCTATGGACAGGGTGCAGTGTATTTGAAAGGTATGACATGTACTGGTGTATTTTAAATATCTTGAAAAATACAGCTACATTTGTTTTTCACCATTGCAAGGCCTATCTCTCCCATAAGGTAAGATGGGGATTGCCTGGAAATATATTTTAAGTTTATTTTCTTATTGGGAGGATATAGAGATATGAGAGATATGGATTGTGGAGTCTCTGGACTTTCAATTTAAAAATACATCTTTTGGTGCAGTTTGTTTTTAAATTGTAGGTTTGAAAATGCCACTTCTAGAAAGCTGGCATTTTTTTGCTTAACCATTCTGTGCCTCTACCTGACTGTGGAATACACGTCTGGGTCAGGATGACAGTTGGGGTGTCTGTGAATTCAATCTAGACAGTCAAACAAAGGGAGCTGAGGTGTGCCCTGCATATCATGATGGGTCTTTCCAGGCTAGAGTTGTTGGAGGAACTGACACTTGCACCTGAATAGGGCCGTGCCTGTCCTTACACAAATCAGTCTCCAATCCCTGGAGTGTCGGGAGCCAGGGCAGGGTCTTGTGCACTAGAAAGACTTTCCTTTGAAGTTTGCCTACTTCAAAGGCAGAAATGAGTATAAGTATTGGACCTCTGACCACACAATTTTAGAATCCTTCTGGACTGAGGACATTCTGCCAGGAAGATGAGCTGGATGCTGAAGGGGGGACTGCCACTCTGCCTGTTGCTTTGCTGTGCTGGACTGACTGGTGAATGCTGCTTCTGTCCTAGAAGAGAAAGGACTGGAATTTGCTTTCGACATCCTGCTTCCAAAAGGTCTCCAAGGGCTTGGACTGAGCTTGCCTCCTGTTAAGAAGTCTCAGGGACAGCAAAAACTTCACCTGCCAGCACCTGGGCTCTTTTGCTGAGACTCCTGGCTTGCCAACCAAGTGGTGCCAAATCCAGTTCCTGAGCCTTTCGGAGTGAGTTCTGTTGAAATCAAGAAGAAACAAAGTACATCGACTCCAGAGCGATTTCGTAACTGGTGCTGCTCTCTGACTCTGTGCCACTGCCTACACCGGAGCCGTGCTCCCCGCTGAGTGCAACCACCCCGACTGGTGCCACAGGCCAGATGCTGCTGCAGCACCTCCCAAGTCCCAAGTGACTAGTGAGTTCTGAGTGCTGTGTCCCCGACATCCATGACACCCAACTCCAACTCTGCTGCAGCACCTGTGGTCCCGTGATGTGATCGCAACAACGCAAAGTCGAAGCCCCGCATCTTAACCTGCTGTATTCATCGATCCCACCAGATCATGAGGAACTGCCACCTTGCCACCGATACCACATTACTTCCCCTTCAACCCTAAGGAACCAATGCATCACCTCCTATGCCTAGCAGTAAAGAACCAACGCCACACCTCCCCTGTAGCAGCAAGGAACTGAAGCCACACTGGCTTCAGCGACGCCACAGCTCCCAGACTCTGTGCAACAGCTTTCATAATTTTCAAAGGTACTGTACCTGGGGCCCGTGCGACTCCATGACCACCCTGCACTCACTCACGAGTGACGTCGGACTATTCTCGAACAACTCCGTCAAGACATTGCGATAGCCCTAGATGGAGCTGTTGTGTTTCTAAGTGCTATACTGAAATTTATTCTTTGAAAATGCGTATCATTGCTAGTGTATGTTAGATTTTTGTTGTTTTGGTCTTGTTTAATGAAGTGGCTATTTTTCTAAACTAGTGTGGAATACTTTTGTGGTATTTTCACTGTGTTATTGTGTGTGTGCATAAATACTTTACACATTACCTCTGAGATAAGCCTGACTGCTTGAGCCAAGCTACCAAAACTGCGTGTAGGGGTTATCTTAGCTGTGTGACTCCTTACCCTGACTAGAGTGAGGGTCCCTACCTGGACAGGGTAGAAACCACTGCCAACTAGAGACCTCATTTCTAACAGGTCCCTAAATAGTGCACTCGGTAATGTGAACAAGAAGGGTGATCTGGATCAGTAGAGCAAAGAGTCAAATCCCATAGGGGAGCAAAATGTGATGTCCCGGGGCAATGGTTGATGTCCTGCAGGCCCGCACTCTGTGATGTGGCTCAGGAGAACAGTGGGTGATTTGCTTCACAGAGCACTGAGAGTTATTCATCAAGGAAACACTGGGTGATGTGCAGTTCATGGAAACAACTCAAGACAGTGTGAAACAGGGGCACAGGGGGACCATAGAGTTTGTATTATTTGTGGGAGTAAATAAAGAAAAACTATAGGTTGTTCACCCATGTAGGTGATTGCAGTTCAAGCATTTTTTAATGTTCACAAAATATACTTTGTTTGTAGGATGCTAAGAGTTTCACTTATTTCTATTTTCCTGCTTTTGAGCAGATCTAGCTGTTTAATTTCCACAAAGTATATGTTGGTTTTATAATATTATTAATTCCTCTTCACTTCTATTTTTCTGCTTTGAAACTATTTACTTATATGCCCTATTCATATTTTGCAACAACTTAAATGAAAAAAATCAAGCTTGATAGGCAAAACATTTTTATTTTACTGACTAAGCTCTAACCCTTTTACATTAGCCCTTTTATGCATTTCCCTGCAGACACAAAGGATGCTAAGAAATTATTAATTATCCGGAAAAGCCAGAGACAATGCTTAGATTGAAAATGGTTTCTATGAAGATATGATTTTTTGTAAACAAGACACCAATGAAAGTAGATGTCACATTAGCCAAATGTAACATTGGAGTTGACTCCAAAAGACTGATGCTTACACGCTATTCTTTCTCAGCAATTTCCCAAAGATGGCCATTCCACAAAGAACACAATTTTCCTGTACCAACAAACTAATTTGCATAAACAATGGGGCTGAACAGAGCCCATGAAGGCTGTAGAGTCACCATAAGGTTTGGCCCCAACAATGGGTCCTGTGACCTGATTGTGGGGTCCTCAGATTCATCCTTGAAGGTTTAGAGTAAAAGTTGTGACTACACATCTAGCTCAGTGTTCACTTATGAACTCTGCTGATCAGGGCCAGCCTTAGCACTAGTGGCACCCTGTGCAGGAATCTTTTCTGGCGCCCCCCTCCCCGATCTTCACTTCAGATTCCCGCACTACCACCTGGCAACAGTGCCCCTCATCTCTCCATAGCCCCTCTCTCGCATACATTTGCTTTAAAGTTCAGGTAATGCTAGCTTTAATAATCCACTCAGCAATCCAAATAAAATACAATTTATTTTCTTTGTAGCAGACATAATAGCCCTCTGCACTACTTTATGGTGAGTCGAAACTGCTGCAAGATAAAACTCCGATCTCTCTATCAGGAAGATTGGTCACAAGTGTAATCTTGACATTTTTATTGTTGCCTCACAGCAGGACGCACTTGGAACACTGCTTCAGGTGCTTTGGAATTGTATCTTATTGCTAATCACAGTGCCTCCTGCCCTGAGGTCATTGCCCCTCTCCAGGTCTGCGCCCAGTGCGGCCGCACCAGTTGCACACCCATAAAGCTGGCCCAGCTGCTGATACTAGTTTTGCCAGTAACCAACTAGATCCTACAGTGTCTCTGTGGCTGACAGTAAGAAATATGAAGAATATTTTTTACGCCAGCTGGTGTAACACACAAAGGACAGCATAAAAAGACAAAAGCTCATTGGAGACAGTAAGGCCCTGATTTATACTTTTTGTGCAAAACTGCACTAGTGCAGTTTTGCACCAAAAAGGTTAGCACCGGCTTGCACCATTTCGGTGTGCCAACCACCATATTTATGGAATGGTGCAAGCCGGTGCAAAGGGTAGGCTAGCGTAAAAAAAAAAAAACGTGAGTCGGGTGGGGCTGGCGGTATGGAAGAAGGGGGTTTTGTACCAAAAAAGTTCGTTAGGCAGGTTAGAGTAAAGAGAAACTACTCTAACCTGCCTAGAGTCATTTTCTGATGCAAAACCATCCATACCACATGACTCCTGTCTTATAAAAGACAGGAGTCATGCACACCACCCTAATGGCCAGCACAGGGGACCAGGGTCCCCTGGGCATGGCCACTGCACCCAGTGCCATGTGGGGGGGCAATTTCAGGGCCCCCAATGGCATTTAAAAAAAAATACTTACCTTTACTTACCTATACTTACATGGGCTGTCCCTCTGGTGTGGGTGGGGGTGTCCCTGGGGCCTGGGGAAAGCACCTGTGGGATTATTCCATGGTGTTCCACCATGGAAATAGTCCCACAGGTCCCCTAACGCCTGCCCTGACCAAGCTTTGCACTATTTTTGACCCCTCCTCCCTCCTGTGCGTGATTTTAGAATGGGGGATAGATAAGGCGCTAAGGCCATAGACTCACTTTTTGCATAGGAACGCCTACTTTGCATCTCATTGACGCAAAGTAGGTTTCCACGTCCAAAAAATGACTTTAACTCCCCAAATTTGGTGCTAGACGGGTTCAGCACCAAAGTGTAAATATTGAGTTAGTTTTGCACCGAATTTGCTTAAAAACATTTAAGCAAATTCAGCACAAAACAAGTATAAATATGTCCCTCAGTCTTTTGAGTGGTGAGAAGGCGTTATTGTGCTTCACCAATGTAAAACAAAGGGAGATGTTGAAAAAGCAGTTAAGTCACTGAAAAATAGTTAAATTGAGTTTAAAATCTGTTTGCTTAGATTAGAAAAGCTTTGTATCAGGTTTGTGTTGTTTTTCTATGAATTGTAGATACTGATTTGCCCCAGTATCCTACATCTCTTTGAGGGAGGAGTAACGAAGAGAATGTTTTTCATTTCTCCTTGTTTTTGGAGGGGCCCGCAGAGAGGGAGACTCGCTCTAGTCTAGTTGGACACAGAGAAAGTGGAGCAAGTTTTGCCCGGGCCCAGTACTGATAGGGGCCCTTTAGACCTTTCTTGCCCCAAGGGTGGTGCAGCGCTGGTAAAGGGCCCCAGGCCCCCAACTAAAAAGAGGGGTAAATGTGTGGGTAAAGCAAAAGGTGGGCCTGTTGAGGCCAGGACAGGGAGTGGGCAGGCCAAAAAAGGCAAAGCTAGAGGCTGGAAGGGGCCAGCAGAGCTGGAGCTGGAGGGGGGACAGGCAGGGCAGGTGGGACCTGGTCGAAGCTTGGGATTTGGAGGCCAGGATTAAGGAGCAGCACCGCATTGTGGCGGAGATGGAAGAAAGGTGGGCCCAGCTGTGCAGAGACAGGGACGAGGCAGGGACACGAGGCAGGAAGCAAAAAGGGCGGCTAAAGGTAATGAAGGGATGGGGCCCCGGCCTACTGGTATGGGGTCAGGCAGTTGGATCTGGGTGTCTCAGGTAGAGGAGGGGAGGGGCCAGGAGGCCAGTGCGGCCGAAGATTTGATTGGCGTGGTGAGTCCCAGTGGCGCATTCGGACAAGGTGGGAGAGGACAGACAATGCCAGTGTCTGAGGCTGGCAGAAAGAAGGTGATGCCAACGGGGTGCAACACGGCCCCTGCACGTTGGTCTGAAGCACTATAGGGGTCTTAGGTGGCCTTCTCTACACTGCTGGATCGGGGTTCACGCAGAGATGGTGTGCGCCATGAGGGCCCGGAGGAAGTTGCGGCTAGTAATTCGTAAATGAGGGGTGTTGTTGACAACACGGGTGAGATGGATGACGAGGATGTGTTTGAACTCGATTATGAGGAGGATGTGGATGCGTGGGAGAACGGAGAGATTCGTGAAGCAGAAGTGAGCAGCTCAAAGGGAGGGGCGAGGGCGCAAGTGCGGCGCAACCCCTTCTTCTGCTTCTATTTTGCAGGATCCCATGTCTGTTGGCGGGCCACAGGAGGTGCGGCATGGGCTGGCACATGGTCGAGAGTCGAAGAAGGTTGCATGGCCTTTGGGGGCACAAGGCAGAGGTAAGGGGCAATGGTGGTCAGTTTAGGGGGACAGTTCTGGTTTCAGTGGGTCATGCACGCGTAAATCTATAGAGGTAGGCGATTTCTCGGTTCATGAAACAGCTACGGAAGGGGTATTGCAGGGTGGGGACACGGCTAAAGCTAAGGAGGCCGTTATGACAACAGCGAGTGTAACAGGAAATCAGACAACAGGGGAGGTCACGGGGTCCGAGGACAAAGAAGAGGGGCACACAAGAGGCGGCTTCCATACATGGGGCTGGCCATGCCTTTGGGCTCACACGTAGCAGAGAAAACAAAAGCTAGGATATGGAAGCATGAATATGTGGACGTTTTAAAGCTCCTACATAGGGACATTCAGGCCAAAGAGGGATCTAAGGAAGAAGAGTGGGAGTTAGCACGTATGCCGAGAGTTACAATCACGATGGATAACTGGACATCAGCCTTTTAAATTTTTGCAAGCATATATTGTGAAAAGTTCCCAGACTGGGCCATAGTGCTTTTTAAGTATATGGATATTATAAGGAAAGCCCAGATGCACTTTGGGGGTTTCGCCTGGCTGAGCTATGACGAAGAATTCATGGCTAGGGTGAGTGTCAATCCCGATAAACCCTGGGGGGACGTAGACCCCGAATTGTGGATGCAGTGGATGGCGTCAGCTCAGTCCACAGCGTCTACACACACTGCAAGTGGCTTGCCGGTGGTTTACAAGCCTTTTCAGCCCTGTCACACTCAAGGGGGGGCAGGTGTGGGTCAGCGGACCCCGGTGTCCACAACAGGAGCATGCTGGAACTTCAATAAAGGTTTCTGTTCCAGGCACCCCTGCAAATTTAAACATGACTGCTCCAAGTGCGGGGGCCGCCATCCTGTCACACAATGTTTTTCCCTCTCCAGCCCAGCAGAGCAATGGAGGGTATCCAAAGGACGAGGCATGCAGGGTGCTACTGTGCCAAAAGGCTCCTACGCCAGTTAGGCTGGAGACTCTTTTGCTCTAGCTACATAGCTACCCAGATAGTGACACGGCTTGTAAGTTAGCGTGGGATTTCCGCAAGGGTTTTCGTGTTGGCTACCAAGGTCCACGTATGAGGAGATGGGCAGACAATTTGTGGTTAGCCAACTAAATGCCACAAGTGGTGCGGGCAAAAGTGGCTAAAGCGGTGTCTCTGGGCAGGATTGCTGGGCCTTTTTATGATTGGCCAAGTGCGGATTTGATGATATCTCCTTTGGGGGTAGTGCCTAAGAAGGCCCCAGGGGAATTTCGCCTGATTCATCATTTGTCCTGGCCGGAGGGTGCCTTTGTTAACGACTTCATTGCACCCGAAGACACTAGGAGGGTTTATGCATCTGTGGATGATGCCATCAGGCTGGTCAGGGGGTGTGGCAAAAGTGCAGAGTTGGCAAAATGCGACATCCAATCTGCTTTCATGCTGCTGCCCATACCCCCGGAGGACTTTGATCTGCTGGGTATGCAATTTGACGGGGCAATTTATGTCGACAGGGTACTTCCTATGGGTTGCACTATTTCATGTGCACTTTTCAAAGCTTTTAGTACGTTCCTACAGTGGGTTTTTGTTAAACAGAGTGGTCATTGGATGGTGATGCACTATTTGGATGATTTCCTCTTTGTAGGGACAGCCACCTCCAGAGCTTGTGGGAGGACGCTGACGGAATTTCAAGAGTTAGCTCAACATGTGGGAGTGCCTTTGGCTCCGGAGAAGACAGAAGGGCCACAATCAGTCTTAACCTTTTTGGGTATAGAACTGGATGCGAACGTCCTGGTTGCCAGATTGCCAGCGCCTAAGGTGGAAGAGATGCTGGAATTCTTGGGCACTGTGCAGGCACTCTGCAAGATTGATCTGCAAACAGCTCAGAAGCTATTGGGCTACCTTAATTTCGCTTGCAGGGTAGTACGGAGAGGTAGTACTTTCTGTAGGCGTTTGGGTTTAGTCATGTCAGGAGCAGTGCTGCCGCATCATAGGATCCGCATCTCAGTGGGTTTGAGAGAGGATATTAGTGTGTGGGAAACATTTTTGGCAGATTTTAATGGTGTGTCCATGTTTTTCAGCAAAGCTGATACAGCTTGAGAAGTACGGATTTTTTCTGATGCAGCAGGCGCCACAGGCTGGGATGGAAGATGGTACGCAGAAACATGGTCCACACAATGGATGGCTGCAGCAGGGGAGGAGCATTGCTTTTCTTGAGTTTTTTCCCACTCTTGGTGGCCTTGGCAGTATGGGGGCATGAGTTGGCCAATAGGACAGTGATTTTCCGGGTTGACAACATGATAGTTGTTGAGCTTTTTAACAGACAGAGAGCGAGGAACCTTAGGGTTTTGCGTTTGTTGCGCCAGTTTATGCTTTGTTGTTTATCTTTAAATGTTATTTTCAAAGGTGCTCACATACCTGGGGTAAACAACGAGATTGCAGATTCCCTGTCTCGTTTACAGTGGCAACGTTTTCACACATTGGCACCAGGAGCGGAGCGGAACAAGACTGCGGTCCAGGCAGATATTTGGGAACCGGGGGCGTGATGATCACTGGGCTGGTAGAGGTGTCTTTAGCGAAATCCACTTGGAGGAGTTACAGGATGGCATGGTTGGATTTTCAGTCCTTTGAGCTGTGTTCGGCAATTTGTGGTTACAAAGAGCTGATGAGCTAGAGTTATGCGCTTTGCGTTTTGTGCTCTTTTTGATCAGGAAGGTCTGTCGCCCGCGACCATTGAGGGCAAATTGGCAGGGGTCTCTTTTTATGGGAAACTATTTTTTGCTTTTGACCCGGCGCAGAATGATTTGTTGGGAAAGATGCTGAAAGGCTGGGGCAGGGTCAGGTCAGGTTCAGGTAGGGCAGCTAGAGAGCCCATTACCTTTGAGTTATTGTTGGAACTTGTGCATGTTTTGCCGGTATGCTGCACTGATGAATACGAGTTGGCTTTGTTTCTTTTTTTGGTGTTTTTCAGGGTGTCTGAATTGTTGGGGGTTGGGAAAGGGGTAGGTGTGAAGGTCAGGGAGGTTTGCCTGCATGGGGATCGTTTGGGGATTTGGCTCAGGGGCTCTAAAATTGATCAGTTAGGGAAAGGGAAATGGATATGGCTGGACAGATGTGGTAATGTGGCTGCTTGCTCGGTGTTGAAATGGCTGAGTTTTTAGGGTGAGAGATGCTTGGCAGGAGCGACTGGAGTTTTTGTGCATAGGTCTGGGGCGAAGCTTATGAGTTTCCAATTGTTACATGTGTTGCGGATGGCCTTGAGGCGGACGGGTCATCACGCTCTTGATTTTGGTACACATTCCTTCAGGATAGGGGCAGCTACTGCTGTGGCAAATTTGGGTTGGGGCTGGGCAAGGATTAGGGCTATAGGTAGATGGAAGTCTAGATGCTGCGAGTGCTCTGTGAGGCCGTAGAAAGGTTTGTTGTTGTTTCCCTGCTGGCTAGTACGTTTAACACGTGTTTCTGCGTGGGGGTTTAAATCTGGAGACCACCGTTACAGTTCTTTTTCTTTGCAGGGTGCCTGTCTGGCCCACAGAAGAACAAGATGGTCACATGGCTGGTCGGCCATTCCTTTATCCACTGGGCGGCGAAGTTTGCCGAAAAACAAATTTACGGACGGTCTTTGGTACTCCCTAGCAGTCAACATGAAGTTTTCTGGTGGGGCAAAAGCGGCATGAGGTGGTGAAGTCTACTTCAGTTTATTACTTCTAGCTTGCCGAACTGGGGTTGTCCTGATTTGCTGTTGATTCATCTGGGGGAAAATGATCTGGTGAAACTGTCAGGGCTCACACTACTGCAACACATGCAGAGAGACATGGAACTCCTCAAACAGAGGTTGCACGGTACCTGCTTGGTCTGGACTGAGTTTGGGCCTCGACGAGTATGGAGAGGGGCAGTCAAGCATGGAGCGGGCTCACAAGAAGCTGAATCGGGCTATGAGGGTGTTCTGTTGGTCACATGGCATAAAAGTTTTAAAACACGAGGACATCAAGGAGCAAGATGAGGCACTTTTCAGGGCAGACGGAATGCATTTGTCACAGTTGGGGAACGCATATTATCTGACAGATTTGAGGTTATTGGTGGGGGATTTGTGGGGGGAAAAGATGTGGCTCAGAGAGCAGGCATAGAAGCAGTAAGGTTGCAGTAGTGTGTTTTTTCCCCTTTTTAGTGGGGCAGCAAAACAGCAAGTGGGTTTATGCTGGATGGCAGTAGATGGGGGAGGGTGGAGAGTCAGTTGCGGGCTTGGCCACCCTTCCAGGGGAAAAAAGAAGCAGGTGAAGGATCAGAGTGTGGGTGATGCACCAAGCAAGTAGGGCATGAAAGGGAAAGGGGAGTGTCTAGTGGAGTGGAAGCAAAAAATGCGGGTTTTTGGAGTGAAAAGATGAGCAAGGTAATCTTAAAGGGTGGGCTCTGTTAAAGTTGGGGTTTACACGTTGAAAGTTAAAGCATGTATTATTATTACAATCCTGTTCTTAATAAATGACCTTTTACACTGAATGATTGGTGTCGCTGAAGTATATCCCTCCTTGACTGTGTGCTGCTTTCTGCACCACCCATACCAAGTGGGAAACACATTAAAGCATAACCTTTGTACAGGGGCTTCTTCTTGTACAAAAACTAAGCTTACCACAATGCAGACACCTTTGCACTATGGCCCAAGAGTGTCTGCATTAGTGCATGGCAGCCAAAAGTGCACCAGCGCTGGGAGAGATTGGAACAGCACTGCATCTTATTAGATATGGCGCTGTTCTGCTCTCCCCCATTCACACACCAGAGTTCAGCAACTTCACTTGCTGCACTTCATGATTTCTCAGTAAATCTACATCTTGACTTATTTATAAATCTCTCCGTTCACATCCACATTTGCTATGTATGTAAATCAGTCACTATCATCGAAGAAGAATTCTTCACTCATCTAATTTGTCGCTAGTGCATGCTCCAAGGTTCTTCAAAACGTCAATCAAAGAACAATCTTCTCCTATTTAGCTCCTATAGGTTGAAATGCCCTTCCTCTAGAACTAAGGGTGACATTCTAAAAAAAAGCAGAAAGCTCTGCTATTCAAATAATCATATTTTTTGTGTTGCCCTTCCATGATATAGTACTAATAGACCCTCAGATGTAAGTGTGCTTAAGAAATCAAATTAACATAACATAGCATAAAATAACACAGCATAAAATAACAACGCCTTGCTGTCAGATTGCAAATTGAGTAGCAGAGCGTTGTGGAGCAAAAAGGAACTAGAGGATTTTAGAGCTGGAGCCAGAGAGTTGAAATGCAGGATCTAGAGGGTCATGGAGCACGATCGAGAGTAATGAGCAGAATCCAGAAGGTAACTGTCAGCAGCAGCAGCCCCAGTGGACAAGCGTCCGAGGCTGCAGGAGAAGGGCTGGTGCCTCCCTCCACCACTGGCAGCACCAGCACCTGCACCAGCACTACCACCAGTTTGCAGCCATAGCTGCCGCCGGATGGAGTCTAGCCCTGTCTCCATGGACTATCTTGCAACCTGGTCCCTGCAAATCTCGTGCCTCAGACACCCGGGTGAGGGACTGGGAACTGCCACACACCAAGTGTTGCATTACTGGCCACAAAGCCCCCTCCAGAACCAGTGGAGATATGCATCCACTCACCCTATCCTTGGCAGGATGAAGCACACTGGGCACACAGCCCCCTCCAGAACCAGTGGAAGAAGGCATCCACTCACCCTATCCTTGGCAGGATGAAGCACACTGGGCACACATCCTCCTCCAGAACCAGTGGAAGAAGGCATCCACTCACACTATCATTGGCTGGATGAAGCACACTGGGCACAATGCCCCCTCCAGAACCAGTGGAAGAAGGCATCCACTCACACTATCCTTGGCATGATGAAGCACACTGGGCACAAACTCCTCTCCAGAATCAGTGGAAGAAGGCATACACTCACCCTATCCTTGGCAGGGTGAAGCACACTGGGCACAAAGCCCCCCCCTGAACCAGTGGAAGAAGGCATCCACTTGAGAGACTGTGGCTTTGCACTCCCCAGGACCAAGCAGTGGGCAAACCACCCACTTGAGAGACTGTGGCCTTGCACTCCCCAGGACATCGCTGTGGGCATGGAGCCCCCTCGAGGAGCAGTGGCATTATTCCATCTTCCGGCTGAGGTGCCCCCCCTTCCTGTCCCCCTGACATGCCTGTGTGTTTTCGACCTCATGCCCCTGCAGTGTTCTCTCCGTAATGAGGCAGGAGTCAAGTGTGGGTTCGGCCTATGAGTTTTGGCCCAGTGGCCGACGGACATTTTGATTGGCAAATGTACATATTGTGGGGGTCATTCTGACCCCGGCGGGCGGCGGTCGCCGCCCGCCTGGCGGGAATCGCCATTTGGCCGCCCCGCGGTCAAAAGACCGCTGGGGCCATTCCGACCTTCCCGCTGGGCCGGCGGGAAGGCGGCCTGCAACACTGAAGCCGGCTCCGAATGGAGCTGGCGATGTTGCAGGTGTGCGACGGGTGCAGTTGCACCCGTCGCGCTTTTCACTGTCTGCTAGGCAGACAGTGAAAAGCAGGCTGGGGCCTTGTTAGGGGGCCCCTGCACTGCCCATGCCAGTGGCATGGGCAGTGCAGGGGCCCCCAGGACACCCGTTCCCGCCAGCCTCTTCCTGGCGGTGTAAACCACCAGAAACAGGCTGGCGGGAAGGGGGTCGGAATCCCCAGGGCAGCGCTGCTTGCAGCGCTGCCCTGGAGGATTCTCCCAGCCGGGGGAAATCCGGCGGGAAACCGCCGGACCCGGCTGGGCGACCGCGGCTTTACCGCCGCGGTCAGAATGACGAATGAAGCACCGCCAGCCTGTTGGCAGTGCTTCCGTCATTCGCGACCCTGGCGGTCTATGACCGCCAGGGTCAGAATGAGGGCCTGTATATTTTAGAAAATACAGTTTTTCAAATTATTACGTATATCTGATTATTTCAAATATATCACTGATTTGACTCTATTCCTTTTGGCCTTGCGTTCTTCCAGGGGGTTACGGGGTGTAAATGTAATGTTGCTGCATGTGTTTGTGTGTATGGTGTTGTGGGTGAGGGTGGGGGTGTTGCATGTTGCGTGTGTGTGTGTGTCTCTCCATCCCCCCTCCCCTGTGTACTAGGTGCAGTACTTACCGTGGTCATCGCCGCCGCCGTTCGTACTCCTGGTAGATGAGGAGGTAGACTAGCATGGGCAGGACCTGCAGCTCGGGCTCCATGGTGTCCTGGTTCTTCGTTGAGTGTCGAGAGGTGAGTGGTTTTCCTTCCAAGTCCTGTTTCCGCCGTGCTTTTGATGGCGTTGGTACCGCCCTGGAAAAACTGGCAGATGGGCGTGTTGTGATGGGGTGGGTGGTACATTGACTTCCGCCTGTCTGTTGGCGGTTACCGCCGTGGTGTTTGTTGTTACAGCGGTAGTGGTCAGTGTGTTAAAGAGGCTGTCTGTGTTGGCGGTTTCCACCGTGGTCGTGATCCAATTTTTTTTTACCACCGGCCTCTTGGCGGTATTACCGCCACTGTAACACCGACCACCAGTGTTGTAACGAGGGCCTTAATTTTCTAAAATTAGAGGTAGGGACATTTAGAGGGTTAGCTTGAAACAAGTACAGAAACTTTGAGAGTGCCACCACTTTAATATTAATACAGTGTTCAACTAAACTTATGAGGAGTGGATGCTATTTCCACAACAAGGTGACGGATCGCAGTAAAAGTTCTTCATAATTTAGTCAGACGATATCCTGTACTTGGCTTGAGATTTAACATTTTTTATTCCAGGGTTTACAGCTACTTTCCTGAACCTAGATTCTTATTTGCCACTCTCGCAAATAGCCACAATCTGAGTTTTTCACGTAGAACGTTTACAACCACAGACCTTGCAGAAATCCATTTCTTCAGTCTCAATTAATTTAACCTCTTTCTCTACAGCTGAGGAGTAGATCGCAACATCATTGGCATAGGTGATGATCTTAGTTGCATACACATTGGAAATAATTTGTCTAATACCCTTATTGTTCTATAAGGCTCAAGATAAATAGAAAACAACAAAAAAGATATTGGGCAGCCCTGTGGGGTCCCACAGATAGGAATAGGAAAGCAGAGTAACTCCTATTCAGTATGACTCTAGGTCCAGGGTCGTTATAAAGTATTTACAAAAGTTCTGACCAAACCTCATCTTTCTCACAATTGACCATAAAAATGCCCAGGAGTCCCTGTCAAAAACCTTCTGGGTGTCTAAAAGGATCATACCAGACCGACTGGCCAAAAACTTAGCAGCATCAAACAAGGATACTGTAGTATTAATATGTGTAGTAGTGTCTCACAAGGCATTAAACTTGTGTTGTTGGGAACATTGCAAAGTCTCAATAATAGAGACAAGGGGGTTATCCAAAACTTTTGAATAAATCTTGATGTCAGCATTGAAATGACATATAGGCCAATATGATACCCTCTTGTCCGCTGCCTTCTCTTTTTTCAAAAAGATAACTATATTGACAGAGTACTAAGCAGTGGTCATCTCTAGCCCATAAGCAAAGCCTGAGGTCAATTGGCTAAAAAATGGGGGCAAGAAGATGAACAAACGTTTTAGGAAATTCAGCACGTATACAATCATCACCAGATGCTTTACCATTGGCTAAGGAAAACATTGCTTGTTTATCTTCTTCAACAGAGATCTCTTGGTCTACCTAGCTAGCATGTATATCATCAAGCTGCCTTGACTGAGTTTTACCCAGATAAACTTCTATATCTGCATAAAATACACCGAACATTTTCTTCAGAAGCTAGCTCTTGATAAAAATCTTTCAATTATTTCAATATATCTTCAAGGTGAGATACAGATTGGCGGTTACTACCCTAGAGAACAGATATAGTGAATTTGTTGATTCTATAAGTAAACAGAATGTATTAACTTCAATCGTGGCTTGCGCGGGTTACAGGGGCGGGGCAGTACACAGGTGCTCGCATGGAGGGAAGCGGGGGCATAATAATAAAAATATTTTTAACAATTTAAAAAAACTTACTTCTGCACCGCGCCGCTGATCCTCCATCTCCTCAGCAGCAGGAATGCACAGGCTCTCAACCTGCCCTGCAGCCAGTCCTGACACTGCTCAGAGCAGTGTTAGGATTGGCTGGGAGCACCCAGCCAGGGCGCTTCAAGGCAGACTGGGAGCCTGTGTCTTTTCCCTCCAGCCTGGCAACACAGTGCCAATTGTTCGTAATCTAATCTTTTTTATGTCCTACAGGCAGCCACAGCTTTCTCCTTGAGTGTTCGACTGATTTGACTCCTATGTGTCACAAGGCACAGATTCAACTATCTTTTTCTATCTTTTCCGTATTCTGAATTTAGATTATTCTGGCATGCTTTCTTTTAAGAGATATTAATTTAAGCACTACCTCTTTCTCCTTATTTCCTGCAGTCCTATTTTTTTTCTGCCATAAATTGAGCAGTCACAAGTAGGCTTCCAGGGCATCCAAGACTATATTAAGAGGGGCTGTGCCAATATTAAGAGAAAGAAAATCTTGAATGACCAAGAATATCCAACTTTTTCACTCCAGTTCTAATAGCAAGGATCGCTCAAAGGTCCATTGACCGCTCCCTTTTTTGTGGGGTTATCTTTTATGTCAAGCAATAGTGGATTGTGATCAGATGTAATCTTAAAGCAAATATTAATGGGTATCTTGGTCAGAAACGGGGATATAGCCAAGGCAAGATCCACACGAGAATAATGTTTATGAACTATGGAGCAGTGAGTGTATCCCAGGTCAGTACCTTTGGCAGTCCACCATACATCCCAGAGAGCATGTACCTGCATGAGTTTTAGTTTTGCTTCCCTGAATTTAGGTATGTATGTGTGGTGATTTTTAGAGTCAGCTGTATAATTCATTACATAACTAAAATCAACAGCCATGATTAGTAACCTAGCCCAAGCAACAAGCTTCATTGCTAAAGTATCAAACATCTGGAGGTCATCACTATTGGACCACCATGATTTAGAGTCAAATTCAAGGTTATTCAGATGCTTTGAAAATTTGGGGGGAGTGGCGCAAGAATTATGGACTTGTGATGATGAACTTTTATAATGAATTTTGGAAGCACTGTTTTTCCCTGACAGTTTTCATGACTGTAACTCTGAGTTGGGTTGGCAAAGGCTTGAGGATCATTTGCCATTAAAAAACATAAAGGGCCATATTTATACTTTTCGACGCAAAACTGCATCGGTGCTGTTTTGCGTCAAAAATAATACCGCGGCTAATGCCATTTTGTGCGCAGTGCGGGCGTCAAATTTATACTTTGACGCACGGCGGCGCAAACCACAGGTGGGATTCATTTATTTTGACGCACACCGCAGCGTCAAGTCGTAAAGCAAAACAACGTTAACGCAGCAGAAATGACTGTGGGTCGATTTACGACCCCGCAAACCGGATATGCAGCGTTTTTTGACGAAATAGCATCTAAAAACCCTGCGAACACTGCCATTTCAGCAGAGGAGAGCCAAAATGTATCCCAGATGCCACTACAGACCCCAGGAAGATGACAACAGACCAGGAACCAGCCAGGAGGATCCACACAAGAACCAGGACACTTTTAAGAAGAAAATAAAGTGTTGCTTCAGTGCAGAGGAACAGGAAATTCTGGTTAAAGAGGTGACGGAACACCAGCACCAACTGTTTGTCACCTCTAAATTGCCAATTAGTAGGAGAGAGGCTATATGGCAACAAATTGTCGACAAGATCAACAGTGTGGCAGAAGTACGCAGAACAGTCATCGAGTGCAAGAAACGCTGGCATGCCTGCAAGCGCAGGACCAAGGAAAAGATGGCCAGGAAGGCCGCACTGCAGACTGGAGGTGGGAGTCCAGCACACCAGGAGGCCCTGGACCACATGGAGGAGATGGTGGCAGCCGCCATCCCTGAGGAGATCGTCACAGGGATTCAAGGACAGGACAGCGCAGACTATCAGGAGACAACGCACATGCAGGGTAAGTCGCATGGGGAATTAAAATGCACTAATGTTAACTGCCAGCGGGGGGGAATACCTACTACACAATGCATGTAAGTCATCATATACATGGAGTGGCATGGGTAAAGGGGCACGCCACGGTGGCATGGCCTGCACAGACAGAAGCTGGGGCACACCATTACACTACACCAACAACAGTCCCATGGGGCATGCTGCCATGCCAACGATGGAGCAAAGGGAAAGCCACGCCAGGAGGGAAGGGCACAACGTCAAACTGACATCCCGGCACACGTCAGCCACCATACCCCCTACATTAAATAGGGCCCTATTAACAACCACTAGCCATACCGACAACTGGAATGTAACTGCGACAACAGTTGCCACTACCACCTCCACTCTGTGTGCAGCTCAAGTAGCCAATGGCAGTAACCTCACCATGGATCATACACACCTAAATTAGAGGGTTGAGGATGACAACTTCAACAATCCCCTGAAAAAAGACAAAGGCCCCAGTACTGTCAAATGTCAATGCCCATAGTTGTTGCAAACATCAGCCAATGTCAACAACAATAGGAGCTACACAGCACTAAGGACATACCCAGGCTGCATATGTCAGGGTCCATCCCGTGCCTGGGTCACAATGTAACATCCCAAATGTCATACTGCTCAGACAGCAGCATTAAGGGGGAGGACACATGTAACTGGTCACTGAAATACACCTGCACAGTCAGAGGAGGAAATAGGACACTGCTACGATTATCAGGGCAATCCAATGTGCCACACATTCCCAACATCAGCTGTACACATTACCAATGGCAACATCCATATTGTACCATAACATTGCTATGCATAGGATATGCTACATGTCAACTACATTTAAGTGGATGTGAAAGATCAGAGACTGGGGCAGGTCCAGATTGTCAAGTGTCCTGCCAGTGCCATCAGAACACCCACAGCCAGTGAAAGGTCTCGCCATGAGAATGGATGTAGATGGAGGGTTGAGTAGGACAAGAAGGTGGCAATTCACTATTTGGCCTAAAACAAGACTAGAGGAGATGATGCAGAGAAGTCCAATAACTTAATACTATACATGTGACATGCAGGTGGGCCATAGGCCTGGGAGAATGCCCATCTGAAAGACTGGAGCAATAAACACGAAACAAGATCACAATGTGAATTCATCACAAGGCAGGCATGTCACATCACTAATGCCACAACACAGACACACTAATTGTACCCCGTTTCATTGCAGAGGAAGATGGATCTCCTGCGGATATGCCTGTCCCAGAATACCCTGATGACATGGATGATGAGCTGATAAACATTCCCCAGGAGACCATCCAAGAGGTCCTTGGAACCCTCCAGACCCCACTGTAGTGTGGTTAGTTTTACGTATCCTTTGCGCATTAGCTTCAGGCTTTAGGCCTTTGCGCACTTTGCCCTGGATGTGTTTTATTCATTTGCTGGCAGCTTAGAGCCTCTGTGCACTTTGCTCTAAATGCTTTTTATTAGGCTTCGTACTGTTATTTTTCAAATAGCCAGTTCTACGGTGTTGTTTTTTTATTCATATCACACTGTTTTGCCTACTTCAGCACTGGAGTTCTCCATAACATATTCACTCTGTGCTTCAGTCAAGGATACAGTCTGGTACATTGCCGATAGACGTGGTAGGAGTTTAGATTTGGCATTCCTGCGTAGGGACATTTTGTGATCACGATGACATGTTAGTTATAAAATCACTTCCTTGTCCCAATACACGCAAGAGGGAGATTCCGACCAGGGAACCACAACTAGACGCTGACTGCCTCGTTGCAGATGCTGAACCAGATCACAGGCCTTTGCTCAGGTATGAGGGCTGATGTCTCTCCAGTGATTCGGAAAGGCAAGCTAGAAGCTTAACATGCTGTGCTCTAAATAGAACAAGCAGAGGGAGAGTAGAAACTGTTAGGCACTATGATAGCTTTGTTCTTATGTTTTACTCTCCTGGTGACTATTTCAATCCTACTGTGTTGTATTGTTCTGGTTATTGCGGCTCACGCCTTATTATCTCAAATACAGTCATTTTATTAAAACATTATATAAAACGTATACTGTCTTTGTCATTTGTATATGAGATCATATTGTAAATGAGAGAGTTGGTTTGGATCTGAGTGACCACAACTTCCCTGAGAAGTTCCAAAGATGTCATGCGCTCGGCTGCCTAATCATTTCTTCCCCGTTGGAGAAATGAGGCACTGCTAGTTAGCCGGAGCAAAAAACGGATTTAGGGTGACAGAGTTCCTTACACGTGGGTCAGACTCAGTCCCCCACACCGTTATCGATCCTGCTGCCTAGAAATCCAGTAGTCTCATTTAGGATAATGAGAGCCCACGCGACATGGCGCCCAACGTGGGGCCTGGTTCTAATATTTAGGTCCGACTGACTCTCTCAGTCTCATATATATTTTGACTCCTCGGTTCCGTACGCGGAGACGTCCGTGGGGCTGAGGGTTTCCGCCACCACGGGATAGGTACATCCTATTGCTTAGTGGTTGGTTGTTCAAGCTTGAACTTTGAAAGGAAAAACCCCGATATTGGTGTGCCTTCTCTGACCTAGAGCTATTATTTTTTTTAACAAATGGCGAATCCTAATGTAGTGAATATAGCAATCAATATGCGTCACCCGCTCACAGGACATCTGGTAGCACATGGACTGACGGTCCAGGGGGGTCCGGTCACTTTTGTGGTGGACGCCCATGCAGCCTATAGAACAGAACTTTTTTATTCTTGGGTCGTATTTCCGGCAGTTGATGGGGGTACAAATACTTTTCACGAATACACTGTTGCGGATGTCCCTGGACAGTACAGGGCTTACGCATACTTTGAGATACCTTTATCTTATCAAGAACACCATAATTGGCTTGATGGCACCCTCCCACACACAGTAGCACAAGTTAGCTTAGGTCCACTAAGTAATGATGGTCCTACCTGGCCTTTATTGGCTACATATACACCTCATCCTGCGGCTGCTCAGTTGCCAGTGGTTGAAGTTCGTCGTTTATATACAGACTTAACGGCTACATATAGACGATTAGTTCAGTTTGTAATGCAGACCTTAAATACTAATGCAGTGCGTGCTGCTCCGGCGCACCCACAAGCAGTGGTTCCAGGTATTAATCCAGCCACTGTACACTCAGTTATGGGTAAAGTACCGGCTAAACGTGAGGAGACTCCATTTTGGCTGGCACAAAAAAATAATAAGCTGGAAGCAGTATTTCCCCATACGGGACCTCAGGATAAACATAGAATATTGACGATGTGTTTGCCTTATGGCATGGTTCCTCCGGTGGACCTTTGTAATACCTGGGGCACGGTGTTTGCCGCGCTCTACACTACAGCACACGGTACACCGACATTAGCTAATTTACCGGAAGTGCTTGAACAAATTCAAGATGAATATGGGGCTGCCCCTGCCTTAGATTTGGGCATGCAGTTAATGGGCAATTTTGTTTCGGTTTTTTCTATTATTTTGAGTAATCTCAAGGGAGAGGCAGTAGCGCTAGCAGTGCGAATGCGTCTTCGGGATGTTCCGCAGATTGATCAGGAGCGGGAACTTCCGAGAATAATAGCAGAAACATATTCCAGTATTGGTAGCGATAGCCTAGGGACTAGACCACAAAAACCCAATTACAGGGTAAAAATAATAAAGATAATGCTAAACAGCAGCAACCTGAGGGTACTAAAAAGCACTGGGAAAAGAAACAGCAAACACCTAAGAAAGATGGGGGACACTCTCCGCAACCGGAGACCCCACAGAATAAGTATAATCTCAGGAATAGGGATAATTTGAAGACGCCTGATAGATATCAGTATACTGATACACGCCAATCTCGTTCCTTTCAGGACTCCTCAGAGAAGAGAAGTGAGAGAGGTGGGCGGTCAGAGCGGAGGATCGAGTACGTGAAACCGAGACAGGATTCACAACGCTCAACGGAGGTTTCTATTAAACAAGAAGAGAAACCGCTGCAACAGAAACAGCAATTTAAGAAGAAGAAAGTGGCAGCAGACTCAGTTAGACATGCCGCTCAAGAAGAGAGTTCTCTTGACAAACAAGACATGGGCGTTAGCACTGTTAGACAGCGCGGCAGAGGTCACAATAGTTTGCCGGAGTCTTCTAGAGCATCTGGAGGTGAAAGCAACTGATGACTTCATACAAGTCGAAACGGCGGATATGTGTGTCTCTGATCCTGATAGGGTTTATCAAGTGACTCTACGATTAGAAGGGGACATTGACCGCATTGTACACGCCATCTTTTGGGACCATGTGGTAAAATCATATGGTGTTCTGCTGGCCGAACAGGATTGGCCACCTGACTTTGTTCGCGACTGTCCGGTTGGGGAGGAGGTTATTACACCTTCCTTCTCACCACTTGTTCCGAGAGAACTAGCGGAGTCCTATAGTAAAACATGCGCTCTAGCACAGGCTCCCGCCCTATATAGAAATAACGTGGGGTGGGATAGACAATCACCTTATCATGTAATTCCAATAAACGGCGAACCTCAGCCACAGCCGCAGTATCCTATCAAATTTGAGGCAAGGGCATCGGTTAGGAAAATTCTTACACAATTGGAGTACCAGGGTGTAATTGAGCCCTGTGTCTCGCCGATGAATAATCCCTTATTTCCGGTTGCTAAACCGGACCATTCATATAGGATAGTGGTGGATTACAGACATTTGAATAGTCATACACGCACATATGCAATACAGAATTCACATAGCGCAGCGCTTATGAATAATATAGTACGTAAGAAATACAAAACAACGTTAGATATCTCGAATGGATTTTTCTGCCAAAATATAGCGCCCGAAAGTCGGGACTATACCAGTTTTAGTGCGTTTGGCTCTCAGAAAAAGTTTTGTCGTTTGCCTCAGGGGTATAAGAATAGCCCAGGACTGTTTTCGGCTCGTGTGACTGAAATGCTACACGAGTTGGACCCTGAAGCGTTATCATATGTTGATGACATATATCTGACAGACGATGAGATTCTGCAACATCTAAGGCGTGTATCGCGCATTGTTGTGGGTTTTGCTGATATTGGCTATAAGTTTAATTTTAAGAAATCAAAGATTGCCTTCCTCAGCGTCATTTTCCTGGGATATGAGATGTCGAGTGAGGGCAAGAGCTTAGCGCCACATTTTTTGGAGAAATGTGCTTTATTGCAGCCTCCTAATACGGTTCGGAAGCTCCAGTCATTGTTGGGGTTTCTGAATTTTGGCAGAACTTACATTCCTGATTATGCTACGCATATAAAACCCTTATACGAATTGATTCGCCCGAATTTTTCGAGTAGATTTTGGACGATTGAGCATACACACATACTACGAGAGTTACAGACTGATCTCTTAGCAGTTAAACACTTACACACACAGGACAATAAGACACATTTAGTCATCAGGGTGATACCTGGGGCTGTTGGGTTTACGTATGTCACCTTTAATGAGGGTGAGACAGTCCCGATTGCATACAAGTCCCACTTGTATTCTGCTGCAGAACAACGGTTTGCACAGACTGAGAAAATACTCACCGCAGTAGCGATGGCTGTGATTAAAGAAAGACCGCTTGCCCAGGGCCAACGCATCATTGTCGTTTCCCCGATTCCGGCCTTAGAGGCTGTTACAAAAGCGAGTGTTCCTTATTCGAAAGCTTTACACCCACGATGGATACAATGGGCTACGTCTTTGACAGCCACTGATGTAGATTACATATTTGACCCTAAACTGCAGACTCAAGAATTTCTTCAATATGAAATGGAGTACCCTGTTCCTGCTGGTACGTTGCCTATTGACCAATATCAGGTGGTCATGTATACCGATGGCTCTGCGCAACCAGCGGTTGGGACTAAACAACAGTATTCTGCTGCATGTGCGGTGGTGAGCGGCACTATGGAGGGGGAAGTGTTCTGCCCCCGACATACTTACACTAAAACCTTGGGGGATTGCACGGCACAGCTGGCTGAGCTCAAAGCTCTATTGTTAGCGTTGGAGCACGCGGATCCGGCGATTTTGACCTTGCTGGTCTGTGACTCCTACTACTGTGTTCAGTCTTTCAATGAATATCTGCACTATTGGAAGTTGAATGGGTTCAGAGATTCTAAAGGCAACACCATTAAACATAAATTGTTGTGGGGTAAGGTTGCGAATCTGAAAGAAACGCTTCCTAAGGTCCATGTTGTGCATACACTTGGACACCAGCGCGTTGGAATACACGTTACTGGGAATACTTTGGCTGATGAAGCCGCAAAGTCGCCAGTGGCTGTCGCCACTGTGGCCGCAGTGACTCGTTCGAGTTCCAAACCAGACACAGAGATTTCAGCTGCCATAAAAGCTACGGCTGATGGCACGCCATTTCCTAAAGGATTTCCTTCTAAATATGGTTGCTGCTTGAGTAGTGCGCTAAATGCTGTTGTTAATATTCCAGGCATTGGTGTACGTGAACTACCCAATAAAATTGAGAGACCTCGATTAATTTCTGCAGCACATGAGGGAGTGGCATCTGCACATGCTGGTGTGGCTGCCACGATTTCACTTTTACAGGCTCGTTACTGGTGGCCTGGTCTCTATAAAGAGACAAAGCAGTATGTCCTTTGTTGTGACGTTTGTCAACAAATTAAAGCTTTGTCGGCTAGACGCCCGCAGCAGACGCCCCTTCTGATTTCAAATAAACCTTTACAGTGTGTGTACTTGGATCATTGTGGTCCACTGACACCAGATAGTGCATACAAATATATATTGGTTGCTGTAGATTCGTGGCCCAGATTTGTGTGGGTATGGCCACAACGCTCGGCTGACGCTCGAACTGTTATTAAAGATTTGCGCATCTTTGTCGATACATTTGCAGTTGCGGCTTTTCATTCGGACCAGAACCCTGCTTTTGCCTCTAAGGCATTCAGGGACACCATGACTTCGTTGGGGGTCCGACTCCAATTCTCGTCTCCATTTCATCCCGAGGGAAATTCTGTAGTGGAGCGTTTAAATCGTGTTTAAAGCAATCCTTAACGGCCAGAGTTATAGGTACGGGTCGTGGTTGGCTAGCCCACCTGTATGGAGTACAGAGAGCACTTAATAACTTGCCTAGAAGGTCACTGGGGGGTCGTACTTCATATGAGTGCCTGTTTGTAACACAAATGTATGTTCCTGATCTAGATGGTCCTGGTGTGGAGGCGGCGGATACGCCCTTTGACATAAATGATCGTGTCACTGTTTTGCAGGATTTACAACAATTCCGTGAAGATAACTCTTCTGCAAGTGCTGCCTCCTCAGGAATTAAGGATGAGCCAGTAACTCCTACTGGTTGGATACCCAGGATTGGGGATCTAGTGCGTGAAAAGGTCGCAGTAAAGAAAGAATTTGGTCCTTCTTATCGAGCACCTGTCCCTGTGTTAGGGGTTAGCGGCACGAGAACTGTGATTTTACCGCCGCTGCAAGGGGCCAAAGGAAATCGCTTTGTTTCAATTGATAATGTCAAGTTACAACATGTGGCCGATTCTGCACAGCAGACCAAGAGGGTCACCCAGTAGTTCCGGAATCCCTCTCACTACTGGGGAAGAAGTCCCGCTGCAGGTGATTTCCACCGACGCTGTTTCCTCTCCGAGCTTGGGGAGGGTGGATGATGATCTTGCGATTGTTCCACAGACGACGATTAATATGGAATCTTTTGATCAAGTTGCTGTACGTTCTACTGATGTTTCTGAACATGTGGTTTATAGCGTGCCTAGGCGAGAGCCTCCATCTGCTTCTTTGTTCACAATTGCACCTTTTGCTAGAACTGCCTCTGGCTGCTTCAACGACGCTGATGATGCAGTGTCCAGCTCCTCGTCCTCGATATCTTCTGTCCGAGGTCCACGTAAGCTGCTGGGTTGGCTTAAACGCACATATTTTGTTTTTCCTTGGAACTATTTGTGGCTTTTTATGGCTGTAATGACTCTTTTTTTATGGTTGGGATTTGTGGTTACTTTTTTTCTAGTAATACATGGTCATTTTCTTCCTGATCGATCTGACATTGAGCACGTGGAGACTGTGTTAAAACCGCATTTTTCGTCTCATATGGTTCGAAGAGACTTGTCCAATGTAAACATTTCTGCAATACCCATTCCGGATGGGATTGTGTGGGATAAAGTAATGTTTGATATATATGGTCCCACTGAATTGATTCAAATACTGTATGTCCTCAAGTTATCAATGAATGATATTGTTATACCAGGCATTGTTTCTGATGATTGGGATGTGAAGACAGTAGATTCTATGCTAACAGATTTGCAATATTATACTGTCTATGACGATGAAGATGCTTACCAATTTAGAGATAATCATGGTGACATGTTTTGCTACAACTATTATGGACACCACTTTATTCATAAAGCTAGTAGCCCTAAGTCCATATTTAATTATGTGCAATGGGAACATTGCTCGACTCCTCCACAAGGGAGTTCGAAAACGTATTATGATAAATTTGCATATTTTTCTGGGCATAATCAACGAAATGCTAGGTCTTACTATTTTAAAGTTACTCCGTATTCTAATAAGAAAATTTTATTGACCGATACTAAATTACTGTATTCAAATTTGTTTGTATCTAAACTTTCGGTCGAGGGGTATGAATACTGGTTTAAGACTGTTGACTTGAAAAGTGTTTGGGGTACGAAAAATTGGCAGATGCAAGGCAGGGACACATTATTTAGAGCATGTATTATCCCTGTGCAGATGATTTTCCTCAATTACACAGTACAACAGACTAGCTGTTTGGGCTTGGCGACAATTAGAGAGTTAAATTTGCCTAGTATACCTGTCCCTTCCAAATTAAACAACTGGCAGCACTATGTGAATGCTACTTTTAGTGAATTTACACATTGGGTCCAGAATGGTACGCTTAACACTTCATCGATACATGCGGGTGGTTATTATGGCCTATAGACACTAATAAGTGTCATCAACGTTTTGTCACCTCTTCAGGGGGGTTCAGGACTAGTAGGGCAGACCCTCGTTACATTTCACCAGAACATGCTGATATTATAACTACATACAGCGTGGGGAAGCTTTGTCAGCAATGGTTGAAGTCATCCACGCTGGATGCAGTTAAGTCACATCTCACGTTACTGTCTAATGATACTGATTTACAAGATTTTTTGTCAGGTCCCAAGGTACCACAGAAGAAAAGGTTCTTATACGAAGTTTATAATGAGATTTGGAAGCTTTCACAACAGGAGGCTGCAGCCCGGTTGAGGCAGATTGACCAGGAAAACCTGATGCAGACTTTGGCCCTCATTACGAGCCTGGCGGTCTGTGACCGCCAGGCTCGCGGTTGGCGGGAGCACCGGCGACAGCCCGGCGGTGCCCCGCAGGGCATTCTGACCGCGGCGCTTTGGCCGCGGTCAGTGCAGGAAAACCGGCGGTCTCCCGCCGGTTTTCCGCTGCCCGTTGGAATCCTCCAAGGATTCCGACCCCTCCTACCGCCATCCAGTTCCCGGCGGTCCGCCCGCCGGGAACCGGATGGCGGTAGGGGGGGTCGCGGGGCCCCCGTAAGAGGGCCCCTAAATGTATTTCACTGTCTGCTGCGCAGACAGTGAAATACGCGACGGGTGCAACTGCACCCGTCGCACAGCTTCCACTCCGCCGGCTCGATTCCGAGCCGGCTTCATCGTGGAAGCCTCTTTCCCGCTGGGCTGGCGGGCGGCCTGAAGGCGGCCGCCCGCCAGCCCAGCGGGAATGTCAGAATTACCGCCGCGGTCTTTCGACCGCGGAACGGTAACCTGACGCCGGGACTTTGGCGGGCGGCCTCCGCCGCCCGCCAAGGTCAGAATGAGGGCCTTTGTCTGTTGTTGATAATGGCATGCATACCCTTTCTGACCGTGTTTACACGATTGACAGTATTGTTTCCTCTGCTATTGACATTATTAAATCGGACATGTCTTCTTTATATCATGGGCAGAGTCAGACGCGGTCCATCATGCAGCTGGGTTGGACTCTTCAGACCTTGAAGGCAGGTCGCGTTCCATGGCAGCACATTCTTGCCAGAGAGATCTCTGTCTCCTTTAATTTGACTCGTCAACAACAGCTGATGGCTAAAAAGGAAGCGACATATGTTATGTTGAATATTGAGAAATTGGAGAAACTGCCTTTCACTGTGGCTGAGATTCCGTCAGCTGAGTGGTTGATTCATGGGGTTATTAATTTGCCTATCTCCACTCTGCAATTTACTTCTTGTTTGAAGCACATTCCGGTGGGTAGATATGAACTATTGGGAGACAGTTACATGCACGAGGTGTGGGAGCTTCCCTTTCAATACAGATGTGTTAATGGTTTGAGGGAGGTTTTTCTTAGCGGTAGCGAATGCGAAGCTTCTGTCAGCCATTCCATGGTTTGTAAACAGCTGTCCTTGCACGGGGCGTGTAACGCTTCGATTGCTAACTTAGCTTGTTATCTGAAGGGAGTTCCAGTCCCGGTTATTAAAAACACTTTCCAGGTGCTTTCTAACGGCAGTTGCATTGTTCTTAACAGCGAACGCTGCTGTGGCATGCGTGCCGGAATAGTTTATGTTGTCGTTGTCAACAAGGCCGTTACGTGCTGCGGGAATGTGTTATTTCCCCCCACTCAAATTAGGGAGGTAGCGGACATCTGGCCTCATATTGCTACTTCCAAGGTTAATTTCGACAAGTTGAGTCGGCTAAAAGCTTTATTGTTTCAAAAGCATGTGGCCCTTACATCTGCTAGCGAGACCTACGCACTTCAGGTGGCAAGGTCATCGGCGGAGATACAGTCCCTTTTGAATACTAACTTTCCGAGTCACTTCGGTGAACTTGTGGGACGTATATTTAATGCATCCAGCACTGCTGGTATTGCACATTTTTTCAAAGCCGTTGGTGTTGGTTTTGCTCACACCTTCTCTTCCATATTCGGTTTGATACCTTCGGCAATACACTCTATTTTCGGAAGCATTTTTGGGGGTTTCCCGATTACTTTGGCTTTGTTGGCTGGAGTTTTGCTATTGTTGCTATTTTTTCGCAATGGCTGTCCCGCCACGACGAGATCCTATATTGCTGCTCCCATCAGCGCAGCTGTGTCGTGAACGCATGATGCAGCATTTTGGAGTAACACTCCTGGGACATTTGGAGTGTGACTGGTCTCTATCATTCCGACCAGTTTTGGATTGTGTGCAACCCGTGTTTCGGTGCCTTTGGTGCTCGTTTGAACATGCACTGGCTTTCTGTCTCTCATTGCAGCGCCATCCAGTGGTCGAAACTGATCTGTTGATGTTCCCGATTAGGGCTCATTCCCAGACTTGTGCACTACGGTTGCGTTTGCTTCGTGAGGCGGTTTATGAGATTCCCTTCCTGGAGGAAGATGGTGTTGTCTCTTTCCTAGGCCCTGCATGGGGTGCCGCCCTGGATGGTTTTGGGGCTATGGAACACACCTGCTCCATAGTACTTTGTGGCGTGGATCTTCCAATATTAACATATATCGAAGTGGAGGAGCTCCTACGTTCTATTGCTTCTGTCTGACAATTGGATTTTTTTCTCTCCTGCAAAATTGACACTCTATTGAATTTGGCTTTATCGTCACATGTTTCCTAAATTTATGACTTTGTTGTCTTCTGACCTTGTCGAAATATATAGTTTTATGTACTGTTTGTATTTGGGGCATACTTTTATATTATTGGAACCACTTGCTACCGACAAGGGGAGGGTGTAGTGTGGTTAGTTTTATGTATCCTTTGCGCATTAGCTTCAGGGTTTAGGCCTTTGTGCACTTTGCCCTGGATGTGTTTTATTCATTTGCTGGCAGCTTAGAGCCTCTGTGCACTTTGCTCTAAATGCTTTTTATTAGGCTTCGTACTGTTATTTTTCAAATAGCCAGTTCTACGGTGTTGTTTTTTTATTCATATCACACTGTTTTGCCTACTTCAGCACTGGAGTTCTCCATAACATATTCACTCTGTGCTTCAGTCAAGGATACAGTCTGGTACATTGCCGATAGACGTGGTAGGAGTTTAGATTTGGCATTCCTGCGTAGGGACATTATGTGATCACGATGACATGTTAGTTATAAAATCACTTCCTTGTCCCAATACACGCAAGAGGGAGATTCCGACCAGGAAACCACAACTAGACGCTGACTGCCTCGTTGCAGATGCTGAACCAGATCACAGGCCTTTGCTCAGGTATGAGGGCTGATGTCTCCCCAGTGATTCGGAAAGGCAAGCTAGAAGCTTAACATGTGTGCTCTAAATAGAACAAGCAGAGGGAGAGTAGAAACTGTTAGGCACTATGATAGCTTTGTTCTTATGTTTTACTCTCCTGGTGACTATTTCAATCCTACTGTGTTGTATTGTTCTGGTTATTGCGGCTCACGCCTTATTATCTAAAATACAGTTGTTTTATTAAAACATTATATAAAACGTATACTGTCTTTGTCATTTGTATATGAGATCATATTGTAAATGAGAGAGTTGGTTTGGATCTGAGTGACCACGACTTCCCTGAGAAGTTCCAAAGATGTCATGCGCTCGGCTGCCTAATCATTTCTTCCCCGTTGGAGAAATGAGGCACTGCTAGTTAGCCGGAGCAAAAAACGGATTTGGGATGACAGAGTTCCTTACACGTGGGTCAGACTCAGTCCCCCACACAGTTATCGATCCTGCTGCCTAGAAGTCCAGTAGTCTCATTTAGGATAATGAGAGCCCACGCGACACCACCTTCAGTCACAAGGAGGAGCACAGAACAAGCAACGATCGCAGGGAACCCACCCACCATCCCAATTGTAAGACCTGCCAGCTCCAATACAGCTGAGGACTCAGACAACACAGGCACCAGCTTTGCGCGAACTGTAGTCGGAGTACAGCGAGAGCTGGCCAAGGAGGTGCGGCTAGGGATGCAAACTATGGCAGCCAGCCTTGAGGGGGTGCGTTTGTGCATGATGTCAACTGAAGAACAGGCAGTAGCTATGCAAGGGCCAACAACTATCTTGCAGGAAGTAGAAAAAAGGCTGAAGGAAATTAGCACAGTTGTAATACAGTTGACCCAACACCTACAACAGTAATCCTGTCAACGCGTGCACAAATGCAACATTGAACCCCTCAGGGCTGACCTGGCTGCCTACCATCGTGATGTGACTGCTATTCTCAAGAACCAGCAGATCCTCCTTGCTGCAGTACTGCCCTTAAGAACTTCACAGGTAGCAGCGACTGGGATGTCTGACTCCACGTCTTCTAACACTGAGGTGTGTGTTGCCCCTTCACAACCGCCACCAACAAGGACAGAGGAGGCAACACACACATCAGAAGAAGAAGACATGGAACAGATCACTTTCACGCAGAAAAGTACCCGGAAGCACTAGTCCCTGCCAAATGGCCAACTATTACCAAGGTTCTGCGCTTTGTAACATGCCAGTCTTTCAACAACTCTATTTAATGACTCTTCTGCTTACCAATGTATATATTGTCCGCCTGCCCAGGGATTGTCTCTCTCTTACTCATTGGCAAATCCTGTCCCTCTGCACTGTCTGAAACATCACCCCAGCCTGTCAAAAGCATTTCCGTAACCCCTTGTGTAGGATTACAATGTAAGATGTCACTATAATGGACTCACAATCATGGACAATGTACATATAGCACTACAGCACTTTTCAATAAATAGCACTTACACAACAAATCTGTCTCTGGGTAATGTGACATATCAACTGTGCAGTAGATAACTGAAATGTGCCTACTGTCAAATTACGTAGCTTGTCAATAAAACTGTCCTGATATTATGAAGTCTGATAAATCTGCACAGTGCCCATGATTGCATCATACTCTGCCCTTCCTGAGGGACATATCTGATGAAGTGAGAAACGATACACCATCATGCTGTGTTGGACAGAATAATGCTTCCTCAAGGGATATCTAAGTCATCAAATAGTGGCCTCAAAATGTTGTCGCCATGCAATATTAACACATATAACAGTGCACACAAATCTAAGCAAACACTACAAAAACTGCATGAATGAAGCTGTCTGAGTTTACATACAAATAGGTAATCATGCTGAACTGTGTCACAAATGACGTATGTGAGTCATGAAGACAAGAATACAAGAGTGCTTACGAGAACTCATCTTATAAGGGTGTCCTTGATCACCACACTGCAGTCAGACCTAAAACTGTTCCCCAAATACCAAGTCTGGAAGCACTGTTTGTGACTTAGAAAATATAATTATCAACAGAAACACATTGGGATCCATATTAACTGTGATTGGTGGTTGCAACAAATGGTGGAAACTTTGCAAGGTAGCTCTGGGTTAGCTGCCAATCTTACAGATCAGTTGGGATTTGTTTGTAGCATAGGACACAAATGCAATAGAACAACATTCATGTACACTAAATCCAAGCCCATGATCAAGTAGCATTTAACACATACTGTTAAGGGTTAACTATATATTTATTAAATGCTAATCACAGAAGAGGAAACTGAGGGAAAAGTCTTACCTTCCCTAATCTACCCTGACTACTCATTACCTACAACTGTCCCTAACTAACCTAAGCTAAACTTACTTATCACATGTAACAAAACGTTCTAAACATCAGCCCCACACCCCCCTTATGAGATGGGACACATGGAGGACAACACATACTAACCTAAACACATACTATACTATCCCAAACAAATATATATATATATATATTTTTTTTTTAAAATATATATATATATATATTTTTTTTATTAAACACACAAGAAACCCAACATAGCCTGTCAGACGTAATAAGTAAAAATAGAAAGAATCGGGACCCCCCACCCACTAACACTAACTAAACTAACAGCCTATACTAACCTAACACTAAGCCCCCTAAGCCCACTAAGTATGAGAACAAGGAAAGAGGAGGGAGGGGAGGGAATCATGTCTATTGTTTCATCAGTCTAGAGGTAGGCCCTCCGGAGGGTCCTCTTTATGGACTTCACACGCCTGTTAATGTGGCGAACATCCCGGCTCAGATGGCTTAACTTTCGCAACACACGGTCCATCTTCCGTTGCATGTTGTGGAATGCTTCAGGGTCAACTGATGGAGCTGGGGCAGTCTGGGTACCGGTGGAGGAGGTCTGTGCATGTGTGGCGCCAAGGCCAGGGGGCTGTCCTGCACCTGTAGCAAATCTGGGGCCTGGAAGTCCGGCAGATGTAGGGACAACAGTCCCAGCTGTGGGTGGGGCCACCTGGCTTGAAGTGGTGGTTGTGCTGGTGGTGGCTGTGGTGGGCAAAGTAGGGCCACCCTGTGGGAAGGCCCTCCATGCCCCAGAGGCCCGTTCATGGCGGTATCGACGAGCCATCCTCCTGAACCCTGACTCCACCAGCAGGATGTGCAGGTATCTCATGGCCCGCCGCTGGAACTCACGGACCTGGTCTGGAGTCATATTTGCAGCTGTGAAGACAAATGCAAATAATCTACATTAGGAACTGCATTGTGCGAAATGGCACAAGAAGTAAATCAGACAATACATCTACTGTACTTGTAACAGCTCATATCACAATACGGATCATTGAATGTCCCTGAGTAAGTACATGGCAGGCCAGCCTACAAAGGTCACATCACACATAGCACATCCAAAATCTACAAGATGGGTAACAACTGGCATTGACTTGCCATCTGAGTTCTGCCAGTTATCACCTAACAATCATGCTGCATATCCTCCGCCAATACCTGGCCTACAAATGTCAGTGTACGGAATGCAAAACTAAAGCCACATGGTCTGCAAGTTGTAACAGGACTTGCCAGTATAGTACCCATGTGCCATACCTGAGTGTGTATATTAAGTTCCGACCAAACAGTCACTTATTCACATGTATGTGTAACATACTGGTAGCATCAGTCCTAGGTACCCTATTCACAAACCCATGCCTGTGTTTGAGGGTGGGGGGGTGGATAAACAACTAACAATTCCAAACAACATGGACACCGAGGAGTGTATAGGAAACTCCACACGTGTTTGGCTCTACACACGCACCACAGGTAAGGTCTGTCAACAATTAGGAGTCTGCAAACCCTAGACCAGTCATAGCGCCACACATGTCAGGAAATGCAGAGCTTGGTACACAACATATACTTCCAGTAAGGCATGACTTACATCAGACACAGAGTTGCAAGAACACCCATGATCATGATTAGCATGCACACCTAGGCCATTGAACTCAAGTTCCACATACTTGTAGCACCACATGTGGAAGTACATGCTGCTAGGAAGTTCTACCTACAGTTTAATAAGTACCTTGGTAAATAGGGAAGCAGGAGTCTGTTGGAAAGCAATTTGCTGTACCAATCTGGGAGAATGTGGGTCTAACAGGCTGACTAAATCTGTACTGACTTCCAGTGCGACTCTTATTGATACAAGTGTCATCCACATGAATCACCCCAGTACTCACTGTGGTGCCTACAGGAATGGCCTACAATCCCTAGATAATACAATAGGATACGCATTGGTCAACTCAAAACATTTGAGAAACTGAAATCCCACTCATGGAACAAGACAAATGATTGTCCAACTCATCACACCTTGCTATGCGTTCAACACACAGAAGTCCATCACACATAACCAGCAAACACAACACATAACAGACATATCAACACTTACTGGAGTGGTGGGGGTCCTCAAATGTAGCCACCTCTCCCTCAGTGTAGGGTGCCTGGTCCACCTGTAAGGCATGGAAGGAAGAAATGTGCTCAAAATCGGTGCACTAACCAACAATTTCAAAGACATATACAATGTGTAGGCTGAATAAGGAAATGGCAGCCATTCAGACATGATGATACTGCATCTGATATATCACGGCCAACTTGTACATAGCATGGGTCTCCTGTGACAGTTACACACATATCTGCACACATGTAGTGGCCCTAACTATCATGTGGTGGCAAACATGCCCCGTCATTAGTGACCAGAAAAGAATGTGGAGTGTAATCGTCTCATCATGTGCATCAAAGAGAGACATCCAAAGCCTGGTTACTTGAGGACTGCATTACCAGTCAAACAGCCTATGTGTCCATGACACATTTATTACACATAGGTACAATGTACAGAGGGACGGGGACTTTTTTAAGCCCTCATGTTGTTACAGTTTCTTCATTTGATGTGGCCCAGCTATGGTGATTTGCACTAACCATGGAGATGTGAACCCATGTGCATACCTTTGGACTGCCATCCCGAATTGGAATGTGGCACAACTAACTCCAAAAAACAGTCTAAGATGTTAGCTGAGGGCACCTTACACCTTTTCACGATGTTTTCAAATCCAGATCTGACATGTATCCAAAAAGATGAAGGACCACAATAATCCCTAACATTCATAGAACTTCCGTGAACGCTTTCCTTCCACACTCACCAGACTCACATGAGACATATATCTGGGCAACTTTGCTAACATCAATTGACGTGAAGCCAGCACTCATTTTCTGCATCATGTAGTGATTCTAAAGTCAGTCTAGCTATTGCGTCAACAAAGTTAGCCAATATGTTAGTACATCTTTACTTCTCTGGCAAATGTGGCCTATATAGACATGATTGGCTCCTATTTTGTTTGGTTGTCTGACACAAAGGCAGCACCAATTTACTTAACGGAAAAGTATCCTGTAAGTTTGCAGAACACGTGCTACCTGACAGCTAGCAATTGTGATCCTTCCCATAATGCATCAATTACCCTGTATGTTTCCCCAACATTACACACAGTCTGCAACTTAGCTGGCAAATATTGTACAAATCATCTGATGTCACTACAGAGCATTTAATCGTGCACATTTACATGATTAGTACTCACCAACAGGGCCACCAATCACGATTCCCAGGTGGTCCAAGAGATCCTGCTCCCTGGTGATGAGGTCAGCCCACCGGTGCTTCAGCTGGTGGTCACTCCTCTGGCTGGAGTTGCAGGTGATGCAGCACCTTTCCCCACCGGATTCTGCGCGCCTCAGTGTGATACCCCTGTATCACCCTGCCTCGATCATCAGTGGCGAGAAATGGCACACAAGCCATATGAAGCCCCCCAACTCCTTTTCACCCATCCTGCCAAGACGTGGCCTACCAGACATTGTACAAATGAGAAAGGGAATAGGGGTTAAAGAAATAGAAAGGGGAAAAGGGGGAAAGTAGGGGTACAAATACAGAAGAAAAGTAAACTTAACCACTAAAAGAGCCCAACTATCCCCAAACTAGCACTACCCACAACAGACCCCCACAAACAACAAAAACACTGGAAAACTGGACAAATGTACACAAAACACAGTAGGACAGTATACACCAACAATATTTATTTCACAAATTAACAGTAGAGACAGCACACAGGACACAAAAGCACAAAATCAATGGACACCACTCTCAACACAGCCACACAGTCTAGAGGAATCACAGACTGCAAAGTGAAAGTGAAAGTACACCCACTGTACATGATCTGTAAACAGGATATCCTTTTACACCACTTCCTGAATAAAATGTCCGCCCTTTTTCGCGTTCTGCGTCATATTTTTTTCACGCACACAGTTTGTGCGTCATAATTTTCGACGCACAGGAGTGAAAATTAGCCTGCATCCAAATAATAGTAAATAGTCTGTACAATTATCTGGATGCGGCCTAATTTTCACTCCTGTGCGTCAAAAAAAATGACGCAAATCCTTTATTGGTGTACAAAAAATGTCGCATAACGCTAGCAACGTCAAAATTTCAGTGCATGAACTGGTTTTGGGCATTTGTTCTGGTTTTATGTCATGTTACATTTGGGACACATCAGAGATAGGCTGATGGCACCCACTATGGTGATGATGGTGTATGTTCACATGTATGACATCATACTGCAGCGGACCATGACCCGCTACTTCCTTCACAGTATTTTGACGGTTGGCTGACGCACTAGATGGCCATATGTGTGGCCTACATATATGTATTGCACTAATTGGGCATGTTTGGCATCCGGAGAGGATAGCAATGTGACGCACATATGTACAATACCTAAATGCCTGTGGCTCAATGTGTGTGCTGTGGCAACTAATGTATTTGTTGACCAAGTGTGTGTGCATAACATGATGCATTATTGCACATATGCTTGTATGAATGTGAAGTCCATGTGTCCAAACCTTAGATGTAAGTCATTGTGGAAATGAGAGAGGACATGTGTTAGTCATACATGTAGCAACCTCCGTTATGTGCACTTCCAAGATTTAGGGTAACGTAGACTCCACATATGACAAAGCATGCACCAGATAGATGGCAGATGCTTGTTCATGTCAATGGTGCACATTTTCAACATCCTATGTCCTAGATTTTTGGTAACAGCTTCCTAGGCACTTGTTGGTGAATCCCACAGTGAGTCATACACATGCATTGAGGAAGTGGGTACCATGTTGTTTGCCCAGGCAGACAAAGGTGAACCACAAATGTATGATGACACCACAGTTGAGGTCATATAACTGAGCCACAACTCTCAAGTTGCTGTGGTGGACCAGCAGACGAGGCAGCACGTGTCCACATATTTCCAGTGATCAATTGCACATAGGTGTCTTATTGATGTGTGTGGTCCAATCTTGAGCCTGTATATTTTTTGGGGTGTAATTTGTCACAGTTAGGTCCAGGACTCATCATGAGTCAGTGGCAGCTATTCCTGTATCTACTGAGTATCCTTTGTTGATCAATGTGAGTAAAGTGGATGTGGACATAATAACCTACATGGGGATAGTCCCACCCTGTCACTGAAGACGTGTAATGAGACAGTCAACAGGGCAACCTTGGTGTGCTGAGTGAGATAATGTCTCAGGTGTCATGTTCCAGCAGGTGTCATTACAACATTTGTACACAGGTTAGCCTCTGCAATTCCCACTGCATCTGGGAACATCATAGCCTCTGTGCTGAGTATTCTCGCAGCTATACACCACACATGGCCCATCAATATGTTGTGAGAAATGTAATTCTGTGTGTGAACTGTCAGGGTCCTGACATGTGTGGATTTTTCATGGACATTATCAGAGGTTGCTGGTTCTGCTGAAGGCCCCGTACCCAATCCCTGCATACGGCCCTGGGACACTGTCACACTTTGTCATTCATGCATAAATGAGACCCAGACAAGGGATGGGCCATGAATTTTGGTTTTCACAGAGGATTTAACTCATATGGTACAGTTAAAAGGCAGATGATGCTATACAATGTATTTGGGTATGCATTGAAGAAGCACATGCTCAAATACCCTCTGATGAATGAGTGGTTCGCTAACGCAAGTGTGGTACATATGTAGACACAGGGATACTTCGTGGCTAATATCCCAGGATATTTAGCCACGATGTTGGTGATCAATCCTTGGTGATCGACAATGGCCTGCACATTGATGGAATGTGTCTGCTTCCTGTTGCAGTAGAGGATTTCAGTTGCAGCAGGTGGCACAAGGCGTACATGTGTGCAGTCGATGGCACCAAGGACGTGTGGGAAGCCACTAATGAGGTAGAACCCCTGTTTTGTTTCCTGCTGCTTCTGCAGTGTGTTAGGGAAGCAGATGTTGCGGGGTGTAAGTCCAATGATGGCATCCAGTACTTTGGGCAAAAAGGTAGAGCATGATGGCTGTGATATTCCGGCAACCAGGGCACCAGTTGTTTGAAAAGAGCCACTTGCCAGCATGTGAAGTACGGCAAGCAACTTGGTTTCTGTTGGGATGGTGCGGGGTGTCAGCAAAGTGGGTGCCAACTGTGGCTCAATGTTGCGCAGCAGCTTCTGAATGGCCTGCCAGTTCAACCTGTACCTCTGGATGATGTTGTGTTCCCTGAGGCCATGAAGGGTTGTTCTGGTGCAGAATATCCTCTCCTGCCTTCTGCGCTGCCTTTGGGGTCCCTGCTGGTGTCATGGTAGCTGCTGTTGTAGCTGCTGGGCTCTGCGTCTGCGTGCACGCTGGATAAGAATCACTTCCATGTCTCCCTTTTGCTTCTCTGCTGCTCTGCTGTTGCTTCTGTGTGTTCTGATTAAATACAGGTGTGTTTGCCCCATTTTAACGCCTGCCCTGACCCAGGCATTACATTTTGACGCAAGTCGGGCTGTGCATCATTTTCCGGCTCCGCCTCCCGGCCGTGCGCCATTTTTGCCCGAAAGCATAAATACGACGCACGGCTGTTTAAGTCATTTTTTGGACGGGAACGCCTACCTTGCATATCATTAACGCAAGGCAGGTTGCCGCATCCAAAAAATGACGCACACGGCAGAATTTTGTCATCCGTGGGCTCGGGCGTCAAAGTTTAAATACGGGCTAAGTTTTGTGCTGAACTTGCGTCAAAATCTTTGACGCACATTCGGCGCAGACGGAGTATAAATTTGCCCCAAAGTGTTCTGTAATTTCCCTGATTTGCAAAATAAATGTGATCTTCTGCAATGCTCTTTTTGTGAACATCTGCAGATCCGTGATTAGTTTTAAAGTGGCTTAAAATGCTAAAGCACTAGCATTACTTTCAATAGATCAGATTTACTAGCTCTACTTTTCTCATAATCAGAAAAAAACAAATAAAATATCTATCAGAGAATTTTATAATGTCTTATCATCTTATAAACCTAGCGGATCTACTCTTCCATAGATTTTGCTGATTCTCTCTTAGTGGCCTTAGGGCTCGGGGCACTTTCCCACTGTAAGTACAGTGTGAAAGTGTATGCTCATTTCCTACATATGTTAGAAACTGGCACTGGTCAGTGTGTGCAGGCGAGCTCACTGGAGTTCAATCATGTGCTGAATCTGGCATAACAGGCCGGTGTGTGCACACTTGCACCAACGGTGTTCCTAACATGTGTCCAGTCAGTCATAACAGGCTTCTACGTGCGCACTCGCACCTATCATTGTTTTTAAACATATACTCAGCCTGTCATAGCAGGCTTGTGTGTGCGCACTTACGCTAATGCTGCTCTTAAATGTGTCCAGCCTTCCCAGGGAGTAAAGAAATACCCATGTGTGTTTTCACTACTTATGAGGATTGCTCTGACCACAGGTTAACATGGGGGAACTTTACGATTACTCCTAACTCCAATGGTGGATTGCAGTGGAGCAGCCGCAATATTTCCTATCATTGAAATCATCCTGACACACCCCTTCCTATGGTAAAGGTAGTTTTCTCAGTAATAACTGAGACATGCCACTTCTAGAAGGTGGGCATTTCTTTCTCTAAAATGCTTTGGGTGCCTGTTAAATTTGACTTGATTTCAGACTGGATGCTAGGGGAGCACATTTGTCCATTTCCCAGTGACAGCTATAAACCTTGTGAACACAACTCGAATGCAGACCTCTGCCATTTGAGGGCCTGGCTGGCTAGACTGGAGGGAGAAGTTTTGACACTTGGCCACTCAGAGCCAAATCATTGCCCCAGTAAAGATAAAGATCAGGACTAAAACGTAGGTGATACATCTGTGGTTCAAAGGGGAATCCTCTAAACCACTCCCAACTTCAAAGGCACATTACTGAATAACTGCTGCTGCCACACTGCAACAAACTAAAGATACACTTGTGGAAACGTAAGACCGGAGGTACTGGACTGCATGGTGCACACTTCCAGAGGAATCTGATGTGCACAAGGAGTAATTACTGCCCTTTGAAGGAACCACGCACCCTTCCTGAATCGTGGCTGGCCTGGGCCGACTGCCGCTGCTGTGTGGCACCCCGAAGTGTGCTCTCCAAGGGCTTGTTGGCTTGCCACCTGTTCTTTTGTGGCAGTCTCAAGGACAACAAAGACCTCCCACGAGGGTACCTACACCTTCTCCCTGTGACATTGTGAGAGCAGTGCACTCTTAAGTGCCGAAGTCATCTGCTGGATTCCATTTGGTAGCAGCGCTGTAAGTGTGGGACCAAGTATTGTGCCTGGAGACTGGATTGTCTGTTGTGGAGCCCCAAAGAAACAGCCTGTATTCACAGAGTGTGGCCCTCCATTGAGGGGCCTCAATACACATAAGCGTCTTGTGTGTGGTGAGCGGATTCACTGGTTGAGGGACCCCACGTGGCCCGCTTTGTTGATCGTGCCGCATTTCTCCTGTGCGACATGCTGACTGCATGCTCATTGCATGCAGTGCCCGATTCACAGGTTGTACCCTGGGCGTACCTGTAGCAGTGCCGCATTCTACCTCGTTTAGCACCGCTGAGCTTTCACTCTTTATGTGTTTCCGTAATTGTCTGTGACTCAAGTCATCGTGCCAACGTTGTTCCTCATTCCAGGGAGGTGCGGATTTGGTACATTTTTGTGTGTGACTGGAATTGTCTGGTGCGACTCAAGTAATTGTGCACCAGACATTGTGCCTCATTCCAGGGAAGTATGGATTTGGTACATCTTTGTGTGTGATCAGAATTGTCTGGTGGGACTCAAGTCGCGCACCAGATGTTGTGCCCCATTTCCAGGGAGGCTCAGAGGAGCAGATTTGTGTACTGGAGTGCCCAGCTTGGCAGGGTATATGCCCTGCGGTAACCCTCTCCCTGTGCTATGAAGAACAGTGCTTATGCAGGAAGGCACGGTGCAGAGACCTTTGAGTGAACTTTCCGAGTGGGAGCCAAACCTCCATTTGTCAACTGCTGCGTGAACAGCCTGGCATCTACTACCCTTCTCCGCCCCTCAACCTTTCCCTGGGACTCTGACTTAGTGTGACTCTGGCCAGGATCAGCCTGGAACCCAGGGAAAGGTTTCTCTCATCCACAGCCATTGGGTGGTGTAGAAGGCGTTGGTAGAAGGGTGGAATAGGGCTTGGGCCCATGGGGTCTGCAATTACAGTATCTACTGAACTGCCAGATATCAGTGCACCGTATTAGGGTGCTGGGAGAGAGTGTGTGTGAGTGCATGTTATATGAGCCTGGCCGACATCTGTGGCACTACAGAGCGGTGAGAAGTGAGTGTGTGGGAGTGACCGCCTGTGATCAACTGCACCGCACGGCGTTGTTGTGATACACATTTCCTTGCCATAAGATTAACACGGTTGACAATGGTTTTTGCCCAGTCGGCCTAGGCCCACAAGGCTAATTAAAAGTGCTACAAATATCTGTGTGTACACTTTGATGCTATAGTTGTGAACCAGGGTGCACCTTATAACTGTATGGTATTGAATTGAAATAATTGCAAGGGTAGGTCTCAGACTGGCAACGTTTTGCACCGCATGAGGGTGTTGGGAGGTAAAGTGCTATTTTCTGATGAAATGTACATATTGCTGATGTTGTTTTAAGACAGTTGGGCTTAGTAGTGCTAATGTTATTTCTGAATGTGATTTATGGCCTGAAGAATATGATGTACATGTTGTGTTAATGTGTGTGTTGAATGCAAATCTTCTTTACATACCCAGCGCACAGTGTATTTGTTATGCAAGAGTCCTGTGCCAATACATATTGCCTCTGGATACACCTGACTGCTCAGTGCCAAGCTATTCAAGGGAGAGCACAGGTTATACAGTGAGTGTAATCACTGACCACTGATGGGAATGGTAGGTTTTGCCTGGCTAGAGCCTCGTCTCAGCCAACAAAAGCGTGGCACCTCCAACAGATATTCTGGGTACAATATTTTGATAGCACAATATTTAAAATGTGTATTCAGATAGAATACCGCTCCGAGTAGGGTAAGTATCCCAGCTAAAACTATTAGGGATCATCTTGGCACTCTACAAGCAATATATTTGTTTTTTTCATTAAATGTATATAATTCGATGAGGAAAATGGAAACGTTATTGTTACCACAAAAACTAGTTGGAAAAATACAAATCCTATAGTGCAACGTAGTTGGATGGCCAAAATGTACCGCAGTCGAGATGGAGCCGGAATAAACAGACAGGTTGATTATCCGCGCCTTTCATATGCAGCAGCAAATTCTGCTTTTGCACTCCTAATTATTCTATCTTCACTCCTTTCAGGAGCTGATAGAAAATTAAACAAGAATAAAAACTCAGATATAGTCTCCAGTAGAGCGAAGAACGGGGATATATATTTTTTCTACGCGCGAAATTCCGACCTCTAACTGTTTATTTCACTTCCAATCCACCTCAACAAGTCTCGCCCGGCAGGCTGATGGAAAATGGTGAAACGCAGCCCAGATTCATCTTCCGAGGAAATGAGAGAATATAAATTAATTTGGAGGCTGACATGCCAAGCCCTCTGTCTCTCGCTCTTTCTCTCTCTCTCGCACACCCACTGACAGGCGCTGCCAGGGACGTCTGCGAAAATGAGGGTTGCTTTGAAAATCAAGCATTTTACGGAATGCAGCGCCAGACACGTACGTTGTGGGAGTCCAGATCCCAGTGGAGGGCTCGCGCCAGAAAATTTAAAGTGAGTTGGCTGGGGGTACAGGGCACCTCGCTTTCAAATATCACAGGTTCAATACTGACAGCAATAGTCACTGCGTCATCCAAACGTTGGCAAAACACATCTTCCATTTCCTTAATGGATTGGGCCTTTATGCAGTAACCGAGGGGAACAAATGGCGAGATGAAGTAATTGCTTCCAAACATTTGTGAAATGAAGCAAAAATTGGAGGCAGCTGCTCCTGCGGGGCCGCCTGACAGTTTCTTATTAGACAAGGTTTGCCCTGTTCTGATGATGGGAGAGGCTAACACGGACTTGGACAGATTTAAAGATGCAGTCTTCAAAATAACTCCTTGGTGAGGGTTCAACGCGCCCCTTCTTAGATCCAGACGCACACTGTTTCATATGGGAACTGGGTGAGGCTGGCCCATATCCGAGGGCTTGCGTGTTTTCACTCGTCAGAGTTGACCTGGCATCCTTGGTGTGAACTCCCCTAACTTCTTGCCTCTACTTGCCAGGCTGTTGCTGTGTGCTGGACTCTGTTTTTGATATTTTTGTTACTCTGGGGACTTTACCACTGCTGACCAGTGCTAAAGTACAAGTACTCCTTATGTGAAATTGGATGTGCAATTGGCTTTTCCATAATTGGCATATTTGATTTACTAGTAGGTCCTTAGTAAAGTGCACTAGAGGTGCCAGGGCCTGTGAATCTAATGCTACTACTGAGCCTGCAGCACTGGTTGTGCCACCCACATGAGTAGCTCTGTAAGCATGGCTCAGACCTGCCCCTGCAGTGTCTGTGTGTGTAGTTTTTAAACTGCCAATTCGACCGGCCAAAACTTTCCCTTTTTATACATGTAAGGCACTCCTAAGGTAGGACCTAGGTAGCCCCATGGGCATGGTGCAGTATATGTTAAAGGTGGGACATGTACTGTGTGTTTTACATGTCCTAACAGTGAAATACTGCCAAATTCTGTTTTCACTTTTGCAAGACCTATCTCATAGGTTAACATGGGTGCTGCCTTTAAATATCCTTAAAGTGTACTTTCCCTTTGAGAGCAGATAGAAATTTGGAGTTTGGGGTCTCTGAACTCACAATTTAAAAATACATCTTTTAGTGAAGGTGGTTTTTAGATTGTTAGGCCCATATTTATACTTTTTTAGAGCTGTATTTGCTCCGCTTGTTGACGCAAAAACAGCGCAAACTTACAAAATACAATTGTATTTTGTAAATTTGCTGTTTTGCGTCAAAAAGCGGGACAAATGCGGTGCTAAAAAAGTATAAATATGGGGCTTAGTTTGAAAATGCCACTTTTAGAAAGTAGGCATTTTCTTGCGTAAACCATTCTGTGACTCTGCCTGTTTGTGGATTCCTTGTCTGGGTCAGACTGACAGTTGGGCTGTTTGTTCATCTCCAATAGATAGTGAGACAAAGGGTTGTGCATACCTGCATACACCTGCATATCCTAATGGGGAATCTGGTCTAGGCTGGAGAGAGGAGTGGTCACTTACACCTGAAAGAGCCTACCCTCACACAAAGCAGTCTCCAACTCCCTAGTGTGTGTCTGGAGCTAGGCCTGGGCACAGCGTGATCCTGTGAACAACAGAGATTTTTTTTTTTAAGTTGGGCAACTCCATAGGCAGAATGGGGTATAAATATTGGACCCAAAACCCCAGACTTCAGATTACTTCAAGGATTCAAGGGTAACCTCTGCCAAGAGAACAGCTGAAGAGCTGAGAAGTGCTGCCCCTGCCTGTGATTGTGCTTTGTTGGGCTAGCCTGCAGTTGCTGCTTCTGCCTGTGAAAGGGAACAAAGACTGGACTTTGTTGTGCATTCCTGATTGAGAGGTATCGCCAAGTGCTTGGACTGAGCTTGCCTCCTGTTTTTGAAGCCTCCGGGACAGCAAAGGCTTCACCAACCAGTCTCTGAGTCTGCATGTTGTTGACTCTAACTTGCCAGATGGTGCCATTCCAGTTCCTGGGCCACTGGAAGTGAATTTCTGGTGAAACCCTGTGAAACAACACCTCTGTGCGACTTTGCTAAGGATGTTGCTGCACCAAACCCATGCCGCCTCCTACACCTGCAACCATGAACTTCACTGAGGCAAGACAACCCCACTGCCACATAGGCCCAACGTTGCTGCTGGCGTCCGCACAAACTCATGAGTTGGAGTGTCGTACACCGGACTTTCGTGACACCCGAATCCGTTGCATCGCCTATGACCCTGTGACGTGATCACAACTCTGTGAGGTTGCCCTGCAGCACTGTGGTGTTGCCGGACCTCGACTTTGCCAAAGGTGCCTAGGGACCTACTCCTCGCAACCAACGCTGTCTCACTTCCACCACTCCGCAGCAAGGACCCAAAGCCTCTTCGTAATGCCTCCGCTCTTTCGCCCTGCAGCACTGGAACCGAGGCTGCATTGGACCCAGAGACACCTCACTCCCCGACTCGTGCACCAGCCTGTTTTCCACACGTTTCGCTAAGGTACTGTACCTGGGGGTCATTGTGACTCCGTAAACAGCGCCAGTGGAGTTGCATTGTGGGAAGCAACTCCGTTACGCTGCTGTTTTAATATCAGATTGCATCATTTCTGTCTCTAGGCACTATTTTTGTGTTTTTGATCGCAAAATACATATTTTTAATGGTGTAGGTGGTTTTTTATCGTATTTGGTCTTGTTTTATTTAGATAGATATTTACTATTTTTCTAAACCTGTGTGGTGTCCATTTTGTAGTGCTTCACTGTTTTACTGTGTGTGTTGGTACAAATACTTTACTGTTTCTTCTTTACCCTGGCTAGAGTGAAGGTCCTTGCTTCGACAGGGGGCAACATGACTGCCAACTAAATACCCCATTTCTAACAAGAGTTTTTAAGCAGAGTATTTTTCAATAGAAGGCTAATCACATTTGTGGATGCCCACTGGCTTATTCTCATTCTGAGGTCCACAGTAGAGGCAACTGGGGCAAACATAGTGGCTTAAACAACTTGCACTTGTAGGACCTGGAGGGCATTGCTTATGCAAAAACACAGGACTGAGTAAAATGTGTGCAAACCCTATTATCATAAAACAAGACACAAATCTAATTTACATTGAATTTTACACTTACCCTAGCACTCACAATGTGGTGACACATGTCTAGCCATCTCCCCCACCTCTACAGACCATTTAATTCTGCAACTTTGATACAGTATGTTGAATAGAAGTGAATGCGAGCATCTACTCCAATTAAGCATTTTTCTAAATGAACCAATACCTTTAAGAATTATGTCTGGACTTCCTGGGCTTTCATGAACATGTGACCTAAATTGTCTTCACTATTCCAGGCACCATAACAAATGGGACTGCACACTTCTGTAAAACATTGTGCAAACCAAATGACTGGAGCTGACATGATTACATACTTCAAGTCTCAACACCAAGACTCAAGGGCACACCTTGCCAAGGAGTCTTATCAAGACCTCATTGACTTTAATCGAGTTCTGCAACTCAACTTGAGATTCTTTTTATTCATACATTTTTTGGTTCAAAGCATTCAAATCACCTTCTGGTGGACTTTGGGAACTGAGATGAGTATAGGAGGGGGCCCTGGTTTGTAGGGACATGAATAGTTTAATTAGGCTGCAAAACGTCATACAGGGAGCAGCAGCTTTAAGCATGATTGGCAGATTGGTTGGTGAATGACCCAGAGGCAGTGAGTGCTGAACTCATTAAGTAATGTGTAAAGTAGGGAAAAAAGAGTTGTCATGGGTAACAACTTATACTCGGATGTTGCTTCTTACAGCAGTGCTTCTTAAACCTTTTAGAACCACAACCTATTTTACATGACAAACGTTCACAATCTGCACTGCAGTCTGAACCTGAAACAATTTTCAAAGTGGGGTCCATGGCATCTATTCACTAAAATCTTATGCCTTCTGAAAAATCTTGGTGTTGATACCAGTGATTTTAGAAAATCGGAGAATCCTCTTCTGCAGCAGAGTTTTGGGTTAGGCTTCATATCCATTTTTGTGTCAACACGAGTACCAGTGGTGTATTTTAACCTTGACATATCTATCTATCTATCTATCTATCTATCTATCTATCTATCTATCTATCTATCTATCTATCTATCTATCTATCTATCTATCTATCTATGTGTGGATATATATATATATATATATATATATATATATATATATATATATATATTTATATATATATATATGTTTATATACACATACATATACACACACATATATACATATATATATCCCATATATATATATATATATATCACATATATACATACACACACACACACATATATGTTAGAAATGGGGTCTCTAGTTGGCAGAGACTAGTAGGGACCACAATCCTAGTCAGGGTAAGTCACACACAATCCAAATTATCCTGTGTCCACCCTCTGGTAGCTTGGAACTCAGCAGTCAGGCTTAACTTAGAAGGCAATGTGTGAAGTATTTGTGCAATATATCATACAGTAATACAGTGAAAACACCACAAAAATACACCACACAGGTTTAGAAAAATAGATAATATTTATATGAACAAAATAAGGTAAAAATGACAAAGATCCAATAAGCACAAGTTGAAAAATCACTTTTAAAATGTTTAGAAGATTCTTAATCCTTAGAAATAAACAGTTGTCTCTTTGTTATAAAGAGTACCTGGTATGCATCAAAAATAGCGACGCATGGAGGCTGCAGAGGAGGAGATGCATGGAAAAATAGGGTGCTGCGTCAAATTTTCCCACGCGCCACAGACGATGCGTTGTTTCTTTCCATGCTGCAAGGGGTTTGCGTCATTTTTCGTCATGCAGTCTTGGTTCCTCACCGCTGTGTGGGGATGTTTTGAATCCCAAAGACGATGCAGGGAAAATCCTTGATGCACTGGAAGAAGGCACAGGCGCTGTGTTGATACGGTAGGCAATGCATATAATTTTCCATCACAAGGCTGGCGCTACTTCGAATTTCCAGCCGGTAAGTCGGGGCTGCGTCATTCTTGTCGGCGGTGCTGCGATTTCTCAGTCGCAATGCAGGCTTTCAATCGATTTCGACAAGGGGTGCGTCGATTTTTGACACACAAGGAGTTTCCTGAGGAGATGAAGTATTTTTGGCCCTGAAACTTCAGAAAACAGGCAGCAAAGTCAATCCAAGCCCTTGGAGAACACTTTTGGGGAAGGCAGGGTCCTTCTCAGTAAAGTCAGAGGCCAGCAGGGCAGCGGGCTAACAGCAAGGCAGCAGTCCTTCTCAGCAAAGAGGTCCAGATGAGTCCTTTTGGCAGCCAGGCAGTTCCTCTTGATATGATGCAGGTGTAGATCCAGAAGTGTCTGAATTGGTCGGGTCAGAGACCCCGCTTATATACCCAAAAATGCATTTGAAATGGGGGAGACTTCAAAAAGTGGTTTTAAAGTGCACAAGATTCCCTTCCAGCCCAGTCCTGTCTGCCAGGGTCTCAGTGGAGGGTTATCAGTCCATTTTGTGAGGCCAGGCCACTGGCCTTTGAAATGCAAGTGTCAGGCCCTCCACCCTTTCAGTCATGGAAGACCCATTCAGTATGCAGATGAATTCAGATGTGACTCAGTGTCCTGTGTTTGTGTTTGTCTGGGTGAAATGCACAAGGGAGCTGTCAACCAGCCCAGACCAGACATTGATTGGAGACAGGCTGTAAGGCACAGATGGTTTTTAGTGCAGAGAAATGTTCACTTTCTAAAAGTGGCATTTCTAAAAAAGCAATATTAAATCCAACCTCACCAATAAGCAGGATTTTCAACCATTCTGGCCATACTAAATGTGACCTGGTTACCCCTTTTGGATCAGAATCTACCACCCAAAAAGTATATGAGGGCAGCTCTAATGACAGTCTATGAAAGGAGCATGCCTCGCAGTAGTGGAAAATGAATTTAGGAGCTTTCCACTACCAGGACATATAAAAAAACATATGTACATGTCCTGCCTTTTACCTACATAGCACCCTGCTCTATGGGTTACCTATGGCCTTCCATAGGGGTGACTTATATGTAGAAAAAGGGGCATTTAAGCCTTGGCAAATACTTTTAAATGCCAATTCGAACTGGCAGCGAAATTGCGCACACAGGCCTTGCAATGGCAGGCCTGAGACATGGTTAAGGGGCTACTTATGTGGGTGGCACAATCAGTGCTACAGGCCTACTATCAGCATTTAATTTACAGGCCCTGGGCACATGTAGTGCACTTTACTAGGGACTTACAAGTAAATTAATTATGCCAGTTTGGTATGAGCCAATGTTACCATGTTTTTAGGGAGAGATCACATGCACTTTAGCACTGGTTAGCAGTGATAAAGTGTCCAGACTCCTAAAGCCAGCAAAAATGAGGTCAGAAAAAGAAGAGGAGGAAGGCAAAACATTTCGGGTGATCCTTCACAGAGGCCATTCCCAACAGAGTATATATATATTTGTTTTTTGTGTTTTTTTTGTGCTTTTTGTACCAACTTTTGCTGGTGTGATTTACCTGCAATCGAATCTTTTTTCAATAAATAGCAGCCGATGAATTTATCGATAATAAGTGGTTTTTTGAGTATTTTACCAGCTGGTATTGAATGATGTGCAGCCCTTGGTGTGCGATTTAAATACACAATTTTTCTGGATATTTTTATATATATATATATATATATATATATATATATATATATATATATTATATATATATATGTATATATATTTTTTTTCTTCTTTTCCCCGAGGTAATAATATTAAAGGAAATCCAAATTTGTACATTTAGAAGCATGAATACTTACTGAATACTGCTGTTCTTGTGCAGAGAATTGATTAGCTGCTAACACTTCGACCAGGAAGTGTTGGCAGCCATTTTGGGGCTTGGCTTCAGCCGAGTCCCTAACAAAAACCTCAAAAATTTGAAAAGGGGCAGGGAAGGAGTACCCTCTATCTCTAACAGAGCAGATATCTACCTCTAACTTTGGATCTGTTGTGCGCCAGGGACCCGCCAGGGCAAAAAAAGCATTTTTTTTAGATTCACTGCGAAATTTGCAAAGATTCACGATTTTTGCAGTGAATTTTTAAAAAAGCCTACTTTCCCATGCTTGTTTTCAGTTTTGCCCCCATAGTGGGGCAATGTATGTTTAATAAATGAGGAGGGGGCACACGGGGCCCCCGTCTAGGCCTCTTAAAAGCCCCAGAGACCACCACCTCCCTGGGGCTACATTAGAGAAATATACGGGACCCGCGGACCCCTTGGGACCTTAAACCTCAACGGGAAGCATTTAAAGATAAAAACAAAGCAGGTGCCCAAATTGAAGCTCCACTTCTGTAAAGTACTAATCATCCTAACTTCATGCACATGACCAAGGCGCAGCAAGTGTGTTTTCTCTGCATTTCCACCATGAAAAGTTAACCTCTTCCTGTCATTTTCCCCAGGTTGATGGGCAGCTTACTAAAAGGACCCCCAAGAGCAATTCTTGTCAATTTTGGAGACGTGTTTTCGATGCAGAGGAACACTTATCTCTGTAAAGTACAAATCATCCAAGTGTGTTTTCTCTGCAGTTTCGCCTTGAAAAGCTATCTGATGAAGGAACTCAAGGAACAATCATATTTACAAAGTTACAGATACACAAGGTCACTCGACACCTCCATCAAGGTGTACAGATAACCTTTTAAGGTGGAAATGCAGAGAAAAACACTTGCTTTGCCTTGACCATGCACAAGAAATTAAGATGATTAGTACTTTACAGAAGTGGTTCTTCGTCTTGCGCACCATACATAACATATCTAGGACCGTAGGGGAAGTCTCAAGCCCTGTTGTCCCAGCTGGCTCCCTGCACCTCCTGCAGGAGCCAGCATTGCTCCCGCAATCAAGGAGTGGCTGGAAATGCAGCTTCCTGCGTGCAGGAGCAATACTTTTATCTCTTTCCCTGTCAGCATGTCTGTGGGCAGGTAAGGAGATGAAAACTCTGCTTCCAACACGTGGGAACATTTTGACTCAAAAGCAAACAGCCATCTCCTGAGGGTAGGCACCTGGGGGGGGGGGTGTAGGTCCCAGGGCCATTAATGGCTCCAGGAGGGGAGCCATAAAGCTCCCCTTTTTAGGTTTGCACAGGCAGGCCCTGGAGAGGTGGTAATTCGTAGGGCTATATATGGCCCAGGAGGCCCCCCTCCATGGTTTAAAAGTAGTATTAGGCCAGAGGAGGTGGTGGTCCCCGGGCCCCTCATATATACTCAATTTCGCCCCAAGGATGTGGTGGTCCCGAGGGCATCTGAAAGCCTCAGAAGGGGAGTCCATGCGCCACCCCTCCTTTTTAACAAAAAGCCCCAGGGAGGTGATGGTCCTCAGGGCATATAAAAAACACTGGAGGAGCCCCTGTGCACCCCACTCCATTCCTTTATTAAATGTACATGCCCCCGGGACCTTGCCCACCCGGGGGCAACATTAAAAACATGCGCAGGTGACTGTGCTTCTTTTTTAAAAATAACATTTACGTTGAAATTTTTGGATGTTCGCAGATTTTGATGTAAATTAAAAAAAATAGTTCTTTACCCTGAAAGGCTCCTAGTGGGATCCCAGGGTGAAGGCGAGGGGGCAGGGTATTTATACTCTGCCCATTTTTCTGTTTTTTGTGTGCTTTTTTGGGGACTTGGCTGAAGCCGAGTCCCAAAATGACTGCCAACACTTCCTGGCTTAAGTGTTGTCACCCAGTCAAATCATTGCATGAGATCGGGTCTTTTGACGAATTTGTCGCAACCCTACCTATACAAATTTGTATTTCTTTTAATTTCTCAAAAACTACTGAATGTATTTACACCAAATAACAAAAAGTGTGCTTTCTGGACCAAGAGCTTCCTCTCTGCCAAACTGGATGTAATTACGCCCAGCAGTTCGAGCTATAGTCGTGTCTAAAATAGCAATGGGAATTAACATGGGAAATGTACTTTTTTTGGCCATCCCTTTTTCTCAGCCCCCACTTGAAGGATCACCTCAAAACATTCCATGCACAACAGGACCCAACTTGACACTTTTTTGGGAAAATTTCATGAAAATGTATCAAACGGTACCAAAGATATCACCAAGTCAGAAAATGCTTTTTCTTTGGAAACTCGGTCCTAACTATAACTACCTACTGGCGACGGCCGGTAGGTAATATATCTATATGTATATTCACCTGTTAGAGTTATCTCAAGAAACTATGACTCATGCCCTAAGGTAACTATAACTCACTCCTCCTGCCTTGCACAATAATTTCATCAAAAATATTACTGCAAATATTACATTGATGTTATCAATGATATTATCAAAGATGTCATGAGTGCTGTAATATGTGGGTATAGCAGTACATGGCAAGGGCGTGAGTTATAGTTACCATAAGGCACAAGCTATAGTTACTTTAAATAACTCTAACTATCATAGATGAATTTTTACGGTTTTGTACGTTTAAATTGTGAGCTTAACTATTACATCTCTGTAATCTTTGTTTTTTATATGAATTTATGTTCTTTTAGGTTTTTTTCCTAACTATAATGTTCCTATAACCTTTGTTTTTTTCAGTGATTTTCCATGTTTTTTTTATTGTTAAGTAACTTTAATTACTATACGTTAATTCAACCATTGCCGTGCAATACGGGGTTGCCTGCAGGGTCTGGTCTGTAGCCAGGACATGCGGCCAACCCCCTATAATCCCCCAACCCCTCTCCATGCATAGCTTTTGGCCGTGCACCGTTGGGTTGGCCTCGGGGCCAGGCCTGTGGACCACCTCCCTATAACCATCCAATCCCATGCCATGCATTGGTTTCAGCCGTGCTTGGCGGGGTTGGCCGCAGGTCCTGGCCTGCGGTTGGGTGGTTATAGGAGGTTGGCCTCAACCGAAACATTTTGCTGAGAAAAAGACTTCAATGTTCCATCACAAGAAATGTTTAACATTAAAAACACTAGAAAATAAACATAACCACTGTGAAATAAAAGGATGTGAATCCTCAACCTACTGAGTGTCAGTCGAAGTCTTTTACCCGTAGGCCACAAGTGACTCTGCTGTACTATCCATCAGAACATAGCTATAACATTCAAACTAAACATCTTGCTAGTGTGCCACTTTTAACTCATTGTATATAGAGACTATTGCAATACCAGTCTCTCTCACTCTCTTCCATAACTGTTAACTATAACATCTGTGCAAAACATTTTGCTTGTGTGCCGCTTTGAAGTAATTCTATGGAGAGATCATTGTTATTGTTATTGCAATGGTCTCTCCATAGAATGACTTCAAAGCAGCACACAAGCAAGATGTTTGCTGCTGCAAGGGGAGTCTGAAGGCCCAGCGGTCCTAGCCAGCTCCCTGCATCCTGTGGGAGTCAGCATTGTTCCCTCAAGCAGGTAGCTGCTTTAAATAGCAGATCCCTGCTTGCAGGAGCAATGTTTTCATCTCTTTACCTTCATGCATGTTTGTGTGCAGAGAAAGAGATGAACGCTCCGCTTTCAGCAAGCAGGAGCTGTTTGACAGCTCCCGTTTCCTGAAAGCAGAGTTATGTTTGCTTTTGCTTAGTGGGAGCTGTCAGCTCAGAGCTGCGTCAGGATTGGCTGGGAGCGCCTGTGTTGCCGAGCTGGAGAGAGCCTATTGAGCATGTATGTTTGGCAGGCCCTAGACGACCGGGCAAACATACATGAGCAGTGAGGAGAGTGCACAATGCACTCCCCTCATCTCGTCATCCCCAATGCCCCGCTTCTTAAACAAACCAAAAAATAATAAACATAGGGGCATATTTATACTCCATTTGCGCTGAATTTGCATAATTTTTTTACGCAACTTCGGCACAAAACTAACGCCATATTTATATTTTGACGTTAGACCCGTCTAACGTCAAAAGATTGGAGTTTGCACAATTTTTTAGATGTGTGAACCTACCTCGTGTCAATGAGATGCAAGGTAGGCGTTCCCATCTAAAAAAATGGTGCTAAACCCATAGTCCCATATTCATCCCCTGTTCTAAAATGACACACAGGTGGGAGGAGGGGCTAAATAATGGTGCAAAGTTTTACTTTGCACCATTATTTAACACCTGGGTCAGACAAGGCGTGAGGGGACCTGTGGACCTATTTCCATGGAATGGATCCCTAGGTGCCCTTGTCAAACCCCAGGAACACCTCCACCCACACCAGAGGGACACCGGAGGATGGGGGACCCCATCCCAGGTAAGTAGGGTAAATAGAGGTAAGTACTTTTTTTAAAAATTAAAGTGCCAACGGGGGCCCAACTTGGGGCCCCCTGAATGGTACAGGGTGCAATGTCCATGCCCAGGGGACACTGGTCTCCTCTGTTGGCCATTGGGTGGTGGGCATAACTCCTGTCTTTTCTAAGACAGGAGTCATGTGGTATGGATGGTGTTGCATTAGAAAATGACGTTAGGGTGGTTAAAGATATTTGTTTTGCCTCTAACCAGCCTAATGTCATTTTTTGGTGCAAAACCCCCTTCTAGCATACTGCCACCCCCACCTAGCTAATGTCATTTTTTTTACACTAGCCCACCCTTTGCACCGGCTTGCACCATTCTATAAATATGGAGCCCGGCTGGTGCTCAGAAATGGCGCAAGCCGGTGCGAAACCTTTTGATGCAAAGGTGCGTTAGTGCCGTTTTGCATCAAAAAGTATAAATATGCCCCTTGGTTTATTATCTTTTTGTTTGTTAAAGGTGATTTGTAGCGGCTGCTGCTGGCAGGGGGGCGACGCTCTCCACCCTAAAGAAGGAACCATGGGGCATATTTATACTCCGTTTGCGCCGAATTTGCGTCGTTTTTTTCGACGCTAATTCGACGCAAAACTAACTCCATATTTATACTTTGGCGTTAGACGCGTCTGGCGCCAAAGTTCATGGAGTTAGCGTCATTTTTTTGCGTGAACACCTTCCTTGCGTTAATGATATGCAAGGTAGGCGTTCCCGTCTTAAAAAATGACTCCGATGCATATGCGTCGTATTTATACTCCCGGGCAAAAATGACGCCCGGGAGTGGGCGGGTCTAAAAAACCCGCATTAGCGCCAGATTTTAGCGCCTGGGTCAGGGCAGGCGTTAAGGGACCTGTGGGCTCAGAATGAGCCCAGAGGTGCCCTCCCCTGCCCCCAGGGACACCCCCTGCCACCCTTGCCCACCCCAGGAGGACACCCAAGGATGGAGGGACCCACCCCAGGGACATTAAGGTAAGTCCAGGTAAGTATTTTTTTTTATTTTTTTTTGTGGCATAGGGGGGCCTGATTTGTGCCCCCCTACATGCCACTATGCCCAATGACCATGCCCAGGGGACAGAAGTCCCCTGGGCATGGCCATTGGGCAAGGGGGCATAGACAGACAGGAGTAATTTCAATGGGGGATGGGCGTCGTAAAAAAATGGCGCAAATCGGGTTGTGGCGATTTTTTTGCCTCAGCCTGACTTGCACCATTTGTGGACGCCCATACGCCATTTTCCCCCTACGCCGGCGCTGCCTGGTGTACGTCGTTTTTTTTAACGCACACCAGACAGCGCCGGCGGCTAACGCCGGCTAACGTCATTGAATAAATACGGCGCCTGCATGGCGCTTCAGAATGGCGTTAGCCGGCGCTAATTTTTTTGGCGCAAAACTGCGTTAGCGCAGTTTTGCGTCAAAAAGTATAAATATGGCCCCATGTGTCTGCTCTTTGCTATTCCTTGATCTTGTACACTCCAGTCAGCGAAACTCCATGCAATCTTGTAGCCATAGGTTTGTCCCATTTAGCACTAGGATGCTCCTCCTGGGGTGAAGGAGCGCTTTATAAAACCCTCATTCATTCATTCAGTCATGTATAGTAATTCAAATAGCTTTACATTAAAAAACATAGAAATTCACAGAAAAAAACCCAAAGGTTACAGGGACGTTAGAGTTAGGTAATAGATTTTTAAAAACATAGAAGTTTACTTTAAAAAGCAAAGGTTACAGGGATGTTATAGTTAGGCTCACACTTTAAACAAACAAAACCGTAGAAATTCACCTGTTATAGTTAGTTATTTCAAGTAACTATAACTCATGCCCTACGGTAACTATAACTCGCGGCCTCGCCATGCACTGCTAATTACCCCAGAAATTACAGCACTCATGACATCTTTTATAACGTCATTGATAGCATCACTGAAACATTTGCTGTAAAATTCTTCATAAAAGGACTGTGCACGGCAAGGGCGCAAGTTATAGTTACTTCCGTGAGTGCGTGAATAAGCAAGGGCTTAGACACATACACACACACACATATATATATTACCTACTGGTGGTCGCCAGTAGGTAGTTATAGTTAGGACCATGTTTCCATAGGAGAAGCAATTTTTGACTAGCCTATATCTTTGGCACCGTTATACGAATCTTCACAATTTTTTTTTTAAGTGTGTCGGTGATTCTTGTTTTGCACAGGGAGATCCGTGGTGATCCGGGACTGAGAAAAAGGGCATTTCCTATGTTAATTCCAATAGATCTTTTGAACACGAATAAAGCCTGAACTGCTGGACGGAAATACACCAAATTTGGCAGAAAGCTAGGCTTTGGTACACAGATCACGAGTTCTGTAGTTTTTGAGAAATTAAAGGAAAAATACATTTGTATATCGAGGGCCACGGCTCAGTTGAATTCACGAATGCTCCAGCCAACAGGAATGCTATGATTGGCTGGCCGCAACCTAACCGCAAAGTTGCAGCTGCCATTTTAGTTAAGTGCATTACACGGGCGCAAGTTAGAGTTAGCTCTATAACTGCTGAATCTCACTGGTTTTGTGTGAGTAAAATGTAAAAATATACATATATGTATATATATATATATTATACAGCAAGGGCATTGGAATACTTTACATGGGCACCAAATTAAATTACACAAGGTCACATTCATTTCATTGTAACAAAAGGAAGAATTCAGTGATTTCCCCAGAATCAAAGGCTGTTGAGCCAATGCTGTGCAATGCTAGATTCAAAGTTAGGATACAACCATATTTCTCAGTTTATTAGTGAAAGTCATCCACAAATAGTATGCTTGTGTACGATCACGTATAGTGAGGGAATTCTGTGTTGACATTACTATGTGAAGTAAAAGGACAGCTGCCCACCTAAAGTCTAAAGGAAGGCCCACCTAAAGTCTGGTTTGGCAATGGTTGCAAGGGTTTGACATAAAATTTGAATTATGGACATTGTTCAGCAGATTTACACTCGCGGACAAACAAATCCAATAATTTCAAATGCTACCTACACATAGACTAGGACTTTCGTGATCCACGAGTGGATTCCAATCCACAATTTGGGAAAACATGAGTTAGAGTATTAGTGCACTGCTTAGTACAGCCTCCTGCTTAAGCAGAGTAGCTATTTTTAACGTAGTCCCATTGGTTGCTGAGAATCTTTGAGTTCTATCTCTTCTCATGATTTATTGTGTTTGTGTCTTTTGCTAATTATTTTAGCTTACTGTTTTAATGTATTGTTTTCCATTGCATGATGGTATGCCCAATAATATTAGTTAGAACATTTATTTAATCTTTAGAACAACAAACAATGCTAACAATCCAAATAATGGATTAACCAAGTAATAGATTAGCCGCTAACTCTTGGTATCACAGTATATCATTCCACAACCCCAAAAAAGGACCCCCGGGCCTCGTCGGTGGGTGGAATCGCTATGTAGATGTAATTAGAAAATAATTCCACACCGTGCTTCCATTGTGATTTTAGACTTTTGCTGGCACGTCATCTTTGCCCTTTCAGCTGGTTTAAATAATTGTTTTACTCTGCACAATTATTCTGAATAAAATACTAATCCTTTACCTCAAGGCACTCTCCACTGATGCTGCTTCAGCCTGGCATCTGACAGCAAGCCACAGCCCCACCCTTCATGAATGAGGCAGCTGAGCCAAATCGTCCCTTGAAACCATTGGTAAAATGGTATGAATAGTACTTAAGTGACAAAGAGGGAACCCTTTTTCCTTTGGGAAAACAAAACATTTTTTACACAGTTTGGATGTGGTAGGTTTATGAAGTCAGAAGAAGGCAGAAGAACAACAAGAGATGTTTTGGGAGAGGATTAAGATATATCTGAAGTTCTTTGACAGGGTGAGGACAAAAAACCAAAGAAGTTAAATGACATTTCTGGTCTGGAAAGAGGTAATCAACCATAGGTGAAAGTGGGGAAGTGTGTGTGCAAGTAGGACATAAATCAGCCGTGATAATAACAGATTGTCCATCCATAATAATTCCACAAGTGCGCAATTCACATATTTTTCAGTGCTATTGCCCTAGGAAAACATTTTATTATTTCCTTGTTTAAAGGTTTTACAGGGTATTCTACTTGTATTAATTGTTCTCTGCATATGTGCAATATTCCCTCTTTTGCCACATTTTCTGCACACTAAGGCCCATATTTATACTTTTTGACGCACAACTGCGCCAACGCAGTTGTGCGTCAAAAATTTTACCACCGGCTAACGCCATTCCAACATGCCATGCGGGCGCCTTATTAATGGAATGACGTTAGCCGGCACTGCGGACTGGTGTGCGTCAAAAAAAATGACTAACAGCAGGCAGCGCCGGCATATGGGAAAATGGGGGTTGTGCGTCCAAAAATGATGCAAGTCAGGTCTGAGGCAAAATTCAGGCCTCAAACCGGATTTGTGCCATTTTGTTTTTACGCCCAACCTCCATTGACATGACTCCTGTCTTAGCAAAGACAGGAGTCATGCCCCCTTGCCCAATGGCCATGCCCAGGGGACTTATGTCCCCTGGGCATGGTCATTGGGCATAGTGGCATGTAGGGGGGCCCAAATCAGGCCCCCCTATGCCACAAAAAAAAACGGAAAAAAATACTTACCCGAACTTACCTTTACTTCCCTGGGATGGGTCCCTCCATCCTTGGGTGTCCTCCTGGGGTGGGCAAGGGTGGCAGGGAGTGTCCCTGGGGGAAGGGGAGGGCACCTCTGGGCTCCTTCTGAGCCCACAGGTCCCTTAACGCCTGCCCTGACCCAGGCGTTAAAAAACGGCGCACATCAGGCTGTGCGCCGTTTTTTAAGGCCCACCCCCTCCTTTGCATCAAAATGACGCCAGAGTATAAATAAGGAGCACAGGCCTTAAAGTCATTTTTTGGAAGGGAACGCATACCTTGCATATAATTTACGCAAGGCTGGTTCCCTCTTCCAAAAAATGACGCACATGGTGGAATTTTGACGCCCGCGGGGTCGGGCGTCAAAGTATAAATATGGGGCAGGGTTTGCGCCGATTGTGCGTCAAAATTTTTGACGCACATTCGGCGCAAACAGAGTATAAATATGCCCCTGAGGGGCATATTTACAAGGAACAGGCACATGGGCTCCAATACACCAGTTTCCTTGCGGCACCCTGCATCCCCCTAATGACACCATACACCATTGCGCACATTAATTAGCACAATAACGTCAATTTATTGGCGCTATTGTGGTGCTTTGCTGGACCACAGCCAAAAAAAATTACGCTAGTCCAGCAATACTCGGGTAGGCCCGTAAGAAATAGCCTAGTGTCACTTTAACACCTGTCCTAGGCAGGCATTCAAAAATAATGCTAGAATGGCGCAGTGAAATCTTGTAAATTTTACTGCGCCATTTTATGAGCCTTCCGGCAGGAGAATACCCCCCTTGCATACATTATACCTGGCACAGGTATAATGTGACACAAGGGTTTACAAAGTGTTGTAATGCTAGCATTGCGTCACTTTGTAAATATGGCACAGGGTGAGGGCCTGTATAGCGTTGCCATAGCGTAAAAAAATTACACTTTGCCGGCACTAAGGAGTGCAAAGGGCTTCAAAATATGCCCCTGAGGTTTTCGCAAGACACATGGGACTGTGGAATATATGTACTGAGTTACCACACTGCAACCATTTGTGCTTAGACATAACCTTGGATAAACTCTACTTTTTCTGAAACTTCTCAAATACGACCACTTTTCTTGCTTGTTCATTCTTTATTGCACATACATACTGGTCCCGAAAAGTGATTTATTTCCATATGAAGATATCTTATACGGAAAAACTTGTGTGGCACAAATCTTGTCAAACAGAGGAAGTGGAGAATCTTGTGGGCTGGTAACAGATTGGTATTGCAGGTAGGATAATAATACCATACAACACCTAATTCTGTCATGTCTCATGGTTTTTCTCTGATGGAAGACAAGCAGGTCCCAAATTCTGGAGACCAAACACTGGAGAGGTATGTGACGTCTTATAGCTGTCTGAAATGCATGGAAAATTCGCATTGAAAGGTTGGTGATCTTGTTTGTGTCAGGAGACTAGTGTCCTTCCATGGCAAATATTCTGTGTTCTCAGGTCCTCTGAAGATTGTTAAAATCAGGAGAAATGTTGTAAAGTTGGATAATGGACAAATCTGATGCATGGACAGGTTACAAAAGAGCGACGATTCAGTGATAACTGCTAAGCGTTATGATAGCCAGGGTTCACAGACATCCACAGATCAGTATTCAAAGGTAATGAACCGTGTCAGCATCAAAATTAGTGGAACACCTGTTTCTCCTACCTTTGCTGATAGGCAAGTACGCTTGATTTATTTTCCATTTTGTGGAGCATGGATTACTACATTTTGGCCTTCTTTATGCATGTTCATTAATATTCTCAGTGGATTTATCACCGTGATTTTTAGTTATTTGTTGTTGTACCATGTATTGCTTACTTGAGGAGAAGGCAGGGATATATCACTTTCATCATATTTTGCTTTTGTTCCCTTCGCGGAGACATGTGTTATATTCTCATTATCCATTTCCTGTTTCTCCCACTGTCTTCTTGGCTTTCCTTCCACCTTTTTTACTAGCATTTTATTGCAGTTTCTAACCTGTCAGGGTTCCTTATCATTCTAGTGCCAACATTTTAATCCTGGCAGATGATGTGTGGAGACTGCTGTGGTAATATGCAGTTATGAATGTTGCCAATCGTGCCTGTTTAACCACAAATAGACTTCATCTTATCACTGAAGAAGCCTCTTATTAATTCGAACACTTTGGCTTTAACTTCCAATAGTGTTAATAACTGTTTGCTTTTGTGTTTTATCTTTCAGTGTTAATTATCTTGATATTTTTTCGACTTTTCAATAGACAGGGTGAAAAGTGCTATGATGTCATTTATGCTGATTTAATTAGGGTAAAAGGTTGATGACGATCGATGACGACTCCTAAGATACATCTATGACTTTGTTGGAATGAGGCCTGGAGACCTTTGTGAATTCTTTAAAAAGACTGTAAAACCTTAAAGTGGCGTACAAGGAGATCCAGCGCCATTCATAACTGGAGAAATAGTTCTGCTGCTACCCATTTGTCAATAGAGACTAAGGAGCATTGAGTATTAAACCAGTGCAAAAGCTTTCGGAATGGTCATTTGGTCTGCTTTTGTTCCAAGTGCAGTTTTGTTATTACGGAAACTGCTTCACAGGAGGTCCATCTTGGAGCAGCAATTTATGTGTGTGTGTATTTATGGTTTTGACATAGAAGTTATGCTTTGGTCCCCCTACTAGTCTCAAAATGGATGTCTTTCAACCTGAAGATGTCATAAATGGAAAGCTTGTGAGGTAAACATCCTGTCAAATAGAGCAAGTGATGAATGTTACATGCGGCTAACTCTCAAACACTTGTATTGATATTGCAGGTTAGATAACAATGGATGAATCTGCTGTAATAAGTGGATTCACTCAAAGGTTCTGCAACTACAAATGTAGGAGGTTGTAGATTCTCTGAAAGTTTCAGCAACTACAGTTATAGTAAGTTCTATTCTAAAATATCAGATCATTGGTAATGTATTACGTAATAGGGTTTAGGTTGAAGGTTAGGATCAGGGCCAATGTTTGAGATAAGTTAGGTTCAGAGAAAGGATTAGATTCAAGATTGGAGTAAATTAGGTTTACATGAGGCTTAATATTTTAGATTCTATCAATGTTTATTGTAAAAGTCATGTTTAGGGGCAAGACTATATTTAAGGTATTTAAAATAATTTTAAATATGAAAATATAAAAAATACATATTTTGAAAAGAATGACGAAAGAAATTTCCACAAAAAATAATGTTTTTTTATTGAGTTACAATCCAAATAATTTTTTATGAAATTGAACATTTAATGCAAATTGTAGCAACATCAGAATATTTTATTGATGTGATAGAACTTCTGTGAAGAGTACTTTGATGCAAGGCATTCGATCCAAGATCCATGAATTTATGCATAGAAGTGGAGATTAACTACCTCCCATATGTGTGTTATAAGAGTGCAAGAACTATTTAAACAGGTATTTACAAATGCATGCTGAAAATGCTACCTTCTCAGCAAAAGTCTACATGTTGTACTGTGACATAGTGCCTTGTGCCACAAAATGTCACCTTCAAGATGACATATTTTAACCAAGCAGATGTCACAGAACTTTTCAGGGGGAAAAGAAGAGATAAAATTGTGAACTATTTCTCGTACAGTAAGAAGGAACTATCAGTTTATGGAAATGAATGCTTGCCAACATTTCCTTATTCAACAGGGCAGAAATCCAGAGGCCTGGACTACCAAAGAAAAGAAATCTGCCCCATCAAAGGAATTCCATTATTGAACAGACATCTTCTTTGCTGATCAGATGGCGGAGGCGTTATACCAATACGCCCTGTGTGCTGAATAGAAAATTAAATATTGCTTGCCACAGCAAAGATAATGAGATGAAATTGCAAGGCCAGGCACAAAATAAGGAGTATCACTCTGTGCTAAGATTTACTAATTATGCTTTATTACAATAATCAATCTTTAATGTCATCAGGCCTATGATGGGATTCGTCTTCTTATCAAGAGAGAGAAATAGTACATTTGGGATAATCCTAACAATTATTTTCTAGAACACTACTATAAATATGTGACTGCATAATTATCTCAGTCAGAATTACACATTTGCCACTTACCAGCAGAAACAGTTGAAATGGCATGTAATTGTTTGACACTACACCTCTAAGCAAGGACAAGCATGTCTTACAAATAAAAACACTTTTCTCATTAAATCTAACTCAATCGTTCGTAATGCACAGTGTTTCCTTGCTGGCATCTCATGACTTATTTGTGATCAATGGAGAGCCGCAACTACGCGGTTACAGCGGATAATACAAGTCAATTTATAATTTAAGAGGGTGTTACAAAAGGGACAACAGTTGCCATAGTGCCAGTGCTTAATTTGAGCCAGTGGTTTCCAGTGCGGGCACCAGCACTTATTTTTGAGAACCGGCACTTAGGCCCTGATTTATACTTTTTCATGTAAAACTGCGCTAACGCAGTTTTGCCTGAAAAAGTATACTGCAGACTAGTGCCATCCCAAGACGCCGGCCGGGCATCATATTTATGGTATCACGGTAGCCAGGGGTAAGGCCCGGCTAGCGTCGTAAGAAAGGATGCTAGCCGGGTGGGGGAGGCATAGGGGGAACAGGAGGTTGTGCGTCAAGGGATGACTCTAACCAGACTAGCATCATCCTTTGTCAAAGGGCCCAGTGCTATGTAGGGGGGCCCGAGGTAGGCCCCCCCATGGCACGAAAAAGTGTCACAAAGGGAGAAAGTACAAAGCTGCAAGAGTGAGCTGAAGGGGCAGACAGAGGTTGTAAATGGAGTAAAGAGGCCTGAGATGACACGCACATTTAAATGCACCAGCTGAGTGTTTCAAAAGAGAGCTTTTAGCAACGGCTCATTTTTTATTACAATTTAAGCACTGCATAGGACTCAAATACGTTTTCAGCCATGAATCTGCCATGTCCCTTGTTTGCAATTACTTTTCTGGCTCCTCTGTAATCGCTGTACTTGCTAGACCACCATGTTACATGGATACATCTGATGGTGGCCGCCTGTGTTGTAGAGAACACAATTACAACAACATCTCATTGTGCAGGTGCTGATTATGGGGGCAGAGTTGCTGGTGCAAAAGGCAACATTATGTGCAGGCATGTTTGCAGCTGCCACAGTAAGTGCAAGGTACAGACTGAAGAGACTGGGAGGGGAAACATCCGGAACAGCGACTCCAGAATCACAATGTCGTTGTTAACGCAAGCAGAACCACGCTTGCGTTATCAACTCCCTTTTTCTCTGCCTTAACCATGCATGTGCTGAACAACGCACATGCATAGTTAAGGCAGAGAAAAGGGAGTCACCATCGGGAGAGGATGCGGTCAGGTAAGTGGGGCTAGGGCAGGATTGGGATAGTTTTTAGGGGTGGGGGTGGATTAAGGGCTTGGGGTGGGGGAGGTCGGGGTAGTATGTTTTTTTAGGAGTGGGGTGGGAGGATCAGGCTAGTTCTGGTTTTTAGGGGAAGGGGGATTGGGACATTTCCGTTTTTAGGGGTGAGGGGATGGGGTAGTTTGTTTTTTGGGGGCGGGGGGTCAGGGTAGTTTGTTTTTTGGGGGTGGGGGATCGGGTAGTTTTGTTTTAGGGGCTGGGGGGCTCGTTGGTTTTTGGGGGTGGGGTGAGGTGTCGGGGTAGTTTGTTTTTTGGGGGTGGGGGTTGGGGTAGTTTGCTATTTGTGGTGGGGTTGGGGTGATCAAGGTCATTTCGTTTTTGGGGTGGGGTTAGGTTAGTTTGGTTTTTGGGGGTGGGGGCTGGTTGGTTTTTAGGGTGGGGTCGGGGTAAATTATTTTTTGGGGGTGGGGTTGGGTAGTTTGGTATTTGGGGTGGGGTTGGGGTGATCGGGATAGTTTGGTTTTTGGGGTAGGGGTTAGTGTAGTTTGGTTTCTGGGGGTAGAAGGGTCAGGGTAGTTTGGTTTTTGTGTGTGGGGGATCGGGGTAGTTTGTTTTTTGGGGTGGGGTCAGGGTAGTTTGGTTTTTTGGGGGGTGGGGGTTGGGATAGTTTTATGGGCGGTGGGGGTCAGGGTAGTTTTATTTTTGGGGTGGGTGGGGGGGTCGGATGGGGGTCAGGGTAGTTTTATCTTGTGGGTGCAGGTCGGGGTAGTTTTATTTTTAAGGGGGTTTGTGGCTCGAGATCATTTTATTTTTAGGAATGGGTTATTTTGTTTTTAGGGGAAGGGTAGTTTTAGTTTTGGGATGGGGTCAGTTTTTTGGGCGGGTGGGGGAGTCAGGGTAGGTTTTAGGGCTCAGGGTGGGTGGGAGTATCTGGTAGTTTGTAGGGGTGGGTGGGGAGTCGGGGTAGTTTTATTTTTAGGGCGGGCTGGGCGGTTGGGGTAGTTTTATTTTTATGGTGGTTGGAGAGGTCAGGGTAGTTGTTTTTTTAGGGCAGGTGGGGGGATGACATGCAAAAACCATGCATGCCGTTTCATACATGCCTTAAGGAGGCATGCCTTTACAACTAAAGATTGTTGTAAAGGCATGCGTGATAAAGGCATTTGTGGAAACAACGCGGTCATTGTTCAGACTGCGTTGTTCAGGCATGAGTTATTGGCGCATGCGTTGTTCCATCATACATTCGACTGGGAGTTATGGTCTGGGCCCTAGTTCTTAGAAGAGATTGTCCATTTAGCAAATTTTGGATTAGAGTCATATATTTGCCAAATTTTGCCAACTGGGTTGGAGTTTCCAGGCAATAAAGTAACTCTTTGGCTTCCCTAGAGGTGTGCACCCCATGTGCTAGGAAAATTGGTTTTAATAAAGTGCATGGAGCGTTAAGAAGAGCCGGACAAATGTAAATTAGGTGCTACAATGTTTCCTCACGAAAGACATAGGGGGTTATTCTAACTTTGGAGGAGTGTTAATCCGTCCCAAAAGTGACGGTAAAGTGACGGATATACCACCAGCCGTATTACGAGTTCCATAGGATATTATGGACTCGTAATACGGCTGGTGGTAAATCCGTCACTTTTCCGTCACTTTTGGGACGGATTAACACCTCCTCCAAAGTTGGAATAACCCCCATAATCTGCACAGGTCAACAGTGGTGACTTCTATTTTATAGTTAGTCCCTTATTTCTACTTTTTGATGCAAAATTGCACCAACTCAGTTCTGCACCAAAAAGTTTAGCAAAGGCGTGCACCATTTCTGTGCACCAGCCAGACACCATATTTATGGAATGGTGCAAGCCAGTGCAAAGGGTAGGCTAGCAGCAAAAAAATAAATGACCTTAGTCGGGTTGGGCTGGCAAAATGGAAGAGGGGTTTTTGCATTAAAAAATGATGTTAGACAGGTTAGAGTAAAAAAAATTACTCTAACCTGCCTAGAGTCATTTTCTGATGCAAAACCATCCTTACTACATGACTCCTGTCTTAGAAAAGACAAGAGTCATGCCCACCACCCCAATGGCCAGCGCAGGGGACCAGGGTCCCCTGGGCATGGCCAATGCACCCAGTGCCATATAAGAGGGGGCAATTTCAGGGCCCCCAATGGCACTTTAAAAAATAACATAAAATACTTACCTGTACCTACCTGGGATGGGGTCCCCCATCCTCCGCTGTCCCTCTGGTGTGGGTGGGGGCATCCCTGGTGCCTGGGGAGGGCACCTGTGGGCTTATTGCATGGTGTACCACTATGGGAATAGGCCCACAGGTCCTCTAACGCCTGCCCTGACCCAGGCGTTTAGAAATAGGCCAAAGCAAGCTTTGCATCATTTTTTGACCCCTCATCCCTCCCATGCACCATTTTTGGACGGGAGTATGAATATGACGTTAAGGCCATAGAGTCATTTTTTGCACTGGAACGCCTATCTTGCATCTCATTAAGGCAAGGTAGGTTTCCACTTCCGTAAAATGACTTTAACTCCTTATATTTGGCGCTAGACGGGTTTAGCACCAAAGTATAAATATGGAGTTAGTTTTGCACTGAATTAGAGTAAACAAAATGACGCTAATTTGGTGCAAACAGAGAATAAATATGCCCCTTAGATCTTTAATTAGGAGAGCCATGAGTCTTGCATTGAGCAGTGGTGTAACAAATGCCCCCGTAGCCCCGTGGTGAGTGGAGCCCATGAGCTCCAGAGGGCTCTCTGACCACAGTACACTGTGTGCAGGTGGCAAGCCCCTGACTGGATCTAGAGGACGAGGGGCCCCCTCAAGGTACATTGCAGGGTGGCCTCCCTCAAGTTTGGCTACACCAGTGGCCTTGAGGATGTGCTTGAGCATTGTTTTCCTTAGAGCACTGTTAAAGTAAGGCTGGAAAGGCTTTTCCATCTACGAGGTTATGATCGCCTTTATGTTGCCTTTGGACTCCTATGGTTTTAATGTCTTCCTGCCCGTAAAGATGCCCGAATTGTTTGTTCAGTGTGATTTTTATTGTGGTCGGGGGGGATTGAGAGGTTTTCCCAGGTTAGGTTTAATTTAGAGCATATCACAGACAGGTAGTCTCACTAGGCATTTCTCCCAGTTGTATATATGCCCTTCAGGACCTCTTTCATTGCTTGAACAAACTTTGTTATGATACTGGACAATGGCTTTGTTCCAGTGGGCGTTTTGTCTGCTGAAGATCAGTACTTCAGTTTTGTCTTTGTTGAGCTTAAGGAAGTTGTTCTTCCTCCAGGCTGATACGTTCTTCATACAGTTGTGGAAGTTGAGGTAGGGTCAGCTGAGAATGAGAGGATGAGCTGGGTATTGGCGGTGTATGAGATAACGTTGAGGTTGTGAGATCTGACGATGGCTGCGAGAGGTGTCATGTAGATGTTGAAGAGGGTTGGGCTGAGGGACAAACCTTGGGGGACACTGCAGATGATGTGCTTCGGTAGTGAGGTAAAGGGAGGGAGGCGGACTCCCTGAGTTCACCCCGTGGGGAAGGATGCCATTCATCTGAGTGCATCATTAGTGATTCCAGTCTGGCGTAGCCAATCTAAAAGTATGTGGTGTAAGACAGTGTCGAAGACTGCGGAGAGGTAGAGTAGGATCAGGGTGGCTGATTCTCCTCTGTCAAGTGGAATGCGCATGTCATCTGTTGCCTCGATGACTGCTGACTCTGTGCTATGATTGGCTCTGAACCCAGATTGTGAGGGGTCTAGTAGGTTGTTTCTCTCCAGATGTTCGTGAGTTGGAGGTTGATGGCCTTTTCCAGGACTTTGGTGGGGAATGGGAGCATTGAGTTGGGACGGTAGTTCTAGAGCTCGCTTGAGTTTGACAAGAGTTTCTTGAGGAGGGGTCTCACTTCTACATGTTACCACATATTGGGAAAGGTGGCTGTGATTATGGAGGCATTTAGGATGGCAGCAAGGGGGTGGGCGATCTCGTCTTCTCCAAGCTCTAAAAGTTGGAGGGGGCATGGGTAGTTCGGTGCTCCTAAGTGAATGGAGCTCATTACTGTGGTTGTGTTCGGTGTGCTGAGTTGTTCCCATGCGGTGTTCTGGTGGTCGACGGTGGTGGTCAATGATTATTGTGGAGGTTGGTGGGTTGGGGATTGAAATTTCTATAGATGGTTGCTATCTTCTTGTGCAAGTGGTTGTGAGGGCGACGCAGAATGGGGTCTGTGTCATACTGCTTGAGGCCAAAGTTGTCCAGTCTTTCCAAGAGGTTGGTGGATTTGGTGTCGGTGGGGTCCTCTAGGTGGATATTGAGGTCTCCCAGGAAGACTGGTGTGGTTTCGCCAACGGTGATAGTGCATGACATAGAATCCTTGTGTACAATGGCATTGCCACCACTGTGTCTGTTGGTGCCGGCTCGGTGTCTCATCTTGTAGCCACTGGGTGTTGCTGATGCAATGTCTGGGGCTGAAGCTGGTTGAACCGGGTCTCGTTGATGAAAGTCATGTCAGGGTGAGGGAGGAGCTGGTGTCCCAGACTTCGGTGGCATGTTTGCAAAGTGATCTGATGTTGAGCGGGAGGCAGGTGAGTTGTTCTGGGTAGGGCTTGCCCCTGGGGGAGTTGTTGTGTCAGTGGTTTTGGAGATGGCAGCCGGTGCTAGTGTGGAGAAGAACTGGCAGTGGATGAATGAAAACAGTCCTGCTGTGGAGCAATGCAATGCAAGGCAGCAGTTGATGTTTGTCCGTGGTCCAGGGCACGGAGATCTGTGGCAGGGTAGCTGTGGGAATGTAGAAAGACAGGGTTCCAGGCTTTGGGCACACCCCAGACGTAGACAGGCACATTCGGGCTTGCCTTTGGTGCACCCGCTGCAGAGATTAGATATTTTGAAGTGGCCACAGTTTCTCCCATCTTGTCTATTCTCGAGTTGTTTTTGCAATTAAAGTATACATTTATCAGCAATATGCATATGTAGTTCATGTTCACCTTTAGACCATCCAGTAGCTCAGCCTAGGCCAGATCTGTAGAAGGTTCGATCTTTACAAATGGTACGGCTAATGCCAGATTTATGTAAATGGATAGGCCTCCGAAGGGTCTGCCAAAGAGATAGGTCTTCTTAGCAGGGAGTTGAATTTCTGCAAAGCTAGAGATTAAAGGTGGAGCCCCAGACAAAGGGGTTCATTATGAACATGGCGGTCTGGGTTGCCATTCCGGCGGTGGCGGTAATTACCGCCACCGGCATGGCGGCCCAGACCGCCATATAATGGACGTGACAAAACCGCCACTGGCGTAACTCCGCCACCGCCAGGCTTCCGCCACCAGGCAGCCTGGCGATGACGGAGATACTTATCCAACAAGGCAGCACTGGAAGCAGCGCTGCCCGCCGGATGATGTACCTGTTTCCACCAGCCATTTTTTTCTGGCGGATTACCTCGCCAGGGAAAGGCTGGTGGAATGGGTGCTTCGAGGCCCCCATGGGGGCCCCCATGCACATCCCCCTCGCGCATGTCACTGCCTGATTTACGGGCAGTAATATGTGTGACGGGTGCTGCTGCACCTGCCGCACTGCTACATTTCCGCCAGCTCCATGTGGAGCCGGCAGAAATATACATGCCCTGTATTCCGCTGGGCCTGAAACTCTGTTTCCACCCGCCGGCCTAGCGGAATGTTAATAATGTGGCCGGTGGGGTCTTCAACGCGCTGGCGGTCTTTTCTAGACCGCCAGCGCCGAACTCGGAGGGTTTTCCCACAGAGTTCATAACAGTTAGCAGCTCTGGAGGAATGATAGTGCTTAATTGTTGTTTATAGCTCACCTTAGCCATGCAACGTTCCATGATATGACTAATGGGCTTCCCTGAGGCAATATTATTATTTCCTCCATGTCCGTCTCAGGGGGCAGTAGGCAAAGTTTCAGATCCCCCCTGCCAGGGTGGAAAATATTTACTACTAGTTATATGCTTGGTGTACATCTGGCTTGTCTGCAATTATTCTGCACACTGCTGTTGGCCTGATGGGGTCAAAAGAGCACCTGACTTTCAAGATGGATAAGTTAGTGTTAAGGGGTCTAAACAATGTCCCCCTTAATATGCACCCCCTTTGAAGTTGGGCTGGCCAGGTGCTGATATTTCCTCTCAGTATGAGTGTATACCTTTCTTGTTGGGGACCTTGGTTCAGTATCCCCCAATTAGCTTATTGAACCTCCTCTGCTAATATCTTCTGCGCTTGTTATCCGGGTGATTATTGTGGATTCCTTTGTTGAGTGGCTGCTTAATGCTAAATTGGTCTTGCAGCAGATAGTTGGAGGTGTAGTGTGACAGATCTGGGATATATGTTTCAGAATTTTTCAGAATGTTTACCCTTTTTAGAGTGTTCATATTCCCACATGATGTGTACTCTGGTGTGAATATGGTGACATTGTTTTAAGAAGTTGTAGCAGCAGCGTCACTTGGTTGGGTTGAACTTTTATTTCTGGTCAGAGCTGAACTTCTTGGGCTGGTTGGATGAGGTTGAACAGCAGGAGCATTGTCTCCCCTTGTATGGTTGGTCGGTGTTGTCTGTGACCTAACCTCTCCGTTATCTGGGGTGTTTGATCTTGTATGGTGCCTATTTAGAGTTAGTGGGGAGTCAGCATCCTTTCCCAAAGCATCAGGTGTCCATATAAATTTTGTTTCCTGGTTAGATTCTGGCTGGAGGGTGTTATACCAGCAGGTTTGTTTTGGAAAATTGGAAACAATTTCTGGGCAGTGTTTAAGTCTGATTGGGCTGGTTGGGTCTTTGACATAGTGTCCTCCTTCTTTTCTACTTGGACTTCTACAGGTGGGTTTGAGTGAATGTGGAATCTGACTGAAAGTCGGCTGATTCTTAAAGAGTTTTGTGTGCATTTTCAGGCACCTTCAAGATAGCTGTTTATTCACGCCTTGAATTTCGGAGGGGAAGAGGAGTTCAACGTCTGTGGCCTGAGGCAGTTCTAATGGCCGGGTACTGTGTTATGCACTCCTTATTAATACATTTGAGGAACTTGTCCCAGTGAAATTATTACTGTTATTCTCCTTTGCAGCTTCTGGGCTGACATCCGAGATATCTTGTAGTCTGCTACCTTGTTGGCTGGCCTGACGGAAGAGGTGGAGATGATTGAGGGAGCCTGGATGCTCTTCAGGTCAGTAACTAATGAGTAGAATACCTCCCTAAGTGAATTGAGTTTCTCAACAACGGTTGGACATTTGGCAAGGATCACCTTCAGAGCCCATCCTTGCATCTAGCTTGCTTATTTTTGATGTCATCTCAGTGATTGTCATTGCGATTGTCTGCATGGTGTCCATTTGCAGCTACAGGTCACGTCACGGAAGTGTGTTGCTCACAACAGCCAGGGTCGATTTAATTGATGCTAGTAGTAAATTGTGATTGGTACGCTAATTTCGCAGAGAAGGTTTCATGATACTTCCGAATTTTCTTTGACCCTTTCATTATTATAGTCTGATTCTTCTAGATTTTAACAAATTTTCTCCGATACGTCTTAGTCTATCCAGGAGGACAGTCTCTTCGTGAATGGATCACTCCAGCCATCCGTGCTCAGTAGTCCGGTGTGTTCCAAGTGGGTCATGAATTTCCCCTGGGCCACATCCTCAGAGGCCTCCCAGTGCATGTGCACCCTTGCTTGGTTACCCCTTTATTTTGGGATATTTTAGGGGTAGAGTTTTGATCTGGGATAATGCTGTAATAGAAAGTTTAGGTGTGATTCCTGGGTGGCGGGTATCTTGATGTTGGGCTTTATCATTTGAGACTGATATTTAGATAGATGTAGATAATAGCTGAATTAACTCAGTTGCTGAAATTTTTTTCCTGGTCTTTGGTATCAGATCAGCGCATTGGGCAGACGATGCCCCCTACCTTATTTGCAGTTCTATGCTGTACTACTGCTAGGCTAAAACGGGGCCCACTCAGTCAACAGGTCCATTCAGGGTAAAAAGTATTTTGATTCACTGAACCTTCCTCAGAGTATTCCTATTTTGAAGTTGTGGCACTGGTGAAGTATTTTCTCTTTTGAAAGTGGCACAGGCCTGGGGCCCAGGCTAGGATCTTTATGGTGTGGGCATTATTATCAGCGTTGTTCGTTGCTGGTCTCATGATTGTAATTCAGTTGTGCCTAGCTCTCCTTTTGGATGTGACAGACGCCGCCTCTGATTAAGCACCCTGTGGGAAAGCTTCAAGCTGTCTTGGAAAATGTTGGTTCTCCTGTAGGCACTGGGGGGGTTGGGTCAGGGGGTTATTCATAGCCCCCTAGTTTTGTGTGCTGAAACTGGCAGAAAGTTGTGTATGATTTGTATTGCAAACGTGGAAGCCTAGTTAGTGACCGTGTAGCCTGATTGTGTTAATTTGACATGAAATCCCTTAAAGTCCTAGAGTTGCTTGTTGTTTTTTTTATCATTATTTCTGGTTGCTTTATTATGCCGTTTTGCCGTTTGCATGGCTGTTACTTGAGGATAATAAGTATAACAGCATTTTATTTTAAATGGACAAGGACTGAATTAATGGAGACAAGTAAGGAGTAGAGCAGGGGTAGCGAAGGGGGTCCTGACCCTCCCTAGGACGCTTCTCCCTTGAGTGCTACAGCCCCCGTCAGCTGTCTAGCCCCAGGTAAAATATAGGTGAAATGTAGAAAATGTGGTCAGTAGACAAGCGTGGGCAGGTGAAGAAACTGCTAGCCAAAGAGGCGTCATTGCGCATCTTAACGTATCCACCAGTAGGTAAGGGTCAAGGTACCCTGTGGAAGCGAGTACACAACAAGCATTAAGCCTAACACGCAACTGAGGTTCTGGCGGGGGTGGAAGCTCACCCGGCACCAAAAGCCACACCCAAACCTAGTTGGGTGTGGGGCTCAACCCTAGTGCCATGAACCTAGGCGACTGCAATCCCTGCTGCATTGCTGCACCCTTGCATGGGCTAGGCTGGGCTTACCAGGCTACTGCACTTCCGTTCCACTTTTCCCCTTCCACAGGGGCACTGGTTCTTCAGTTAAGGTGGTTGAGATGGCGGGTTTCGACTGTGGCCACCAGGCACCGTGAGGAGCCGTGCAGGATTTAGCTACAGCATAAGTGTGTGTCAAGCCAAGTATCTTAAGTAAGGCTCTAAGAGTAATGAAATTGTGGACACCTCTGTTCTAGCTTATCTGGATCATTTTAATTCTCTTCTCGTGATCTTATTACCTACTCCATAACCCTGCACTTAACATCCCAGTGTGTCTTTTGGCATTGTTTCTGCGATGACTGGAATATAAGAACTGCAGCTGGAATAAAGACACATTTCATTACGTCATCCTAAACATTTGATGCTATCACAGAGAATGCTGTCCCTCCTTACCCACATCTGCAAAACTATGCGATAGTCAAAATCATTTCAATAGAGACACATAGGGATCTCTGTAGAATATAGCACGGAAATCTGCAGGACAAAAACTGTGGAGCATTTCAGTTGAAGGACAACTGCATGAACGTAAACTGTCAAATAGTGTAGACCTCTTTGAAAAGAGTCGGAAGATCAGTCTTTCATGATTCTCTTATAAGATGATATGCTGCATCACGGCAGGTGAACTTCAGCTAGTCCAATGGACTCTTAGGGAAACACAGATAGATATGAAGAGTGCCCATATTCAGTATTTGAAATTGCAAGAATAAGTGAGGCAAAAGTCCTTCTAGCAGGAGCTAGAAAAGGTACAGATTTGGCTAACATTTTGAGAAAGATGAGGGAGATTCTGCTGAGATCTGGGATTCCAGAAACTGAGAGACAGATTTAGATGAAATTTGAAATCAAGACTTGTAACATTTCTAACCCAATGGAGACGTTGAAAGATTTAGTGGACAACAGGCCTGACAGTGGCAAATGTGCCTAAGAGTTTTAATAAAATCAGACCACTGACACCAGGTACTTCCAAGACGGTTCTAAGGTCATTATGCATGGCTAGAAGATGAGCCTCTGTACTCCGTCACAATAAAAGTCAACTTCAAAATCATAATATGACCTTTAGTCTCCAGATAATAGGGATTCAATTGCACTCTCCAGCACCATAGTGCCTACTGACAGAAGCAGAATTAAACAAAATAGGATGACACCGTGGAATCTAACAATCACTCTTTCCTAAACGTGGCATCTTGTCATCCTTGAAGATTATGGGAACCACTCCAAAGAATAGGAAGATGTTGATGGTGGATTGGAGGGAAGATGCCAAAAGTAGTAACATTAGTGGATTACAATAGATGAGGCTGGGATCCAATGGAAAGGTATGTTTCAATATTGTTTTAGCTGAGGAGAGTTGTCCCAGACTGAGCTATAAGAAATTTCGGAAGTTTAGGGAGGACTTAGCAGATTTAGGGCCTGAATTAGATTTCGGCAGAGGGTTACTCTGTCACAAATGTGACGGATATCCCGTCCGCAGGAGTCTAAATCCCATAAGAAAAAATGTGATTTAGATTTCGGCAGATGGGATATCCATCACCCGCACTATTACCCCTTTGCTGGATGCCTTTTTATTCCTGCTGGCAGGATGGAGACAGGGCCAAAGAGGGGAAAACGCGCCCCCACACCGGTTTTACTGTGGGCGTGTAGCCCTCAGGTAGCCACACCTCTAGGGTGAGCCTCCAAGCTCCTGAGGACTGAGAAAGGGGCTTGCCATCTTGAAAGGGGCAAGAATCTGGCATTCTGGGATAGTCAGATGCCACACATCACAGGAACTTTGTCACTACGTATTGGCTAGTAACCGCATGGTCCTTTCAGGGCACTTTCCTGGGATAAATATGGCACCCTTGATACTCTGACCCTCAGATCATGCTGGAGTCAGAGAGAGGACCGAAGAAGTACTGTCCAACTGCCCATGGATCCTAACAAAGAGAGGTTGCACGCTTTGAAGGACTGCACCTGCTGCACTTTGGACTAGCAAAGATTGAACTGTGCCCAAGGCTCCTGGCCCAGGGAAAAGTTGATTCCCAACATACAACAACAGCAGTGACTCCAAGGATCAGTTGGCTGATCTCCTGGAACCAGCTCCTGGGTTGCACCAGCTGAAGTGCCCAAGTAAAAAAGTTTTGACACTTTCTGTTGCCAGGCACCAAAGAAGACAAATCTGAGATAGCCTAAACCTGCACCTGTGTCTGCTGACCCCAGGAGTGCTATTCAGGACCAAATTCAATTTATCTAATCTAAGGGACTTTAGCCTCCACCAATGAATTTTGCTATAACCGCAGTGCTGACTGTAGCCCAGCATCGGCTGGCCGGCTACTGCAACGTAGAGGACTTTGAGGGACCTTTGACCTCTGTGGCCAAGTTTGCCCCACTTTACCTGTGGACTGAGAAATTACCACAAAGGCAACCACCGCTCACCACACCACAACTGGAGCAACCTTTGAGCAACTTTTTGCCTGCATCCCTCAGCCTCAGGATACTCCATTGATATCTATGGCAGTCGTCTTATAAAGTTTGGATCTTGTCTTAAATAAAGTTTGGTGGCCAGGTAATTGTACAAAGTAACCTTCCTGCCGCCCTGGACCTCTGTCCTGTCAGACATGGTTGCCCAATTCAGACTGGAGTTGCCAAACTGAGGGGCATATTTATACTCCGCGCCGAATGTGCGTCACAAATTTTGATGCACATTCACTGCAAACCTTGCCCCATATTTAAACTTTGACACCCGAGCCCACGGACGTCAAAATCCCACTGTGTGCTTAATTGTTTTGGATACGGCAACCCGCCTTGCGTTAATCATATGCAAGGTAGGTGTTCCCGTCCAAAAAATGATTTAAACGGCCATGCGTTGTATTTATGCTTTCGGGCAAAAATGCTGCACGGCCAGGAGGCGGAGGCGGAAAATGACGCACAGCCCGATTTGCGTCAAAAATTAAGGCCTGGTCAGGGCAGACGTTAAAATGTGGCAAACACACCTGTATTTAATCAGAACACACAGAAGCAACAGCAGAGCAGCAAAAGGAAGACATGGAGGTGCTTCTCATCCAGCGTGCACGCAGACGCAGAGCCCAGCAACAACAACAGCAGCTACCACAACGCCAGCAGGGACCCCAAAGGCAGCACAGAAGGCAGGAGAAGATATTCCACACCAGAACAACCCTTCATGGCCTCAGGGAACATGGCATCATCCAGAGGTACAGGTTGAACTGGCAGGCCATTCAGCAGATGCTGCGAAACATTGAGCCACAGTTGGCACCCACCTTGCTGACACCCCGCACCATCCCAACAGAAACCAAGCTGCTAGCTCTAGTTCACATGCTGCCAAGTGGCTCTTTTCAAACAACTGGTGCCCTGGTTGCCGGAATATCACAGCCATCTTTTTCTGCCTTTTTGCCCAAAGTACTGGATGCCATCATTGGACTCACACCCACCACATCTGCTTCCCTCACACACTGCAGAAGCAGCAGGAAACAAAACAGGGGTTTTACCTCATTAGTGGCTTCCCACACGTCCTTGGTGCAATCGACTGCACACATGTACGCCTTGTGCCACCTGCTGCAACTGAACACCTGTACCGCAACAGGAAGAACACACATTCCATCAATGTGCAGGCCATTGTCGATCACCAAGGATTGATCACCAACATCGTGGCAAAATATCCTCAGAGTGTACATGACTCATTCATCTTCCGTCACTGTACCATCAATCAACACTTCCATGATGGACGGTATGGCAATGGACTACTTGTTGGTAAGTACAGAAACCTACTTATATACACACTGCACAGCAACCCTCTAGGACACACAACACATACACCACAACAGCAACATGTCGACAGGAACACACTGAGGTCGTGACATCGCTAGCCATGTTTCACAGGTCTGCATTGAACATGTCACATATCTGAAATTAGTGTACAGTCTAATGTTAAGACATCAATGATCACAACGTTTGGAGTGGTTTGCCTAATTGTCACCTTGCAAAATGTAAGTGTCTCAATTATGTTTAAATTAATCCATTGCATAAGTCTAAAGGTATGGGATGTCCAGGGTACATAGATGTGAATGTGTTAACAACACTGTCAAAATGAATCTGTGTATGGAACTATCATCTCACCCCCGTGAAGACACAGGGACACCTGTATCACAAGTCACAATGCTAGGGAGTGCACACTACTGCAAATCCCAAAACATACTGCTGACAACCGGTCGGCAGCCAAACACTTGTTCAGCCAAGGAAACAACATAATGCAGATGGTACATCCTAGAAGCCTAGGAATCAACACAATAATACAAAAGAGTCACAGACAACACAAGACAACTACTGCCATGCAAGGTGATATTAATGGGGCAAGCTACATCAACATGATCCCAATCATTTTCTCTTTCAGCTGATCAGGGGTATGGGATCCAGCCATGGATGATGACACCATTTGGCAACCCAAGCACTGCAGCAGAGTGTGCCTAGAATGACGCACATAGGAGGACATGCAGCATAGTCGAGAGGACCTTCGGCATCCTCAAGTCGAGATTCAGGTGCCTCGAAATCACTGGAGGTAGCCTCCTATATTCACCTGAAATGGTCTGTAAGATCATTCTAACATGTGCCATCCTGCACAACATTTGCATAAGAAGGAACATTCCCCTCTTGGAACCAGAGCCACACATGCCTGAAGAGGAGGAAGAGGATGATGGTGGCCTGCAACATGAGGGGGAACAACAAAACACGGCTGCTGGATTGCGTAGGCGCCAACATATTGTGAACAATTTCTTTTAAAAATAATCACCATCACCACGGTATTAACTAATGTAAATAAACACTGATAATAAACACCATATCCTGGTCTGGCTAATCATTTTTGCTCACCTTTATCTCTAACTATCAGAATAAGAGTGTAGCCTCATGGAGCATAGCTGATATACCAATCAGGACACAGAAAATCCCAGAGCAATTGTGATGCGTATCATACAACAGTCGCATACACAAACACTGTAAATGACATATAACCTATACATTTCACCTTTGAAGGGCAATAGCAGAGGATCACACCTATTTCACACATACATGTTGGGAACATGGTTCATCGCAGCATATGGCACACAACTAAGACACCATCACTCAATAAGGGGAAAACAAGCCTCATACATTAGGCAGTTGATGTGATATTGCATTGGTAACAGGAATGTATGACCAGACCCTTGACAGCAGTAAGTCCAACTGCATCCAATCTTTGCAAGGACTATCTGTGACTAGAGTTCCATATAAGCAGAACATAGACAGCACAAGTGCCACACATATGACAAGCATTGTGCACATGACATTCCATGTACATGTCAGCCCATTTCCCAACTCCTGACACACCCATGCTCCTGGTCACAACCCACCTGTCTGAAGAGGTCCCTGGAATAGTAATATGTGTACCACAATATTCCCTCCTCTGCACACACAGACAAACAATAGTAATCCTGTGTGCTACACCCTTTCCTATGTTATGCCATTGTCATAGTACATCTGACTGCATGGACGTCAGGTCAATTGATACACTGGATTGTAGTTTCGAAGCCCTGTTAGCACCTGTAGATTGCTTCCCATGTGAAAGGTACTGTTGGCAATTTGAATTCAATACTCACATACAGGACTTGTGAGAAACAGATGCAGCACACACCTGTGATCACCTCCATGCACACCACCCATTTGAACATGCACTGCCCCTGCTGATGCCTGGAACAGCATAGAAGTTACCATTTTGTCAAATACACTGTTATGCATTGCTAGTAATTAAGCCGTGTAACACAGCCCTTGGGTTCATGTGTCACATTCAAAAACACAGGACATACACAGTTTTCCATGTCAACTGTCTTGTTCTTGCTCCGACCAGTCTTAGTCAGACCACTGATTATGTAAATTGTGAAATTGCTGGATCCAGATATACCCTGCATCCTGTCAGCCTGACTGGCACCTGTCTGTGCGTTACCCTAAAGATTCCTTGTGGCTACATATGTACCACACTTGCTTTACCAAACCTCACATTCCTCAGAGGGTATTTTGTCATGTGCTTCATCAGTGCATACCCAAATACATTGTATAGCATCATCTGCCTTTTAATTGTACTATATTTGTTAAATTGTCTTTGACTACCAAATAATGGCCCATCCCTTGTCTGGGTCTCATGTATGCATGAACGACAAAGTGTGACAGTGTACCAGGGCCGGATGCAGGGATTGGGTACGGTGCCTCCAGCAGAACCAGCTACCTCTGATAACCCTGACAGTTCACACGCTGAATCACATTGCTCACAACATATTGATGGGCCGTTCATGGTGAATAGCTGCAAGAATAATCAGCACAGAGGCTATGATGTTCCCAGATGCAGTGGGAATTTTAGAGGCCAACGTGTGTACAAAAGTTGTAATGACACCTGCCGGAACATTACACCTGAGACATTATCTCACTCAGCACACCAAGGTTGCCCTGTTGACAGTCTCATAACACGTCTTCAGTGACAGGGTGGGGCCATCCCCATGAAGGTTCTCATGTCCTCATCGACTTTACTCACATTGATCTCTGAAGGATACTCAGTAGATACAGGAATAGCTTCCACTGACTCATGATGAGACCTGGGCGTAACTGTGACAACATACACCCCTAACAATATACAGGATCAACATTGGACCACACACATGAACAAGACATCTCTGTGCAATTGATCACTAGAAAAATGTGGACTCGTGCTGCCTCGTCTGCTGGTCCACCACTGCCACTGGAGAGTTGTGGCTCCGTCATATGACCACAACTGTGGCGTCATATTACATTTGTGGGTCACCTTTGGCTTTCCGTGTCAATAACATGGTACCCACTTTGTCTATGCATGTGCCTGACTCACTGTGGGTTCACCAACAAGTGCCTAGGAAGCAGTTACCAAAAATCTAGGACATGGGATGGGCAACTTGTGGACCATTGACATGAACAACGGTCTGCCATCTATCTGGTGCATGCTTTGTCATTTGTGGTGTCTACGTTACCCAAAATCTTGGAAGTGCACACAACAGATGTTGCTACATGTATGATTAGCACATGCCCTCTCTCATTTCCATAATGACTTGCATCTAAGGTTTGGACACATTGACTTCACATTCATACAAGCATATTTCCAATAATGCATCTTGTGATGCACACACACTGGGTCGACTAATACATTAGTAGCCACTGCACACACATTGAGCCATAGGCATTGAGGTATTGTACTCATGTGCGTCACCTTGCTATCCTCTCCTGATGCCAAACATGCCCAAATTGTGTAATACATATATGTAGGCCACACATATGGCCATCTAGTGTGTCAGCCAAGCGTCAAAATCCTGTTAAGGAAGTAGCGGGTCATGGTCCGCTGCAGTATGATGTCTCACATGTGAACTTACACCATCAACACCAAAGTGGGTGCAATCAGCCTATCTCAGTTGTGTCCCAAATGTAACATTACATTAAAATGGAAAAAATACCCAAAACCAGTTCATGCCCTGAAATTTTGACGTTTTTATCGTTATGCGTCATACTTTTTCACACATACAGTATGTGCATCATATTGTTCGACGCACAGGAGTGAAAATTAGGCCGCATCCAAATAATTGTAAAGACTATTTACAATTTTTTGGTTGCGGCCTAATTTTCACTCCTGTGCGACGAAAAATATGACGCACATACTGTATGTGTGAAAAAATATGACTCATAACAATAAAAACGGCGGCCATTTTATGCAGGAAGTGATGTAATAGGATATCCTGTTTACAGTTTATGTACATTGGGTGTACTTTCACTTTCACTTTGCAGTCTGTGATTCTTCTAGACTGTGTGGCTGTGTCCAGAGTGTTGTCCAGTGATTTTGTGCTTTTGTGTCCTGTGTGCTACATTACTTGTTACTTTGTGAAATAAATATTGTTGTTGTATACTGTCTGAGTGTGTTTTGTTTACGATTGTCCGGTATTGTATTGTATTGTATTTGTTGTTCGTGGGAGTCTGTGGTGGGTAGTGCTAGTTTGGGGATAGTTGGGCTATTTTAGTTGTTAAGTTTACTTATTTTTGTACTTCTACTTTCCCCCTTTTCTCCTTTCTTCTTCTTTGTCCCCTATTCCCCTTTTTGGTGCTGAGATGTTGGGTAGGCCACGTCTTGGCAGGATGGGTGAGGAGGAGCTTGGGGGGTTTATATGGCTGGGGTGCCATTTCCTCCCACTGATGATCGAGGCAGGGGGCAGAGTAATACAGGGGTATCACACTGAGGCGCAACGAATCCGGTGGGGAAAGGTGCTGCACAACTTGCAGCGCGTGTATGGGAGCCAGAGGAATGACCACCAGCTGAAGCACCGCTGGGCTGACCTCATCACCAGGGAGCAAGATCTGCTGGACCACCTGGGAATAGTGATTGGTGGCCCTGTTGGTGAGTACAAATCATGTAAATCTGCACAATTAAAAGCTCTGTAGTGACATCAGATGATTTGTACAATATCTGCCGGCTAAGTTGCTGGTTGTGTGGAATGCTGCGGAAACTTACAGGGTCATTGATGGACTATGTGAAGGACCACAATAGCTAGCTGTCAGGAAGCACGTGCTCTGCAAACTTACAGAATACTTTTGCTTAATGTAATTTGGTGCCACCTTTGGGTCAGACAGCAACACAAAATAGGAGCCAATCATGTCCATATAGGTCACATTTGCCAGTGAAGTATAGATGTACTAAAATATTGGCAACCTTTGTTGACGCAATAGCTAACTGACTTTAGAAACACTACATGATGCAGAAAACGAGTGCTGGCTTCATGTCAATTGATGATAGCAATGTGGGCCAGACATATGTCTCATGTGTGTCTGGTGAGTGTGTAAGGAAAGCGTTTTTGGAAGTTCTATGAATGTTAGGGATTATTGTGGTCCTTGATCATTTTGGATACATGTCAGATCTGGATTTGAAAACATCGGGAAAAGGTGTAAGGTGCCCTCAGCTAACATCTTACACTGGTATTTGGAGTTTGTAGTGCCACATTCCAATTAGGGATGGCAGTCAAAAGGTATGCACATGGGTTCATATCTCTATGTTTGGTGCAAATCACCATAGCTGGGCCACATCAAATGAAGAAACCGTACCAACATGAGGGCTTACAAAAGTCCCTGGCCCTCTGTACATTGTACCTATGTGTCATAAATGTGTCATGGCCACATAGGCTGTTTGATTGGTAATGCAGTCCTCAAGTAACCAGGCTTTGGATGTATCTCTTGGATGCACATGATGAGACAATTACACTCCATTATTATTTCTGCTCACTAATGAAGGAGCATGTTTGCCAGCACATGATAGTTAGGGCCACTGCATGTGTGCAGATATGTGTGTAATTGTCACAGGAGACCCATGCTATGTACATGTTAGCCGTGCTATATCGGATGCAGTATCATCATGTCTGAATGGCTTTAATTACTTATGTCATCTTACACATAGTTTTTGTCTTTGGAATTGTTGGTCAGTGCACAGATTTTGAGCACATTTCTTCCTTCCATGTCTTACAGGTGGACCGGCACCCTACACTGTGGGAGAGGTGGCTTCATTTGAGGACCCGACAACTCCAGTAAGTGTTGATATGTCTGTTATGTGTTGTGTTTGCTGGTGATGTGTGATGGACTCCTGTGTGTTGAACACACAGCAAGGTATGAAGCGCTGGCCCATCATTTGTCTTGTTCCATGAGTGGGATTTCAGTTTCTCACCATTTTTGAGTTGGCCAATGCTTATCCTGTTGTATTATCTAAGGATTGTAGGTCATTCCTGTAGGCCCCGCAATGAGAACTGGGGTGAGTCATGTGGATAACACAAGTATCAACAAGAGTCGCACTGGAACTCATCTCAGATTTAGTCTGCCTGTCAGACCCACATTCTCCCAGATCGGGACTCCAAAATGCTTACCCACAGACTTCTGCTTCCCTATTCACCAAAGTACTTATTAAACTGTAGGTTGAACTTCCTAGCAGCATGTAGCTCCACATGCAGTGCTACAAGTATGTGGCACTTGAGTGCAATAGTCTAGGTGTGCATGCAAATCATGATCATGGGTGTTCTTGCAACTCTGTGTCTGTTGTAAGTCATGCCTTACTGGAAGTATATGATGTGGACAAAGGTCTGCATTTCCTGACATGTGTGGCGCTAGGATTGGTCAAGGGTTTGCTGTCTCCTATTTGTTGATAGACCTTACCTGTTGTGTGTGTGTAGAGCCAAACACATGTCCAGCTTTCTATAGACTCCTGGGTGTCCATGTTGTTTGGAATTGTTAGTTGTTTCTCTTCCCCCCCCCACCCTCAAACACAGGCATGGGTTTGTGAATAGTGTACCTAGGACCGATGCTACCAGTATGTTACACATACATGTAAATCAGTGAATGTTTGGTTGGAACCTAGTATACACACTCAGGTATAGCACATGAGTACTATACCTGCAAGTCCATTTACAACTTGCAGATCATGTGGCTTTAGATTTCCATCCCGTACACTGACATTTGTAGTCCTGGCATTGGCGGAGGATGTGCAGCATGATTGTTAGCTGACAACTGGCAGAACTCTGATGCCAAATTAATGCCAGTTGTTACTCATCTTGTAGGGTTTGGATGTGCTATGTGTGATATGACCTTTGAAGGCTGCCCTGCCATGTACTTCCTCAGGGACATTCAATGATCTGTATGATGATATGAGCTGTTACAAGTACAGTAGATGTACTGTCTGATTTACTTCTTGTGCCATTTCACACAATGCAGTTCTTAATGTAAATTGTTTGCCTTTGTCTTCACAGCTGCGAACATGACACCCATCCAGGTCCGTGAGTTCCAGAGGCAGGCTATGAGGTACCAGCATATCCTGCTGGTAGAGTCTGGGTTCAGACGGATGGCCCGAAGATACCGGAACGAACGGGCCTCTGGGAGCATGGAGGGCTTTCCCACAGGATGGCCCTACTTTGCCCACCACAGCCACCACCAGCACAACTACCACTTCCACCCAGGTGGCACCACCCACAGCTGGGACTGTTGTCCCAACGTCTGCAGTTGCTCCAGGCCCTAGCAGTGGAACACCTTCAGGGCAGCCCACAGGCATAGACTCTACACGCCCACACACATCCTCAGCTGGTACCCAGACTGCCCCAGCTGCTACAGGTGACCCTGCAGCTTTTCAGGCAATGGAAAGAAAAATGAACGTGTCCTACGGAAAATCAGTCACCTGCAGCGGGATGTTCGCCATATGAACAGGCGTGTGCGGTCCATAAAGCGGTTCCTCCGGAGGGCCAACCTCTAGACTTTTAAAATGGACATGATTCCCTCCCCTTCCTCCTCTTTCCTTGTTCTTATTCTTAGTGGGCTTAGTGTTAGGTTAGTATAGGCTGTTAGTTTAGTTAGTGTTAGTGGGTGGGGGTCCTGATTATTTCAATTTTTTCTTTTTGAGTGTGTAGGTGGGGTGCTATGTTGGGGTTCTTGTGTGTTTCAAAAAAAAATATTTTTTAAAATAGCAAAAAATACAAAAAAAAATATATTTGTTTAGTATAGGATAGTATGTGTTTAGGTTAGTATCTGCTGTCCTCCATGTGTCCCGTCTCATAAGGGGGGTGGGGGGTTGATGTTTAGAACGTTTTGTTACATGTGATAAGTAAGTTTAGCTTAGCTTAGTTGGGGACAGTTGGGGATAATGAGTAGTTAGGGTAGATTAGGGTAGGTAAGACTTTTCCCCGAGTTTCCTCTTCTGTTATTACCATTTAATAAATATATATTGAACCCTTTACAGTATGTGTTAAATGCTTGTTGATCAGGGCCTTGGCATGAGTGTACATGAATTTTGTTCCATTACATTTGTGTCCTATGCTACCAACAAATCCCAACTGAGCTGTAAGATTGGAAGCTACCCCAGAGCTACCTTGCAAAGATTCCACCATTCATTGCAACCACCAATCACAGTTAATATGGATCCCAACGTGTTTTTGTCAATAAGTATGTTTTCAAAGTCACAAACAGTGCTTCCAGATTTGGTACTGGGGGAACTGTGTTAGGTCTGACTGCAGTGTGATGTTCAAGGACACCCTTATAATGTGAGTGGTCATAAGCACTCTTGTAGTATCGTCTTCATGACTCACAGACATTATTTGTGACACTGTTCAGCATGATAACTTATTTGGATGGAAACTCAGGCACCTTCATTCATGCATTTTTTGGAGTGTTTGCTTATATTTGTGGGCACTGTTATAGGTGTTAGCATTGCATGGTGACAACATTTAGCTGCCACTATTTGATGACTTAGATATCCTTTGAAGAAGCAATATTCTGTCCAACACAGCATGATGGTGTATGTTTTCTCTCTTCACCGGATATTACCCTCAGGAAGGGCTGAGTATGATGAAATCCTGGCCACTGTGCAAAGTTATCTGACTACATAATTTCAGGACAGTTGTATTGACAAGCTACGTAATTTGACAGGAGTCACATTTCAGTTATCCACAGTTGATGTGTCACATAACACAGAGACAAATTTGTTGTGTAAGTGCTATTTATTGAAAAGTGCTGTAGTGCTATATGTACATTGTCCATGATTGTGACTCCATTATAGTGACATCTTCCATTGTGATCCTACACAAGTGGTAAAGGAAAATGCTTTTGACATGCTGGGGTGATATGTCAGACAGTGCAGAGGGACAGGATTTGCCAATGAGTAAGTGAGAGACAATCACTGGGCAGGATGACAAGATATACAGTGGTTTGCAGAACAGTCATTGAGTACAGTTGTTGTAAGACTGGCATGTTACAAAGCGCTGGACCTTGGTAATAGTTGGCCATGTGGCAGGGACTAGTGCTTCCGGGTACTTTTCCGTGTGAAGATGATCTGTTCCATGTCTTCTTCTTCTGATGTGTGTGCTGCCTCCTCTGTTCTTGGTGGTGGTAGTTGTGATGGGGCAACACACACCTCAGTGTTAGAAGACTTGGAGTCAGACATCCCGGTTGCTGCTACCTGTGAAAGTCTTAAGGGCAGTACTGCTGCAAGGAGGATCTGCTGATTCTTAAGAATAGCAGCCACATCATGATGATAGGCAGCCAGGTCAGCCCTGAGGGATTCAATGTTGCATTCGTGCACGCGTTGACAGGATTGCTGTTGTAGGTGTTGAGTCAACTGTATTACAGCTGTGCTGATTTCCTTCAGCCTTTTTTCTACTTCCTGCAAGATAGTTGTTCACCCTTGCATTGCTGCTGCCTGTTCTTCAGTTGACATCATGCACGAACGCACCCCCTCTAGGCTGGCTGCCATAGTTTGCATCCCCACCTGCACCTCATTGGCCAGCTCCCGCTGTACTCCAACTACAGTTCTCTCAAAGCTGGTGCCTGTGTCGTCAGAGTCCTCAGCTGTATTGGAGCTGGCAGGTCTTACAATTGGGGTGGTGGGTGGATCCTCTGCGATGGCTGCTTATTCTGTGCTCCTCCTTGTGACTGAAGGTGGGGTCTGGAGGGTTCCAAGGACATCTTGGATGGTCTGCTGGGGTTTGTTTTTCAGCTCGTCATACATGTCATCAGGGTATTCCTGGACAGGCATATCCGCAGGAGATCCATCGTCCTCTGCAATGAAATAGGGTACAATTAGTGTGTCTGTGTTGTGGCATTAGTGATGTGACATGTCTGCCTTGTGATGAATTCACATTGTGATCTTGTTTCCTGTTCATTGCTCCAGTCTTTCAGATGGGCATTCTCCCAGGCCTATGGCCACCTGCATGTCACATGTATTGTATTAAGTTATTAGACTTGTCAGCATCATCTCCTCTGGTGTTGTTTTAGGCCAAATAATGAATTGCCACCTTCTTATCCTACTAAAGCCTCTGTCTACATCCATTCTCATGGTGAGACCTTTCACTGGCTGTGGGTGTTCTGATGGCACTAGCAGCCCACTTAACAATCTGGACCTGCCCCAGTCTCTGATCTTTCACATCCACTTATATGTAGTTGACATGTAGCGTATCCTAGGCATAGCATTGTTATGGCACGATATGGATGTTAGCATTGTAATGAGTGCAGCTGATGTTGGGGAATATGTGGTACATTGTATTGCCCTGATAGTCGTAGCAGTGTCCTATTTCCTCCTCTGACTGTGCAGGTGTATGTCAGTGACCAGTTACATGTGTCCTCCCACTCAATGCTGTTGTCTGAGCAGTATGACATTTGGGATGTTGCATTGTGACCCAGGCACAGGATGGACCCTGAAATATGCAGCATGGGTGTGTCCTTAGTGCTGTGTAGCTCCTAATGTTGATGACATTGGCTGATGTTAGCGGCAACCATGGGCATTCACAAATGACAGGACTGGAACATTTGTCTTGTTTCAGGGGATTATTGAAGTTGTCATCCTCAAGCCTCTAATTGAGGTGTGTATGATCCATGGGGACGTTACTGCCATTGGCTACTTCAGCTGCACACAGAGCGGAGGTGGTAGTGGCAACTGTTGTCACTGTTACATTCCAGTTGTCGGTATGACTAGAGGTTGTTAATTGGGCCCTAGTTATTGTAGGGGGTATAGTGGCTGACATGTCCCGGGATGTCAGTTTGACGCTGTGCCCTTCCCTCCTGGTGTGGGCTTTACCTTTGCTCCATCGTTGGCATGGCAGCATGCCCCCATGGGACTGCTGTTGGTGTTGTGTAATGGTGTGCCCCAGCTTCTCTCTGTGCAGGCCATGCCCCCATACCGTACCCCTTTACCCATGCCACTCCATGTACATGATGACTTCCATGCATTTTGTGGTCCGTATCCCCCCCCTGCTTACAGTTAACATTTGTGTATTTTAATTCCCCTTGTGACTTACCCTGCATGTGTGTTGTCTCCTGCTAGTCTGCGCTGTCCTGTCCTTGAATCCCTGTGACTATCTCTTCAGGGATGACGGCTGCGACCATCTCCTCCATGTGGTCCAGGGGCTCCTGGTGTGCTGGACGTCCACCTCCAGTCTGCAGTGCTGCCTTCCTGGCCATCTTTTCCTTGGTCCTGCGCTTGCAGTCATGCCAGCGTTTCTTGCACTCGATGACTGTTCTGTGTACTTCTGCCACACTTTTAATCTTGTCAACAATTTGTTGCCATATTGCCTCTCTCCTACTGATTGGCAACTTTGAGGTGACAAACAGTTGGTGCTGGTGTTCCGTCACCTCTTTCACCAGAATTTCCTGTTCCTCTGCACTGAAGCGACACTTTCTTTTCTTCTTCAAACTGTCCTGGTTCTTGTGTGGGTCCTACTGACTGGTTCCTGGTCTGTTGTCATCTTCCTGGGGTCTGTACAGGCATCTGGGATCCATTTTGGCTCTCCTCTGCTGAAATGGCTGTGTTTGCAGGGAATTTTGACGATATTGCATCAAAAAAAGCTGCATATCCGGTGTGCGGTGTCGTAAATCGACCCACAGTCATTTCTGCCGCGTTAACGTCGTTTTGCTTTACGACTTGACGCTGCGGTGTGCGTAAAAAAAAAAAAGACTTACACCTGTGGTTTACGCCGCCATGCGTCAAAGTATAAATTTGACGCCCGAACGGCGCACAGAAATGGCGTTAGCCGGCGGTAATATTTTTGACGCAAAACTGCGCCGGCGCAGTTTTACGTCAAAAAGTATAAATATGGGCCTTACCCTTAAAAACTTTTCAAAAGTTTCCAAACTTTTTGTTGGCCAATGCTTATTTGCGGTTGATATAAAAGTTATTTATTACTTCTGAAATCAGTATCTCTGTAACCCTCCAGTGGATTTTGATGTTTACAGTCTCTAAAAATTCATAAAAACCTAATCTAATTTTATAAATTGGTGACTTGCTTCTTTCATGCTGTCTGATGTTCTTGTTCTGTTGTTTGGTGCTGTTAAATGCTTTTTACACATTGTTGCTTTGCTAAGTCTTACTGCTCCCAATCACGGCTACCCAGGGTTGAGCTTAAAGTTAAGTAAACGTGCTTGACTGGACCCAAGATGGTATTTGTGAGTGTACTACAATATAAGGCCTCCAAGCTATATCATGTAGTATACCAAAATCCTCACAGTGGTGCCTAGTGGTGGGATCCAGAACTTGTGTTCAGCTATACCAGACAGCTAGTATGTTAGAAACTGCCTGTAAGAGTTTTTGCGAAGTTGAGAAGTAAAAGTTTGCCCAAGTTCTGACATTCAACAACTTGCAAAATGTTTTTTCTTGCTACTAAAAAGTCTTCAAGGATGGAGGGCAAAGGAATTGACTTGGCCACCTTGCCTACATTGAAAATCAGTGAGCTGAGGCCTTTATGTAAAGAAAGGAAAATCCTTCCAGGAATCCCAGCTACAATGGATGACCGGGAAAAAGCTCTCAAAGCCTGGGAAGATGCAAGGAAAGCACAGACCCTACTGGGGGATGAGATTACTCCTGAGAGTGGGAATGAGGATGACAATAATGATCCTTTCACAGAAAGGGAAAGGAGAGTGCTGTCCCACCAATTCGTTCAAGGGAGGGTTCCCTGTCTGGGAGTTAAAGGAGCTTCACATCTGTGAAGAGGCCTAAGGACCTAGAGGCCTAGCTTAGCCTCTTGGTGCTACAAGCGTGGAACCTGGCCCTAGAAGAAAATATATTAACCCTGGAGGAGAGAAGTATCAAGCTGTGCATGAGCCCACAGGAGATTGGTGGCAGTAACAGAGTGACATAGGTAACCAAGGGTGCCTATGATCCCAGGTTGTACAAAGGGATTATGCCGCAATACACTGGATGACATGGACATATGGCTGGCATCCTATGAGTGGGCTCTTAGGATGAGAAGGGTGGATGCACAACACTGGAGGTCCTTGCAGTGGGAGCTCATTCCAAATGTAGGGAGAGATAGATTGCTGACACTAGGGAATGAAATGGCAGAATCTTACACTCACATGAATGGTGCACTCTTTGAGCTCTGGGAGTAGGGTGCTAAAACATCTGGGAAGCCCAAAAAGTCTCAAAAAGAAACCCAAGGGCGAGAGCCCAGAGACATATTCCCAGACTAAGTTGATGGGGTTTCAGGGAAAGAATTTTGACCCTTTAGAGGCTGGGGTGTGTTTTGACTGTAGACAGCCAAGACACAGGATGGATGATGCAGCATACCCCAAAATGTCACCCACTAGTGACACTCCTAAGGGGATTGGCAGTGTAGAGATTGGGGTGGACGTTGTACTTGGGGATTGCAAGGGGTACACTGAAGCAACATTTGTTTCCCTGGGTGGCGAGGAAATTGAACATATGGCCCATTGTCTTGCTGGTATGGTAAAGTGGAGGTAATGCCCAAAAATAAATAGGGTGGATGTTCAGACCGTGAGGTATACAGGTGCCAGCTTAACCATGGTAGTGGTCAAGCTAGTTTCCCCAAGTCAGATCTTACCAGATGAGGTGCATGAAATAGTCAACTCTGACAATGCTACATAATTACATCCCATAGCTGTGGTGGACTTTGAGTGGGGAGGGGTTACTAGCCCTAAGAAAGTAGCTGTGTCCCCTGCCATCTCAATGGAGTGTCTATTGAGCAATGACCTTGAAACTTCTGCCTGGGCAGAGGGAGAGACAGACTTATACAGCAATGCTGGGTCTGCCTGAGTGGGTTTGTGTTTCCACTAGAGCACAGGCGGTCTGAAGGGAAGGGAAAGGGATTGTGGATCTTGTAACAGGGGACCCAGACATAGTGACAAGAGAAATGTCAGGAAGCCTAGGAAGGCTTCTGCAAAGAGTCCTCTGATCTAGAAGGAGCCCGAATCTTAGGGAGAGAGCTTGGTCTCTGAAGAGGCGGGTGCCGCCTTGAGAGACTTGCCTGGTCAAGCTGGTTTCCTCCAAGCCAGATCTTACCAGATGAGGTGCATGAAATAGTCACCTCTGACAATGCTACATATTCACATCCCATAGCTGTTGTAGACTTTGAGTGGGGAGGGATTACTGGCCCTAAGAAAATAGCAGTGTACCCTGACAACCCGGTGGAGTGTCTATTGGGCAACGACCTTGAAACATCTGCCTGGGCAGAGGTGGAGAGAAGGACTCATGCAGCAATGCTGGGTCTCCCTGAGTAGGTTTGTGTCTCCACCAGAACACAGAAGGCCTTAAGGCAAGGACAAGGGACTGTGGATCCTGTAACAGGGGACCCAGTTCTAGTGACAAGAGAAAAGGCAAGGAGCCTAGGAAGGTTTCTGCAAAGAGTCATCAGAGCTAGAAGCAGCCCAAACCTCAGGGGGAGAGCTTGGTCTCTGAAAAGGAGGGTGCTGACATGAGAGACTTGCATGACTTGGCACAACTTCAAGGAGCTGGTGGTCCCTCAAGAGAGAACATGAGCCAGGGACAGAAGAATTGTCCCTCTCTTGAGGTCAAGAAGCGGTTATCTGTCACACAGAAGAAAGGTGATGTCAATGGTACCCTTAAAGTATACCGGGAGGAGGGACCCCTGTACAGTGAGATAAGGGGCCCCAAACCAGGGGCAACCAGGAAAGTGGTGGTCGCCCAACAGTAAAGAGAATTCGTCCTTAATCTAGCCCATGCCATCCCCTTCAATGGGCATCTACGGCTGATTAAATCCTGGGACAAGTTAATCAACCATTTCTATTTGCCCCAGATGTCAAAGGAAGTGAAGTAGTTCTCTTGCTCCTGTGTGACGTGCTAGGCCGGTGGCAAGGCAGGTAGCAAACCAAAGGTCCCCTTGATACCACTTTCAGTGTTGGGGGTTCCCTTTTGAGAGGGTGGTTACTAACATTGTTGGTCCACTAGACCCACCTACTGCTTCAGGGCATAGGTTTGTCCTAGTGTTAGTAGACCATGCCACTAGATACCCAGAGCCGTACGCCTTAAAAAAGTTACTGTTCTTGCAGTATCTAGGGCACTACTTAGAGCCTGATTTAGATTTCAGCGGATGGGTTAGTCCTTCACAACAGTGACGGATATCCTGTCCGCCAAAATAAAAATCCCATTATTTCTTATGGGATTTATATTTCAGCAGACAGGATATCCGTCACTGTTGTGACAGAGTAACCTGTCTGCCGAAATCTAGATCTGGTCCTTAGTATTTTTACTAGAGTGGGCTTCCCTAAGAAGGTAATTTCAGGGAGGGGCACAAACTTCATGTCTACCTATCTGAAAGCAATGTGGGATGAGTGTGGGGTAACTTATAAGTTCACTACACCGTATTAGCCACATGGAAATCATCTTGTTGACAACCTTGAAAGGCATGATCATGGGTTTAGTAGAGAAACTCAGGAGAAGATGAGATGTTCCCCTCAAATGCCTGTTTGCCTACAAGGAAGTTCCTCAGAAGGGAGTATGTCTCAGCCATTTTGAACTACTCTTTCGACACCCTGTCAGGAGTCCTTTATGTTTGGTAAGATAGGTTTGGGAGAGCCCAAACAGGATATCCTAGATGATGCACTAGGCCTTTGCTCCAGAATGGCTGAGTACATGAAAAAGGCAAACAAGAACTTGGAGGCCAGCCAGGAGCTTGTCAAGCACTGGTATGATTAAAGGGCTTCTACGGTTAGGTACCAATCTGGGCAATTGATTTGGGTGTTGGAGACTGTAACACCCAGAGCCCTCCAAGACAAATGTGAGTGGGCCATACCCTATCTTGGAGAAGGAAGGCGATGTCACATACTTGGTAGATTTAGGTACCCCAAGAAACCCTCATAGTTGGATACATGTGAACATGCTCAAGTTACAGAATGATAGAGCAACAATTACCATGCTCATGGTGACAGATGCTGAAGAAGAGGAAGAAAGTGACCCTCTCCCAGAATTGATTTCTACCAATGTTAAAGATGGTTCAATGGAAAGAGTAGAACTCTCTCCCACTTTGACAAATCAACAGCAGAGGACTGTCTCAACTTGTTTAGGCAATTCTCTGGGTTATTTTCCTTGACTCCAGATCTGAAAACATGGTGTACCCATAATGTGGTCACAGGTGGGAGTATTCCTGTCAAACGTGAGATTAAAGACTGTCAGATCAAGTCAAGGCTAGCATAAACGCAGAAGTTGCTAATATGCTAGAACTAGGGGTGATTTAGCCCTCTAATAGTCCTTGGGCCAACCGAGTGGTACTGGTGACCAAAGCTAAACCTGAACTAAGATTTTGTGTGGAGAATAGAGGACCGAATGCAGTCACTAAGAATGATGACTTCCCCATTCCAAGAGCTGATGAGGTCATCGACAGTTTGGGCCTGCAAAATAAATGAGTACCTTTAACTTGACTTCAGGTTATTGGCACAAAGCCCTCACACCCAGAGCCTAGGAGAGGTCTGCCTTTTCAATCCCAGAAGGCCACTTTCAGCCCAGAGTGATGCCCATTAAGGTGCAAAATTCACCTGCCACCTTCCAGAGGTTGGTGAATAAGAGTACTTTCAGGTCTGGAAAGTTTCAGTGCAGCACAGCTTGATGATATCGCTGACTTTAGTTCCACCTGGGAGGCTCCAAAGACTCAGACCTAGGTCAAAGCCTTTTAAAGGCCTGACTGGGACCATAGGACGTTTGTGAAAGTACCATAGTGGCACTTTTAACAGTGTTAACCTCTAAATCGCAGTCAAGGAAAATCAATTGGACTGACTTTTGTCAAAAAGGCTTTTGACACCCTAATGGAATGTCAGTGTGCAGCACCTATCCTAAAGGCACCTAACGTCATCAAAGAATGTGTTGCCCAAACTGATGCTTCAGAACATGAGATTGGGACAGTTTTGTCACAGCTGAATGGCCAGGGTCAAAATCAACCAGTGTCTTTATTATCATGTGACTCCTCCCCAGAGAGCAGTGTTGGAGTGTCATTGAGAGGGAAGCCTTTGCTGTTGTTTGGTCTCTGGAGACTCTAAGGCCCTACTTGTTTGTGACCCACTTAAAAGTTCAGACAACTTCTGAGTACCTCTCAGATAGCTTATGCAGATGAAAGGGGAGAATCCCACACTGTTGAGGTGGTTGATCTCCCAATAGGGTATGGACTTTACAGTGGAACAAAGACCTGGGACTGACCATGCCAATGCAACTGGCCTTTCAAGGTTTTCCTACTTAGATGATGAAAATCACCAAGATTAGGGTTAAGTTGCTCATCACCTTTCACCTGGAGGAGGCATGTAAGGATATGCCTCTTTTTGCATGTTCAGCCCCACATTTGTGGACTGATGCTGGTGTTTTTCAACTCTGGGAATGCACTGAGGCATGCTAACCAGACCTCAACACCAGTGCTTTAACCCCATACAAAGTACATGTTGAATTGGATACACCCAATTGGCAAAGCCTGACTTACTTATAAATCCCTAGTGTATGGTACCCAGGGATGAAAGAAAGAGTGTCCACTCAGGGCTGCAGCACTGTTTGTGCCACCCTTCGTGTGACAAGGTACAAAATAGCTCCCAGCCTGCCACTGCAGATTGGAAGGACAGTGTATTCACTGCAAGTTCAATTTTACCATTCAAACCAATGGCAAAGCCACCCTATCCTTTAACATTATTTATTACGGGTCTCCCCCAAGGAAGGCCTATATAGTCTGATGGACGGGAGCTATATTTTGTTAAATAGGACATATGTTATCTGATATGTCACTAACACTTCCAAATTGTTGTTTTGCTGTTGGTAAAGCTGGTAGCCCATTTGGCTAACACAAGTTACTGGGTGACATCCCAATGCAGCTAACTTTTGACTGGGACTAACAAACTGGGTCATGTAAGGTATCAAATTAATTATGGCATTAAATGCGACCTGATGGTCAGGTCGGAATTAATGTCACTATTAAAGGTAGGCAAATTTTAGAATATTGCCACTCTGTGCTCTGCTCATCCAGTAGCCTTGCAGAAGCACACACATGCACAGGCAGCTCTCTGACTGTCTGGGCAGACACATGAACGACACCCAGGATCAAAAACAAAGGCAGTGGTACAGCAGTAAGGTGTTACCCCTGTGCAAGGATGGCCACTCGGGGTTTAGCCCAGAGGTGTACTTCAAAGGGGAAGCTGCCTTTGATGGGCTGCCCAGCTCAACTCGCCTGCACAGGATTCCTTTTGATCCTGTAGACAGCGTGGAGACAGGGCCAGAGGAGGGAAGCTCACCCCATATCAGTTTTACCATGGGCATGTAACCTTCAGGTAACCACACGTCTAGGGTGGGCTACCAAGCTCCTGATGACCAAAGAAGGGTGTGCCACCTTGACAGGGGTATTTATGTGGGATTCTGGCATTGCCGGATGGAAGCTTTGTCACTAGTTAGAAAGGGACGCAGTAGTTCATTGGCTAGTGGCCGTGTGGTATCCTCAAGGCACTTTCCTGGAATAAACATGGCAATCCTGGCACCTGGCATCTTGCCCCTCAGATCATGCTGGAATCAGAGAGAAGGCCAAAAAAGGACTGCCCAGGCTGCCCTTGGACCCACACAAAGAGAGGCCATACACTTGGAAGGAATGCACCTGCTGCATTTTGGGCTACAAAGATTGGACTGTGGCTACAGCTCCTGGCTCTGGGAAAAGTTGATTACCCACATCAAACAACAGAAGTGACTATAATGATCAGTTGGCTGATCTCCTGGAATCAGCTCTAGGAACACAAGAGCTGAAGTTGCCCAAGTCACAAAGCTGGTAGTCACTGCCGACGTTTTTCTGCTACCAGTTACCAGGTACCCAAGAAGATAAATTCAAAATAGTCAAAACCTGAGTCCATATCTGCTGACCCCAGGAGTGCTATTCAGGATTGGATTTGTCGTACCCAAGGGACACTGGCTCCCACCAAGGGATTTTGCTCTAACCATGGTGAACAGTGACAAGTAGCCCAGCATCAGCTGTCCAGTTACTTCAATATAAAGGACTTTGAGGGACCTCATCTTCTGTGACCAAGTTCACCCCACTTCACCTGTGGACTGAGGAATCACCACAAAGGCACCCCCATCGACTGAACCACAACTGGAGCATCCTTTGAGCATCTTTTGGACTGCATCCCTCAGCATCAGGACTACTCCACTGACATCTATTGTGGTCGTCCTGTAAAGTTTGTCTCTTGCCTTAAAATGCTCAGGTGGCCAGAAAACTGTCAAGAGTATTCTTTCTGGCACCCTGAACCTTTGTCCATCAGACTTGGTCACCCAACTCGAGCTGAAGTTGCAGAATTAACTTTTACACATTTTACAAAAGTTTCCGAACTTTTTGCTGGCCAATGTTTGTTTGCAGTTGATATGAAAGTTTTTTATTACTTCTAAAATCTGTATCTCTGGAACCCTCTGGTGGATTTTGATGCTTAGGTTTTCTAAAAGTTCATAAAAATCTAAACTAATCTAGTTTTATAAATTGATGTCTTGTTTCTTTTGTGTTGAGTGACTTTTTGGTGCTGAAAAATGCTTTACACATTGTTCCTTTGCTAAGCCCTATTGCTGGCAGCCACAGCTACCCAGGGTTGAGCTTAAGGTTAAGTAAACATATCTGACTGGACCCAAGATGGTATTTGCGAGTGTACTGCATAATAAGGCCTCCCAGCCATATCATATAGTACACCAAAGTCCTCACATTCCTGGTATTTTGAAAGAGAAGATGATCACGTTTATCACATGAGTGTGTCTTGTAATGAAGAAGGACTAGTGCATACATATGTGCACTCTTAAGAGAAAATAGACGGTACATCTACCAATTTTTGGCAGTGGTCCCGCCTCCACAAGTGTATTATTGACTCATATGTTGCACCAGATTTCAAACAACTAGCATCACCTCTCTGCACAAATACACACACATTACAAAACCATAAAAAGTCTTGAAAAACAACACTATCAGAATGATAACATGAAATGTAACATAATGATAGATACAACGCAGTATCATCTATGAGCACACAATCACAGTTTTTGAAGGGGGAAGTGGTCAGTGATCAAGTGATGACTTCCTCTACTGTTTGAGAACATTCACTTCAGTGGCGGGGGCTCGTTCAATGGTGAGAATTTCAAAAGATAGAAACATGTTTGTGTAACACTGGCACTTTTCTGCACAGTGTAGGATGTGGTGTCATGGCCCCATACATATGGGGGGGACTTAACTTTCAGGTGCATACAGTCATATGCACCCAATAGTGCATGGGCATCATGAAATGTGGGAGCTCTCTGTTCATCTTGAAATGTGGGTGTTCTCTGTTTATCGTTAAGAAGCGAAATATTGTTAACAAACCCATAGGCTTATCCTAAAATTTTATTGAGCTTGATTAAAACATAACACGTATGTATCAAGGTTTTTCACACTTCAAAACAATACACACCAATGACGTGTCCTTCTAAAACGCAACGTATTCATTTACATGTTTTGTATAGCTATACACTGATATTACCACATCGCTCCTTTTCATTGTTGACTGTTTTTCAGTCCTGCCTTACATATTGCAACCCGATGCATTTTGGGAATTATAGTCCTTACTGATCTTGAATGAATCAATTCTACCAAGTTTACAAATTACATTAGTTTGTAGAAAAAAAGCCTGGTGTGGCAATAGGTGTATCTGATGAAATAGAAATATCTGGTAACTTTAAATAAAACTAGTGAAAGTCTGGCCGGGTCCAACATGCTTTAAACCTATCTCTGGGTAAAAAGAGTAGTCAGAAAGGCCATTTTCAAATGAAGAAGCCCTTCTGAAGTGCACGAGTTCAACAGGAGCAACACTTTCTGTCTTTATAAGCAGATTCTCGTGCTTTTCAAACCTTTTTTGCGATTTTCTCAGACTTTTCTGCTGTGTCATCTAGACTAATACAAGGCACTGATGACTCATCAACGTTAAGCCAACCACAACTGGTTTCGATGGCAACACAAGGGTGATTTTGAACCTGTCAGAGACTGCGAAGGGGTGACGATGTACTGGTAAGACTGATAACGCAACCCGCCCTAGGTAATTTACTTACTCTGGGACTCGTTTTAGGCCAATGAACCTTTTGGCCCTGATTGGAGACACCTTAAGATGAGATCTCTGTCCAGCATGTCAATCAATAGATCAATAGCCTCATCAATAATCACAATAGCAAATCAATCAAATTAGTTAATGACATTAATAAGAATCGGAACACACCATGACCTTTCAGCTATGAATAACCACACAGAATTTAGTAAATGTATGATATTTATTCCCTATTGGTTACACTCTACTAGCAAGTTTATTAGTCTCAACACCAGAAAACAAATCAACAGTGTTATAATGTGGCAACTCGAATAAGATTTAAGCAAAGCGAAGATTATAAACATTAGAACAAAACACGGCGTCAACATGTATCTATTTAGCAAAGTATCATTAGTGCATCTAATCAACACTGCAAAGATTCTGTCATTTTGTCTGATTCCACCCAATATTAGTGATCTCCTTGACTAACCTCGAATTAGCATCAGCATGTTGGGCTTCATGCAAAACAATTTAGTAACACAAATTTGGAAAACGTCTGACTATGGACTCTGTCAGAAGCAGTTGGTACCTAGAAAGGAAAGGCAAGCAGACAATTACAATTTCATCATCCTATAGTTACCCTCTGTAATGGGTCAGCATACAGAGTCAGTATTCGTCCTCAGGACAGTAGTCGATTCGCCCTCCGCCAGGATAGAACAGCAAAGTCTCAGAAACTAGGGCAGAAAGTTCTTCCCTCTTAAGGAGGAGAAGAAATAGATATCGGGCAAGACAAGGTGAGGATGGTTTGAAGAATCAAAGCAGCAAGGGTAAAAATGGAATGCCAGAGTAACAGCAGGGGTGTCCCTCTAATGGCTGATGTCTCCTTGTAATGCGACATTAAATTGAATTTGCCAGACAAGTCTCCAATTTCCCATTGGTCAGTATTTGGTGCGCCACTATCTCTATCCAATAGTTGTGTGGTCATCTTACTAGAATTTTCACCTAAGACAGTTCTCATACAGTTCATTGACTCCTGTGATTTACGTCTTCATCGGGTGAGGTGGCAGGTAGGAAAAGTTACACGCACAACTCCAGTCAGTAGCTCCATTGTCTTTACCAGTTCAGGCGACCTTGTACCTGTTGCAAATTACACTGTTGCATTAAACAAGAATGTCTCCTTGAGCAAGTCGGGTCCCATGAGAAAGAATTTACTACGGCTACACACATCTCCAACTTCTGGAAAAGTACAGCTTTATGCCCTTCAGGAAGACAGTACAGTGCAAGTTAGAAAACACATTTAATATGAGACCAGGCAGCTAGGCCCAGACTCTTGCTAACTAAGGCCTAATGATTTATTCAGCACAACCTTAACCTACAATTCTTAAATGCTAAACAGAATCATACATTAGTACATTAACAATTCATTGTTAATCAATTTAGTTAGTCATCGTATACATTGGTGACCATTCCCCGTGGGCACATTTCAAATGCGTGTATTAGAAGCATTTAATGTGTTTTCTATGCAGCTTCAATACACATCATTTTGCAAGCAGTTCATGGTAATTTTGATTATAAAAGCTACACTCCAACAAGACCGACATTGAGAAAGCCTGTCTGAGTGTGAATCTGTCTTTGTTCAATAAAATAATGAAGATACGACTGCAGTTGGAATACCTTCTTAGCAGAGAAGTTCCTGAAATGCGGGTAGTTAAGTTCTGATGTCTGCTATGGGACCAGGGACGTACCTTCCTTTAATGCCTGTGCCTCACCATTGGACGGATGGCTGGTAAGTGGGATATGAACTGTATGTACATAGGGGGACAACACAGATAAAGGAGATTAGCTTGATGGGATGAGGCAGGAAGTATGGGAGGCTTCAGATGTCGGAGGCAGTGAAGAGGAAGTGTACGGGGTCGACTGTCAGGCCTAGAGGGGGGAAACTTTGTTGAAGGTTACAGTAAATCTCAGAAGGGGTAAGTGGTTCTTGTATTACAGACTGGTGAGGTATTTGCTTTGATACATGGTCTTGAGCAGGGCTGGACTGAGAACCTATAGAAGCCCTGGAGAAAGATGTCAACCAAGTACAGACTGCACAGAGCAGTCAAACATAGTGAGTGAGCCAGGCCCATTCCAGGGTGAATTAGGGGTATCTCCTCCAAGAAATGTTGTAAACAAATGAGTTAAAATGTGAACTTTAAATTAAACTAAAATGGTCCAAACATAGTCACTAATAAGCAACAAGTTCACAAGCTGTTTCAAAGGGAAATTGGTGAAACATTCCATTCTTTGACAAACTGCCAAAATACCGAAGATGAATGTTCATCTAACCATGTCACTAAAACGTCATGTTAGCTGCAGATCACTGCAGGCAAGAGTTTGTGCCACAGTGTTTATCTTACCTGCCTTGATCCACAGGAACACACACTCAAAAAGTGTGACCAAGAGAAGAAGATAATTTAAATATTGTGTAGGGCATACTGTGCTAGTGAATAGCTGATAGAAATACAAGTGAACATGTCTTTGTAATTTATTAGATTATATTCTAGACCTTTCATCACAGGCCAAGCTTGCAAGACATATCTGAGGTTGATAAAATATTTAAGGATCTGGCCTGTTGCATTAGAGTGCTACTCAGATATTCCTGATTTCTGCCCAACATGCAAACCATTCAGGGAAGATCATTACTGGTCAAATATGCTACGTTACGTGAGCTCAACGCAATTCAGGTCCCTGTTGCTCTGCAATTACTGATGATATAGACCTTACTTTATAAAAAGGAATTATCCATCAATTCAAAATACAGATGGGCCATATTGCCAGTTTTCACAATGAAAATGTGTGCAGTGGCACCAAACCTAGGCCAGTATGCACAATCTCTTCCTATTTAAGACAGAATAATCAGGCCAGTTTCCGCAGTGCCTCAGCGTGAGAAGCTTTAAGGCCATGCCATTTTCAGTGTTACCCCTTCACATACATGGGACGCCTCTTTCTAGTATGTTAAGACTCACAGCTGGGTCAGGTTTCATACTGCCCCAGGACGTCTTTATTGTAGCACAGAGTACCAATGACGTTGATTCTTTAAAAGTCCAAGGGCACCAGCAGCAAACTCACCCCAATTAAATCAGTGTTAATTACCTATCACCTACCACCCTTGGCCTCTAGGAGCCTCCTATTTGTGCATGAGGGATTAAGAGGAAAAGAAAGTGATAAAACTGCAACAACAAAAAAATGTGGCTCTTGTGGCCATTTTAGTTTCTGTTCTTGCCCCTTCCCTCGTGGCTATTAAGATCAGGAGCAAAAAGGGCGATAACTGGTTTTCCAGAAGTCAACCCATGGGTAACAGAGTTTCCTCCTGGCTATGCCAACTTACATCCCTAGAATGCATTCACATTGCCCCATATGTTACGCATTGTAGTCATGCATTTTTCACAGTGCTCCAGGATGTAAAGCAGTATATGTAATCTTGTGTCCACAAAGCACCAGTAAGTTAAACAATATAGTTAGACCATTTTCCACAATGTTGCAGTTTGTAAAGCACTGCAGCCAGGCCAGAAAGATTCCATAACAATGAATATATAAAGACACATACTAAGGCCTGTATGGTCAGGCTATGGCCAGCATGTAAAGCACCAAAGCATTACCCCCAATAAATAATGGACCATAACCAGGCTAGTCTTCACAATACCCCAGCACATAAAGCACCATTGCAATGCCAATATGCATATTGCCCATAAAGCCGTGCATATGAAGAAGCATAGCTGGTCCAGTTCCACATGATCCCAACATGTAAAGCCCCTCTTGAGCAAAAGGTCTAATCTTGGGGAATCACGTGTTCTACCGTGCATTCACCCCCTGACCTAGCTTGGAAGTTTTAGAACTCATGCAGCAGGCAACCAATTCTCCTCTGCACAAAGCACTTTTTCATTCATGTTTATAGAAAGGCAACTACACAGCTAACAATATAAAGTTCTTATCACTTCCATTGTGTTACCAAATGCAATGCAGTCTGATTTTAATGTATTTTGCTGTCCTTTTTTACACTAGTACACATTTTACTAAAGAACAACAATGGCTTACTTTTTATTTGAGCAAACAGAACAGATGATGGACGGAATGCTGAACAATGCACAAATTCACCCCCAGTCACAGATCTGGGTTTAATCCATTGTTTGTTAGCTCACCACACTACCCCAGCCATATGCAAATCAGTCTTAACCTGCTCCCCATCGGAAGAGTCCAGCCTGAACTGCCAGGCCAGGTCTTCCCTGGACCTGAAACAAGTATCCTGGTACTGGTTTGGGGGGATCACCCCTTATCAGCCAGGCTAGCTTGAATCCAGTGGCACAGTGAGCATGGTACCCATGTCTAGACATACCCTTCCCATTTTGGGTGACAAAAGCAAAAAGAACAGATGATGGACGGAACTCTGAACAATGCAAGCATTCACCTCAGTCTCAGATCTGGGTTTAATCCATTGTTTTATAGCTCACCACACCACCCCAGCTTGGACCCAGCAATATGCAAATCAGTCTTGACCCTGCTCCCAATGGGAACAGTCCAAGCTGAAATACCAGGCCAGGTCCTCCCCAGACCAGAAACAAGCATCCTGGGACTGGTATCGGGGTATTACCCCTCATCAGCCTGGCAAGCTTGAATCCAGTGGCACAGTGAGCGCAGGACCCACGTCTGGGTATACCAGACAAAAGCGAAAAGAACAGATGATGGGTAAATGCTGAACTATGCGAACATTCACCCCCAATTCACAGATCTTGGATTTTTTATTATTTGTTAGCTCACAATGCCACCACAGTTTGTACCCAGCCATTTACAAATCAGTCTTGATCCTGCTCCCCATGAGAGCATCCTGCCTGAACTACGAGGCCAGCTTCTTCCTGGACCTGAAACAAGCATCCTGGGACATCTTCCGGGGTATCACCCCTCTTCAGTCAGGCTAATTTGAATCTAGTGGCACAGTGAGCAGAGGACCCACACCTTGGCATACCTTTCCCAATTAGGGTGTCAAAAGTAGAAATAATAGCTGATGGACGGAATACTGAACAATGAAAACAGTCACCCCAGTCACAGATATGGGTTTAATCCATCCCTTTTTTTAGCTCACCAGGCCAGCCCAATTTGGACCCAACCATAGGCAATCAGTCTTGACCCTGCTCCGCAAGGGAACACTCCAGCCCAAACTGCCAGACTAGGTCCTTTCTTGACCGGAAACAAACATCCAGGGACTGGTTTTGGGGTATGGCCTCTCATCAGTCAGGTTAGCTTGAATCCAGTGACACAGTGAGCTCAGACACATGTCTGCGCATATCCTTCCCACTAAGGGAGACAAAAGTAAGAAAAAACATTTGCAATGCAATGGGTCTTACATTTGGTCGAGCTAGAGCTATTAGCATTGTAAATTCCTAACTGGACCTTTCTTGCCACATAAATTGAAAAGTAAAAGTAAAAAAGTTGACAAAAGCAAGTCAATTCAAAGCGCCACGGCTGCCATGAGCGTGAGTGCAAGAGTTATTGGCTCCCTGCGTGAATGTCTAGAAAGGATCGCATCTGGGATTTAAGGCAAACCAGCCATCACACCCTGTAACAGGAGGAAACATGACGTAGTGTGATGGCCAACAAAAATGTTCTCTTAGTGAAATTCCCTGGGAGGGAACTCAGCACACAAAGGAGGGACATTTCACAAAATGCACCAATAAAAATGAAGAACTTAAGACAAGCACAACAAATAATGAATAGCAAGAGTGGGAGTGGTTTAAAAGCTCACAGAGAGATCACAACAGGCCAGAGCTCTTGCACGCTCAACCCTAATGACAGATGATGGACAGAATACTGAACAATGCAAACATTCATCTCCAGTCACAGATCTGGGTGTAATCCACCCCTTTTTATCTCACCACGACATCCCAGTTTGGACCACCCATATGCAAATCAGTCTTGACCCTGCTCCCCATGGGAACAGTCCAGCCTGAACTGCTGGGCAGGTCCTCCCTGGACCCGAAACAAGCATCCTCAGACCAGTTTCGGGGTATCACCCCTCATCAGCCAGGCTAGCTTGGATCCAGTGGCACAGTGAGCATGTGACCTAAGTCTGTTCATACCCATCCCACTTAGGGTTACAAAAGCAACACACGGATTGCTGAACAATGCAAGCATACTTTTTATTGCAAATTCATCAAATAGCACATAAATCACTTCTAGCATGGTGTCATCTATAACGGAAATAGATATTGCAGGCTTATTTATATTTTAGTTATCACTAGTCAGCAGGTGAGTGATCTATTCCCTCATTGAGAACCATCTTAATTCTCTTTTAAGTTAATCATTCAGTCAATTAATACTTTATTTGATTTTGATGAAAATCATAAAAGTTCAACAAGAAAAACAAACATTCCCAACTGAGTCAGTAATAAGTATACATTCTCTAAAATCATCTTATCAAATATATTTGCTCAAAATACAATTGAAATACTTAATAGAGAATACTTAAATGGGTCATGAGTCTGACTCAATGCCTGCACCGATTTTCCTTCTAATGTTCATTACATTACAGAAGAAGGCATAGACAGAAACAGACACACTCAGGGGCATATTTCTAACTGGGGTTACTTCGTTTTTGCATCATGGAATGTGGTGCATGTGTGATGCAAGACCAAAATGTGATTTATGAAGCGACACAAAGCCACTTTTCATGGCCCTGACTGACATCATAAACCTGGAATAATGCAATGCAGTGCAAATCGCTGCATCACTCTGCGCAGGGAAGCGTTCCATGGGTGTTGCGTAGGTGTTCCCATGCAACATCCATGGATTTTGATGCATTCTTATATTTATCAGAAGCGGTAGTCCTGGGAATTTGCCAAAATACTATGCCTCCCCATGTGAGGCATAACAAGGAGAAATAATTGTTATTTTTTCCTCGTTTTTCTCTCTTTCTATACGTGGTGCATTCTGTAGCACACATATAAAGAGGAAAATGCATCAGAGGATTGTTTTATGCAGGATGGTGACCCTGCTCACTAAAAGAATCCTACTTATAATGAAGGCATCCTCACACCATTTTACAAGGGTGCCTGTATTGGTACTAGGCAGTTGAATGGCACCAGCGCAGGCAGATAGAAATGTGGTGTGTATTTTTTAAAATACAGCACATTCCTGCTCTTTCCCTGAGATGAAGCACAACAAAGTAACTTGCTGCGCTGTGTCACAATCTTATAAACATGCCCCTCAGTCTCTAGCCTTTGCAGAAAGTGCAGTTATACAATTTCCTCAGCAGAGGTTTGATAAAGTGTGAAGGCAGAAGTGAATAAAAACAACATAAAAACACCACTTTTAAAGTGCTCTGCCTAGAAATACTTTCACAAGGACAAGAGGACATATGTGTAGACCAGTTGTTACATAGAGGGAAAGTGACTAAGGTGTTTATTACGAGTCTGACAATCCTAGGACCGCCAGACTCGTGTTGGCGGTCGGGCCGTCGTCAATGTGGCACCTCCCTAATATGACTGTGGCGAACGCACCACGGTCTGACCGCCAGCGCCGCCACGTTTCCACAGGTCAATGGCCTGGCAGTGCCAGCTGCCTTAATCCACCAGGGCAGCGCTGCTAGCAGCATTGCCATGGGGACCACAACCCCCGTGTCCACCAGCTTTTGCATGGTGGTACCACCACCATGCAGAGGCTGGCAGACATGGGGTGCTGGAGGCCCCAGGGGGGCCCTGCACCACCCATGCACTTGCCATGGGCAGTGCAGGGGGCCCCCATGGCAGCCCCATTGCGCTTTTTACTGCCAGGTTTATAGATAGTGAAAAGCGCTGCGGGTACTGTCGCACCCGACGCACCGCAACATTGCGCCAGCTTGATTACGAGCTGGCGTCAATGTTGTGGGTAGTTTCTCGCTGGGCTGGGAAACTCTGATTCCGCCCGCTGGCCTAGCAGGAAACTCACAATAGGGCCAGCGGGCAGAAAACCACCAGTGCGGCGGCCTGCCAAACTCCAAATGAGAAGTGATGAGAAATGCTTAACCTGAATCTAGTGAGACAAAATCTCTGGTACTAAGAAGCTATAGATGTCAAATAGTATTGTGAGACAGATGGAATAGGTCTAACCCTTGCCAACCTTTCAGCTTCCAATTTCTCTCTACACAGTTTTTTTAATACCACCTTTCGGAAAGCCACCACGGGGGAGGGTCATCACAAAAGTCGAGTCTATCTATTCTGATGGCCATATCCTTACACCCCACAACCAGGGGTTGTGCATCGTGTAATCAGAACCCATACAGACTGTAATAATTTGTTTATTTAACACACCTATTTAACAGCCTAGACACTGCTCCACGACATGATGGGGCTAGATCTAATAATATCCTCAAGGAATGGTAAAGCCATTTCCAGATGGTATAAATAGGAAGGGATACTTCTTGAGATACTGAGTAGGCTCTAAGAAAATTATTTTTAGCACAGAATAAATTGGTGACTTTAGCCTGACCCCAGATTCCTGTTCTAAATCTAGCAGTTGCCACACATTTGGCACAGGAAATAGGAATCATATGATCAACTGATTTGCTGTCTGATTTTGCAACAAAACCTTGAAAGACATTAATAGATTTGATCAATTGAATATCTCTAATAGACACCTATAGGGCCCATGAAACCTTCTCAATAAAATTAACCCCAAAATATGAAAAAGTAGGAGTTTGGAAAATGAGTAAGTTGTCTAGAACGTATGTCTACAGAACAAAATGACAAATGTTTTGGCAACATTTACTTTTAGATTGAGTCCTGCCATGAAGGAAGAGAAACTATACAAGAGAACCTGCAGTGACCTTGGAGTTCATCCCATAAGTACTGTGTCATAGAGGAGTGCCTGCATCAGTTGCTTTCCTACCTGTAGCATGTTCTTCCACCACTCCACCAACACCACTTCCAAATGGTTAATGAAGAGATAAAGAGGAAGGGGGTGAGGGCGCATCCCTACCTCAAGCCCATATCAACTTTGAACATCCATGTGCCCTCCCCTTCCCTATCGTACCTCACTCTAACCATAGCATCGTCGTGTGTTTCCCTAATCAGGGAAAGCAGGGACCTGTCCACCCCCATATTCCATATGACAAGCCACACCTTGTCATGGGTAACACAATCAAAGGCACTGGACAAGTCTATGAATCCCAAATACAGTGTTCCCCATTTAACCTTGGTGTTTTATTCTCCAGAAGTGATAAAGTGAGGCACTGGTCCTCGGTACCCAGGCACCCAACAACCACACTGAATGTCAATAAAGACACAATTCTCTTCCACCCATGTCTCTAAGCTGGCCAGGATAACACAACCCAACATTTTGACCACTGAGTCTAAAAATGAAATGAGTCTATAACATTTAACATCACACCAGTCTCCTTCCATAAAAATTGATATGGTAATGGATTCTGACCAAGTCAGCAACTTACTCATCTGTCCCATTGCCTTTAGAACAATGGTAAGGAGTGGTTCCTAAGGCTCAATGCTAGATTTGTATAAATCAAGGGGAACCCCGTTCAGACCTAGTACGTTCCCGTTGTGGCTCTTCGAAATAGCCATAAACACCTCCACCATTGTGGGAGAAAAAGATGAATAAAAGACTGGACAATTAACTTCTGGCCAAAAACATTTTTATAAAAGCTGCCTTGATATCTAGTTGGGGTGGGCTGCCTTCTTCAAGTCAAATGTTGAAGTCTGGTGTATTTGTCTTAATGACCTGGGATAAAAATTCAGCTGGGATAATGGTATCCTACCTAATATGTGGACCTTAATTTCATACCTCAAGTTATCTTGACCCTTTCCCCGTGTTGTAATATTGAGAATGTAGGAAAGTACCATCTTGCCTGGCATGTTACCCCCATTTTTACTGTCTGTATGTTTGTTTTTGCCTGTGTCACTGGGATCCTGCTAGCCAGGACACCAGTGCTCATAAAGTATGCCCTGTATGTGTTCCCTGTGTAGTGACTAACTGTATCACTGAGGCTCTGCTCATCAGAACCTCAATGTTTGTGCTCTCTCTGCTTTTAAAATTGTCACTGCAGGCTAGTGACTCATTTTACCAATTCTGATTGGCACACTGGAACACCCTTATAATTCCCTAATATATGGTACCTAGGTACCCAGGGTATTGGGGTTCCAGGAGATCCCTATGGGCTGCAGCATTTCTTTTGCCACCCATAAGGAGCTCAGACAATTCTTACACAGGACTGCCACTGCAGCCTGAGTAAAATAACGTCCACATTATTTCACAGCCATTTTACACTGCACTTAAGTAACTTATAAGTCACCTATATGTCTAACCCTCACTTAGTGAAGGTTAGGTGCAAAGTTACTTAGTGTGAGGGCACCCTGGCACTAGCCAAAGTGCCCCCACATTGTTCAGGGCCATTTCCCCAGACTTTGTGAGTGCGGGGACACCATTACATGCGTGCACTACATATAGGTCAATACCTATATGTAGCGTCACCATGGTAACTCCAAACACAGCCATGTAACATGTCTAGGATCGTGGAATTGTCACCCCAATACCATTCTGGTATTGGGGGGACAATTCCATGCATCCCCGGTTCTCCAGCATGGAGCCCGGGTACTGCCAAACTAACTTTCCAGGGTTTTCTCTGCAGCTACCACTGCTGCCAACCCTCAGACAGGTTTCTGCCTCCCTGGGGCCTGAGAAGCCTGGTCCCAGGAAGGCAGAACAAAGGATTTCCTCTGAGAAAGGGTGTTACACCCTCTCCCTTTGTAAATAGGTGTGAAGGGCCTGGGAGGAATAGCCTCTCCTGGCCTCTGGAAATGCTTTGAAGGGCACAGATGGTGCCCTCCTTGCAGAAGCCAGTCTACACCGGTTCAGGGATCCCCCCAGCCCTGCTCTGGCACGAAACTGGACAAAAGAAAGGTGAGTGACCACTCCCCTGACCAGCTCCTCCCAGGGGAGGTGCCCAGAGCTCCTCCAGTGTGTCCCAGACCGCTGCGATCTTGGATGCAGAATTGTGAGGGCACAATCGACAACTCTGAGTGGCCAGTGCCAGCAGGTGACATCAGAGACCCCTCCTGATAGGTGCTTGCCTTTCTCTGTAGCCAATCCTCCTCTGAGAGCTATTTAGGGTCTCTCCTGTGGGTATCTCATGAGATAACGAATGCAAGAGCTCACCAGAGTTCCTCTGCACTTCCCTCTTTGACTTCTGCCAAGGATCGACCGCTGACTGCTCCAGGACGCCTGCAAAACTGCAACAAAGTATCAAGAAGACTACCAGCAACCTTGTAGCGCCTCATTCTGCCGGCTTTCTTGACTGTTTCCTGTTGGTGCATGCTCTGAGGGCTGTCTGCCTTCACCCTGCACTGGAAGCCAAGAAGAAATCTCCTGTGGGTCGACGGAATCTTCCCCCTGCCAACGCAGGCACCAAACTTCTGCATCACCGGTCCTCTGGGTCCCCTCTTATCCTGACGAGCGTGGTCCCTGGAACACAGGAGCTGGATCCAAGTGTCCCCGACAGTCCAGTGGCCCTTCTGTCCAAATTTGGTGGAGGTAAGTCCTTGCCTCCCCACGCCAGACAGTAATCCTGTGCACTGCGTGAACTGCAGATGCTAGGGCTTCTGTGCACTCTTGCAAGACTTCCTTCGTGCACAGCCTAGCCCAGGTCCCCAGCACTCCATCCTGCATTGCCCAACTCGCTGAGTTGGACTCCGACTTCGTGGGACTCCCTTCTGTTGTGCTGAGTCGACCGTCATGCTCAGATATTCTGAATGCCTGTTCAGGTACTTCTGCTGGTTCTGCCTGCTTCTGCGTGGGCTCTCTGTGTTGCTGAGCGCCCCCTCTGTCTCCTCCTCCAAGGGGCGACCTCCTGGTCCTTCCTGGGCCCTGGCAGCACCCAAAATTCTCAACCGCAACTCATGCAGCTAGCAAGGCTTGTTTGCGGTCTTTCTGCGTGGAACCAACTCTGCATCCTCCAGCACGCCGTGGCACATCTTCTGACCAAAGGAGAAGTTCCTGGCACCTTCCGCTGTTGCAGAATGTTTGGCTTCTTCCACCCAGAGGCAGCCCTTTTGCACCTTCATCCGGGATTTAGTGGGCTCCGGCCCCCCCGGACACTTGCGTGACTCTTGGACTTGGTCCCCTTCCTTTGCAGGTCTTCAGGTCCAGGAATCGTCTTCAGTGCTTTGCAGTCAGTTGTTGTCCTTGCAGAATCCCCTATCTCGACTTTACTTTCTTTCTGGGGTCGTAGGGTAACTTTACTCCTACTTTTCAGGGTCTTGGGGTGGGGTATCTTGGACACCCTTAGTGTTTTCTTACACTCCCAGCGACCCTCTACACACTAACCTAGGCCTGGGGTCCATTCGTGGTTCGCATTCCACTTTTGGAGTATATGGTTTGTGTTGCCCCTCGGCCTATTTTTTCCTTTTACATTCTATTGTGTTCTACAGTGTTTGCACTACTTTTCTAACTGTTTACTTACATGATTTGGTTTTGTGTGTGTGTATATTTTGTGTATATTACTTACCTCCTAAAGGAGCATATCCTCTGAGAAACTATTGGCATATTGTCAATAAAATAAAGTACCTTTATTTTTAGTAACTCTGAGTATTGTGTTTTCGCAAGATATAGTTCTAAGTGATATAAGTGGTATAGTAGGAGCTTTGCATGTCTCCTAGTTCAGCCTAAGCTGCTCTGCTTTAGCTAACTCTCTCAGCCTAAACTGCTAGAACACCTATAATCTACTAATAAGGGATAACTGGACTGGCACAAGGTGTAAGTGCCACAAGGTACCCACTATAAGCCAGGCCAGCCTCCTACAGAGAACAAGACTTTGGGGTCGAGGTCACTATCTAACAACTAATATGGGTGTTAAAACTACAGGCAAACACATTACTTGACTCAGGTAACAAATGATATTGAGTCATGGTCCCTTCCTAGGTAGGTTGCAGCAAATTAATCCTTGAACGTAAAGGCTTGCAAGTCAGTATTTTCCAGCATCTCTTTCCATAGCAGAAGTTCACATGTTTTTATGCTGTAGCCGTAAGGAGTAATCTACTGGAATACCAGCATAAGAATCTCTTAAGTATCTCATTGCCTTAGCATTTCACTCTAACAGAGCCATAATACCATGTTGAGATGAGATGCAAGGTTTTGAAAGCTCCTCTTTCCTGGCAGTTTGTTCTAGGACGAGAACATAGTAGCATGACAGAATATCAAGTGACAGAATATCGAGGAAAACAATATTTTGTGACCGAAATACATTCGCCAAAATAATGAGGATCAAAATATTGAGATGGTGAGTGCAACTAGGTAAGTATAGATTTACTGTTCTTACCTCCACATCTTCTCTTGGATATATATATATATATATATATATATATATATATATATATATATATATATATATATATATATATATATAAAAATAGGCAAGGTACATATGAGTGGATTTAAGTATAGTAAACCTCTGCTTATCTGTAGAAATTTACCTTCATGATATTTTGGTCCTCGATATTTTTGCCACGATATTCTGGCCACATGAAATTTTGTATTCACTATTTTGGCACAATACCCATATGGCTATCTATAGACTGATCACTCCTTATGTCCAGGTCTGCCAACTGGACTCTGATGGGTACCATATTTAGGGTGAAGATGTTTAGTGAGAGGTTAGAACCTTGCGGGACACATCTCGCCGGCATGAGTCCAGATTCTGAGGATTGCATCTGGAAATGCTGGGCTTTGGTTTTTCACAGTGAATTGAACCATTCCAGTATGGTTCTTCCAATCCATTTGCAGGACCATGCCTACATCTTGGATTAGCACTGACTCTCTACTGCATAGTCGTCTTAAGCCAGACTGCTGATGGGTGTTGTATTTGAACTTGTTATTGAGCAGAATGACAACCGCTTTCTTTATGGTTTTCCCAAGAAATCGTTGCCATGTGATATGGTTTGTGAGGTCATCATTCACCAAGATTGCCTTTTTAACATGTGGTAGTATATTTTCAATCGTGAGTGGCCCTAGGAAACTACCTCGTAATAGGGGTGCTCTGGTGATGTTTAATATGGGAGTGAGTACAGCTCCTATTATAACAGTTATGACTAGTGAGAGGATAACATAATCTTTGGGGGAGGTGTCCTCTGGTGATTGGAGTGTGAAAGCCACATCTTCAATGGAGAGGGTGTTAGATGGCATTCATTTTTGTGTCCTGTGATCATAGATTCTTGGTTGGATTGTCATGATGTCACGTGCCACCTTTTGAAGATATCCTGGTTCTGTGATCCATAAGTTCTTATATACATAATACAGGCTGTCTTAATCCTATTATTGACTTCACTAGTAGTCAATGTAGAGATGCAAGGGTAGATTTCACGTGTTCATGTTTCCAAGGATACCAGGCAGCCTGATCTTTGAAGTCTTTGTAACTGGTCTGTGAGATCTTTGGAAGATCTATGTAGGAAATGTTTTAATAGTCCTGCTAACTGATTACTTAGCCAATCATCAGGTCTACCCAGTGGGATGTCTATAGGAAAGGGATGATTTTCCAAGGTCCGGCAATGTTGACACTATTGACCACAGCTTTAAATCTTGGCACAAATGGGAAGTCTCCTCAGAAAATAATGCCCTATTACAGAGTTCTTCATCAGTAACAGGCACATTTTGAAGGCCATAACGAAACATAAACTGAAGTGCTGTAGGGTTTCATCCTCCCTCCATGAGATCTAAGATCTCAGATTTAGCCCCATTTAGGTAGCAAATGCTTTCCATCATTCATTGATGGACATGTTCTGTGCGTCTGGTGAGGCTTACATGGATCTCCAGGTCACTCATCAGTTAGATGTGGATTTCAACATCATCAGCATACATCAGGAATTAGGCCTAGTATTTCATACTAAGCGGTCAGGTGGAGAGTGTACCAATGTGGCACTCTGGCCAATTCATTGTGAGATTATGCTATAAATCAAGGATTTGTAGTTTTGATTAACAAATGTTAGTTCTATCCAGATGCCAAAATATTCACAGGGATTTCATTTACATGCAATACATTTATACAGAAATCATTTACATATTCTGTGAATGCCCTGATAATCCGGCCTTCTTCCTCTCTTCGAGGGCCAACTTTGGACACTCGTTCCATATATCAAATACAGATTGCTAGATGGAAGCAAGTAATTTCAGATTGAGGCTGTTCTGCATATTCCCAGTCACACTGTGAATCTGGGCACCTGATATCATGGCCTACTGTATCATGTGTCATAAATAATTACAATCCTAAGAATGACAAGAGGATTGGCAGAACAAATTAATTACAAATACGGTTCAATAGGGTTTGGGGGCTTTGTTGTTCAGGGAACTGTTGCAGACCTGCCAACTCACACAGTGCCACCCTGTGTCATATCAGACTCCTTCACACATGTAGGAGGCTGGACTGGCTTGTAGTGAGTACCAAGGGGTACTTACACCTTGCACCAGGCCCAGGTATCCCTTATTAGTGTATAGGGTGTCTAGCAGCTTAGGCCGATAGATAATGGTAGATTAGCAGAGCAGCTTAGGCTGAACTTGGAGACGAGTGACACAAACCATATACTCCAAAAGTGAAATGCGAACCACGAATGGACCCCAAACCTATGTGACCTTGTAGAGGGTCGCTGGGACTGTAAGAAAACAGTGAGGGTTAGAAAAATAGCCCACCCCAAGACCCTGAAAAGTGAGTGCAAAGTGCACTAAAGTTCCCCAAAGAGGACAGAAGTCGTGATAGGGGAATTCTGCAGGAAAGACCAAAACCAGCAATGCAACAACAATGGATTTCCAGACGAGGGTACCTGTGGAACAAGGGGACCAAGTCCAAAAGTCACGACCAAGTCGAGAGTGGGCAGATGCCCAGGAAATGCCAGCTGTGGGTGCAAAGAAGCTGCTACTAGGCAGTAGAAGCTGAGGATTCTGCAGGAACGACAAGGGCTAGAAACTTCCCCTTTGGAGGATGGATGTCCCACGCCGTGGAGAGTTGTGCAGAAGTGTTTTCATGAAGAAAGACCGCAAACAAGCCTTGCTAGCTGCAAGTCGTGCGGTTAGGGTTTTTGGATGCTGCTGTGGCCCAGGAGGGACCAGGATGTCGCCAATTGCGTCAGGGGACAGAGGGGGCGCCCAGCAAAACAAGAAACCCTCTCAGAAGCAGGCAGCACCCGCAGAAGTGCCAGAACAGGCACTACGAAGTGGAGTGAAAAGGTGCTCACCCGAAGTTGCACAAAGGAGTCCCACGCCGCCGGAGGACAACTCAGGAGGTCGTGCAATGCAGGTTAGAGTGCCGTGGACCCAGGCTTGGCTGTGCACAGAGGATTCCCTCAGAAAGTGCACCCAAGCCGGAGTAGCTGCAAAAGACGCGGTTCCCAGCAATGCAGTCTGGCGTGGGGAGGCAAGGACTTACCTCCACCAAACTTGGACTGAAGAGTCACAGGACTGTGGGAGTCACTTGGACAGAGTTGCTGGATTCAAGGGACCTCGCTCGTCGTGCTGAGAGGAGACCCAGAGGACCGGTGATGCAGTTCTTTGGTGCCTGCGGTTGCAGGGGGACGATTCCGTCGACCCACGGGAGATTTCTTCTGAGCTTCTAGTGCAGAGAGGAGGCAGACTACCCCCACAGCATGCACCACCAGGAAAGCAGTCGAGAAGGCGGCAGGATCAGCGTTACAGAGTTGCAGTAGTCGTCTTCGCTACTTTGTTGCAGTTTTGCACCCTTCCAGCGCGGTCAGCAGTCGATTCCTTGGCAGAAGGTGAAGAGAGAGATGCAGAGGAACTCTGATGAGCTCTTGCATTCGTTATCTAAGGAAATCCCCAAAGCAGAGACCCTAAATAGCCAGAAAAGAGGGTTTGGCTACTTAGGAGAGAAGATAGGCTAGCAACACCTGAAGGAGCCTATCAGAAGGAGTCTCTGACGTCACTTGCTGGCCCTGGGCACTCAGAGCAGTCCAGTGTGCCAACAGCACCTCTGTTTCCAAGATGGCAGAGGTCTGGAGCACACTGGAGGAGCTCTGGGCATCTCCCAGGGGAGGTGCAGGTCAGGGGAGTGGTCACTCCCCTTTCCTTTGTCCAGTTTCGCGCCAGAGCAGGGCTGAGGGGTCCCTGAACCGGTGTAGACTGGCTTATGCAGAAATGGGCACCATGTGTGCCCATGAAAGCATTTCCAGAGGCTGGGGGAGGCTACTCCTCCCCTGCCTTAACACCATTTTCCAAAGGGAGAGGGTGTAACACCCTCTCTCCGAGGAAGTCCTTTGTTCTGCCTTCCTGGGCCAAGCCTGGCTGGACCCCAGGAGGGCAGAAACCAGTCTGAGGGGTTGGCAGCAGCTGCAGTGAAACCCCTGAAAAGGCAGTTTGGCAGTACCCGGGTCTGTCCTAGAGACCCGTGGGATCCATGGGATTGTGCCAACAATGCCAGGATGGCATAGAGGGGGCAATTCCATGATCTTAGACATGTTACATGGCCATATTCGGAGTTACCATTGTGAAGCTACACATAGGTAGTGACCTATATGTAGTGCACGCGTGTAATGGTGTCCCCGCACTCACAAAGTCCGGGGAATTGGTCCTGAACAATGTGGGGGCACCTTGGCTAGTGCCAGGGTGCCCACACACTAAGTAACTTAGCACCCAACCTTTACCAGGTAAAGGTTAGACATATAGGTGACTTATAAGTTACTTAAGTGCAGTGTAAAATGGCTGTGAAATAACGTGGACGTTATTTCACTCAGGCTGCAGTGGCAGGCCTGTGTAAGAATTGTCAGAGCTCCCTATGGGTGGCAAAAGAAATGCTGCAGCCCATAGGGCTCTCCTGGAACCCCAATACCCTGGGTACCTCAGTACCATATACTAGGGAATTATAAGGGTGTTCCAGTATGCCAATGTAAATTGGTAAAATTGGTCACTAGCCTGTTAGTGACAATTTGAAAGAAATAAGAGGGCATAACCACTGAGGTTCTGGTTAGCAGAGCCTCAGTGAGACAGTTAAGCATCACACAGGGAACACATACCTATAGGTCACAAACTTATGAGCACTGGGGTCCTGACTAGCAGGGTCCCAGTGACACATAACAAACATACTGAAAACATAGGGTTTTCACTATGAGCACTGGGCCCTGGCTAGCAGGATCCCAGTGAGACAGTGAAAACACCCTGACATACACTCACAAACAGGCCAAAAGTGGGGGTAACAAGGCTAGAAAGAGGCTACTTTCTCACACAACCCCCCCCCCAAACGAAGGACAAAGGCTAACCTTGGCCAGTTGAGACTTTATTGTCTAAGTGGTGATAAGTGGAGAGTAGCTCTGCAATAGACTGGTTACTCCCTTTATCATCCACTATATGGTTACTTCCCTGTGGGGATGTAAACCACCCTGTTTGAAGTTTTGTAGCTAAGCAACAATGTGAAGATGTATTTTCAGAGTTTCTATCAGTAAGTTTTAGTTTAGAGCAGTGGGAATTGTCCACTGAACCTATTTGTAGTGATGGAAATGCCAGACAGGGATGCTGCCTCAGAAAAGCCATAGCTGGGCAAAAACTTTGCCCATATGGCTGGAAGAGAGAACAGGGATGCTGTTTCTTTTGAGTTGGAGCAGGGCAGGGATGCTGTCCTATGAGCTCCACACTAGGGCAGGGATGCTGTCCTAAGTGTTGTGAGGCAGTGCAGGGTTTCTGCACTAAAGTTTCTCTGGGAGGGTTGGAGGGGTGCTCCATGTTAACCGAAATGGTGCTCTTTTTGTCACCAATGTTAGTTATCCCACAGAGAGGTACTTCTACCTCAGGGAGTACAGCTTTGCCAGCTGATGATTCCCTTGGAACAGGTGCCACCCCATGAGAGGTTTCTCCCACCACAGGAATGGTATCCTGAATGGCAGGGTGGTTAGGGGATACTGTGATACCCTTTTTACCTGTTGATGGAGAGGGATCCTGAGTTTTTAGGCCTTCTCTCCTTTGCTTTTTCATTTCATTAGAAATGAGAGGGAACAATTCCTCTGGGATGCCCAGCATGGCAGCATGGGCATAAAACTCTACATCAGCCCAACCTGAGGCATCTAGGTCATTACCTAAGAGACAATCTACAGGTAAGCTAGGTGATACTACCACCTGCTTAGGGCCAGTAACTCCACCCCAACTAAACTGAATTATAGCTAAGGGAAGAAACTTAGTGGAGTTATGGACACCAATAATCTTATACTGTTGTCCAATGATGTGTTGTTCAGGATGCAATAGGTTTTCAGTCACCAAAGTGATACTGGCACCTGTGTCCCTGTAGGCCAAGGCCTCAACACCATTTATTGAAAATGTCTGCCTGTACTTATCCATTGTAAGGGGACAAGCAGCCAGTGTGGCAAGGCCAATGCCACTAGGTGTGATAGAAACTGTCTTGGGACTGACTACCCCAGTTTCTATTATGGACCCATAAGTGAACCCAACTACACCCTTAACTTGACTGTTGCCAGCAGTCCCACCACTAGTACCACTACTGCTAGGGGCACTAGAGCTTGATGTATTAGTGGTGGTAGGCTCAGGGGGTTTACCTGGACAGGACTTATCCCCTGGCCTATGGCCTCTGTTTTTACACACAAAGCACCAAGGCTTTTTCATGTGTGCAGGTTGAGAAGAAGAGGAAGAATTTGTTTTATCCCCACCCTCTGAAGAGTGTTTAAGATTTGAAGTGGGATTGTTGGTTTTACCCTTATCCCCATGCTTATCTTGAAAATTTTCACCATCTTTCTTCTTGCCATCCTTGTCACCACCTGTATGAACTTTTCTGTTCACTCTTGTTCTGACCCATTTGTCTGCCTTCTTTCCCAATTCTTGGGGAGAGGTCAGATCTGAGTCCACTAGATACTGGTGCAACAAATCAGACACACAATTATTAAGTATATGCTCTCTCAGGATTATGTTATATAGGCTTTCATAGTGAGTCACTTTACTGCCATGTAACCATCCCTCCAAGGCCTTCACTGAATGGTCAACAAAGTCTACCCAGTCTTGTGAAGACTCCTTTTTGGTTTCTCTGAACTTCATCCTGTACTGTTCAGTGGTTAAGCCATAACCATCTAGGAGTGCATTCTTAAGAACTGCAAAATTATTGGCATCACTTTCTTTCACAGTAAGGAGCCTATCCCTACCCTTTCCACTAAATGATAGCCATAGGATAGCAGCCCACTGCCTTTGAGGGACATCCTGTACAACACAGGCCCTCTCAAGTGCAGCAAACCACTTGATAATGTCATCCCTCTCCTTATAAGGGGGAACTATCTTGTGCAGATTCCTAGAATCATGCTCTTTTGCAGGATGACTATGGGGAATACTGCTGCTGCCACCATGGGTTTATAAACCCAATTTCTGTCTTTCTCTTTCCACTTCTAAGGACTGCCTATCCAAATCCAGCTGTTGCTTCTTGAGCTTCAGTCTGGTTTGTTCCACTCTCAATCTATTGAGCTCCCTTTCTAACACTCTGTCATCAGGGTGGGTGGGTGGGACATGCCTTGAAACAGAAGTATGGTGAGAATGAACAGAAGGAGACCCGTCCCTAACAGATGGCACCCTAACAGCTTGGCTAACAGAAACATCACTTCTACTATGATGAGAAGGAATACACTTACTGTGATGTGAGACAACACTATCAGTATGGTGTGACTCTACACCAGTACCAGCTATGCTAGGTTGTCTGATAATGGGCAGGCTAGGAAGTTTCTTCTCTAAATCTTTTGCTAGGGATGCCCCAGGGTCAGATTGGGAACCATCAGCTAATTTCTCAACAGAAGTGGCACCTCTGGCCTTATCCTGTTCAACAAGCATATTAACCAACAGTTCTCTAGAGGGATTCTTCCTTACACTTCCACCTCTTTCTATGCAGAGACTCCTTGCTCCTTTCCAGCTAAGGTGATCATAAGCAAGTTTGGACAGATCAACAGTTTGGCCTGTGCCAGACATTTTAGAAAGTGTTTAAGGGATAGAAAAAGTGAGAAAAAAGGTTTTTCAGAACTTTTGGAAAGACAGAAAAAACCTTTTAAAACTTTTTAAGAACTTTTTAGAAAGTTTAGAGGTACTTTTCAGCACTTAGAAAAGAAGTGAGAAAAGAAAAGCAAAACTTTTTGGTTAGGTGTACATACACTGAACTTGTTTTGTATATTTTTCTCTTATGAAAAGTACAATGACAAAAGTGGTAAGTAGTTGCAAAGTACTTATCCCACCGCTGCACAACCAATGTAGGAGGCTGGACTGGCTTGTAGTGAGTACCAAGGGGTACTTACACCTTGCACCAGGCCCAGGTATCCCTTATTAGTGTATAGGGTGTCTAGCAGCTTAGGCTGATAGATAATGGTAGCTTAGCAGAGCAGCTTAGGCTGAACTAGGAGACGAGTGAAGCTCCTACAGTACCACTAGTGTCATATGCACAATATCATAAGAAAACACAATACACAGATATACTAAAAATAAAGGTACTTTATTTTTATGACAATATGCCAAAGTATCTCAGTGAGTACCCTCAGTATGATGATAGCAAATATACACAAGATATATGTACACAATACCAAAAATATGCAGTATAGTATTAGAAAACAGTGCAAACAATGTACAGTTACAATAGGATGCAATAGGGACACATAGGGATAGGGGCAACACAAACCATATACTCCAAAAGTGAAATGCGAACCACGAATGGACCCCAAACCTATGTGACCTTGTAGAGGGTTGCTGGGACTGTAAGAAAACAGTGAGGGTTAGAAAAATAGACCACCCCAAGACCCTGAAAAGTGAGTGCAAAGTGCACTAAAGTTCCCCAAAGAGCACAGAAGTCGTGATAGGGGAATTCTGCAGGAAAGACCAAAACCAGCAATGCAACAACGATGGATTTCCAGACGAGGGTATCTGTGGAACAAGGGGACCAAGTCCAAAAGTCACGACCAAGTCGAGAGTGAGCAGATGCCCAGGAAATGCCAGCTGTGGGTGCAAAGAAGCTGCTACTAGGCAGTAGAAGCTGAGTATTCTGCAGGAACGACAAGGGCTAGAAACTTCCCCTTTGGAGGATGGATGTCCCATGCCGTGGAGAGTCGTGCAGAAGTGTTTTCATGAAGAAAGACCGCAAACAAGCCTTGCTAGCTGCAAGTCGTGCAGTTAGGGTTTTTGGATGCTGCTGTGGCCCAGGAGGGACCAGGATGTCGCCAATTGCGTCAGGGGACAGAGGGGGTGCCCAGCAAAACAAGAAGCCCTCTCAGAAGCAGGCAGCACCCGCAGAAGTGCCGGAACAGGCACTACGAAGTGGAGTGAAAAGGTGCTCACCCGAAGTTGCACAAAGGAGTCCCACGTCGCCGGAGGACAACTCAGGAGGTCGTGCAATGCAGGTTAGAGTGCCGTGGACCCAGGCTTGGCTGTGCACAAAGGATTCCCTCGGAAAGTGCACAGGAGCCGGAGTAGCTGCAAAAGACGCGGTTCCCAGCAATGCAGTCTGGCGTGGGGAGGCAAGGACTTACCTCCACCAAACTTGGACTGAAGAGGCACTGGACTGTGGGAGTCACTTGGACAGAGTGGCTGGATTCAAGGGACCTCGCTCGTCGTGCTGAGAGGAGTCCCAGAGGACCGGTGATGCAGTTCTTTGGTGCCTGCGGTTGCAGGGGGACGATTCCGTCGACCCACGGGAGATTTCTTCTGAGCTTCTAGTGCAGAGAGGAGGCAGACTACCCCCACAGCATGCACCACCAGGAAAGCAGTCGAGAAGGCGGCAGGATCAGCGTTACAGAGTTGCAGTAGTCGTCTTCGCTACTTTGTTGCAGTTTTGCAGGCTTCCAGCGCGGTCAGCAGTCGATTCCTTGGCAGAAGGTGAAGAGAGAGATACAGAGGAACTCTGATGAGCTCTTGCATTCGTTATCTAAGGAAATCCCCAAAGCAGAGACCCTAAATAGCCAGAAAAGAGGGTTTGGCTACTTAGGAGAGAAGATAGGCTAGCAACACCTGAAGGAGCCTATCAGAAGGAGTCTCTGACGTCACCTGCTGGCCCTGGCCACTCAGAGCAGTCAAGTGTGCCAGCAGCACCTCTGTTTTCAAGATGGCAGAGGTCTGGAGCACACTGGAGGAGCTCTGGGCACCTCCCAGGGGAGGTGCAGGTCAGGGGAGTGGTCACTCCCCTTTCCTTTGTCCAGTTTCGCACCAGAGCAGGGCTGAGGGGTCCCTGAACCGGTGTAGACTGGCTTATGCAGAAATGGGCACCATGTGTGCCCATGAAAGCATTTCCAGAGGCTGGGGGAGGCTACTCCTCCCCTGCCTTAACACCATTTTCCAAAGGGAGAGGGTGTAACACCCTCTCTCTGAGGAAGTCCTTTGTTCTGCCTTCCTGGGCCAAACCTGGCTGGACCCCAGGAGGGCAGAAACCAGTCTGAGGGGTTGGCAGCAGCAGCAGCTGCAGTGAAACCCCTGAAAAGGCAGTTTGGCAGTACCCGGGTCTCTGCTAGAGACCCGTGGGATCATGGGATTGTGCCAACAATGCCAGGATGGCATAGAGGGGGCAATTCCATGATCTTAGACATGTTACATGGCCATATTCGGAGTTACCATTGTGAAGCTACACATAGGTAGTGACCTATATGTAGTGCACGTGTGTAATGGTGTCCCCGCACTCACAAAGTCCGGGGAATTGGCCCTGAACAATGTGGGGGCACCTTGGCTAGTGCCAGGGTGCCCACACACTAAGTAACTTAGCACCCAACCTTTACCAGGTAAAGATTAGACATATAGGTGACTTATAAGTTACTTAAGTGCAGTGTAAAATGGCTGTGAAATAACGTGGACGTTATTTCACTCAGGCTGCAGTGGCAGGCCTGTGTAAGAATTGTCAGAGCTCCCTATGGGTGGCAAAAGAAATGCTGCAGCCCATAGGGCTCTCCTGGAACCCCAATACCCTGGGTACCTCAGTACCATATACTAGGGAATTATAAGGGTGTTCCAGTATGCCAATGTAAATTGGTAAAATTGGTCACTAGCCTGTTAGTGACAATTTGAAAGAAATGAGAGAGCATAACCACTGAGGTTCTGGTTAGCAGAGCCTCAGTGAGACAGTTAGGCATCACACAGGGAACACATACCTATAGGTCACAAACTTATGAGCACTGGGGTCCTGACTAGCAGGGTCCCAGTGACACATAACAAACATACTGAAAACATAGGGTTTTCACTATGAGCACTGGGCCCTGGCTAGCAGGATCCCAGTGAGACAGTGAAAACACCCTGACATACACTCACAAACAGGCCAAAAGTGGGGGTAACAAGGCTAGAAAGAGGCTACTTTCTCACAACACAGTCATCTGTTGAAGACCTGATGGCAGGCAAGGTGAGCTGGAATCTCCTCACTTAATAAGTTTCCAGCTCTGTATGAAGCTCCCCCACGAACACCCCCCTTCCCCGCCCCCCATCACCACGCCACCTTTTCACACAGCTTTAGTGCCTCTCCCCTGCCGGGGCCGGGAGCCAGAAAAGCATAGAACCTCAGAATGCTCCTTTTCCCTTCATTAATTAAGCTCAGCAGAGTTCTGAACACAACACAAGGCGGTCTCAGGACATGCTCCCACTGGGCCGCTGATTCAGTTAACTCATAAAATGAACAGATAGTAAAGCAAATATCTGAGCCAAACATCATTAGGGCTATGCAAATGTGCCAATGTAATAACTTTTCCACTGTGTGCGACAGCACTGGCCGTCAGATTTATCACGGCTGCTGTGATTAGCTTCAATTTCCACTCGCAGAAACCAGATAACATATGCAAAGCAGAATAATTTCTGTAAAACAAAAGGCCTCATTTGTCAAACCTTGCAACAAAAAGACCCGCACTTGCCATTGGGCCGCTGAGCTTGCACGGTGGCAACGAGCGCACAACTGACAGAGGGTACGATTGTGTCATTTTGTGCAGCCAAAACTCCAGTTCGTTACCCCCCAACCACCCCCCCCCCCCCCCCACCACACCCCACCCAGCAAAATGGAAATATTTAAACGAGATGAATTGTTAATCGCTGAGTGAGAGTGGGTAGAATGTGGCTGGGGAGGTAGGAGTCCAACTTGTGGGTCCCTCTTTCAGGGGTCAGCTTGTCTGATTAGCAATGGACATATTTTTGCTCCTTAGCAAGGTTGCTGTAGTTCGCTTGGCAAGAAAAGGATGAATTGTGTTAGTTAAGGTTTTTTCAAAATTATTTATTGTTAAAACAAGGAATACACCTGTTTACAAAAGAAGTGTGGTTAATATAATTACACGGTTGTGTTCTTTATTTCGCTTTTTAGTTCTTTCATTATTATTTGTTGATTTATTCATTCATTCGTAGGGCACCATCGTGTTGCCTTAAGGCTACTCAAGAAAGTGTTGAAAGACTGTAAACATACAAAAATAAAGAAAAGGAGAACATTCTAAAAATACAGCCAGTGCGTTAGGCATCAAAATGGTAACTTGGTGGTAAACTAAGGCCCATATTTATACTTTTTGACGCAAAACTGCTCAAACGCAGTTTTGCATAAAAAAGTATAGCGCCGGCTTGTGTCATTAGGGAGCACCAGCCGGGCGCCAAATTATGGAATGCCGCAAGCCAGCGCAAAGGGTGGGCTAGCGTAAAAAAAAATGACATTTGCCGGGTGGGAGAGTGGTATGGGAGAAGGGAGTTTTGCACCACAAAATTACGTTAGGCTGATTAGAGGCGAAAAAAATGCCTTTAACCATCCTACCTTCATTTTCTGACGTAAAGCCATCTATACCACATGACTCCTGTCTCAGAAAAGACAGGAGTCATGCCTACCACCCCAATGGACAGTATAGGGGACCAGTGTCCCCTGGGCATGACCATTGCACCCTGTACCATGCAGAGGGCCCCAGGTTGGACCCCCGATGGCACTTTAATTAAAAAAAATAATACTTACCCTACTTACCTGGGTAAGGGGCCCCCAGTCCTCTGGTGTCCCTCTGGTGTGGGTGGGGGTGTTCCTGGGGCTTGAGGAGGGCACCTGTGAACCCATTCCATTGTGTTCATCCATGGAAATAGGTCCAAAGGTCCCCTAACGCCTGGTCTGACCCAGGTGTTAAATAATGGTGCAAAGCAAGCTTTGCACCATTATTTAGCCACTTCTTCCCACCCGTGCATCATATTAGCACAGGTGGATAAATATTGGGCTATGGAGTTAGCACCACTTTTTAGATGGGAATGCCTACCTTGCATCTCATTGAAGCAAAGTAGGTTCGCGCATCTAAAAAATGGTGCAAACGCCAATATTTTGACGTAAGACGAGTCTAACGTCAAAATATATATATGGAGTTAGTTTTGCCCTGAATTTGCATAAAAAATGACGCAAATTCAGCGCAAATGGAGTATAAATTTGCCCCTAAGAGCACACTACAGAGCCATCGCCAGCCACTGCGTGAGACACATTCTCACATAACTCGCACTCGGTTGGCAGGTGTGGCCTAAGGGATAAATAAAAGGAACTGGCACAGAGCGAGGCCCATTTCACACTAGTAATCCCAATTTCTGCTGCATGTGGTCATTCTGTGCTACCTGCACTGAGCGTGCCGCTCAGCCGCGCTCACACTGATTAGATTAGAATGATGCAAGGGAAAATAAAAACAGGATCACATGCGCGTTTTGATTTTGTCGCTCATCTCATGACGTAACTATGACGATATGAAATGAAGTACAAGGGGCTGGTGAGTCAAGTGACACCAGGGTGTGCATTACAAGATGCATTCCTGGGCCTAAATTTCATTATAATAGAATGTGAGAGTGTGGAAAAGGGCCCATCTCTTAAAGTTTAAATGTGTGATCTTGCTATTTTAGCACCTTTCAAAATCCTATTAAAATTTTTAACATCATAATCAGATTTCTTCTCATTCATTTTTATAGTAACTATTGCTACCAATAAGTCCTTCGTTATGAGTTGGGTTTTTATAAAGTGGGTAATACCAACACCTGTAAATATGATTCCGTACAGTGCTGTTTTCTCCAGCTGATAATGCCCATCCTTTGATATTTTTTACTTGAAATGAGAATTAACTGCAGAAGTTGGAATCTGAACACTGGTTTCCCCAGATATCGGAATGGGGCTTTTATCACAATTTCACTTTTGCCAGTTTTTTCCTAGTGAAGTGTCAAGGTAATTAAGGGTGCAGGGCATTTGTGGGGATTCAAGTAAAAGCTTGTAATCTCATCTCTAATGCAAACTCTTTTTTCTGTCCGATTCAGAGTTTTCTCTCTACTCGTAATTAGGACTGAAGGGGAAAATGAAAAATATGACACAATAAAACATGCAAAAAATGAATACAATAAAAAAAACAAATAGCAGATATAAATAATACAGGCCACCTGTTGGCTCAATGAGTATTTTGCTCAGGTGCGGCTCGTCCGCTAGGGCGAAGGCGGTCGCCCGGCCCACCCCTGCCAGCAGCAGCAGCTGCAAACCTTTCACTAAAAAATGGTAATTAACTACATTTTTCAGTAAAAGGGGCTTGGCCATGGCCTATGACGAGCACTGAGGGGGAGTGCACAGCACTCCCCCTCATTATGCGTGTATGTTTGGCCGGCCGTCTCGGGCCGGTCAAACACACATGCACAGTAGGCTCTCTCCAGCCCGGCACTGTGTTGCCAGGGTGGAGAGAGCAGGCATAGGCTTCCAGTCTGCATGGGAGTGCCTGGTCTGGGCGCTCCTAGCCAATCCTAACGCTGCTCTGAGCAGCGTCAGGTTTTGCCACAGGGCAGGCTGGGAGCCTGTGCATGCAGCCTCCCTGCAGCAGAGGAGCGATGCAGTGGTGATGGCAGCGACGGCGGTGACGATACTGGTAAGTTTTTTTTTTTTTATTAATCCCACCTGCGCACTGCTGCCCCGCCCCTATTAAGCACCGCAAGCCGCTCCTGATTTTGGTACTCCTGGTGCTATTGTGCTATTTTCTATAGATTCTAACAGGCCACCACCTCTAGTATAAGATTTATTCAGTGCCACTTTTGCCCACCCATTGTACAGATGATGGGAGACTCGTGCTGAAAATGAAATGGAGCAATCAAGCTGCCATGTTCTGCACTACAGGGAGTTTTCTCACTGATTCAAGTGGACGCTCTTTGTACAGTACTTTTGAAAGTCCAAAGACATCAAGATGACGGTGCTTGTGTACCAATGACCTGAGAACCTGGCAAACAAAGAGTAGGGCAGCACAAAATGTACACTATAATGTGAGCCTGATTACGAGCTTGGCGGAGGGGATTACTCCATCACAAACATGACGCCGTATTACAAGTTCCGTTATATCCTATGGAACTTGTAATACGGCAGATGGAATATCCGTCATGTTTGTTACGGAGTACTCCCTTCCGTCAAGGTTGTAAACAGGCCCTATGCCTTAGGCAGATCATAAATGTGATCTGAGAGGTGGTATTAAGAGTGTGACCCATACAAAGGGTAAGTTCGACCTCCAGGGAATAATGAAAGGTCAACATTCCTCTGGTCGAGGGTCTTGTGACCCTGCAATACCTCTGTCATGACATTTCTTTTTAGGACTGAGCTGTGGATAGCAATGATCCATTCACAAGATCAAATTAGTCAGACAGGATGACAGTAATGGCAGCAAATAAGACAGAGGGAAACGTCTATGCATTTCCACCACATGGAGGATTGCTCAGGGGAGAGACGGGAAGCCAGGAGCAACCGATATTGAGTGCTCACCGCAAGAAGAATCAAGCCAAAGTTATATTTTTCGATTCCGGGTGTGCTCTTTGCCTTTGCCACCTTCCTTCATTTTATTCTTTATTTCTTCTTTTCCTGCCCATTTTATTTAATTCTGTCTGTTTATGTTTTTCAGCTACATATATTCAGTTTTGTGTTTTCAAACTGTGTTGACTCCATTATGATTTTATGTCCGTATTTTAAGGCTGCACTACTTCATACCGAGTGATCTCAACGAGCTGTCTTCCCTAACTGAACCCCAACTTGTGATCCAAGTTGAACCACGTGAAATAAATTATGCAAACTTCCTCAGGCTGAAATAAAAAAGCATGATTAACAAAAATGTTTTTTTCTAATAACTGGAGAAGGTCGTCTTTAATGGTGGTAGACTGGCTGAGTTTTCACTTTAAATTAATACATTGACATATTCTTAATAAAGAAGTGGGGTTAGAATGCGCAAGTCCTTCTAAGGACTCTTCCCTCTCTATTACATGGACCTTTTTAACAAACAGTCCATTTAAAATACTGACTCAGCCGAGCAACTCGCAACTAGTCGCTCAGCTACCCACAGCTCATTGCTTCAAAAGCCCAGGCCAGACTCAGCCCAGACTCGTCATTCAGACTCTGCACCCAGGCAGTCAGCATCATGCATTCCTCATAGGGTTAATCAACCTCAGAACAAAAAGATCTGAGGTGATTTTGCAATAGACAAATGGATTAGGGCAGCAGGTGCGGATGACTAAATAACCCACAAGTAACAGCTTTAAATCCCAAAGGGCTGACTCAGGCCTTCAAATTATTCTGTAATAAGAAAGAAGGCCAATATTGAAGTGGATAACTGTAACCCATGGCAATTACGGTGCCTGAAAGCAAAAAGATGTACGATTATTATTTATTTGTTTCATATAATGCCATAATGACCTTCAAGGCACCTTGCTACAAATAAAGCTTAGTTTAACAGATGCTTTTGGGTGGGACGTATGACCTGAGAGTATACATTAATATGAATGGGTAAGGTTTTCTCTAAGTGCCTAACCACTTTGAAATTAACAACGCACAATTAATCTCAGAAAATTTAACCACATGTTTGTCATTTTGTTATTCATTTTTCAATAATCTCAGGGAAGGGGCGTTCATCAATTCAAGGTAAATTTAGAAATTCTCTCTTTGTTAAAAGACAACAAAAGCAGTGAAGACCCTCGGAACTCCTTCCCTTTCCATAATGCGTGGCTTTCATTTTTCCTACTACATGTAACTCTTTTCATTAGCTTTCACTTTTCTTGTTTTCATAGCCTTTCAGAAGGACACCCCGTGACTGTCTTTCCCTACGCCTTTCCTCTTTTCTTTATTATTTTATGATGGCCCCATCGGACCCGATAACAACTTCAACTTCTCTGCATTAAGTGCCACACTCGCACAACAACTTATTCATCACCTCATCATATCACACAGTTTCCACAACACTGAAAGCTAGACATAAACACTGAAAACACATGATCCTACTAATGCTCACTCCTCCACTGTTACAACTCCCTCCCGAATGGCTGGAACTCCATCAATCCTCCGGCTTGAACCATGGGCTTTTTAGTACTTGGACTGGGTTTGGGCAAATCTAAAATTTGAGGTTCTCTTACTCCCTGTTCCAGCAACGGAACCATCCAGTAATGCTACCATCTTGCTAGAGGGCACATAAAAGTGGTGGTGAATCTTCTCCTGGATCTTTTCAGTGTACTGGGAAGCAAAGGAATTAGCATAAAATTCACAGTTTAAAATTTTGTGAAACTGTTTTGGCTGCACAAGGAGTACCAGGAATCAATATTGAGGTTTAGTAGATTTATTTCAAATTAATAATCACTCCAATATAAGAGCATATTAAAATCAGATTATGAAGGTACAGAATCAAAATCAGCAAACCTAAGCTCCGAAACAAGTTCAATCTCCTTAGCATGAAACATATAATAATTACAGTCACAGCAATGGAAGAAATAAGAATTGTGATTCTATAAATAAATTCAGATGTCCTCTATTTAGCAGGAACAAGAGTAGGGAAATCTAGTTAGGTTCTAAACTCAATAGGACAAGGTTGAAGCGTCTCAGAACAAGCAAGGTAGGTGCCATTCAGTAGAGGTCCTCAGATAATAAAGTATCCCGTGTTAGGATAAAGTTATGCACTGTAAGGACAAGGGGGTCTGCGCCTCTCAGAATTTAAGAGAATCTGCTCCTTTTCTAACATTGTCAACACTAAATTAATGTGGAAATTTCCAGGAGCATCCATATCTTCTGAACACGTCATAAGAAACCCAAATATTTCTCATCCTCACAGAGTGCACTCCCAACATAGAGGGATTCTCCGATCTCATGGAACACTAATGACCAGGTTAACATCGGGCCTCTTCACACCAGATATGGAAAAAATAAATGGTTTTCTCTGTTCAATGAATCGTCCATGCCAAGAAGTTCCTTCTCAGGCCTTGCACAATACTCCTAGCTATCAAACAACGAATGCACACCTGCAAAAGGAAAACAAGCAAAGCACAAAAAATAAATTCCACATGTTAAAATGAAGACCTGCCCATGCAAGCGTAGCAAACCACAATTAATATGCACCTTTAATACTCTGTTATAATTGCAAGCATAATATCAGAATAAATGCAAAACATAAGCAATTAAATCATAAGCACATGGACAATGTGCATTCAATCATTGCAATATCTCAAAATATAAGGGCAAATATGACTGAGATTCATGTTAACCCTAAACATTAGAACTCACGTATAAATGAAAACACTTGCTTCCACAGTGAGAGTACCTTTAATAACATAGTTTGATGCTTCATTTTAAGCATCAAAGGTTAAGTCACAGAGTGTATATGATGCTGATTACATTGTTAAGTTACTTCTGTAAAGTGTAGGGGTGCAGCCACATTTGAGCTGCTTTAAAACTCAAGGCTAACCTGGTTGTTAGAATCACTCCATGTTGCCAGTGCACTCTGTGAGAAAGAGAAATAACTGGGCTTCTGGTGATGTGTTCAGAGATATGGATGCTCCTGTAACTTTCCACTTTAAGTTAGTGTACACATTGTTAGAATTATGGCAGATTCCTTTAGACTTGGATCGGTACAGACATCTCAGACCCTTTTGTCCTTACAGTGTATAGCTTCATGCTAACACTGAGGTATTTTATTTGTGAAGACTTCTGCTAGAGTCTTTGCGATGCTAATACCTATCTTGCTAAACCTTCGAATCCTTCAGACCCAATATTAATGTGTTTAGAATTTAACCATGTCTTTAATTCTGTTTCTGCTGAAAGGGAGAAATCCAAATACCTTCAAGGAAATCCAATTCTTGATTCTTAGTTTCTGTATTGCTGCAACTGTCATTTCTATATGCCTATGGGTAATGGTGTTTATTTGGACATGCAGTCTATGTACCGTGTATTTGTAAATCTAGCAGGGGATGTCATGTCAAGGGACAGTAAGTTCGATGTTTCATTTTTCATTTCATGGTTTTCATTTAACCAGTAAATGCATTCTAGAAGTTTCAAACTTCGTTTGATTCAATTAAGTAAAAGGATTCAGGCCCAGATTTATGTGGGTCTAGCGCCATTCCATTAATTGTTTTATGCTAATGTGGCGTTGGAAGGCCAAAAACGGCGCGCCATATTTACCACTTTGTAACCCCTTGCGCCACATTATACCTGTGCCAGGCATAATGTATGCAAAGGGGGGCGTTCCCGCACTAGGCGGGCTCAAAAAATGGTGCAAAGAAATCTATGAGATGAGTTTGCGTCATTTTTATCTGCATTTGTTAACCCCTGCTAAGAGCAGGGGTTAAAAAGGGGCTCGAATTGTGTTCAATAGGCCTATGGGTGCTTCGCAGGATTAGAGTCATACCTTTTTACTCTAATCCTGCAAAGGGCCAGACTAGCGTCAAAAATTATAACACTAGTCGCCCTTGACTACCGCCATGGTGCGCCGTATTTTAAATACGGCGCAGACATGGTGGCGTTAGGGGGGCGCAAGAAAAGTGGCGCTGCAGCAGGTTTTCATAAATCTGCCCCTCAGGGCTCTAATGAAAGGACAGTGGTACCACTGAAATATGTAGTCCCTGCTGTCGCGGCTGCAACGCAGGAACCAGGAACGGTCCTTGTGTTTTAACTATAGTTCCACGAAGAACTACTCAATTCAAAAAGAGGCCTTTCAGCTCTTGGGGAGGCTTGTGCAGTCGCTTCCTGAGAAGCATTTTCCCTTTAATTGTTTTTCTTTTGCAGGACGTTAATTCATAGCCCTGCTCCAAAAAAAAAGATATTTGATCTGACATGAACAGTGCTGTTAAAAAGATTTTAATTAGATCAATACATTAAAAAAGATTTAGTAGCTAGTTGCCTCTAGCAACGTTAATAGCCATGAACTCGCTTTGTCTGCTACTGAGAAAAAGTATTGCACGGATAATATATATAAATAAAACAACCTGTTGTTATAGATTTAAGAGATTAGGGCAAATCGTTATTGGAAATGTAATCCTGTTTGTGGAAAAGGGTTTGCATTTTAGTATCGCTTTCAAATAATTTTCGTACTTGTGGTCAGCCTTTTGTTTAACTGATGGTTAGTGTGTTGAAGCCGGGTTATTAGGGGCTCTCGCAGCAGAAAGCGCGGGTTTATTTTGTTTCCCGCCCGTAAAGCTGCAATGGCGCTGCTCTAGCCTCATTTAGAATCAGTGCTTAATGTGTCACGTATAATGCAGTTGGTGGGCTTGGTCCTCCGTTTTAGCGACCGGAACGTATTTGTCATCATCAAACTGTGACCCACAGCAGGAGAGGAAGACAGAAAACGGAGACGAAGAAGGAAGAGAAAGGAAAACTGTGACAAAGAGAGAAAGCAGGAATGAAAAGGGACCATCTCGAAAGAGATCACGAGAGAGGAAGAGGAAGGCGGTGGAAGAAAGATGCAGGGGTTGGAATCAGATCTGACATTCAGAAGTGCCAGAAAGAATGTGCGCCCGGCACTTAATTGTTTTTTGCCGAATTAGGTACAGGTGGTTATGGAAATCGTTTTTTTTTTCTGAAGGAATTACTAAACCCCGTGAAAAATCCACCAGTGGAAATTTCCCTAACAGACTGTGCTTTTGGTAAAGAAAAGTCTGCCATGAACAACGGCACGGCAGTCTACAGCTTAAACCAATGGCTTTGATTGGTATTTTGGGACATACGGCACTACTGCCTACAGTGTTGTTGCACCAAAGTTTTCTGGCTTCAGGGCTTTCTGAAGTTAACAGTTTGCCAGGTAAAACTTGTTAGAATATATCCATGAAACAAAGCATGGAATATGAACATTAAAACGTATTTGGTGACAGAAAAACAACTTCCACATTAATTTCTTTTCCCACAGAGCATATCCCATAATGGCACGGAAATATAACACCTGGAAATCTTCACACCTTGTACTGAGATTAAAAGATTTACTGTTAGATAAGCATCGTAGTTCCAGCACCCAAATGCGAGCAATCAATCTACCGAAGGTCATTAAACTCTACAGGACATGCAATGGAATTGAAAAAACATGGTAAGAGCATTTGATGTATAATAGGGGAGACAATGGGAGAAGTATATTTTCTACTTTTTCTTACTCTACTGGGACGTGCCAATGGTGCCTAATATGATTAGTCCATATCCATCACCCAAGACAGCTTTAAGGTATGGAGGCTAAGTGGTACCCACTGTTACTTACACCCTCAAAATCATAGAACGTTTGCAGGAATTCACATAATTTTCCTCCAAGAGATTGATGGGGTCAAAACAGATAAGAAAGTCTCAGATGGCGTCATTGACAAGCCCACTCTTATATGAAGTATCAGATGTCCTTCCTATGCATCTCAGAAAGCTGGAACAAAAGCAATGCTTCATGGACTGTACTCCACACATTGCTTAAAACAGACCCACGGCATGATGTGGCAAGAGAAGACAAGTGAAGCCCCCACAATCCTAAACATGTAACTGTGATTAAACCCTACCACAGGCATGTCTAGTAGCTCTGCTGGTCTGCGATAAAGAGGAACAGAAGACAACCATGATCCAAAATTGAAGAGCTCTGAGAGACAGGTGCGGAGCATCAAAATATGATACCTACATCTAAGGCAACTCTTGCTAGCCAGCCAGGGACAGTGGAGAGTTGTGAACACAAAATAGACAATGGTAACACAATGTGACCTCACTCCCTTCCCTAGTGTTCCTCAGCAGCCCTCAAGACCATAGGAATAGAGATCGAAAACACATTCACAATTGGAGTCACTACCTAGTGCAAGCCCTATTGATCAGTTCCTAGTGCTGATGACAGGACGATATGTTGTACAGAATAAGGCCATTTGAATTATAGTCGTGTAGGCGATGTCGGTACCATTCTCTTGATGAATTAAATTGTGCATAAAATGGTGTTTCTGGCCCAAAGCAGGTTAGGCGACCCCCTGACCTGCTTTGGGCCATGAGTACACTTCGGCTCCACCAGCCTGCCTCCGTGCCCCTGACCCCGCCATTTGCTGCTAGAGAAGTTCGAGCCCCTCCACCACCCGCAGGCATCCCCCTGCGCCTCATCCCTGGTGGCTAGTGGTAGGCGTGTCCAGTATACCGTGTATTTCGTTCCATAGCTCGTATTTCGTTTTTTGTATTTGGTTTTTCATTTTTCATACTGTTTTTACCCTAAACTGTGCCCATTTTGTGCTCTGTTTTGTATTTGTGCTTTAATTGTGACCGTTTTCTTTTCCGGCTCTTACCGGTTCCTCTAAATCCAGCTGCTGCTTCCCCTCCGGCCCCGCCCACCTCGCGCCCCCATTGGACACTCCCTTTCCCCTCCCGCTTCCCAGCTGCTCCTCCCTTCCACCTCCCCTTCTTAATGGCAGCCGCTGCGCGGCACCTAGTGACGCCCCCTGACCTGCTTTGGGCCAAGAGTACACTTCAGCTCCACCAGCCTGCCTCCGTGCTCCTGAACCCGCCGTTTGCTGCAAGAGAAGTTCAAGGCCCTCCACCACCCGCAGGCACCCGCCTGCGCCTTATCCCTGGTGCCTAGTGGTAGGCGTGTCTAGTATACCGTGCATTTCGTTCCATAGCTCGTATTTCGTTTTTTGTATTTGTTTTTCGTTTTTCATACTATTTTTACCCTAAACTGTGCCCATTTTGTGCTCCGCTTTGTATTTGTGCTTTAAGTGTGCCAGTTTTCTTTTCCGGCTCTCGCCGGTTCCTCTAAACCCCGCCGCTGCGTCCCCTGCGACCCTGCCCCCCGCACCCACATTGGACACTCCCTCCCACCTCC